>NC_138906.1:167260025-168460025 GCF_965231255.1 Vanellus vanellus | reverse complement strand
TTAGTTTAGTACCTCTGAGGAACTGACCTGGATCCGAGAAGTATTTTCTTATTCCCCGGTTTTAGTGTTCAGTGTTCAGAGGAAGCCCTGGACAGTTGCTGCATCTGAAAAAGATATTTTTTTTTTTTTTTTAATAGCACATGATCAAACCCCATTTTAGCAGACTGTTTAGACAGAGAGAAGAAATCCTAACTCTAAATTTTCCAGGGGCTCGCTGCATGACCTGAATGGAAGAACTGCCCTGATCCTTGTATCTGAGAAGAGATAGGAAGAGAGAGAATCTCTCTGATGAGAAAAGGCTGAGAGCCCTGGGGCTGTTTAGCCTGGGGAAGAGAAGACAGAGAGGATCTCATCAATGCTTATCAATATTGAAAGGGCAGGTGGCAAGAGGATGGGGCCAGACTCTTTTCAGTGGTGCCCGGCAACAGGACAAGGGGCAATGGGCACAAACTGGAATGCAGGAAACTCCATCTCAACATGAGGAAAAACTTCTGTACTTTGCAGGTGGCAGAGCGCTGGCACAGGCTGCCCAGAGAGGTGGTGGAGTCTCCTTCTCTGGAGATATTCAAAACCGTCCTGGACGCATTCCTGTCCAACCTGTTCTGGGTGACCCTGCTCTGGCAGGGGGTTTGGACTAGATGACCTCCAGAGGTGCCGTCCAACCCCCACCATCCTGTGATGCTGTGATTCTGTGATCTGCTATCTGAAGACCAACACTGTGTAAGTCATGCACAACATCATGTTCACCAGGTGAACTAGGACCCTGTGCCTTTCAAAATCCAAGCAAGTCACACTGCAAAAGGCAGCAGAGTTGGATTTGCAGCTCTAAGCTCAGTTTTTGGAAACGCTGACTGTTCAGCTAAGCTCTTAGGAGTACCTGGACTCCCCTATGGATGGCCAAGGGTCGACTCCCAGGTCAACTTCAGAGGGGGCCTGGTATAACCAAGGTCTTTCCTGCATTAAAAACCTAAAGTTGAAGAGAAGTTCTGCCCCAGAGAGCCCCAGGCCCCCTCTGAAGTCAATGGGGATAGTCAACGCCTTAGAGCATGATTCAGACTTCAGCTGCCAAGATGTTTGGGGCCAACCTCAGCAGCTCAGATGGGCTGAGAAAGGGCAGGGCTGAATGTGCACAGACCTAAACTGCTGTCAGAGGGTCTGGACGGCAGCTCCCGCGCACCCACTGATGCAAGGACTGCAGGATGCATCTCTTAACATGAGCATGGGTGGTCTTCATCACAATCTAGACTCTACACAGGTGCAAAAAAGCGTGTGTTACCTTTACAACAGCACATGAACCGGCTGTTCATGGCACAGTAGTGCTACACCTCCAAGAGCTCTGCACTGCAGCACAATCCAAGCCTTAATGTCTTTGTGCCTGGAGTAGTAATCGCAGGATTATTGCTCCCATGGCATGCAAATAATAATCCTTTCTTTTCCTCATCTTGTAGCTGCCATGTAATTTAGAAAACTAATCTTCAGGGCTGGCAATGTCTTTTATTGTCTGTGCGCGCTGTCTGCCTCTATCTCCATCATGGCTACCCCTCTCTGTCAGATCTCAGAGCACTCTCAAAAGCAATTCTGGAGTACTTTGCCAAATTTTCTGATGGGTGAAACTGAGGCATAAATCAAAGAATTGCCTTCTCTTCAAGCTAGCGAATGGCAGAGCAAGGGACAAAGCAGACATGTGGTCAAATTACCCTGTATATTACAGTAGGTCCTACAAGAGCATAAAAAGAAAGCAATAGCCTAAGTACTCCAGGGGAATGCCAACTATCACAAAAGCAATCAGCAAAGTAGAGAAGGCGGTGCTGGGAACATGCATGCCTCACCCCATGGTCTTTTCATCAGAGCAGCTATATTGTCACTGCAGCAGTGATTCACCGTGACTGCAAATCAGAGGTCTGGGGGTCTGCAGTATGCAGTAACCCCAGGTGTGATCTGCATCCAGTAGTTCCAGTGGGAACTTTCCCAGGTGTACTAACAGACCTAGTCATGCTCCTACAGTGACCACATGCCTTGCAGGGATTTTTCCTATTTCCCTTTTCTGGCTGGTTTTGTTTTGGTTTGGCTTTTTTTTTTGTTTTTTTTTGAGGTGTGTGTGTTTTCCTTTTTTCTTTTTTCTTTTTCTTTTTCTTTTTCTTTTTCTTTTTCTTTTTCTTTTTCTTTTTCTTTTTCTTTTTCTTTTTCTTTTTCTTTTTCTTTTTCTTTTTCTTTTTCTTTTTCTTTTTCTTTTTCTTTTTCTTTTTCTTTTTCTTTTTCTTTTTCACTTTTCTTTTTTCTTTTTCCTTTTTTCTTTTTTTCTTTTTTCCTTTTTTCTTTTTCCTTTTTTCTTTTTTCTTTTTTCTTTTTTCTTTTTTCTTTTCTCTTTTTTCTTTTTTCTTTTTTCCTTTTTTCTTTTATCCTGGAGGAAAGGGTTTTAAGCTCCTGCTGAGGATTTCCCATTTACTCTATCTGGCTGATCTTTCAGTGCAGGCTCCTGCATCTCAGCAGCAGTGAAATACAGCTCTAGTGCTGTGCGGTCAGAATGGATGCGTGCAGACTGATCCATGCCAGCACTCCTGGTGGGAAAGGTGGAGAGAGGTGTCACGAGGATGGGGGAGAAGGACAGCAGCAGCAAATTGGGACTGAAAGCATTAAGAGAATAAGGCAGAAATCATTAGAAAAAGCAGAAAATCAGAGCTGAAGGGCACTGGCAGAGCTGTGAGCATTTGTGGGGGAGAGATGCGGGCTGAAGCAGCGCTGTGCTCAGGAAAGGACGGTTATCAGGGTCTGACATGCGCTGATTGATCAATGTGGGGGCCCCGGTGCCGAAGGGACCTGAAGGGTGATGAGAGGAGGGAGCTGCATGTGTGTGGGCTGGGGGAAGGTGCTGGCAGGGCAACCGCCCCCGTGCTGCCTGCCGCCCACCACCGTTATTCATCCTGTACCTTCCCTCGCAGTGAGCAAGAACCACGGAGCACGGGGCAGCTTTTAACCCTTCTTTGAGCAAAACACAGGGCAACTTGGCAACTTTTTGCACTAAAGCTTGAGTGGAAGCTGTTTCAGCCAGGAGGGGACCATGTCGTCGGGAGAAGGAGCAGACAGATAAGCTGCTCTCATCACTTCTAGCAGCACTGCGCTATGGTCTCTGGGGATTTCTTTATGTCCTGCAATGTGAACATGGGGGCCTGATTACTAGTGTCAGTGCATTAAAAAGATGGTGGATGCATTAAAACAGCATAGCCAGCAGGTTGAAAGAGGTCTTCCTCCCCCTCTACTCTGCCCTGATGAGGCCACATCTGGAGCACTGTGTCCAGTTCTGGGCTCCCCGGTTCAAGAAAGACAGGGAACTGCTGGAGAGGGTCCAGTGGAGGCTACAAAGATGATCATGGGACTGGAACGTCTCTCTTATGAGGGAAAGCTGAGAGCCCTGGGGTTGTTTAGCCTGGAGAAGTCTGAGAGGGGATCTCATAAATGCTTATCAATATCTAAAGGGCGGGTGTCAAGAGGATGGGGCTAAACTCTTTTCAGTGGTGCCCAGCGACAGGACGAGGGACAATGGGCACAAACTGGAACTCAGGAAATTCCATCTGAACATCAGGAAAAACTTCTTTACTTTGAGGGTGGCAGAGCACTGGAACAGGCTGTCCAGAGAGGCTGTGGAGTCACCTTCTCTGGAGCTATTCAAAGCCCGCCTGGACACGTTCCTGTTCAACCTGCTGTAGGTGACCCTGCTTTAGCTGGAGGGTTGGACCAGATGATGTCTGAAGGTCCCTTCCATCCCCCACCATTCTGTGATGCTGTGATTCTGTGGTCAGTGAGAGCCTTTGCTTTCCCTTCCCACAGCTGTGGGTTAGGCTTCAAAACAATTTGATTGCAGTTACCTCCTTGTGCAGGACTGCAGCCAAGTGAGAGGTGAGCAAGCCCAGCAGTCACTAGCACCTCTGTGTGAACAACAGTGCCAACTTAGACCACGCATCCTCCAGTACTGTCCATGAACAGATAAACAGAAAGGAGTAAGAATACGGCAAATGCATGTGTTATCCTGCCCAAAATCTCTTCCAGCCCTAAAAATTTATCTTACCTTTTGACTGTTTTGAGATCAGGGGATTTCCTCAGCTGGCTGTGGTTTATCTACTCAACAACCCATAATAAAGCTTTACTTCAAATGCTTATCTTCATTGTGGCAGGACCTTCCAAGTTGCCTGAGGTAAGGAGGCAGTAAGGAGGAAACACCAAGTCCTCTACAGGGGCAGTGATAGTGCCAAAAGCAAATGCAACTGCTCTGTCCTGCTCGATGGGACTGAGGCCATTCCTGTAGGGCACATCTGTTGTGGTGTTCAAATCTTTTCCCCCTACTGCCTCAGCAGAAATAGATTCATTATGTCCAAACCACATCTTGGGAAGGTTACCTGCCTCCTCCTATCCCCTGAACTGCGTCTGGACATTGCGTGGGAGGGCACGAATTGACACATTTAAGCTGTGTGGAGAAGCACTGGTCAGTGCTTAAGCCCAAACAGTGGCCTTATTTAGATTTCCAGCACACTTGCTAAACCGTGAGTCTAGCACCAGGTCAAAATATTGTTTAGCAGGATGGCTTGAAGACTAAACCTGTGCTGTCCCACCGCTCTCTGACTCACGATCTGTGCGTCTGGGATCTGAATTGCTTCTGCCCTTCGTGCCCAAGGCTGCATTTCTCCAGTGTGGTAGGTGAGGTCAGAGCAGTTCATCCCAGCCACAGTGTGTAAGTTGTTCTTAAACCTGAGGGCAAAGCCTGGGATGTACACACACAACTGCCTGAGGTCTGTTATCATAACAAAATAAGGTCTCAGACATACACCAAGTTTGATATAATTTAATCCTGCACATGGACCAGGCAGGGGGCTCTGACCTGCTCTCATCCAGTTAAGGGACCAGGAAGTTCATTCCCAATTTAGCTGCAGACACAGACAGTAGGAGTAAAGGGTCAAAGGTAAGAACTTTTCTACTTGGTGCACCCTTGAGCCAGAGGATCCTGCCTGGGCACATCAGGTCTGCAAAGGGCAGTGATGGGTCAGTGGCTGTTATATAGAATCATAGAATCATAAAATAGTTTGGGTTGGAAGACACTTTTATAAGCCATCTAGTCCAACCCACCTGGAGAACAAGTCTTCTGAAGAGTGGCTGAGGGAATTGGGGTTGTTTAGTCTGAAGAAAAGGAGGCTGAGGGGAGACCTTATCACTCTCTACAGCTACCTGAAAGGAGGCAGTAGCAAGGTAGGGGTCAGCCTCTTCTCGCTAGTAACAAGAGATAGGACAAGAGAAAATGGCCTCAAGTTGCACCAGGGGAGGTTTACACTGGATATGAGGAAAAATTTCTTCACTGAAAGCTTTGTCAAGCATTGGAACAGGCTGCCCAGGGAAGCGGTTGAGTCACCATCCCTGGAGGCATTGAAAACACAGGTAGACGTGGTGCTGAGGGACATGGTTTGGCAGTGGTTTTGGCAGTGTTAGGTGAATGGTTGGACTTGATGATGTTAAAGGTTCCTTCCGACCTAGAAGATTCTGTGATTCTATGATTCTACCTAGATCATGTTGCTCAGGTTTCCTGAGCTATGCAGGAGGGCAATGCATGTTCTGGTTCTACCTGTTAGTGGGTGGTGACTGCTGCTAGAGGCATTTGAAGAGATACCCATGGTATCTCTTCAAGTCTGAAGCAGGTCATGATGTTATTGACTTACACACAAATCAGTATTCACATCCTGATCAGGGACGTCATCTCCTGGAAGTGCTGCAGGATCTGGTAGGGTTACCTCCAGAGATTAAAGAGCACCACTAGAATGAAAGGGAGAAAGAAGAAGTCTCTGTCCTATTACTGAGGAGAGATCAGATGAGTATTGGGGTTGATCTTTGAGAAATCGATAGTCAAAGGTTCACTGCTTCTCACTTCTTTTTTTTTTTTTTTTTTTTTTTTTGGACAATTGGCAATTCAGGTCTTGTCTCTGCTCTTTGCCTGAAGGACTCCACAGAGCAGGAATCAGTCAGAAAGGGATGGAGAACAAAACAGTTACTCAATTGTAGAACTCTTTGGGGTGCTTGCACATTGAATACTACCATTTTATAAAGGTCAGTATAAGAGTAGAAAAGGTTTAGGAAAGGGTAGAAAGCTTCATCAGACATCTGGAGCTGTTTGTGAGCAACTGGTAGACACACCAGAACTCTTCAGCCTGGAAAAACACAGATTTTAGGGAGAGGACTTGCTTCAGAGTCAGTTGTGAAGCAGACTAAAATTAATTCTTTCTTGATAGGGTATTTTTCCTTTTCCCAAATCAGTTTTGTTGTCCTGCATGTCCCCATGCACCAATGGGTCAACATTATTACCTTTTTACAGGGCAGTCCATGACACAGGGCTAGGAACAGGCAGCTCAAGGCTGAGGGAACAAAAAAACCCCTCTATATCACTATTTTTGCTAAAACCCTTTAGTTTTAAAACTATGTCCCTGTTTCATAGACTCAGAATCATCAAGGTTGGATGGGACCTCTGAAGGTCACCTGTTCCAACCCACTGCTCAAGCATGGCCACCCACAGCCAGTTGCACAGGACTATGTCTTTTGACTGTCTCAAAAGATGGAGACTCCACCACCTCTCTGTGCAACCTATGTCAGTGCTCAGTCAGTGTCCCAGTAAAAAGTGTTTCCTGATGTTCAGAGGGAACCTCCTGTGTTTCAGTTTGTGCCCGTTGCCTCTTGTCCTGTCACTGGAGACTACTAAAAAGAGTCTGCCTACGTGCTCTTTGCACCTTCACTTCAGGTATTCATATACGTTGATAGAATACTTTCTGAGCCTTCTCTTCTCCAGGCTGAACAGTTGCAGCAGTCTCAGCCTTTCCTCATAGCAGAGATGCTCTAGACCCTTTCTCATCATCATGGCCCCTCACTGGAACTCTCTCCTGTATGTCCATGTCTCTCTTGTGCTGGGGAGTCCAACACTGGCCACAGAAAACTAAAGGAAAACACTGCTGAAGCCCGGGATTGAACCAGGGACCTTTAGATCTTCAGTCTAACGCTCTCCCAGCTGAGCTACTTCAGCTCTGCTGTGGCACTAATTTTCACAAAACCTGTTGGACTATAATTATCTTTCAGACTTTTATTATTCAATCAGGCTTGCTGTGCATTTGACTCTTGTCCTGTCCCTGCGGACCACTCAAAAGAGCCTGAGACCATCTTCTTTACACCCTTGCTTCAGATTCTTATATACATTGATAAGATCACCCTGAACCTTCTCCTCTCCAGGAGTTCCATGGTACTTTGTGCATGGCTGAACTACTAAGAGTTTCAGAAGCAATGAGAGAAACGCAGAAAGTGAGTTTCGTCGGAAAAGTGTTACACACAGGCTGCCCTAAAACCTTTCTTCTACCCCAGTTTGAGAGGTCTTTAATCTACATACTGTTAGGAGCTGGAAGAATACAGCAGAGAGACTATTCTGCGATTTTATTCTTGACATTGTAATTGTTTCTCCTGAGTTCACTCCTGTCCCAGACTCCCTTCTTAGTCTGTTGTGCAGAAGCAGTGCCCCACTAATAAAGCAGCCAGGGACTAGTGACACCCGGGGTAGGAAACCCCCTAAAGTCTTTGGGATTTGGGTGTAGTTTGACCTGTCTGTTGTCCTGCAGGCAATTGAACCAAGCCTTTCATCTCAAATAGAGTCCCACCACAAGAATTCCATTCTGGTTGCCTAAATAGACATATTCAGTACCGTTTGTGATACCTTAGGCTATACCAGCTGTCCCACAGCTCCTATTCCAAAGGACTGTAGACTTTCTTCATGACCCATCTCACATCTTTCAGCCTTGTGATGATAGCTTGAATGCTCTTGGCCTTCTTAAAAAGCACCACGCAGCTAGAAAAATAAAATGTACCCTCCTAGGGTCGATCAATGGTCCATCTAGTCCAGTGCTCACTCTCTGAAAATGGCACAGGGATATGCTCCGTAAGAGATCACGTGATGATGTGGCTGCAGTCCATTCCCCTTGTGCCATATTAAAAAGTTGGAAGGAACATCTCCACCTAATTGTTCAGCATCTGTCTCTGGATCTATCATCAATGCTTAAGCCTATGTTTAAACACCTGGCCCAAACATCAACTATCGGAGGCCAATAAAGTCAACAATTATCAAAGATCTTCAAATGAGAAAATGGATAAATACAAAAGACAGGAATAATTCTTAAAGCCATATTTTCACTGGTAACACCCCTCCAAACAGGTTTTCTCAGAGGTTGGACTAAGTTGTCATTCCATAGAGCCCACATCATCCATGCCCTGTTGGCTCTAAGTAAGTGGGTGACAAGGAACCATCTGCAGGTTTCTCCTTGGAAAAGTGAGACCTGACAGGTCAGATTGTGTGGAAGCCTGGCGCACTTGTGACTTAGCTCTGCCCTTCCAGATGTCCCATTTTTGCTTCACCAGCTTTCTCCTTGTCAAGGAAAGTAACTGCAGAAACCAAAGCAGTTCTGTTTCTCACCAGCTTTCCTCAGACAGGAAGAAATGATCCCAACATGGGAACTGTGGTATTTGACAACCCACTCTGCCTTGCTGGAAATATTCAAGCTTCAGCTGGGTACAAAATTCCTACTGAAAGATGAGCTCCGCTACCACGTTGCAAATGTTAGCAGTGCTGGTGGAAATGAGGAAGTGAAGGATCTGATAAAGAACAAGCCTTGAAGGAAGTGCTACATTGCAGTTAAATTAGAAATTTGAGAAGCTGGCTTACTGGGAAGTTTGCTTATTCAGATGGTGAAACATCACAACTGAAAGTCTATAAGCAAAGTTGTTAGAAGGAAGACTTGTGTTGCCAGTTTAACTTGTCATATGGAAGAATTTGGAAGCTTAGACTTTCCCTCATTGAAGAGAAAGAAATTAAACCTGTCCTTCTGGCTCAATTCAGACCTTAAGGGCTGGAGCTCCATAGACAGCTCTGCTATTGGCAGTGAATGAAGTGGAAGGAGGAGTGAAGTTGAGATGACTGCTCCGGCTGCCTTGTGGCCAGGTCAAAGTCACAGCTTTTAGCAGATGCTGTTTTTTTGAACCAAAGCTGTGGACAGCTCTCCCTACCGCACACATATCCAGTTCAGTACCGCACTGTGCAAATGCAGAGCTTTGGGAAAACTGCTTTGACAGCCTATCCACTGTCATAAAAGAGCGACAGATAGTCACCACGATCTCCTACTGGAAAAATAACCTGTCCCCATGAGTCTTATTTCCCTCAGTGAGACTGTCCCTGGTTCCATCTCTGTCCCCACTTTGCCCCCCTGTGTCAGAAACTTTCTGATAGGTAGCCTGGTACTTTACGTTTGATTTGGTTCTGGTGGTTTCCTCAGGTCACTTGTGTGTCCTACAGTCCAGGGGGTATGTAGAGTGTGGGTTCTCCTTGTCCTCTCTCACCTGTCCTCATTCCCCCTGCAAAAACTCCTGTTTCATTGACATCTTGGACACTGTCTTTTTTGTTTTGGTGTCCCCATCCCAAGAATGATGTGGGAAAAAAATAACCATTGGAAGGGTGTAATAAAGTCACTTCCACACAAGGAATGGCTGTATAAACCTTGTTTATTCAGTCTGGAAAAAGAAAGGGTAAAAGGAGGGATATTATAGGATCTAGAGAGTTAGATTAAGAGTTGATTGATTACTGTGTCTTCTGATGAAGGGTTATCAGCTGAAATGACAAAGCACCAAGCTCAGAACAAAGAAAAAGGAGTTTCTTCACACAATATCTAGTTATCTGTGCAACTCCCTGCTGTAGGACATTACAGATCCCCAAAGTGTATGGACGTTCAAAAGGTGACTGAGCAAATTAATGGAAGAAAAAAACTCCATGAAGAGCACGCAAATATGGAACTACCTACTTTGGTTTATGCAGTGCCTGATCCACAAACCTCTGGGGTTTAGGAGAGGATCTGGGGATATAACACTACATTCTTTTGTCTGTTATACCCTTCTACAGACATTAACTCATGGAAAATGTTGCAGACTGGGTTTTGAGCCAGATGTTCTTTTGCACATAGGGAGCTTGCACCTCCCTGTACTTGCGCCCTGGCTTCTTGAGACATTGGGAAAGCGTCAGCCTGTTAAACCACGTTGGCACGACGGGCAGTGATGTGCTGGAGGTGTCATTTCATTCCATTGACCAACTGTTTGATCTACCACTCCCACACAGGTGTTTGAGGCTTTGGCCATGTCAGATGAGAGATCTCTCTGTCCCCAGTTTGTCCCCTCCCATTCTTCCAGTTTTCCTATCACTCAGGGCTGATCTGCCTGTGCTTTTTAAAATATCCATCTGGCATCAGCCAGACACAGCTTTTCAAAAGTTATTCCATTACATCCGTGCAGAAAGCTACCACTGAAAGCTTATCCCAACAGCTGACGTGCCTGGCCATGCCGAGAGGCATGAAACTGGTCTTTGTGGGCCAGCGTGGGTTCATCACCTCTTGCTGAATGCACTGGGATATATTTTTTTTAATGGGGGCCAATGCATCAACCAGATGGAGGTGCAGAGACCTGACCTTTTCTACCCAACTCAGCGCATCGAATTTGTCATAAATCTTAGTTTTCACTGCAGACTTCCTGGCCCCAAACTATGCCACTGGTGGGATTTTTTCCTACCCGTAACCCAGCTATCTGCACCAGGGGAGTGACAGACAACTGCAGGGACGAGATGCTATTGCTTTTCACATACTGACTTTGCTCTGATGTGTCAAATAAAGCACACGTTCCTCCTTTAGGTTTCTTGAAATTTTTCTGTCTCATTACACTGAGTGGGCTTCTGGTTTACTTTAAAAACATTTTTAGCGATTATCTCTATTTTGCTGTCGCTGTTTTCTCTTCTTTCTCTTTTTTTTTTTCCAGACTTTTCTGAAAATGATCTCATTAAGAACATGGAACTCCTGTTTCTGAAAAAGGTTCCTTGAGGTTTGCAAAGGTCTCCCAGCAGGAAGGTTGCTTGTCTCCAGTTTCCCTGCAGTTCAGCGGACCCCCAAGTGAGCCCATTAGCAAAAACGGACTGCTTGGAAAAAAAATTCTACAAAATACGCAACAGCAGCAGCAATGGCTCTGAAATGTAAGGCTCCAGTAGGCAACAAACTATGTTTGCAAGCCTCATCTTTGATGGCAGTTTAATATGTTTGGGAAAGAATGAGATAATAGCACAAAGGGGACTGTGAGTTCTTGCTACCTTCTGCAATAGCTGTGGGGGGATGTACTAAAGAGGATGGAATATGGAGCCTGAGATAACTCAATTGTTATTCTGGAGAGATAAATGCGTCTTTGAAAAACAGAGTTAATGAAGCCCAGCTGCCTGTCACTTAGCCTTTTCCTTCTCCCTCCTTAAATCTCACGTCTAAAACATGCTGAGTTTGTTAGCCCATCCTTTGCGGGGGGATCACTGGGCTTTCTTTAAAATTTTCACTTAATGTTTGGGTCTTAGGAATCCAGGCTATGAATAACAGCACTGCTGTCCTTATATGTAGTATCCTCACACTTGAAGCACGTACGTTGGATGGAGGACTTCAGACCGTGGTCCTGCTGCTGCCTAAGAGAAATCATCTGGATCCAGGTGAATATTTGCAGTTTGCCCTGTAGTGAAATACCCACACGCTCACTGATAAGGAGACACAGCAAGAAAAAACCCAGACCTGCCATTTGAATTGTCGCCAAGTCTGGATCACTCTTTTCTCAGAAAACTATAGTTTTGTGTTTGCTCTAGTGACCCTGTTATACAGAGAGAGAAACCTGAGAGATCTTGGATGGATTTCCCACAGAGTGATGAGGGAATTTGGAAAAACAGAGGTCTGTGTTTGTCAAATTCTTGTTTCCAATCAGACAAAGGAAGGTATTTGAGGCAGAACTTTCTGAACTTTATTGAGGCACCTCAGCTGCTGTACGGAAAAGAGAGATCAATGGCCATCTCCTTGATTATGTCCCATATGGACCCAGGCTGACCAGACAACAGAAGAACACCTAGTCTGAGAGTTTTTTCTTGGAGCTAAGCACTAAGAGACACAAGTCTTGGCATAAATTTTGTTTGTGCCCATTACTGAATATTGCAATCCTGCAGTTATGCTAAACATACAATTTCTGTTGCTTTTCCCAGGCTTAATAACATTTGCAGATCCCGCTCTGCCTCCACAAACTCACAATGCACTATGCTTTCCCCAGATCTTTCTTTCAAGATGGATCGCCCACTGCCATTTCAACCCATCAAAACTTCATTTTCAGAAGGATAAACTAAATGCATTCAGGAATCACTTTTTTAATAACTGTCAATAGACCAGAGCAATCAAATGGGTACTAAGGCAGAAAAAAAGCACCGAGAAAACCCTTGTAAAAATAACAGGTGCGTTAAAGTGTGTGGGGGTACGTAGGTATGTTTGTAAGACAATAATACACAAACCAGGTGGCGTACCACCTCGTTAGCAATCCACTTTTTCTTGCCAAACAGGCTTTGGTGAGATTCCCTGAGAGGTTTCCCAGAAACTCATAAAATTAGTAGTAAACAACCCTTCTTGGGGACTAGAAAATATTTTCTGACTCTGCCGAGCATCCCAGCCCCCTTCTGAAGCTTTTTCTCTGTTTTGCAAAACATCCAGAAGTTATTGGAAGGAAAATTAGGGAACAAAGGAGGGGGAATAAGATGAGTATAGGCAGAATGCACGGTAATCGGCTTCACGTTGAAAAGCATAAGAATGATTGCTTGGACAGTGATGGTATCTTGATGTATAAATGGGTTTGTTACTTAACTCTGGTGATTCATGCTGTCAGGCACAGGGATGAGGCAGCTGCCAAATTTAATGCTGGGAAGGAATTTTCTCTCCCAGAACAGACTGGCAGGGAATTTGCAAAGCTGAGGGGTCAATAAAAAGGGCCAGATACTGTTATTATGAACACGTGGACAGGCAGGAGGAACATCATGGAGCACAACAGCACTATCATGTTCCTACCTCATGGCACTGACCATTCCCCAAAAATCAGTGCACAACCTTTTAGCCCTTTCTCCAGTAGAGCTGTAATCCACAAAGGGGTGACTTTGGTTGACTGGATGAGTAAGACTTTTCTCCTGTTTCCTATGGATGAAGACTGGGTCAATGGATCTTTTCATATTTTGCACATCATCTATTTTGTGCGTGTTTCTAAATAAAGCCTGAGTGAAGCTACATGAGTCCTAGCTGTTGGGTGTTTAGGGTAGGGCTTTTTTTCTTTTGTTTTTAAAGAGTGTCTAAAGAATGTGTCCCAGCTGCCTGGAAGGAAAGAGCCAGAAAGAAAAAGAGAACAAAGGAAAAGAGGGGAGATATTTAACTGAGATAATTTTAGCTGTTCTAAATGCCACAGGCAATCTGAACAAATATCTGGAGAGAGGAGATGAGGAAGGAGAAGGAAAAAGTTCTGTGCTGGTTGTTAAGTCCCCAAATTAAGGGGAGGAAGGTGTCTTTTCAGAGTTCGAGCAGGACCCTACCTGGCACCTCTTGGGTAACTGCCTTTTGAGCCTCCATGGTCTTCTCTGCACTCTACCAGGCCACAACACAAATTCATCTAGGGCTAACAGGACCTGATGGGGAAACCCCCTGTTTATGGAGCTGAGCAAAGAAATAAGGTGCTTTCAGGGTGAGTGAACAGGGGTGGTCAGCCTGAATGACGTGAATTCAGACCGCTTCTTGGTCTGGACCTTTGTGTCTTAGACGAACACCTGATGAGGCGCTTCTGGGATGGGACAAGATTTGGTTTCTCCTCATGGGATCCTTATGCTTTGTGTGTGACCGAATACGCACAAGCAGGGAGATGGTTTTAGCTTTCCTGTGAGAATACTGTGAGAATGCTGTGAAAATATTTCCTGGAATACTGTGTCCAGTTTTGGGCTCCCCAGTTCAAGAGGGACAGGGAACTGCTGGAGCGGGTCCAGCGAAGAGCAACTAAGATGATCAAGGGCTTGGAGCATCTCCCTTATGAGGAAAGGCTGAGAGAGCTGCGACTCTTTAGCCTGGAGAAGAGAAGGCTGAGGGGAGACCTTATTATGGCATACAAGTATCTGAAGGTGGGTTGAAGGAGGATGGAGCCAGGCTCTTTTCAATGGTTCCCAGTGACAGGACAAGGGGCAAGGGGCACAAGTTAGAACATAGGAAGTTCCGTTCAAATACACGGAAAAACTTCTTTACGGTTCAGGTGACAGAGCACTGGCACAGGCTGCCCAGGGAGGTTGTGGAGTGCCCTTCTCTGGAGATTTTCAAGACCCGCCTGGATGCAGTCCTGAGTAATGTGCTCTGGGCAATCCTGCTTTAGCAGGGGAGTTGGGCTAGATGATCTCTAGAGGTCCCTTCCAACTCTGAAAATTCCGTGATTCCGTGATTCTGTGATATGGGATGCATGTCCTGGCATATGTATTCCAAAATTTAAGACTGGCAGGTCTATACCTTGAGCTGGCGTGGTGGATGTTTGATCAGTTACTCAAAATGGTAAAGCTCTTGCAGAAGATGGCTAGTTCGCTATGTGGAGGTCGAAGCTCTCCAGTTGTGAAGAAATCCCAATTCATGTCCTAGTTAAAAGAAAGGTGTTTTGAACTTGGTTTTCTGCAGATCATGAGAAGTGCACCCTATCCCATGACTATTCTGCACAGTGACAGCCTCCCTCTTAATAATATAAGTGATAAATATGATTTTAAGACCTCTTGTGTCTGGAACTAGAACTTTAGGTATAGGCTGATGTTCAGTCAGCTTCCCACATGACTGCTGGCAGAAACATGGGGGTACCCTGATAAGATCGTGCTGCCCTCACAAGACTTGACATAGCAGACAAATGGTGCACATCCATTGCATGCAAAACTTGGGGGTTGGAGGATTTTGGAGAGCAAGCAGTGGATGGGAAGGAGAGGTCTGCATGCATTCATCGTGGGGGTCATAAAACTCCAAATTTCAGGGTTTCTCCTTCCTTCACAAAGACCCTAACGACTAACATCACTCCAGAGAGCCTTCCAGGCTCTGAGCAAAGCAGCACTGCAGGCACCTTCTCCCCCTCACCGATGCAGAGCCTGGGGAGGAGGAAAAATGGCTATAACCCCCATTGGATCAGGCACCACATTTGGGCAGCCATGTCCACTGCATCCTAATTTTAGCAATGCCCCAGCTGCGCTGCCCTGGTCCGTTTTCACTCCCTGCAAAGCTCACCCAGCAGACTGTCTCCCTTCCCTGTTTGCAGGCAGGTAGGGGAAAGGCAGGAGCGTGTGGCAGATCCGATGTCTCCGGCACACACGCTGCTCCTCCTTTTTGTCTGCCCCTCTCCCTGCTACCACTCACCCCGTCCCCCGTCCCCCCCCACACACACACACTTTGGTGTCTCATTCAGGGGTGGCTCGGGACACTTCATGTAGCTGCGGGGATGGATACTAACCTCTATCGGGCTTCTCGTTAAGGAACCCGTTAATACGGAGCTGCTGCCTTTCCCTCCCCTTCCTCCCTGCAGCCAACCCCGACTGCTGAAAAACAGAAAATGGGGGTGTGAGGTGGGAAATCCAGGACGCCGCATCCTCCCCCGCAGTGTGGGCTGGGGTTTCTTTGAGAAGGTCAGTGGTGAGGCCACCGCCTGTGTCAAGCGGGGAGAAACGGCAGTGATAGGCAGAGAAGCGTCGGTTTGGTTGGCCAGACGCCCCTACATCTCCCCCCAGATCCTTCCCTCTCTCTGTTGAAACATTCCTGCGAGGACCCATGGAGAGCTAAATCCTATTGTACTCGGAATGAGCTGTCACCGCCTCTCCAGCATCCACTGGTCTGTAATTAGGAGCCATGGAACAGAACAGCGCTGCCTGTGCCATCCCCATAGCCCTACAGTAGGACCATCTTTCCCCAGGTCATGTCTGAGGGATATTAAAAAGAAACCAAACAAACAATACCTCAGTCTTTAGGTACCTTTCATTAAAATCAGTCATAAATAACCCTGGCTACAATTCCAGCCTCTGTTTTTTCCCCTCTTTTACTTTTTTATGCTCCCCTCCCCCCCTCCCCTCTGGCATAGTTTTGCTGAGGTTGAACAGATCTGTGGGGAAAAATCTTCCTTTCTCAGCAATCTTCTACCCAGATGGGACCAGCCCTTCTGAGATACAACCTCCATGAGGAGAAGGGAGACTGAGTAAATTCCTACAGTCATGTGAGGAGGTACTAGCAAGGAAAAGACAGGAGTCAGGATCACTTCTGTCCCAGATGTATCCTTCTTAATCCTCTGTCCTTAAGGAGTGCCTTCTTCCCTGTTCTTGTCCTCCTCATGCTGTCTCAGGTCAGACTGCACCTCATGTGAGACCTGCAGCCCTTGCCCCATGGACCTTCCAGGTCTCAAGCTCTAAATAGGACCTACACACACACCTCCACCTAACACCCCCACTTTTTTTTTGCATGCTCCTAAATACACACATTTCTCAGTGTAGAGATCTGAAGCCTCCGCCATGATTTTCTCCCATGGACCTGCTGATCTTCAGCCTGGGACAACCAAGCAGTTGTGTTCAGTGTGGGGGTAGTGATGTATCCAGGAGCTGTGGCACTGTGCTGAAGTATTTTTTGGGGAAGGGAAAGCTCCTGGAGAGCTTTGTGCAGCAGCTAGCTCCTCAGTTCCTGCTAGCCCTGATATAATATGTCTTTTAGTGATGTTTGGGGCCTCATACATTTGGAAAGAAGAAATTAGTACAGTCTGCTGCTTGCTTCTTACATTTCTCTGTTTCCCCTGAGCTTCCCCACTGTCCCTAATTATCCATCTCTCGTTTACAGGGACTTAAATAATGGAAATGGAAAAAGTGGTGGAATTAGACGAGGATGAGGATGTGCTGAATGAGGCTGCCTTCCCTTCAGAGGTGACCTAACATTACCCTTTCTGTTATTAGTGATGCAGGCTCCCCGTTACCACGTGAGGCAGCTGCTCTGTTGTTATCTTGAGCTGAGGGGACGCAACTCCTGAACTGACTCAAGCTGTGGCTCCCCGTGGCTAGGAGAGATTAGCAATGGAAAGCAAGGATGCTTAGAGGAAATCCTTTGTTAACAATGATGCCTGGGGGGTAAGAAAATAAGAGAAATAACTTAGAAGAAGGAGAAGCAAAAGGAGAAGTTTGAGAAAAGGTAAATCGAGTAACCACTGAGTGATACAACTGCTAAAAATGGGTGAGCGGTGGCCTAGTTTATGGCTTCACATCGCTGTGATGGCTGTGAGAGCAGCTAGCTGAGAACTGACAGACATCAGCATACAGAGCTCTGGAGACATCGGTTTGGCTGGGAGCAACAGTCTCGTGGCATTCCTCTGACACTGCCCCTCAAAGGAACAGAGCTGTTGCTACTCACAGGAGGGGTGGGACTATGTAATCTGACAGGGAAAGGGGGCTGTGGTGGATTCTCCATGGGACTGTGATTGGCTACTAACAACCACAGCAAGGCAATATTTCTCTTACAGCCTCCCCTCTGAAATGCACCCAGGAGGACACAGTGGTTAAGTGTTGGGTTTGTGTGGAGGAGAAAGTCCAGCAGCAGGTGAAGTCAAGCTTGCCACAGGATAGTCCCATTGCTTCCTCCTCCTCACAGCCTGTAGCAGGGAGTCTGCAGCTTGGAAATCTTCCCATGAGCCAGTCCAGTTTCACTGATGGAAAATCAGGCTCCCACCACCCCTAATGCCTCTCCCACATTCCCTAGTCCAGGAGAAAAAAATCCATGCAGGTGATGATACCAAACTGGGTGGGGTGGATGACACCCCAGAGGGCCGTGCTGCCATCCAGCGTGACCTGGACAGGCTGGAGAGCTGGGCAGAGAAGAACCTAATGAGGTTCAACAAATGCAAGTGCAAGGTCCTGCACCTGGGGAGGAAGAATGCTAGGCACCAGTATAGTTTAGGGGCGGACCTGCTGGGAAGTAGCTCGGAGGAGAAGGACCTGGGGGTCCTAGTAGACAGTAAATTATCCATAAGCAAGCAATGTGGCCTTGTTTCCAAAAAGGCCAATGGAATCCTGGGCTGCACAGGGAAGAGTGTGGCCAGTAGGTCGAAGGAGGTCATTCTCCCCCTCTACTCTGCACTGGTGAGGCCACAACTGGAATACTGTGTCCAGTTTTGGGCTCCCCAGTTCAAGAGGGACAGGGAATTGCTGGAGCGAGTCCAGCGAAGGGCAACTAAGATGATTAAGGGCTTGGAGCATCTGCCTTATGAGGAAAGGCTGAGAGAGCTGCGACTCTTTAGCCTGGAGAAGAGAAGGCTGAGGGGAGACCTTATTATGGCGTACAAGTATCTAAAGGGTGGGTTGAAGGAGGATGGAGCCAGGCTCTTTTCAATGGTTCCCAGTGGCAGAACGAGGGGCAATGGGCACAAGTTAGAACATAGGAAGTTCCGTTCAAATGCATGGAAAAATTTCTTCACTGTGAAGGTGACAGAACACTGGCACAGGCTGCCCAGGGAGGTTGTGGAGTGCCCTTCTCTGGAGATTTTCAAGACCCGCCTGGATGCAGTCCTGAGTAATGTGCTCTGGGCAATCCTGCTTTAGCAGGGGAGTTGGACTAGATGATCTCTAGAGGTCCCTTCCAACTCTGAAAATTCCGTGACTCCGTGACTCCGTGATGAGAAACTGAAGGAAGGGCTTAACACAGTCTCACCCATGGGAACAGCGAGATGTCTCTGAGGAGCAGGACCAGGTAAGCCATGGGGCATTCTGAGCCACTTTCTCCTCATCATGTGAGTAGGTGGTACTGCAAAGACGTGGCTGCACAACTTCCCCTGGCTCATCACACAATCAAGGGTATGTGCTGATGGCCTGTCAATCTGCCGCCAAAAAGGCCAATGTCCCATTTTCCCTGTGTGGCTGTCATCTCCCAGTGATCCTCTACCATCACCACTGGACCTGATCTTACACTGCTGTGGGGGCATTAACATGAAACCCAACTAGAAATAGCAAAGCAGAGCCAGGACTGCAGGGGAAGGTGGGACCGGCTCCGTGGACCATAGATAATCCTTAGATCAGCATGGGCACATCATCCTGGCAGACGATGAAGAGCGCAGCTCTCCTGGACTGGTGGGACTCTGTCAGCCAAGCCACACCAGGAGATGAACCAGAGCTGTGCGCTTCACAGCCACCCCACCTCTTTTCCTTATTTAGCAGACCTGTGATTTTCAGTGCTTACTGCTGAGGAGGAGTAAAAAAGCACTAAATTCAGAAACTTTTGCTAGAACGCTTAGGGGGGCACCCTAAAGGGGGGCAGGTGGGGGAAGAGCCAAGCGTGAGGTCAAAGGCGGGCCAGATTCAGCTCTCAGCCCTGTGCCATAAAGGCAGATGAAATTTCATAAACCAGGTATGAATCAGGCCCTTCGGCACAGGGCTTGCTTGTTTTGCTGGCAACAAATATACTCTGCCAGCTCGTCAGTGATGTGCATGGGAGGAAAACGAAGTTCATTTGGAGATGTCTGTCTGTTTGTGTTGACCTCATGAGGGTCATAACAGCCAACAGTAGAGTCCAGGTTATTGCTGCGAAAAATACTGACACCTCCTCTGACTTTCTTGATTTAGCCTCAGGCAGGCTTGAGGAGGCAAACGCAGCACAAGGAGGCACTCATTAACATTTCCTCTGCCCAGTGAGGAAACGAAAATAACAAACATCCCATTAAATAAGGGGAGAAAAAAACCTCTAAAATATGGAAGATATTTTTAGCCGGAAAACAAAGCACTCTATCTTCCCCACAAAGTAGGGCTTCTCAGATGAAAAGAAAATAAGGAGAGAACTTGCAGGCTCCTCCGCACCGGAAGGAGGGGCACTAATAATAATATTTATTATTATGATGATTATTCTTAATACTGATAGCGGGCTGCCCTCAGTGTCTTGCTTGTTTTCCCACCCTCCCAGCACGTGACGTGTGGGCCCCAGCGGTGGAGGACAATGGGTGGCCAGGAACAATGCAGCCACTGACGCGAACCGTGTTTTGAATGCGAAACTCTGCGTTGTGAGTGCCAGCTTCAATGCAATAAAGTGTTCCGGGGCTGGAGATGGATGAATAGAGACTCATGGTGTAAATTAAACGTGTTATTCTTTTTCTTCTCTCTCTCTCTCTCTTTTTTTTTTTTTTTTAAAGTAAATTAAAAAGCTCGACACCTTGGTTTCTCTTAATTTTATTCCCTTCTTGGGGGTTTTGTTACCAAACAAATGACGAGCCAGCTTTGTCTGGTAACCTATAGGAGAATCAATAGGGATTGAAAGGGTATGGAGGTGTAGGGGAGGGATTGTGGTTCCTTTTTTGTTTTGTTGTTTGGTTTTTTTTTTTCTTTCTTTTCTTTTTTCTTGTACAAGGCAGCAGCAATTCTGGAAGTGAAAGGGAAAATTCTAGCACAGCAGATGTAGGATAACGCAGAAAATTCCTTGTTTACCAGTAGAAAAAAATTAGTTCCCACGAGTATGGGATTAATTGCACGCTGGCCTTCAGACTTCTAACTTTAGGCACTTCATAGAGTCCTTGGTGAAAGACAGGGTCCTCCAGACAGTGATTCAGAGAAGGAATGCGATGCACATCAAAATGCATAATTGGGGAGGGACCCTGGCTTCACAGTAGGGTAATATAGCATCTAGCAGAGCTCTTCTGAGCATAAGACACTAAAAGACAGCAAAACTCAGCTGCACCATAAACTTCCCCAAGCCCTGGGATCTCCCCCTTCTCACTCACCCACCAGGTTCATCTGGCTGACAGCTCAGGCTCATCTCCAAGAAGTGGCATGTCTTGCCATAAGGCAGATCTGAGCAAAACACTCATCCAGTTGAGGTGGCAAAGGGAAGTAAAATGAAAAAAAAAAAAAAACAAAAAACCCGTTAAGTTTGCTCTAAGGTGAGGTGCAGGGAAAGCCTGCATCCTGAAGGGCTGCAAGGGGCGAGTGCCACCAGGCTCTGGGTCATCCTGTCCTCGGCAAAGCACGGTTGTGACAGCACTGGGGAAATTGCCAGTGCTGGCTACAACCCAGTGTCTCTTTCATCTGGTGCCCTTCCCCACAGAGGGGTTTTCTGTTGATGCTTGCTGCCATGCTCTCTTTTTCTTTGCCTGTAATTAGTCTGTTGGCTTTTCTCTTTCTCTCCCCTAATTTTTTGGGGGGTCTGACCCTAAATCTACTGTGGTTTAAAACTGTTCAGGAAGCTCTAGGGAGACAACCCACATTGACACCATCCCTACTGAGCTATGAGATGTGGCTTTTGCTGTTTTTACAAAATGGTTTAAGTTGGAAGGGACCTTGAAGATCTTCGAGTTCCAACCCCCCTGCCATGGGCAGGGGAACCTCCCACTAGATCAGGTTGCTCCAAGCCCTGTCCAACCTGGCCTTGAACACATCCAGGGATGGAGCTTTCACAGCTTCTCTGGGCAACCTGCACCTGAGGCTCACCACCCTCAGAGTGAAAAAATTCTTCCTATTGTTCAATCTGAACCTGCCCTCTTCCAGTTTAAAGCCATTCCCCCTCATCCTGTCGCTACATGCCCTAGTAAAAAGTCCTTCCCCAGCTCTCCTGTAGGTCCCCTTTGGGTACTGGAAGGCCGCAATGTCATCCCGGAGCCTTCTCTTCTCCAGGCTGAACAACCCCAACTATCTTGGCCTTTTGTCTCCCCTCTGCGCTCTCACTCAGCTGTTTTGGAGCAAAATACCCCGCTCACTGCTCACCCTTTTTATTCCTCCCTCATACTCATTTCCCACGTCCCTTTCTTCTCTTCTTGCCCCACTCTTGTCTTGGACCTCCTGTGTCCACCCAGAGCACCACACACCTTGCAGTCTCCTCGGCCATCCCACTGCCAGTTCCCCCGAGGTCCGGCAGCTAATTTCAACAGGACTCTGGCTGCCTCTTTGTGAAGCCCTGGGATAAAGCTGTTGTGGTTATGAGAGCCTCCTTCCCAGTCTGCTCCAGTCCACTGCTCCTGTCCTTCCATGCCTGTCCGTCTCTCTGTGCCCGGAAAATGTCTGTCTGCCTCAAATTGCCTCTCGCTGTCAGCTCCCAGTACTCTATGTCTCCCTCCTCCCTTTGCTTCCGGCTCCCCTCTCTCCTCCTCCTCTACCCACGCACCTTACTTTAATTAGAAATACAATGAAAATGTTCATCACTATGTCTTAATCAGCAAGTCATTCCCCAGCAGGTCCAGAAGGAAAACCCCCGTTCTTCCTCACCCTCCCTGTCTCCCCCACCGCCTCCACAGAAGGAGAGCACACAGATTAGGAGGAGAGCTCTGTGGAAAGGCTGCTGAATGAGATGAACCTAGAGACCTGGACAAGCCAGAGGAAAGGGCCAACAAAAACCTTCTGCTATTCGACAAGGACAAATGCCATGTCTGGGAAGAAAGAGTCTCTGGCAGCAATTGACTGGCTGGCGCTCAGAAATGGACCTGGGCGTGCTGAGGGACAGTAGGCTGAATGTGATCCAGCAGTGTGTCCTGGTAGCAAAAAAGTTATCCTGGACTGTGGGAGCATGAACACAGCCAGGGGATCAGTGGAAGTGATTATTCCCCTCTACTCAGGATGTATTAGACCACATCTAGCTGCTGCAACCAGGTTTAGGCCCCTTAGTTCAAGACATTGATCAACTGGAATGAGTTCAGCACAGGGCATAGAGATGGTCAGGGCTACAGCACTTGCCTGGTGCTTGGTGTGGGATCAGGGTTCATCCATCCTGGAGAAGCGATGGCTTTGTCAGGACCTAACAACTGTCTCCCCTACCTGTGGGGATGCTATCAAGGAGATAGAGCCAGGATCTTCACAGCCGTGGCTGGTGAGAGGCCAAGAGACACAGGGCATAAACTGAAACGAGACTCAGTCTAGATATAAGGAAAAAAGTTTTCCCTCTAAGGACAGTGAATCAGGTTGCCCAAAGAGTCTTGTGCAGTCCCCATCCCTGGGTTTTTCAATATCTGAAACCCGAACCACCTCATCTGACTCAGCAGCTGATACAACTTCGAGTAGGAGGTTGAGCCAGAAACCTCCTGAGGTCCCTTCCAGTCTTAACAGTCCTGAGATCCTGTGACCAGACCTAAGCACCAAATGAGGTCATTCAGACTCTGATGGATCTCCACACACTGAAAACTAAGGGAAAAGGAAAGAGAGGTAGCAGGGGCTGGAAAGACACAGATTTGATGGAGTAGGTTTTACAGCCAGTTCATCCCAGACTTTAGCATTTGATGGGACAAGGTGAGGTTGAAATCAGGTCACCTTGTGAAGTCTATAACCTGTCCTCATCCACTGGCAATCTCCTAAGGGCAATTGCTGGGGATCTTGGGTGAAAACCTTTCTGGAGAATAACTTTGCATTAATCCAGAGATAGACAGACAGCACAGTCTCTCCCAATTCATGTGATCTGTTACTGGCAAGAAAGGTTTAAGGTGGACTCTCTGGGGTATAAAGACCACAGTATAACAGTCTCCAGATCTCTCCCAAACCCTCAGAGGATTGATGTTTGACCCTTTCTAAACACAAACACAGATGCACAAAAATCTCATGCTCAGGAAAGCCGGGTGAAAGTGGAAAAGTAAGCAAGCTCTCTGCCAGTCATACCACGGTCATGACATATGTGTGGGATAAAGTAGCATTGGGAGGGTCTGCTGGGTTAGGAATCCTGATTTACACCCTCAGGATTTTGTCCCCTTCCTCACTCACTGACACTCCCCACCTTCAACCAAATCATGCAGCCCTTCTATGTCAGGTTGGTGCTGCCCTAAATAACCCTCCCATTTCCCCTGAGACCCATATAGCAGAAACGTTTGTCCATGTGCCGTCAACTGTTAGGGAACAGACATGTGCCTTCCTACAGCACATGGATATAGGGGAGGAAGGGAGTCCTGACCCCTGTCCTTCACGTCCGTCCGCTTAACCACCCCTGGTTTGCTCCAAGGGGACTCTGCTTTAACCAAATGCATGGGGTCACTGAGACTTCCTTTCAGCAGGACCTCACTGAAAGACCATCCATCTCCTCTGCATTTCTCTCTTACCAGGCTGGCTGCAGTCCCACCAGGAAACGCGTGCCCACGAGCCACAGGAGCGGGGACCCATCCTAAGCCTCCCTGGCACGCTGCCCACCACCTTGAGCGGAGGCAAGGCACCTCCCCACTGGCAACAGTCTTGAAACCCCTTTTTAGGTGATATTCATGAATCAGCATCCCACTGCCTCCGGCCATTGTCACTGAGAGGGGATGAGAAGCCCCGGATGTCCTCAGAACCTCTCCGAGGGTGTTCCGGCAGGGAACTCTCTCAGATTAGGGAATCCTTTATCTCTGGCTTATATAAGACCCGGGGACTCCTTTTATGGTTGGCTTTTCCTGCTTTGTCAAGAGCAGAGAACAAATGTAGCTTCATCTGCGCTTGTGGGTTGGCTAACTGATTAAGCATCTGATTCAAGCTAAGTACGGAACAGGCTTTTGATGGGCGGATTTAATTTGGTGTAAAAACCAGGATGCCGTCCCCCTCCCTTACCGAATATTCCCAAGATAGCGGTTGGTCTGGTGCAATTAAGCAGTGGGGCTGACTCCCACCTACCAATGCTTTAGAGAGTCCAGAGTGCTCCGGTTTGTACTGAACTGACTCCTTTGAGTGATTCCCCCTCTCCTTCCCCCCTCCTCTTTTCTCTTTTCTCTCTTCCCCCCTCCCACCCCCCTGCTGATTTACCACCATTTCCAAAGCATTTGCATTAGGAGTGAGCACACTGCGTGTGTGTGTACACGCATGGGAGGCTGTGCGGGGGGCCCGTGGGCGTCTGTCTTGGTGTGACACACAGAATTCCTCCTCATCTCCCCCTCTGCGAGTCCTGCCAGGGGAAGCATGCTAATGATGACCTTGCTGAGTAAATAGTTGTGGAATGAATAAGTGTTTTTCCTGCAATCTGAAAGGCGGAAGGTGCGATTACTCATCCATCTATCCAACTGTCTCCAGCACCTTTCAAGTGCTTCTCGCGTCGAGTCTGGGGGCGTGCGCGAGGGGGTGGGAAGCGAGGGGAGGCTGCCAAGATCTGGGTTGCCACAGACACCGGCTTCGCTTTTCCTCCAATGAACGCTGCGCTGAGAGTGCGAGAGGAGGCAGGGCACCACCCACATGTTGAGCTGTGTGGGGTATAAGTAGATGGAAGAGCCTGGACTAGTGGCAGTTCAGCCAGGGAAGAGAAGCAGCTCTTTGCATCTCTAGTGAAAGCGCGCTTTTGACTCGCCAAGTTTACCAGAGGAGAAATCACCGGGATTTTTTTGCAGCAGCTTCCAGCTTCTGTGTGCATCTCTGTGTGTTTTTCTCCGGCGGGGACTCTCTGCTGTTTGAGATTCTCAGCTTCGGACGAGCAGGTAGCGGGAACGCGTGCGGGGCTGGACGTCTTAGCTAACTCCTCTCCTGGTTCCTGGAAGATCTTGGCTCTCTCTGGGACACCCTGAACACGTGAGACCGGCGTTTCCAGCTGGGCACCGGGAGAAATTTGCCTACAACTCTCTCTGGGATCCACGGGGACCGAACAGCTCGCTCTGCGGTGATATCTGATTTGGTTGTGTTTGTGTCGAAAAGTCCTTTAAGGGGGGTTTAGAAGTCTCTGTGTGTCTTTCGGGAAGTGTTGTGGTGGGATTTTTGAGAGCAAGCTCTAGCGCCAGGGCTTACACTCCAGTTCTTTCTGTGTTTGACACTCACACGGTTGGAGCCATGCAGCTGGATAATGTCACCAATGCGGGCATCCACTCCTTCCAGGGGCACCGTGGAGTTGCCAACAAGCCCAATGTGATCTTGCAGATAGGGAAATGCAGGGCAGAAATGTTGGAACATGTCAGGAGGACCCACCGGCACCTCCTGTCCGAGGTCTCCAAGCAGGTGGAGCGCGAACTGAAAGGCTTGCAGAAATCAGTGGGGAAGTTAGAGAATAACTTAGAGGACCATGTCCCAACTGATAACCAAAGATGGAAGAAGTCCATCAAGGCCTGCCTGGCCAGGTGCCAGGAGACCATTGCCCATCTGGAGAGGTGGGTCAAGAGAGAGATGAATGTTTGGAAAGAGGTCTTTTTCCGTCTGGAGAAGTGGGCGGACCGTCTGGAGTCCATGGGAGGCAAATATTGCCCTGGGGACCATGGCAAGCAGACTGTGTCTGTTGGGGTGGGAGGCCCAGAGATAAGGCCAAGTGAGGGTGAGATTTATGACTATGCCCTTGATATGAGCCAAATGTATGCACTGACCCCTCCTCCTGGGGAGGTGCCCAGCATCCCCCAGGCCCATGATTCCTACCAGTGGGTCTCTGTTTCAGAGGATGCTCCAGCCTCCCCGGTGGAGACTCAGGTCTTTGAGGATCCCAGGGAGTTCTTGAGCCACTTGGAGGAATACTTAAAGCAGGTGGGTGGAACAGAGGAGTACTGGCTGTCTCAGATCCAAAACCACATGAACGGCCCAGCTAAAAAGTGGTGGGAATACAAGCAGGACTCTGTCAAGAACTGGGTCGAGTTCAAGAAGGAGTTCTTGCAGTATAGTGAGGGGACGCTGACTAGGGATGCTATCAAAAGGGAGCTGGATTTGCCTCAGAAAGAGGGAGAGCCGCTGGACCAGTTCCTTTGGCGCAAGAGAGACTTGTACCAGACCCTCTATGTTGATGCAGATGAGGAGGAAATTATTCAGTATGTGGTAGGCACCCTCCAGCCAAAACTGAAACGCTTCTTGAGTTACCCCTTGCCCAAGACCCTAGAGCAGCTGATCCAAAGAGGCAAGGAAGTCCAAGGCAACATGGACCACTCCGAGGAGCCCAGCCCACAGAGGACCCCTGAGATTCAATCAGGAGATTCTGTGGAGACCGTGCCTCCCTCAACCACCGCTAGTCCTGTGCCAAGCAATGGGACTCAACCTGAGCAGCCCCCTAGCCCACCAGCTACTGTCATATGAGCTAGTCCAAGGGAGGCAGCAGTCTGGGTTATGTGAAAGGGAGACGGGGGCATATTTAGGAAGCTTCTCCTTGGAGAGAGGTTCTGGCTGAGACGAGACATGAGGTACTCAGTCCAACAGCCCATAGCAGAGGAATTAACTTTGCTTGTGGGGGGAGGGAGGCGATGGGGGAGAGGCACCTTAGGATGTGGTTGCCCACCTCACCTGAGCCATGCAATCCGGTGGTGCTGGAGATACTGCTTGCACCGCTGTGGGGAATGGACAATTTTATGAGATCCCTGACAAGAAACTAGAGACAATTCCTAACTTCAGAGGCAGCTGCTTAGAACTGGCAGCTTTCAAGGACTTCATACAAGTGCAGCAATTGGCTGAGGGTTCCTACCCATCTGGATCTCTCCTTCTCCTTCTCTCCTCCCTCTTCTGAATAGGTGTCCCTGTCCTAAGGAGACATCTTTCTTTTAACCTTTGCCCATTTCTGATTTACCACTGGGCTTCTGTTTACTGGGCAATCTCCTGTTCCTACTTGCTCCAAAGGATTAAGTATTTTTTTTCTTTTTTTTTTTTTTTTTTTAGAAGAAATCCTATGACTTGAGGAACTGAAAACTTTAAGAATCCAGATTATTTTTAGTGTTTTTCATTCCACTGCACCTAATACCTGCTTTAATGTTCTTCCTCTCAAGAGGCTCTTACTGGTTTACTCCAATCATGGCCACTGCAGTGCAGAGGCAAATTGCACCCTTTCTTTGCACATTATACTGTGCATTTAGCAGGAAACAGAGTTTCAAATTAAATTCAGAGCTCATTTATTGAAGGGGCAGTCTGCTTCCTTTCAGAGAGTGTAATGAAGAGAGGAGACACCAGAGCTATTTTGAGAGGGTGGGGGGAGGTAAGGGAAATAAATCCATATACTTTGAATAAAGCAAACAAACACATCCTAAATCCAAAGCAAAATATCCCCAGAGCAGCAAATCATGTCCATGCTGATGTCTGGAGACACCAGGAGCTTTTGCCATGTAAAAGCCAAAAGAAGTGAAGACAGGAGCTGTGTGTCCCAGCACAGTTTCAGCCTGTGCATCATCACAACAAAGAGTTTCTACTCACACAGACAGACTGAAAATGCTCTTGGAAAGCCTGGCACCCCTGTCCTTGAGCACCTGAGGACAGTGTTGTCTATTCACAAAGAACTTTCTACAACATCTCCTTGCCATGGATGGAGACAGATTTGGACTCTGTGACATTTTCCATGTTGGGACAGTAATGCTCAGCCTTCACCTTGCTTCAGCTAACACCTGATGACAGGACTTTGAGATGAAACTGCTGTAAGACCTATGCAGGAAGTTTGGCTCTTCAAAGCTTCTTGAGGCTGGACACATCTTGAGCATCATCTGCATTCACCACCAGACCAAATAAGCAACACCTCTGCAAGAGATGCAAGAGGGATGCAGCAACAGGAATGCCCCTGAGATGCTCCTGGCACTACTACAGCAGTGACATGTGGCACCGGTGGCTCAGAAGGCCTTTGGCAGGCCTCCTTCCAAGAGGCTGAAGGTAAGGCAACTCTCTGACGTTCTCTTCTCTGCTCTTCTCAGACCTAAATTAGCCATAGATTCCCAGTAGGAACCTTGCACTGGGATAAAAAAAAAAAAAAAAATCTGAAATGAGGCATGAAGCATTGTAAGTGACCGATTATGGTTGGGAGAAAGGGAAAGGGAGCGCCAGTCGAAGGGCAATAAAGTACAGTGTGTGGGAAAACTTTCTAAAGAGGACAGTATCCTGCATTTGCTGGTTTATATGGGGAGGAAATGGGAAGCTTCTTCATTAGCCCAGCCCAAGGACCTGCCACGTGAAACCCTGGGCTTGAGTCCCCAGCTGTGGCAATACATCACAGGTCCATGCACAGCCCAAAGGAGATGCAGGTCTGCCCTGCACCCTTGCTAGAAGTGAGTGGGTCTCAGGAACAGCAGGGAGTCTCCTCTCACTTGTTCAGAGCGAGTTAGTTTGGCAACGGCTGAGTCTGCAGAGAGAAGGGAGCATTTCTCACTAATGACCTGGGATGAGTGGTGGGGGAGTGGGTGTCATTGCTGAGGATGAGCTGGCCGTGCATTACAAGCATTATCTTCTCTTGCTTACAGTGACTCACTCAGATCCTCCTCTGAGAAGGAATCACTTCACAGTGCTCAGGATTTGGAAGGAAAGCCAAAGAGAAAAAGCTTCAAAACCAAGGATTCAGCCTCGGACCTGCTCTCGGGGTCCGCAGCCACCGGTTGCTGGATCCACTGTCCACTGAAGGAAAGACTGACACAGGTAATTACCTCTCGTCTTACCCTTGTGGGCCTTTCTTAGCCTTCCCGGTGCCCTGACTTGAGATATTGAATAGCCCAGGTGCAAATATCTGCTCTTGAGACCTTAGCCCCAATGGTTGCAAGAGGCTGGCACCACCAGATAAGTGGGAATTCAGCTTCTTGATGTAGGAACCCAAGCACCAGCCCCAATGATTAATGCTCTGGGGACAGTGCACTTCATGCCTTTCTTTCTGCTGGACCATTGGCAAATGCTTAGACACCAGTACCTAGTGGGACCTCCAGGCTGCAGACACCTAGTGGGCACAATTGAATTTAACCCCATCTCCTAAGAAATCCCCCGAACTCTCCATTTTAGATATCTAACCAGAGCTGCTACATTTTTTTTTCTTTTACAGAGATCCCTGCTGCTGTTGCTGAGTTTCTGTCTCTCTGTCCAAAAGTCCTGCTTTCCCAGGGGAGAAGACAGTGCTGCAGGAAGACAGAGGGCAAATCACGCACCAAAGAGCCTCCCGTGCAGTGCAAATGCCATGTTCAAGGTGCTGAGAGCCAGAATAAAAGGGGGAAGCCACTTCCAACAGGACGAAGTCTGAGCTGGTCCAGGTATTCCAAGCACAGAAGAAAGTGTTGAGAATGGAAAGAGAAACCAAGAGGCAGAACAGAAGAACCAAGCGTGGGCTTTGGGGACAGCAAGGCTGCTGGGCTTGTACTGACTGTCTGTTGAGATGATACCATACCTCTGCAATTCGGGGCCACTGGGACTCACCTAAAGAAATCTTCACTAGATTATGAGTTTAAAAAACTTTCTTGATTAACTTTGCCAAATGACTGACCCTACCTAGGCTATGAACCCTCCATGTAATGCTGTAACTCATTTTTCCTGAGTTGAGGGTAGCTTCATTTCATGCGGGTATCAGTTTTCAAACCTCAAAGGGCTCTGGAAGTTCGGAGAAGCATCCTGTGGTCTAGATGCTTGTCTGAACTGCTTGAGCCTGCACAACCGAGCCAGCTGTCTTGCCAAAAAGGAGAGTCTTGTGAGACAGTAGGTGCTTCCTGGATCTGCATGGGCCAGAGTGACTGCAAGAACTGGGGTTCTTGTGCTGGCTTTGGCGTGACTATTTCCATCCAGACCCAGGGAGCACAAAAGGTGTGCAAAAGACAAGAGCTCAAGTGAATTGAACAAGACAGTTTTGGTTCGCATCTCAGCTGAAGAGGTCCAGTTGGTTCCTCTCTCTTCCAGAGCCAACTGTCCCGGGTATGCATGTGTGCGTGTCAGTGTGGGTGTATGTATGTTGAGCAATCAAATCCACCTAACCAAATCCTGTGGTGTTTTGTTGCATCTGACTTAAGCCAATGGGACCTGATGTGCATTCCAACAATGATCAGCAAAAAATGTCCAGGACTAGAAAATTATGTAAAACCATGTCAAGGCAGACTTCATAGGCATCATCCCAAGGTCAAAATGATGTTTGATTTTGAGGTGCTTAATTACCAGAGCCCCTTTTAAGGGATCTGACTGCCTCAATAGGCATTTTATTTTTTTCCATAGACTTTACTGCCTTTTTAATGAATTAGCCGATTTGTGTTACTCAGTCATTTGGTCCTGAGGTCTATACATTTTAAGCTGACTTTTTGGACTGTGCAGAACTGAATCTCCTGGACTGATTTTGTTTGAATTATTGCTCCTAGCAGATTGGAGCTTTACTTGTAGCACCCTGGTTTATATTACTAGCCTCTCCAGGAATGACTGGTAATTTATTTCCTGGGGCAGTCATGTGAATGAAGAAGTGTGTATGTGTTGTGTCTGTGAAACTTTAGCGAATTGCAACCACTGGATTTTTTTTTTTTTTTTTTCCTTAGGAAATTTTACATTAGACTCTGGCAAAACTACTTCAGAGTTTTTATTTTTACTAGAGATATTATTAATTCAACCAACCTTGTACAAAAGGCAAACTCATTGAATCACTACAGGTTATAGAGGTTGAAGCCAAAAGGTCTTTGTAAGCCGACATCACTTGCCCTAGATCCGACTGTATCAGGCAGTTTATTCCTCATGTGTCATGTTGGAGTTACAAGATCACACCACGCCACTAGAACCTGTCAATAGAATAGTGCTACACTCTATTTGCTATTGTAGCAAAGCCTTTTGTAGATTTATACAATAAAACTTTGAGATATCTCCTTCAATTGCTTTGTGCCTTGCCTTCTGTTCTTTCTTCCTTGGTGCATGGGAGACTCAAGTATCTATTGCCCCCTGAAGATTTGGTCTTGTCAGCCGTTTGGGCTTATTTGACTCATGAAATCTTCCTTCTTGGCAGAAGCAGATGGTTGGCATAAAAATGAAATGTACTGGGCTTTTGAAGAAGAGGGGTTGGATATAGAAAATATGGAGGTGTTTTAAGGGGGTTGTTTAGCATCTCAGATTAAGTCAAATGTAGCCCATGAGGCTGGGAGAAACGGTCCCTTGTGGGACTGTGGATTGTGCAGGGCTCTTGTTGGATACAGCTAAGAGAAAGGCTAATGAAGCAGAGGGCAATCACATTCCCACCCGTGCTTGAGAGGTAATATGTATGGAAGAGCTGAGGCAAGTCAGGGCAAGGTAAAAAAAAAAAAATCACTAAGCCTGAATCAGCTCTACTTAATATCCAGAGACTTCAGGAGCCAGAAGAGCCAGCACTCAGGAGCACAGAGACCCAGGAGGTACTGTCAGGTTGGTGTTTTTGCTACCTGATGTGTTCCCCTACCGCAGGGTAATTCTCCATTCCTTGGGATTGTTACCTATAAAGCACCTCTGGGTCACTGGAGTTGGAGGAAGGGAACATCGCAGGGGATGTAGCTCAGAGTCTTTTAAATTGAAACGAGTAATTTTGCAATAGGCTCGGCTCAAAGTTCTGGCCCCAAAGACCTTCAGACCATGGGGACAGAGGACTCTGCAAATTCCTCCTCTTCTAAAAAGGTTTTGCACTAAGGTGGATTTAACTCCCATTCCCTGCTCTGTCCCCAGTCTCTCCAACGAGGAGGGTGTTAGGACCAACAGTCCAGGGTGTGATACAACTGATAATAATGTGCACTTGGGTAGGTCAGTTGGAGAAACAAACGGACTCATTCCTTTCACAACAGGCACTAAATGTGCATTGCCAAATGCACCTCCCAGGTATCCCTTTTGGGCTCAGTATGAAAGGCAGAACGTGGTCTGATGGCCAAAGACGCCTAATGGACAGATGGTAACCTTTGTATCTTCAGCTCTTTACAGCTCATTCAACCACAAACTCTTATCAAAAGTGAGAAAGAAAGCTTGAAGATGCAATTTGGGTCCACAGCTGAACTCTACCCTCGTGCCCTCAACTAGTCACCAGTAAAGAGGTGAAAAACAAGCACGGAGGGTACACCCCAGCAAAAGGGGTGCAGCCACTGTCATCCTGGGACAGTATAGAAGAAACTGGGCAGGAAAGCAGGGTTAGACTTTGCATGGTCTATGGACATGGCCAAAGGGCTGGGTCTCCTGCAAGGACCAACCCAGTGCCTTGCAGAGCGAAAAGCAAGAGCTGCTCAGCTGGAGGTGCTGAGCTCTTCCAGCAGAGGGGGGCAGAACTCCACTGTACACTGAGGGAATTAAAATTAAAATATGCAATAAAGAGAAAAAAACTGTCCTCCTCACCATCCAGCCCCACCCTGCCCACTCCCACAGCTTCAACGATACAAGATCAGTGGTCGCTTCAGTGGAGGAGGTCTGAGGACAAGGAGAGAAGGTGTGATGAAGGGTCAATGAGAAGTGGTGACAAGGACCGATGATCAAATTCTGGTGGAAGAAGATGGACGGGATGGGGATGCCCTGCTGAGGAAGGTGTGAAAGGTGAATGAGACTTTGAAACGCCGGACTGTGCTGGATAAACTCAGAAGGTTTCCAGTTTTGTTCCAGAGCCTTCTGGATTTGAATCTAATAATTGCTATTTACTTTCTTTCTGACAGTTCCGGATGAAAATCCCTAAAGAGTCACTGGGCCTACACCTTCATTTAACGAAGAAATGCTTTATTACTGCTCCTGGCTCTATCTGTAGGCAGTCACCTGGGATAGATACAGCCCAGCAATGGATTAATCCCCTCAAACTAGTCGAAAACCTCTCCAAAATCAAAGTGGGAACTATCCCTGTGTTTGCTGGGGCACGGTCTAAAATACAGGGATATTCACAAGCATCCTTCCTTCCTTCCACTAATGGAGAAGTCACGTGGCACAGAATTGAGAAAAAATCATTAATTCACGCTTACTTGATAATTCTTTTTCTTCTTCTTCCTCTTCTTCTCTCTTTATTGTGGCTACACTGATGAGCCCCTTAGTTTGCTTATTCAGGACAGCTTAAAGAAAGTGCTAAGATGGGCCTTCTCAGCATATTGCATTCATATATGAAATTTTTGTTATCTTTTTTTCCACCCCACCTTTTTACCTCCATCTTTTTTAATCAAAGTGATTGCACTGGTCAGTCATGTAAATCATATTTATTGACTTTTCAGGCAGGTTGTGTTTGTGCGCAGCCTAACTGCTCCCCTGGAGCCACTTTTTCCAGCAAAGCAATGTGTAATTAGGGAGTCTGTGAAACTTTCATTATTGACACAATCATCTATAATGGCTCCACTTATCACGTCGATATGATGATCTGGTGAGCTCTGGGTGCTCATTCTGATCATGGAGCAGCATGTTATCTTAGATCTATACCAGCAGATACTAAGTACGGATTGCGGGCCGGTGACATGCTTTTTACATGCTTCTCCCTATTAAAAACTGAAAGGAGGATTGCTATAAGCAAAACCAGGCTCAATTCAGCAAACAGTTTTAGGTGAAAAAAAAGTGTAGGTGATAATTATCAAAGGGGAAGGCATTTTCATTACCTTTTAGGCTACTTCTAGGAACTTTTAAGATCCTGTTTCTGAAAGTTAAATTAAAGAGGACCGTAGTTCCATTGCTTCCACATAGGAACAGACTTAAAGTGCTCAGCCGATATTAGATAAGAGAATTGAAACACAAGCCACTAGTCCCTAGAAAATCATATTTCATTTAGTCCTGAAGCTTACAGAACCACTTGCTGGCATAAAGTGTTTCTTTTTTTCTAATGGAATAGAATCTTGACATTTTCAAAATGCACCTTTTTGACTTTTTGTTTCTAAAAATCATCACTTAAAAACTGACTTCAAGGTGAAAAACCACAAAAGAAAAATGGGGGGGGGGAGGGGGAGGGGGAAGAGGGAACAAAAAGGTTAGAAAACTCAAAAAACATTGGAATGATGTCTTCTGGGACTAAGAGGTATGTACTGAGTTGGTGCAAGAAAAAAATCTTTTTTCATTGTCGATTTAATGTGTTGATATATTAGGAGAGTTTCTCTTCTGACCTGACCTTGCCCCATTTTGTCCTCTCCTGATTTGACCAGTCAACTGAAAAAAGCTTCGTTATTTCCCTTGTTGCAAAAAATACACTGTGCCACTATGCTGCACGCTTCGGTGATGCAGAATTTTCTGGGTGTCACTTGAATAGCGTGAATCCCCTTCTTACCCAAAATGAGGCTATTTTCCCAACAGGGTCGAAGCACAATCCCTTTTTGTAACCGGGATTACAGAGCCTGTTACACACTTGAAAAATTAAAAATCCGCTAACTGGAGCACCCAACTTCATTGCCAATTTTGACAACAGCAGAAGGCAAACTTAAAGTTGTTACCTTAAAGGCTGTCCTCAGTTTGGGCAGTGATGTCGGTGCGGTACTCAAGGTAGTTTTTGCTGATGTTCAGTTATAGCCTTTCCTGGAATTCAGGGTCCATTTGTAGTTGCTTTATCTCAAGGTAGAAACAAAGTGAACATGAACAATTGGGATTTCCAAGAGGCTCTGTATGGCAAAGATATGTGTGTTGGGCTGTGGAGGCAGACGTAGACTAACGGTGAAGAGGGGAAGATTGTGGTTTGTATTGTCGTCTCCAACCAGCTCAGGATCTCAGTTATGTCTTATCTGCCCCTTGCACTCATCTAGCCTTCTGTCCAACTGGCCATGTTGTGTCCCTGCATCACAACCATGGTTAAGGCAAAGATGACAATAGTGTAAAAGAGCTCTCAATGAAGGCAGGTGCCGTAGATACCAAGTAAAGCACTTCTGGCTCCACCATTACCCCTGCCTTGCCCGAAAATTCTCTTCAGAGACTCACAAGCACTATGGGCATTTTTTCATGCCATATGGAGTAATTGATCCTGGAAACCTGGTGAGGAGAGGGCAATACCAAAACAAACTTTCTAGGTAGTACAAGGGTTCCTTTAGCGCTTTTCTGGTGGAGGAAGGCCTGGGAGGGACTTCATGTACCAACCCATATCCAGGGCAGGAGAGGAAATCCTGGGATCACTCTGTCCCCGTTTACGTGTCTAGCTGACTCCTGGACTACAATCTGCAGCAGTCGTCCTTCTACCCTGGTCCCTATAGCTTAGCAGACCTGTCAGCAACCTCACAGTACCCAAAACTGTGCAGTCAGTGTCCCATCTGAAAACACACTTTCTAGACCTGGTCCTGACCTACCAGGCTTTATTAGGAAACCAGAGACAAATTCACCCCACGAACGGCCCTGTGCCTATGCAGCTTTTGGGGCTAACATGATTAAAGCACCCCTATAACAGTGGCCAAAGGCACCCAAAGGACTTGATGGACACTAACACGTCCATCTGACATGGTAGCTGGCTAAATTTTCCAAGTAAATAATCCTCTTCCTGGTTACAGAATTAGGTTTGGCTTTGATGCAAGTCTGGAGCAAGACCTAACAACTGTGTGCCTGTGACTACTTGTCTTATGCAGATAACATGCTCTTACGGTGATGTGAACAACTGCTGAGCTGCTGTGCATGTTCAGGCTGAGCTTAGACATTGAGTGACTTCTCCAGCCTGTGAAAGGTCAACAGCTCTTTGTTACAACCTGTATGCCTTGCAGTCCTAGTGTCACTGGGGACATCTGGGATGTGGGTGTCCTGGTTTTCCCAGAGGCAGCAGAAGTAGGAGGATTTACTAAATGTCTGAGAGTGAAGGCAGGAAGGAAAACTGGCTGCAGACACCTCTGTCGGATGTAGGGTCCCTACTGACATACCGCTTCCATAGGATGCATCCACCTAACAGATCATTCTCATTTCGCCGGTGTGGAGAATGAGGCACACAGCTGAACTATTTGCAAGTGTTAGAAGCAGAGGACAGTGTGGGGTTTCCCAGGATAACACCTCCCTTACTGCTCTGTGCTTTCACTGCTCAGCTTCAGTTTCCTCTGCAATCACTCTCACTTGTTTCTCATGGCCATTTAAGGTTCCCTTGCAATCAAGCAGAAACTGAACCCTAATTTACCCTGTTCCAAAGACCCTCATCTTGGAGGCCTCCTCTACACAGAGACTTTCAGTAAAGCAAATCCAAACTGAGTTGAAGCGTGGCTGTATAGGAAATTACTTGGCAAACTGAGACTTGTACCTTCAATCTACTTTAGAATTAAGGTGACCTTAATGCAAGGTGGCTACTTCCCTTTGGCTTGATCAGAGAGGCATGTCTGGTTGAATTAACTCCTCCCTTGGTCCTCATTAGGTTTGTAGACACCAAGCATTTAGGCCAGCCTGTGCTATCCACCGTAAAAGTCAATGCCATAAGCTTTCATGCACATCTTCACATAGGCAAATACTACAATGGGTCTGGCATTTCTCTGCCTCTCAGACACAGCAGGAGGTCTGAGTTGGTTTCTGAGTCTGGTCGCATCTCATAATCCTGCTCAGGCTGATAGGAACCGTAGCAATTGCAGGAAGCTGCCTCCAGCATCGTGGACTGGGCCATGGGTCTCAGCCACAGGCAGTAGCATTCAGGTCATCAATGACAGTCATAGAATCATAGACAGTCATAGACATCATAGAATGATCAATGACAGTCATAGAATGGTTTAGGTTGGAAGGGACCTTGAAGATCATCTAGTTCCAACCCCCCTGCCGTGGGCAGGGACACCTCTCACTAGACCAGGTTGCTCAAAGTCCCATCCAGCCTGGCCTTAAACATCTCCAGGGATGGAGCGTTTAAACCTCATTCTGTGGGACAGGGGAGAAACTATAAAAGTCTCCTTCCTTCATAGATGGTTTCCTTCTCTGTCACAGAGAGTGCTGAGGGGACTGGAAGGCTACAAATTTGCAGAGAAATTGCTGGAAAAAAAAGGCATCCAAGCCCAGCCAACATTTTGCTAGAACCTACCACCAGCAAATTCTGCTTCCTGACATGATGGACACTCTCCTGGGAACCACCCTATGATACTGAGGGAGTAGGCTCCTTCTCTTCCTCCTTTCCACTAAAGGTCAGACCCATGGATGCCTCTCCATGACAAGATCACCCAAATCTTCCCAGGTTCTGCATTGCACAAGGCATCTACTGCAGCACAGTCATTACAAGTGAAATACAGATTCAACCACAGATCAGCAAGCACGCGCAGACTGACACAACATTATGTGTTTTATGTACAACCCAAGCATCTGGAATTGCAGGAAAATGCCATGAAAATCCAGGAAATTTTGCTTCCTGCAGGCTTTTCGTACAGGAGAGTTGAACAGCGGGTAAATGTAATTTTTTAGAATATGTCACATCAAATCTATCAAGGTCATGTAAAATCCACATTTTTCCTGAGAATTTTAGTTATTTTCGGTTGGTTTTACCTTAAATCAGACTGGATAAAGAGTCAGGACCCTTTCAACATCCCTGCTGGACGATATCTCCTCGGACGAAGCTGCATAGCCCCAGAGGGAACCACCAAGGGTCAATGCAAAACAGGGAGACAGCTGATTTCTCCTGGAACCACCCACAAGAAAACTGGAATATTTGTCACCTGTATCAGCAGAAATCACTGTCTGGCAACCCTTCTAGCAAGACAGTGGAGTTGTGCTGGCTAAAAACATACAGTGTGAAATAAGGCCTAGAAGCAACAAAAATAAACAGGAAGAGTCTGCCTGGTAATACTATTTTTTTTTCTGTTCACCCACCCAGCTCATACAGAGATGTCTCTTCAGTGTCTGGACATACTTAGTGCCTAATGTCCAAAATCAACATCACACGGGGGTCACAAGACCTATTCGCCATCCAAGAAAGAAGTGGCTCCGCTCAACGGGCCCAGTTCACCCCAAACTGTGCAATGTATTCAGGGTACAGAAAAAAAAAACACCAAATTGTCTCGCGCTTTCCACACTGCCATGGCTTTACATGATCATCTTTTTCTGCTTTTGTGGACAATCCTTCCAAAACTACCCACAGCTCATTCCCGCACAGTTCTGATCATCAGAAGCAATCAAGCACTTTTGTTTTTCCTTCCTACTTGGCCTTTTGTCTAACAATGAGAGGGCAAATTAGCCATTTGTCTACAGTTTTACCTGGTTGCTGAAATCAAGATGTCATCACAGACTCCGAAGCTGTCAAGCCAGCACCTTTGCCATGGCATGAGAGAAGCTTAAAAAAAAAAATAATAAATAAAAGGAGAATATTTTTAAAAATAAAAATAAATAGAATAAGGAAACCCTGAAAAGCTCAGCCCCCTGCCACGAGGGACTTTAATAAACATTCAGAGCTTGTTTCTATGACGCTGAGGCTCTACCTCTCAGAAGGTACAAAGTGTCAATCAGGATTTTTGCTGCTGGAAGAAGGGACCCAAGTCTCTATGGAAACGAGACGGAGGTGACGGTGCCTATGGAGAGGCTTTCTGCATAGATTCCCATCCTGACAGTTTATATTTGCCGAAGATATTAATAAAAGTGTAGTTCTGGAAAAGATAAAAAAATGTTGTAGCTTCCCTGGACTGCAGACCCTGACATTGTCGCCCCCTCTTCCCTCTAGCCTCAGTCAAGGAACTATACCCTTTGACTGTTTTTATTTGTTTACCACCATATTATAAATGATTAAATTATTGATGCAGACGAAAAATCAATCTAATGAGTTTCCCTCCATAGAGGTTGTTAGGATAGACGGAGGATTTGCAGCCTCCCAGGGTGGATTTAAACAGGGAGATACAAGCAGAAGGGACCACTTTGGGACCACACAGGGTCCCCCAGGGCAGCATATGTATTTGTGAGGGAACATGATAAAGAAGTCTTCCCAATACAAAAAATATCGTATCATGACTGCATCCAGCCCTGACTCCTCTGAAACAAAGCCTTAAATTTGCCTGTTAGGCAAGTGATCTCAGGACCCTCTAGCATCTCATGTTGAACATCCCCCAGAAGAGCATCCCTCTCACAGTTCCTTTGCTGCCGCTTTGCTTTTCTTCCCAGTCAGGAAGCAAAGCCATCAGAGCTGCTCCGTGGGTGGATGATTTCCCTTTCTCTTTTGTTGCTCAGTTGCTTGTTTTTGGTCTAGAGAAGAAGAAAATTTGGTGGGTTATTCAACATCCTGACTGGATCTGAGGAGCTGAAAGGATGAACTCGCCACTGGAAGAAGTTCATGAATTGTTCTGGGACCTGAAATGGAGTTTGTCCATGCACGAGGTTGAAAGACTAGAGACAAATGTCAAGGTCCTGCACCTGGGGAGGAAGAATGCTAGGCACCAGTACAGGTTAGGGGCAGACCTGCTGGAAAGTAGCTCGGAGGAGAAGGATCTGGGGGTTGTGGTAGACAGTAAATTATCCATGGCCCAGCAATGTGCCCTTGTCGCCAAAAAGGCCAATGGAATCCTGGGCTGCGTAGGGAAGACTGTGGCCAGTAGGTCGAGGGAGGGCATTCTCCCCCTCTACTCTGCACTGGTGAGGCCACAACTGGAATACTGTGTCCAGTTTTGGGCTCCCCAGTTCAAGAGGGACAGGGAACTGCTGGAACGAGTCCAGCGAAGGGCAACTAAGATGATTAAGGGCTTGGAGCATCTGCCTTATGAGGAAAGGCTGAGAGAGCTGGGACTCTTTAGCCTGGAGAAGAGAAGGCTGAGGGGAGACCTTATTATGGCGTACAAGTATCTGAAGGGTGATTTGAAGGAGGATGGAGCCAGGCTCTTTTCAATGGTTCCCAGTAACAGGACGAGGGGCAATGGGCACAAGTTAGAACACAGGAAGTTCTGTTCAAATACACGGAAAAACTTCTTTACGGTGAGGGTGACAGAGCACTGGCACAGGCTGCCCAGGGAGGTGGTGGAGTCCCCTTCTCTGGAGGTTTTCAAGACCCACCTGGATGCAGTCCTGAGTGATGTGCTCCAGGCAATCCTGCTTTAGCAGGGGAGTTGGACTAGATGATCTCTAGAGGTCCCTTGCAACTCTGATAATTCTGTGATTCTGTGATTCTGTAAATCTTCAAATTAAAAAGCTCTGACACAGTAAATATGCTGAGGGCAGGACTGTGGAGTGTCAAGGGAGCACGAAGGGGAGATAGTGAAGGACCAAGCGTCAGACTTCACAAACTTGCTAGATATAAAAAGCAGTGTGACGTGGTTATGACTACCATGCAGTGACGGTGGCGACAGCTGTCCACTAGGACCCTGGCGCTGCTCCTCACAGACTCAGTGAGTCTCTGCCGAAACTGATTTCAAGTCAAGCAGGAGCTGCCACTCCTGGGGTAGTGGTTTAATAAGTGTCCCTGCAGGAGATGTTGATAACAGTGTCGACTATGAATCCTGCTGCTCTTTGGTCCTGCAACACAATGAGTCATAACCTGTCTCCCACTAAAACTTGGCGAAGACTTTCCTGTATCTAATCCCATGCTATGAGAAGGGAAGTGGCCACCTATCCATTTCCTGTGTTGTCTTCTGCAAGAGTTCCAGATGTTTTGTGCTGGCATATTCAATGGCATTGCAGAAGGAAATCTGGGAAACTCTGCTTCGTTTGTTGGAGGATCACGCAACCACAGAGAGTTGCAGCATCATATTGCCCACCTGCTTCAGGAGAACATTTATTACCATGCTGCAACTCACAGATCATGTTCTACACCATTTTTAAAGCTCTTTTAGTGGTGGAGACCTCATAGTTTCTCCAACCAATTTAGCTCACGGCTTTTTTAACAATGGCTAGAAAGAACATACAGCACCTTCCTGCTTGCAGAAACCTTTTCTGTACTGAAATGCTCTTACTATGCAGTCTCATGGCTCTGAGAGTTGGGGTTGTTCAGCCTGGAGAAGGGAAGGCTCCAGGGAGACCTTATTGCGGCCTTTCAATACCTAAAGGTGGTTCATAAGAAGGATGGGGACACATATTTTAATAGGGCCTGTAGCAATAGGACAAGGACTAATGGTTTTAAACTAAAAGAGGGGAGATTTAGACAAGATGTAAGGAAGAAATGTTTTACAGAAAGGTAGCAAAACACTGGCCCAGGTTGCCCAGAGAGGTGGTAGATGCGCCATCCCTGGAAACATTCCAGGTCAGGTTAGACTGGGCTCTGAGCAACCTGATCTTGTTGAAGATGTCCCTGTTTATTGCAGGGGAGGTTGGACCAGATGACTTTTAAAGGTCCCTTCCAACGCAAACTGTTCTATGATTCTATGTCACCCCCCAGAGTGTAATTTCAGAATAAGGGAAATTGGGTGGCAAAAATTGGTGTAAAAGTTTCCCACATTCCTTCCTATGACTGACTCTCAGATCCAGGAGGCTCAGTTTGACTCCTTCCCTGTTTGCTCATACAGCTGCCCATGGGACCATGCTTTAAATAAGGTTGCTGCTGTGACCCAATCTTTTTTCTTCATATGGATTTTATAAATTCATTAAACGTACTTTCTGCACCAAGACTTTTTCATTGCACAACCCTTTCTTGCCTAATCTGTCCTTCCACTCACCAGGCTTATTTTACACCCAGTAATTTCCTCATTTGAATTATATAAATCTCTTAACTCCACTGAGACCTGCCCTAGGTCTCCTCAGCAGGTCATTAGCCAGAGACAGCAGCTGCCATGGAACTGTAGCTTGCTCCCAGAATATCTGGCAGCTATGGCTTTGGAGAGTACTTGTCTCTACCCTACAAGCAAATGTCTCTGTTGCAATAGCTAACACCCCTCTTGAGGAAAAATGGACCTCAGAGCGTAAGCTTCTCCCTTTCTATGGCTGAATTTCACTGAGGGAAACATATCACTGCAGAGGGCCACCACTGAAGAAAATTCCCCAGCTTTCACCTGTATCTGTTCTCTGCATAATTCAAGAATATTCTTCTTTCCATATCTTTGCTGGGACTTGTTTTTCTGAACACTGAAACTGAGTTTTCAACAGGTGCATTTTCAAATTATGATGCTAAAAGATTTCTGATAAGTGTAAGATCAAATGCCCACTAGGGAATTACCTATACCCCAGGACATGTGCAATAATACAGAGGCCAACTTATCCCTCAGGCAGGACACTGCTGGGACTGCAAGGGACATGAATGGGTTGAAGAGCTAATCAGATCTGAGTGCTTCCATGGCTGCTGTTGCTAAGGAGACTGCTTCCTTGGCATCTGCATGATGAGTACTCCCTTACCATTAACTTTAAAAATTAGACTCCCAGGTACTAAGTGATGAGGAGAAAGAAAGACAGAACCAGAATTTTAAAAGGGAAAATACCCTTATAGACTCCAACGAGCAAACAAACCCAAAGCACTTTTCACATCCTTTTGAATACGTAGGTTTTCTACACCGGTGCGGTTGTCATGCAATGGAGTCTCTGAGTCAAGTTGTGGAGTGAGGATGATGAAGAGAGTTGCTGAACCACTGCTTTCTGCGTGCAACAAATATATAGGTCAGTAGCTGAGTCTTTCTGTATCCAGGTGGAGTTCATGCATTTTGTACTCTTCCCAGCAAGACATCTCATCCCTGATCTACTCAGGAGGCTAAGGAGTAGGAAAGGTCTCCACACACTTTTACCCTCCGCTCCAGAGCCTTACACGCATCAACAGAAAGATTCACACTGTGTGAAACAGGCTTTGGTTCAAGGCTCTGCTCCTTCATACCTCTTATGAAGAGCTGATTACACATGTGCTATAGATGTGGGACTGACTATAACCAGCTCAGGACTCAGCAGAGGTGTAGGACAGGTGTGGTTGTGCCTGCTGAGAGACATGAAGCAACATGACTGCAGAGAAGTTACTTAAGGTCTGAAACCTTAAATTGCACCCCAAGGGGCTTTCAGACCTTGGAGAACCTATTTCTGTAAGAGGTTTCCCCAAAGGCGTCCTGGCCCTGGAGTTCATCGGGTTGTCTTTTCCCACTCTACGGCTGTTACCAGACTTTAGGCCAGCTCGGGAGTTTTCTAGAAAAGCAGCTATCCTGGTTACTAGTTTACACCCCAGATTTTTTTCCACTTATCTGGAGTGACATGGTGAGCATTTTAGAATGTCTCTAACAAGTGAGTCCAAAGGTGTCCTTGGAAAAGAGCATTTTTGACTCACCAATATGTGTATTTATCACTTTGGTTTTGCATTTTTCAAGGGAAAATGATGCATTATTCTGCAGCTTCAGCCTTCCTAGATTTCCAGTTTTAATCAAATTCATCCATTCCTTCACCTCTCACTCTCAGCAATAGCGGCCTAATTTGCATTTTGCCCTTTTTCTGTAATGCCGTGGTAAAAGCATTTTCTCATTATTTCCCTGACTTTATCCCCTATCGTTAATGCTGTCATGATGACTTGGTTCTAGATGAGGATTTCTGTCTAAGAACCCCAGGTGGCCCACCAGTGCCTGAACTGCTTAGCTGCCTGTTTAGTCTTGTGTGAGATGCTGCTTTGTTGACCTGTGTCATGGTTTGGGCCAGATTGGCCACTCAGGCCGAATGACAGTGTTAATCACACGCCAACTCAGCTCTGTTGTTAGTGTGGGAATATAAAGCTAATATCGGTGGGCTTGCATTGCAGCCACACTTGAACAGCTCATGAGGAACAGCATGCAGACAGAAGACCAATGGTTTCTCCCCCCTCACCCTACGTGGAAGGAAAGAGGAAATAGTAGTTTGAGAACTCATAAAAAGAGGCTGAAATGTTTCTAGAAGTTAACCACCTGATGCAAATTAGGTATCTTGGTTTTCTTTCTGGACAAAAGAGAGGGAAAGGTATCTCCCAAGGACTTTTTGTCCCATTTCATGATTTCTCTTAAGGATGCAGTGAATTTTGAAAAATATCATGTTTTCAGCTTTTCAGGAGCTAAACCTGGGTGAAAGAAACCCCATTTTTAGAGGCGGTTCCTGTTGAAACAAACCCCTCTCTCATCTTCTCATATCTTCATCTACTCAAACAGTGAGCTCCTAAGGTGTTCAAACATATATCATAGAATCATAGAATCATAGAACAGTATAGGTTGGAAAGGACCTTGAAGATAATTGAGTTCCAACCCCCTCACCATAGACAGGGACACCTCCAACTAGACCAGGTTGCCCAAGGCCACGTCCAGCCTGGTCTTGAACACCTCCAGGGATGGGGCCTCAACAACCTCTCTGGGCATATATATACACACACAAACACACTCATACACAATACCACTTGGTAGGAGGCTTCTATGTCTGCCAGGCCTCCAAGCACAGCTGTAATACACATAAAGATGCCTTGCATTTTATAGCTTTCCTGTAACAAAAGATACCCTACATCATGGGCTTGCAATGGTTACAAAGCCTAATTAGAGGACTGACTCTCCAGGCTTTGGCTCTGTTGGTGAAAAGGTCCCAGTTCAGGTCAACCAGTGGCACATGGGAACCTAAAACAGAAGAGAGTCCATGATGGAGTACTGCACCCAGCTCTGGGGTCCCTAACATAAGGACATGGACCTGTTGGAGTGAGCCCAGAGGAGGCCAAGAAGGTGACCAGAGGGCTGGAGCAACTCTGCTGTGAAGACAGGCTGAGAGAGGTGGGATTGTTCAGCCTGGAGAAGAGAAGGCTCCAGGGAGACCTTATAGCCCCTTCCAGTCCCTAAAGGGGGCCTACAGAAAAGATAGGGAGGAACTCTTTATCAGGGAGTGGAGTTATATGACAAGGGGTAACAGTTTTAAACTGAAAAAGGGGCAATTTAGATTAGATATAAGGAAGAAATTCTTGACTGTGAGGGTGGTGAGGCACTGGAACAGGTTGCCTGGAGAAGCTGTGGCTACCCCATCCCTGGAGGTGTTCAAGGCCAGGTTGGACGGGGCTTTGAGCAACCTGGTCTAGTGGTGGGTGTCTCTGCCCATGGCAGGGGGGTTGGAACTAGATGATCTTTAAGGTCCTTTCTAACTCAAACCGTTCTTTGATTCTGTTTGCACCACAAATACCTAATATCCAGGCCTGGCTACGTGGGACTGTGAAATGGAAGGTGACTGCAAACATCTCACTCTCGCAGTGTTAGATTGTTTTTCCAGTGTGAATGGATGTGTTCCGTGCCAGACAAAACCAATACAGCTGAGGCTGCAACATGACAAACCCTTAGTTTTGGCAGGGATTAAGAATTGCCTAGGATAGTCTAAAACTCTCCTCCATGTCCCTTTAAAACAGACCAGCCCAACTCTCCTGCTTGGAGTTTTAGAGCCTACTAATAGAATCTTCCTGAATAGCATCGTAGGCTGTAGGCTTCCCATTTTGTCTCTCAGGCATTCTTTGCTGCAGGGGGCTTTTCTTTGTCTGTTCCTTTGAAGCTCACCGTCTGCTGCCTGTTCCCATCGCGCTCTGCTCTCTCTGCCTGACATATGTGAAGCTTGAATACTTTCCCTCCCAGATACTGCCTGCTTACTGCAGTCTTTAAAAATAAATCAAGCCAGGCAATAGTCATGATTAATGGCGTCCTGCAAAGACAGAGCACCAGTCAGTAATCTATTACCCAGCTTGTCTGTACCAACACCATGGCTGAACCACCAACTCCCCCCCCCCCTTCCAGTTCTGTTGCCCTTTTTTGTTCTGTTGCCCTTTTTTGTGTGTGTGCATTCCTTTTTTTCTGGTTTTCTTCCTCAGATGGCTCCAGAAGTCCATCCTTATACTCTGAAACTCTTCTCTCCCTCCCCCTGAGACAGATGGAGCTTATCAAAATGATAAAAGAGAAAACAGGTGACATTAGTTCAGCTCGGATAATGAAAAAGCATCTCTGGACTTAATTGGGTATGTGTGTGTGGAACAGGGCCAGCAGGGGAGAAAACGGAAAAAGAGACCGGGATGGTCTTTCCAGGGGGAGAAAGATCTTACCCCAGCCCTAGAAACTTTAACTGCTGTCCGTATTCCCTTCCTAGCTGTCCACCAAAAATTATAGAGACCCAAACCAAGCAGGGAGAGCCCCATGGATGCCCTCAAGTTGGACATCCCCTAACAAAAAGCCTCAGAGCAGCACCAACAGATGACGTCATCTGACAGCTTTGGATGTCAGTGGGCCAAGGTCCAGACGCAGCATTTCTTATTTTTCTCCCAGTTTCGCCTGGCCCTCAACTAGGCAGGAGAAAGAGCAACGTAGGAGCAGATGGAGCTGCAGAGGGAGCAGGCAGATCTTCCCTGAGCATGAGGCTGCATATGGGCCACCACAGCAGGAGATGAGTGGAGTGCCTGAAGGGGTTGCCTCCTTTGCTAGCTCTGCTGCCATGTTGCTCATAGACCTCAGGAAAACTGCTTTCTTCCCCAGGTCTCCATTTCCTCCCTTCATCTTGTCTATTCGATGGCCATGCAGGGAAAAAAGGGTCTTTTCATTGCACATAACATGATCCAGAAAAGCCTTGATTTTGTACTGGGCTATGGGGTGGTCCTGCAACAACAATAGCAGCAATGCTATCCCTGTCCGTAAATGGAAGGACAGTCACAAACAGCAGAGATGGTTAAATTCTATGGTAAGGAAAACTAAAGAAAATCCCTGGCTGTAAAAAGCAATAAAAAAGAAGTAGGTTTGCTGTCCTTGAGTATAACCCACAACCATTCAACTTCACACCCAGCATTGGCTTTTTTTTAGTGCAACCCTATCCACCAGTGCCTTGATCAAATGAATTATTGGCATCTGGGGCTCATGAGGGAAAGCATTAAGTCCTTGACTGAACATGTATTAGTTCTGGTGCTTCTCACCAACAGAACGTGCTGGTATGAAAAGGCAAAAATCATAGAATCATAATATGGGTTAGGTTGGAAAGGACCTGAAGATCATCGAGTTCCAACCCCCCTGCCACGGGCAGGGGAACCTCCCACTAGACCACATTGCCCAAGGCCACATCCAACCTGGCCTTGAACACCTCCAGGGATGGGGCCTCAACAACCTCTCTGGGCAACCTGTGGCAGTGCCTCACCACCCTCAAAGTGAAAAAATTCTTCCTAATCTTCAATCTAAACCTGCCCTCTTCCAGTTTAAAGCCATTCCCCCTCGTCCTATTGCTACATGCCCTTATAAAAAGTCCTTCCCCAGCTCTCCTGTAGGCCCCATTTAGGGACTGGAAGGCTGCAATAAGACCTCTCCGGAGCCTGCTCTTCTCCACGCTGAACAGCCCCAACTTGCTCAGCCTCTCCTCATAGAAGAGGTGCTCCAGCCCTCGGATCATCCTCGTGGCTCTCCTCTGAACACTCTCCAGCAGGTCCATGTCCTTCTTCTGTTGGGGACTCCAGAGCTGGATGCAGTACTCCAGGTGGGGTCTCACGACAGTGGATTAGAGGGGCAGAATCCCCTCCTTTGACCTGCTGGCCACGCTTCTGATGCAGCCCAGGATATGGTTGGCCTTCTGCGCTGTGATCTCACACTGCTGGCTCATGTTGAGCTTCTCGTCAATCAGCACCCCGAGGCTCTTCTCCTCAGGGCTGCTCTCCAGCCATTCCCCACCAAGCCTGTATTTGTGCTTGGGATTGCCCCGACCCAGATGTAGGACCTTGCACTTGGCCTTGTTGAACTGCATGAGGTTGGCTTGGGCCCACCTCTGCAGCCTGTCCAGGTCCCTCTGGATGACATCCCTCCCCTCCAGCGTGTCTACCTCACCACACAGCTTGGTATCATCGGCAAAAATGCAAAAAAAACCAAACCCAACCACCAACAAAAATAGACTTAGACTTTATTACAGATGTGTACAGAGGTTATCTAGAAGCAGCAAAATGACTTTCCAGTGAGTAGACAGCCTGTGAGGTAGCAGAAACAAAGCAGAGCTCAGTACTCAATACTTAAAGAGCACCCGTTTTTTTGAAAGTGGTTTTGGTGGAGAGGAGAAGGAAGTTAAGTAAAGCTCCTATCTTGCCTTCAGTTCCTACTCAACCCTTCTGGTGAAAAATAAAATTGCAATGCAACCATGTGCCACGGCCTACAGGTACTCGATTCTGACTGCAGATCTGGATTAAATCGGAATGCAAATTATATATATATATTTTATATATATATATCTTCTTGTTCAGCCAAGGTAGCCAGGCTCAGTTGGACATCAGTATGGTTAACATAACATCAAAGGGACCCTGTTTTGCAAAAGTCATTTCAGTCTAATGGGTGGGAAAAAGGAAAGACATGGGAGATCGGAAATGAAACAGTGGCCACGAGGTGCAAAATCATCTGTTGTTAGCTAGAATGTTCTTTTTTTTCTGAATCCTAAATTAAAATTGAGTCTAGCTGTTGTTGCCTTCTGAGCTTTTTATGAGTTTCCTGCATTTTTTTTTGTATATATTCTCTTTCAGCTCCTTTCAGGAAAATCATTCACAGCACATAGTGAAAAGACACTTAATATTGAACCAAAATGTTTTGAAGAGAATCGATACTCACACTTATAAAATTTTTTTCATTTTTTCTAAATTGTAGAAAAATATGTTTAAGGGTAAGGTTTATATTCAAGGAAAGAAAGAACCTGAATCTGGCCCTGGAATTCTCCATTGATTGGTTTTCTTGAGGAGGAAGCGGAGTCAACATGTAAATGCACTAATGGGATAAATACGAACAGGAATAATACACTCTGTTCCAGGCTGGATATAGACATTCTCAAGGAAAGAAAAATACATGTTGTGCTAATAATTTGTATGTCAGTACTCAACACACACTTCCAGCTGGCATCTTATGCATACGGACAGATAGGGACTGTTTGGTAGAAGGAAAGTTGGTAAAGCAAATTATTATTATTGCAGACTTCTTAAATTTGTCAGATCTCAGAATAAAAATTAATAAAACAACATTCACTCTGTTTCCAACCTGAACTTCAGATTTTCCTCCCTATAAATTTGTTTGATTATTTTTCTCTGCCACATAATACTCGATCCTTTTATGCCTATTTTAACTAGTGAGCTTTCTAGAAAGTCGGCTGTAAAACTGGATTTGATTTTACATGAGGTGGTGGTATGTCATTGTCACTAGCTCTTCACATAATACTTTTTACTCCAAATAGAGGAATGAATGTGAGCTTAGCTGGCAGTTACACAGAAGAGTCCCTGATCTATGGCTTGTGAAAAATATTCTGTTCTGACTCTAGGGAGTCAATTCAGTTGCCACCCATAACCTTCTTGACTGGTAAATGCAGGACAGCGTTGGTATTTTAAATGGAATTCTGCAACTGAATCAACTGTTTGCTTTTCACTGACCGTAACAGAACATTTATGAAAATATACAGCCAAAGCTCACTTCAGCTGTAAAATTCAATAATGCTAAATTCATTCGCTGTAGGGCTGAGTCAGGGTGTTGGTGTAACATTATAACAACACACACAAAAAAAAACAACCAAGCAAACAAAAAAAAAGGAAAGGTGGACTTGACTTTCATTATACCAACGAAGAGGTAAACTTGACTCATCTGCTCTAGCAGAGCTCTTGGCAAAGTGCAGGGTCATTTTGAAATGATTCATTCAGAAGACCATTACAGATCATGGGCTTCATATATGAACTGTTTTTATCCAGCCTGAGGAAACTGCAAAGCTAAAAAAGACTTGCTGACCTCATAATAGCTTCTCCTAACTTTTGCAAATTTCGGACTGACCTACTTCATGATACAGGTTATTAAATTCTCCCAACAATTCCTATATCTACCCAACAGAGAGTGCTTCTGTAATAATTATCTTTTGAAATACTCCCAGCCTTTTCAGAAAGACCTAGTTGATAGAAAAGTTATTCTATTCCCATGGTTATTTATCCTAGTAACGTATGTTTGCACCATATTTTCAGTCTGCTTCTGTCTACGATTGGCTTCCAGGCCCTGGATTTGGATCCAACAAATGAAAGATGCCCCGCCCCATTGAGCTGTATTATCTCCCCCTGTTCCTCGTGGGACCTGTCATACTTAAGTCCAGTTTAGCATTGAATTATTGACAATTGACCCACCTCCCAACACCTAAGGCAAGTTAGAGTGAAAGGTTACTGGGAAAACCTACTGGTTATGTATAGGATTTAAAGCCAGCAGCGTGTTCTCGCAGCCCAGAAGGCCAACCGCATCCTGGGCTGCATCAAAAGAAGTGTGGCCAGCAGGGCGAGGGAGGGGATTCTCCCTCTCTACTCTGCTCTCATGAGGCCCTACCTGGAGTACTGCATCCAGCTCTGGGGACCGCAACATAAGAAGGACGTGGACCTGTTGGAGCAGGTCCAGAGGAGGCCACGAAGATGATCGGAGGATTGGAGCACCTCTCCTGTGAGGACAGGCTGAGAGAGTTGGCTTTGTTCAGCCTGGAGAAGAGAAGGCTCTGGGAAGACCTTATAGCCCCTTCCAGTACATAAAGGGGCTCCAGGAAAGAGAGGGAGGGACTCTATCAGGGAGTGTAGTGATAGGGCGAGGGGTAACGGTTTTAAACTGAAAGAGGGGAGATTTAGATTAGCTATTGGGAAGAAATTCTTTATTGTGAGGGTGGTGAGACACCGGAGGAGTTTTCCCAGAGAAGTTGTGGCTGTCCCATCCCTGGAGGTGTTCAAGGCCAGGCTGGATGGGGCTTTGAGCAACCTGGTCTAGGGGGAGGTGTCACTGCCCATGGCAGGGGGGTTGGAACTAGATGATCTTCAAGTTCCCTTCCAACCTAAACCATTCTGTGATTCTAAAACTTGTTGAAAGTATTTAGCAAGACTTGTGCTTAGTTCGAGTGGGTTTTCAGTTTGTGCATCCTGTTTCTAACAGGGGAATGCAGATGAATAAATAGCGATGTCACTTCTGAGCTGTATCCCTCCCACAAGAAATGGGATGTGATGGAGGCTTTCCTGGATGCTTCGCAGACCAAGCGCTGTACAGCCTGACACTTCCCGAACTTTGCTTTTTAATTGCATAATGTGATCACTGTCAGCTCTGGGCATCCCAGGTGTGTTCAGCTGAAACACAGCTCTTCCCCAGAGCTGCTCGCCTCCGTAATAGCCCTGCCACCTCTCATTAGCACCTTCCCAAAGGTAATCCAAACAGACACCGCCATCCTGGTGTAGCCCAACGTGGGTCATTTCCATGAAACAGCAGAATTCATTATGAATGAGCGCTGGAGAAATCCGCAGCAGGCGGAAGATAGAGAAGTAAATGGGGAGAGACTTTAGAGCACACCTCAGGCACCTATAATACAATTGCTCGCCAAAGAGAATGACAGCTTTGATGTGATTTTTCTTTTTTTTTTTCCTTGTTACAGTAAGTCTCGGACTCTAAGCACAGCGCAGCACCTTCCCCAGGCTCTGAAATGAAGATGAAAGTAGATGGTAACTCAGTTGCTGGTTTGCAAAAAGGCAGGATTCGGCAGCTGAGGCGGCACCATGCTTTGACATTCCTCTGGACTTTCCGGACTGAAAGCCTATTTTTTAAAAGGGCAAGAAGAGACAGTGAGCCATAGCTGCTTCTGGAGGAGGTACTTCTCTTTCCGGTTACAGCCAAGTCTGAGTGCAAATTGCCTGTGATGTTATTAAGAAGTGACAAGGAAAGAGAAAATTGTATGTGTATATGATCTAAGAGATCCTGTGGATAACGCTGCATTCTTTAAACTTACATATTGGAGAGTTTCAAGGAAACCTCTCCTGCTCTGGAAAGGCAAGGATCCAAAAGTGGGCAGGCTAACCAGGTCAACCCAATAAATAAAGACAAGCAAAATTTTCAAGTTCTTCCTCTCTACTTCAGCGGGCTCCCATCAAATCACAGAGTCCTCGGACAAAGACTTATCCCCAGGTGAGATTCCCTTGCACTACCGTAGGTACTTTTGTGATTGTTTTGCTATGTAATTGGGCTCTGGGTTGTAATCATGTTAGCCGTGAAGAGTGTGCAGCCTTTCTTTAGCATGCAGCTGGGGTAGCGGGTTTCTTCTCAGGCAGCAAGTGAGTGTCTGGGGATATTTTAAAGTGCCTGTGTGGGCTGAAAAGGGACCCATTTACCAAGCAGCTCTGAAAGGGACTTAAAAGGAAGGAACATCCCAAGTAATTAACATGGCTACTTCTCATTTAAATGTGCCACTTGAATGCAATAAAAGGGAGCCTCAACCCTACCAGCAAGGCAAGGGGATTGCCCAGGTGGTAGCAGCACTTACTGCCCATGCCAAGCTCTTGCTCAAAGTTCCAGTGGGTATTTTGCAATTTTTTCTCCCAGCCATCCTGTTCGAGTCCAGTGCCTGTTTATTATTCCTCATTTGCCCCTTGGGAAGCCAATGCTTAGAGCTGTTTCTCTGTCTTCGCCTTCCAGGACACTAAGCTTAAATTCTTGACCTCCAATACACCACCCTGTCTCCTCTCAGAACAACGTCTAATCACGCTGTTGAGCCACCGGCAAGTCAGGATCTTGCAGCTTTTTAGATACTCGAGGGTGCAGAGAGACCCACGCTTGCACTGTTTGCTTTTTCTGGTGCTGACACAGAGAGATGGACTCTAGGAAACGACCATTTCTGCCTGCTGTCTGCAAGCATGGACAGAGCCAAAATCTCCTTGGGTGCCTTCCCCAGAGGGACAGGGTATAATTTTTTTCATGTTTGCAGACTGCTTTGAGTTGCCTGAGTGGAAAATATTTCCTGGGAAGAAGGAAAGAGGCCTTGGATGGATTTAACACCTTGGGAATAGGCAGCAAAACAGTCATCTGGCACTTACTCACGGTTTGGCCTATAGCAAATGCAGTCGCACCCAAGTTCAGCACCTGTGAAAGGAGAAGAATACGTGATTCATCTCTAATACATGTAAAGAAATGCATTTTAGACCTCTACTGTTCTACCACCCCTTAATAGAGTGAGAAAACTACGCATTTTAAAACATGATTCATCTCTCGTTGTTTAGCTGGCTACTTTAGGACGAGAGGAATTACCCTCTGGAAGGGCCTGTTGATTGCAAAGGGAGTTCAGGGTGACTGTCACAGATGGCTCCATTTGTCTGATGACTCTCTCCTAAACTGCCTCATTACGTGTGTATGCAGAGCCCAGCACAACAGGGCCCCAGTCAGAGCTAAATGCTGCTGTAATATCTATAATAATAAAGAGAAGCTACTGCTGGGTGCAAGCTGTGTATTTGGCTTCCCTGTGTGGTAGACTGGTATCTCAATGCTGTGGTCGCTCTTGTTTGCATTCCCCTTGTTCACCACCGAAGTAGTCTTCACAGAAACCCTAGGAGAGCATGCAACATGAACTGCAGACAAAATATGGGCATGGTGTAGAGCCTACATTGAAAAAATTCATTAGGGCTCTGCAGGACTTCTTCAGGGCAAGTGGGCACCACCACACTCTCTCTCCAAAGGTTTTTGTCTGCAGCAGACAACCTGTGCCTGGATACAAGGATCTTACCCATGGATAACAACCAGGATTCACTACTCAATGCTGATGAGGAGTCAAGTTAGAAGTGGGCGACTACTTTCCCCTCAATTTTGAATGATTAGAAGAGTTCTTGATGGCTCTGTGCTGAGTCTTTGCATTGACTTGGTGGGGTGCATCTCTCTGTAGGGTCCCATCTGCAGGACAAAAGTGTGAAGAGCAGCCCTGAGCAAGCACTTGTGTTAGGTTGTACCAACAGCAAGTATTGCCACCTATCACCGTGTGAGCTCAACTACTCCTTAGTGGGAGGTGAAGGCACAGCTATTCATTGCTGGCTTGTATCAGCTCCTTCCCATGCGACCTTGCTCCACGAACTGAGCCGAAACCCCTCTCTTTTACTTGCTCGTGCCTTTGAAAGTCCTCATTGAACGCCTGTTTATTTACAAGCGACTGTGGTGTTTAACTGCAGCACTGCCATCAACTCTTCTGCGCTCTGGGATTTGCTCCGTGGCGTGAAGTAAAACACTCTTTTACTGCATTGTTCTCCGTGCCAAGTTATCTCACTTTAGCTCTCCCTCTACTCCCCCATTGCGATTCTTTCACTCAAGATCAGACCCCTTCACTTGGGCTGGTGGATGTGTGGTCTGGACTTTATCGAATGAATCTCTCTGAAACCCTTATCACCGCTCCCAACACACTCTTTATGAATATGCATATGCTCAGCAACTGCTCACAAACTGTACAGCGAGACTGTAGTGCCAGTCAGCAGCTGCTGCCGAGCCGGATTCCAGCCTTCATCTGTAATTACACCCAGAGATGGGCTGTGTCAGAACAACCTTCACTCACAAGTTATGACATTTCTGATTTCTCAGTCGTAAAGAGGGATTTCACTTATTATTGCCAGCAACAATTTTCCAGGCTTAATATTACTCCCCTTACAAAAGCGATGAATAATAAGGTGCCTGAATACCCCGAAATATAAACAGTGCAGCAAGGGACACAGCAGCAGTCTCCAGTGAAAAGTCGTGCGTCGAGACATGGTTTAGTGGTGGTTTTGGCACTGTTAGGTTGAAGGTTGGACTTAATGATCTTAAAGGTCCCTTCCAACCCAGACAATTCTATGATTCTATGATTCTATCAAACGAAGTGATAAGCATTGGGCTGCAGTACTGCTGGGCTCAATCAGTCACCAAAAATTCCGCTATTCCCCTACACCCACAAGTGATAAGATCTGGAAAAAAAAAAAAAAAAAAAGAACATCAGAGAAATATTGACTCTACCTTTCATTTGTTAAGACTGGAGGATTCCAAACAAGGCATGTACGCCAAGCCTGGAGACACGCCTCGAAATGGTATCAGTCACAGAGTGTGGGCAATAGTCTGCTGGGAAAGGACACAGATGGTGCTACATCACCTGCCTTGGATGACACAGTGTAAAGACCAGTTATCCGAACAGCTATCCACCTGGAAGTTAGCTTTGAGTCCAAGGGAATGATGGTAGACCTTGCATTTCTGCGCTGAGACCTCAAGAGCTTCACCTCTGCTCTCCCTTATCCCCAACCAAATCACTTGCTCGTACTCCAGATTGGTTTGTTTATTTGCTTTCTGTGAGAAAAGGAGCAGAAGCTCCCACCCCTCCCTCCTTTTTTTTCCCCCTGAATTTCCAAGCTATAAGTCAGGCTTTAAAAAGAAACGGAAAATTTACAAGCTTTAAGATTAAATAAAAAAGCCAGCAAGACCAAACTTGTGGCTGTCTTTGGCATATGCCACCTCACTCTCCTGCCAGCTCTCTTCTCCTGCACAGATGATTGGTTATTACCTCTGGAATCATAATCAGCAGAATTCCGGACTTCCAAAAACCTTCTCTGTTTCCAGAATCTGGAGTGATGCACGGCTGACTTTTGATTCAGGTGTTTTTCTGTCAACCTAATCAGACAATCTACTTAAATACCTTCCTGTCAAGAGGGATATATGAGAAGAATTTTGGCTTCAGTAAACCAATGTCTTTCAGTGAAACACAGTTTTAACAGCTGCAAAAGCTGATCAGGAGAGCACCGGCAAACTTGAATCCTCTTCTCTGCTCTATACAACCAGGGGGAACAGTAAAGACTGGATTCAAATTGTTTACTGTGGGGTGTCTGTCTGTACTGACTGACTATGGAAAATGATGTGATACCATTCATCTATGAGTGATTTACACCCCTTCACAAATGACTGAGCCGAAACCTTTGGCAGTAGAAAAGAGCTGGAAATGACTCACAGTAATGAGTGAAATGACCGAGATAATTTCATGCCTAGTTTGACAGCGGGTCATCAGGTGCTCCATGGTGATCACTTCACCATAGTCTAACAGCCCAAATTTGACTGAGCCCAGGTACCCAATGCTATTTGCGCTCCGATTCAGACACAAGGTATGAAGTAAAATATAATAGCTTAAACCATCTTCAAGGTGTTTCACTTGAGGTGAACCTCACAAAACCATCCATGCCAGCCCAGCTGACAGATGGCAACTCAGCAATGCATTGGATGACACACCCCTACTATTGATTTTAACGATTGCAAGGCAAAGGGTGCTATGTATTATTCCAGGGCACATTACTTTTTGTCCCATTCTTTTATGGATCCTTTTTAACTGAAATCCACCTTTGAGGATACAATTCCTACAATCGCATCGGTCTGGTACAGAGCTATTTAATTTTGCATGTGCCAGTAAACAAGTAGAGACAAGAATTTCAGAAAATGCTGTCTGCCATCATTTCAGTGTTTCAGAACCACCCTTGATCTCCTTGTCTTTTGCTCCTAAAGATCTGATGTGCGTTTCATTTGATATTTGACAAAGATTCACCCAGCTTCACACTACCCACTGTCAGATGAAAGTCCACTTGGTCCCACCAAGCACTTCAGCTTTGCCTCGCTGTGCTTTGCTGTTTCACCTCTCCCTGCCTGCCCTGACAGCTCGCTTTACACTCAGTGCTACAGTGCCATGTCAGAGGTCAGTCAATATTTCATCACTTCAGCTGAGAACTTGTCACAGTATCACAGTATCACAGTATCACAGTATGCTAGGGATTGGAAGGGACCTCAAAAGATCATCTAGTCCAATCCCCCAGGAAATCCACTGTCCTTTTCAATCTTCTAGAGCTATCAGGTTGCTTACTGTTCATTTTATCTTTCTTACACATTAGCAGCTGAGTTTTGCCAGTCAGATCTTCATCTCGTTGCTGATCAAAGTGTGCTGTTGCCCTGTGCACAGTGGTATTTCACTTTGTGGATGGGAGCGGAGGTGCAGGAGAATTTGAATAAGTTTCCCCCTGTTCTTTGCTAGGAGGAAGCTAGAGATCAATATACAGTTTAGCACCATTTTGGTACTACACATAGACTGGAACAGCACAGATGCTGAGAACTTACAAATCTGTAGGTTCCTGGGCCTGAATAATGAAAGTACTTCCAGAGCTAAAAAGACATGTTCTTTCTATCCTGAGCTACAAAACCCCATTGTCATTGACTTTTGAGAGCCTAATACCTTCCAGTTGTAGTGGTCATCAGCAGATTGCACTGAGAGTTCACATGTGGGTAATGATGTATCACCCACTGTGTAAGTGTCTGTAAGAGTCATCACGGAGCCAGAGAGAGCCCTTGCTGGAGTGCTGTAAAAGGGGACCAGTTTTTCTGTGTGTTCTTATGCCCTGAAGAGCATCTTTTGAAGAAACATGCTTCTCAGCTCATGGCATTCATCTCCACAGAGCAGATGACTTGTTGCTGACACAAGAATCTGATGCACAAGGTCAAAACAAACCTGATCATGAGGTCTGCAGGTTGAATGTGCTCCTCCAGGTACCACCAGTGCTAGTACATCCAGTCATCCCAGATACCATCCCATCTGCTGATCTTTGCTTTTTGTCTAGGCTGGAGGAAGACAAGTAGGAATGAGGTTTATCATCATGTCTTCCCACTTGATCCACCCTCCCAGTCTCTGATCCTCATTAGCCCAAGCATTCACATCAGCATATTTCTTTGGGTTTCATCTCTTCTTCCAGCCTGCATCTTCAAAAATAAGAGATAGGTAAGAAAAAGAGGTTTTTACAATGGAGATTAGTCACTTTGTAGGCTGAGGTCTGTTACTTCAAGCATCTAACATTAGTTTACTGATTAATGTGGTACCTAATGAAAAACAGGTTAATTTTTAACTCTTTGAGTGTCTCTGATTTTTTTTTTCTTTTTTCTTTTTTTCTTTTTTTTTTTTTTTGAACACAAATGAGACCACATCTGGAATATTGTGTCCAGTTCTGGGCCTCTCACTTCAAGAAGGACAGAGGGCTGCTGGAGAGAGTCCAGCGTAGGGCAACTAAGATGATTAAGGGAGTGGAGCATCTCCCTTATGAGGAAAGACTGAGGGAGCTGGGTCTCTTTAGTTTGGAGAAGAGGAGACTGAGGGGTGATCTTATTAGCGTTTATAAATATATAAAGGCGGAATGTCATGAGGATGGAGCCAGGCTCTTCTCAGTAGCAACCAATGATAGGACAAGGGGTAATGGATTCAAGCTGGAGCACAAGAGGTTCCACTTAAATTTGAGAAGAAACTTCTTCTCAGTGAAGGTGACAGAGCACTGGAACAGACTGCCCAGGGAGGCTGTGGAGTCTCCTTCTCTGGAGACATTCAAAACTCGCCTGGACGCCTTCCTGTGCAACCTCATCTAGGTGTTCCTGCTCCGACAGGGGGATTGGACTAGATGATCTTTTGAGGTCCCTTCCAATCCCTAGCATACTGTGATACTGTGATACAAATGCAGCAATGGATATATGAAATACAGTGGGAAAGGGCTTCTGTGTGCAGTGTCTCTAGTCTGAGGAGACTTCATGTTAGAATACATACTGTAGACTCCCTCTGTCATCCATGCAGAGGAACCAGCAGCTCCCTTGTCCTAAGATGGGTCCCCATGACAGCAGGTTGAACTGCTCTCTCGCAGTACATCCTTCTCACCAACGATGATGGAAAGACCATGGATGACTTCTGCAGACCAGACACTGAATTTGTAGGCTAAGAAAATACTTATTGCAATAATACCTACTTATTGCAGCTAATAGGAAATTAGATTATCTTAATCCGGCAAATAGGGATGCCCTAGCCATGGGTTGTCATTAAAATCAAAACCATGAGACAGCACAGGTATTCCTGTTGGCAACAGTGCATTTATAAATACGCAATACCATCATACACAACAAGTATATTTTCTAGTCTTTCCCTCTCAAGAGGAATCTGTAGCACCCAAGAAAACTTCCTCCAGCAGGATGTTACCCTTGATGGCTCAGCACCGCATTTCATCTTCCAGTGTTCCTGTGGCAGCCCCTGAAGAAGGCAGATCGCAGCTCCAGCCTGCCATGACAGCTTTTTTAGAACCACATTTCTGACTTAACCAGGAGGAATAACACAAGTCCTTGGCCATGTCCCATCGCTGCCGTTTACTGAGTGCTGAGGGTATGTGTTGCCTCCCACAGCACATGGGTACAGGCTCTTCTTGCCTTACGCCCATGCAAACGCTCTACTTTTCCTTCCCCTACTCTAGCAGAGGATGCAGCTTGTGAAGCATCTTGCAGCCCTGGCTTATGTCCCCTGGTATTTACTGCCCCTTCAAGTCTTCATAGCACATCCTCAGAGCATCTCTCCTTTCTGGTTATGAAATAGCTGTTATTGGTTCTTTTCCCCTAAAAAATAATCCAAGCCCAGAGGGGTCTCTCAGTATCCAGTAGAAAACATTGCTGTCAAAAAACCATTTCTAAATACAATTTTAGACCCATCTCAGGTCTCTCCCTGCTGGGAAAAGCAGCCAGATCTCACTTCTCCCCTTCTCTTCATTACAAAGCCCTGGGCATTTCTCACACCTCTTCAACGGGGGTGGATGACAGCTGGGAAGAGGGGACGGGGGTAAGATTTTCACCATCACAATTTTATTTATGAACTAGCCATGCCTCTTTCTTACTGGCAGAAGGATATTCAGCTGGGAACAATGAGTGTCTTGGAGGACTGAGTCAGGGCATATCTTTTCCCACACTAGGTCTGCCCTTGTTGCATCTTCTTTTGTCCTCCTTCCTCTGCTTGGGGTTGCACTTGAACTTTCTCTGCTCCCCATGGTGACATCTATGGAAAGCAGGAATAAGCTGCGTGTTTTCTCTTCAACTTTTCATGGAAAGAGTATGAAACTATTGAGTTTCAGCTCAGCACTGTATGTTCAGGCTTACCTTTCTTTCCTGGTTCTACAGCTTTACCCTCATGGAGGGCTGGAGTCTCTAGACTGTGCTCGACAGCATGAATTTTACTCCCTGTGGCTGAAGAATCACATAGAACAAAAACCTGAGCCTGGGACAAGCTTTCTTGATCATAAAAACTCTTGGAGAATGGATAAAATGAGAATTTTCATCTTTGTGGACCTCAGAGAATTTTGGGAAGATCAAAGTATCCTTTTCCCTCCCTCCCTCATCCTCTGAAGTGATGACCTTACTTACCCTCATTTAACTTGAGAGGAAACTGAGGCACTGATTTGTTAAAGAACAAGATAAAAAATAACAGATATCTGCCTAAAGAGACAAGTAAGCAGAATTTAGACATCTATATTCAAGAATCTTTTTTAAAACAGGCTTGCTTGAAATGTCTTAGTATTTCGGTTCTGGTGTCTACAGTTCATTATTCACCTAATCCTGAGCTAATGAGAACTGAAAGCACCAACCATATTAGGTGGGACCCAGATGAAATGCTCTTCTAATGCCAATAAGTTTTAGTTTCATGAGGCATTTGAGCCTTCTGAGGGAAGGCACTGAGGAACAGCAGTGACTGCGCAGTCATATCTCATGTGACCAGCTGATAAAAGACAAAAATTAAATGACTTTCCTTTTTTCTTTTCCCAAGACCTTTGTTTTCACAGAAATTGAACTGTCTGGTGGAAAAAAAAAAAAAAATCTCTTCCAGGATCATTTTTAGGAGTTCAAAACAACAAACTTTAGTCTAAAATTGGAATGCTTGTTTTATTTATCTTAGTTGCAAAAGACAAAATGAAAACAAAATGTCACTTCTGAGTGAAAGGCTTCTTTTTCCTCTTGTGGCATTAAAAAATCATAACCTAACTCAGCCTTATACACACAGCAACCACAACAACTCTTGTAAAAATGCTTGTCTAATTAAAAAGGGAGGTTTCAAATAAACTAGAGTCATGGGTTCATCAGCTTGGGGACAGACAATCCCAGTGCCCTGCTGCCAAGCGACAAGTCTTGGGAAGAGGTCTCTACCTCACTGCCCTGGGATCCGTTGGGGTCTCTGACACACACCAGTCTGTCGGAAACTCTTCCCTTTCTCCTTTTTCCACGTAATTTCAGTGGCCGCTGCATAGTGACCTCCATGCAAAAGAGGTTGGCAGAGAGGTGATCGTTAACTGCAGGAATTAGTTTTTACTATGCTGTTAACAGGGAGCCAGGAGGACTTGGGAGCTGGCTTATACATCCAGAAGAAGTGGACAACCTGGGACCTTGGGCCTCAGGTGAGATGGTAGTGTGACTCCATGTCCTGAGAACCTTTCTTCTCACTGGAATAGTGTGTGCTGGCTAGTTGCAGATGTGTTAAAAGAGAAAAGAGGAGTCACTAATGGCTGACAAACTAGCTGCATCAAGAAACACCATCCTAAAAACATTCTGCAATTCCCACCAGCATTTCTTAGTCTTCTTTTAAGAGTTTGTTAGTCCAAAGGGTTAGAGTTTGTTAGTCTAAAACATGGACGCATGTATGTACACATGTACAAACACAAAAAGGAAATATTTCTCTAATGCATAGGTAGACATTAAGGTGAGAACGATACAACACAAAGGGAAGTGCCTCAAAACAGCTTTACAGGAAGGAGCATCTCTTGAATAACAAGGATTATTCCTATCTATTGATTCTCTATCCATTTTCAGACAATAAATTTATCAATGTCACGGAATCATGGAATCACGGAGTTTCAGAGTTGGAAGGGACCTCTAGAGATCATCTAGTCCAACTCCCCTGCTAAAGCAGGATTGCCTGGAGCACATCACTCAGGACTGCATCCAGGCGGGTCTTGAAAATCTCCAGAGAAGGGGACTCCACCACCTCCCTGGGCAACCTGTGCCAGTGCTCTGTCACCCTCACCGTAAAGAAGTTTTTCCGTGTATTTGAACGGAACTTCCTGTGTTCCTATGCCTTGAGATAGCTTCACAAAACAAAGCTGTCAGTAAATCATATTGCCACCACCATGGCTGCCATCTAACGGCCATCTCTGCGATATCCTAAATGGGCAAGTCCCCTGGGGACAGAAGAAGTAGTCCTGAAGCACAACTGCAGCAAAGGAGATGTGGACATGAGGGGAAACACCCTGCCAGACAGCCAGTCCCTGCACAGGTGGGGAAGGAGATGAGCTTCCTCAGGCAGAGAATTCCAGGAAAAGATTGGGCTAAAAGCTCTCACGCTGGAGTGGGAAGAGATGACCTTCTCTGAACTGCAAGGATGACCCTTCAAGTTTTGGAGTGGTTTTAAAACAGAAGGCAAGCTTTGCAGTGAAATCAGGAATTGGCCTGTAAGGCACTGATTTAATTTACTGTCAAGTAAATTAGGCTAAAGCATGGTGGTCACTTGTTTTTATTTCCCTCCACCTATGTATTTGCATATTAATATGTGTAGTGTGTGTGTGTATGTGTGCGAGTGCGTGTGGCAAGGTGAGAGGGAGAAGTCAGAAGGTTTCTCTCCTGCAGTCCTTTTGCAGATCCCCTTCTGAACCTTACGAATCTGTTCGTGAACCATCAGGTTAAGCCACTCCTCTGGGTCCTTCCTTGCCTTATTTCCGGGACTCACAAGCTGAAAAAAAGGAGAAGAAAAATAACCTGGATTTACGAATTAATAACGGGGCAGTTATAATCATAACCGTGTTGAAGGAGTGTAAAAGATGAACGTGATGCTAATGTATCAGGAGAGATAATTGTAGAGAGAGAAAAGCTTTCATATTTGTGTAAGCTGAGAGCTTACGCGAACGTTACAAACCAGCCCGTTCTTCACTCAGGCAAGATGAGTGTGACATGAAAGGCACGCAGGAAAAGCCTGCAAGAACTGTCAGAGCTAAGAAGAGCTTCTTTTAATAGAAAAGACTAGAAGAGCCTGGCTTGAACTGAAAGCTGAGTAGGAGTAATCCTGGTCTACAGACTCTTCCTCTAGACAAGCAGCAGGGAGGAGGAAGAGTTATTTTAGCTGCAGGATAAAGCTGGCACCAGGACAAAGAGCTAAAAACTCATCTCAACTGAATGTTGGCTGGAAATGCAAATGTTTCTAAGCATCAAAGCCAAAGGAGGTTTTGGAACAGGTTCCCAAAGTACCCAGCAGGTTTGGGGTGGTATGTGATCCACTTGTGAGCAGGACTATGAAAAGGCCATGGAGTTCAAGGAGCAGAAGACTTGGACTCATCATATATGTTTCTGAGAAAGACAACTAAGCTAAATCTCTGTGGAAATGCATCGGATGAATGCTCAAGGATTTGGGAATTCTCTCTTGTACCATTCCTGCTCTCTTTCTTTTCGTTCATTGTGGGTCCTGTTCCACAATGACATAAACACTTCCCCAAAGTTGGCTGCATTTCAGTGCTGGGTGGGTATATGTGCAGGTTAAGAATTTCCTTTGCAAAATGTCCTGGAGATGTGAAAATACAAATAGGGGTTTCTTTGCAGTAGATAAACATTTTGAGTCCACAGTTTCCCCATTCACAAGCTCGCCTGTGTTTACAGGAAACTAATATTACAACAGTGTTTTCACCATTTCTTATTAGGATTTTTATAATGCTGCTTTTTCATATGTTTTTTTAAATGTAATCTAAAGTCCATTTATAAATTTTAAGTATGCTATTAGCAATGACTGCAATAAACCCCTCTTATTTGTGTAGGGTCTGGGTAAACATTTTCCTGCTGCTCGGAAACACAGCGGGTATGTCTCTTTGGAGAGCATCGAAATAAGTCTCAGCACACTCTCTAATCTAAGTAGCGAACTTAAACAAATTCTGCAAACTGAACAGTTTTAAAGTTCCTCCAAGGAAGATAAAGGTAAAAGTGACTCTCATTTAAGGTCACTCATCTGCACGCTGGACCTGCATCACCCTAAAGAACAAGAGTCCAATCTGGGGAGGGTGGAGACGGTTCATACACTGGCCTGTTTCCAAAGGTAAATTGGCTTTTCAATCACGGTGCTCACAGAAGGACAAGAAGCTTTTTGCAATTCATCAGATGGGTTTGTTAAGCCTCTGCAAGAGCTCAAAAAGCAAAACCCGGACAGTTAAAAGATAAGGTGGAAGGAGAAAGAGTCACTCACTGTGTGAAAAACCTGAATGATTTGGTTGTCATTGTCTCCTGTGCAAGTATTGTATCCACCACTGCTATTCAAAAATATGCTTGCAGGCAGGTGAAGGAAATTTATATTCCTAAATCTACTTGCTGTTTACTGAGGGGGAAAAAAAAAAAATGTTATGGATAGGGTCTTTCATTGCCCAAAGCTTCGCGTTCATCATCGTGAAATACGGGAAGGAAAAAGGCAAAAAGACGCTTTGTCTGTTCATTCTATTTAGGTTGTACAGTTCTGAGGTGCATGAGTAACACTTGCAATGTGGTATAAAATGTCCAGTGCATGATACATTCCCTGTTTGCAAACAAGAAATAACAGCTTGACCAAATTCTCTAGAAAACGTCTTTGCTTTTGCACGATACTGAATAAGAGGGATCCTGCCTCGCCTACAACCCCAAAGCACTGCTGCAAGAGATAATAAACATTCCAGGATGGAAAATACCTTTTTTCATCAAATCAAAGTTTTCAGGCAAACTGTTCATACCTGACAGAGTATGTTGTAATTAAAAATAGGAAAGCCCGAGAATTTGATTTAAAAGATTTAGTAAGGAAATAATTTTCAAGTTCAAAAAGTGAGCAGCTTTTATTTTTGGCAGCTATATCCAAAAACCTACTTTGTTTTTTCAACACCTGAAGGCATTCCGGGTGAAAAATGGAAGGAGTTATGGAAGGAGATTTTTTTTTTGATGGAAAATCAGGAAGTCTATGTAAAGAAATACTGAAGTATAATTGAGTTTCTTCCAAATCAAATTGATTCAGCTTTTCTCTCTCTCTTTTTTTTTTTTAGATCTGAATCCTTTTGGTATGGGAAAAACTCCAGAAATATAAGATGGATTTACATATTCCTTCTTTTTATTTGCAAAACCAAAATCTAGCTGACAAGCATTAAAAGCGACAAATTAGTAAAGAAAATTAACCAATGTTCTTTCTACTCTCTATGTAAATTAATCCCTAAGATATGGAATGGAAATCTGTGGTAACATTCGCTGTAAATATAAGTACAGGACAGTGAGCATAAAGAAAGACTTAGATATAATCCACCACGGGCACAGTGACAGCCCCTCCTTGGTAAGCCACTCTTGCTAAGCAAAACCTGCTTTCACTGTAACTCACCATAAACGTAATGACAACCTGACATACGTTAAAATGCTCTGTAATATAAATAAAGAGACGTACTGAATCGCCATGACACCAGGTTTTGCAAAATCCTCTTCTCTTAGCAGATTAATGTATTAATTCTGTAATGAGGAGCACAGTAGCAATGAATAATGTTTCTATAAAGACACGAGTGCCGCTATGACATGCCAAGTCATGACCTGCGCTGTGTTCCTCCAGTGTACCAATTGCTAATTCAACAGAATTTATGGAAGAAAGTTGAACGGAGGGGTCCCACATGTTTTTAAAACGATGCCTATCTCTGACAAGGTTGGAGTGAATAAATCACACGAAAGTTGAGCTTTCCCACATGGAGGCTTTAAGTATTTATTGTGCCAACACGCAAACACGCGGGGCAGTGAACAGGAACATAGCACAAGATTTCTAACCTTCCAAAATTACTTTTGGGGAGATTCCCAGATTCACACAGATTCAGACGCTCATCCCCACGCACAGACAAAAGCCTACCTGGAACCTGTATGAAAGCACCATGATTACTCCAAAACTATCGTGATGTACAAAGCCCAAAGGCTGCCTCTTCTCTCAGTGGTAAAAGTGAGGAGCAGCACTGGAACAGCCGATGCTCCTACACAGAGAACTGTTTAAAACTAGCGTGGGGAACTGGAATCCTCATGGCCACATCATGGAAATTCCCAAGAACCGGTACTAAGAAAAACTGATGTATTTTAATGTAACAGAGCCTACAAGAAAAAGCAAGACTGCATGGAAAACAGTCGCAACATTTCTTCATTTTTTTCTCATAGAACATTTCAAGGTTTCTTCAGAACCGGAGCGTTTTTCAGCAGAAATGTAAAAAATTGAGGGCTTTGGTAGAAAGATGAAAAATGTCAAGTGATGGTTTGGGACTGGAGTGAAGGGGAAGGAGGGCTGTTTGTTTTGTTTATTAAAAAAGACAAATCCCCTGAGAGACGACATTTCTCATAGAAATATCACTTCTTCAAAACCAGCCAAAGGACCCATTTTTTTTTTTTTCTGAGATGAATGTTGAGATCAGCCTGAAACTGAGTTGGAACAGCAAGTGTAAGATCTACTTGAGCCTCAGGAGGTTCACCTACCCACCTACCGATTACCCCTTAGGCTGAAATTATGCTTTGCTTAATGTGTTGGTTTTTGCACAGCTCACACTGACTCATGCACCAGCTTCTCTGCAGCTGTGCCTGGACTTCCCACCCCTCTGCAGTCCAGTTGTGTGACCCATCTCCTGCTTGCAGCTTCCTTGCATCTCATGCAGCTGTCCGCTGGAGAGAAAAGGGAGCAGGGATGACTGGTTTCTGGATGTGCTATCTATCCCCTTGCCGTATCATGACAACCTGATGCATAGCCTCTCCTGTCTATGGCCACAGCACACAGGCTGCTCTTATGATTTTAAAAATAGCTATTATGGTTTCATACATGAAGCTTCACCCAGCTCCTGGAAATGGGGAAAGGATCTGTCCCTCCAGGGGGTTGTCCCCATCTCCTTACCTTCTCTGTCTCCATACCTCCTCCCTGTTTACCTCCTTGCAGAGGATGGGAGGGCAAAAGTATGTGCTCAACACTGACCTGATGATGTCTGGCTACAACTTCTAGTTACTAGATATCACACAGTCTTTGTTGTTATAGAGCCACTTGCTACTGATTAGAGAGCCATCTGCTCGCTAGAGACCCTTCTCTGCACGCACTGATTGAGTCAGTTCTCAACCTTGTCCTCAGAGCAGAAAGCAGCCTGAACTTTCTCAAGATCTTTATTTGTAATGCATGAGGCTGTGGTTAAGAGCAGATGCAGCTCATCTAATTCTAACGTGACCAATGTGGACTTTACCCAGTTTTGCTGGCCTGGAACACCAAAAATTGACATTATCCCCTTTTCTCTTTTCATCACAGAAGAGACCCATTTTCCAGATGGCTGTGATAGCCTTCTTGATTTTCTGTGAACCCCTGAATGCCTGCCAGAAGCCTTTGCAGCAACCGTGGTTGTGATCCCACCTGAACAACAGAGAGAAGTCAGAGCACGAAGTTTTGTCTTCCCCAAACCTGGCAGTGAGACAAGTGAGTCCAGATTGTGCAAACAAACAAATAACACTTTCTAGCGTGGGGTTGTGGGGGCTGCCTGGTTAATCAGTTCAGCCAGGGGAGAACGCAGTCTGGTATGTAAGATGAAATGAGGGTACTCTACGACATAAAATATTGCCACGAAATAGACTACATTCCAGTCCAGCCCACAACAGTGTAACACAAATGGATGCAATGCAATCTGCTACAATGCAATATGACATGGCATATTAATAGAAGATACAATACACAATATAATATATATTTCTGTTTAAGCTTGAGGAAAATGGCAGGTTTCCCAGTTCCAGTCCCTACCCTGTGTTGCTGGAATTTCCCCTTGTTTTATAAGAAGAAATAGCCAAGATCAAAAGTGCTTCATGGACTATGGAAAATAGCTCATGGGGACTGTGCAAGTGATGATACATTGGAAAATGAGGTCCAGTGTGCAGCTGTGGACATCACTGTCATCCATGCATCACACATATTGCCTGACCTGCCATCAACACCTTTCACTTCTTGACCATATGGAAGATGATTTAGATACCTCCATGCCCCGTAAGCTCTGAAAATGCAAAGGATATCCAGAAAATCTGACGTGGTCCACTTGCGTAGGATAATATGGCAGAGGGAAATGTATTTAAAAATTATAGCAGAAGTTGTGGGGGAAGGGAAGTCTTGCAAGGACTGGAACGGATTTCTCTTCTGGCTGATAATTAGGATTTGAAAAATCTCAGCGTGTTAATGAAGAGCAGTCATGTTGAAATGTCGCTTGTGCACATTGTCGTTTAACAGACTCTCTTTCTGGTGAGGATTATTAATGGATATTAATCCTGGAATCTCTGCTAAGGCACGTAGAAAACAAGGAGGTGATTGGTGACAGCCAGCATGGCTTCACCAAGGGCAAGTCTCAACTGGCGAATTTGGTGGCCTTCTACGAAGAGGTTACAGCGGCAGTGGACAAGGGAAGATCAAATGATGTCATCTACCTGGACTTGTGCAAAGCGCTTGACACTGTCCCACACAATATCCTGGTCTCTAAATTGAATAGATATGGATTCATCGAATGGACCACTCAGTGGATAAAGAACTGGCTGAACAGTCGCACTCAAAGAGTTGCGGTCAACGACTTGATGTCCAAGTGGAGAGCAGTGACGAGTGGCGTTCCTCAGGGGTCGGTACTGGGACCTGTACTGTTCAACATCTTTGTCAGCGACATGGACAGTGGGGTCAAGTGCACCCTCAGCAAGTTCGCCAATGATACCAAGCTCTTTGGTGAGGTAGACATGCTGGAGGGGAGGGATGCCATCCAGAGGGACCTGGACAGGCTGGAGAGGTGGGCCCAAGCCAACCTCATGCAGTTCAACAAGGCCAAGTGCAAGGTCCTATACCTGGGTCGGGGAAATCCCAAGCACAAATCCAGGCTGGGCGGGGAAATGGCTGGAGAGCATCCCTGAGGAGAAGAACCTGGATGTGCTGATTGACGAGAAGCTCAACATGACCCAGCAGTGTGTGATCGCAGCGCAGAAGGCCAACCATATCCTTGGCTGCATCAGAAGAAGTGTGGCCAGCAGGTCAAAGGAGGTGATTCTGCCCATCTACTCCACTGTCGTGAGACCCCACCTGGAGTACTGCATCCAGCTCTGGAGTCCCCAACAGAAGAAGGACATGGACATGCTGGAGTGTGTCCAGAGGAGACCCACGAGGATGATCCGAGGGCTGGAGCACCTCTGCTATGAGGAGAGGCTGAAGGAGTTGGGGCTGTTCAGCGTGGAGAAGAGAAGGCTCCAGGGAGATCGTATTGTGGCCCTCCAGTACCTAAATGGGGCCTACAGGAGAGCTGGGGAAGGACTTTTTAAAAGGGCATGTAGTGATAGGACGAGGGAGAATGACTTTAAACTGGAAGAGGGCAGGTTTAGATTGAACATTAGGAAGATATTTTTTACTTTGAGGGTAGTAAGGCCCTGGAAGAGGTTGCCCAGAGAGGTTGTTGAGGTCCCATCCCTGGAGGTGTTCAAGGCCAGGCTGGACGTGGCCTTGAGCAACCTGGTCTAGTGGGAGGTGTCCCTGCCTATGGCAGGGGGTTGGAACTCGATGATCTTCAAGGTCCTTTCCAACCTAAACCATTCCTTGATTCTATGATTCTATGATATTAATGTGAAGTGTCTGAAAATCACATTGGAAGAGAAATCCTCTCATTGAAACTGGAGAGTGTGAAGGAGTTTTCTGAATGGTGAAAGTATTATAAATGTGTTGAATACCTAAACAGGCTGCAAAGAGAAAAAATAGATGGAAGAAGTAATTGGAAGTAAGTGTAAGATTAACAGGTAGTATGAACCATCATCACAGGAACCATCCGAGCACCTGGTTGAGTAGCAACATTGTCCTTTTCTCTAATGCTTTTTCACCAACATCTGCTCCTTTTACTTTAATGTGGAAAGAATTATCAACTGATTTAACTTAGACCCTAATGCGGTTGGCTTTGACCCTTTAATTCCCTCCCTCCATGTCCTGAAACTGCAGCTTTGCTGTCTGCAAGGATCTCCCTTCAAGGAGTTGCATTTAAAGAAGGTTGTATATACCAGGTGTAGTGGGTTTGTAATGGGAAGGTGTCATTCTGAAGTGCTCTGGGCTAATCAGAATCGGTGCTTTTGACCATGTGTTCAGTTTCACCAGGGTAATTTTATCTGTTCTTTGAGATAGGTGCCAAGAGTCTAGCAAGAGTCTGCCAGAGATTTGGGGACTGATGGCCCAGATTTTGCATTTTATGCCACCAAAGGCTACCAAAAAATATCTGAATTCCTTTGAATGCCCAGCCCATACTATCAAAAAGTTATCCGGAGGTGAGATGCAAGAGCAGATGAGGAGGAGCTTCTTTCCTGTGAGGGTGGCAGAGCACTGCCACAGGCTGCCCAGAGAAGTGGGGGAGTCTCCCACTGTGGAGACATTCCAAACCCACCTGGACGCCGTCCTGTGCAACTGCTGTAGGTGACCCTGCTATGGCAGGGGGTTGGGCTGAATGATCTCCAGAAGGCCCTTCCAACCCTGACCAGTCTGGGGTTCTGTGATTTTGTGATTTCCAGTGTACTGGAGGCTGTTTGTTGTGTTATGTTAACTGCTCACCCAACAATATTTGCAGTTCAAAACCTCACAAAAATCCTAGCCAATAAATATGTAAAGGAGAGCACTCAGATGTGTCATTAGTGGTGAGGCTTAATAAAAGAAGGAGTATATAAAATAGTCTTCAGGTACATAAAAGCCTTTTGCTAAGACAAAGGGAACAGTCCAGAGTGCAGGTCCATGGGGGATAGCCAAGGAAATGATGCATTCAAGCATGGGAGACAAGCTTGGAAATTATCAAAATCCTTTCATCAGGAAGGCTAATGAAACAGAGGAATTGATTGTCAGAAAGGGTGGGAAGTGCTTAGCGTGGGAAGAATAACAGCACATCCTACACAAGTGGATCAGGGTGGATGGACCTAGGTGGAACTGACCACATCTCACAGCAAAGCCCGGAATAACTGACCCCAGGAAGTGCTGTGAATTTTATTATCAATTTCTAGCTTTGATTTCCCCAGGGTTTTGATCACTCTCAGTTTTCCAAAAGACTTTTCCACACTGTGCCCCCATTGAAGCTGAGAGAATTAATTCTCTCCTACCCAATGAAGAACTGATAGGTGCAGAATTTCATATTGACACTCAGCAAGGCCCATTTTCCTCACCAAAATTAATGATGTTACTTTTTTTTTTTTTTTTTTTTTAAGTCTCCGGATTATGGATTTTCCCCTTGGGCTGTTGTTCTTGTTAAATCAGAGGAATCCAGTCCAAAGTCACTGTAAGTATGCACAGTACATGTGAAAGCAGACCAATCACAGGGGTATAATAGAGCTAAAATGCTTCATATTTTTAGCTCTTCCAGCCTAAGAAATCAATAATCCATATCTGGAAAACATTAAGATAGCTTCCTTCCATTAACAAGTGGTGGGTGCTTGTTGCAGATATAACATTTTAGGTCAGCTTATCCGTTGTCAGGAAGATTTCTATTGCTTGCTGTCCCTCACCCTCAAGGGTGTTAACATTTCCTAGTGTCTGTACCTACAGTTTTTGGCAGTCGGGGTTAAATGCTTTCAGCTCTCCTTTGGAGGTAACTAGAAAAATTGTGAAGTTTCCAAACAATAATCATTTTGCGTTTCTCATTTTCTTAAAATCTGGCAGTGGCTCAGCAACCCTCTCTCCATATCTCCCTCAAAGATGGTAAGAAGAAACTTTTTTATGTTTTGGGGTTCTTTTCTTTTTTTTTATGAACAGTGGAAAAAAAATAGTTCAAGGAATGTCATTTCTTGTATGCTGGGTTTATTCCAAAGAACAATTTAACCTGTGTTTCTCAGCTTGTATGCATATCTATTCGTATCCTTCTGTTACCATTTGAACTCTACTGGGAGAGATCTGTGCCAATATTGATTGCACCTTAGTAATTTTCTACCTTGGGAATTCATTGAAATGACTTATAATGGTATAATAGTACTAAACACATTGCTCTTGTCCCAGGAAACAAGAGAGACACCTGCAAGCAGGTGGGATTCCCTGTTTACTGTACCGTTTATTAGCTGGCACATTTCCTAGACTGTCTATGTTTAATTCAGGCTGTTCTGCTTCGATTCGCTGGCACAAAACAGAGAAGACCGTAGAGCATCAAGCCACTAAATATATACATAGAAGTTCATTTTCCATAAGCACTCACTCTGGTATGTGCATCTTTGGGTACACCGAGTACTGTGAAAGCAATCAAACACAGGTCGAGTTGGTAAACCAAGACATCTTGAGGTACAGCGGTTCCTGTAGTCATATGTTTTATGCTGCTGTGCAGACAGCCAGAATTGCCACTCAGTGGTAGCACCCCAGCGGTGTCAATGACACTCAAAGAAGAGGAAAGAGAGTTGGGATCACTAAAAATAGCAGTCTCCTTTAAATGCCAGATTTCTTTTCTTTGTAGGAAGGACACAGCAAGGCTCTGAGGGCATCATCCTTCTTAGTCGTTTGTGCAAAACAACCAGTTGGATATTTTTGTTTGTTTTGATAGACCAAAGAAGGAATAAAAAGAAGTTGGAGTAGGAACCCTGCTGCTTGTTTTGACAGAGGGCATGGTTAGAGAGATGCAGCAATAAGAGAGCACAAGAAATAGATGCTTCTTTGAGCGTGCGATATCTTGTTATGTGTTGTGCAAATTACTCTCGGATATGGTCTTTGATTATTAAAACTGTTAGACTTCAAAAAGCATGACCTTTCTTCCTTGTATTTAGGAGATGCTAAAACAATGAGCTTAGAGAAAGTAGTTCTTTGAACACTGTTTGTACTCACTGAGACCAATCCAGCCGATGAACAGCTCCACAGAACATTTTGCGTGAGCTCAATACAGGGAGGTGCACGTAAGTGCAAATACTGGCCTGTGATGATCCATCCTGTTGCATTCTGGGATGCTTTGGCCTGTTCTCTCAGCACAAATCCAAGGTATCATTTAGGGAACCGCACAGGTTAAGGATTATGTGCAGTAGATGTTTAGGTTATAGTTCCCTTTTTTTGGGAGGAATGGTGTTTGGGAGTACACATGAGCTTAGCTGAGCAGTGTCCTTAGGGATGGAGAAATCATCCTGATAGGCACAACCCTGTGTTCAGAAGTACCGGTAGTCTCCCCCTTTCCACATGTTTGTCCTCTCTATGTACAACTCTCCAGGAGGCGATTTGGTTATTTGACATGGACTGGATATGGCCTGTATGCCACCATGTTTTTGCACCTCCTCTAGGAGGAGAGGCTGAGCGAGTTGAGGCTGTTCAGCCTGGAGAAGAGAAGGCTCTGGGGAGATCTTATTGCGGCCTTCCAGTACCTGAATGGGGCCTACAGGAGAGCTCTGGGGAAGGACTTTTTACTTGGGCATGTAGTGATAGGACGAGGGGGAATGGCGTTAAACTGGAAGAGGGCAGGTTCAGATTGAACATTAGGAAGAATTTTTTCACTTTGAGGGTGGTGAGGCACTGGAACAGGTTGTCCAGAGAGGTTGTTGAGGCCCCATCCCTGGAGGTGTTCAAGGCCAGGCGGGATAGGGCTTTGAGCAACCTGGTCTAGAGGGAGGTGTCCCTGTCCGTGGCAGGGGGGTTGGAACTCAATGATCTTCAAGGTCCTTTCCAACCTAAACCTTTCTATGATTCTTTGATTCTATGATACTGTCACCATTGAAGAACAATATGGTAGTTTATAAGGAGATGTCACCTTTAAAAGAATGCAGATGGTGGATTATCTTAACTGCTATTAGCAGAGGAAGAGAGAGGAAGAGAGGAAGAAAGAGAGGAAGGGAAATAGAGAGGAAGAGAGGAAGAAAGAGAGGAAGGGAAATAGGGAGGGAGGGAGGAAGCAAGCAAGGAAGGAAGAAAGAAGGGAGGAGGAGAGGAAGGGAGGGAGGAATGAGGGAAGGAAAAAAGGAAGGAAGGAGGGAAGGAAGGGAAAGAAAGAAAGAAAGAAAGAAAGAAAGAAAGAAAGAAAGAAAGAATGAAAGAAAGAAAGAAGGAAAAGATTTATGGATAAACCAAAAGGTTGTCTCAATAATACTGCAGGAACCAAAGCAATTACTTCAGTGAATCATTATTTTTGCATTAGACCAAAGGGCAGATTTCACCTGCTGGTGTCTCACAGGGGTTGGGGCATGTAACAGATGAGTCTCCGCTCCAACATAAAAGAAATTACAAAAAGAAAAAGCAAAGCTCACAAAATCTACCAATTAAGAGTCAACACAAATGCACCAAGCTATCCAAATGATTGGGGAGCCATGGAGATATATTTATATAAATAAACTCACAAACATATACCTTATGCTATAAACTTTTAGGCACAGTCTGGTACCTGTATCAACACTGTCCCTGCACACTTTTCCAGCTATTCCTCAATCTTCCCTACTCCACAGCGCTGAGAGTTACACTTGAGCTGCCAAAAGTGGATTCCTATCCTGCCACTTAATTAAAAACCCTGTACACCTCCTGTTTTGCCTCTTGACTCACAGCTATAAAGAACAACCTTGGCACGGTTGACTTAAATAGTAATAGACAGACGTCACTTATTCTGATAACATCTCAGAGTATGAGACTTGTCCGGCTGAGCAAGGAGGGGCAATGTGCTGACCATCACTAGAACGTAGTAGAACTGGTGACAAGAGGGCTGGAAAGGCTTGGAGACACCTTTCAGTGCTTATGTGATGGAGCTCAGAACCAGACAGAGTTTTGAAGCTGATCTTCCCCAAACTGGAATAAAAGTGAGCACAAAAAGAAAAAAAAAAAGTATTAAGCTGTCTTTGCATCTCTAAAGGTATTCTTTCCTGAATTCAAGCTAGAGAAATGTGTTGTTTAAAGAAAGATCTTTGGATCTGTTGAAGAAAAGGGAAAAAAAAAAATAGGTTTTGGAAACAAAGATGTCCTTTGACCATTGTCTTAGAAAACAGGGGCTTTTCTCCTATCATTAGTCCAACAGTTTCCAATATTTTCTGGATTTCAACAAAACTGCATTTTGGGGTCCCTAGGGAGAAGGGACCTTCCATATTTCATGATGCTTGGTCACACATTTTCTGTGAGTTTCCTAGTTTCTGCTCATTCCCACCTGATCAAGTCTCCCCTGTTTTTTCTCTGTTTTTGTTCTGCAGATGGAAGTGGAAGATTCCTTTGACAGCGTGTTCAGCAGGTGATTAGTCAAAGAAGCTGGTTTTCTTCCAACTCCTCTCCCCACATCTTTCTAAGAAGCATAAGCACTGTGAACAAAGGAACACAAGAATTGCTCTTTCACAACAGGGACCCATAACCTTCTTTAACATAACAGCCAGATAGCTTTTCAGAACAGAAATTTTGCATAGTGTTGCTATAGTGTTTTTTGTTTGTTAGGCACCTAAATACGAGTCTCAGTTTTAACTATCCATGTACTGGTTTATATCCCCACAGTTTTGGCTTATTTAATGTCATGCAGACTGGTGTATCATCCTTTCTGCTCTCTGATGGGTTTTCTTGCAATTATTTCGCAAATACCATTTCAAGTTTTTGCAGAATACCCAGTGGTTAACACACCCCAGGTTGGACAAGACTGATCTACTAATCATACAGACCTACAAACTATCTACTGTTACATTCATAAACATATGCTTTACCTTCAATATGCAGCTAGGTTTCTACTATGATTTACAAAAAGAGACTAGAGACTTGTCTTTCATTTTAGGGACGTTTCTGTTGAAGAAAATGTGGTTCTTAGTCCTCCATTGAATAGAATTAAGATTAGTGGTCACAGCTTTTCTCTCCTATCCTTTCATGGCCAGAGGGTAAAGTAGGATTTGTTATCCTTATTTGAAGAGGTAAATGATCTTACTCAATTTTTTGTGAGGTAGTAAAGAGAGAAAAGCAGTGGTATCACGAGTATCTGAGTTAATGAAGTTTATTTCCCTACAGACTTGAGTCTTGTTGATTTTGAAGCATGTGGGAAACACAACCTCTGAGAACCTTTGAGATTTCTGCTCTTTTGCAGGATGGGTTTTAATTCAGGCAGTGAGTTCAAAAGTTACTGGAAGGACACACAGAAAGGGCAACACACACAGACATAGGAAATCCAGCTCAAAACAACTTTAGGATTGATCAGACCCTCAGGAATGGGCTTAAAGAACATCCTTGGAGCAGGCTATGAGCAAAGATGACCTCCTGCTCTGTCTGCCAGTCTTCCACCAGGATATCTGAGCTGTGGTTTGCAGTCCTTGCTGGAGGGTCCAGGACTGTGGTAAGACTAGAGAGATTTGGGTCTAGATCAAAACACCTATAATCTGATGTCCTAATGTACATGCCAACCACAGTTACTGGAGATCTTGTCAGTACGGACAGCAATGCCTTGAGCTTTAGGTGGAGCTGTCCAAGTTCCCTCTATATTCATCATAAAAAGAGTCTCTCCAGTGGGTCATTCCACCCCTCTTAAATTGAGCTCTTCACAGCCTTGGAGTCTGTAATCTATCCAAATAATTTTGATTTGGAATGCATGACATTTTAGTTACAAAAGCCTCCAGACTTGGAGCAAAGCCCCACTGCAGTAAGTACTGAACGAACAGATTGTTCCTGCATAAAGCAGTTTGCAAACAGTGTTAAAAGACATAGACAAGCAGAAAGTCATGTTAGCACAAAAAGCAGTAATCTCAGCTCACCATCAGTTCCCCCTCTGTTACGATCTTCCACAAGTATTGGCCATGATGACCATTAAGTCCCCTCACTGACATTCAAATGGTGCCACGTCTTTAGCAAGATGATGCAAACATTCTTGTGAATGGTAGATGTGGGGCATCACTTCAACTCTGAAATGTTGATAGGAGTCTGAGATAGATTTGTGACAAAGGAAGAGGTTTAATAGCTTTTCCTGAAGCTGTGTTAGGCTTCCTAATATTAGCTTTCAAAACTCTGCTTGATGGCATCAGCATCCAGCAGGTCAAAGCTTTAGTGCGATCTTGGCCGTAGACATCCTGTGGCGGGGAGTTTCACCGCCTTGTTACTGAGCATGTGAAAGAGCAATTTTTTCATTATAATATTCTAAAAGAATAGGTGGTTGCCAAGATCATCTAACCCCTCCCTTGTGTATCCATTTTGCATTTGAATCTTTTAAGGGCTTTGACTAGTCTTATGCTTATTTAGGGCAGGCCAGGGGAAAGACCTGCAAAGTCTGCATGATGCAATCTTCTAAAATGTGGGATGTCTATGCAAAGAGGAAGGTAATGTCTATTCTCCAGATCTATCAGGGATAGGGGAGGACATCCTGAATTTAAATTCCAGCCAGTGAATTTATGGTTTAATATTAAGAAAACACTACTAAGACAGAAGATGTCAAAGTGTTAGAATTGTTGTATGAACACGGGGCACAATCTCCATCATTACAGAGTTTTAGAAGCATGTTAGTAGAAAGTCTGTCAGGAAAGGAATACAGAGAATTGACCCTGCCTTGGAGCAGAGCAGGGACTAGAGGACCTCTTGAAGTTGCCCAGTAGTCCTATTCTCCATGGGATCACTGAACAATTCAGGTTGAAAGGAAGCTACTGGGTCCAACCCCCTCCCAGTCTCCACTCCCCGAGATACTTTGACATTGAATCAGGTAGCTCAGAGTTGCCCGAGTTCTTCATATCTCAAATAAAAGAGCTTCCACAGCCTCTCTGGGTGATCTGTTTCAGTGTTTGACCTGTACATTTTTTTCCTTATATCCAACTGGAATGTTCGTTGATGTATGTTGCCTCTTGACCTTTTGATGTTCACATGCAGGAAGAGTTTGGCTCCTTCTTTTCTATAGCAACCTGGAAGGTAGTTATAGACGGTAAGATATTCCATGACCTTTAGTTTTTCAGGGTAAACAAAGCCTGTTCTCTCAGACTCTATTCCTAGAGCATTTGCTCTGTCCCTCCAGCCATCTCAGTGGTCTCTAGAGGACTTGCTTAATTAGGTTGACTGTCTTTCTTGTAGTGGGGAGTCCAAAATAGGACAGAGAGCTCCAGATATACTCTCATATGTGTCAAAGAGAGAACAATAATCACTGGGAAGGTGATGGAGCAAATCCAAATCATGTCCAAAAATATGAAGAAGAAGAAGGATGATCAGGACCAGCCAGCTGGTATTTATGAAGGGGAAGTCAATACTTACCAACCTGATAACCTTCTACAGAGCGATGACTAGCTTCATAGATTGGGGAAGACAAATGGATATTGTTTATTCTGGCTTTAGAAAGGCATTTGACACTGTCCCCCGTAACATCCCCACAGACAAACTGAGAAAGTATGGACTTGACTACATGGATAGAGGTAGATGGAACAGTTCTTGTCCTTCATGTTTTTCAAAACAGTTTCCAGCATTCGCTACACCGTCATGTTCCCAAGGGCTGAGGTGACACTCTGGCCTGAGCTACCCTGCTTGTCTTTCTTAAAGATAGGAGTGACATTTGCTTTCTTCTGCTCCTAGGAACCTCCTCTGTTCACCATGACCTTTCAAAGGTGAGTAAGAGCGACCTTGCAATGACATCAGTACTCATGGGTGTGTATAGCCACTTGTGTATGTCCAATTTGTCTAAGTGTTCCCTAATCTGTTCCTCCTTCACCAAGGGTAAGTCTTCCTTGCTCTAGTCTCAGGAGACAGGGATTCCTGAAGGACGGTGTTACCAGTAAAGACAGCTGAAGAAGCCCTTGAGGTACCTTGGTCTTTTCCATGATAGTTGTTGCCGGGACCCCTGCCCTGTTCAGCAACAGGTCCACATTTTCCCTAGCCTTCCTTTTGCTGCTGATATGCCTGTGGAAAATGTTCTTGTTGCCCTTCATGTCCCTCACCAGATTTAACTCCAGATGGGCTTTTATTTTCCTAACCCCATCCCTGCATGCTCTCTACCAGTGTCTCCATATTTCCCCTCTACTTTCACTACATTCAACATCTCTTTTTTGTTGATTTCTTCTGCAGACAGAGCCACATGGAGATCTCAAACACAGGGGTACACCACTCCAGCACCAGGGCTCATATTTGATAGTCCAGCTCACCAGTTTTTTTCCAGCTATGCCAGCTTAAACCGCATATGGAGTCTTCTTCCATGTGAAAAGATGGAAATGCTTTGTTCAAATGAAGGCAGGAAACCTTGCTGCATGGAGCTGGGAGGCAAACGGATTTTTGACATATCCCACCAAGAAGTCACAAACTAAAAGAAAAAAAGAAAGGACACAGGTAAAGGCTGGAGTCAATATTTCACCATAAGATGGAATAACAAGAGTGGTTTGTTCTGAGTGAATGTTTATATAAAAGACCTGCAGGGTTTTATGTCATCTCATTTATAACAGGAAAGATACCTGTGCCACCCTGCACCCCCAGAAATGGGAGTGTCAGGCAGAGGAAGAGTTGGGAAATTGAAGGAGTAGGATATTTCCCTTGGTTTTCTTTTGAAATGTCTTGTCAAGGAGAAACTTCTGATTCACATTTTTTGTGGGGAAAGATTCCTGTATCGGGACTTAATCATGCTTTGCTATTGTCCCAAATCTTTTCCTGGCCAAAAGCATCACCAACTTAATTTATCTTTCAGTTTCATCACCTTGTCCTCTCACCTTCCACCGTATTGCAACATTTTCCAGCACGTAACTCCTCATGTCAATGCTCTGACCCATGAGAACGTCAGCAAAGGGTGCTGGAGTGCAGACGTTGAAGGCCACCAGCCAAACCTGGAGCTTTGGGTTTACTGGGGCTTACTGGATCTAGCACCTCTCTCTCCATGGCCTTCAGGGCATCAGGCTTGTATTGTCAAGGGCACCTACATCTTAGCAAAGTGTTCAGGGTATTTAAGCACTGATTTGAGAGTACACTGTGAAACCGAAGAGAGCCACTACAGCTTTACCCTTCTGGATTTATTAAATAAAGTGTTCTTCTATGCTACAAGGCTCAGTCATGGGGAGCTTCTCAGAGTCTACCTGATGGGTTTGCCCTGGAAACCACTTTCCCTTCAGCACTGATGCCACTTGCAAACCCCTTTCGTATAGAGTAACCACCACTTTTGAAGTACTGGCCTTTACTCTTGCCAAAACTTAGTTCCCCATCTCCAAGAGGAGGCAGAAGGGCCTTTCCTTTGCTTCTCCCATTTACACAGGTTGTAAATTTTCTCCTTTTCGAAGATATATTTTCCCAGTAACTATACTTACAGGACTTCTGGCAAGGACTGTTAACACCTCTGGCTTGGAAAATACCTGAACTTAAGACTGCTGGACACTGGTCATACGTTACTCCTGGTTTTGCTCAGTGCTTATGATTCTCCCTGGAAATCTGCAGTTGCTCGTTGGATCCTGGAGACGGGATACTGGACCCAGTTGAACCCAGTATGATGACTTTAATGTTCTGTAGTACCCTGACCTTGGATGACATGCTTGAGAGACATGTTAACTACCACAATAACTATGACAGAAGGTGCATAGGTAATACTCACATGCTCACATACAGGCACATTCAAGTCCAACTCTGAAATATTTCCCAATGGGCAGTAAAAGAGAACTCAGTTTCTCATGCTCTGATTTATTCTGATGCCTTATTCCTTTTCATCTCCATTCATCAAGGCTTGAATGGGATACCAGCTTTAATACATGCTAATTAGCAATATAAACCATCCACCATGCGAATCAATAGCAGAATAATAGTGAAAAAAAGCCCTGTCATAATAACAGTTGGGTCCGATGATTGAAAGGGGGAAAATGCAGTTGGATTCATAATACTTGAGTGCAATTAAGAAAGAAAGGAGAAATGATTATTTTCCTCATGTGAATTATAAGCAATTAAGCAGGGCGTATAATAAACCTTGGGACTGAAATCACTTTGGCTTTCTTGTGTCAGCTCCTCTGCTCCACACTGTGTTTCAGGGGGCTGCGTTAGCTGAAACACAGTTGGGTGTGTTTATTGTCAGCTCTTGTTTGATTATGCACTCAAACAGGAAAGCACAGCTCTGACTAGCACAGATTTACTACAAGGAGAACTGGAAACAGGAGACACATTCTGGATTCAGCTCATGGCCATCATTTCAGTGGGTGCAGATGTTTTGCTTTTGCTTGGAGGATTGGTATGTGGTAATTGGGCAAAGAACGGTAATTAGTCAGTGTGTGTGGGAGGTGATTTGTCTGGATACCACCACGGAGAGCTGAGGGAAAAGGTCACACAAGGCAGAGAGGCTCGAGCAGACCATATGAACTCCTCTTAATTGGCTGGACAACTGGTTCAAGCAGCAATGCCAGCACTGTAAACACATGAAATTTGTGGTATTTTCTTCCCCCCAGATCCTTCTCACGTGAGCAGAAGTATTGCCACCCATTTGAAAAACAGGCATTTTCTGGGGGGAAAAAAAAAAAAAAGGATCTTTTATGAACATACTACAAGATTACATATGTATATCAGACCATATGATGGGATTGCACATGTGTAGCCTGTCCTGTGACTGGACGTACACACACAACACGAAGAAAACAGCTGCCTTTTGTTACGATGTGTCATACGGGCACTTTTGTGGCTGTGGGATGATGGGGTATCACAGTATCACAGTACCACAGTATGCTAGGGATTGGAAGGGACCTCAAAAGATCATCTAGTCCAATCCCCCTGTCGGAGCAGGAACACCTAGATGAGGTTGCACAGGAAGGCGTCCAGGCGAGTTTTGAATGTCTCCAGAGAAGGAGACTCCACAACCTCCCTGGGCAGCCTGTTCCAGTGCTCTGTCACCCTCACTGAGAAGAAGTTTCTTCTCAAATTTAAGTGGAACCTCTTGTGTTCCAGCTTGAATCCGTTACCCCTTGTCCTATCATTGGTCGCTACTGAGAAGAGCCTGGCTCCATCCTCATGACATTCCCCCTTTATATATTTATAAACGCTAATAAGATCACCCCTCAGTCTCCTCTTCTCCAAACTAAAGAGACCCAGCTCCCTCAGTCTTTCCTCATAAGGGAGATGCTCCACTCCCTTAATCATCTTAGTTGCCCTACGCTGGACTCTCTCCAGCAGCCCTCTGTCCTTCTTGAAGTGAGAGGCCCAGAACTGGACATAATATTCCAGATGTGGTCTCACCAGGGCAGAGTAGAGGGGAAGGAGGACCTCTCTCGATCTGCTAACCACCCCCCTTCTAATACAGCCCAGGATGCCATTGGCCTTCTTGGCCACAAGGGCACAGTGCTGGCTCATGGTCATCCTGCTGTCCACCAGGACCCCCAGGTCCCTTTCCTCTACACTGCTCTCTAACAGGTAGCTCCCCATCCTATACTGGAACCTGGGGTTGTTTCTGCCCAGATGTAGGACCCTACACTTTCCCTTGTTGTATTTCATTAAGTTATTCCCTGCCCAAATCTCCAGCCTGTCCAAGTCTCTCTGGATGGCAGCACAGCCCTCTGGCGTGTCAGCCACTCCTCCTAGCTTAGTGTCATCAGCAAACTTGCTGATAGTACACTCAATTCCCTCATCTAAATCATTGATGAATATATTGAATAATATGGGCCCCAGTACCGACCCTTGAGGCACTCCGCTGGTTACCGGCCTCCAACTGGACTCTGCCCCATTGACTACGACTCTCTGGCTTCTCTCCTTCAGCCAGTTCGCAGTCCACCTAATTATCCGGTCATCCAGTCCACACTTCCTCAGTTTAGCCATGAGGATGCTGTGGGAGACCATGTCAAATGCTTTACTGAAGTCAAGGTAGACCACATCTACCGCTCTGCCATCATCCATCCACCTCGTTATTTCCTCATAAAAGGCTATGAGAATGGTCAAGCATGACTTCCCCTTGGAAAAGCCATGCTGACTGCCCCTAATAACCCTCTTATCCTTGATATGCCTTGAGAGGGCACCAAGGATAAGCTGCTCCATCAGTTTCCCAGGGATGGAGGTGAGGCTGACCGGTCTATAGTTACCCGGGTCCTCCTTCTTGCCCTTTTTGAAGACTGGAGTGACATTTGCTTTCCTCCAGTCCTCAGGCACATCGCCCGTTTCCCAAGACTTGGTAAAGATGGTGGAGGGTGGTCCAGCAATGACTTCAGACAGCTCCTTCAGCACCCGCGGGTGCATCCCAACTGGACCCATTGATTTATGGATGTCCAGGTTGCTTAACTGGTCTCTGACCCAGTCCTCATCAACTAAGGCAAACTCATCCATTGACTTGACTGATGGGGTACTTTGGGTTGCTCCTACCGCAGGCTGATGCAAAGGGTGATATAACCCAAATCTGGCCTAAATCTAAGTCCTGTCTCATGGCTGGGGGAGACCATTGGGAAAGTGGCAGGTAGCACTCTATGGCAGAGATTATTTTTTCCTAAAGTTGGACTGGGCTCACAAGGAGGAGGTTGGCAAAGCCTGTCTCTGAGCAGAGGAGAGAGAAAAGAGGCATCTGCTGTCCTGGGATTTTCTGTAGAGTCAACAGGAACACAACTGAAGAGCAGGAGAGAGCACTGTTCAGGAGCAAGGTTCACCTTGCAATGTTTTCACAAGAGGTGAACTTGTGGATAGGAGTGATTATCCCCCTCCAGCGTTACCTGTAGTTAATTACCTACTGGATAACCATTATATTGGAAGAGTACTGTTAACTTCTCTGTGATTTCAAGAGGTTTGCACTGTCTTCAGGGGAGCAGGACCAGGCTTGGTGGCCACTACATGGATCTGACTATCTGGGAAATACGTTCTCAAGTATTATCTAAGTGCCCAATGTTTTAAGACGAACATGTTCATGCCATATGCTAACTACATCATTTTCAGTGAGAAAACCAGACCACTAACTGAACTTCTCTTGGACAGAAGGGTGTCCTGAAGTCTTTTGGTTGAGAGGGGATACCTCTTTCAATGTATTTTGACTTCATTTAAAGTTCTGGCCACGCTGCATGAATCAGCTGCTGACTTCATTTTAACTTCAGAAAAACCACAAAATTCCTGTGAAGCCAAATATTAATCAGAAAAGGAACAACTTTTTCTGTAGGGCATTTCAAGGTGGTGTCCATTCAAAAGGTGTTGGAACAAGCGTAGTCCATGTGTCTGTCTGTCTGTCTGTCTCCCTACCTACCTGTCTGTGCAACTATTTTTCCTCAAGACCTTCAGAAAGCCTTCTGGAACACTCTGCATCAGTTTGGTTGGGGGAACTTCACACGTCATACCACCAGAAAAGAAATATCTACCCCCGACAATGCAGCCTCCTGCCAGCCAGATTTGGCAAGGACGATATTAATTTCCTATAAAAGTCCCTGCGAAAAGCACCAGTTCCCTATGTGTGTGTGTGTGTATAAATAAATATTTTTTGTGCGTCTGAATATATATATACATACATACATATATATATATATAAAGTCAGTAAGGCGCTGAATAAAATTTTGTGGAGGATGGTTTTCTCTCGCACGGAACATTGCTCTGGGGATTTTGACCGATTCCCTCTCTGTCATTAACCCCCTGACATTTGGCCTTCATGGACCTGTTTCTGAGGTGTCTCTAAAATGGATTCAGTGTGTCCACAGGAGCTCTTGGAGTCCTCCTGCCTTTCCCAGTCATCAGACTGGGCTCCAGCCACAAGCTTTTTACCATATAATAGTTTTTAATAAAAATAAGGCTACAGATGGCGTTGCTTTCCAAGTCAGCCACTGAAAGCCAGAACTATTTTTTTTTTAATCATTTCTATTTTTAAAAAAAGGATGATGAATTATGATCAGATATTAAAAAAAAAAAAAAAAAAAGATATTTCTGGAAAAGGCCAGAGTTCTCCACGAAAAGGTAAAGTGTTTAAAAAGGCCATTACATAATATGAATGTCTACAGTGGAATACATTAAACTCTTAAGCAATTCAGGCTATACTTTCTTTCACTTCCCACTGCTCCTAATAATACTCTTTGTTCCACTCTAAACCAATCTTTCTCATTCTTTGTTGTTTTTACATTCTGCAAATGCTTGTAGACAGTTCTGGTCCCCTTAGTCATAGATTAGACAAATTGTGCATATTGTTTCCTTTTAATCTCGTCTCCCTCCTGACTTTTTAAATACTTCTAGTTGTTCTACACCATCCTCTGCAGTTTACCAATACTTGCTTGATATTTTGATGTGCAGAACTAGCACGATTCCACAGTGGGAGTCAGATGACACCAGTACACTCAGTCCTTTCTGTTCAGCAGCAGTTTTGGGAGAAGTATCTCATTGCTGGTTGCACCGGAGCCCACGATTTTGAGAAAGCTGTTGCAAATAGATCTTTAATTAGAGACGAGGCTTGGGGCATGGGTGATTCCGGGCAAAGGGCTGGTGTTTGAGTGAAGAGGTCTGCAAGGGGGGGATCAAGAGCTTGATCTGGCCTCTCTCTTTGAACCTAGGTAGGTGCGGTGTGTCTGGATGTGTCATCAGATAAGAAGTCAGGGACAACAACAGTATTCCTGCTGTAGCCTGACCATGACATTGAGACATGTTTTTTGCATCTGCACTTTGACTTGGACTCTTGCAAGCAGCCAACAACCTTTCGTTCCATGAAGTAATGCCTTTGGTCTAAAGGAAGACTTTTAAACTTTTTTTTCTTTTTTAACTCAAAGCTTGAAATTCACCACTCTCCTGACATTTGTTCTGGACTCTTTTTCACCCTCTCCTTCCCCTCAGCAGAAAAGGTCCTTTGGTAATGCTATCTAATGGGAGGTGCACATCTGAGAAGGCACAAAGTGCAGCTGCATTGTATTTATTAAGAAAGTAAAGATGGGATGATTCATCTGGTTCAGCTTCCTTGCCTTTCAAGAAAAACTGGTTTTCCTGTTCCTTTTATGCAGCAGTGAGCACCTTTGTTTGCTGGATGCCCCTCTCTGGGAGGCAGAGGGGTCTCAAGAACTTGCTACTGTTTGTTAAAATGAATGGTGAAAGAAATCCAGGACCTGGGGTTTGATTGCAATGGTGATAAGCTATGGCCGAAAAGGAGCTTGTAACTCTGAGATCAACCTAAAAGCAGTCACTTCTCAGCTGGTTACCACTTTTCACCTGAGACGTAGCAGCTGACTGGGTGGACACTTGTTGTCCTTTAAATGGGAAAGAAAACCTTCAATATGGATTAAATTACCTACTTGTACTTCCTTTTCCAACAGACTGGGTGTACATGGGGACACCATTCACACCTCGGCTTAGCCCGGAAAACTGTGTGTGTTTCCAATCACGGTAACATTGCTCTGATTGTACCTAGACAAAGTGCAATGACACAGCTCACTCACTCGGCAGAAAAAAAACTGCAGATGTTTTAATAACCCCTTTATTTCTAGCAGTTGAGTGAGCTAAATGAGATCACCAAGGGGACTGGAGAGCACCATTGCTGGTTCAAAGGAGTCTGTAAGAGGAGTGGGAGGGAGCAGGGGGATGTGGAAGGTTTCAGGAGTTTTTTTGGAGACCGAGAGCTGATAAATTGTCTAAGGTCATCTCATCGAATTGAACCCAAAAGTAAATGAAGCAGTGGCCACTGACAGCTACTGCTGTGATATATGAGGATAACATTTGGGGTTGTTCAGCCTGGAGAAGAGAAGACTCTGCGGAAACCTTATAGCAGCCTTCCAGTATCTGAAGAGGGCCTACAAGAAGGCTGGAGAGGGATTTTTTGCAAGGGCATGTAGTGATAAGATGAGGGGGAATGGCTTCAAACTGGAAGAGGGTAGGTTTAGATTAAACATTAGGAAGAAATGTTTTACTTTGAGGGTTGTAAGGCACTGGAACAGGTTGCACAGAGAGGTTGTTGAGGCCCCATCCCTGGAAGTGTTCAAGGCCAGGGTGGATGGTGCTTTGAGCAACCTGGTCTGGTGGGAGGTGTCCCTGCCCATGGCAGAGGGGTTGGAACCAGATGATCTTTAAGGTCCAACCTAAACTATTCTATGATTCTGTGATTCTATGACTTCCACTACCAACAACACACTAATACTGCAGTGCTATATAAAAGGCTATCAATAAAAGACATAATCTCAAAAAATTTGCAGCATAAAAGTTAGGAAGTCACAGATGCATTAGAAACAAAATAATTTAAAAAGATTGTTCCAAGTTTGCTGCTGCTGCTGCTGTATTTTGGCCTTGTTTCCTTGTTTAGGTTTGAAAAGGACTTCTGTGCTTCATTGGCCTGCATGTTATTGGGAACAGCATGAGGCAGGCTAGCAAGTTACCTTCCATTGAGTGTGTCCTTCAAATGTGAGGAGCACTTCCTTGGGCAGCCAGGGATCTCCTCTGCAGTCCTTGGTTGGCAAGGAACAGCCTGAACAGATATGGGCTGATTGTATGAACTCAGCAATGAAGCCAGTGGTGAGAGCTTTGCAAGGCGGGCATGAGGTTGGCAGTTCTCTGCTTGCTTACCCATCAGTAAGTGTAATACCACAAACCAACAGAATGAAGTGGGGGGAAAAAAAAAAAAAAAGCATTAGAGTCAGAAAAATAAAGAGAGACAATAGTTTCTGGCATTTCCCCCTACTACCTCCTTTCTTTTTCTTTTTATTCTCTGCATAACGTGCTGGAATTAGTCCAACAGTCTTTGGATGAATCGACACTGACATATGCAGGAGCTGATGTCTGTGTAAAGCAATGTGGCTTTTCTCTCATCTAAAGCTCAGTGCAGGAGGGAGCAACTCCCCAGCGATGCTCTGAGGAAGGTCATCTCATGGCTTTGGGAGAGGCAGCAGGGGAACAGTGGGGCTTATCTGGGACAAGACAGGGGGTGAGGAAATTCAGTTTCAAATGAAATGAGAGGAGATTTTATTCCCAGAGAAAGCAAAATTGAGGTAAGTGATAAATCTTTTAGAGTAGCAATAGCGGCTAATGAAATATATCTGAGAAAGAAAAAGCCATGCAAAATAAATTTTCCCCTTTATGCATCATATTTTAAGGAGATTCAGTGGTACCAAGCTATTGCATGGTCTTTGGTACTGGTGAGGGTCTTCACAAGCTGGTGCAAGAAGAGGGAATATTTAGAGACGGGAACCCAAGGCAGAGGGTAAGAGGGCTGATAGATGAGTATGGCCACCATGAGGATCTGTCCAAAAGCAGAGCCCAAAAGAGAGGAGCTGAGAGACAAAGAAAGAAGACTTGATGTGCTAAGGAATTGTAAGGGCACAGTTGAAGGTTTGGAGGTAAACCTGGTGGCCTGATCTAGCCTGGGTTCTCTCTCATCCCTCACCTCATTATTTTTATATACATATATATGTATATATACTTCATTATAGAGGATTTATAGTTATACTATTATAAATATATAATTACAGAGGAGCATTTCAGCATCCTTAATAACTTTATCCTGCTAAAGAATTTCCCAAACTGGTAAGGAAATAGGCTCAGGATGTCTATAATTATCAGCCGCTTCTGCCCACGTTCCTGGCTGATGAAAAGCCATTACATGGTTGTGGTTCATATGGTCTTAAGCCCTGGCTAATGGACCATGTTGAGAGACAGAAGAGGTTCGCTCGAGCTTGGCACTGCAAGTGCATGGCCTCATGTACTTTTGATGGATGCAAAGCACTGTTTTGTCACTGACCATCACAGGGATATGGCCTCAATGACATGACCTGTTGTCATGGGAAACAGCAGTGCCAGAGAAGGGAATCAAACACCAGGGAAGTGAGTACCAACCTGACACCAAACGAATGTTCCTCCTTCCTTTTATTAGCTTAAAGACAGATATGGGGAAAAAGAGCAGGAGGGCAAGACAGGGGCCCTAGATGTTGACTTGAAAGGTATGCTGGTCAACTCCTGCTCCTTAAGCTTTTCAGGGACCAGTGGCATCTGGATGTGGGTGGACACTGGTGACTAAGAAAGGTGTTTTGCAGAGCTCCAGCTGGTGAGGAATGAGCTGCGTGAGGCTCAGAGTAGCAGATACAATGCCAAGGAGTTTCCATTGGGTAACCGGTCTACATTTGGATTGCTTTGTATGAGAGTAAACAGCCGGCACAAAACAACCTGCCAACTTCCCATCAACACTGTCCTTTTAAAGCATTACTTTTTTGTTTTAACAGCTTCACATGCTTTTAGGCAGGATCGTGTAGCAGTTTTGAAATCAATGAGGCATTTGCCATTTCCCTCTCACCTTGCCCGCCTTTGGATTGGCACAGTTCCACAGCTCAGGTTTTATGCCTATGGATCTCTCTTGCTCGATCACGAAAGCAAATGTCACTTTGGCTCATCCCGGCTGGAGAAAGGAGCGGGGGCAGGGAAGTCTCTGATGCCCATCCTGGCAGATAAGTCATGAAGTCAAAAGGAGATTTTAGAGGATAGGGGCAGCCACCACCCACTAAGAAAGAGCAAGGGCAGAGCTAGAGTCCAAGGTCAGGCACCTTGGAGGAGAGCTCCTTCACAAAAGGGCACTCGTTCAGAGGGACATCTCCAGGGTCCTATGTACCACACCAATCAGCACAAAAATTAGAATATGTGCTAAATACTCATGCCATGTCCAGCAAGTGGGATCTTAAAGCAGGAGAGGGGATAGCTCTCATCTCCCATGTGAGATCCGTGCTGGCTGGGGCTGATCAGGAGGCAGCAGCTGCCTGGGGTTCTCTTGTGATGACTGGGACTTTGCAAGTCTGAGGGTGTCAGACTGTTACTCTGTATCAGCTTGGGAAGGTCCAAGCAAGAGACTACCATTTTAGGTGTAGGTTCTATTGAATTCTACTTTTGTAGGAACTCCAAAAGTTAAACTAAGACAATGCAGGTGTGTGCTGGTCCTCAAACTAATTTTGATGATCAAAAATATCCTATTTTCACCAGTGAAGTATCTTCAACCAAGCTGCTCAGCTGCAAGTGCAAAGCCAATGATGAATGAGCCAAAGAAAGATCATTTGGTGATGACAGGCCCAAGGACCATTCATGAGCTGTGGCTCCTGGGGAAGTTTTTAGTCATATTCATAGAATCATAGAACAGCCCAGTTTGGAAGGGACTTTGAAAGATCATCTGGTCCAACCTTCTGTGGGGAAGGGAGCCTAGATGAGATCGTCTAACACTCTGTCCTGTTGTATCTTGAAAACCTCCACCGATGAGGACTCCACCACATCCTTCATGAGGTTGTTCCAGTGATTGAGTGTTCTCACTGTAAAAAAATTCTTTCTTATATCAAGATGAAACCTGTCCTGGTATAACTTGTACCTTTTGCCCCTTGTCTTCTCCATGTGACTCCTTGTGAAAAGAGAGCCTCTGTCCTCTTTACTGCTGTCCTTTAAGTACTGGAATACTGTTATAAGGTCCCCTCAAGCCTTTTCCAGGGAGGATAAACCTTAATCCTTCGGTCTTTCCTCACAAGGCAGGTTCTCCAGCCCTTTGATCTCCTTATTGACCCTCCTTTGGACCCTCTCCAGACTGTCCACGTCTTTCTTGAATTGTGGGACCACAGCTGGACACAGTACACCAACTACAACCTGACTAGAATGGGATGATCCCATCTCCATCTCTGCTAGCAATGCTCCCGCAGATGCAGCCCAGTATCCAATTTGCCTTTCTTGCTTCAGCAGGGCACGGCTCACTCATGCTCAGCTGGTTGTCCACCAGGACTAGCAGGTCCCTTTCAGCAAGGCTGCTCCCAGCCATGCAGATCCTAGCCTGTACTGGGCTCTTTGGTTATGGCATCCCAGGTATAAGACCTTACACTTGCCTGTTAAACTTCATACAGTCCTAGCTTGGCCACTCTTCCAGCTTGTCCAGGTCTCCCTTCTGATGTGTCCACATTCAACTCATGCTCCTGCTGCTAGGCACAGATACATGACTTTAATTAGTTCATGCTTCTTAAGAGAAAGACTTTATTTCAGAAGGCTCCCTTATTTTTTCCTTCATTATTTGGGGGAGAGGGGAGCAGGAGGTTTATTTATTTAATTTTGTAAGACAGGGAGGGCTTTAAGCGTTCATCAAGAGATGGATTTAAGCCAAAGACACTTGCTTACAGGTCTCCAGGTTCTTAGCTGCACAAGATAGGGGAGAGGCTGCTTGGCCCCAACCTGTAATGTTGGACGGAGTGTCTAAATCACAGCCCTGTGCAAAAAAAGTTGCAGAAGAGAAGTATCCCTTTGCAATAAAAAGGGGGTTTTACCACATGGCTCCGCCTGAGCAAGAAGCGCCAGAGCCACCTGTCTAAACTGCTGCCCATCCGAACATGACCAGGGTGCTGGGATGCCACTGCCAGACACCCAGACGAGGAGCGAGGGACAGCACCGGGACTGGCTTGTCAGTCTATGAGCGTTGCTGCCCTCTCCTGGCTTCAAAGCAGATAAAACCAGAGGAAATCGGCTCAGGACGGGCGAGGATGGCAGCAAGGTATGCAGGGATGCAGGGCAGATGGGTTATGCCCAACCTGCCGCTGCTTTTCGGGCAAATGGGCTCATCCACTCTGCCTGCAGATGCTCACCTAAAATCATTACAGCCACTGGGTTCCTGCCGACAAGTTCTTGTTTCCTAGCGGTTCTGTTGCTCCATAGGAAAGGCAGAATATATCTGCAGAGGTCTCCCAGGCTCATCTGAGATGGGGAAACTGGAGTTGCAGGTGGTTCCTCATGAAGGTGGGACTTTTTCCCTACACAGGTTTGCATCAAGTTTTGCACAGCTGTCAAGCAGTGGGGTTTCGTAATGACTTCACAAGCACGCAGCAAGGCATTTAAGGGCTTTCTGCCGCCAGCAACCACTCTCTGCCCTAGAACGTCTCTTCTCCCCTCTGGGCTCCTCTTCCTCTGTTGCTGAGTCTCGACAACTGCAGGCCATGGTACAGAAGACCAAATAAAATAAGCAAGCATCTGTTCTCAATCCCTGAATGAAAGTGTCTTAACAGAGACTTGGTTCATAGGGAAAATTCTCACCCTCCTTTCCACCCTCAGATCAGGATGTCACATCCCTAGCACCTCCCTGGACTTGTCTCTGGCCTGAACTAACTTACAAACTAGGTCAGAACATCAACAGAGAGAGGTTGGCAGGGAAAAACCTTTGCAAAACATCCTGAGGGATTAGCTTCCAACGCTGTAAGAGGAAATGTGGAAGTCTTATTTGGGTCTGACAAGCTGTTGGCTCAGAAAAATCGTACATTTTCTGAACTGTTAACACGAGTCTCTGGGAAGATGTGCATGCTCTCCAACTCACATGGCATCATCTCTGGAAGAAGATCTTCCCAACCAAGTGACTTTGCCCAAGGGAGCAAGGTTACCTGGTGCTTGTGCATCAATGTAGCATGACGGAGGGGGGGCGAAAGCGCCCTGCTGTGGTGACACATTATCCTTTGGCGGTCTGTCCCTGATGTTACTTAGTATGGGAATGTCCAAATCTTTACAAAGTTGGCTTTCACCTTAACAAAGCTCACCTCTGTGGAAGGCAACGTGATTAACTCCATCCTGGAAAACCCTCAGGTGAAAACAAAAGAGCTGAAATCTTCATCTTCTCCTTTCTTTAGCAAGGAAAGAAATAAAACTAACATTTGGAAATAAACAACCAGCTACCCTAACGTTCATTTTATCTTGTCAGGCAACTAATACAAAGTATCCTACGCACACTTGAACTCCTCTGAACGAAGGCCAGTCAAAAGAGAAGACAGCTCTTTAAAAAAGAAGAGAGGCAAGTGGATCGATGATAGCTAATCGCATGAAGAATGAAATAAAAATGAAAGGGCAGTTCTGAAAAATAAGGAAAGCGTCCAAAACCTATTAAGGAATGCTTAGATTCTGAGGACCTTTGTATATGAAGCTGTATACAGCCTGCATCTCTTGATCTGATTATGAGTCATGTCCCCAGCCTGCAAACTTAATATTTTTTCTCTCTGATTCAAGTGTGCCTTTCCAGGAAGGTTTCTTCACTGATCCCAAGTGCAACTTCTCTTCTTCCAGAACACTTGCTTCTTCAAGAAGTTTGTAAATAAAGGGAGCAAATTTCTTCCTGCTGCAGATAAGAAGATTTGGAAGGGATGCAGAACAGTCCATGTTGAACGGTGGGTCAGCTGAAGCCAAACCCATCTCTCTCTGGGTTTGCTTCTTTACCCACCAACACACAGAAAATGCCAAGTGCTTCTGTTCCTGGCAGCGCAGCCAACAATCGTGATTCCTTGGAGCTGAAAATAGGCCGATGCTGGCAGCAGCTGATGCTTTTGCTCACAGTTCCCGACTGAGTGGGCTACCTACAGAAAGCAGATGGCCAGGGAGGAACTCCAGCAATTCGCTACAAAACAGCTAAAAGTCCCCTTCGCCCACTGCTCTGAGAGCTCATGATTTCATGACACCTAGTGGGCAAGCCAGGCACAGTGTCCTGTGTGGAAAAAAATCCTTTGAAATCCACCAAATAAACTGGGCCCAGAGAAAGATAAGCATAGGTTTAAATGGGCACTGCTGTACAGATCCCCCGAAAACAAACAAACAAACAAACAAAAAAACACAACAAAAAAGTGCAGGTTTTGCTCCTTTGAAGGAGTTAAAACCTCAGTAATCACTCCAGGTGGAAACAGGGAAGGAAAGCAGTATTATAGAGAGGGCAGGTGATGTGAGAAAGACCATATATCAGATTAGCTTGATAGAGAGAATAATATTCAGTTTCAGTCTTCTTCAGCAGTCTGTCCTGTCTCCTGGCCAGAAGGAAAACTAAGCTCTCTGAACTGGGACATCATCCACAAGTGCCAAAGAAAGGAAAACATTTCCTAAGAGAGACTTATGGCCCTATTTTACATAATCAGAGAGAGAAACCAGGAGTGTTACCCTACAGGCAAGGTGTGACACTGGAAGACATCAGCAAAGTGTGCAATGTTCCTGCATCAGGCATTAGAGATAGACTGGAAAGAACTAAAATCACTTGCCCACTCATATGTAAACCATTTTAGATTCATCGCCCTAGTTTAGACCGTTTTCTTAGGATGAGGTGCTTCATTTCCTAAAAGTGTCTAATTCTCTCCATCTCATTAAAATAATCCACCTCTAGCCATTTATTTATATGAATATGTCAACGTCTGGCCATTTGTATGAAACTCCAATCTCAATTGAGCTGCAACTCATCTCTATGGACCAGAGCATAGAGATCTTCCTGCTGAAGAACTCTGAAAGCTTTAGCGTAAGGCCGTGCTACCTTTTACTGAGCTGTTTACTGAGCTCAACAGATGGAAAAGAAAATGACTGAATGCAAGACGGATTTGCAGGTCTGTCGTCCTCAAGTGTTTTACAGTGGAGTGGAGGAGGAGAGCCTAACCCTGATGTTGCCAGTTGAGGCTTATTCTTAGAGTAAATAAGCTGTTTTGCAGACTTCTGAAGACATGAAGGATGAAACTAGTGATAAGGTAATGCAATGAAGTGAGAGAGGTCCACTTTCATTCTTCAAGGACCCTACTGTGTGGACATAACATCCTGCCTTGATGGTCAGAGGGCCAGAGCACCTCTCCTATGACAACAGGCTGAGATAGGTGGGGTTGTTCAGCCTGGAGACGAGAAGGCTCTGGGAAGACCTTATAGCGGCCTTCCAATACCTAAAGTGGGGCTACAGGAGAGCTGGGGAAGGGTTTTTTACGAGGGCATGTAGCGATAGAATTGGGGGGAGGGGGGGGTGTGGTTTCAAACTGGAAGAATGTACATTTAGATTAGATATTAGGAAGAAATTTTTCACTGTGAAGGTGGTGAGGCACTGGCACAGGTTGGCCAGAGAAGTTGTAGCTGCCCCATCCCTGGAGGTGTTCAAGGCCAGGTTGGATGGGGCTTTGAGCAACCTGGTCTAGTGGGAGGTGTCCCTGCCCAGGGGAGGGGGGTTGGAATTAGATGATCTTTAAGGTCCCTTCCACCCTAAACCATTCTATAATCCTAAACTCTTTCTTTTTTCTGTCTTCTTTTATCTCTGTAAGTATCTGTAAATACCCTCTCTCCTTTTCCAGGGGCTTTAATATACATCCACCCTCTTTCCTTTTCTTCTCAGAAAATTACTTACCTTGTTCTTCATCCTTCTGTAAGGACTTAAGAGCAAAGATAATTTATTCAAGTTGCAAAAGACAGGTTTTTACCTCTACCCAAAGATTTTCCCCGAACAACCTAATTGAAAGAATCCCAGGAGCACGTGTTTGCTTTCAGAGATCACCTCGCTGATTGCTGCTGTGTTGTCTTGCTTTGCTTTCTGAACCTGGCTCTTCCTTCCCAGAGCTGCTTCTCTTCCAGGCTTCCTGAGTTGTAGAGGAAAAGAAAAAAAAAAAAATTAAACAAAATAACTTTCTCCTTTGAGCCAAGCACAAATTAGGCAACTGAGCAGACAGAAATGCTCACTGGTCCAGGGGAGAGTGGAGCTGTAATCTAAATTACTGTGGAATAAAAGCATCATCCCCATTCTGTTCTCTAATTTAAACATTGTCTCCTTTCTTGCCTTTTTTTTTGACTAATTCAGTCGCCTTTGGTCTGAAGGCAAGGAAATCTCATTTGCATATTTTAGAGGACATTAATTACAAGCCCTTTCACTTCAAGCCCTGATACTCCTGCACTGACTAGGAGCCTCAGTCTGACTTCAGTCCTGGTTCCTCAGAGGGTCATTAATTATTGAGCCTATTGAACTATACCTGAATGTAATGAGCACAGGAATGAGCAATACCTCCCTGGGGGTACAGGTCGGGGGAGAGGAGGTGTAGTGGGATGGGGACGAGCCACACAGCAGCAACCCCAGTTTAGGAGAAGGTGTGACCGTGTGAAGGACAGAACAAGTGTCCTAGTGGATTATTAGGGTTTATTGAAATGCCCTAATCCTGTCCCAGACTGCCCGTCCCACAAAGCCCAGAGTCACTCAATTCAGAACTCCAGCCCATGTCTCCTTTTGGCTGTGTTCACCGTTGCTGTGGCAGAGGGCTGATAAGACCCTGACATAAAGTGCCCCGAGCATCTCTTTTCTCACCCAGGCCTTCTGCTGCGCTGACAGGTGAAATGCAGAACGCTATTTGTCCTATAATTTGGCCCAAGGTAAATATTTTGAGCCTTCGTAGTGCAGGCAAGGAGTGTTCTCAGTTACTGCATCTGGGGCGTCGGTGGCCTCATGCACTGTTTTAGATGTGGTGTCCCACATTCCAGTGCCGGCAACCATTTGTTATCTGACCTGTTGTACCATGTTATATCAGCAGTCACCTCTTGTGTCGTGTGATATCTGTCCAAAGCTTCTGAAGAAATTGCCCAGTGAGGAACAAACTGTCTTACATTTTTTCTTGTGAAGCAGGTCACCCTCCTTAGGTTTGTATTTTCTGGGCTCCACAGTAAGGTAAAGAATGGTCTTGAAATAAGGTTTAAACCTCACCATAATATTTCTATTTTTTGCCCACGCATCTGGGTGCCCACCCTGCAGTTGGTCAGGCTCAGAAGTTATATCTGAGCTGGTTCATTAAAAATTGCCAGCTCTGTTCTCTAGCTCTGAGGACAACTGGCACAGAATGGCCTAATGTTAAAACTTTTTTTTTTTTCCTGAAAAACAGGGTGATTGTTTACAAAATTCCTTTACCCATATTATACCCTGGAATTGTCTAGGAGAGTGTTAACTCATCAAGGCAAAAAAAAACCCAAACCCAACAAAACATGAAAAGGTACACTCCAACAACATACCTGGGCAGAATTTACTTCTACACTTTGGGAACATCACCTGAACTCTTCTTATGAAGTGTAGCTTGGGGTGAACTAGCCTGCAGTCTGCTTGGCTCCCCTTGGTTCATCCAGACCATGTGAATAAATGCTTAGCCTCATTTTGTGGTAGTGAAAAATATTCAAGCTCTCCCCATTCTGGAGAGCTCTCTGGCTCTGATTATTAATTATTCCAGTCAATGCTGGCGCAGAGTGAATGAGTCTGGACCTCAGCCTGGACCTGGACCCAACCTGACCCAATGTGTGGATATAGATTTTGTGCTGTAGATCATGAGCTATTTCAGTTCCTTAGGAAACCACCACTATCTGAAAAGTTCACTTTCAGAGCCTTGCTCAATGCTGTTTGGAAGAGAAACCAAGATAGATGGAAGGTGTCTTAAGAGGTCATCTGATCAATCCCCAAGTAAGATAGGATCTACTCTTCCTGTGCTCCATGCTCCTCATTATTAGAAATTTTTTGCTGGAGGTGCAGAGCTGGGTTTTTCAGTGTCAGCGACTTCTGCCAAGTCTCCTTCAGTAGATGGCAGGAGGCAGGACTTGCTCTGCAATACATCTGTCCCTTGGCACGGACAGTAAGCTCTGGATGTTATTTACAGAAGTCAGTTGTGGCAGTTCAGGGAAGGCGGAGGGACATTTTTATGGTTGTCTGTGGATAACAGTTAAATTTAAGGTTCCGCTGTGTTTTATTTATGGCATGTTTCCAGATGCCGTGCATAGAAATCATTTGCTTAATAAATAATACAAATAAACAGACGTGCAAGTGTCTTGCGTTAGCAGTCTAGACAGCCACACACTGAGTGACAACCTGCCAGAAAGCTGAAGACTTTTGAGCAGTTTTGCTATTGAGACCTTCCTCAAGCCAGTACGGTAATGAGTGACTAAGGGATGGGCCATTCCTTTTTCAGATGTACATCTCTCTTTTCAGAGACCCTTCAAGTATCACAAGGACCAGGTAATAGCACCCTATTCTCGGTGCTAGAAGACATGGTTTCAGTTTCTTTTCTTACTGAAGTTAAACTTGGGAAAGTTATTTAGGGTAGTTCTGAATCAACTCCCCAGAACTCCATTGTTATTGTGGAAGTCATCTATTGAGTTGGTTAGTTGGCCTGATCATAGGTCCCTGACACTATTTTACATGTCTTCAAGTGTTCTCCATTGGAAGGAATGAGTCACCTCTTGGTTCTCTGTCCTGTTGACCACCACTACGTAGATGTATCAGACATCTTCTGTTGCCTAAAGCTTCAGTAAATGCTGGTGTCTGAACAACTGAATCACACTCAGTAGGCTGTAGAGATTTGTCTCATGCTAAACTAGACATGCACTTTGTTGTGTGATTCATGCCCTAAACTCCATTCAGTTTGTTGATTGGATTGTCATTGGATTGTCTCCAAATGGAGACAACTAAGTTGCAGACACCCAAAGTTACACAGTGTCCCTGTGCCTCAGTTTCTTACCAGTAAGAGATTAATAGCTCTTTCTTATCTTGTAAGGCTAAATAAAAATGCCAAGGTATTCAAAGACTAGGAGAACAAGAACAACATGTGATAGCTTTTCTGTGTCATGGCTTCATGGACTCAAATGACTAGTTGGGAGAACACCCTGGATCTGGCTAAGATTCAGCAGGTAGGAAGGTATTTCAGGCATTTCGTCCTTGTCACATTCTCACCCTGGAGGGAGGTTCAGAGCAGAGTTTTTCTTCCCTTTTGTCCCCTCAGAGAGGACAGTTTCTTCATCCATATGGGTAAAGAAAGAATCATTGTGTCAGGAGCACAGTGACAATAGCAAATGGATAATAAATGTTTTATGACATAAACTGTTCCAGCTGTTGCTGTAGGGAAATCATTCCAGGAGACAGCAGTAGCAAACACAAGCTAATTTTGTAATCTTCATGAGCGCATGTCCTGGACCCCTAAACCAAAGCATGTGTTAACTCTGGGACAAAAAGAGTTTAAATGTGTCTGTGGAGAGAGGAAGGTGTCTGGGACAAGATAAGGAGAGAGAGATTGCTGAGAAATCCGTGGAAAAATCAAGGATAGCAGAGTAGGGAGAATGGAGAAACAGAAAAATAGAGGATGGGTTTTTTATTCTTTAAGATTTGCTGTCTACTGAGTAGCCTTTCTGCCTTTGTTTGATTTAAATACCTAGAGTCGCCAAAAAATAAGGGTTTTTCAGTGCAGCCAGTAGATTGTTGGGGTTGTTCAGCCTGGAGGAGAGAAGGCTCTGGGGAGACCTTAAAGCCCCTTCCAGTATCTGAAGAGGGCCTACAAGAAAGATGGAGAGGGACTTTTTACAAGGGCATGTCGTGATAGGATGAGGGGGAATGGCTTCAAACTGGAACAGGGTAGTTTTAGAATAGATATTAGGAAGAAATTTTTCACTCTGAGGGTGGTGAGGCACTGGAACAGGTTGCCCAGAGAAGCTGTGGCTGCCCCATCCCTAGAGGTGTTCAAGGCCAGGTTGGACAGGGCTTTGAGCAACCTGGTCTGGTGGGAGGTGTCCCTGCCCATGGCAAGGGATTGGAACTAGATGATCTTCAAGGTCCCTTCCAACCTAAACCATTTTATGATTCTATGATTTTATGTCCAAAATTCAACATGCGCTAGCTCCAAAGGAAGCTTTTGGTGACTAGTTCAGATGGAGACCTCTACATACAACTTTAGGATAATTTAGGTTGGATATCACTTTTTGAGGTATTTAGTTCAAAACCTCACTTTTTGAGGTATCCTGTTCCAAGCAGGGCAAATCAGTTCAGGTCGCCTACTGACTTTTTCTGTCAATTTTTTAATATCACCAAGAATGGAGACTCTACAGTCTCTCTGGATGACCTGTTCCAGCGTTCAACCTCCCCTAGTGTGAAGTGTTTTTTTTTTCCCCAATTAACTGACATGAATCTCCCTTTATACAGCTTAAGATCACGGAATCAAGGAATCACAGAATCAGGGAATCACGGAGTCATCAGAGTTGGAAGGAACCTCTAGAGATCATCCAGTCCAACTCCCCTGCTAAAGCAGGATTGCCCAGAGCACATTACTCAGGACTGCATCCAGGCGGGTCTTGAAAATCTCCAGAGAAGGGGACTCCACAACCTCCCTGGGCAGCCTGTGCCAGTGCTCTGTCACCTGAACCGTAAAGAAGTTTTTCCGTGTATTTGAATGGAACTTCCTGTGTTCTAACTTGTGCCCATTACCCCTCGTTCTGCCACTGGGAACCATTGAAAAGAGCCTGACTCCATCCTCCTTCAAACCACCCTTCAGATACTTGTAAGTATTAATAAGGTCTCCCCTCAGCCTTCTCTTCTCCAGGCTAAAGAGTCCCAGCTCTCTCAGCCTTTCCTCATAAGGCAGATGCTCCAAGCCCTTAATCATCTTAGTTGCCCTTCTCTGGACTCGCTCCAGCAGTTCCCTGTCCCTCTTGAACTGGGGAGCCCAGAACTGGACACAGTATTCCAGTTGTGGCCTCACCAGTGCAGAGTAGAAGGGGAGAATGACCTCCCTCGACCTACTGGCCACACTCTTCCCTATGCAGCCCAGGATTCCATTGGCCTTTTTGGCAACAAGGCCACATTGCTGGGCCATGGATAATTTACTGTCTACTAGGACCCCCAGATCCTTCTCCTCCAAGCTACTTCCCAGCAGGTCTGCCCCTAACCTATACTGGTGCTTTATGTTCTTCCTCCCCAGGTGCAGGACCTTGCACTTACCTTTGTTGAATCTCATTAGGTTCTTCTCTGCCCAGCTCTCCAGCCTGTCCAGGTCACGCTGGATGGCAGCACGGCCCTCTGGGGTGTCAGCCACCCCACCCAGTTTGGTATCATCAGCGAACTTGCTGAGGATACACTGTGTCCCCTCATCCAGGTCATTAATGAATATATTAAACAAAATTGGACCGAGTATTGACCCCTGGGGGCCACCACTGGTTACAGGCCTCCAACTAGACTCTGTGCCACTGATCACAACCCTCTGAGTTCTTTCACACAGAACACAACATCACTGCCTTTTGTTTGTTTGCTGTGCAGACAAGGGTTGGGATCCATCGTCTCTACATCATCTCTTTAGGTAGTTTCAGAGAGCAACAAGATCTCCCTCCACCTTTTGTCTGAACAAGCCTTTCTCTCTCAGCTTCCCCATATATATCCTGTCATCCAGCTCCCTCAACCATCCTGGTGGACCCATTCCAGCATGCTAGCATCTCTTGAAGTCCTAAATAGGACACAGTACCCTGATGCCATTCTACAAATGTCTAAACAGAAGGGATATGCTGATATCTGTCTTCATCCATGCCTTGTGCTGCTCAAAAATATCCACTATAGCAACCACGAAGGCATTGAGGATATAGCAGAACTTGCAATGAGCACTAATGAAAATTATGGTCTTCTGTTTGCATCACATAAACCATGACGACCTACTTCATAACTGCTATTACCTACAAGACTGCGCACAGATAGTTAGTGTTCCTCACTTGATCCGTAAGCAGCAGCAGGTCAGTAATGTGCCTGAGTCTCTGCAGGGTTATTCATATTCACTGAGTAAAGACTGTGAAGGTAGAAGATATGACCAGTTCTTGGTGTCTTCCCCGCCCTTATGTCCCTTCTCGAATGCTTGGCAATGAATGGCAGCTTCTGTTGATAGTGTCATCAGAAAGGCCAAATACCGTTTTAAATGTGTTTATGACAATTAATTTGATGGCAGTATTGTTAGTCCCTTTAACACACATTCATCATCACTTGGCCCCTCTGATATAGGTTAAAACCTGGATGAATTGAAATTAATGGATGGTCTAAGTACCATTCATCACCGATCAGCAGAAGCCACAGGATGCGTCAGAAGCAGTTTCCTACACACCATGAAAGAGAGGGAAGAAAAAGATCACACTTTAAACTTCCAATTCAATGTACTTAAAAGGCAGGTTAGAAAGAAAGGAAGAGGTGGTTCCTTTCTCAGCTTGAAACTTGAATGCAGAACAAAATAATTTGATTTCATATTTGAAGGTACAGTCGCTGAGTTATTCAGTAATCAAGCTACGTTTGCTGTTTTTCCTTTACTTTCATGGATATGTATATGTAAATGTGTGCGTGTATATACAGCCTTAAATAAATCTAATGAGTAAAGAAGTTTTCAAAGCTTTGTCCATGCTCTGTTCCTGAACTACCATATCCAGGAGCTGATAGCCTGACTCCACTGACGTCAATCGACGCTTTTCCAGTGGCTTCAAAGGAGCAGGCATCTGCTCTAGTGTGCTCTCAGGGAAGAAGAAATGCTTGTCTATTCCCCAGTGGGACAGAAGCGGGCACATTCATATTGCTCTTTCAACCACTCTGAAGTACCTAGGCTACTTGTTTATCCCAACCTTGGCTAACTCCCATCCGTGATAACTGGTCCGGGAGAACTCACGGTGTATTTCACACAGCCTCTCTGCCAAACTCTACTTTTCTGACCAGTGAAGGGTGAATGTTTTCTTCTCTGGGTGACTCAAAAACAAAGAGAGGCAAGAAGAAAAAAAAAAAAACAGTGACAAGATGAAAGCTCAATATGATGGAAGAAAATCCTGCTGCTGAAATGTCTCTATTGTTAACTATTTGCATGCTATAGACTTTTGTCTTGAGAGGGATAATAGTCAAACCAGTCCCCGGGCTTGTCCCACTTTGATACTGATATCAGAGCATCTTATCTTCTCTTATTTCTTCTGTCAGTGTCTCCAGGGGGAAGGAAAGACTACCTTCCCCAGTTCAGAGCTGCAGTGTCCATGAGACCAGTGCACTTCAACAGCTACCCTTCTATACGGCAGTAACTGCGTGGTCAATGCCCATGCCTGCCTGCAGCCGCTCCTGACTCTGTTTTAGGAGGACTGTAACTTAAGCTCAGTATGAAACAGTTCACGGATCATGCAGCTAAGTCTAAACAAGCTGATTCTGCCCCTCTACTCCACTCTCGTGAGACTCCACCTGGAGTACTGCATCCAGCTCTGGAGTCCCCAACAGAAGAAGGACATGGACCTGCTGGAGTGTGTCCAGAGGAGACCCACGAGGATGATCTGAGGGCTGGAGCACCTCTCCTATGAGGAGAGGCTGAGCGAGTTGGGGCTGTTCAGCCTGGAGAAGAGAAGGCTCTGGCGAGATCTTATTGCAGCCTTCCAGTCCCTAAAGGGGGCCTACAGCAGAGCTGGGAAAGGACTTTTTACAAGGGCATGTAGTGATAGGACGAGGGGGAATGGCTTTAAACTGGAAGAGGGCAGGTTCAGATTGAACATTAGGAAGAAGTTTTTCACTGTGAGGGTGGTGAGCCCCAGGCGCAGGTTGCCCATAGAGGTTGTTGAGGCCCCATCCCTGGAGGTGTTCAAGGCCAGGCTGGACGTGGCCTTGAGCAACCTGGTCTAGTGGGAGGTGTCCCTGCCTATGGCAGGGGGTTGGAACTCGATGATCTTCAAGGTCCTTTCCAACCTAAACCATTCAATGATCCTATGATAAAATCACCTAGGGCTCTGTGAAATGTGTCTCAAGGGTATTGGTAACATCAGGTCTGCACCCACAACGCAGATGTGCCAAGGTGGGAAGTCTGGTCACTTTGAACACAGCTCTGATGTGATGGGGCTGAGCAGCTCCCAGTGCCAGACCGGTAGGAAACATGGAGATCTCTGGTGAACAATGCATTGATGCTGTGGATATCCCACACAGAACAAAACTTCCACTTCTTGGTTTCCTTTCCTGGGAAGACTAAAGTATCTTCTGCCAGCAGCTTAAGGAGTGTTTTAGGAAACATTCAGAGTGAGAAACAGTACCTGAGAAGATGAAAGGTTTTGTGCACTGAGGAACTGGTCATTTTGTTCCAATGAAGTGGAAATAGCTTTTCTTTCTTGATGCTGTCTACATTGGCCACGAAGCAGAAAGGCTGGAAATACAGGCTGGAATTACTTGTGCTTATATAATCAAGCCACATCTATGCAAAATTGCTTCTTAATGACTCATCAAACTGCACTGTTTGTCTTCTCCTGCCGACCAGCTGACTGAGAGCAGTTGTTAGACTTCCGATTCCTCCCAGGCAGCCTCTATAAACCTTTTAGTTTTATTAGCTGTTTATAAATTATATCAAAATGCATCAGGCACCCGTGGTTGTGAAATACCGGCAATTGCTACATGTAATAAAAAGCAGAGCATGGGTTGAAAACATATATATACATTTTAAAGTGCACCTGAGGCATATTATAGTCATTGCATAATATGTTTTGACTTAATAAGAAGATGCACTTTGCGTAAAGATAGTGCTTAAACTGGCTTTCACCGACTGATTTATTAAATGTAAATGTTTACACATCCAGTTTATATCCCCGAGGCTAGTATGAATAATGTCAAAACAACTTTGTGGGGGGAAATGCATTTCACTGGGTGAGGTAAAATCCTCCTCTCACTTTCAGTGATGTAAAGCTGGCACATTTCTCCTGACCTCGCTAGAATTGCAATGAGTTGTCTTTGATATCGGAACGGTGCTTCACACCAGCAAAATACATGAACAGAAGCTCAAAATGCGCATTTCTTTTCATTTTACAGACACAATAATTAGATGTTTTAACAGCCACACGGGGAGATGACAGTTTCCCTATCATTTGATTTCATCAAGATCTAATGACCTAAACCCCCCCAAAAATGAAAGAAAAAGTAAAGCTAGATATACGTGTATATGTAGAAAGAAAGAGAGGATTCTTAGAGAGTCAAATGAGATTAAAGCAATCATTCTTGCTAACCCTGAAATCTTTGACCCTGGGCTGGACAAGGAACATAACACTTTCCTACTTTAGTGGAAAAGGTTAGGAAAAGGCTCTAGGTTATATTCTTTGGTGGACTTTTGAAAGGGTAGGGTTCAAAGCCCTCTGGAGAGATTCCCACTGATTTTGGCATGTTTTTGATTCAATTCGGGGTCACTAAGTGGGAATTCAGAATAGGTTCACTTTGATTTACTATTGATCTTTTTAAAATTGTATGTTTACCTACATCTTTTGGACACGCACTGGTACTTACACACACACATGATGCCTTCCACTTCTGGATCTCAGATTACTTTACAGTTATGAATTAATGTTGCCTCTGAGGTACAAACAGTGCCATTAGCTGTGCAGAATTCCCCATCTTTGTGTGTTAACTTGGTACGAATCTTTTTTTCTTACGTAGTTGACAAGATCTAAGGTTAAAGACGTACTGGTGGGTGTTAATTAGAAATCACATCACCCAAAACTCATCAGCCTTTATCCCAACATTTTTGTTTTTAATAATTGCTTTTAATAATTGGCTACTTCTTAATAACTGCATTAAATTGCTGATATATTGTGATTATTATTTGAACTGGTAAACCAGACATCTCCACCAAATTTCAAATTTCAAAATTGCTTGGGTTTTTTCCTTATTTTGGGAGGGATGATAACATAATTCTGTCATCCTCATTCTTTCTCTGCATACTCAATTAATATAAAACTCTCCACTTTGACACTTTGGTGTTTTTTTTTTTAATTATCTTTAGGAAAGTTGCACTGTCAGAATTAGCAGCTGGCTAAACAGCCATTTACATACCCACTTCCCTCTGTGCATGAATAATACTGTTACCCTGCCTAGTGTAACACATCTAATTGTGTTTTACTATTATTCTACCCTTTTTGCTATTCTAACTTTTTTTTTTTTACTATTATTCTTCCCTTGCCCAAAGAAGTTGTGGTTGCCCCATCCCTGGAGGTGTTTAAGACCGGGTTGGATGGGGCTTTGAGCAACCTGGTCTGGTGGGAGGTGTCCCTGCCCATGGCAGGGGTGTTGGAACTAGATGATCTTTAAGGTCCCTTCCAACCCAAACCATTCTATGATTTTTACTGATATTTTTTTTTTTTTTTAATACAACTCTGATTCCTCAGAATTGTGAGGGATATTCAGCTGAAACAAGGATAGCTACTCTTAAGAAATGTCAGGAAAGATCCTAAACAGAATTAATTTTGTGCTGCGTAGGTTCTCCAAGATCACAGCTATGCCTTGAAGAAGAGACAGATGAGCACTGGATGGAGCAATAGATAAAAGCTGCAGGACTGTCACGGTGCACAAAGATATCAGAGCTAGCTTAAACCAGCCATGCAGCACAAAGCTAACAGTATCTGCAAAATCCCACAAGAAGGATAAATTAGCTCATGCTTCATTCCATCCTGGCTCAGTTAATACTCTGATACTTGACTTAATGAATTTAAAATAAACTCGAATACATCTCGAATGCTCTGGGATTTGTAGACCTGGTTCCACTTTTTAGATATCTGAAAGACACCCTGTGTAACCAAGTGCCTGTCTGTGTTTCGGTTTTCCCTGTATAAATGGGTACACTGGCACTTTTTTCAATACAGTACTGTGAGAATAAACTGTACATCAGCAGTGTGCTTGGGTACTCAGTAAAGAGCAGATAATGCTTCAAGATAAATAGGAAAGTAACTGGTTTCATAACTGAATAAGAGACACATTAACCAAGCCACAGTGGAGAACTGGTATTGTGCTCAGAGTTGATGGACAATTCACAAAATGGATATTTACCTGCTGTTCTTTTGAGTTTTCTAAAGCCTTCAGCAATGCCTAAATGTTTTGGAAATATGTATAGACTCTGACAGTGTAGTGACACACTGCCATACTCATCTCCTGCCCCTTCAGTGACTAGACGTGAATTAGAGATTGTGAGTGGTGTTCCCAACTGTGGGTCATTAGATTGCAAGTAATAAAAAGGCTCAAGGTAAGACTTAATGGGAAGGTGAAGAAAAAAACAAGAAACCAGTTTCACTCATTTACACTCTTATACACACATATACATAAACATCTTGTCCCTGTAAACTGTCCAGCATGCAAGACACAAAGGTGTTTGCATCCAACTGCTCTGCCTGTGACAACACAGAAGACAAGAGACATCCGTCTTTTGCACAAGTCTCACCTCCTGGGTCCTTCTTATGTCCACATGTTAGGTATAGTTATGCCTTTTTGTCCCCTGCAGGATGTGAGGCCCACCAGGATCCAAGTCATCAGGATTTACTCACTCCTTAATCTCTTCATGTGGGTTTCCAGACAAGCTGTGTGTTTACATCTGGGACCTAAATGAGCTGGAAATCTAGGTGTCACCAACACTTGTGATCCTTACAACGCTTCTCCTGTCCTTTGATACTTCTGTTGCCTCCACAGTTGACATTCCCAATCACTCTCCATTCACACCATTTCTATCACAATAGTCTATGACAAGTCAACATTTTTTTTTTTTTTTTCTAAAGTCCAGTTTGTCCTATCAGAAGTACAGGAGGGGAGGAAGAAAGAGGCACATGACTTCTCTTTGTAAATTCTTTTAGGTCCTTTCTTAGGTGAGACATCAACCAAAAGTGACAGGAAGACCTCAGCTTCTCTAGTCTCAAGCTTCACCTTCTCCTTTCTCAAACCAACTTTTTCATAGAATCATTAAATCATCTAGGTTGGAAGGGACATTTGAGATTATCAAGTCCAACCATCAACCTAACACTGCCAAAACCACCACTAAACCATGTCCCTCAGCACCACTTCTACCAGTTTTTTTAAATACCTCCAGGGATGGTGATTCCACCACTTCCCTTGGCAGCCTCTTCCAATGCTTGACAAGCCATTCAGTGAAGAATTTTTTCCTAATATCTAATCTAAACCTCCCCTAGCTCAACTTGAAGCCATTTCCTCTTGTTCTATCACTTGTTACGTGAGAGAAGAGACCGACCCCCACCTACTAAAGGAGCTACAACCTCCTTTCAGGTAGTTGCAGAGAGCGATAAGGTCTCTCCTCAGCCTCCTTTTCTCCAAGCTAAACAATGCCAGTTCCCTCAGCCTCTACTCATAAGACTTCTTCTCTAGACCCCTCACCAGCTTCATTGTTCTCCTCTGGACCTCTGTTTCCTTCTGGCTTGAGAATGGATAGCCTTGCTGGAAGGTGTGTAGTACCCTTTTAACCCCATCGCTTTATCTACTACTAAATTGAGCCTTCACAAACTTTGTTTGAAGGTGGGTAAGAGAAGCAAAGGGGCAGCAGCCCAGGCTCGTACATCAGTGTGCTACTGAAGAAGAGATAAAGCTGTGGGATCAGCAGAGGTGACAGACTCAGAGAATGGTTGAGGTTGGTAGAGACCTCTGGAGGTTATCTTGTCCAACCCCCCTTCTCAGACAGGGCCATCTAGGGCAGGTTGCCCAGGACAATGTGCAGACCGCTGCTGAATAACTCCAACATTAGAGTGCTGTATTCAGTCTTGGCTGGGGCTGGACTGCCAGAGAGAAAAGGAAGAAAATTCACAGCTTGTAAGTTTTTCTAAATTACCTCTTGGAGAATACTCTTTGACCTAATGTTTCCCTGCTGTACCACAGCCTGAGCTGTCTACCCTGCAGAGAGCCATTTTCCCCAGTCCCTTTAGTGGAAACACAGACTGTGAACTAGCTGCTGCCTTTACATTGGGAAAACCTTCATCTTTAAACCAAGGGCTGAGGTTTGAATTAAATTATTGTTCCAGGAGCCCTGGCACAGGAGGGCAAAACATCAGCATCTCATTTAAAGGCAAGCTGTGGTGGAAAGGGACAGAAGCTCCATAGACAGGTGGTTCGAATGAAAACAAAAGAAAGTGCATAAACAACAAAAGAACAATGGGATACAGAGAGTTTCATAACAGAATAAAAAAAAAAAGAATTAAAAAATAAAACAAACACAGAAAATAACACCTATGGCATCTGCACTGTTGCTCTAAGCTGGTTTCAAAACATTGTCCACCCTTATTAGGCTGTTGACAGACTCCATGCTGGCTTGCTGGGATAGATCAGTGTTTGAGTTAACAGTGCCAATTAGCTGCTGTTTACAGCCTGCCTGGACACAGATCTGTCTGGGAGGAAAACAGACCTGGTGGGTGCTAGCGACACATAGTGCCCCGTTTTTTTAAATCCCTGATGGTTGCACAGAGGGAAAGTACCTCAGTTACGCTCATTCCTGCCAAGACTGCTGTCAATTTACAATTAAAAAGGAGGGTTCCATTGAGCTTGCGTTAAATCTACGCTCTGCAAAAGACACAGGCAGGTCAGCGAAGGAACCTGAACTATGGACATTTTTTTTCCCTTAGGCAACGGGAAAATTCATAGGTGCTTTTTAGTGTGTGTGTGTGTGTGTGTATGTGTGTAGAAACAGCTAACATCCATCTCCTCCTAATTCCCACTTTCACGATGTGTTGCAGACAGACCATGGCATGTGCCAGATGTTTTGGGGGAATGAAACAAGACTCTGCTCTCCGAAACACACAACATCTGCATCAGTGATGCTATGACAATATGTCATTATCAGCAATATTATCAGCAATATTAGTTCTTTAGGCACCATTTTTGCTATTTTTACTTGTCTGGAATGCCAAGAGTCTAACCTGTGTGGTTCCTTTTGGATAAAATGTGTATTTCAAACACAAATCCTGTTCATTTCTTGTGTTGGGGTGATGCCTTGGATCCCCCGTAGCCAATTAACTCTCTGTGGAGCCCGCTGTAAAAAAGTAGAAAAATACGGTTGTTATCCCAGTTCCCTGAGTTGCCTGCATAGTAGAACCCAGTCTCCAGTATGTCTGAAGAGACACACAAAGGGAAAGTGGAAGCAAGAGCCCTCAGTAGAATATATTAGGAACTCCACACCTTTCTCGAAGCCTTCCTTGCTAGCTACCTCAATCCTTTTTTTTTGTTTGTTTCTTTTTTTTCACCAACACCTTGGTTATCACACAAGTCCCTCAAAACCATACTTCACCGAGTGATTCCATCACCATCATCATCAAAGCATGGAAGGTCACCAAATTACATCCCCTGCCTCCATTCCAGCAACTGAGGATTCTGCAGGACATCTATGAATGAGTCAGGACTCCCTCTTTCTCTATGTCTTTCCTCACAAGAGAACTGAAGTCCTCTACCCACGCTATTTCAGGAAATCATACCTATGACCCCATGAGTTTGAATTCACCACAACAGCTTGAATTCACTCCAGCATTTCCCTGGGAGCTGGAGTCCAGCCCAAGGTCTGAAAAGAAAGGGGACTCCTGGTTCAATGGGTTATGGATGTCTGGAATGAGTCACCTTGCTCTCAGAGGCATGTCGGAGGTCCTGAAAGGACCTCTTGTTCACCAGCTACCCAGCAGACAAAGGAATAGCCTGGAAGGAAAGATCTCATTCCAGTCTCTCACAGGCTTTATGACAATGTAACTAAATTCTTTACCTTTATTAATTAGCCACATTTTTCACCAAAAGTGAGAGCAAAGATCTGGTCCTGACCTCCACAGCAATTTTCTAGCATTTTCTTTCAGGCTGCATGAGCGACCTCCCTCCTCTTCTGCAATTTTCCCAAGTTTTGTAGAGATATGCTGTAGTCCCTTCAGGTTTTTACTGCATGCATCCCTCCCTGTTTGCACTCCTGAGAACATAGCCAAAGCTCGGACAAGGTTGTCATCTCCCAGAAGGAGGGGCAACAGCCAACATCACCTGGGCCGTTTGCTGGAAAAGTACTCTGCCACCCCTGTCACACATAGACAGCCAGCACCCACTGAGCTGTGGGTCTGCGGCTTGCTGATGAACCTCTGTCCTTCCCCTGCTCAGTCTCTTCCACTCTCAGGCTTGAATAAGTTGTGACTGACTTGTTTTTCATCCACTTCTACTTGCTTATCTGTAAAACTGCCTGGTGAAACTGCTCAAAGACAAAAATCTAGAGGTTGCATGCAAAGTGAATTGCGCTTCTCGAAGAAATGGAGCGATAAGGTAGAAGCAGGGAAAAGCAAATTCATAACATTTGAGTTTTTTTTTTTATGGTTTATAAGAGGAAAAAAAATGCAAATTCAATTTTCTAATACACAGGCTGTGTTGGACTATTCATATGCTGCCAGTGAACAATAAGGGGAGGAAACACAGGGAGGTGGATTGGACTTAAACACAATAATTTTCCATAAGCTTCAGGGCGGATTAGGGACTGTTTGAGACCAGAAGAAATTCCTGCCTACATTCCCTGTGCAGAAAGCCACCAAACATTCCACATCTTCTGCCCTGGTGTAGTCAACCGCAGCCCAAGGGTAAGAAAAAGACACGGCCAGAGAGTAAGGTGGAAGGAGGGAGGTGCTGGTAGGTTCAGGTGATGCTTCTGATCTACTCACAATGGCAAAATGGAAGCAGGACAGCCCGGGGACAATTGTGGCTGCCAGCAAAGTCGATTCTTGGCTGCCATTCCCGTTCAGAGACTCCTCCTTCCCTGTTTCCCTGCTAATTACCCCCTGCACAAGTATCCCACTGCCAGTGTGTTATTTGTTCATTTCACAGTGCCTGCCTATCTCCTTTTGTTTTTCCTTCCCCAGTTCCCACTGTATCTCTTCCCCTTGTTTGTCCTCAGCAGCTTTTGTTTGAATTAAATCTCTTTTATTTGCTCTCTGGGGGAGGGATGCTGTTCAAGCTCCGCTTGCCTTACAGCAGAGGCATAACAAGCTGGGATACGTTAGGCCAGTGGTATTTCATCCGTCAGCACTATTAACTGAGAAGCGGAGTCCTTTGATTTTCATTCTTTCCATGTTTCCTCCTCATCGTATAACTAGTTCTTTGATTTTCCCTACATCACTAACTCAATTTTTACATTTCGCCCCCCCTCTCCCCCCCATATTTTGCAGCCTCTATAAAATATATTTATATTCTAATTATTACCGAGGCCCTAGTATAACTTCTAAGAAGATTAAACATCAAAACTGTTTTACGCAGTGCTGCTCCTGTGAAAAGCTGCTATAGGTTTATAGGAAACTTCACTAGGAGCTTTGCGTAATCCCACATCCTTCAGCCTTTCACATGGACACAGCTGCATGGAGACACCTGCCAACACATCCACCTGTTGGCGTGCACGTGGATCCACAAGACACGTTGCAATCACGGTGACACACGCGTGCAGAAGGGCACGTGAGCGTGCAACTCGCCGGCACCAAAAGCCCAGACCTCTTTGTGAAGTTTTCTGGTGTAGCTTTGGAGGTGAGAAGTGGGAAAGAGCAGCAACGTGCACTGAGCTATTTGGGCAGATCCTATCAAATACCGTTCGTACCAGGATGAGAAACTTGTCCTCCTACTAACTGCATTTCCACTAGAGGGCTGGAAAAGCAAAGCTTGTGTGATGTGCAGTGATCTACACAAAGAAACCTCATTTATTTCTTGTGCTTCCGCAGTTATGCAAACAAACTTTTTTTTAATTAGAAAAAAATGTTTTAAGTATTTCCTTACTTCATTTCTTAAAATGTCAACCAGAAACCTTTGCTATGGGTGTCCAAGGTGGCATTGCAGGCAGAGTTTGGATGACATCAAGCGGAGTCTGTGGCACATTAAAAAACATTTGTGTGAGGCAGTGTCTCGCGGGCAAGAAACGAGGGAACATCTTTCTTATTTTAGACACATCTCTCATTCCTGTCCATCCATGCGACCATCCATGCATCTATCCATGTCCTCCAAAGCTCTTATTCTATCAACTTACCTATTAATATTCCTAATTATTTAAACAGAATTACTTCCCACCATATGTTTGCCTGCCTGCTCGTTCCACTGGGATTCAACTCCAAAGCTGGTGTTGCTGTTGTTTTCCTACTGAGCTTTCTGCATAAAGAACAGTTTTCGGGAACATTTGAAGCTTTTTTTTTTTTTTTTTTTTTTTTTAAAGGAATGTTGCAGATAAACAAGTCTTCTTTCTGACTAGCCTTGACCACCTCTTTGAATGTAAATGGATCTGAAGTGATGTTTTGGCTCCAGGCAGGTGCTGTGTCTAATGTTAAATTTGAGGACAAGGAAGGCAGTTTACCTCCTCGGGGCTTTGGAGAAGATATCACCGGGAGCTATTCAGAGACCCCTTTTCTGAGAGGCCAAAGGAGAGTAACAAGTGCTCTCACATATTCTCATTTTTAGGGTTAAAGGAGCATTTTTATGAAGGCTGCTCCCTTCGCCATAAAACTGAGCTGTACAGAGGGAAACCCTGTTTACCAGCAAGAAATAAAGAAATGTTAACAAATTGCCACTCTATGATTCCTATTCCCTTAAGCCTTACAGTTAATTATGATATTAACTGTTATTGTTATATTAGGCTGACATTTAGAGTGCTCCAAAATTGGCACAATGTGCAAAATGGGAGAATTAAACACAGGGAAGCTAACGAGTGATGCTTGGGCGAGAAGGGAGGATCACCTTTTGCTGACAAGAGAGCCTGGCTGAACTTTTTCTCTATTCGTCTGTGATGTACAGTTTGTCAGAACTGGCAGGTTTTAAGCAGAAATGCTATCACTGTGGAAGAAAAGGGTAGGGAAGGAGGAGATGCCATTTACATTAAAAAAAAAATATAATAAAATCGTCTAACTGAATAAATCTATGAGCAAAATTAAATATTCCTGTTTAGCAATCACACAGCTCAAACTGACCTGTAAGAAATGCAGACTGTAATTTCCCCCCCCCCCTTCAAAGCAATTAATTTCATGCGCAAGGACAAAGCGGCAGAGAAAAAGTTTAACCATAGCAAATAATAACAAAAAAAAGAGCCTCCTGCAGCTTTTGAAACGTTATGGCATAGATTTCAAGGTAGCTGCTCGCTTGCAAACTCTCTGCTGGTGAGATGTGTCTGCAAGTCCTGGCAGAGGTGCCTGGTTCTCACCTGATACTGGCAGATGGCAGAGGAACACGGTCTGCCAATTTTGGATGTCAAGGTAGTGTAATCACTCCTTTACTGGATAGGAGGCATGGTCTTCTGGGGAAAGCGGGTACTGTTCAGATGATAGAAGCAGGACACAGCTCCAAAACCAACATACGTGTCCATAATTTGTACCACAGATAGCTCATAGTTCCCCTGCAACTGATACCTTCTGTAACAACAGGCAAGTTTCTCCTGGCCATCAGTGAGCAGAGCCATTTCTCCAGCTGGTGGGCAGAGGTTTTGGCCATAGCTTGAAAGGTCCTGTGCTTCAACGCATGGTCTTGTGTTTGAAGTGTCACAGAGGAAGGTCTTTCCAGAGAGATTCACAAAAACAATTACTTTTCCAAAGGAAGAGTTCAAAGCTCCTGTTTCCTGAGCCATGCAAAATTTGACTTAATAAAGGTGAGGATATAATATAAAAAGTGCTCAGTCTTGCATCACATAGGCAAAAAATACTATCACTACAAGAAATTGTCCATGTATGGCTGTACTCCGCCCTACCAAAAGGAAGATGGATATCTTTGTTGAAGTAAGTGGTTCTAAAAGACTAGCTAAGCCCAATTAATTTATATATTAACTAAATCATTAACAAGGCAGTTAATTAGCTGGTATACAAAGGAACCCCCATCAGCAGGAGATAGATCACCTGTGTAACTGCTCTCTGAATTAGAATTAGAGACTTCTCTACAGCTGCTGGAGGTGGGTTTCTCCAAAGGATTCAAAGCTCTCCCCACTGCCAGCACAGGGAGAATCGGCCCCAGAATGCAGACAGGTCAGTTGGAGGCTTAATCACAGAATCACAGAATTATCAGAGTTGGAAGGGACCTCTAGAGATCATCTAGTCCAACTCCCCTGCTAAAGCAGGATTGCCCAGAGCGCATTACTCAGGACTGCATCCAGGTGGGTTTTGAAAATCTCCAGAGAAGGGGACTCCACAACCTCTCTGGGCAGCCTGTGCCAGTGCTCTGGCACCCTCACCGTAAAGAACTGTTTCCTTGTATTTGAACGGAACTTCCTGTGTACTAACTTGTGCCCGTTACCCCTCATCCTGTCACTGGGAACCATTGAAAAGAGCCTGGCTCCATCCTCCTTCAACCCACCCTTTAGATACTTGTACGCCATAATAAGGTCTCCCCTCAGCCTTCTCTTCTCCAGGCTAAAGAGTCCCAGCTCTCTCAGCCTTTCCTCATAAGGGAGATGCTCCAATCCCTTCATCATCTTAGTTGCCCTTCGCTGGACTCGCTCCAGCAGTTCCCTGTCCCTCTTGAACTGGGGAGCCCAGAACTGGACACAGTATTCCAGTTGTGGCCTCACCAGTGCAGAGTAGAAGGGGAGAATGACCTCCTTTGACCTACTGGCCACACTCTTCCCTATGCAGCCCAGGATTCCATTGGCCTTTTTGGCGACAAGGGCACATTGCTGGGCCATGGATAATTTACTGTCTACCAGAACCCCCAGATCCTTCTCCTCCGAGCTACTTCCCAGCAGGTCCGCCCCTAACCTGTACTGGTGCCTAACATTCTTCCTCCCCAGGTGCAGGACCTTGCACTTGCTTTTGTTGAACCTCATTAGGTTCTTCTCTGTCCAGCTCTCCAGCCTGTCCAGGTCACGCTGGATGGCAGCACGGCCCTCTGGTGTGTCAGCCACCCCACCCAGTTTGGTATCGTCAGCAAACTTGCTGAGGATACACTCTGTCCCCTCATCCAGGTCATTAATGAATATATTAAACAAAATTGGACCGAGTATTGACCCCTAGGGGACACCACTAGTTACAGGCCTCCAACTAGACTCTGCAGCTGATCACAACCTTCTGAGTTCTGTCCCGCAGATGTACAGATGTTCCCCACACACCATTATCCCTCTTTCTAAGACAGGGAAATGGATGAAGAAAGCAATGCACAGAGTCTTGGCAGTTGAAAGCTAAAGCTGTACTTCTGCATCTCTCCTGCCTTTCTTGCCTCTGCTTTCCCTCTTGGTTTTTCCCTTCTGTGCTCAGAAAGAAAGGAAAAAAAAAAAAAAAGAGAGGAAAAAGAAGTTCTGTACTTCCTTGCCTTGTCTCAACCTCCCCTAGGCTGTGAAGCATCAGGCTGACATGGATATCTGCTGACATCTCCATCCTTGGTTTCGAGCTGTAGTTGTTCTACTTTCAGCTGCTCTGCTTTCCCTGGCTGGGATGTCGCTAGAAGCTCATGTCTGGTTTCTGCTCCACAAACCATAATCCATGTTCCCACAGTGTCCCAGACAGGAACATATCACATCTGCATGTAACCTGGTGTCACCACTGTGCTCTAGTCATTGAACACAGGTTTTAATTTGCTTCAAGGTGAGCTTTCCAGTGACTGTGTGTTCAGGATGATGTGGCTTTACTGTGACAAACTCTGCATTGAGAAGGTGTATTGACTGATTTTTTTTTCCTGCCAATATAATAGCAGATAGGAGAAAGAAAGATCAGCAGGGACTGATTTGGTCATCAATTCCTACCCTATGAAATTTGCATTTAAAACTAGTTCCAGAAAGTACTGGAAAGAGCAGGTAGGTAAAGCAATTATGGAAAAATACAAATTTTAACCCTGGGATTGGGCAGCCCTGGGTTCTCCAAGTGACCTTGGACTGCTCACTTTCCTTTGCCAGATATTACTCCTACGTAAAAACTGTATTTCCATCCATTCCTTTACAAGTTGCAGATGAAAAGTGATTCATTCTTGTTGCTTCACAATGAATTTCCATGGGAAGTCCAAGCCTTGCAAGAGAGCATTCTGGATAGGGAGATACCTGTGAAAAGTCCACCTCATCTTTCACCAATTGCCTGGAGTACAGGCAAGAATAGTGCTTTTGTGTGGATACTGTTAAAGCCTCCGTCCACCATGAGATGTTCAGCAGCCCTGCGTGACTGTATACTGAAAGGTCCACTGAAGAGAGCGAGGTACCCTCAGACAGTGGATGGAGGTGGGTTGGGTCTACTGAAGACATCCAGTGAAGTATTTAGATGGGTTTAGTGTAGTAACGTGTTATACGTATCTCTATATTCCAGCACTTCTGTAGCGTTGTTGCCTTCAGCTTCTTATTCCCTGTTGTCCAGCTGATTCTAGCTTGCTGCCTTCTCTGATGACTTCCCTTCAGACTTTATTTTGCTCCTCTTGCCTCCCTGTCCATGCTTCAGTGCAAATGCAATACACTGTCCCATTAAATTTAACAAAATCCAATGCAACTTAATTCAGGTCTGTTTTTCAGTGTTTTTTTTTTCATTCAACATGCCCTAATTCAATCTATTTTGACTAACTACAACACAGTTAAATGCAATTCCAAGAATTTCATTAAAAATAATTTGCTGCAGAGGAAATAAATAGTATTCGCTCAAAACAAACAACAATCGATGCAATGCAATTTGGTTAAATGCAATTGCATTCAACAGAAGGAAATTAAATCAAAGCTATGCAGTGTATTGCAATTAAAATTCACCCCTGAAAATCAGGTCAAAGTTTAATTAGTGCCAGAGAGGTTTTATTTAGCTTTCTTGAATATATTTGTGTCCAGGATAAATGAGTAGCCCTTGATATACTTCTCTATAATGCTGCCATTGATGCATTATTTTCCTCCCATATACTGCTGTTGAAAGAGTCATTTTACACGTGTTGACCTGTGAGGATACTTCCAGCCCCACATTTTTATGTTTTATGATGCTTTCTTTCTTGACAGCCTATTGCCTGAAATTGTTTTCCTGAGCTGCTGTGAATAGTACAGGACGAAATCATATTCAGCCGCGATTAGCGCTTGCCAAATCCAACCTGAATGTTCAGGTCCGTGAAGAGCACAGACACTGCCTCTTTGGCTGGCCAAATATTCAGGGCTGCACTTCACTGCCTCTCTCTGCTCCTGCCTCTTGAAGATCAGAGTTGAGGATACAAGGAAAGTTATTTGAACATTTTGAAAATGAATCTGGGTTAATATTAGCCCCCTGTCAACAGATCATCCTCCCTCGGAGTTTTTCAGCGTGGTCTCTGCTAATGCAGAGAAATGTCTCTCACGCTACTTTGTGCATGTGAATTCTTGTATAGAGAGCAATAGTCATGTCCCTGTTTGCCAGGGAAAGTAAGAGGTCTGGTGTGTACTTGCACCATTTGATGTCCCAGCTGGTGCAGCTCCAGAGATATTAGCCTGGAGTCTGTTCGTCAGCAGATTTAAGAGACAGACTCATCTCGTTTGACTTATAGGGAAGTTTCCTTGTGAATAGTTTATCTTTTAAATTCAATACAGAAAATAACACAATGTGAACTGTCTAGAAAAGCTTATTTCTCTCCACTGACTCAGAGGACTAGTTGAGATGTTAGATTAAAGTTGCACAAAATGAATTGCATTCTGGGCTCCTATTTTTCTTTATGTTCCCATTTACTGTTGGTTGAAAGGTGAAGTTTCTATACCCTCCTCAATTTATATATATTATTTTCTTCTCTAACTGGACCAGACTTTGGAAACTTAATTCAGAAACACAATAATGGCCTGAAAGAAACATTACAGTTCCATAAGTTGTATATTATGACATGATTAATACAATGTAATGCACAGCTAAAACAAAATGGGAACATCTGAATGCACCGAAGGAAAAATAATTCCATCTGAAATTGTTTCTTTAAAAATCACTAGAAATTATTGAAAATAAAGTAGTCTTGCAAAACACTTCAATATTGACGAGACAACAATTTCAGATGGAAATTACTCAAAACAAATTCTCTTCAAGTGGCTCCACTTAGAGTGCTCTGGTGGAGCAAAACAGAAAAAGCATCTTTTCTGAGCATTGTAAGAAAGAGTGTTTGTTGTTTTAGGGAAAAGATCTGCCTCACCTTATGGCAAGAGGGAAGAAAAGAATCAAGCAAGTGCTGACAGTACTGTACAAACGACCTTTTTTTCCAGACCTTGCAGGAGCCAAAAGCAGAGAAATCTACACGGCTTGACATGGATTTTTTTTCAGGCTCAGACTGACTAAAATAAAGAAGCAAAATACACCACACAATTAGGATTGGAATTGATGAGATTTCCTTTCTTTCTGGTCTCTGTGATTTCTACAAGCTGGTTTAATGCCCTTCCACAAGCTCAAGAGGTTCGTCATCTGTGATGAATAGTAAGAAAGAAAAGGGCTGATGAAAGACAGTTACCCTATGGTGTGAATTTCACAACTTTGCCCGCAAAATGCAAACTATACTTGCAAGGATTGATGCTTCTTGAAAGTCATCAGCGTCTTCTTGCAGTGTCTGCCTTCCTTCTGGACAGACTGCGCAGGCATACGATGCTGTGTTACAAGACGCTCTTTATATTTCAAAACTAGACAACTATGGCCCATAGAAAATATTCCTGAGAGAACAACGCTGTTGTGATAGGAAGACTTGTGAGCTGGTTGTGAGAAAAGGATCTGCAAGGGGAAACCAACTTGACTGCCCCGACACCAGTGTGGTGGCCATCATTATGTCATTGTTCCTGAGGCAGATATGGCCTTGCTCCCTGAATTCCTGGCACATAAAAATGGGACAACATTCGAAGTAAATAACTTTAGGCAAAAGCAAGCAAATTGAGCACTGGAAGTTGGACATCCCGGACTGCCCCCCCTGCTCCTCAGTATCGCTTTCCTATCTGACAGTTACTCCTATAGTAAAACACTGGGGAGGTAAGGCGGGGTTGCACTGCGGGAAGGTGGACATCAACAGGAATAGGGATGGGCGTAGAAGAAAAAGTGGAGTTTGGGGGAATATTTTTTCAGGAAGATGTGGAGGAAGAGTAGTATGCACATGAAAGTGCCCGGTTTCTGTAAAATTTGAAAAAGAAAACTATTTAGCCAGGGAAAGCTGTAGCAGAAAGCGAATTGAACTCTGTTTTCAGTTAGATGTGTTTTGTGATGACTCAGGAAAATTGCAAATGATGTCTGTAGTTTGTTCCCTTTAGTTATTTCCTTCATGCAGTGATATACATGCATTGTTTAGTCTCTTCCTCTTTCTTCCCACTCCTGAATGAAAACTTGTAAAGCTAGGACTTGCATTAAACTCCATAGCGTGTTTTTCAGAAAAGCAGAGTGGGAAAAAAAAAGGATTTCCTGAAACATTTTTTATAAAGTCTTTGAAAACTTAGTTATGCTTTTGCAGAATTCTGGAATCCTTTTGCTTTGCAGGTTTTTAATTGGGGTTTGAGCTTACCACATCCAAATCAAATACTGAAAAAAAAAAAAAAAAAAAAGAAAAATACAGAGTTCCAGCTTTCTAGAGTTACTGGGTAAATTGACAGTGTAAAAAGCAACTCTGGGTCAGATTGTTCTCATTAGTTTTGCAAATTAGTGAGCTCAGCATTATACCATTCAAAATGAAATAATGCTAAGATGTGCTGGTTTAATTAGATTCTTATGTGCTAGGAAAAGTATTTTTCATGGAAAGTATCAAAATATTAATGACAACTAGATAGACTCAGATTTCCTCCAACCAAATTGGACAAATTAACAGGGTTTTGAAGGTCTCCCTAAAATCTTTTAGCTCTGTACTATATGTATGTTAAGGTGGGGGGATGCGTTCTCTACTGCTGAAGACTCACCCACATTATGGGATCAGATCAAGATTGTAAATCACATTCATTCCTCCTCATGCCAGAATCTCACATTTCTTTTGGTCTAACAGTCATTATCAATGTAACTCATTTTCCGTTAGAAAGCTATTAGCATTTGACTACTTATAATGAGCTGTGCTGTACTAAGAGAGATGTGGTGGGTACAGAAATGATTAATATGGTAAGGAGACAGATTTGTAGTAATTATTTCTTACTAGGTGGCCTCAGGCCACCTTGGACAAGATTTCTGTTGTGCAAAGTTCTGTACAAACATGGGACCAGAAGTGAGGTCCAACCATACAGCACAGGCATGAGCTGGGAGAAAGAAGGCTTCAGAAAACAATATTGAACATAGTCCCATGAATTGAAGTCAGCCTGATTGGGCAAGGGACACTCTTTGAGTCTGGGTTTTTTGGGTTTTCCTCACTCATCCAGATCCAATAATTGTCCTTGGAGAGTGCAGAATAGGCACATCTCCCCACTGTAGAGCAAGGGTGAACCCACAGAGGAGTTCAGTGCAGACAACCTATTACCAAGGAGGGCTTCTGCGGTGTTGCAGATGAGCAAGGCCATTCCATAGGAGAAAGCCTAGCCCTCACCTTGTGTGTGACTGCAGTCCCTCTGGTGTAGGGAGTAGGTCTCACCCTTGGGCAGTGTCCTTCTATAGAGAACCAATACCAGATGTGATTTTGTCTCGACATCGCCACCATGCCACCATCTTCCGGAAGGATCATATTCTTCACCATCTTGGAAGTGGACGACTCCGTGCGCCTGCGCAAGGGCTAAAGGTGCGAAAAGAGCAGGAAGAGGCTTGTAAGGGACCAGCGCTTCTGGTCGATAGCAAGCCATATATAAGGCTTTTGGCAGGCTTCTCGGAGCTCTTTGTTCTCCTCGCCTCCCCGCTGCACGCATCTCCAGACCCCAGACTCAGCCGAAAACCGTTGGACTCAGGGTGGCAGTAGAGAACTTTATCCCTCTTTCTTTGTTTCCTTCCTTACTCCCCTTTTCCTTTCCCCTTTGCCTTCCCTTCCCTTTTTACCATTCTTTCTCGGTTTTTGTTAAGAAAACTAAGTAAAAGGTTGTACGACATTTGGCCGACTTCAGTGTCTTAATCTCGTCCTTGGGATTATAACGAAACCTCCCCGACACTGGATCAAGACACCTTCGGAGCAACACATTTCTGTCCACAGCACTGACGCGAGTGGAGAAAGGAGCCGGTCGTAGGGGAGGTCAGTGGCTTAAAACCCATTTTGCATTAGGGAGACAAAAAAAAGTTTGGTTTTGTACAATCTAAACCTCTTTCACAACTGTTTGCACCTCCATCACAGTAGGTAAGCCTAAATCCTGTCACCGTGTGCTTGATGTGTACAGGGAGGGTAGGCTATGGACCAAAATGCAGCACCTCATGGTTTCCTGGTTTTATGAGGTTCTTCCTTCGCTTAGGTACTATGTAGCCCCATAGTGACTTTTCCAGGTAACTTGTCCAAAATAACCTACAAAGCCATTGGGATAGTTCAGTATTCCTCTTCTAGCTTATCCTTCATCCTGTACTCTTACACAGCAGCAGGTAACATGTGAGCTTCTTGTTTTTCTCTCTCTTATGTTGGAGCCAGAAGGCTCAGGTCCACAGAAGTATTTACTAGACAAAGGACTTCAAAGGGGATTTAACTCCTTAAATAGGAATTAGGTGTGCAAATACTTTTCTGGACTTTTGAGACCAATATACCACAGCGCAACGCGATTTATGAAGACGACAGAGGCTGCTTTATTGAGGAGACAACTGGTCCTTTGCATTTTTGTATGTAGCTTCCTGGCAGAGATTCATTGACTTCCATTCATTCTTCTTCCTGCCCTGAACTTTTTTTTTTTTTTCCCTAGTCTTGTTTTTAAGATCTTTCCAGCACACCAGCTATTGCTTCTTTCAAAAATCTACTTGCTAAATTCAGCACAGGAACTTCAGAGGAAGACAGCTTCCTTTCACAGATCATTTTCACTGCTTGTTCTTTGCTCATCATTTCAGTTTTGATCTATAATTTTTTGGACAATCACTGAACATCCCAGTGCTCTAACTTCAGCACGGGCAATTCTAACACTCTTTTTGATAACATCCACTGATGTCAATGAAACTTGAACACCAGAGGAGAATAACAAGTTCATATATTTCTTGCATAGTGTTGCATTGCCATTTGTTTTTGGAGGCTGCCCAGTTTATTTCACATGGTCTTCTGTGCAAAACCAGCCAGAATTAACTATCTTTTGGGAACTGAAGGTCACGATGAGTTCTTGGAGGTTAAACCTTGAGGAGACCCTTCTGCAAACATGCTCCAGGTGCACATCATCCATAGAGCACATCCCTCATACTTGCTCTAGGGTCTGGTGGTTGGCAGGTCCCAGAACATGTTTCTTTCAGTCCTCATTTCCTTTGGATGTGCACACGGACACCTCCTTGAATCAGTGCTATAATGACAAACTCCAGGTGCAGATCATAACCTGGTGGCTTAGCCACTGAATGCTGCTAGTAGAAGACCATTGGAGTTGGTTAGCCAATTCATTCAAACTCCTTGAGATGAGGCAGTGGGACTTCAGGGGGACTGGAGTGGAAGAAGGGCGGTTTAGAGGACAGCTGCACAGTTAAAGTTCTAATTCACCCCTCACCATCACACAGAAAAGGCTTTGGCAGAGACCCCATGGAATTGTCTAGGTTGGAAGGGACCTTTAAGATCACCAAGTCCAGCCGTCAAACTAACACTGCCAAGACCACCACTAAACTGTGTCCCTCAGCACCACCTCTACCAGTCTTTCAAATACCTCCAGGGATGGCAATTCCACCACTTCCCTGGGCAGCCTCTTCCAATGCTTCACAAACCTTCCTGTGAAGAAATTTTTCCTAATATCCAATCTAAACCTCCACTGGTGTAATTTGAGGCCATTTCCTCTTGTCCTATCAGGACAAGGGGCCTACCCTCTCCTATTCATGTCTCATCAGGCAGCTTGCAGCCTTGGGTGGTTGTAGTCAGGGCAGACCCTACTGCAGTGTACATCCTCGAGAGGAGAGGGCAGTCACAGCTTTCTCAGTTCGTAACAAATTAAGCGTTACTGCTGAAGGCTGAATGCTGTTAAATAGGAACTTCCTTTCAAGCACATGGCGAGAGAGCAAAACAACCCAGATTTGGTTTCAAACCTAAAAAAACTTCCTGAGAAGTTTGTCTGACCTACATAGTTCAGAGCATGAAATTTTGCCTCAGCACTATCCAGAAGCTATGCTAGTTATTTCTGCTTAAACTGTATTGAAAACTTTTTTCTTTTTTCTTCTTTTGTTCTTTTCTTTTCTTTTTTTTTTTTTTTTTTTTAGAGAAATGGATAATCTTCCCCTAAAGAGGCTAAGTGATAAGAAAATTTATCATGTCCACTGGCTGTCTGTTCCGAAGGGTGATTTAACTTAATGATTAAAGATGTGCAACTTGACTTCAATTCTAATTTTGCTGACTTAAATTTCCAACCACTGGAACTTGCTATGCCCTTTTTTTTGCTTGACTCTTGAGCAAGTATCTGATAAGTAATTAGAACCTGTAATCTAGTCATCTGTTAAGCTCCATTTCGCTTCACTAAAGAAATAATGTTCCTGATTATCTGTCACTGAAGACCTTATCTTTCAACTTCATCTATTTCTCCCATTGTGTCTCTAAGCTCTTTCCAACAACACCTTGAAGGGAAGAGACCAAAACTGAACAGGATTCTCCAAAACCCAAATTTATTTGTACTACATTCATTAGTATAAAAAAGAAATAATGGTGAAACATTCTCCTTTTGGCTTCAAATTGAGATTGAAGGGGATGAATGAAAAAGAGTCAAGTTTTTATGTTGTTGTATAAAGGAAGGAAAAAAATGGGTTTTTCTATATCCATAGTGGATAACATGGGAAGCCATGGACTTCAACATAGAAGATTTGAGTTAGGAACAGCTTTCTAATCTCAGGGAAGTGAAACCCTGGGATGAGTTTCCTGGGAAGAATATCTCCCTCACCAACATGTTCAAAGCAAGTAAGACAGATACCTGCTGAGACAGGGGGTCTGATCCTGCCCTTGTGCTGGCATATGGGCTATGTCACTTCTCCAGCTGATCTTCCTGATACAACACAATGCCTGTCTAAAAAGATGTCAAAGACAAGACAGAAATTACACAGTTCCTCTAAAAAAGATTTCATCAGGAGACTTCTTGGAGCTGTTGGGAGTCTGTCTCTTGGAAGGGGACACGCTGAAGTCTGGGTGAGGTCTAAGCCAGGGAAAAGTGCACCTGACTGGTGATGAACATTACTGCCAGCTTGATTTTTGTGAGCATTCACTGGGAAATAACCAAAGCAAAATTTCTAAAGTAGCTGAAACTGCTAATGCTGCGATTGGCAATTTATTGCTCTGAGGGGGCTTGGGACACCCTAGTGCATTCATTCTAGTGCTGCATCCACTAATTTATGCTCTTGGCTCCTCCACTCTTCTCCCAGTGTGTCACGGATGTAATAGATGGACTTTTCAGAGGCTGCATGCCTGCTGCCGTGAGTGCAAGGCATCAAAACACAAGGGATGGCTGAGGTCTCGCCATGGACAGCGAGGAATGAGGAAGGGACTGGAAAAGGAGAACCACAGAAAGAAAGGGGATGTTGGAGGCAGCGTGTTGCAGAAGGCAAAGTATTGTGGGACAAAACTACTTCCTAAGGTTTGGCAATGATCACAGGCTGGTGTGGAAAGGGAGTCCCCAGGGAATTCTTGCTTCCCCTGAACTCCTGAATGGTGTGTTTTCACTCCAGCCAAAGGCACATCCTCTGGTTCCATGAGCCAAAGCAGATACTGCCTATTGCTGTTGGGCTCTGTCCTCTGCCCTTGTTCCCCATCCATTTGGACAGATATTACTGTCTGTTTTTTTTGTTTTTTTTTTTTGTTTGTTTTTTTTTTTTTTTTTTAAGAAGGAGGAGAAAATGTTGGATGCCATAGTACTTTGTTTTAAAACATTTAAATAAACATGCTCAGTTTCCAGTTCAAAACCATGTCATTGCAAAATTGGACATAAGTGCACTCAAAGAAAACCGGATGGTTAAAATGTTCTAAAAATGAAACAAATGCCAACAGCTTCACTATTATTTTTGTTACTTTTTGAAGTAACAAAAATTTTTTGGTTTTTGTTTTGTTACTTTTTTCTGGCCATGTTTTCTATTCTACAAGCTCTCCTGATTTTTTTTTTTTTTTTTTTGTAAAAAGCAGGAAAAAAATCACATACCTTTGGTGAAGAAAAGAGAGAAGATGAATGTGGGATAGTACTAATTAATGACAGCCTTTGACCTAGAGAAAAAATGCTTGAATATGATGTGCTGAGGAATGAGTGGATGTAGGAGATGTTCTTTTAGTGTGAGGATAGTTTTTTTCCCATTTTTCACCTTGAATCTTTCTTGCTGACCTGACAAATAACCCCTTTACCATCTCACCTGACTCACCTCCCAAACATCTGAGAGATGGTTCCTGTGCTGTCCAGAAAAGTGCCACTGTTCAGGTCACTGAGAAACGTCTCATGTGGTTGTATAAATCACAGGAATTCAACGAAATCATTCCCCAACCCCCCAGTAATCATATCCTAATCTCAAAGTATAATGTCAAAGTATAATGTGCCGAATCCTTCGGCATTTATGCATGCACAAAACCCAAGTGATTAAATAGAGTTCAGTATTAAATTGCATCTGCACAATTGTTCTCTTCTTCTTGCTGTCTAGTTACATGTTTCTGTCTGTACAATTTTCAATTTTCTTGCCCAAGAAGATACTGTCACTGTGCCTGTGGATGTCATGGGATGAACTGCGGCCAAACTCAGGCCCCTGAGAGCAGCAACTTTCTTCAAGTGTGCAAGATTCTTCCTAGGTCTGACTTGAGGTTGCTTGAAGGTGTCATGGTGGCATGCGAGTTTGGTGTCTCCACGCGATAGGAGCTTGAGTTTCATGCTAGGATCAACATCTTCCTCTGTCATCAGCATCTTGCTGTTTGCCAAAGAGATTTAACAATTTGCTGGACCAGGTTCTGGCTACTCAGTGGGGGAAATTCATGGGAGCGTACATCTAGCTCCTCCAAAAACATGTCAGCTGAGCCATGAGAACAGATTTGTCACCACCAAGGGGTACCAGGGCTGGTGCAATCACACTGCTCAGAGTGAACTTTATCACCGGACAAGATCTAATGAAACCATTTTGGAATAATGGAAGATTTGAAGAAAACTAAAGCAGTAAAACATCTTTAGGAAAATGTACTTATCAGTAATTCAATGTTTGTTGATTAGTTGATACCTTGAGTATCTGAGCTGTTTCCTGAGGCTGGGTAATTAGCCAGCATGACCTATAAGCATGCCCGGAAGATTTCTTAGATCTACATCTTCCTCTTTCCCTTATGAAAAATGATTCTGACACCAAACTGTGCTCCTTTCTTAGGTCAAGGTGGCATGTCTCCCTCTCACCACACTCTTCTGTTCACCTGACCCTTCTTCCTATGTGGTGGACACAGGAAAATCACACACTAACAGATGGGGGAAGAGCTCTTTTCCCTTCCCTTTTCTCCTTTTTAATTAACATTTGTAGCACATAATCTAATTTACACATTCTCTCCACTTGGTTGGCTTCTACTGTTACACCTCTTTGACAACAGATTGATAAAACTTAACCTTAATATGATGAGAAATATTAACTGCACTTATCGTTTTGCAACTGTTCTGTTTCTTTGAGCATGAGATACAGACTAAAGCTAGTTTAAAAACAGTCAACCCTTCCACTCCAGATAGCATGAGAAACCTCTATTTCTACATTAGAAAGATTCAAGCTGGATATTAGGGGGGGGGAAAGTTCTCTTCCCTATAGAGGTAAGGCAGAAGTGCAACAGGCCACCCAGAGATCTTGTGAAATCTCATTCCTTGGAGATCTTAAGGATTTGACTAAACAAAGCCATGTCTGACCTGACCTAGCATTGGCAATAGTCCTGCTTCAAGTAGGAGGCTGGATGAGGGACTTCCAGGTATCTCGTCCAGCCAGTACTTTTGGGATAGCAAATTCCAAACACCCCTATAAGGATCCTAAGTAATTCAGTGTCAGGGTGGAGCCTTTGGCTAGATATTGAATTATTCATGTATCATGAAGCCTTAGCTTTTCACCACACAGCTCCCGCTCCAGGCTTTCCCATGTTTTCTTCTGTTTCACTGTCCACTGAGATTCAGATCCGGTTCACATTGCCTCAGACATTGGCTACAGATGAATACCTTGGCCTACACCCTGTCAACTCCTGCTTTAAATCCCGGCTGTTAAGACTGGCTTTTTTACCAGCCCTATCTAAAAGCGGCTAAGGGAAATGTCTCCTTTTTAGATAGTGAACAGAAGTAGAGCGCTTCCCTTGCAGATCTCCACCATCCTAATTTGGAAGCCTCGTCTCCCCGAGTTAAGGACAAGAGGCAGCCAAAGCCAGGGGTGATTCGGAGCTGCCAAGAAGAGTGTGTCTTCCTCTGAAGGATCATCTTCATCTCTGCTGATGACTACACAACCAGCTTAGAGTTTGTGTATTTATTTCCCCCTTGAAGACATCTCTCTCCAGAACCTGGGCCTAACATATGAATTTCTTTCACTGAGAAAGGCATCACAAAACCACGCCTTGCCTTTGCTGCCAGAGATAGCGTTACAAAAACAAACCACAAACCCGTGACAGGCATCTTACCATGGTCGTAAATAGCTCATTTTCAAACAGGCAGCCTGTCACAAGTGCGGTCTGCCGGGGATCAATATTGGACCCGACACTGCTTTAAAGTGATCTGTGATCACTTTAAGATTCAGCTGGACAGGGTGCTGGGTCGTTTTGTCTAGACCGTGCTTTTCCTGAGAAAGGTTGGACCAGATGATCCTTGAGGTCCCTTCCAACCTGGTGGTTTATGATTCCGTGATTCTATGTTCTTAGAGCAAGTTCCTTGTGTAGTCAGAATACTTACACAAGGCGTCCGGGATGCAGGTTTGGGCTGCTCCCTAGCATCCATCCCAGTCAGTGTTATAAAGCATTTTGGTCTTCCAGGTCAGGTCATGCAGCAGAGACCATGGAAAGGCCTGTGTCCTTTTTGAGTATCTTTTAAATCCTCCTAGGGATCTAGCTATGATCTCTTGGAATCATCATTTGCACCAATTTTACAGCACTGCGTCCTGCACTTGTGTGTTGCCATGCTATAAGCAGTTAATATTTCTTCGTATGAGGAGTCTGCTTTTGTCATAAGACCATTTGGCAGAGAAAAAAATGATCCCTCTACCCCACCCTCTTACTCTGATGTAGGTTTGAATCTGAATTATCAACACACAGAGTGCGAGGCGGCAGCCGCACCATCATTTCCAACCGCAGAGATTCTAACTAGCACTGCTGTTTTCAATAATAAATAGGAGAGTTTAGGGCTAATTATAACAGGCCTTCTAATTTCCATCTGGAGTCACAAAATCAATAGAAACTCCTTGCTTCATTAAATAATTGCAGTTGCCAATAGCTGGAGCTGTTCCATCTGCAGATGTGCTAAAAACTTGTTGATGTAGTGGTTATCCTGCTCCAAAGCTTTTTTTTTTTTTTTTTTGCCAGGATTGCAGCCATACGGTTGCTATCTCCTGCACCAGAGAATGAGAAGACATGAGGAGGGAGAAATCTTGGGCTGCTTTGACAGAAACATGATATGTGTTTGCACTGGACTGAATAGGTTGCTGAGAGAGATGCTCAGGAAAGGAACAGCTGATCAAATTTTCCTGAATTGCTTGAAAATGAGAATGCACTGTTGGGTTGTCAATGCATGTCGAGGTCTGTGACACCGTGTTCCTAACAGCGCCTAAACTGCATTGTCCTCCAAAACTCTAGTGACTGATGCGTGGTCAGATTCCTCCTCCCTCTATGTCCACACCTGCAATATTGCATGGAGAGATGGAGGCATTAGAAGCCTTAGTTTAAATGGGAGAAAGCTTTGTTTCATTTGGCCAAATTCATCAAGTGGGTAAAAGCAGCATCTGAAAATGGAATTACAAATGTTGTTCAGGTAGCCCTTGCCAAAAGAAAAGATTCCAAGGGTGGCTAAATGAAACAAAATCTATTTGAAAAACATGGTGGTTTTTTTTTCAGGTATCAATTGTCTATTAGAAACAAGAAAGATGGACTTGAAAACCTTCAATTACTGTTCTCCATACCAATCTTTCTCAGCATTTTTTGTCTTGCTCCTACTGACTTGAGGTGCTCTAAATCCTTTTAACCTTCCCCTAAAATCCAATTGGATTTACTTGGTTTTGCAGATGTGACCTTGCCAGGATAGGGAGGAGACAGTTTAGTAAGAGGAGCGGAGCTAAGTAGGTACCCTACAGACAGCTGGAACTTGCTCTGACCTGAATGTGGAGAACAAACTTCAAGCCTGCAGATACACAATGCATGGGTAAGTTTGAACAGATTTTGCAAGTCTGGTACTCCTAACTCCCAGGAACCAGGAGTTTTGGAAGTGAGCACCATCAAAGGGAATTACCTGAAGTGAAAGTGGTGGAATGGCCCCAGTAAGATGAAATGTATTTCTAACATTACAGTGAAAATGACGATCTCTCAGACTGTGGGATGTTCTCCCCCTGGCTAGAGACACTAGTGGTTTGTGAGGTTCGTGCCGGTATTTTGCTCTTGTGAACCCAAACTTCTTCACCAAAGCAACTATTTATGGAGCTCCTTCTAGAGTCTCCCTTTGGTGGTGAACAGACTGATGCTTCCCTGGACTGATCCAAACTGCAATCTCTTCTCCTTCTGAGCTCCATGTAAGTCATAAGGGTTTCTGAAGATATTTACACTGAACTGTAACAAAAATCTATTAGGATTAAGCGAGAAGTGTAAGAAGCTGAACTGTTTTACAAAATGGACAACAGGGTCCATCAGCCTTCCATCTAAATGTTTATGAATCTGTTATTTAGCAGGACCAGCTGGCTTGGAGCTATGTAGGTGTCTAAAAATCTTAGGTTGGTTCCTTCAGGTCCGTATCAAGGCAGACTGATCATTTGCTGTAAGCAGAAGTCTTTCTTTACAGGAATAAAATCCAGCAAAACACTCTGTGTAAACAGCATGAACACTTTAATCAAATTTTGAATAACACAGCTTCAGCAAAGGAGGATACCTGACATTTTCAGGGAGTAGTTGTGATGTAAAGGTGTAACCAAGGAAAGTCAAGGAGTATCATGTTGGAACAAAACAGACAAGTGTCACCTTGGCATTGACAGCTTGTAACAGCTAGTAAATATTCCCTGGTTTGCATCTTAAAATAAGCGTTACAGTTATTCCATTCACAGTGTGCCTTAGGCATCCTACTAGTGAAGGGTATTAAAGCATCTATTAAAATACATTTCCCCCCAAATTCCTTGCCTTTGATGGGACCTTGAATAAAAATTGAGTTGGAAACAAGGAGAATTATACATCTAAATTCAGCCTCTGCTTGAGCTTTTTCAAGTGTATGAAATTGGAAGAGGAGAGTTCGTTCTTCCCCACGGGGAAGGGGACTTGCCAGCAGTACTAGCAGCTGATGGGCTTGGAAGAGTGGTTCACGGCTGACCGATATGCTTGCTTTTTTATTGTGCTCTCTAGCCATCTACCAGCATCTGTCACCTTTTCTGTCGTGGACCTGGTTTGAAAAGCTTTTGCAGTAGCGGCTTTTGGTTTATTCTTCCTGCTTTCAACGGGGATAATCAGATATACACAATATACAGTATTTCCTGCTGTAGCTATCACGTGCGACCAATAATCCTGTGTTTAGCCCTGTGATTAGAAGAGTTTATCATCAGAAAAAGTCGTTTCCAAGATCTATAGTGTAAAGATGGGGAGATACTGTACACCTTGCATACTCTTAGGTCTTCGGGGATTTTAAGGGAAACAGAGGTTTGTATTCCAGAGGGTATAGCCAAAGCAGTTACAGGTGCCTGTGGAGATTGGCACAAGGACATTACTTACAGCCATGGGAATTGCAATAGTCAGTAGGAGCTTGAACTCAGAATATGAGACTGGTGAAAGATGTCAAGAAGTAGAAGACAAGAAAGGGAAATCCATTCTGGTAGTGAAGAGATGAAAGAAAGAAAAGATATCCGAAGGAGGTAGAAAGACCACAATGGCATTTTTACAGCAGATGAAAGACAGACATTTAAAGACGATGAGTGCAGATAGAAATGAAAATGCAAATGTCCACCATGTGGAGTGCCGCACTTAAAGAGAAAGCAGACTGTGAGGGACTAGGGAATGATAATCAGATGTGAAGCATGGAGAAAGTCCAGGCATGCCTCAGACCTTAAGGGGCAGAACCAGATATACATCAAGTTTGGGAGCATCTTGGGCAGAACATTAGGAAGAAGTTTTTCACTTTGAGGGTGGTGAGGCACTGGAACAGGTTGCCCAGAGAGGTTGTTGAGGCCCCATCCGTGGAGGTGTTCAAGGCCAGGCTGGACGTGGCTTTGGGCAACCTGGTCTAGTGGGAGGTGTCCCTGTCTATGGCAGGGGGGTTGGAACTCGATGATCTTCAAGGTCCTTTCCAACCTAAACCATTCTATGATATCGCCTTGGGTTTTTTTACGTGTATGAGTGACTGTAGCTCTTGTGTACTCTGAGGTCTGGGTACAGGCACTGTGGTTCCAGCTCATTTTAATTACAGCATGAGGAGGTTGCATCTCTTCTCCAACCTCTTTTCTCCATTAACACAAGGAGTTATTCTGTCCTCTCACAATGAATAAGAGGCCACAGAAGACTGGGGAATGAATTCTGTAGGGTAAGGAACAGGAGTCTGAAGACAAATATGCGAATTAGTGATTGTTGTTATCCAATATAAGTGAGGAAAGACAAAGCTTGACTGATGTACATCTAGATATAATACTGCTGCCTTGTTTAATAGAGTGGGTCAAATACTGTCTCCTTACATCCTCTGTAGACATTATGGGGAAGAAGACCCTTTTACAGAGGGTCATTTTTTTGCCAGGTCTCAGGGCTGTTAAGGATGGGGTGAGTTCTCAGAAGCTCTGTGAAGCTCCAGGCCTACACAAGCTTTGGGGCTGTTTCCCTGAACATTTCTTCAAGGAAAGAGGAAAGATGTAGAAACAGGACTCCAACAAAAAAGTTCTCTCCACCTTGAAAATACCTCTGGTTAGATGCCATCTTTTCCTGTTCTCTATGTAACTAATTTATAGGGTTGTGAGCGGAAAATGAAAATTCCCTGAGACAAACACATACATGTACATACAAATAGACATGTACCCTGTTAAGCCTGTGGAGAGCATCAAGACAATAAATTGACCAAGGCCACTTGACCTCTTCACTCACCTTTCTACTCTCTGGATTGATGGGACCGGGACAAGTGCCTGAAATCACATCCCTAAACTCTTCCTTCATGGATATGTGATAAAAATCCAGGGAGCAACCAGTTCAGCTACACAGTCCTCTGTATCCCTGTTGTTAACCCCAGGCTATGCACCAATCCAAGCCGTGTGCTTCCAGTTTTGTGAGTCTTACAGGTGTGTCTGGACCAGAACAGCTCCTCAAGTTGTCCAAGCAGAGCTCAAAACCTGACCCTGCGCAGCGACCATGGAATAAGCGTACTCAGGCTTGCAAGGCACTTGCACAGATGGTGCAATTAGGGAGAGCAGCTATGCTGCAGCGTTCAGTATGGTCACCCTCAGTTCCATATGTGTCCTGTCATCTGAAGTGGGCTGGCGGCTGGCCAGACATCCTCTGTGTTTGTGTTTTCCTGGCACGTACCACAAAAATAGGATTAAACAGCTCTCTGCTGGGGCTGCTAAGTTCCTAAGGGCTGGGTCACCTGTGACACTGGCGATGAGATGAGGACCCTTACCTCCTGAGGACCAGGCAGCCTGAATACACTCTGGGCTCGATTTCCCATGTTTATTGCTTTGTGGGCACTGAAGATCAGGGTGGATGAAGATGGTGTCCTCCTACTTTTTGATAGCTGAGAGGGACACTTCCTTGTATCAGTGAAGTAGTCAAGGAACGACAATACAGCAGAGAAATAGTATAACAGCCAGTTCAAGGATAAGGGTGTGGTTTTTTTCCAAAACCTCTCCTTTTTCTCTTCATTTGGCCCAAATGAGAATGAATGAGTGGACACAACATGTGGACACAGATTCTATGCCAGTTGTTGAACACTCTTACCTTTCTTTGGAAGGAGACAGAGGAAAACTCAGGCACATTTTCTCAGGTGTTTTAAAGAATGAGATGGTAATTTGCAGACAAATGTGCAAATCCAGTCTGGCAGACAAAGTGGCAGAAGCATGCACAAGGGATAAAACTGTCTGAGGGCAGTTGAAAGATATCAAATGGACTTTCCTGTGGGAAAGTGACACTTTGGGGGTCAAATTTTGATTTCAAACTATTTACAACCTGTGCTTTGATGCCACAGGGACAACTACTGTGAAGACCAACAGACAAACTGGGCACATAGGGGCATCAAAAGTCTCAAAGCACAATTTTCCATTAAAATCTCCCTTAAGCTGGCTGGTGTGTTCATATGGATATGATATGTTTTGGGAGTGATAAAGGCATTATTTGAGGATTTCAGGAGCTTCTGTGCTGAAAAGTGAAGGTTTCCATTGTGAACAGGGGAAGGACACCGGTGATTGCTCAAGCGCACATATAAGCGCAAACAGGATGATTCAGGGAACTTGTGGTCTTAGTTATGAGGAAATATCACCCAGACATGACCTAGCTAGACATGAGCTAGCATCGCAGATGAATAAAAGCATGCTTTTTGTCTAGAAGATCTTGGAGGCAGAGCGTCAGGTAGATCTCCAGGACCTTCCATGGCAGTAACTAATCCATAAATAAGACCTAACGCGTGAAAGAGGAAAGACACTGTCACTATCCTTAGAGCAGATCATAGAATCATAGAATCATAGAATCATAGAATCATAGAATGGTTTGGGTTGGAAGGAACCTTAAAGACCATCTAGGTCCAACCCCCCTGCCATGGGCCAGGACATCTTCCATTAGACCAGGTTGCTCAAACCCATCCAACCTACCGAAGTATTCTGCAACATATGCCAACAAGGCTCTCAGATCTCATACCATCCACCTCAGGAAAGCAAGTAAATGGTTTGATGGTCACCTCAGCCCAGGACGTAACTGCCTGGGACTTGTGATGCATCAAAGTTGGGACAGACTAGCACTACGAGGAGGTGTTCTCCAGCAGGAAGAGCTCAAAATTAAGTTCTGCTGGAGGTGAAAGACCCTAACCAATACTCTAGCTGTCTGGTGCAGTCATGTCAATTTACCCCTACTAAAGGTCCAGTCCACAGAGACAGTATCCTAATCTATTTGTGCAATGAACTATTTCTGGATTCAGGCAAGGACACAACCAGCTAATATGGTCTTTTACGTAGGGCTGGCTAAAAAATGCCACACCATGAAGACACATCATTTATTTCATTTCCAAAAAAAATTCAGTTTAGAACTTCCTTCAAAATCAGCAATACAGTTTTTCCCAATATTGTTTTTTCCTGAAATACTATTACAGCAAGTTGATGTAGCCATCCTAGCCCAGAGATCAGCACATTTCTTAAAAAAAAAAAAAAAAAAGAACGCTTTGTAAATGGTGGGGTTGCATGGGAGTATCTAAACATAAAATATTATTATGTGAGCAAGGTAACAACCCAGACATAACAAGGTGAGGAATTGTAAAATAATAAAACTTAGGTGGGAAACTACTGAGAACAAAAGCAAGTGCGAAAATAAGAGAATGTAAAAACAGCAGTGAGTCGTGGAAGAAAGAAGGACTGGGCCCCCAACATAAGAAGGACATGGATCCATAAGAAGGACTGTGATATAATATTAATAAAGCCTTTCAAAAGAATTATTTCACTTTATGAAATGAAAAGTTCCCAATGCCAAGAAATGTTTCCCGTTGTTCATGGTTTCCTTTTCACAGAATCACAGAATGGTCAGGGTTGGAAGGGACCTCTGGAGCTCCCCCAATCCCACCCCCTGCCAGAGCAGGGGCACCTACAGCAGTAGCACAGGACGGTGTCCAGGCGGGTTTGGAATGTCTCCAGAGTGGGAGACCCCACAGAACCTTTCCACAGAACCTTGTCTAACCTAGTAGTCACAGAGAAATTTCTTTAAAGATCACATAATACTTTCCAATAAAAAGATCTTAGAAGACAGTACGATCACCAAGTGACACCTGCTACACCATTATTCAGAACTGAGAAGTCAATGGTACAGACTTTGCCCTACAACACCTTTTCACTTTGTGCCTATGGGATAGGAACTGGTACGAACTCTTTTCTTCATCTAAAAGTAGGAAGGAAAAGATGACATTCAACTACCGAGGCACAATGGCCTGAACTGGGAAATAACCCCAGGTCTCCTTACTCCTGGCCATGTGCCCTGGCCACTGCTCCAGACTTCATCTCTGTACTAGTGGGAATGATATTGATGATAGACCTGGTGAAAATCACAAATCAGTTTTTGTTCTGACAATATTTATGGAAGCATTTTTATGCTTCTCCACAAATCATCTTGGGAGAAAGTAAAGATTTTGCCTTACTGTTTTTTCCTGAGTTTTATTCCCCAGTTGTCTTAATGTTCAGAAGAGATGAGGAAAATTACCAGGAAACAAATGCATCTCTCCAAAATCTCAGTGCATTGCATAAAGATTGGTGCTGGAACTGAAAATGTTTATTGGTTTCCTTCAAGTTAGGATTCCACAACCCCATATAACTCTTACTTTGACTGCTTTACAGATGCTGCCCTCTTCAAAATTCAGCTTTGAGAGGGCATGTTTTGTTTCCTGAGATACTTAATGATTGCTGATCCCAGATAGCTATGTTCCTATCTGCTGTAAAGTTTGATTTGAGCAGCCATCAGCAGTATTTGCAATTTAACGCATCGCCAAAGTGTGGTTTAATTGACAGTAACTTTCTGAACTCAGCACTGGAATATTGAAGAATTAGATGGGAGAACAATTTGTGGACAATAAGAAAGTGCTGCAGCCTTTCCCTATGCAGTTGTCTTGTCACTTCAAGCTGTCATTCAAAATAGCATGTCAGCTCTCTTCTCCTCCACTGACTTTGTTGTGTTCACCGTGGAAAGGCTAATTAGCTCCTTGTCAACTACTGGCTCCGCCTGCATCTGGAACAGGGGAGCTAAAACCAATTTGTCTTCCAGCAACATACATCAGGAAGGGATAAGGAAGATGGCAACAGAATGAGTGGCAGAGAATACTTAACTTCCTTAAAATAATTATACTGAGAGCTTGGACTGGACTCTTGCAAGTTTATGTCAGTCTTTGCTCAGGAGAGTCTGGAATTAATTATTCTATTTAAAAGAGAAAGTGATTCACAAAGCAGATCTTCTCATGGCCAACTATCAGCAGAAACAGGAGTTCACGTAAGATGTCACAAGTAGCTCCGTCAGCACTGCTGCCTCGTTAGCTCATGAGGTTGGTCTAAGCTGTAGATAAGTCCTTCTTGAGCTCAGATAACGAGCCTGAACTGCAAAGCCCACAAAGTAAAGGGTTTCCTTCTGTGGAGAGCTGAGCACCCCAGAGATCCACCATGAAAGGCATGATCCCCAGAGAAGTCAAATGATTTCCCCAAAATAACCATTAGATTATATTTTTCTTTTTCTTGAGGGAGTTTTAGAGTTGGCACTGGGTTGTTGGTTTCATCTTGGGGAATTTTCTGAGCCCAGTGTGGGCTCTTGGCCATTTGTTTGGGGAAAAAGTCCTTCGAACAATCTGCAGACAAAGACATTTTCTTAGGAAATAAAAGCAAACGGTCACTACAAGAAAAAACGAAGTTACATTTTGTGAAGTGCCATGTATAACATAAAGGTTCACTTTTCTCTAAGTGTTTTGCCTCTGTTTTTCCTTCATCCTACAAGCCCTTCAGGAAAGTGACTTTAAGAAAAGATTGGTTTTGAGCAGATTACAAATGCTGTTTAACACCTGGCTCACCACATCCAGGAATCCTGCCTGTGCTATTGCCATTAAATTTAAAATGGGTTTTAAGTCCAATTTTTGAGACTTTTTCCTGTTGGAAGTCATTATTCTTCTGCCTAAATGTTCTCAAAATGGATGATTTTTGTGAGAATTAGTTACTTGTTCCCCATATTACTCATCATGGGCCCATTTTCCTCAAAGGAAAACAAAACCCTCTCTTTCCACAAAGCTTCAAAACAGTGTTTATGGAGAAATGGCCCTTTGGGTTGTTACTAGGTTCAGTTACAGCTCAGGGTAACAGAACTGTTTGAGCTTCAGAAAGCAAAAGATCCTCACTGTAGTCCCTCCCAGGCAAGGCTCCAAAGCAAAGAGGTGACTTTGAACCGCTATACACTTTTTGGACCCCGGAGCAAGGTGAAAGGTATCACCCCGCAGGCAGGATTGCCTCCCTGCTCTGGCCTTTCTTAGTCAGAAAGCTGCAGATGCCCTTCAGCTTCCAGATGGTTTGGCTGTAGCAACATAGTTAGTGCAAGAAAACTACATGGGACCATTTACATCAAACCTTCCCCAGGTGAAACTTTTCCTGTGCCCTATTTAGAGTCTTCTGTGCCCTATTTAGATACTTCCACAATAGCTTGCAAAGGCAGAAAGAAAGAGACAGAGACATTCAGCTCATGCAAGATGCATGGTTGCATTTACTAACAGGAATGGTGATTGCCCCACTTATTTCCTCTGGAGAGGTGCAAAGTGCCACATACTCTTTTAATCTTATTTTTAACTTTAAGTGGGTACCTACATTGTGTTGCCTTCAATGAGAAATGAACAAGTGTTTAAGCATTCTTTCAGAATAAGAAGAAGTCAAGCCTCAAATCTGGGGATTTAGCTTAATTTGAAATACTTGTGAGCGGTGACAAATAGAGAATGGGATTTATCATTTTCTTTTTTGATTGCTCTGCTTGTGCCTCTGTTGTCACTCACTGGGTATGATACATGGGATAGGTCCTCATCTTATTTAAGGTCTTCAATGTGGGCAGTCTCCAAAAGCTGTTCTTCAATGCTGCTGTTTCTGCTTTCATTTGTTGGAGTGCCTGAAGTTTGTATAATTTACGCAGAATATCTGGTACAAACCCAGACTTAGGGCAGCTGAAGCTCATTCAGCCTCCACCACTCCAACTTCTTTGAGGAGGAGAGCCGCTGAGCGTATTCACAGCTCTGTCCTGAATTTAGACACACTGCGTGTCCTGGACGCCCCCCGTACACCTTCAGCTTGCCTTCTTCCTTTTAGGTTACACCCTCCTTTGGGCAGATGCCACTGGTTGTGTAAGTCCTGAGACCTTTCAGGGTAGGATTCCCATGTAGACACTTGACTTCAGGTGGCTACAACAGAGTTGTCTTCATCTGAGCCAGCTGATCAGCTGAGCCAGCTGAGGGTGCAGCATAGGGCTACCAAGATGATTAGGGGACTGGAACACCTCTCTTATGAAGAAAGACTGAGGGAATTGGGTCTCTTTAGTCTGGAAAAAAGATAGTTGAGGGGGGACCTGATCCATGCTTATAAATACTTAAAGGGTGGGTGCCAGGAGGATGGGGCCAGGCTCTTTTCGGTGGTGCCCAGTGACAGGACAAGAGGTAAGGGGCACAAACTTGAGTATAGGAAGTTCCACCTAAACATGAGGAGGAACTTATTTACCTTGAGGGTGGTAGAGCACTGGAACAGGCTGCCCAGGGAGGTGGTGGAGTCTCCATCTCTGGAGACATTCAAAACCCGCCTGGATGCATTCCTGTGCAACCTGCTCTAAGGTATCCCTGCTCTGGCAGGGGGGTTGGACTAGATGATCTCCAGAGGTCCCTTCCAACCCTATGATTCTATGATTCTATGATTCTATGATTCTATGATCAGGTTCCCAGTACAGGCTATTGAGATGAAGTCAACAGAGTTAGAGGAATTCACTGTGTGCTTCCTTTGGCTGATCCAAGAGTTGCCATCTGTTTCAGGATAAGACAAATCATGTCCTAAAATCCATCATCTCTACTGATTTACTCTCTGTTGGCTACAAAGAGTGATTTGCTGAATGCATGTAACCTCTGTGTGTGATGGGCACCCTCTTAAACTGAATAGATTCCCACCCTTAAATTCTTGCTCTTCAGCCCCATGTTCAAGGTACAGAGCATACTTCCCAGCTCTGGCCATAGAGAAGGGCTGCCCACAACATGGTCTGTGCATAACTTAAACACCGAACTTGCGTTTGCCAAATAACCTCCTGAAATGAGTAGTCAGGTGGGTCTCATGCTGCCTACTCAAGTGTTGCTGGAGAAATAGTCAGATGAAATACCGATGTACATCGGGTATTTATCTGCTGTGGGAAGGGAAAAGCATGCATCTCTCTTTGCTTGAGTAAAAGAGTCAATGTAAATCAGCTGAAGACGGCAACTTTGGAGAATTAAATGACAGGCCAAGTAGGACTCACCATACAGTCACTTGCAGAACTATCTTTTGCTGACAAAAGGTTATCTTCCCCATGTTCAGGGCCCAGAAAGGACTTGTGGACAAGCTAGGCTTCTCTTGTCCCTGTGGGAATCCTGTTGGCTGCAGATGGGTTGACCGGGACCGAGTCTGCTGCAGGATTTGAATTTCTGGCTTCCACCACAGCTAGAGGAGTTTTCTTTTCCTACCCACCGTGCCTTCGTGTGCTTGCAGTTTCACCCTCTGAGCTCAATGTTGGGAAAGAATAGGGATCAGGACCTTCAGTTAGTTCAGAGCTGAACTGGAAGCTGAAAGCACACCCTTTCCCTTCTTGAGCCCAGTGACATGTAAAGGGAAAGACCTCTTCTGACCTCTGCTCATGACATGCCTGAATTCCTTCCCTGTTTCATTTATGTGAGAGATGTGCATGTTGCCTTTTAAGAAACCTTGCCTGTGAAAAGCAGGATAAAGAGGGCTTTTCAGACTCCTTCAGGAATTGTGATGGTTCTTGTAGTTCCTGCTCTTTCCATTTGAACATGTTGGGGACCCAATTCAAGAAGGAACATTACTATTTCTTTTTTCTACAGATATCAGTCAGCTTTGAATTACCCAGATGGAGAGGAAAGACAAAATTCTTTGTCACCAGGGAGGACCACAGGAATTGCAGGAGCTCTAGGAGGGGCCGTTAGCAAGCTCTTCTCTGGACTATTCATGGCCCCATTTTTCATACATAAACCTCCTGGACACATTGACCCATGCGTTGTGAGCCAGCAGGCAGAAGATGTAAGGAATGAGCCTGGTGGTAACAAACCCAACTGGCAGCTAGAGGGGTCCCACCAAACAACCCTCGGGGACTAATCACAGCTATTTGAGGCCCCTGTGGTCTCATTGACTGAATGCTGAAGCTGCTGAGTGTTGGTGGGGATACACCTCGTTTTGGCGAAGTGTGTAAGCAGAGGGAGCTGAATGTTCCCCAGAACTGAAGGGTATCTACTTACTTTTCAGCAGATTCAAGCAGTATCCCCCAACCGGGAGATATGAAAAGCTATAAGACACAGGGGTTAGTCCAGACTGCCCATAGCATGGGGACCATGTAAACCAGCCTGTGTCAACTGTGGCCCATCTCATGTTTCATACTCAAGGCAGCACAGCAGCTGGAAGAAGCAGGAGGCTCAGTCCTCTGTGACAGTAATTTATGCCTTGACATATGGGGAAATCTGTGCGATTTATGATTCATCTACTGCAGATGTGACCCACTCAAGCGGGACCCCACTTTTTGGAAACTGAATCGTCTGAATGACTTTGTAGATTATGAACGCGCTTTCTCAAAACATTGTGTCCAGTGCCTATACTATAAACGCTACTTTTGCTTTATTTTAGGTTATTCTGAAATATGCATTTTGCATGGAACATAAAAAGCAAATAAACTAAACAGCAGGATCAAGTAAAACACCCTAACTGCAACAACCATTCAGTGCTGTAACACAGACTTCCCACCTCTGAGTGGTGCTGTCATCCCTAAGTCTCCAGATCACTCAGGCTTCATGGTATTACTAAGTGAGAAATACTACTAATGTAGTAATTATTCGTTAATAAATGGGTATTTGATACCTATAATACAGCAGCACCTTGCCGCTCCAGGTTTTCACAATGCTCTGTATTTACAATGCAGAACATAAAGATACTCCTGCCTTAAAGATGTGACCACAGACTTGCTATCAGGTGGGTGTTAAGCAAAGAAACAACAAAACAATACTGGCAAAATGGGTCAGCATCTACTGGTGGGTTTTATAGCCACCTCATGGGAAGTTGCCTCTACCTTCATGTCCTCTGTTTCACATGTAAATCTCAAATTCCAGCTAATAACGCAAGCCATATTCTTTCTCAGTATACGCAGAAAAACTCCCACTCTTTCCCTTTCACCACTTGGTACAACGAAACAAATACGCTCTGATCTGAGAGATCTTGTCAAGAGCAGCAGACAGGGTCACCGAATGTGCTATGTTTGTAATTTCTTTTTCCCCCTTTCAGTGTTATCTCTCCTCCTTCTAACATTTGAGAGAAACCAGGGCGAAGAATAGGACAGAAAAATATGATGATGTTCAGGCCATTTTGGTGCTGTGAACATATGAAATTTTATGGTGCTGGAAAGATAGCGCAAAGGTCATCCTCCCTTCTTCTCTCCCACCTTCACTTCTGTACCAAGAAACGCATTATAAATCTCTCCCTCATCCATAAATTAAGGACTGTTGTTTACCAGTAACCTCCTTTCCTCAGACAGTTATCAGCTGCCTTGTTTAAAACTGGATGTTCACAAACTATTAGGAGGTTTAATCTTATTTTCCAAAGGTGTATGAATAAATTACCACAAACTGAGATGGAGCAGGCGGCAGACGGGTACCCATGAGTGGGAGGTGAATGCCACAAGCACACTCTCATGTACTCTGATGTTAGTGCCCTAGGCTCCCACGGCTCATCTCGCAGGCTCCAATTCAGACAAACACTGGGGTTTGTTATTATTATTATTTTATTTCCCGGTAATGTTTTTTAAATCACAGTAGCAACATGATAACAGCAAGCTCAGCCCATTCAACAATATGTAAATATTTTCCCACGGGAAATGAGATAGAAAATTCATGTCCACGGATTTCAAAAGGTCACTTAAGCTTCAGTGTGTAAACACCGGCAATCTGCATCCCAGCTGCTTTCAGCGATAATTCCTGTTTAGGTGCTCACCAGGCATGGAGATCATGGTAAGTGAGATGTGCAAATGTGGATGACAAAGAGATGGAGGGCAGGCTGAGATGGAGAGACAAAGACACCAAACAGCAGAGGCGAGGAAAAGCTGAGCTGCAACAAAGATGGTTCTTCAAACACAGAGTTCGATGGTCTGAAGTTATGCTAAAGGCACTTCCCAAAATACTCATCTGCATATATCATAGTTGTTTTGTTCCAGGACATTTTCCATCTTTTATTGAAATATCTTCCACCTGCTTTCTTACCATACCGGATAGGCGGTCTGCTCTGGGGGAATGGGTGAAGAGAAGGGACTACAAACCTTCAAGAAACTCTACTCATGCACAGTCCCAGGTGGCAGCTGCCTTGCTTCATAAAGAGGCAGCACAGACTCAGCCAGGCTCAAGGTACTTTTCCCCAGTTCAAGGGATGGCTCCACTGCTCTGTAGCTCTGCCTTTACACCACCCACTTTCCAGAGGAGAAGGTTACCATGGACAGGAAATGCTTTGTGGGGTGACCTTCATGCCGTGGTCCAGATTCATGATAACAGTGCTAATTTTCTCTCACTCCACCCTCTCTCTCAACACACACATGGCATTGTGGGCTTTCTCCTGCCACTTGCATGCTAAGGGCACTTGCAAGCAACACTCAATGATGTCTTGCATCAAAGTGAGTACAACAGAGGGAGTTTTGTACCGGCCATACTTATTTGCCCTCACTGCCTGACTGTCCTTCGCCACTTCCCAGCCCAAGTCATCTGATTTACTTCTGATGTTCATTTGGGCTTTGATCACCCACACCCTTCCAAAGGTGTCCTTCACTTGAAGGTACCTTGAATATAGGTCATCTCTCTCTTTCTGTTGCCAGTACAGAAGTAACTCTGGACGTGTTGTCACCTTGCTCTCTGGAACTCACCATCAGAAGTACTTATGTCTGTCTATCACATTATGGAAGGTTGTTTGCTACGTGTAACCTGTAGAAGAATATATCTTTGTTGTTATGTTTATTGGGGGCTCAGCTTGGGTCCATCAAGGCAAAACACCTCACTAGTTCATAGAGTCTGCGCATTGGCAAGAGTAAAGAGCAAGACAGGCTCACTGGGAAGGAAAATGCAAGCAGAAGAGACTGATCAAACTTAGTTCCTGGCTCTGAGGCTATGCAAAAACAACTCATTCAGAATGTGTTCGAGCATACTCAAAGCCAGAATTGGACCTGAGAGTGGGACAGACAGTGGGGGACAATGAGGGAAGGAAGGTGCAGCTGACATTGAGACCTCCTCTCTGTGATTCATAAAAAAATCTGCAGAGAAATAGTGGTACTTCTTCATTTGGAGTTTCAGAAGCACAGCCATGGAATGTGTCAGGCTAATGTGTGTGATGGTCTCAGGACCTTAAGAGCCTGAGGTCTCTAGGTGGGTGGATGGTCCTGAGAGATGGCCTCAGCTATCTATTATTTTTTTTGTTATGTAGTTGGAATTGTTAAAGGTGAATCTTCTTGGCTGATGTTTCCCATGGAGGAGGAGGTTTTACACTCTGCATTCTGTACGTGATTTATTTGAAGTGTTCTTCTTTGTTTTGCCAAGGTTTCTTTTTGGCTGACACATTTTATTTTCTTCATTGACTCTGACTTACTCAGGCGATGACCCGTGTGCTTCTTTATGTTGCACATCCTTTGTCTTTAAGGCTATTTATTTGCAATTCTGGAGTGTGATCTATTGCCATAATTTCTTCTAAAGTAGATTAAAAAACCTAAGAGGATAGATATGACAAAAAAAAAGTGCCTCAGAGAGGAACACCTTTATTCTTCTTTAGCTGGATGCAGAACATATTGGCTTGTAGGAGGTAAAAGACAGAGTGGCTTTATATGTGCATGAGGTTGGTGGTTAGATCCTCTCCTCTGTGCTTCTCACTGGGGAAGTGGCAATGCTTCCCCCTGGATTTGCAGTGATCAATGCATAAAGAGGCACAGACCACTGAGTGATAGTCTTGGGACCATAGGAGCCAAGAAGATGAGGGGAAGGTGCTGATACTCAGCCTCAAATATCTCTGTGAGATTAATTTTAAGGTTTTCTTTAAGTAGGTACTGAACCTGAAGTACCTAAGAGAGTGCTCTTAAACAATGTGAAAATGTCATAGCATTTTGGTGGATAAAAATCTTTGTCCTTTCATCAAGCCCTCTGGCAAAGCACGGTACAAAGGACAACAAACCCCACATCACTCCTGTGAAGTGAGTTATTATTACAACCATTTCTGGACTGGGAAATGGGAGCTCAGACTTGTTCAAAGTGACTAGCTTCAAGAGCATACCAGTAAGCAGCATGAGTTTCATGAAAACAGAGAGTCCTGATTCCCTCTTCCTAATGTCGTGGAAAAGAGATTTTACCTCCTTTCACTGAAGTTTTAAAATAATGCCACTATTGAACTGACATTCAGGATTTCTTGCCAGGTTTTTCTCTCAGGCTTGTTTTCCCCCCTCTCTCCTTTTCTCTCTTGACAAAGGTTCATTGGTCTTATCAGAAAAATTACAATGGAACTGTAGAATTTATTTTTAAGGATCAGTGTTTTACTGATGTAAAAGCAGGGGAAAGAAAAAAAGGAAAAAATCAAACAAACAAACCCTGTGACTTCCAGCTCTTCTACATTTTGGAGGTAAGTATAGAAAATTACAAGTCACTTGCACGGGAGTCAGGAGTGCATCTTTTGCCATACAGACAAAGAAGTGCCACGGGGTGGTCCCTAATGTCTTCCTATCACACAGTTGTGGCAGGCATCAGTCTTTGATAGCAAGTTTTTTCTTGACAACCTCTTTGCTCTGAGTATACTCCAAGTCTTTCTAGCACGGCTGTACTGGTCTGACAGCACATACCCCTTCCAAGACTGCCTCTATGGAGAATTATCTTCCTACCCATCGTCCTTCTTGACTGTAAGACTCTGCATTCATGCATGAGCATGTAGAGTCTCTCCAGTGCTCCCATGATTCTTGGCCACTTCAGTATCTTGAGAATATAATGCTGGTAAGAAACTTGGTACATAAAAACGTACCATTCTTTCTATTCTGCCAAGGCTGGGGAGAGATATGAGACAGGACAGGACCACCTCTGCTCAGCCTGGTCCACAGGGTACCCAGAGCAGGAGGTGATTCGAGATGGCTGCCACAATCTTTGTGAAACACCTGATCAAATTCTTTTTAAACCAGAAAAGTGAGGGAGACACTTGCTCATCTCACAAACATTCCCTTTAATAATACTACAGCAGCTGCTGGGAAAATTAGAAACGGCTTTCATCCAATGAATGAAATACACAGAGAAGAGGCTTATTGTTTTTAGAGCTTCAGATCAGGTTTGAAACAGCATATAGGCTGGGTAATGACTAAATTTTCTGACTTCTTGATGAAAACGTTGGCTAATTTCACAGGTACTTATCCATCAGACTTATCTCATAGCTCAGTGTTCAGCTTTACATCTGCTTCTGTGCTTCTGTACTTCTAAATTCTTATAGAATAACGCCTCAAAAAAGCTCAATAATGCCCTAGTTTTTCAGCTACTAAAGGGAAGGACTTAATCATGCTAGCTGAAGTCAGTATCAGGCCTTTCTTCTGATTTATTAAGAATGGGCTACAGGAAGATAATCTCAGACTGCGTTACAATTTAAAAACCACACAAGATGTATTGAGAGGATCCATCATTACCTGGGATTCCCCAGCATTGACTAATGCGTGCCACAATAACCTGTCATGTGCATTGCTGACATGAAAAGATGACTAAGACAACATTCAGGATCATGTGCTGCAAATCTCTTCCTTAAGGTTATCAAAAATCCCTGCAGAACTCATTCCCCGTATTCCCACTCCCCTTCCAGTGATAAGCTTTGACCAAAAGAAGCATGCAACTGAATAAACTTCTTTTATTATTATTTTTTTTTTTAATTCTGAGGTAGAAAAGATCCTCTCGTAAGATATTTTCCCTTGGGATACATTAATATTTAAGAGAGAGACAGAGGGAGAAACCTGTTTTAGATTTCTTTATTTTAACACTAATTTCCCTCATCAGAATAAACAAAGGGACAGAACAGAAGAACTAATTTTTCAGACTTGAATGAGTTTTACACCAATGTCTTATGTGCAACATCCCTCTCCAGAAAGAGAAGGGAGAAGACAAAGAAAGAATTATAAAGGCAGCACATGAAAGAAAAATCCAGTGAGAAAATTAAGGTCTGTATGAGCGTAGTATGTAGGAGGAAGTCTTGCAAGCTCATGGTGTGCTCTCTCTGGGACCGAGCACTCACAGCAGCCATTGGATGTGAAGTAACACAAAAAATGAATTGAAAAAGAACAAAACCAAACTCCCCCAAACCACAAAATCAACACGCACACACACACAAACAGAAAAAGGCACCCAATAAAAACCCAAATGACTGGCACAGCTTCTCTCTATGGGATGGCCACTCCTCTGTGCTGGTTGAAGCACATTATTTCTGCTCCACTATACACAATTAACAAGAGTGAGAAGACACTGAAAGCCACTGGCTTAATCCTGCAGTGGGACTGGTGCAGATCTGAGGACTGCAGTGTTATCACCTGATAATAAGGATTTTGGAGAGTTTGTTAGCATTGATGTTGCTGGGTGAAGGTTGCCCCTTGGGCATAAATATGTAGCCACCCAACAGAGTTGATCGTTGAGCCTAGCTGAGTGCATTTGTTCTGGTTTGTGGTAAAACAGAACCAATTTTCTTTTCAGTGATTTTACTTTTCAGTTAAGCCTCTTCTTCTAACTCTCTGAAATTAATGGCATATTTTTCAGACGGCGTTGGCTTCTAGGAGTGATAAAACCTGATGTTTATAGTTAATACTAAGGGATGGTATGCAGCGAGGTTCTCGCTTATATTTATTGCTATAACAAACTAAGGGCAGCTAACTTTGTTATTTGCCCCGTTTGGAGGGTTGGGAAGCAGAAAGGCGTAGAGGGGTCCCACCTGCGGGGAGGAGTGGACAGGACAGGTGACCCAAAACTGACCAACAAGGTATTGCATCCCATCTGCATCATGCTCAGTATAAAAGTTGAGGGATCAAAGGGTCCTTCAATGGCCGGCGTCCAAGGAGGACTGTCTGTTCATCTGCCTGTGATTCTGATCTGTGTGTTCTGGAATTCAGATCCGGAATAGGTTCCGTCCATCACTGAGTCCAGTCTGGGACTTTCCCAGTGTCTGCCAGTGACGTGACATCATCCTGGGAGCTCATATTAATATTATATTTCTTTTAATTATTTTATTATTAATATTTCATTAAAGTAGTTTAGTTTCTTTTAGAACCCATAAGTTCTCTCTCTCATTCTTTCTCCCTCCTCTGAAGGGAGAGAGGTTAAAGAGAACATCTGTAGTCCATTTGTTGGCCAGACCAGCCTAAACCACAACAAAGACGCACTTTTGACTCAGAGGGTTTCATATCTAAGGGATTGATGCCACATGACCCCGAAGATCAACTTTATATGACATTAAGTGTACAGCAGGGAGCTCTGAGTGCCAAATGGGAAAAAAAACAAACAAAGCAACCTGAAAGTGTGTGCAAGCTAACAAAGATTAAAAAGTTTGCATCTAGCGTAGAATAAAAAAGGGTTAAACAGAAGGATATTGAAGTTGGATACGTGTGGCCTAGAGATCTGTTTCATATTTCTAACCATGAAGGCAGCCATTCATTGGAAAAGCCTGTCTAGGGAATACAAATTCAACATCACTCAGAAATTTTCAGTCTGAGCCTCTCTTAAAAACAAAGTGTTGTCCCCATTAGAAGGTAGTGGCTCCATATAAAAACTCATGGATTACTTCAGTGCTCTACACTATGCCCCAAAGTCCTTTCAAGCTTTAAGATGTAGTACTTAATTAGCTTTTCATTAGTAATGGACACAATAATTGAGATGAAGTTCCTTCTCCAAAACCAAAGGATTTTGATAACAAACACTGTAATTTTTTGCAGAAAGGAATTATTTGCAGACATGATAATTCCTGAAATAATGTAGTGGTTGCAGGGATATCCCACCATGGATAGGCATTACAGGTGTTAGTGGTCCTTCAGAGAGGTTTTTATTTCTTCAGGGGGTCTGGTAGTGTGCTTCTCTGTGTTGCTTTTGGTAGTATAATGAAGAAGGTGAACTTGAGGAATGCATCCCTGTCCCCATTCTCCTGCTCTCCAGAGACACACTGTCCACCTGTGAGGAAAGTAGAATCATAGAATCATTTGGGTTGGAAGGGAACTTGAAGATCACCAGGTTCCAACCCTCCTGCCATAGACAGGGACACCTCCCACCAGACCAGGTTGCTCAAAGCCCCATCCAGCCTGGCCTTGAACACCTCCAGGGATGAGACATCCACAGCTTCTCTGGGCAACATGTTCCAGTGCCTCACCACCCTCAGAGTGAAGAAAATAGTCCTACCTTTAGCAAGCCTGACCTCAGTGTAACATGGATCGTTTACTTATTGCCTCTCATCCTGTTATCACCTCGAGGTGGGTTATGAGTGCAGGTCCAAAGGTTGGTGTTCCAACAGCAGAGAGCTCAACAGTCCCATACCATAAATAAGGTGCTTTATGCTGGCTTATGAAGGTGCTGGGTTACCAAATGATGACCCAAGTACTTGGAGTCTAATTTGTGCTGTTGACAGAGGGAATGCAGGCAGAGATGTTAATTTGAATTTGAAAATTTGAGGATCATTTGATACTCATTTAGCCTGCCTGATACTAAACCAAGATATTCACTTTGAATTTGAATGTTGGATATCCATCTTGGCTGGTTGCCTCCTGCTGACTCTCTGTGAATGGAAATCTCTCTTTGCTTCAGTCCAGACACAGGCATGAAAATATTTTCCCGTTGCAGCTGATGAGGGAAGCCAGGAAAGATCGAGGAACTAAAGATTCCTCCACCTTTTATTCCATGGGAAATTTAAATCTGCTTACTAGCCTGGATACTGTCTGTGATGACATTGCAAACCTGCTTAAGAGCATTAGACAGTATGCCAGCATTTATCCACTCAGCAATGACTCTTAATTCCCATTACATTCAAATCCCCATCTTTCGCTGCAGCTTGATTACAACGGTGATTAATTTTAAAGTCAACATATTTACCCAAAATACAACATCATTAAAAAGACTAAACATAAAACTGCATATTTACAAATATCTTAACTTGATGTGATTAAAACAAACAGCCTCCTCTATCCTTGTTTGGATATACGCAGATGAGCCCAGCTTCTTTTTTACCTTTATATTTTCATGCCAATAGATGGCACTAGCATTTTCTCCATTTTTTACTACAATGCTAGATTTCCATATGATATCTCCTGCCCTTGCTCGGATTTTCAAAGGGTTGAATTGCTCATTTCTGAGGGGATGTTTTATCCTTGGAACATATATAATAACACTCCTGTTTTACTTTCAGCTAGTAAATTTCTGCATACTTCATAAAGCCTCAATGCCACGAGATGGACTTTTTCCCATTGCGAAAACAAAATGAATTTAAAGTTTTCATTTCCATACTGATGGGAGAGTTCACCATGAAAAACCCTGTAGGGTCTCAGTATACGCCGCCTTAAAACTTCTATAGCTTTTATTCCACGATCAGTATGAAAATAGAAAGAAGTTTCTCCTTTTCAATTATATTTTTATTTGAAGAACGGTCAGTGGGTTGCATGAAAAGCAGAGAAATTACGAAGTGTGAATAAGTTTATTTTACTCTACCCATAAACTTGGGAACTGGTTAAGATTCTTTTTTCATACCACGTATGTCAGTTCAGCTTTTCTAATTAAACCCATACTTCAGGAAAATGTATTGCAACATTGTAGTCAGTGCTCTTGGTTTTTGCTAGTGTACAATCCTCTTGAATGAAAATAAAATTCAGTTGAGCAATGTCATCCCAAACAATTTTTTTTTTTGTTTTATTTGCCTGTGCTTAGGAAAAGATGCCGTTGTGAATGGCTCCTCTAGGGCGAGGTGAGGGAGGATCAATGGATTTGCATTTCAGAGGGTATCAAGTGTAAACAAGTTCATTTCTTTGCCAGAGAATCTTTGTAGGAACAGTGTCAAACAAACCTGAAAAGCTTGCTGCCCCAGTTCCCCAGCTGCTAACAAAAGTGATATTTCTCCAGCTTATGAGGATATGATAAGGATAAAGAGAATTACGGAAATGCCTTTCCCTTTTTCATATCTGTTACATCCTGAAGAGGATTCAATGGGAAATTAGGTGAATCCACCAAATGGGACTGACCAATGGGTCTAATTAAAAAAAAAAATAAATCTTCTAATATACACACATTGTTTATGCTCCCTCCGCTCCCACCCAGTCTACGTGGATTTAGGAAACAGCCATAAGTTAAACCAGTGCCAGGTCAGTGATGGGAAAGTTCCCCTCGTGATGTTCTGAGATAACATCAGGTCATGACTAATGAGTTATGACATGAACCCAAAGGAACAAGTGAGTCTCGGACCCCATGACATTTATTCTCATCGGATCTCTGTATTACTGATAGATCTATTTAGGAATGGCAGGTAATTGTCAACTGGCCCAGGGCAGCAGCATTTTGCGTTTGTAATTTTATGCCTTTAACAATCGTGGCATTGCCGTTTGCTAACACAGAACTAATTAACATGCCAGTTAAGGCACCTGGGCTTTGACATGGGAGCAAGCAGAAGGTGCAGAAATTAAACCACTACAATTAATTATGTTTGCCTCTCAGAGCAAGGCATTGGTATCCTGGGATTTTCTGTCTGTCTTAATTCCCTTTGTTCATCGCCCTCCCTGGTAATAACACAACACTTGTAGAAATTAATTCGGTGGAAATTGATTAAAGGTGGACATTGTTTGCCCATGAAAGTAATTGCCTGTGATGCCTTGTGATGGGAAAGATGTGCACATACAGATGCGGAAGGGTGCACGTGAATCTTCTTTTAGGCTGGAAGGAGGTGAGCTCAGCCAGAAAGCATGGAAGAGAAATAAAACAAAGGTTACATGGAAGGAAAGTGAGTTCATTAGCAGCATCCAGAAAGACAGAGAACTCAAAGCTAAAGGATTATGCCTGACTGAGCCAGCTCAGTAAAAAAACACTCCTGCTGGGTTGCAGATTTGGGTTTAATAGTAAGAAACCTTAATGTTTCTTGTAGTTAGTAGGAGTCCTGACTTTGGCCTTCATTCCTCCTCCAGTTTATGCAAGTAGGATAGGGCTGACCAGGGAACAAGTCAAACATATCTACTTGAGATTCACCCTGTTATATATAACATGTTGAGAATAGATTTTTACTTTATTTATTCTTCTGTTTTCTTACCACTAGAAGATCAGTATCAGGGGAACCTCTCTGGCCAGATTATTTCCCTGTTGAGTCTCATGCTTGCTACACCCCAGTGGGGGAAGGAGAGCTCTGTCCTCCTCCACTCCATTTTCCCTGTTGAAAAAATGTGAAAAATGGAAGTAAAAGAGATGAGGGAGTCCAGGATTGCAGCTGAAACCAGGGATTACCCTTTGCAATTTGACATCACAACCATGAGCTGTTGCAAATGGTTTTAGACTGATAGCCAAGTATTAGCAGGGGCTGTTACAGATGACTACTCAAGCCGTGTACAAGAAAACAGGCAAGCAAGGAAAGCTGATTGTAGAAAAGCACAGAGGGCAAAAACAACATGCAAAACCTAATGGCTGAAATTACAGACACGGAGTAAGCAGACCCTGTTCTGATAGCTGAGATCCCCATTGTCTAATAAAACGTCATCAATTTTTCCATTATTAGTGGAGTCTGAGGTCTTACATGTAAAAAAAAAGCAGAGCAAAAAGCAGAAAGAAGTTGGGAACGCTGCAGCTCCATGAGGAATTTAAAAAAAAAATGGTTCATCTCTCTCTAATGTCATTATATCTCTCTATTCCTTTAATATCAGGTTTTTTTTCATCATGGAGGCAAACTAATCTGAAGTATTTCTAACACTTTTTTAGAGTAACGTCTCTTTGCATAATAATTTCCCCAAAATCCTTATAAGGACTGTGATAATCCCTTCATGTTAACTTTTATTATTTCCTTGTGAGCTTCCTCAACTCCGAAACAACTGCATGGGGGAATACGTGTATTAACAAATAGCAGCTCCCAGCAATTGCTACTGAAAATAATAATCCAAAAAGGATACATTTCAACTATCTCATCAGGGCAACAGTATTCACATAGGTATGTTTCTTTCAGCCTGGCGTGGACTCATGAGGACATAAGGGCAGAGGAGCTGGTTCAGACCAAGCACAGTAACCTGTCTCCAGCATTTGTCAAATCTGGATGTCTGGGAAAGAGTAAGAACAGAGGAGGCAGAGATGATGCATACTCAATTTTCTTCCATCCTCCAATTATTTTCAGTTCCACACGTCAGCCTGTTGTAGCTTGTCTATTTATTAATCTGCAACAGAAATCTTTTCTGAGTGTTCATTCAGCCTCAAAGGTGGCTCGAACCCAAACTGCCATCTTGCAAGCAAAAAAATCCCTTGAAGAAGACATTCAGATCTACAGCTGTACTGGTTTTGGCAGGGATGGAGTTAATTTTCTTCATAGTAGCTTGTGTTATGCTGTGTTTTGGTTTTGTGATGAAAACAGTGTTGATACTTCACCAATTTAGTTATTGGTGAACATTGCCTAGACAGCGTCAAAGCCTTTTCTGCTTCTCACAGTGCCCCAGCAGTGAGTAGAAGGCATGCACAAGTAGTTGGAAGGAGATATAGCTAGGACAAATGACCCTAATTGGTCTAAGGGATATTCAATACCATATGATGTCATGCTCAGCAATAACTGCGGGGAGAAGAAGGAGGAAGGAGAGATGTTCAGAGTGACGCCATTTGTCTTCCCAAGTAACACATGATGAAGCCCCGCTTGCCTGAAAAGAGCTAAACATCTATCTGCTAATGGGAAGGGTAAATAAATTTCTCATTCTGCTTTGCTTGTGTGTGCAGCTTTTGCTTTACCTATTTAATTGTCTTTATGTCAACTCATGAGTTTTCAGATTTTTACCCTTCCAATTCTTTCCCCCATCCCACGGAGGGGGAGTGAGCAAGCGGCTATGTGTTACTTAGCTGCTAGCTAGGGTTAAACTGCAACAACAGCTTCTTTTGTTAAGAATCAAGTCCTTTTGTTTATTTTGAATCTAGCTTCCAGTCATTTTGTCTATTCACCTGGTTCTAACTGAAGAGGTGGTGAACCCTCATCCAACTTCCCTAAAGTCTTATGATCCTATAGCAGTAAATAGAGGGACACACATCTCTCATGGAAAAGACTAGAAAGATGAGATGTATGCAGCTGAAGAGCATGGTTCAAGGTTGTCATATGTAATACTTGCAATGGTTCAGGCAGGCTGTACCCTGTCTGAACAAGGAGGACATTTGGAGTTGCTACAATATTCAAGGGGGTACTTAACAGAGTGAGATTTCTTTTCTTACTGCCTGCTTTCCACAGCCTTCAAAAAACCCAAACTATTTCTCCCTCCTGTGTAAAGGAAAAAATGAAGAACGTGTGCCCTGTGCCCTACCTCGCTGGACTCCAAACTCTCCGTAATATGAGTGTTTCCACACTTCACTAGCAGCACCTTTGATGTTCACTTTCTAATACTGGATAAAAGATTATATGAAGACTTTGCCTTTCAGATTCCTTTTGCTGTATGTTATAAATTTGCCTGCTCTGCAGAAGAGCAGAACAAGGACTTTGTTCTTTTATTCTAACTGCGAGACAATGTCAATAGATAAGTGTGTGTTAAAGCTTCAAGATCATATTATTTAGATTTAATTCAATTAAACTTTTTTGTGCTTTTGTTGGCAGTTTTCTATTAAGGTCATTCAGTCGAACTCATACTTAAAAAGAAATAGCTGCATAGAGTCTTGCTACTTAATATATAGAAGTGCTTCAATTGCCAAAGTCCAAGGTGAGTCAAAGGAAATGACTGCTCAGGTAGATAGGAGGACATGCCAGCAACCAACTGAACTCAGCCAAGTCATTGCTGCCAACCCGAAACAAAGACTCTTTTGTCAGTCGATGGTTTTATCTATATCATCTCTTTACAGGTGCTCTGGCCATGTGCAGAGAAGGGCGAAAACTACACTGAATTCAAGAAATCTCAGCAGTGTAGCAAGGTCCCAAGAGCACTGAGTACTTTCCCAGAGATGAAAGTTATACTGGGTTTTAAGAACAGCAAATAAGTTTTGGAATCAATGTAAAAACCATCATAAAATGCTAAGGGAGGAAAGTTGCCTTACATGTCCCAAGAAAACCTTGTACAGCATCTGATACCACCCCCCTCAGAGCCGACCTTGACATCAGATCTGAGCGAGGCTAATGAGCTTTGTATTTTGGATGTGATGTACCACCTGGAAGACACCACCTGGTCAAGAGAAACAAGTAAGATGAGGGTATCAGGTGTGACTGAGGCTTAAACAGGTTTTTGAAATGAACCACAATCACCTAGGACTCCAGCCTCGGTTTTCTAGACAAAAGAAAATAAACAGGCGTTGTGGAAGATGACACTGTCAAGAACAAGCCTCCTAGACCTATTGGAGTAATTTCTCCCACATTAAAAAGCACAAGAACTTTCATGCTATTCACATATCCAGTGAGGACCATAGCACACTGGTGAACCTTAAATTTAGATGGTGACGTAGAGGAGCATTTGTACATTACTATAGATGGTAGGTCCGTGCACCAGGGGCTTAGAAAATCACTGAGGTAAGGAATATATTGACTACAGCAGGGAAAAGGCTTAAATTCAACAGTAGCAAAAGCAGGAATCATAGGCTGCTAGCCCAGGTGTATGAACACTATTGCCAAGTGCTGACCTGTCTGTAACAAAGACCTTCGAGTCTGCCACAAAATGCAGTTAATTGGATGGAAAGGTCTCCATCGATTTCAGGACTCTCAATGTGAAGGAGGGGTCACTTCTGAAGTGACCTATCAGGGCCAAAGCAATGTCATACTCAGTCTTTGCTTTCATTTGCTTCAGGTCTGAAACTGGAGCAAGCAATAACTACCTCCAAATATTAGTGAAAGTTTTCACTTAAGTGAATTTAGGATGTTTGTGCCAATAAACATTTGCAGTGGCTTGGTTAATGTCTCTGCAGAAGTATTTCCAGTTTACCTGTAAATATTTCTATTCCCCAAAAGATTGTCTGTAGTCATGTGAAAACAGTGATGTCTAGAAGTGTGCCAAAAGTGCAAACTTTACAGACTTCAAAGTCCAGACACTGGGATGTTTCAGCCATTTCCACGTCCTACTTTCTTAGTCTCAAAATGCTACTGGTTGTTTTTTTTTTTTTTTCTGATTTTTCTTGAAAAGAAGACATTCTGCGACCTAAATGGGAAGCAGAAACACTATTACCTAACCAGTAGACAACTGTGGATAGGCAAAGCTCATGAATAAACATACAGTCTGGGCTGGGTTTGCTGGTAAGGGATGTGGTGCAGGTAAAACTGAGATCACAGTATGTCAAAGCACTTTCAGTGCATATGTTCAATGTGCACCTTCAAGCTCCATTTCAGTCTTGTTTAATCTCAATGAGTTTAAAGATGATCAGAGAAGGTGTTAGAATTGATGAAGAGATGCTGTTGATACCAGAAAGAAATAATTCAATGTTGGTAAGAACAGACAAATACTGCTGCATGATGAGTGTCAATTGTGTTCAGTCGTGTGCAGGATACACTCTGAGAAATCTGTTTGTCAACATCTGTGCAGTATGCTCTTTCTCAAAATTTGTGCTTCTTTGGGGAATGAATAGTACTAAACAGAGGACTGCCATGCAATTTCCTTCTTTAAAGGAAAGCACGGGAGAAGAAAAAAAAAAAGATGTAATGAAGAGTGACTTTCCCAAGAAAATTGCCATGGAGAACACCGACTTATACAGAATCAGATCAGGTAAATATCAAGGAACATATGCAGGCCAATAAAATCTGTCATAAAATATGTCTAGAAAAGACAGAAGGTTTGATGGTACTCCTGGATCTGTAATGAGAGAAGTAGAAGTTCTTGTCTACCACCAAGTACGTTAGCAACATTTTGTAAATCTCTTTAATTTGATTATAGATTCATAGAATCATAGAATGGCTTTGGTTGGAAAGGACCTTGAAGATCATCAAGTTCCAATCCCCCGGCCATAGGCAGGAACACCTCCCACTAAACCAGGTTGCCCAAGGCCACATCCAGCCTGGCCTTGAACACCTCCAGGGAAGAGGCCTCAATAACCTCTCTGGGCAACCTGTTCCAGTGCCTCACCACCCTCCAAGTGAAAAATTTCTTCCCAATGTTCAATCTGAACCTGCCCTCTTCCAGTTTAAGGCCATTCTCCCTCGTCCTTTCGCTACATGCGTGAGTAAAAAGTCCTTCCCCAGCTCTCCTGTAGGCCCCCTTTAGGGACTGGAAGGCCCCAATAAGACCTCCCCGGAGCCTGCTCTTCTCCAGGCTGAACAGCCCCAACTCTTTCAGTCTCTCCTCATAGGAGAGGTGGTCCAGCCCTCGGATCATCCTCGTGGCTGTCCTCTGGACACATTATTTCTCTGTAAAGTGATTAATTGACACTTTTTTGCCCTTATGACCAGGCTAGTACAATCTTAGGATGTTTGGATGGTCCATCACCATATTACATATTACACCACAAGCTCCTGGAGGTTACATGGATCTTCTGTAGATTATGGACATCACCAGCCTAATTTGTGTGTGCGCGTGCGTGTCTGTGGTGTAGAGATTGGATGCTATGAGAAAAGAGTAGCTTTAAATTTCTCTGTTTTGTGATCAAGATCTATATTGGATCTCCTTGTCAGTTTAGCAACTTGAGTGCCCCTACCCATCAATGCTAAAAGAATAGTTGTTATAGTAGAAGGGCATTCTGTTTTACATTTCCAAGTTCATCTGTGATGTGCTGTTAAACATAGATTGAAGTATAAGATGCAATTACTCTGGAACCAGGGAAAGATAATAGGTTGGCTGTACCTGACCTGACGTTGAAGTGTGGTTAAAAACGGTTAAGGATAAGAGGAAACGTGATTCCCTGGTGCTCATTTCAGGGGTAAAAAGTACCTGAAGTAAAAGAATCATGGAGTATAACAGAATAATATTCTTATATTAGCAGAAGTTACTCAAGGATTTGATGGAGACACGCAACAGGGATGTGAACTATAAGATCAAGTGATAGATCCAGGGCATTACAGTTTAAAATCCCATTGTGAGCCTCTTAAAATGCTGTTGTTTTTTTTTTTTTTTCTTACATACACTGAACACTTTTGAAATATAAAGATGGAAAAAGCACTCGCTACTATTACAAAAGAATCCTCAATAATAGATTCACTATGCTAACGCTTCTCCAAAATCAACCTACATTCTTCTTTCTGTCTCCACTGCTCAAATCTAGTCACAGAAATGTGAAAAATGTACTGCTTACAACCATTCTCAACAGAAAAAATGCCTGAGATTCTCTTTCTGGTTAGTTTTGTTTGTTTGTCTATTTGTTCTTGGCGTGTGGTTTCAACCATTTTGTCATCTCCTTCTTTGGTAAGTTCCAGTTTATGCTCAATGGGATTGTCTTCTGGCGTGTTACTAGATGGCCCTGCCTTTGTGTGACTGGCATTCAGAAATTAAAAACTAGTCTTTTTAGTTCCAAATTTCAAAGAGCAGGAATTACCTGGATGCAGGCAGCTGGTATTTTTGCACATCAGTGTATTGGCAAGGTCTTTATTCATGTGGTGGATCTTCCATCATTTTTGTAACCATTGACAACACCATGGCCATTGGACCTCTAAGTGACAGAGTTTCTATAAAATTCCATTATACAAGAACTCAGTGAGTGCCCCCAGCTTTCCTCCATGGGCAAAACAAAACCAGGAAATATAATCACTCTCAAAACAAGGTAAGATTTGCCATACTGAATCAGACCTGTGGTCTTCATGTCCCTGGATTAGAATAATTCCAGCAGAGAAGGATACAGCATGTATTCTCGAAGAAAAACACAGAAAATGATCTCTTGTCAATGTAATGTCTTACCTTCTTTTTTGCTACACCAGGAAACGGTATGACTTGCAGAAGACCATGCATGCCAGAGACCTAGAGGGAAAACCTACATCCCAGTGTGGTGATCTAGGCATTAGACCATACTTTTGGGTACCCTTGCTTGTTCTCTGTTTTGTCTTTTTTTTTTTTCCCAGAAATCTCAAATTTGGACAAAAGCAAATAATTCCCTTGCTGAGGAAGCCCAGCCGTGGAAAAAGGCATATCTACCTCCATACCCTAGAGGCAGTAGATATATGAATAAGGCCACATCATTTGTCTGGGGAACAGTGACCACTCTCTGGAGAGCTTCATAAAGCATAGCAGCAGCCTACAGCACAAGTGATGTTGGGCTAGTAGCCACAGCATCTGAACAGATATCTGCAGCAGCTCCTGTGGACCTCCAAACTCAACAGAAGCCACTGCTTTGCAGAAAAAACAAGTTCTAGCCACCAGCAGACTGGCCATATTTTTATCATTTTGCATGCGTTGGCCTCTGCTTAATTTTTTCCATCTCATCTCATCTCATCTCATCTCATCTCATCTCATCTCATCTCATCTCATCTCATCTCATCTCTAATTTATGAAAGAAAAATAGTCTGGCCTGTCACTCAGGGAAGGTTGTTGACCCTTGTGTCAGACCATGCTGCTTTGCACATGCTGTACACACCAGGAACGTTTGAATGGCAGCAAGCTGAGGGAAGCATATTCGTGTTCACAGTGAGAGATGTACATCTCATACAGAAACAGAATGCAAAGACAATGTAGGCAAGCTGAGGCTTCCCCATCCTGCCTTGTGGGTTTGCAAACCTTTGATAGGGAAAATAGAATACCGGAGTGGTTTAGTTCAATATTTATCAAATCAAAGCAAGATGAGATCTTGCTGCTTGGTTGGCAGAGCAAGAACTCGGTGATAGAACAGACAAAATCACTGAGGTGAGACTCCCTTCAATTGCACTTGCAAGTCAAATCATGTGTATGAATTGTCGCACTGTTATCATGTTTAAAGCCGGTACTGTAGATCCCACTTCTTATAATTGCTCTGCAATAAAGCAGGAGCAAAAGCCCATTTGTCAATTGTTTCCTTTGTCAGTTGAAATGTTTCCAACAACACTCTCACTTCCCTCGGTTTCTTCAAGCAATCATGTGAATTTAAAGGATTTGATTGCAACTTGGAGACCATTTTGTAAGACCAGAAGCTATAAAACAAATCTTATCAGCCTTGGTAGATACACTGCAAACCTTATTTTTTTTTTTTTTTTGTGCCTTCAAGGGTAGGCAGACTGGAATGATTTGTCTAGGAAGGAAAGAAGTAAGAAAAAGGAAGGCGCAGAAAGCCAGGTAGGACATGATTAATTGTAGAATCATTTAGGTTGAAAAACACCCTTAAGATCACAGAATCACAGTATCACAGAATGGTAGGGGTTGGAAGAGACCTCTGGAGATCATCTAGTCCAAGCCCCCTGCCAGAGCAGGGTCACCCAGAGCAGGTTGGACAGGAACCAGGCGGGTCTTGAATATCTCCAGAGAAGGAGACTCCATAACCTCTCTGGGCAGCCTGTGCCAGTGCTCTGGTGCCCTTGCAGGAAAGAAGTTTTTCCTTGTGTACAGACAGAATTTGGTGTCCAATTATTGCAACCTGTAAAGAGTCACAGACCTCAGGAAGCTGCTCATCATGAAAATGCAAACGACTCACTTTGATCTGAAAGGAGAGAAAAAAACCCAAAGAGTTGACAGAGTTGACAGAAATGCTTAAGCAGATGATGACATCACACAACCAGTTTAAAATAGGGACTGTGATTTTTATACTAATTCAGCTGTCATGTGAGGAAGATTCTGATGGAGAAAGTGGAAGAAGATGTTAATCGAAAAAGGGAAGGGGAGTTAGTGATAGTCCTATTGCTATAGAGAGGAAAGGATATAGCAAATCTTTTTTCTTGACATACGATGTTGAGCGTAGCTTAGGGACACCCAACAGTCCTAATGGTCAAAGACTGAATTTCTCAGAAAAAGTACATCAAAACTTATTTGCCATGTGCATATTTGCTTTCAAACGTGAACATACCTGCCATAGGAAGGGTGGGACTTTGAAGGTGTCTGTCTGAAAGGCCACTTGCTTGTGCAAATGCAAACGGATCTCAAGAGGCCGTTCCAGGATGGTAAGGCAGACAAAAGGAACATTACCTAAATTTCAATTGGGAATTAATCTCTGAATTTAATTGCTGCCACACTTTCTTGAGGTAGGAACATCATTCAGGCCAAGCGCACCACTTCACAGAGGGGCAGCCACAAAACTTGGCCCCCATGAAAGTCTCTTTGGGAGTGTTGCGGAGACCTCTGCCTCCAGGTGCTTTTCACCATTAGGGAATATAAATGGAACTATCACGTTCATAAATCCAGATCAAATGGTAAGAGTTACAAATCTCTACTCTTCAGAGCTGATTTCTTTTGGCCTTTGGGAATTTGATTTTTATGGCCAACTGAAATACCTACAAGGATTTTGGTACTTTTCTCTTAACTGAGTCAGAATGATAGCTGTCAAGGAACTATTCAATTACAGTACGACCATTTACCTGTTCCTGCTCTGGAATATTAAAGGAAAAAAAAAAAAAAAAAGTGAAGGGAGGTGATGAATGAGAGAAGAAATAAAAGACCTCAGTCACAGGAAAGAAAGCAAACAACTCCCCCCATAATAAAACCCGGGTGTGATTTTTTGTTTTGTTTTGGGTTGGGTTTTTTTTTGGAATGAGAAAGACCATTGCTGCTGAGATTGCATTTAGCTAGAACAAAGCAATCCTGATCATGAAATAATGTCTTCATCTCAAAGAGGCTGAAAATCAGCATATAAATAAAGGAGAGTTTGGCACCTAATTTCATCGTGTGTTTCTCAAATCTTTCCCTAATGGGAGGTGAGTTCAGCTGCTGTGCCACTATGATATTGTGTGGCCACAGAGCAACAGGACATGAAGCCCCACAGTGGAGGGAACCACCAGTCTTGGTGACATCCGAAGCCCTCAGCTACTCCCACAAGAATCTGATTTTAGCCTTATTAGCTACCAATACCCCATCCAACTGATAGAAGAGGGTTGTGGATATCCCCTTCATAAGGAGGACAGATTCTTTCTTCAGTCCACAAATGGATTGGGTTAGGTTACCCTCCCTGGCTGGATTCTTCTAGGCAGCTTCACATTCAGTCCTTGGTTTCAGCAGAATTCACCCGGTAAGTCCAGAGCTATGTTTTATTTCTTTGTCAGAAAGATACATTAGGTATTTCAACAGGCCTGGTCTTTCATTTCTTTCGGAGAAACCCTGCAGGACTATTTTGGGCAGCCTAAGTGAAACAGACAGCTTCATAAACTCATTCATGATTGACTTGGCACTGAGCGAGCTTGTCAGGAGACATAGTTTACTGTAATCGATACTTCCTGGTAGACTGCTGAGCTCTTCTCAAAATGGTTGAAACTCCTCTAGTATTGCCCATTTAGTGGCCTGGATGAGATAAGCAGAGTCTTTTGATGCTTTTGTGTATTCCTTGAGTAAAACCACACACCAAGTGAGCATACAGACCTCTGCTTGTTTCCTGGCTGTGTTTCAAAGAGGGAATCACCTCCTTGCAGGTTGTCCTAGGGACAAGCATCCGTGCTGTCATTTCACTGGTCTAGGCTCCTGGTATTGCATTCTCCGTGGTGAGAGGAGGCACCAGCAAAACTGGACAACCTCCATATCCATTTTTCTAACTGATTAAGATAGATGCAATCTGCCTTTTTCTTTCCTAAAATGTAGTCTCTTGCACTGGTTTATTGCCATACTCTGCTGCCGGTTTCCACAGGCTCTTGGGATATCTGTCTATGCAAATCTCAGCTCAGAGAGGTCAATATTAATTGGCTTATTCTTCAGTTATTTTTTTTTTTCCTTCTGTTCTGGTTCCAGGCTCAGTATGCATCTGGTTTCTCAGGTCCTCCACATTCCAAGAATGGCTCATGGAAGATGCGTATCAAATTGCTCCAATTCACCCTCCAATTTTTCCTTGCTGTTGGATGTGGTTACGAACTGCTCATCATCTTCAAAAAATAAGATGAATTTTAAGAACAGGATTGGAAATTCATGCCACCAATCAAACATATCCTTTGAATGTATCAAACAGCTGCCAATCCCATCCTAGGACCACAGGGTGTCTCAACTCCTTTTTGTGTCCCAGCCCTATTCGTGGAGATGATCAGGTACATCTCCTAGTCTTCACACATCCTTTGAGGTTAACTGCCCAAGGGCTACCAAGTGATCTCTGAGTGACATTTGATTGCATCCACACTTTGAAAGTGAGACACAAAACCTGCTTATAATTGGTGATGTCATCAAGCTGGGTGAGGCATGGTGCTTGGCTAGTCTGTCCAGTGCAGAACATCCTGCAAAAAATGCCTACAGGAGACAGAGTGAGTCTTTTCTCCTCAGTCCTGCAGGCACTAGGTTTGAAGGGGAGACCGGGGGCGGACAGGAGCGGGGGATTCCTTTCTTCCTGTTTTTCTGACTTAATTTTCATCTTTACTTGGTATCATGTGGAGGATAAGGGCAGAAAGACACACAGACCAAAACCTATGACTTCTAAAAAGTGCCCTGTATCCCTTCTACCTACCATGATTTTCTCAGGCTCTGACAATTTATATTCACAGATTTGGTGTTTATAACTATATATGTCCACATGAAGAAATTGTCCTAGAACCAATTTTCTACCATCTGGTAGGTTCTGACAATATCTTTGTAAAGCCCCGGAGAAGGTATGTGGTTATGCACAGCCTTCAAATACTGTTGCATACATTAATAACATTTTCTGTAGACCTGTCCCTTAGCCTTATTGGTGAGAATTGCAGACGTATTTGGGTGATTGACCAACACAGCCAGAGATATGCACGGAGATACACAAAGTCAGAGCATCTGCCTGTTTTTCCCAAGACCTCGTTACAGGTCATGGACATTTTATTGTGTAGGTAACTGACATCAGTCAGGAAATACTGCTTCGCTACCTGATTTCCCAGACATTTAGTTCAGCAGCCCACAGATTTTGAGGCTAAGTGGAGTAACACACCCATCGTTTTAGAACTCCTTTGAGACCCATGAAGAAATAGAGTCCTGGAAATCACTAGGCATAAAATTTTTATCCAGGGACCTCTCAGTCTTGACCAAGGATTTGCTTGGAGGATGTCCATATGGAACCCAGCTCCACAGGTTTTTGAGCTAAGTACAACATCCACGAGGCTGTGCAATTTCTCAGCCACCGTCAGTCAATTTCCTATTATAATTCACTGCATGTTCCTAATAACCAAAAAGTTCTCGTTGTGAATTAACAATATTGGGCCCAATCTATGTCAAGGCAAACATCAGGAGTGTGAAAAATCCAAAGCATCTGGCAAGTTTCAACAGGTTACAGGGCTGCCCAGGCTCTTTGTCTCTCCCCCTCTTTGGCTTTTTTTCTTTTTTTTTTTTTTTTTTTTCCATTAAAAGAATATAAATAACTGGGTTGAAACGAACCTAGTGTGCCACTGTTCGGTCAATTAAAGAGGTTATGTGCTCGGAGAGTTGAAACAAGTGGGATAGGTTTGCTCAAAACCTATTTGAAATCACTGGGTTTTAATCAGCTAAACAGCAAGTTTCAAAAAGCCTTGGGTGTCCCCCCAGCAAAACGAGTAACTTTTCTCTCTTGCATAGTTTTCAGATTCAGGGTGGTAATGCAGATTGTCAGAGACCTTTTTTCCTCCCACAGAAATGTTTGCTATTTTAATAGATTTTGAGAGTCACCAGAACCACTGGAATCACCCATTTGGTTGGACCCATCCTTCCTCCATTCATGGCTAGTGACAAACTCCCAAACATTGGTGATGAACTCCTATCACTTTTCCTATGTTTAAACATCTGTATTTCTTCTATTCATATGCTGCCTAGGGCTCACAAGTTTTATGGGCAATGTTTTACCCAAGAATCATGATTTGGGAATAACTGCTTTTATCTGACAGTCTGCATCACGTAGGTTCAGTTATTCCTCCAGTAAATCCACAGCACCATGAAATAAAAACTTCGTCAAAGGCTTTCAAACAAAGAGACATCATCTCTGGCTTGGCAAGTACATAGAGGGCAGATTGCTGGAGGCTGGGAGAGTATAGTGGTGAGGCATCAGCTTTTTTACTCTTCTCCAAGCATCTGCTATTGCTCACTGCAGGGGTCAACACAGTGGAGTAGACAGAGCTTTTGGTCTTCCCTGGAGCATCAGTTCTTATATTCTGTAACATCACTCTGAGATACAACAAGTATTTTCATGTTAAAATGCAATTATCTCATAAGTACTTCCTTCTGCTTCTGCAATGAAGTCAAAATCACCACCTTTTCTTACAGGAATTTCCAGCAACCCAAAGTTGAAAGTTCAGTCTCTGAATTTGGGATTCATCAAAACATTTTTTCTGGAGGTGCCAGTGTGCACAAAAAATCCCCCCCCACCCCCCCAAAAAAAAAAAAAGACAAAATAATCTAGGAAGTTCACAGTAGCCCTTGGCTAATTTTTTTTTTTTTTTTTTCAGTTAGCTGTTGGAGAAGTTGCCTCTGGGTCACGCATCAAACTACACAAAGTCTAAAGAAATTCCAGTTCCCCAACTATACCTAGGAATAGCCGGAAAAGTGGTCCCTTGGAACCAGCTAGAGGTTTCTTAGAAGCACAGATAAAAGTCAATATTTCTTATTCTCAAGAAGAGGAGTTGAGATCAGACCGGGTTTGCCCACATTATGGGAAAAAGGGGTTCAGAAAGAAGGGTCATCTGGAATAGCAAACTGCCGTGTGAGCTCCAGGAAGGAACTGGAGGAGGGGATGTTACTGGTTAATTGCACTTTCCAGCAATAGACAGAGCTTCAGAGATCTCTGCTCCTCTTGCAATAGCTGGCCAAGTGGTTCTCCATAGCTCTGCTGCAGGCAAAAATGCTGCAAATCTTTGACTGTTTTTCTCCTTCTGGGATTTGGCCTTTGCCTGTGATTAATCCCATATGCAGCCTCTCCTACCTACTCTCCTCAGCCCAGTCCCTTGAAGATGCTGTATTTGCTCTGTTCTGGAGGGGAGAATTGTTATTGCCATGTGTCCCATCTCTTGATTCATCCACTGGCTTTACACTTGCTTGCCTGGATGGAACACACTGTCTTTGGGTATGAGGAGCACTTGGTGGATCAGTTAGCCCAGCAAAATGAGCAAGGGATTGACCTGGCTATATCCAGTTTCCTTTATTCCTCATCCCATCAGATATCTTCTAACGATGCTGTGATCTCAGATTTCATCATAATTTTTTGTCATGTCTAGTTAGTTCTCTCCTTCCTTCATCATCCTCTCTTGTTCAGAACCAGGTATGCCCAAAATCAGATAAAGCAACGCAATGTCATCTCACAAATCCTACATCCACTACATGGGAAGGTAATTTAAGTTATTTTTATAAGCCATGTATATATTACTGTGGCTGAAAGAGCTGGGATGGTGTTGAGACAATTGCTGGTGCCTGTTAGGTTCTTTATCTGCTAATTATAATATAAGTCTTAATTTTTATTGCAACACAATCCCTCACACAGTCTGGGACACCAAGAAAACATAAGCAGGTTTTAGTGAACATGTGTTGCTTACCTTTTTTTATCCACACAGGATATTAATCATCTTTTTCTGGGGATCTCCAGCCCTTCAGCTCAAGTTATAACTTTTCACTCTATTTCTTTTACAGGCATTTCATTTAATCATGGCCTGTTGGTGCAAAAGGCATCCATTACACACCCACAACATAGGTAGAGAAATGGCTGTGGCGGGGAATGAAATGTTTTGGTTTCTGAGCTTGGTTTTAAAGTTGTCACTTCTGAGTATAACAAAGTTCATGGTCATGGTATTGTTTGACCATATTGAAAAGTTATTGTGTGTGTTTGTTGGAGATTTTCCCATCTGTTGCATTTATGGTTTTTCTTGACCTGCTTTCTAGCTGCTTCCAAAGAGACAAATGAGTCTAAAAAACTCTATTTTAAAAGGAAGGAGTAAAAGAAGGGGAAACATAACATAACCATCACTGACCTGCAAGCAATCTTGAGGCTCTTTCACATCAGGGTAGGACAGTAACAACAGCTTCACAAACAGAAACCAGAAAGACCCAGAATATAAGAACATTTTTTTTTTTCTTGGCTGAAATTAGCAATGAACTGGTTAAAAATCTTCAAAAGAATGATATTTTGCTAACGTTTTGGAACTATGACTAGAAAGGTGATAGTTCTGTTTGACAAATGTACAGACCATGATGCAGCTAAAATGCATATGTTGGAGGAATTGGGTGGAGAAGGAAAGAGTCATCAGTGCTTATGTTGTCTACCATACGAGTGACAACATATAGAAGGTTGAATATCATCAAAGAGGGAAGGGTGAAGGACTAGCAGCCTCCACTACTCCATTTGGTAAATCTGCCCTCACTGGTCTTGGGAAAACAGTAGGATCATAGGAGATGACTATGTGTGTGGTGAGGCACTGGCAGAGGTTGCCCAGAGAAGTTGTGAGTGCCCCATGCCTGGAGGTGTTCAAGGCCAGGTTGGATGGGGTTTTGAGCAACCTGGTCTAGTGGGAGGTGTCCCTGCCCATGGCAGGGGGGTTGGAACTAAATGATCTTTATGGTCCCTTTCAATCCAAACCATTCTATGATTCTATGAATTAAAAAATTAAATTCAGCAAAGACTGGATGAAGCCATTCTATGATTTTATGAGAATCATTGCAAAATATAAACATCCTTGGTTTTCTTTTCCTTTGTAATTACAAAAAGAGAGAGAGAGAGAAAGAAAGCTAGCTGCTCTGTTCAAGATCTGCTTCACCCACTGGAAATTGTTGCCTGTTTCAGAATCTCTTTCCAACCATCTCTCCCAGCCTAAGCCTCGATCTCTTCTAAACGCACACCTGGACTCAAGGTCGGATTTGTCCTGCACTTTTCTCATTCAGTGCAGTACAGGAGACAGTAAGCCAAATACCGTGTGCTAATAACCAGCCATCACACAGCAGGGTCCAGCTGCTCAGCAGTCCACATCCAGAGGATTAGGTTCCTCTTTTAGTATCACGCTTTCTCTGACTGCTGGCAAACTCCTGATGTGTGCATTTCATCCACCTAATTACCTTGTCCGTGCTCAAAGCATGCATGAAAAATTCAGCCACCAGCAGAGCCACATGTTCGCTGGATATTCTTCACCTTTAAACGCTATTTTGAAACATTTCTTGGTGTGCCTGTCCTCTGCACAATCCCACAGATGTCTCACGTAGGCTTTTGTCAGTCTTCAAAGGGCTGTGCACGTCATGCCTATTAGACCATTATCTTCTGCTTATCAGTCACACTCTCTAGTCCCTCATTAGTACAGTTGCAGTGCTGCTATAATTAGACTTCACATTTTTCAGACCTTCATAGCAGTGTTTTAGTTTACAAATTGAAGAGTTCATTCATGCCAAAATGTTTTCTTTCACTATTAATTTCTTCCTTTTTTATTTGTAATTTGCCCAGTGAACCAAAATATCAATTATTTGCAGAACTCTAATTTAGAGAAGAAATTAAGCAATACATTTGTAACAGGGTGCTATTAACTATTTAATCTGCTTAACTAATGCTGTGATGGATTCTCCACCCCTGAAACTCTTAAATCAAGAAGATCTTCTTTTTTTTTTTCATTGTTACAGTAGATTTTTCTTATTTAAAAGTTAAGCTTTAGTATTAGCGTGACTACTAGACTTGAAGTAGAAATTAGTACTGAAAAATTCTATTTCCTCTCACAACAGGCAAGAAGCCAGAGTAGGTAATCACAGCACTCCCTCCCAATTGAATAATCTGAAATGTAGTTTACATCGTTTATGATCATGTTACATCTTGACCAATTGTTCCCATGTGCTCCAGATACCATCTGTGTATGAGCACCAGTCCCTAAACTCAAGTCCCTGACTTGAGTTCCCTCTGGTCCCTGACACAGACTCCTCTGAGACAATGTGTTCAAGGCCAGGTTGGATGGGGCTTTGAGCAATCTGGTCTAGTGGAAGGTGTCTCTGCCTATGGCAGGGGGGTTGGAACTAGATGATCTTTAAGATCCCTTCCAAGCTAAACCATTCAATGATTCTATGAGAGACAAATCTAGAGAAGGATTGGTCTGCCACCTGGATCCACAGTCCATAGGCTTATGGCATTCAGGTTTGGGGTCCTCACTATAAGAGTCATAGAGTCACAGAATTGTCCAGGTTGGAAGGGACCTTTAAGATTGAGTCCAGCCATCTACCTAACACTGCCAACACCACCACTAAACCATGTCCCTAAAAGAAAGACATTGTCCCTAAGAAAGACATTGAGATTCTGGAGCGAGTCCAGAGAAGGGCAACGGAGCTGGTGAGGGGTCTGGAGCACAAGTCTTATGAGGAGCGGCTGAGGGAACTGGGGGTGTTTAGCCTGGAGAAGAGCAGGCTGAAGGGAGACATTAATGCTGTCTTCAACTACTTGAAAGAAAGGTGTAGAGAGGTGGGGGTCGGTCTCTTTTCCCAAGCAATAGGTGATAGGACAAGAGGAAATGGCCTCAGGTTGCGCCAGAGGAAGTTTAGATTGGATATTAGGAAACAATTCTTCACTGAAAGGGTTATTAAAGATCGGAAGAGGCTGCGCAGGGAAGTGGTGGAATCACCATCCCTGGAGGTATTTAAAAGACGGGTAGATGTGGTACTAAGGGACATGATTTAGTGGTGGCTTTGGTAGTGTGAGGTTGATGTTTGGATTTGATGATCCAGGGACTTGAAAGTCCCTTCCAACCTAAATGATTCTATGTTTCTATGATCTCCATAAGACCTAGTTGCCCCAGGCTTTCATTGTGAAAATATGGAGGAGAGCTAGAAGGTCTGTTTCCAGGTAAATATCTAAAGTAAGAAAGATAGGACACTTATAGGATATGACTTTTTTATCTATAATGAAAACTGAGGGTGACTAGCCCAGGTGCACAAGAATATAGTCAGAGAGATTCAGGCTTCCTCTCTCTTAGTTGTCTGTCTGCAGAAGTATTCAGCAAGGTTTTTTTGGTTTGGATTTTTTTTTTCCTCAAATTTATTCCTAAAATATTTGAAAGAATAAAAGATCACATAGGTCAAACTGAAGGTATTCAATAATTAAAAATAAAAAAAACAACAAACAACACCCTCAGGTAGTATAAAGTATATGGTCCAAATTCTTAATGTGTTGAAATGCTGCAGAAGGAGATTCAGAATTACTTTGACTTTCTTTTTACGCTTTCCGCATCTGCAAAGAATATTTCCAAAGGTTTAAATAAAAACCCTAAAAATGATTTGCTTACTGTTCCATCATGATTATGCACAGACAGATGAAAACTGAGGGAAAACCTAGCTGTTCCTTTGTCGTCATTACTACCCTAATTGTATGCAACTTCAGCCATATTGTGTAATATTGGAGTTCATAAGTAATAGAAAACTTTCTCATGGATCAACAAGAATTTGGAAAGAGGTCTCTACTGTTACCTTTGACTGTTTAGAGCAATACATAAATGGTTTATCAGGAAAGATTCAGCACTGAGATCTCTTGCATATCCTCTATAGCTGCAATGTGACCTCTTATGCTTCTCCCAGACCTCCCTTCTGGTTCTGACACCTGGAGACGTTTGAACTGCTCTAAACCAAACCGGGATTTTCAGATGGGATCAGAAGCATGTCATGAACCAAATCCCAGAAGCCAAAGGTTTCAAAGTCATCACTCATGAGTACAGTCCACCAAGCATTTGTCACAAATCTAGCTGCTAGGAGCTCAACATCTGGTAGGAAACAAAGCTTTCCTGCAGTCATCCTAAATCTGGGTTTGATCAGGCTCAGTCCCAAGTTCTGGGTTTGTAGGAGTGAACCACGGAAATGGGAGATTCCTATTACCACAAACTTCCAGCCACGTGGCATCTTGTTTACCTTATATAGGGGACTGGTGGGAATAGACTGATCAAACTTGTGTCTACCATCAGTCTGAGCATGATAAGCAATAAGAAACTGAGCTTATCCCATGCTTTGCTTACCTATGCTGAGGATGGAGGATGGATGGCACTCATAACTATCCCACCCCTGTTGTGGCATTTATGATTTGCAGCACAGCACTCTCCAGTTTGCATCAAAAAGATGGACACTAAGATTAAGAGAGTCAACCCTTTAAAATTTTCTCTTTTTTTTTTTTTTTTTTTTTTAGGACTATGGGGCAAGAAGAAACTAAGATTTGATGAAAATAATATTTCTTTTTGTTGACTATTTTCTTCTTTTTTGCTGAAAATATGATGGGACAGTGGAACTCAGAAAAGAAACTGTTTTATTACCTACAGTATGGATACTGAAGAGGCTTTGACCAAGGCTAATGCCTCAAGACACTGCTATCGTGAGTTTAATAAATGTTACCAATATCACATCCTTAAAAGCCAGAAAGAACTGTCCTTTCATTTTAGCCTGAATATAGCTTAAATTTTTATCCTGAGGTTAGTTAAAACTTGACCCAAATTTCATTGTAGGACTCACAGGTCTCTCTGGAGTTTCCATTTAGCAATAGCTGAGTTCTAGATCAGTAAGACAACTTTTCAAATTTCATTAAGACTATTTCCCATGTTTCCTCTTTCACTATAATTTCATTTGCCTCTGAAATACTGGAATTCACTCATTGCTTGAGGCAGGATACAGGAACAAATGGACCACGGTCTAATTGTGTCTAATAAATCCTGTGTTCCTCAATAAAACATCATGCTTTCCTGTTGTGTCTCTGAGACCATGCCGTGCTTTTGAGGCTGGAGAGCATATTGGAAACCAAAAGTCCAAGAGGTTCACATGCACAACAGAAATGTCATGTTTGCTAAATTGCAACTTGACGGTTTTCACTTACAAGTGTCAATAATTGACCTTATATTCAATGTAGGATTATTACAAGGAATTCCAGCAGATCACACAACAAAAAAAATGACATTGTTTTCTTTGCGATTCAGATTCCATCTTTTGTTGTGTTTTTTGTCCTAGTGGTGGGTTATGTGAAGAAGATTAAATGATGTTCTCTCCAGGGGAGTGTTTTTAATTATGTACTTCTTCCACAGCAGCTCTGTAACAGCAAGTTTCACAGTGCTTCACAACCTGTTGATGGTTTTATCCTCATCAAACCTGCATGAGCCCAAAGGTTTGGAATCTGCACTCACCTGCCTCATTATCAGGACAATTTATGGTGAGACAATGGCAACACCACAATTCACAGTAATTAGTCCAGTGGGAAATTCACCCTACAAGGCTGCTGGTGAGAAAAACAGTTCAGATGCTGCCTCTCACTGAAACCCAGACAGGCTGAGTACAAAACTGCGGTGACACTGAATTATGACCATCCAGGTCTTTCCCACATCACCGCAAGGTCACTGTCACCGGGCAGGAGAACATTCATCACATTTATAACTTATGTGATTCGGCACAGCAACATGGCACATCTTTGGTGCATGTTAACAGCATTTTTATCTCTGCCAGAAGGCAAAAGTGACGGAGAAAAAAGAGCTGGCAGATCTAGCTAGATCATTCTGAGGAGCTGCTACCCCACAGTTGTTTCCAGCCTCCCTGCTGCCCTGCGATGAGAGAGCATCCCCACCCAATGCAAGGCAAAGCCAGCCAGCTCCATCTAAAACTCCTGTAGCTCTGACAAGCTGCCGAGAGATGTCATATAAGCTAATGAAACATCTCACCAAGGGCACAAATATCTAGCAGTGAATTTTCCTCCCTGTGAGAGAAGCTGGCATGGGTATTGCACCTCTTTGTTTTTCTCCACCGGGATGAAGCTCAAGAACAAATACTCTTCCCTGCTGCTAGAAAACAAATGCCACAGGATTTTTGTTCCTAATCATAACCCCTCTGCAAGACAGCAGTGGAGCTGACTTTTTTGCTACGCTAGTTGCAAAAGCCGGTCAAAAAAAAAAATAAATAAATGCTGTGCTGTGTATAGGAATGAGAGACTAAATATAAACCAAGACATCAATGAGGAATGCAGATGGACAGGTAAACACCAGGAAACAATACTGTTAATTCAGCCTCCAGGCTGATTGTCTACCTTACCTATCTTCAGAGGAGAAGCTATATACAACACCCTACCGTGCTGCGGATTCCTCTGGGCTAGAGGAATTTCTCTAGGTGTAGTTATCCATAAAAATCCCACAAACGTTATGCAGTTACGTATCTCCTACACCGCAAACCAGGACATCTCTTTCAGGGGAGAATTCAGGTTGCTGAGGTTATCAGAATGGCTCACCTGAAGCACCTCGATCCATCATCTCTGTCAACAATGACTATAGGTTGCACTGAGTGCACTTAGTGAAAGCTATACTAACAACTAGCCTAGAAGGTACTTCGTCCTCCAGATGCCTCAAATTCTCTAAGTCCTTGTAAGATGAAATGACATTTTCATGCTTCAACAAAATAGAGCAAAATCCCAGCAATCCATGCTAATAAAAGCAGGTAAGGAACAATCTAGGTCATAGGCACAGAGCCTGTGTCCAGTGCGAAACCAGCTGTGGTTCATTATACCTTTTACTGGAGATTCAGCACCAGATCAGTGAGGCCAGGCTTTTCCTGTACCCAGCTCTTAGCAAAGCCACAGTGAGTATTTATGGTGATGGAAGGTCTTATACTACCTCAGCGACAATTGCATAAGCACGCAGACCTGCTGCGGAGCGCACAACCAGAGCTCAGTGCAGAGACATCCCAAGCAGCTCAGCAGAACCAGCTTGGGCTGGCCACATCTACTAGTTTCTGTTCAGCACCAGCCATGTCTCATCCAAAATCCAATTCTGTTAAGGATGTTTTGCAGAAATAGTTCACATTTATTCTTCTTAAATGCTGCTGCACCCCTTAATAATTTTTCCTCTTTCATGTCACTGAAGGAAACTTCTGTGTTTACTTTATACAGTGGTGCCACAAGACATAATTTTCACGATGCCACATTTTACAGAAAGCAGGAAAAAATAACTCGCTCCCCTGCACCACCCTACTTTTTAATTTCAGGCAGACTTTAAATACTAATAATGAGTTATTTGGAACCTGAGCTGCCAAAAATAGTGTGTTTATACACTGACAAGTGAAAAGATGAAGTTAATGAACCTGAAGTGAAGTTTTGATCCATCACACTAATAACAGCAGCATCATTCTTTACATTTGTCAAACGCCTCCATTACTGTAACATCTCACAGTCATTAGTACGTTAAGCTCAACTGCCTCAGGAAAAATAACCTCCATTTTATCTATTAATATTTAAGGTACGAGGAAGTTAAAGGACCTGTCAAAAGCCACCCAGGACATTTTTGCTGTAGCTGGGAACCCAAAAATGCCAATTGTCAGGTCACTACTTCAAGCATGTGACAAAAGACTGTTCACTTTCAGTCGTTAACATACAAAAAATACAATCAGAAGATATCAAGACGGTGTGGTATTGTTCTTTCTAAGAGACAAGTTGGGTACTAAGAAGACCAGACTGGAAGTATTTGTCCTTGGGAGAGTGCCTATGCTTTAGTGTCCAAGGAGTACTGAGCGACAGGAACAAAGGTGTTGATTGAATATTTTTATATAACCTCTTTTAGCTACAAGAGAGGAAACACTAATGACATTCTGAAGACATGTTGAGTAGGATTCAACTCTAGGACAAGCCGTGGCTATTTAGGTTTCTGCATGTTGTTATCAACACACGTGTCAAGTATCACAGCTCCAGTCAATACAGACCTGATCGATATAGTTAGAGAATCCCAGACAGTAGTTCAGGTCACCCTGAAAGAGGCATCATAGATAAGATTCAGTTGCTTGAACATAGATACCTAGCAACTTTTGTGACGTTGTTGGATGTCTCTGATGGTCAAATCAAGCCTGCTGACTGTATCGATTAGCTTTTCACTCTCTTGCAAGCTCAGATACCGATCCACGTGTAGAAAGCTACATTTAAGTATTTCTGCCTTGACCTGAATACCACACTTTTTGTACACACCTAATTTCAGTTTATGGAATTCTGAGAATCAGCAATTGAAATCAATTCCTGAGTGATGACCACATTCTTTCAGGCACATCGGGGCTACCTGCTTGCTTTGAAGCATTTATTCTACTATGATTGAGCAGGTTTTCATGCAGTGCGTAAAAATTAAGAACTCTCCTCTTTGAAGGCAGCCTCTTTCCAGGTTCTATCTGGCAGATATTTCCATCTACAATCAGATGCTTTTAATTGTTGTGTAAAGGGCTGCCACAACCTGGCCAGGACAGAGTCCTAGGCTTGATGGACACTGAGTTAAGCATTACATCTCTAGCTAACCAGGGAGGATTGCTACCTAGAATTAAGCTCTGAAGTAAGTGATCGCATTTGTGGCCAGTAGGTCGAGGGAGGTCATTCTCCCCCTCTACTCTGCACTGGTGAGGCCACATCTGGAGTATTGCGTCCAGTTTGGGGCTCCCCAGTTCAAGAGGGACAGGGAACTGCTGGAGCCAGTCCAGCGAAGGGCAACTAAGATGATGAAGGGATTAGAGCATCTCCCTTATGAGGAAAGGCTGAGAGAGCTGGGACTCTTTAGCCTGGAGAAGAGAAGGCTGAGGGGAGACCTTATTATGGCATACAAGTATCTAAAGGGTGGGTTGAAGGAGGATGGAGCCAGGCTCTTTTCAATGGTTCCCAGTGACAAGACGAGGGGCAATGGGCACAAGTTAGAACATAGGAAGTTCTGTTCAAATACATGGAAAAACTTCTTTAGGGTGAGGGTGACAGAGCACTGGCCCAGGCTGCCCAGGGAGGTTGTGGAGTCCCCTTCTGTGGAGATTTTCAAGACCCACCTGGATGCAGTCCTGAGTGATGTGCTCTGGGCAATCCTGCTTTAGCAGGGGAGTTGGGCTAGATGATCTCTAGAGGTCCCTTCCAACTCTGAAACTCCGTGATTCCGTGATAATCCTCTTGTCAAATATTTCCATTATGTCCCCTAGAAAAACGTAGGCTAGAAATGTGTTAGCAAAGTGCTTCATGGAACTGCTCTTTCCTGTGAGGAAAGAAAATGCTTGCACAGGCTACATCAAACAGCCCAAAAGTCCATCTGATGCCCAGATGGCTTGTTGCATTTATAGGGTGAAGGTGACCATCTACAAGAAGGGACAGAATGATGATCCAGGGAACTACAGTCCTATCAGTCTGACCTCAGTGCTGGGGATGGTTCTGGAGCGGATCATCTTGAGTGCCATCACATGGCATGAACAGGACAGCCAGGTGATCAGGCCCAGTCAGCATGGGTTTATGAAAGGCAGGTCCTGCTTGACTGACCTGATCTCCTTCTATGACAAGGTGACCCGCTTAGTGGATGGGGGAAAGGTTGCGGATGTTGTTTACCTGGACTTTAGTGAAGCCTTTGAAACTGTTTCCCACATAATTTTTCTGCAGAAACTGGCTGCTCACAACTTGGATAGGTGTATTCTTTGCTGGGTAAAAAACTGGCTGGATGGCCCGGCCCAAGGAGTTGTGGTGAATGGAGTTAAATCCAGTTGGTGACCGGTCAGAAGTGGTGTTCCCCGGGGCTCAGTACTGGGGCCGGCTCTGTTTAATATCTTTATCAACAATCTGGACAAGGGGATAGAGTGCACCCTCAGTAACTTTTCAGATGGCACCAGGTTGGGCAGGTGTGTTGATCTGCTTGAGGGTAGATGTGGTGCTTAGGGACATGGTTTAGTAGTGGACTTGGCAGTACTAGGTTAACAGTCGGACTTGATGATTTAAATGTCTTTTTCAACCTAAACAATTTTATGATGCTATTATTTTATTTCTGCTCAATTTGCAATGGTAAATATCTAGCCATTTTTAATTTCCCATTCAGAGGTGATTATCTAATGGCCACCTTCAGAGCAAATATCCAATGAAGCTCGAATTCGTACAGCTGGATCAACAGTAAGAAACAAAAGATCATGTTGTCATCAAGGCAGATGAATCGTATAGCTATTGTCCTTCACCCTTCCAAGCTGGTCTGGCAGGCATAACTTCTGACTGATTCCTGCCTCTCCTAACTCATGATTCTCTGGAATGGAATGAAAATAATTGCCCAAAGTTATCTTTTTTTTTTTTTTTTCTGAAATTTCAGTGGTAACCTGGCTGGTTAACCAATTACCTCTTGGTCGACATTGAGCACTTGCACAGCCTAGTCACGTAAATCCTTCCACAGCACTTCTCGGCTGCTGCTTTCTATATTCTTATCTTCCCATCTCTTTTCCACTGGCCAGCTGCCACTGAAGATGACAGAGCTTCATTTCGCTGTGGAGAAGACTGAATATGAGGTGGGTACTTAGAAACTTTGGAAAAAGGAGATTTTCAAAAATATCTGTTCAGGAGAGCAGAGCAGATTCATTTTTATGTGTTTGTTTTTTTTTTAATATTGTTTTTTCTGCCACTCAGTAATGTTGGCAGATGCTTGAACTCCACTTACGAGGGCTAAAATACTTGCTTATTCTCACTAAAGTTGTTTTCTCCCCAAATATATTTTAATATTGCTCAAATATAACTTCAAGGAAAATACACACTTCTTCCTGTTCTCCATCCTGACAGGGTCAACTTGAAGGAGTAGGACTTGAAGCCAAAGAGATCTATTTTCCCTTCAGCACAATTTGGAATAATAAATGATAATGAGTGATATTTGCAGCTTGCCTTTCAGCCTTTTGATCGCAAAATAAGGGAGAGCACTTAGCCTCTGCCACGCAGGTGTTGAATCCAGCTGTTCACATGAGTGATTGCTTCAAAAGGGTTTTGCCTCAAGCATGAGCACAAAGCCGCTCCCCATTTAGATGCTTCGAGCACAAGCGAGAGATCCATGCATGGAGATCATTAGCTTCACTCCACATTAAACCATTTGATGTATGAGTGCAGGAATAGAGAGGAAGAGGGAAAAAAAGACTACTGAGACCCAAGAGACTTAGTACTTTATACATCATTTTTTCACTCTGGAGAGTTTTGCTGGAGGCACCATATAGAACGGGGTGTTTTTAAAAGGGACATATGACATGAAATCCTATCTTCCCTTTCCCTACCAGTATGCAAAATCCTCTAAAAAAAGGTAAATCTCACTGGAAGTGATTTCTCTTTATCTGCAGGGGGAAAGAAATCTAACTTGATCAGTCAGTTCCTCATCCATGGAGATGATGATCACTGAAGGATAGTCACTGAACTGTTTGGAAAGCAGTTTATGTATTTTTTTAATTTTTCTTCCTGGCATAACAGAATCACAGAATCACAGAACCACAGAATTTTCATAGTTGGAAGGGACCTTCAACAAAGCCAAGTGCAGGGTCCTGCACCTGGGTCAGGGCAACCCCCTGGTGCCAATGCAGGCTGGGGGATGAAAGGATTGAATGTAGCCGTGCTGAGAAACACTTGAGGATACTGGTAGATGAAAAGTTAGACATGAGCTGGTAACGTGCACTTACAGCCAAGAAGGCCAACCCCATCCTGGACTGCATCCCCACCAGCGTGGCCAGCAGGGTGAGGGAGGGGATTATGCTCCTCTGCTCTGCTCTGCTGAGACTCCACCTGGAATGCTGCATCCAGCTCTGCGGCCCCCAGTATAAGAAGGGCGTGGACCTGTTGGAGCAGGTCCAGAGGAGGCCATGAAGATACTCCGAGGGCTGGAGAACCTCTTCTGTGAGGACAGGCTGAGAGAGTTGGGGTTGTTCAACTTGGAGAAGAGAAGGCTCTGGTAAGACCTTATAGCGGCCTTCGAGTACTTAAAGGGGGCCTACAGGAGAGCTGGGGACAAACTTTTTAGCAGGGCCTGTTGTGATAGGACAAGGGGTGATGGCTTTAAACTAAAAGAGGGTAGATTTAGGCTAGATATAAGGAATAATTTTTTCACTCTGAGGGTGGTGAAACATTGTCACAGGTTGCCCAGAGAGGTGGTAGATGCCCCATCCCTGGAAACTTTCCAACTCAGGTTGGACGGGGCTCTGAGCAGCCCAGTCCAGTTGAAGATGCTCATTGCAGAAATGTTGGACTAGATGACCTTTAAAGGTCCCTTCCAACCCAAACTATGTTATGATTCTATGATAAACCTCTCTGTATTTCCCAAAGCCCCCTAGCAGAGTTAAATAATGTGTTTAATAATTACAGCTACAACCAATTCATCTAAGATTCATAAAAATGCATCTAGTGCCAGTGTACTTCTGCAAGCTCACAGTATTGAACGTAGGTGTCCTGACATCGCTGTTTGGACTTCAAACTTTTCAGCTATGCAACTAAGGACGTCAAGACAAGCTGAACACTCAAAGATTGGACAATACACGACCTGTCAAATGCACACCCACAGCGTTGAGTGTGTCCAAGTCCTACCAGCAGAAATCTTTGATAAACAGGGGATCTTGAATGGGACAAATAGACTAAGCTTAGCAGAAATTGTCCAAAACCAGAAATGAACAGTCTAAACATATTGAGCCAGGGACCAAACAGAGTCAGCCAATTACATTTAAATATCAGCTTAATAGCTGCCCTTTCCAGATAAAGGATTATTTGGAAGGGCACATGTATTTGTTGTTTTCCTGGTTATTTGGCACCTAGGCTTGTAAATTTGCATTGTAAGATTGTTCTGACTAGCTAGGGAGAGGTAGTCGTCTCCTTAATTTGCTGAGCAAGAACTGATTTCTTTGGAGACCTAAGCAGAAATTGCTGGCATGTCCGTGTCTCAGGGATTCCCGAAGTGCCTAGGTGATCCAGGTGGCTTGTGCGGCAGGAAGGCACTGGATCCCATCCCAGAGGTGCCTGGCAGAACAAGGAGTAAAATGTCCTTAGTCCAACATAAAGGGGATATTTTGGATAGAGCTGAAACACATACTCACTGCCAGAAATAATATCAACCACTAACCAGTCCGTAAACCCTGGCTGTGTACGGGAGATCCCAGCTAAGCAGCGCCTGAGGGATGATTTCACCTCCTAATGTAGCTTGGGTAAAAAGGAGATGGAATATGAGATGCACCACACTTGAAATTTTGCAGTATTAGACCAAACCCAACTTTTCCATAACAAGTAAAGGGCTCATTTGATGGCCATTGCTTTTGCAGCTCACAATGATGGGCTATATTAGGGTTGTATTTTGGAGAATAGAAGTAGTCGTCTGTCCATGTCACTCTAGCTTCATGCTGGGTCAAGATACTGTCTGTCTTCCCAAATGCAGCCCAAAGCTGTCCTAATCTCCATGCTATCATGTGTTGATCCAAATGGGATGTGTCCTGGAATGTGATCCAAGATGACATCAATCCAGAATTAACAATCACAGCCTAATACATCACTACTGAGTCCGGTTCTGCTGTCGACATCTTTAAACAAGATGCTGAAAAACAAACGGAGTGTACACATATAGAATGGTAAAAATTATTTGAGTGCTGGAAAAATGCTGTATTATGGAAAAAAATGTCAAAGAACTCAGTGTGTTTAGCTTAGGAAGAAAAACATTCGCTAGACTGCTTAAGTACCTTCATGGGGAGAAAATACTGGGTAATAAAAGGCTGTTTAATCTGGCAGAGAAAGGCAGAACCAGAACTGATTGCTTGAAGCTGAATTCAGACCGGCTCCAATCAGAAATAAAGCCAAGGCCTTTAACTGAACGGGGAGGGGAGATCACTGCTGAACGTGGCAGTGAAGTGCAGGAGGTGTATCTCTAAATTGATCTAGAATTGATCTAAAAAACGAGGTCAAGGGGTATGCACAAGCAGTGATATTTGCACAGCGCTGGCTGTTTGGTCTCTGATTCAATCCAACGCCAGGCTCAGTAGTGCCAGGCACTGAGGAGGGAGCTAAATGATGGCTTTTGTCTTCAGGACGTTTACAGTCCTGTTATAGGACAAGGAGGTTCCCACTGGAAAACCACAATGAATAAACCAAGAAGTGGGCATTGCGGTGGTCTGTATCTCGGCAATTCCAGCAATCTGTTTTTATAGTTAACTGCGGTACATATCTATTATGCACTCGCTAATTACTGTGTGCCTTTCCAATTCCCCTGTCTCTAACAGAACAGAATAAATTTGGAAAAGAAAAAGGTAACGGGGATTATCACAGAAGTGGAACAATCTCCTTGCAAAGAATGACTAAATAAATTAGGCTCCATCATCCCAGAAAATGAGACTGTTGGGAACTGACAGAGGTCTCCAAATTTCTGAGTGGTCTCAAAAAGGGAGCAACTGTGTAGTCATCACCTTCTTTTTAAAACAAAACAAAACAAAACAAAACAAAACAAAACAATACAAAACAAAACAAAACAAAACAAAACAAAACAAAACAATACAAAACAAAACAAAACAAAACAAAACAAAACTTATTGGGAGTCCTGAATTGGAAATAGCAGGCAGCAGGCTCAAAATGAGCAAAAAAACATACTTCACACAGCAAAAATTTAAGCTACAGGCTTCTCAGCATAAGATATAATAGTCACGCAATTTACACATCTTCAAAAATTGATTAGACAAACTAACAGAAAAAAAGTCAATCAGCTAATGACTGACAAATACAACACCACCACCTCCAACTCCAGTGATGTCTATAGGGCAGAGTAGCATGTTGCGGTGCACCTCTCTCTGTCCTTAAACTCTCCCCTTGGCATCTGCTATTGAACACTGGTTTCAATACGTCCACACCACATGCGGGAAATCACACCGCCTGTGCTTCACGGCTAATGACAGCAACGTGGGTACGCTTGAGGTCACCGCAGGGCTTCACATGCTAGCTTAGAGGGGCTTCTGGTTTTATCCAATAATAGTGCTTTTATGTTCCAAGTCCATGCCAAAAAAATGAATTAGGAGATGTTTGAGCGCAGGAAACCTCCATGTTTAGCTGCTTCTTACCCAAGACAATGGTGTCATTTTGTATCAATGTGACACAGCTCATTAAAAAATTAGCACAACCCAGGTTTGCTAATGGAATTCTATCTAGAAACAGCTACAAAAGACGCATGGGATCCACAGTGACACTTAACCACAGCAATACCTGGCAATTCATGAGTGACCAGACAAGTCAGAAAAAGGGGAGAAAATTACCCCAGACAAAAGTACGCGAGTTGCTTCATGACTAAGCAATAAGACATTATAAAAAGTGTTTATCTCCCCATCTATAAAGAAAAAAAAACAACATAAAAATACTCCATGAGTAAATGAAAGACATAAAGAAGTGAAAGGGAGGATAAAAAGTAAGTATCCATTTATAAAATATAGGCATATTCCCGTAAACAGAAGTGAATAGAAGTATAAAACCTTTTCAATAAAAAGCTTAAAAATCACAAAACATCACCCCCCTCTAATTATAATCACATCCCTTTGTCTTGTCAACCAGTAATTATGATCTACTAAGCTTTTAGATTATAGGCTGCCTCACATTGCTAAAGAGTGGCAGGCTGCACAGCATTTTGAAAATGATCATATAAATAAGGGTTCTTATTTTTAAAAACAAAAGTGTGTATTGCAACATTGTAATTCTGGTTTTTTGGTTTTTGTTTTTGTTTTTTTTTTTAAAATTAAACTGAACCACAGCTGACTTTAGAAATTAATATATTTATAAGGAGGCACTCCTGCAAGATATACTACTACCTTCAAATAATCCTAAATCACAACTCTTTCTTCCCTGCTAATGCATTTGGCTTCTCATTATCAATGACTTATTAAAGACTTGTTTGTGTCATTTGCGTTCTCACAGAGCGTATTATAGATGGTTTATTAAACAGTTATATAAGTCAACAATGTCAGGTTACAGTTATGCATTATTTTCTTCGCTCATTTCACTAGAACTGAGCAGCGTCTCTTAAGGAAGATATTTAGACTGTAAAAGTGGAACCACAGGTCTGAAAGACGTCATCAGTTCAAGATCTATAGATGCTACATAGTAGTGGTTGCAACCCATCCATAATCCATTATTTGGGTAATTCCTGCCTAAAAGCAGGAAGAACTCTTGTGATAATGTAGTGTGACTCTTCCCCATCTTTAATGGCTGCTGCAGATGGATGTGGGGTGTGTTAACAGGATACAGAAGGTGTGTACCATGATAAGAAGAGAGGGTGACATGTTGACATTTCTACTGGTGCCTGGACAATTTTTTTTCAGGGTGTTTTGCTAGCCCTTGAAAGCATAAAACACCTTCTGGAATGCCTTAGTGCATAACGCTGTAGAATGAATCCAGACTGCTTCTTTATCTAGAATTAATAGAAGAAGATGAAAGCAATTGGATGTCTACCTATTTTATCTCTGTAAAACACCCCTTGGAGGTGAAGCTGTAGTTAAACTCTTATTCCTGTTGATATCAGTCTGAGATGCTGACAGGTCCACGTCTCTGGTGGCTCTCAGTAGATAATGCTGGGACTCTTCTGAGGAGCAGCTTTTTGCAGAAAAGACCCATTTGTCAGACTCCCAACTTACTCGGCTGATCCATTACGAATTGTCTGCTAAAGCTCCTGACTCCAGGCACCTGTGCAGCAAAGTGGCCACAGCCAGATGGATGCCTCTAGAAGTCCAAGACATTACGGAGGTAGTGGTGGTCATGCAGGAATGTTCTTCTTTCTACAAATTATCTATGTAACACCAGCCTTTACTCCTTCCCCATGCAGAGAAAAGCCACGAATCATAGAATAGTTTAGGTTGGAAGGGACCTTGAAGATCATCGAGTTCCGACCCCCCTGCCATGGGCAGGGACACCTCCCACTAGACCAGGTTGCCCAAGACCACGTCCAACCTGCCTTTGAACACCTCCTGGGATGAAGCTTCCACAACCTCTCTGGGAATCCTGGGCCAGTGCCTCACCACCCTCAAAGTGAAAAATTTCTTCCTAATATCTAATCTAAATCTCCCCTCTTCCAGTTTGAAGCCATTCCACCTCGTCCTATCATTAGATGCCCTTGCAAAATGTCCCTCTCCAGCTTTCTTGCAGGCCCCCTTTAGCTACTGGTAATTTACCACTGCCTTTCTGAGCAATGGTAAATTACCTCACCTGTAAAGAACCTGTAAAGAACATGTGATTTTTTTTCCTGCAACTTGATGGTTATCACTTGGTGTATAGCTTGAAGCCTGTAGACTTAATTCCTTTCTAAATAGTGAGCTTTAATTAACCTCGCTTACTTCCGACACGGTATTAAAGGATCCTGAAGGCTCGATACACCCTGCTGTAATACATATTTAAAATACTAGGAAGAAATCTGTGTTGTGAATTGTGGTTATGCAGCAAAATTACCTTGTTTGTCAAATTTGTGTACAAATGCAAAATGCCCAGGGCTCCTGCTGGGGATTTCACCAATAGGACTGGGACCCTTGTACCCTGTCTCCTTTTCCAAATTCCCAGTAGCAGATTTCCGCTGATTCTTTAAAGCCAGGCTTCCTTCCAAGAAAGGAAGCTGTGGCAAGACCTTTCTTCAATAATGAGACCTGCAGGGAGAGGGTTTTTTTTGCTGTTTAAACACAGGTTGCCCATAACTACTAACCATCAAATTAAGTGGCACCTGTGTTGGAGTCAGCAGAAAAATAATCCCACAACAGTTTCATAACTTCTGTCCACAGCTTTTATGTCCTGCATCTCTCAGGGGGCCACAAAGTTCTGTCCCGTCAATGGGAGAAAGAGAAAGAAAAGCCATAAATCGAATGCTCACGTTCTCGTTTTGGTCTGCCACCTCGCTGCAGAGCAAATGTACAGAGAAACACAGAAAAGCAGATGCACGCAGCACCTAGAGGGCTGACTCTGCATTTCCCGAAGTCTTGTGTTGAAATATGTTTCTCTGCTGGGCTATTGCTTCTCCTACTGCCATCTGAAATGCAGCTCAGGAGCATTAGGTTGGAAGGGACCACCTTGGTTGTGATGTCCGGTCTCCTGGGGCACCAAGTACTATGTTCTAGAAGCTCAGTTTTTTAAACTGGTCATGTTTTGCCTTCCAAGCATTCAAGATTTTAGTTCTGCTGGGAGCCTATTCCAGCATTTCTCTCCTCTAAAAGCCAGGAATCATCCTTCAATTTCCAACCATAGTTTATTTTAGGCCTACGTACCCTTTTTCTTTTGCCTGTATTGACTTTTCTATCAAGTAGGTTTTCTCCCTCTATGCTCCTGGTGTTATTATATGTGATCACCATAGACCTCATTTCAGTGACGTAAGCAAAGTCAATTCTTTTCTAGTCTTTTCTTTTTCAGCTCTTCAAGACATGAGATTTTCATCTCCTGAAAGATCTTGAATTCCACTTTGCTTGTACTCAAGTTTATATATATATATATTTTTTTTTTTTTTTTGGTCTTGGGTGAGAAGAGATACACGGAGCACTTCTTGTACATATTCACCAGGAACAGGACTGTGTACCACAGCTCTGAGAATAATTTTCCCTAAGAAACCCCTCCTAATACATCCTTATCTTCACTGGGCCACTGTAACCAGGATACAGCGTACACTTTAAATTGCTGTCACCATACAGCTTGGCTGTAAAAATACAACAGATAAGGCCGGACTAGGGTCTTTTTGGCAGCAATACTTAGGAGTGCATAAAGCCAGCGTTCAAAATTAGTCACAGAATCACACACAGAACCACAAAATGGTAGGGATTGGAAGGGACCTTTGAAAATCATCTAGTCCAACCCCCCTGCCAAAGCAGGTTTACCTAGAGCAGATTGGACAGTAACGCATCCAGGTGGGTTTTGAATATCTCCAGAGAAGGTCTGTCTCTAGTTTTTAACCACCTCATCAAAGACAAATTCCTCTTTGGCTGATACATGTAAAAGCCCAGCCAGAGATGGAAAACAGAACTTTTAGAAATCAGAGAGGGCCCAGACCCTCAGAGGTATTTTAATTTCTACTGAAGTAAATGAGAGTTAGACATCTAAATGAATTTGTGATTCTGGATCTTGATCTTTATACTTTGAGAGATTATTTTAAAAGACATTTGCTCATATTTTTGAAAGCTCTTTTGAAAGTCTATCAAGCTGAGCACTGCCACAATAAGGATCCTCCAAATCATTAGTTATTTTTTAAAAATATTAATTTTTGAGGCCACAACTGGAATACTGTGTCCAGTTTGGGGCTCCCCAGTTCAAGAGGGACAGGGATCTGCTGGAGCGAGTCCAGCGAAGGGCAACTAAGATGATGAAGGGATTGGAGCATCTCCCTGATGAGGAAAGGCTGAGAGAGCTGGGACTCTTTAGCCTGGAGAAGAGAAGGCTGAGGGGAGACCTTATTATGGCGTACAAGTATCTGAAGGGTGGGTTGAAGGAGGATGGAGCCAGGCTCTTTTCAATGGTTCCCAGTGACAGGACGAGGGGCAATGGGCACAAGTTAGTACACAGGAAGTTCCGTTCAAATACACGGAAAAACTTCTTTACGGTTCGGGTGACAGAGCACTGGCACAGGCTGCCCAGGGAGGTGGTGGAGTCCCCTTCCCTGGAGATTTTCAAGACCCACCTGGATGCAGTCCTGAGTGATGTGCTCTGGGCAATCCTGCTTTAGCAGGGGAGTTGGACTAGATGATCTCTAGAGGTCCCTTCCAACTCTGAAAACTCCATGATTCCGTGATTCCGTGATAATCCTCTTTAGGATCGCCAAGCTCACAGTACTCACTAGGCATCTTGGTGCGAGAAAGAAGTTAAAATCTAATTTATCTGATTAAGGTCAGGGTAGGTGTTTAAAAGGTTTTGAGGAAAAGTTATTTAAAAGTGTGCATCACTTTGAGATAAAAAAATAACAGGAGTGTATGGAGCCCTTGGATCCCACTAAGAACTCAGTAATTTTGAGATCTCTTAGAATTTGAAGACAGGACGTAAAACATTAAAAGCACTGCTTTGCAATGAAGTGTTTCAAGAGATTGGATGATACTGGCTCAGTCTTTTTCATAGTTAATGAGCAATAATCTATGCGACCATTTTTGGTGGTGAGTTGCTCTCTGCTTTCTCCCTAGTTGACATCCGCAGATAGACTATTTCCTCCACGCTTTATTGTTTTACATATTTACAAAAAAAATTAGGCTCCATCTGCAGCTTGTGAGGCTGCAAAAGGGAAACAATTCCCCCCAGATTGAGAGCAATAATAGGTTGTTCTCCATGCAAATTGGGCAAAGCAAATGTTGGGTAATTGGCTAAAAATGAGACTCTGATGATCTCTGTTCCAAACTGTCATTTAAGTCAAACAAATGTATTTGCATGTGAGGAATACTGCCAGTGTACAGCTGGAGGAGTCTTAATAGTTGGGCTGTCACGTATTGATTCAGGCTAGACTCCACCATGCAGATGTGGGGTGGCGGGTGTGTTTGCGATCAGAGTGAATTTGTTCCATACTTGTAGGGGAATCGGGCAATAACAGGACAACACAGCCCCTGGGCAGCTGTTGGGGACCAGAGAGCTTTTATGCTTGTAGATATCTTCAGCAGAAATGCGATGGCTATCCTGGGTCAGATTAAAGCTACGTCTAGTGATATAACCTGTCTCTGATGACAGTCAGAGCAAACACTTAAGAAGGTTATAAAGTTGTATCTCCCTTGATAATCCCTCTTAGAGAGTGACTTAGGGACTTCCTTTGCTGTTGAGGGACGTGCTCCAGCCAAGCTGATCAAAGCCATGGCTGAGGCCAAGGTAATAAACCTGCTAAGGAGTAAGGGTCACACTTTCTGTCTCTTTTAATGTGTTCTCACATTTTTCAGATTAGATCTTGGTTGCAGATCACAGGCAAGGAGACCTTACATCCACCCTCAATGTACCTTATAAGTACAGCCTGAGAATAATAAAATCATCTTTTCAGTTCCCTGACTGCTGTTTGATCACAAACAAGGATGCAAAAGACTATCATTGCAGAACGCTTTGGAAAATTGGAGGTCTTGCTACCCCCAAACAGAAGAAAAAGACTTATATGGAGCCCTAAGAGGCTGATCGTCAGCAGAAACTCTTGCCATCTTCCTTCCTGAAGAACCATCAGGTGAGCAACTGGTAGAGACAGAGACCAAATGAGTTTGTCTATCCAGTCTACTAAAGCACCCACCCTCTGTTGCAATTCAAACCTTCCCAGTTGCTTCTAATAAAGGCAGACCCAAAAAGAAAGCCATTTAAGGGCAAAGAGCATTTAGGGCCACAAAGATGATCAGAGGGGTGGAGCACGTCTCCTGTGAAGACAGGCTGAGAGAGTTGGGGTTGTTCAGCCTGGAGAAGAGAAGGCTCTGGGGAGATCTTATAGCCCCTTCCAGTATCTGATGGAGGCCTGCAAGAAAGCTGGAGAGGGAATTTTTGAAAGGGCATGTAGTGATAGGATAAGGGGGAATTGACTTCAAACTCGGATAAAGGAGATTTAGAATAGATATTAGGAAGAAATTTTTCACTCTGAGGGTGGTGAAGAATTGGCCCAGGTTGCCCAGAGAAGTTGTGGAGGCCCCATCCCTGGAGGTGTCCAAGGCCAGGTTGGATGGGGCTTTGAGCAACTTGGTCTGGTGGGAGGTGTCCATGCCCATGGCAGGGGGGTTGGAACTTGATGATCTTCAAGGTCCCTTCCAACCTAAACCATTCTGTGGTTGTATGAATCTGAAGCCTAGTGACAAGCAAATAAACATCAGATGCAAACAAAGTCCGCTCAGGAATATATATCCCAACAGTCTTTGAGGAGATGGTGCTATACAGTCCACAGAACATTTATCATGCCACGGGCAAGCAGACTGACCCCAATCTTAATTGGATCTGGGCTGACTAACCCTCTGGCAGCTCCTTTGAAACAATAGTATAATAACTTGGGAATGTGCATTGAATGTGCTGCTTTGTTATCAGCAGGCAGCTGCTCAGCTGTGATTCATAAATCCTCATCAGATGAGGAGGAGTCACAGCACGGACTAGTTTGGTCAGTTCGGTTATAAAGCACCTGCTTGTGGCCAGGGACGGGCTAAGCTGCAATCACAGGCGTCTAGCGCTGCAGATGATAGGGTGAGTTAGCTGTTGTGATACAAAAGGTCTGTTTTTCAAAGACACGTAACTTTGTTGTTTTCATTCCGCTACAGATCACCTAGAGAGACTGTTTAAGCAGGATGAAAGCTTTCAGTTAATGTGTTAGTTCTTTTTCTGCCAGAGACCCAGGTAGAAATATTACAACTCTGCATCTTATCCAAACAAAGTATGATGGATTTACATGGCACAAGCAGGACTAAAATCATAGAATCACAGAATGGTTTAGGTTGGAAGGGACCTTGAAGATCATCGAGTTCCAACCCCCCTGCCATAGACAGGGACACCTTCTACCAGACCAGGTTACTCAAAGCCCCATCCAACCTGGCCTTGAACACCTCCAGGGATGGGGCAGCCACAGTTTCTCTGGGCAACCTGTTCCAGTGCCTCAACACCCTCAAAATATCCTGGGAAACTTCATTGGCAGGACAGTGCAAAGGCAAAAGATTTCTGTTAGTCCTAGGACTGAAACGTAGAGGGTGTTTCAAACTAAGAGGGTGTTTCAAACTAAGAGCAAGGAATAAAGCTCAACAAGTACAGGCTTATCTAGAAGACTATTTGATTCTCTGTTCTGCTAAAAGATAGCTTTTAAATTCACATTCTTCCCATATCTGCCTGTCACGTTACCCTTCTCAAGCCCTTCTCTCAGTGCTGTTTAGTGACAGCACTGACCTTTTGTAGCAACTCAAGCACACAAGACTGTACCTTACAAGATGCAAAGATAGAGGTGGAGTTAGATTTAAGTGTAGGGATTGATCCTTGAAATACAGACATGTTCTGGGCTTTTTTTGCATAATCATATGCAGTAAAAAGATAAAGAGAACATGGAATAAATAAACAAGTAAACAAGAAGTTAAATGAAATGAAGTATGCATGTGTATATGTGTGTGTACACAAAGACTCAAGCAGTATATAACAAGCATTCACAAAACTAAATATTTAAGCAAAAGAAACTAGAAAATACAAGGAGCAGTGCGACAGTCCCGCAGCTTTCTCTGGAGGCTCTGATGATGCTATCTAGTCTCCTAGGCTTAGGTTAGTGATTTACTCATAGTAAAGTGGACTTTAAGAAATTGAGGTACATGTCTAAATACAGATGTTAAATGAAGTCAGACTATGCCCATACAAACGAGAAGTGTGTCAGAAAAACATTTCACACTGACTACTTCCCCAGACCAACTCCATACTTCTAAGCCTGGTCAGGTGATATGAGAATAATAACTTCAGATTTCTGGTCTTAAAAGTTCAGAAACTGTAATTGCAGTTTCTGTTCCTCTGTATTCTCCCTAATTCTGACATCTCTGCTCCACAGTAAAGCAGTGGAATCATGCTATAGCAGCATCTGCACTTTCACCTGTCCATCCTACATGTAAAAAAAAATAAAAAAAATAAAAATTAAACTTAAAAAAAGACTTAGTTGTATTTTGTATAATCACACTTAATGTAACTAACCAAATAAATGTACTACTTATTCTGACCTCTCTTTTTATCCCCACTTAGCTAATATCTGTGAATCCCTCAGCTTTTTATGCCCACAGAGAATATTCCATCTCAGCCTTTTGGCTGTTGGAAGGTCTCCAGGGCAAGAGATGTCCCTCAGTTTTTAGGGTACCTAAAGCAATGACATCTCTTTGATAACTGATGAAGCTTGGCACCATAGGGTGCACAGAAGTAATAATGGAGGACAACAGCATTACGCATACATAAAGAGCTATAGTAAGGAAAGTCATGAAGATGTGGGAACGATTCATTGTTCGGGATGAGTGTTAACTCTTCACAGAAACTTCACTAGAAACAGCAGCAGGAGCTTTATGGAGACAATACATATTACAGCTTAGTCTGAGTCTACTCCAAAATCCAGACCTGTCTACCATCCAAAACATAATAATTTAAACGATTTCTATGAGACCCAGGAGTTGGAATCTTGAAATTGGAGATATTTGATATACTGAATATCATCCTTTTCAGGACTCAAGATCTTGTTCATGCAGCACGCACCTTAGGATCAACCTTAAGATCAACGAATGTATTACAGTCTGTTCCGTCAGCAGTTATTGCCAATTTAGCCTCATCTACAACATGGCCCAAGAGTGTTTGGTCATGACTCACAGCAGGCTTAGGCCAGCTTTCAAATTGAGCTTTGACCATGAACAGAAATTTGGCATTTCTCATTACTGGTGGCAAAAGAAGAGAGCTAATGCATCATAGAAATGTCCCTATTTCCCATAGAAAGCTGTTGACTACAACAAGCCAGGAAACTGAAATGACATTCCTGAAGGTATCAGCCATTCCTCTAGCCCAGGAGCCTGTCTAAAATGTATCTTATCACCAAAGACAAAGCTACGCTAAGAGAATCATGGACAAACTCCTTTGGCTGCAGTCTGCTGCCTTCTGACAAGCCTGATGGAAATATTTGTGGGGAAACGTGGCCACGGAGAAACACTGGTTTTCTAGGCAATCAGATACCAGGAAAAACATCATCATAAAGCTATTTGTTATGCCTGGTTTAAATGGGAAATAAGTAAAAACAGTGGGACACGCTATCAGAAAAGAGGCCAAAGACTGGCACAAGAATTGTGTCGCTTCTCATGCCGAGAAAACAAGCTGAACCCAACCACTTGGTGTGTTTAAATCACAGTGTTTCCATGCAGAGATAAGGATTAACTGTTCCCTTGCAGATCTTCAGTACAGCAATCACATAATCCCTCCACCGCCTCATATTAAAGATCTTTTCTCTTCTATAGCCAAGGGTCAAAAGTTTAGTGAAATTAACTGGCTAGAGTATTTTTTCTTTTATTTATGGGAGAAGCTGTAGTACTTAAGCTCCAGATGTAACTGCTGGAGCACACAGCTACAGTCACATCTGACAGGGCTGTAGCCCTCTTCTCCTTTGTTGCCCTGTCTGCAAGGGTGGAGAGGAAATCAGGGAGGGCGAGCAGAACCCCCGTCCTCTATATTGCAGTGTTATAGTCATAAATTAAGCCTATTCTCAAAGCTGGATCCATCATTCACATTATAAACATTGAAGCCAATGCTATAGGCACAAAACCTGCGGCTCGTTAAATGAGGAATTGCTGAGAATAATAAGCCCATAGCAGCAGCCCAAATTCATGCATACCTGAGCAGATCTGGGAACAGAGGTTTTGGGATCACAAATATTCCCATGATTCCAAAGGTTTTCTTCAAAAAAATTATTTAATTATGTCTACGGAGGTGAGTGTTCATAGGCACTGCAATGACCAGCCCTGGTACATCAATGCCTAAAATCTGCACTGCGTATGTAGGTGGAGGAGGACCATCCATGGGGTCCCCAGCATATGAAGGACATGTTCGAGTGGGTCCAGAGGAGGCCACAGAGATGCTCCAAGAGCTGGAGCACCTCTGTTTTGAAGACAGGCTGAGAGAGTTGGGGTTGTTCAGCCTGGAGAAGAGGAGGCTCTGGGGAGACCGTACAGCCCCTTCCAGTGCCTAAAAGGGCTCCAGAAAAGCTGAAGAGGGACTCTGGATCAAGGAGTGGAGACATAGGACGAGGGGGAATGGTTTTAAACTGGAAGAGGAGAGATTTAGATTAGAAGTTAGGAAGAAATTATTTACTCTGAGGGTGGTGAGACATTGGAACAGATTGCTCAGGGAAGTTGTAGATGTCCCACGCCTGGAAGTGTTCAAGGCCAGGTTGGATGGGGCTTTGAGCAACCTGGTCTGGTGGGAGGTGTCCCTGCCCATGGCAGGGGGGTTGGAACGCGATGGTCTTTAAGGCCCCTTCCAACCTAAACCATTCTATGATTCTACGATTCGATGATTTTATGTCTCAAGAAACAAGTTCTCCAGAAAGCACCTTCTAAATGCATCACAATGACGTTGCTTGTCTTCTGTTTTGTGTGATCTTCCTACAGATCCTACACTTACTAAGGCAGTAGAAATGCTGGAGAAAGGCAGAGAAGTGTTATTTTTTCATTTACTTTTGTGACAAAGGTTTATGGAGTTTTGGTGTACCTTTGCAAGGTTGGTCTATGGTCTTTCATCACACCTGCCTATTTCTTCAGGTAAACTTTGAGCTACCATGGGCAAAATGTGCATGGTCACTGAAGACTTTTTAAAACTAAAGGACTAATTACACAATGTCTGTCTGGTTCAGAATAAGAGGAGAAAATAAAAAATTTAAGGTGTTTCCTCGTATTATGAGGCTTTTTGCAGGTAGACAAAAATATCTGCAGATGCAGAGTATCTTCTGTTAGGATGGTTTGGATAGACTAACTTTCTTTATGAACATCAGCTTATTGAACCAGTCTGTGAATTAGGTTATCTGTGAGCTGTGAGCTGTGAGACCTATAGCAACCACATCTCGAGTATCATGATGTTGCTGCATGCTCCATAGCTGTGGTATTATAATGTGAATGTGATAATGTGAATTATCTTTGCCTGTGTAACGGAATTTAATATATTAAGAAATCTGTTATGTCTTAAATTCCATGTAAAAGCTAAAAGCGCACCAAAGACTATGAGTGACTTTGTGGAGCAGCTGATAAATTCCACCTTGTAGGGATAAACACTCCCCATAAAGTACCTGCGTACTTGTTTTTAAAAATGTTCAGACGTTTCAGTTCAAAAGGAGACACTGAGAGGTGGAGGCCCTTTTCTTTCTCGAAGAATAATTTTCAGTGCTTTCTACAGATGTTCAGATTCTGCATTTACCAGCTAGCCTTGGGGTTTTGCATCAGTGTGGCATCCCCCTAGGCAGAATTATCAGAGGTCATGGTCATCATTTTAATGGTCAATGAGGTTTCTGATCAAAAGCCCTCCTCTAAACATCTCTCTTACTGGTGGCAGGGTACACTGAAGAAGGTGGTATATGGCTTGAGAACTCGTGAAAATACTGTTCCCAACCAACTTGAATGGAGTAGCTCAACAGAAGGAAAGCATCACCCTGCTGCACTTTGTCTTATATCACAAACCAAATCCACAGATGTGTTTTGTCTGGTGGCATGTTTTCTGAAACAGAACTTCTCAAAGAAGTTGGAGTAGACTCCAGTTTTGAGTTCCTAAGAAAACTGTGCTCTCCAATTTCACGGCTGCCTCAGAGCTTATTTCAGGGTTGGTTTTTTGTTTGGGTTTTTTTTTTTTTTTTTTCCCATATGACATGCCACAGCTTGGAAATGGTGTCTTTTCTTTTAGGTCTATGTGGGCCATTAATCTAGAGGCCAACTGAATCTCTGAGATTCCGCCCACTTTTAACAGTTGCTCATTCAAATGCTACAGTCCGGCGGGTAAAAAGGCAATGGAAAGTTTTCTTTTCTCACCTTGTTTCAGCAGCTAGCAAAATAATGGAGGGACACGGGAACAGAAATCCATAAACACCAGGAATAAGAGCCAAGTATTGTCGCATCAAAAGCCATTGCTTTTAATTCACCGTTTCCCAGAGGATTATTCCTATTGCTTCATGTACGACCCAGCTCCTCTTTGTGCAAATGACTCAGCCCAAGAGGACATTTTAGATGACATTTATTATTTACATTTTTATATCCCTTTGGAGATTCCTTCCCTTTCCACTGTGCCCCCACATCTTTCTTTTAATTTCTGTCCCAGCTTTCTCACTGTGCTGTATCACCCTGACTGTGAGAGTCAGAGCTGAGGAATATACCCAAGACCAGTGTTTTCAGTACTGCAAGGGAAAAAAATATTAATGGAACAGCTCATCTGTTGAAATTTTAGCTATAACTGAGTGTACTAAAGTCTGCTCAGTGTTTGCCCGTGAAGCAGCTTGTATTTCCATGTAGAATTTCTTCCCAAAGGGTTCTGTAATAAAGATGATTTAGCAGGTAGCACTCTTCCCTCATTCAGTCACAATGAAATAACCTTTTGCTGGATGTAGCGTTTTTATGATAACACAAGACCACGCTATTCTTATTATCCAGCCACTGTTTGTCCTTTTTGTCATACATCTCACAATTCCTTTCGCTTTCTCACAGGTGTGGATAGCAGTGTTAGTTTTAGCTCACAGGTGGCTGTTGCAAAGGGTAAGAGCACGTGGATGAGGAAGAGCACAAAGTTATTTAAGAGTAACTTCCAATTACAGCCAAATGCAAAATGGTTTTCCCACGCTATGAAGCATGTTAGTAGCCCATCTCCAGATCTTCCTGCTCTTTCCAGGAGTAACCCATGCATTTCAGTGTTCTGGAGTGATAAAAAAAGAACTCCTTTTCTTTGCCTGAGGACTGCAGAAGTCACTGGAGAGGTGGGAGAAGCAGCGTGAAGTCTTTGCCTGATCCAAAGGAGGGATTTCAGCCAAGGCAAACAGCCTTCCTTAGGTCATTCTGGAGGACCAAGCTGACCTTTCTTCCTTTCTCTCCTTATTACTGTCACGTAGTGATGTGATCTGTTCCTACAGAGCACATCCAGATATGCAAAGACACTTTCAGGCTCTTACATCTTCCATGTGAATCTTCCTTAATACTCCTGAAGAGCAGCTGCTGAGATACCTTAACTCATACTGGCAAAGGTGAGTAGACCATAGACCAACCTTGCAAAGGTGCACCAAAACTCCATAAACCTTTGTCACAAAAGTAGATGAAAAAATAACACTTCTCTGCCTTCCCCCAGCATTTCCACTACCTTTTGCTCAAGTGACCTAAATACAGGTCTCACTCTCACTGATGGATGAAGTAACTCTACATATTCCCCATTTTAATAGGAATTCCTCAGGAAATTACTCATTTAAGTATGTTCCTCATCCACCGAAGAACAGGAGACATTATTTATAAAATAGTCCACTCTTCATGTGTTGATGCCTGAACTGATCATTTGTTCCACTCTCATTTTCAAGCAGTGTAGTGTATCTGGGTATGATATGTAAAGGCTAGACATTTTTAAGGATAATTTGCAAATCTGCAACACCTTCTAGCCAAAGACAAAGCAAAGATGCTTTGTTAATCAGCAAGTTCGCTGATGATACCAAACTGGGTGGGGTGGCTGACACCCCAGAGGGCCGCGCTGCCATCCAGCATGACCTGGACAGGCTGGAGAGCTGGGCAGAGAAGAACCTAATGAGGTTCAACAAAAGCAAGTGCAAGGTCCTGCACCTGGGGAGGAAGAATGCAAAGCACCGGTATAGGTTAGGGGCGGACCTGCTGGGAAGCAGTTCTGAGGAGAAGTATCTGGGGGTCGTGGTAGATAGTAAATTATCCATGGCCCAGCAATGTGCCCTTGTTGCCAAAAAGGCCAATGGAATCCTGGGCTGCATAGGGAAGAGTGTGGCCAGTAGGTCGAGGGAGGTCATTCTCCCCCTCTACTCTGCACTGGTGAGGCCACAACTGGAATACTGTGTCCAGTTTTGGGCTCCCCAGTTCAAGAGGGACAGGGAACTGCTGGAGCGAGTCCAGCAAAGGGCAACTAAGATGATGAAGGGATTGGAGCACCTGCCTTATGAGGAAAGGCTGAGAGAGCTGGGACTCTTTAGCCTGGAGAAGAGAAGGCTGAGGGGAGACCTTATTATGGCGTACGAGTATCTGAAGGGTGGGTTGAAGGAGGATGGAGCCAGGCTCTTTTCAATGGTTCCCAGTGACAGGACGAGGGGCAATGGGCACAAGGTAGAACACAGGAAGCTCCGTTCAAATACACGGAAAAACTTCTTTACGGTTCAGGTGACAGAGCACTGGCACAGGCTGCCCAGGGAGGTTGTGGAGTGCCCTTCTCTGGAGGTTTTCAAGACCCACCTGGATGCAGTCCTGAGTAATGTGCTCTAGGCAATCCTGCTTTAGCAGGGGAGTTGGACTGGATGATCTCTAGAGGTCCCTTCCAACTCAGAAATTCCGTGATTCCATGATCCTGTAATCTATGCTCCTAGCTAGTTCTTTTTGCCCATCCCTTAGCGGCAGACGTGAACAGGTTGTCACTCATGCCCTTTGTTACCCCTGCAGTGCAGGTTAGCACAGCAATGGAGGAAAGTTTCCATCTGCAGTTGCAAAAGAAAGGGGGAAAGGAAGAAGTGGAGAATTTATGGTAGATAGATTTGGCATTTCACCCCAGACCGTTCAGGAGGGGTTTTCCAGAGCCAAGGACAGACTTCAGTGGGGAAAGCCTGACTACTTGACATCAGTAGGGACTGTGCTACTGATATTCATCTGACGGAGTTATCACAGACTATACTTCAGGTTATGAGCAAAAATGCTCTTCTTCCTGCTCAAATGACTCCCCTGCCTTTGCACTTCCAAAACCTGTGCTCAGCTGTGCATCTCCACTCCCTGCTAAGATCAGGGCAGGACTGGCACTGAGGCTACAGAAGGTGCTGTTTGATGTCTTGGGTTCGTAGGTGGTTAATAACCGCTAATCTTTCTGAGCGATAGCCTTTGCTCACAGAGTGGGGCAGGAACCTAGGGATGTAACATCTGTGCTCCGAGAAAAGGACTGACTTAATGCACTTTTCCCCTTTGCCAATGCATGAATTCACTTTGCAGTATGGAAGATATCTCAAGTTCAGACATCTGGAGCTCCGTGCAATTTCAGGCATGTTCAACGTCTTCCCCTAAGTAACAGTTGACTCCTGGAGGGAATAAATATTGTTTGGAGACACCTGAAGGGTGAAAGAGGTGCGTCTTCAGCATTGAGATGCATTTTAAGCCTGTAGGTCTGAACTGTCAGTGAGCACAGACTGTCCCAGCAGGGAAGCAGCTGGGGAGGCAACATGTGCATGTGTCTGCTAGACCACAGCACGAAAAATCATTTGTGATTTCATTGGCCCTTTCTTAAAAAGAATAGTTTTGTCGCTGTTTGGAACGAAACCAAAAAAAAATTGTCAAATCCAAAGGAAATGTTTCAAGTCACTCAGTGCTTTGAACTGTGGAAATGTTTCAATAAGGCTTTTTTTTCTTTTTGTAAAATGAAGAAAATATAAAAATGAGAGTCTGTTTCACATGCTAAATATCTGCTTTATACAGGGAAACATTCGAAAACGATTATCCTGCCTTTTCAGTTCCCTCTGCTCTTTTTTTCCACTGAAGCTTCAAAGACCCTTCAGACTCTACTCATTCATAAACCCAGGAAACTGTCAGTAATTTAAGAAGTAAACTTACCAAGGGAATGTAAGAGGAGCATTCGCACGCTTGATAACCAAACGTATCAGAGTCTATTCTAATTTATCAAGGGACTATTCTCGTTTACCAGTATTATTGGGGGAACCCAAATCCAACAGAGGTTTGGTAAATGTGATTTGGAAGCTATCCAGCCTGGCATGGGATGGTGTCCTGGTTTGAGGTAAAACACGAGCAATTTTGTTCAGTAACTTGGCTTCTTAGCTGGGCCTCTTCTAACTATTGACATTAACAGCATACTTTGCAGACACTGTTTGCTCTCAGAGTAATAAGACCTATGTTTATAGTTGATGCCAAAGAATGATATGCGAAGAGGCTCTTGTTTATACTTATTGCTATAACACCCAAGGCCAACCAACTTTGTTATTTGCCCCATTGGAGAGTTGGCAGCGGAAAAGTGTAGAGGGGTTCCACCTGCAGGGAGGAGCAGACAGGACAGGTGACCCAAAACTGACCAGTGGAGTATTGCATCCCATCTGCCTCATGCTCAGTATAAAAGCTGAGGGATCAAAGGGTCACCCCTCTTTCTTCAATGGCCAGCGGCTGAGGAGGACTCTGTCTGTTCATCTGTCTTTGATCCCAATACTGAATCCAGACCCAGAATCCAGTTCCAGTCTGTCACTGAGTCCAGTCTGGGACTTCCCCAGTGTCAGCAGGTGATGTGATTGTCATCCTGAGAGCTTGATACAGTTTTGTATATATTTCATTATTCTGTTTTTATTTTATTATTAATATTTCATTAAAGTAGTTTAGCTCCTTCTAAACTCAGGAGTATCTTTTTTCCTCCTCTGCCTCTCTCTTTAAAGAGAGGTGGGGGAAGCATCTGTCGGTTCCATCTGGGGTGCCCCACATCCCCAGTGGCCAGTTTGGATTAAACTACAACAGATGGAAACACACATCCCCTTGCAATCAGTGCTGTCTACTGCAAAATAACACTGCCATTTTGATACCGCAGCCTCATATGAAGGCACCAATAGACAGTGCGATAATAGCACTTTGAAAATGATAAGTGGCACATTAAACTCTGCTCCAGTTCCTTAGCTCCCAGTGATAACAAGGATTCACCAACAAATATTAGTTATACAGATGCAGCACATGTGCCAAGAAATTATAGACAGAAAAATCAGTCACCTCAAATGATGTGAACGCAGCACTAACCCCGAGCTCTAAAAGCCAGAACTTGTGGTTTTGTGCCTGAAATGTCCTGGCAGAAGATAAAGATCTTATCACTTGCTGAAATGAAAAGTGCAACTTTTTAAGAACATATTTCTGAACGCATGGAAGAAATGCCAGCATTCATTTTTGGATGAAGGAATTCAGTATTGCCTCTTCTGCATCTGAAAACTTATGGAAGATGGAGATATTGCGTGTTAAAGCAGATGGGATAATTCACTGATTTATGACTGGTAAATTCAGAGTATTGCCCCTATTGGTAATGTTTGTAAAGCCTATACTTAATGCAAATTGAATAAAAGAAAATTTTCAAACCTTCCTGGAGTCTACTGAATAGCTCAGTAAACTTCTTCTGAATTTATAATTTGCTGTTGCTTTTCAAAATGCCATACACAAGAGAGAGGGGGAGAGACTCAGAGGGATAGTTAGCAAGTGGAATGGGTTATTGGGGAAGATGATTGAAGAATCTCGTTGTGCTGAAGTTTTACTGGCATTTCTTTCCACAGAAGGCAGCCTGCCATCTCAGCATTTCTTCTCCTATTCTTGAAGTGTCTTATCTTCCCAGCCATGTGTTCATATGCTTTGTTAATGAGCATGATATATAATACATTTCACATAGAGCCAATGCAAGCCTGATTTACAAAGGATGGGGTGAAAATCTGCCTTTGCGATGGGATGTGAATCCTAATGTAGCAGAATTTTCTGCAAATGCTATGTGGTTGTAAATAATGGAAGAAGGATAAGAATAGACAAGTCAAGCCAATACCTGAGGTGCATCTTAATTGCCTTGCTTGGTACAAACAAGTAGCAACACATGTTGCTTCTCATGAGCTCAGCTTGGAAGATACTTTAATGGTTTTGGGCTAAATTTGTATGACCTAAAGTAGCTATGGGTTACTGTTTTGTCAGTCAACCTGCCCGTCTGAGTTGCACTAATGCAAGACGGAAAACTAGTCCCATCCCACTGGGATCCATTTAGGTACATCTGAAACATTTTTTAGACCTTCTGAGCTGGTTGTGTTGTAAGGCTTATGGAAAAGTTTAATGATACTAAACCGAGTGGGGAAGTGGACACTTGGGAAGGGAAAGCTGCCCTACAGGAAGATCTGGATAGGCTGGAAGAGTGGGCTAACAAGAACCTTATAAAGTTCAACAGACAAATGTAAGGTCTTGCATCTGGGAAAACGAAATCCAGGAGTGCAGCGCAGGCTGGGATCTACCTGGCTGGGGAGCAGCTCTGTGGAAAGGGACCTGGAGGTCCTGGGGAACAACAAGCTCAATATGAGTGAACAGTGAGCAGCTGCAACAAAGAAAGCCATCAGGATGCTGGGTTGCATCAACAAGGGCATCACCAGCCGAGATAACGAAGTCTTTATCCCACTTTACTCAGTGCGTGTCAGACCATGCCTGGAATACTGTGTTCAGTTTTGGCCCCCGCAATACAAAAAAGATGTGGACAGGCTGGAGAGGGTCCAGTGATGGGCCACTAAGATGACTGAAGGACCGGGAAGCCTGCCCTATGAGGAAAGGCTGAGAGAACTGGTTTCGTTCAGCCTTGAGAAAAAAAAGGCTTAGAGGAGACATCCCCGTGTTCCAGTATTTAAAGGGTGGCTACAGAGATTACAAATTACTCCTGAGGACATTCTGATTGGACACAAGAGAAAAATTTTTCACAATGAGAACAACCAGCCTTTGGAATAAACTCCCCAGGGAAGGGGTGGACACCCATCACTGGACACTTTTAAGATTCAGCTGGACAGGGTGCCGGGCCATCTTGTCTAGATCATGCTTTTGCCAAGAAAGGTTGAAACAGATGATCCTTGAGGTCCCTTCCAACCTGGTGTTTTATGATTGTGTTATTCTATGACTGGAAAATAGTCTTCCCTGAGCAGACCAGAGGAAGAGGTATTCAGCTATATTCAGAACCAGTGCAGGTCTATAGATCCTGATGGGGGCAAATGGTTTTCCTTCCTCCTACTTCTCCATACCAGCCTGGTATGACCTTGTAGCTGACCTTGCTTGGAGCAGGAGGTTGGCTTACAGACCTCCTGGATCCCTTCCAGCCTGAATTAATCTGCGATCCTACTGTCATTTATAGGCATTACAGTCTCCCACCTACATTTCATAGCGCAGGAAAGGGTATTTTCCATGAGGAATAATGGGTTTGAAATATAATACGAAACACCACACTAAAGCAAGTTTTCAGGACTCCAGGTCTTTGCTGCTGTTTCATCACAGTGGGTAGTCCTTTTTTTAGGAAACAAGCTCTCAATTTTGTTAGGGTTTACTGAAATAGAGATGAAAACAAATGATAGCCATTAAAAGCTGAAATGCTCCTGCTTGCTATGATTCAGTCAACTGCTCCTATGACAAAGTGCTGTCTAGATACTCAGTCAACAACCAGGACTTCATTATTCTGAAAATTGTCTTTAGAAGCACACAAGCCAAGTTTTTCATCAATATAAGCCTAAGTTCTTCATGTAAGACTCATCTCTGCTGCAGGATGGGATGGCACTTAGGGAGACATAGGGCACGTCTTTCAAGGTTGTTGCAATACAAGGTCCCTAAATATAGATCATGAATAGATGTGCCTCGATACCGATGTTTACTAAACACCCAGTGTCTCCCAGAGGCAGCTTCTCTAGGAAGCAAAAGACCTCAGAATTATACAGAGTCAGAGTTCAATGTCTGAATTAAAAAAAAAAAAAAAGAAAAGAAGTGGGTGTGATTCAGCTGGATTGGTACAAAACTGAAAGTTCAGTTCATTCAGCTTGGGATTTACTTTTGTATTTTCTTCACTTGTAATTGGATATTTTTCTTCACTTTCAGGTTTTAAAGTATTTCAGAAAAACCTTTTCAGCTAGAGGCCAACTGGAAAAAAAAAAACAACCACATTTATTTTAGAAAGGTGGAGTCAAAGCATCCTTCTTCTGTAGGAATTAGGTAGATATTTCCAAAATGTTACAATTTCAAATTTGTGCCACACAGTGCATAACTTTATTTCTTTAATAGTTGAAAGGAGTGACCTAATTTAATTAAATTTAGAGAATAATTTTGGTCCCTTTGGAGGTCCATTTTTTCTTGATTTTTTAAAATTAAAAAACAAAACAACTACAAAAAGAAAAAAAAAAAAAAACAAACCAACAAAAAAGTGCTCACATTCTCTATTTAGATATAGCCAGGAAGAGTTTAACCAGATATGCTGAAAGCTCTATTGTAAAGACCTTTCCCAGTCATCTTGTCTCACTAACTGAAAAACCTTAAATAAAAATAGCCCAGACTCCCCAGAGCACCTTCCAAACGTCGCCTTTGTAGACTGAGGCTGATCCATTGCAACATCTTACGGATCTCTTACCTAAGAGCAATTTGTGTCTTAGTTTCATGAGACAGAAGGCTTGATAAAATAGAAGCAGCTCCTACCTAGGTATATGAACTTCCTTCCTACACTTACCAGGAAGGGAATTACCATCTTCTGTATGAAAGATATTTTCAGCATAAAAAGCTGAAATATACAAAAATACAAAATAATAAAAAATAAACAGCAAATAATAAATAGAAAAGAAAAAAGAGAAAAGAAAAAGGAAAGAAAAAAGGAAAGGAACAATATCACCTGTTGTTTAACCACTATTTGTATTGGTAACTGCAGCGTTCCTGGGTCTCTCTTCATCCAGAAGACTCACCATAATTCCACATTGGGCTGAACAAGATTTCCAAGTGAAGCTTAGAAAGTAGTTGTATCCTAATGCACTGGAGTGGGACGTGTGGTATGAATACACAACTTTTTCTGTTTGCTTGATCTAACATTAACCTCCAGTGCTGAAAACACACATCTTTATACTTTGAAACAGGGATCAAGCTATGGCCAAGAGCTGTCAGAAGAAATTTCTTCTGATTTAAGGTACCGTTTATCTCAGAATCAAGTGTAAAATGCAATTCTGCTGTGTAGATGAAGCACAGTGTCTGTGACCCAAAAAATAAGATTTGTGGTTAGATTTCCACATGCATCTTGGGAACAATGGAGCAACACATCTGCTACAGAAATATGAACTATGCAGCTGAGGATCTGGAGCTTGGATTTACCAAAGAGGAAACAAACCAAGCACAGATCATATTTCTCGCTATGGAAATCCGTGACCTCATCAGTTAATTGCTTGCTGGCACTGGTTTTAAGCACGAGAGTATGGTCCTGGCAGATCCCTCTGTAAGTACTAGAGCCAGCTGAAGTGCCCTCATTGCACTGGAAAGCATCTCTGGAAATTGTGTTTGATAAGAAATCAGCTTCAGCCAACTGACTGCTGCGTCTTTCTCAATCTTCAAAAAGTTGTGATGAATATTTCTGCTTTTCTGATTTTAATTCAGAAAACCAGGCGAATGGGTAAAAGCTACCATGTGATTAGGTTCTTCTCCATTGTCTCTCTTTCTAGGCACACCAATTTCAGGTACCTACTGATTAAAGCTGCAAGATGTAGAGCCAGTCTGAGTTGCGACAGAAAATCAAAGTAAGTGAACTGCTACAAAAAGTCTGTTTCTTTCTTTCCTCTGCTTTGAGGAATCCATGCAGGCAACATTATCCTACACCTGGAGCATTGGCAGGAATCAGTATCACGGTGCATTATCTTGTAAATCTGTTCCTTAATGAAAGGGCAAATATTGACTCCTTGAGGGAAAAGACTTTGGTAATTTCTAATCAGACCATTTTTTCCAGAAGAGTTGGACATTCAAAAGCGAAGCCTCTCTTTCCTCCTGCACCCTGTTTCTTCTTCAATCACTTACACCCTTCTGAACCAACCTGATCAATACATAGTTACTGAAAAGCACAGCTAGAGTTGATCACTGGAGAAGCAATCAGGCAGGGTTGGACTAATTTAATCTACATTTAAGGAACTGCAGTTTGTCTCCCTATAAACTGGTGACCCCTTTTTAGAGTGCACAAATTAAAAAAATTAAAAAAAGATGCATTTGGCATGTGGTTGAAGCGATGGATTTTGAGTGTCTATGTTAGGATGCTCCAAACTCCATTGCTAAGGTTGACTAGAGCCCTGTGGACTACCAAGGGAGTTTGGAGTCACCAGCTTAGGCGCCAATGTCTGTACTGAATCCCATAATAAGTGACCTGCCCAAAGCCTTGGGGCTGAGATTACAGAACCACTACAAAAGGGCAAGTTGTCCAAAACCCCTGCTCCAAGAAATTCTGTGCTAGCCCAGAATCCTCTCCCACCCCCTGGGCTCTGATCTCTAAATTCAAGCAAGAGGCTTTCCGTTGCTCTGGAAAATGCCGGCTGGTTGCATTTGTATTTACAACTCACTTGCCTTCGAATGCTCAGAGGAAACATTTCTGCCAGTTGTTCTTCCGCATCAATATTTACAACTCAGTTGGTCGGGGCTGAGGTGGTTTATTTCAGGGTGAGTAATTATACCAGGGACTTCGTACACAAAAAATAAATGAAAGGAGAAAGTGATTTATTTATTTGATCTTCACGTGGAGGTAGGAAAAAAATCCCACATGCTCTGATAAGGAAAAAAGTCCTGTTTAAAGTTTGCACTCCTGTTGTGAGGGTAATGCCTTAATCAAGGGCAGCTGTAATTCAGCATTGTGTGGGCTGTTTTGTTCCTTGTTTCTCTGCCTTCCATTCTCTCCATCCTCTCTTAAGGATTCACTCATTCTCACATCACATATAGGTGTCCTCTCTATCATACGCATGTGCTCAACATGGCAAAGAAAACCCACACAGGGAGCTGGCACACAGCTTCCCTCTATCCCCCATCTGACAGAGCCCAGGAGCTCTGTTCATCTCCCTGGCTCCAGCTACTTGACTAAACTCCATTTTTTCGATGAGGAGTTATTTAATAAGATTTTTTTTTTTTTAATTGGTTTTCTCTAGGTTTTGCACAGACCAAATTAAACCCATAATGTGCGCAGATAAATGTACTGCTACCCTAGGGCTGGTATATCACACAGCGAGATGCTCTTTATTAAACCAATTTTTCTTTTTAAATCACCTTCCTCAGAAGAGAGCTGGGAGAGAAGGAAGATGCTCTCATGGCCCATACGCCAGCCCGGAGACACGCTCCCTACTCTATGCTACTGCCCACAGTGGCTAAATATGAATGTACATGAGTACAAGGGGAGCTGCTTGTTTCTTTGCCTAAGTTCATCTTCAGCCAGCATGTATGAAAATAAAACTCTTGAAGCGAGGCACATCTTCTAGGGCAGTGTATGGAGCCCAACAGACAAATGCCTCTTGCAAAATGCAAGCACGGCCAGGGGCTTAAGTGCATTAACCGCTATATCTGTATTTTTTAAGGGGCAACCTACATTACATCATTTTGATTGAGCCAGAACAGAGATGTGAGCAAGCCCTGGGACATTTGCATTGTCTGTACCCTTTAGTGAGCCAGAAAACTAGTTGCTCTGGTAGCTTCTTGGGGCCGCTGCAGTCAACAGCTTCTTTGTGTTTTGCCTGACAGCCTGGTTCCTAAAAAAAACAGGGCCTTATCCTTTCGCTTATAAAACCCAAGTAGGGTTTTAAGAGCAATGGTCCCTCTTTTAGGAACCGGATGATGATGAATACGAGGTGGGACCCATTTAACAAAGTGAGGTAAGAGCATCTTTGCATCTTTGCCAATAATCTTATTACTGTAGGTCAGGGTATTAAGTACCTAGGCTAACGGTGACAGAAACGTCCCAAGAAAGACGAAAACAGGTCAGAAAATGATTCACCTCCCATGTTTGTGCACAAATGCCTGGCAAACAAGCAGAGGGGACAGACCTCTGCTCTGTGGTCCCCTCTGCAGTAACAGCATCTCTCAAAGACCAGAGAGGCGGTGGGACAGCTTGCAGGACTGAGTCCCACAATGTACCCTACGGGCTCCCCAGGAAAGGCAGGTAGGTTAGACCAGAGACCTCCAGAGGTCCCCTACCACCTGCACATTTAGGAATCTGAAGTTCTGCTTAGAGAATTGCTGGTAGCCACTAATAACATTCAAGGCAGGTGATCTGGGGAAGATTGCACTCTCGCTGCACCGAATACGCAAAAGCTGTTTTGAGCTGTGACTTTGGAAGATGAGAAAGGACAGTGTGCACAGCCAGTTTTGAATGTAATGTGGCTGGTAGCCCTCACGGATGTGCTTGGTAATGTAGGAATGTTCCTACCTCCCTGATGGTCTCTTGGACAGAGGGATAGATTCCTACAGAAAGCAGCCAGAAATACAGACCACAGCCAAGGCCAGGATGAAGGGTTTTCCCTTCCCGCCCAGACCTCCTGGTTGGGAGGGTTTTTCTCATCCTTCTTTGCTGTGTCACAGAATGACACCATTAGAAGAGCTTGATTCAAGAGAGAGTGAGTAGGGAATGAGAAATCAAGGAAAGGGTGAAACGGGAGAAAACCTAGAGCAGGAAGGGACTGAGAGAAGCAATTCCCTGATTCTACCAGCTTTGTATCCTGGTGGGTTGGCTTACAGCAAGTGTACAAAGGGCAAGAGGAGGCAGCTGGACAATAAGAAAAGCAATGTCCCACCACCGCTGTATCCTGCAATTTGGGATAACCACCTGGCCTGTCTTTCTGTCCAAGGGACACACTGCCCCACCATCAGATTCGCTGAGTACCTGTCTTCTACTGCATTTGTCCTCCAGAGCTCAAAAAGAAAGAGGTGCGTTGTTAAAGCCATTTCCAAGCAGAGAGAGAAGGATGTGACTGAGACAGCACAGGGAAACCATCCACCTCACCTGTTACTGTCATTTTACGCCTGGAGTTTTGCTTGTTTTCTCATGACAAACAGTAAAAGCACAGAGGGAGAGATGCAACAGGAAAATAAGTAATAGAGATAATGAGAAAAGATGAGAGGTCAAGAAAAAAAAGGATAAAGGGGGATCTGCCACAAAGACAAAACAGTCAGGAAAAAGAAGAAAGAAGACAAAGACATGCACTAGCTTCACTAGTCAATGTTATGTGAGAAGTAGCTAGGACCTCCAGTGCTGGACAGATGTGTTGGACCCCATCAGAGAGCAAGCAATTGAGAAAGGGAGAGAAGGGAGACAGAAGGAGAGAGAAGAAGGGAGAAATTAAAGCAGCATCAAATGAAAAATAATCAAAGATAAATAAAGTCGACACAAAAAACGACTTTCATTTTCTCTTGCAGGCACGCTAAAGTGAGCCATACGAGCAGAGACTTTAATTTGCCTCCTTCCCACAGACTCAGCCCTGCTGATTCATTCAACCCGGCAAGGCAACACTGCTTACTAACCTATAGTACCAATTTATATGCTAATCGCCTTCTTTTGTAAATCAAGGCACTCTTCTGCAATGCCTCCCCCCACCCTAAATTCACTGGTGCGAAATGCTGTCCATCTCTGTACACAGGGCTGGGAATTGCCGACTCGGAGACACAAAAGACATCAAATCCTAAATAATTGGATCATTGATGGAGTTCATCCCCGTGGATTAAGTTGCTGTTTCATCTCAGCTCCTCACCTGCTCAGCAGGAGCTTTTCTAAAGAGTTTTATAATTAGTCAAGCCTGGGAAAGAAAAAAAAAAAAAAAAAAATCCCTGTTTTTCCTCTCTGTCCTCCGGTGTTCCCTGATTTTCTTCTTCACAGATCTTCTTGGAAGGACAGGCTGGGACAAGGAAGGGGCACTGCTTGTTTCTTAGATCCCTTTTCCACTTTTGAAAGAGTCTACGAGTACCTGAATAGGGTAAGTTTAGGAAGAGTGTGCCCATATCCAGAGGACCGGTTGGAAATCGAATGGAACTATTAAGGTCCTGGGTTATTTCCAGTCTCCTGCTGGAGAACTCCCAAGGGACCAAAGAAAAAAAACATCCTGATCTCCCAAAGGAAAGATGCCTTAGGAAAGCTTTGTAAAAACAAGAAGTCTGTTTTCTTAACAGAGGTTAGGAATGTGTTTAATTCATCTCCAGGTTAAAATGAGATCTTTTGATCCCTTTTGTTCACTCTGAGAGAATGCCCTCTCGCTACACCGTGCTGCTCCAAGCATCCACTCGGATTATGAATTAAGCTAAGCAGAAAGGGACGTGAGTCTGGGTCCTCTACTGCACCACTAGATATTCTGCAGTGGACACACACATTAAGTTACTTTAAACACAAAGTCTGTCCTTTTCTTGACAAATAGTCTTTCACAATCGCTGAATTTCCACAGGTCGGTGAAAACAGTGTAGTTTGTTATGCAAAGATTGATACTTGGAGTAATGAATACCAGTCCTTAACACTCCAGGACTCCTAGCCAGGTTTCTAGAAATCAATACCAAAAAAAAAGGAAGAAAGTTACAGAGCAATCATGCACTTTTACCTCCAAAGGCAGCCTCATCTCTGCTTGGAAACCCATCAATATATTTTTGCCCAGGATGCTTTCTTGATGTCAGCTTTTGTGTTTTATGGCACCCAAAGGGATCCCCAAGATAAGCTACGCCTGTACGGGCAAGAGAAACCCACCGTTAAGTCTCTAGACTGGACCATGGGTTTTGAAGATGTCCTTTGGGTGAATTTTGACCACTTTTTTGTTTTGAACACAGTAACTTTAAGAAATCCTGCCTTAACAGCAATGGAGGCAAATGCTTAACAAATGGCAAAGGCAGCACAGTGACGTTCACATCTCCCAGGCTGCAGGTCAGAGCTCTGCTGTCCAACCCTGCACCTGGTCGCGGTGGTGTCCTGTCTTCTTATTGGATGTTATTCCTAATGATTTTTTGTGCTGGTTTGCACTCTTCTCTCTATCTTGAGCCTGTGTGTGAACGCAATGAGGTGCAGGCCTGGCTAACTGTTAGCAGGTTAGGAGGTCTGGAGCCAGCTGCTGGACTGGGGCCACCAGCTTCAGGAGCTCAAGGATCCCAGTGCCAGATACTGGGAAGGACTGGGACCGGAGGGCCAACTGCTAAATAGACTATGCCAAGCTGCTGGAGAGACCCAGGCTGGCTATGAATATTCCTACAGCTTCAATCCTGGTTGGCTGGGGAGGAGGAAGAGGGTGGGACCATCCATGCTGTTCCTGTTTATGTGCGTGTTGTATGTGCTTATAGGGTGCTGCTTGAGACACTGCTCTTGGTGCTGAGCGGTGTTTCTGGCTGTGTCTGTACTCTGTGTGTTTGTGTGTCTGCTGGGACACATTTTCACCCTCATTGATGTCTGAACCTGGGGATGCAGAGCTGCACAGCTTTTGTGCTGGGGCAGGAGGAACAACCCATCCTGTAGCACACTGGATGTGGCTGCCTCTAACACCCTTCTCTTCTGTTGTGTCTCTCTCTTGAAACAACTCCATGCTATTACCTCCCTGGCTCTCCCCCACGTTTGAATTGTCACCCTGACAGTTAGAAAACACATCCTAACTTCTACTCTTAATCTTTCCATTTCTATCTTTATAATTGGTGTCTTATATGCCACCAGCATCCTTTAGTTTAAAGAAATCTTGTTCCCTTCTGCTGTTCCCTCCTTCCCTTCAACAGGCATAAGCAACACTCATAAACCTCTTGACATGGTTTAAACAGACTAAAGGAGCCATTCTCTCTCAGACTGACCACGTGGTCTTGGTTCCTCTCAGCTTTTGAATAGCCCTTTCCAGTTTGAATGCCTGTTCTCTGACCACGTGTGACTGGTTGCACTGGTCTCACTACCAAGGCGGCACCAGGAGCCCGGGCAGCCCCACGACACCTCAGTGCCCGAAGGCACACAATGCTCCATAGGAATCTCACCAGGTTCTTGCAAAATATCTTCTCTTCTTTACTGCTACTGGAAAGATTTCTCCTGGTACCCCCAAAGCTTGGCGTTTGATTTCTCACCAATTGATGATTGTCCTGAATGTACCCAAGCCTTTCTCCCTTGTCGCTCCCATCTGCTGAGCCTCCCAGGCTGCAGCTTGAGCTCTGCACTTAGCTTGACTGTGCGCTTTGTACTATGAAATGTTATTCTGTTCCTCTCCCTGTTCTCACCAGGCGTCTAGTTCTCCTTGGATGATATCTCAATCCTTCCCTGTATTGGCAACATCCCTCAGAGTTTTGCCTGGAATTTTTTTCTTGATAAACACTTAACTTTTTGGTTCCAAGGCTTCAAATATACTAAATAAGACAGAATCTTCAACTTAACTGAGGAACATGATTATTGACTCCTTCCCTCCTCCCATCATAGTCTGTTATCCTCCAGCACCTTCCTTATCTACTATTCACTTTTTCTTTACCACAGTGCAATAGTTTATGAGACCCTTTGCTGCGAACAGACAAATTATTCTGATCGCAGATCTAAGCTCAGGGAAATCAGCTGTTTTATTTAAGGAAGATAATTACTATGGAAAAGTACTCTTTGGTCAACTACCTATACACAATGATCTATTTTCTATTTCCTTTTGTCTTTACTGTTTCTTATAATGGGTTGGAAACCCTTCCTGACACTGAATGGGGGTTACCCTTTATAAACCAAGCCCGTATCCTGGGCTGCATCAAAAGAAACGTGGCCAGCAGGGTGAGGGAGGGGATTCTGATCCTCTACTTCACTCTCGTGAGACCACACCTGTAATATTGTGTTCAGCTCTGCGGCCCCCAACATAAGAAGGACCTGGACCTGTTGGAGCAGGTCCAGAGGAGGGCCACAAAGATGATCAGAGGGCTGGAGCATCTCTCCTGTGAAGACAGGCTGAGCAAGTTGGGGTTGTCCAGCCTGGAGAAGAGAAGGCTCCGGGGAGACCTTAGAGCCCCTTCCAGTATCTGAAAGGGACTACAAGAAAGCTGGAGAGGGACTTTTTACAAGGGCATGTAGTGATAGGACGAGAGGGATGGCTTCAGGCTGGAAGAGGGGAGATTTAGAATAGATATTAGGAAAAAAAAAAATTAATTCTGAGGGTGGTGAGGCACTGGAACAGATTGCCCAGGGAAGTTGTGGATGTCCCATCCCTGGAAGTGTTCAAGGCCAGGTTGGATGGGTCTTTGAGCAACCTGGTCTGGTGGGAGGTGTCCCTGCCCATGTCAGGGGTGTAGGAACTAGATGATTTTTAAGGTCCTTTCCAACCTAAACCATTCTGTGATTTTATCATTCTATGATTTGCACTGTCCTGGCCTAGCTGGACCAAGAGCTTCAATGAGGCCAAGCTTTTAATCACTTTCTTTTATTAACAAACAGTAAGCGTCAATCCTGAAATGCCAATCCTTCCCCAGCTCAGGTCAGAAAAGATCTTATTTCATCGGCAACAATTATGACCCAGCAATTTCTTCTAGGCCTTTGACCTCTTCCAGAAAATTTGGCAAAACTGAGTGAGAGGATTTAGTACGTCAAATGGTATCATGACTTGGTCTAAAGGGCATCTGTGGAGGAACCAGATGGTCAACATTTAGCCCTTCCCTCTGCTGCTGGACTTTCCGTTCTCAAGTCAAGCTGCTCTGCCTTTCCTGTATTTGAAGCAGGGTGCCAGCCCTTTGAAGAGGACATGGCACCTTATTTTCCATGTAAGTGCACAACACCCATGAGTGATGAAATCCTTTGTTGGCCACGGCCTCAAAGCTTGAATTACAATATTAATAATAGGTCCAAACATGAGCTAACATGAAGAAGCTGCCAATTATTTCAGATCACAATTGATCAAAGCCAAGAACCTCATGATATACATTAAGCGACCCTTTGATTGTCCATTCCCTGAAAATCCTCAGCCCACACGGACCAGGCAATGACAATTTTCATTTTCATTTAATTATTTCCCCTGAACAGAAACTCTGGCTTCCTGCAGAATTCACCTCCTTCTTTCCCTCCTGCTTTCAAATCGCTCCCAACATTTGCATAATTTTCTTCGGTCATCGCTCCACCTCTGGAGAGGTCACTTGTCAAAGTCCTGCCATGAAGTCCTGCATTTTAATTTTGAATTTCCACAGCTTTGAAGCTGACTTTTTCCCATTAGGGAAAAAAAAAAAAAAAATAAAAAAAAAGTACCTCTATCCTGCTGTATACCGCATGAACCGCATGAAGCCCAGCTATGCGCTAGCTGCAGCAGCAGGTCACTCTGTAAAACCTGCCAGACACATGGGGAAACGTAGCCATGCTGGGTACCACCACTGGTGCCCAACAAATTGGTGAAGCCAAAGCACGGGAAGATGAAGGCATTTATGCAAAAATGACACAGGGAAGCCTGTGACAAAGCTAGAAATTGAATCTCCATCTCAGGGGTCTCTGCTCAGTGTCTGCTCCACAGCAAAATTCAGGTTGTCTCCTGCAGTGCTTCCCCCAAACAGGAACCTGAGCTCATTTTTCGCCTCCGTGCCCTGAGCTCTGTGGTTTTCATGCCTGTCCTGATCTCTGCAGGAGGGCAGCAACTTTTTGGGTTTAGAATGAAATAGTTCATTTGCAGCTGGTCACCAGCGGGAGGCGAAAAATGAACCAGTCCCACCGGATCAGGTGAGAAACGTACTTCTGATTTGCTTTTCCTTTGCTTAAGTTGGATTCACTACCAGTCTGCTTGGTTGAAATATTCAGTTTCCATGTCATAAATAGAAAAACAACAAAAAAAACCCAACCAAAACCAAAAAAACAACCAACCAACCAAAACCCAACAAAAAGCCATTGCAGATGTGCAGATCAGACAAACGTTACTGCAGCTAATTAATTGCTGCATCTTGCTTAATTCGCGTTCTCTTTCTGGCATCCACTGAGCATGTTTCTGTCATAAATCTTAGCTGCTGCCTAGGTGCCTTTTTCAAGTCAGTTTGCCATAAAAAAATGTGGTATGTTTAACCTGTCCCAGTGCATTTTAATGATTTTGCACATTTACGGTGGCTTACCTGGGTGTTTATGAAGTAGTAGGTAAGTACATGTGCATAAGGGGGTGTGAGAAAAAATATATATATATTTGTGTGTGTTTATATGCATGTGCATGTGACAGATTTAGGATCAGAGCACAGTTTTGCACCATATATGGTATTTTGCCCCATGAGCACTGCTTAGGACGTGGCAGTATCTTTCAGAACAGGGTTATACTTGCACACTCAGCATGGACATGTGAAAATGCTAAAGCACTCCTGCACCCACCAGAAAAACATCTGTCACTACTGACTCTGCTCGGGACATGTTGATTTTGATGATCAGGCAGGTACTTGCTTTCCTTTAGAAATCTGGATTAATTAACTGAAGCAATGCCTTGGTGATGTCCTGTTTTCTGCAGGATGCTCTGAGCCTTTAAATTTTCACCTCTTCTAATGAACAAGTGTTTTACACCTGCCCAGCTGCTGCTGTTAAAAGAGCTGCAGGCATTTACGTGGCAGGAAATGTCGTGGTACTGACTTCTCTTTTCCTCAAATTTGGCCTTTTACCTAAAGGACTTTAAAGTCATTAGGAAGTGGTGGTGGCGAGGGCTCAGCCCTGGTGTGTCTCTGTAGACATGGAGTCAGGGTGCAGCAGCTGAGAGTGGCACACTTGTGCTGGGTTATTTCTTAAACGAAATCTGCAAGGGGAGAGAGCGAACACAACCACCCAAACCTTACACAGGATTCCACCCTACAGGCTGAGATTCCTGCTTGTCCTCTGTTTCCCTCCAAAACAAAACATCTCTCCTTTCTTTCCCCATTTAGAAGTTCAAGGGGATCTTGCAAACTCCGCAGGAGCTAAGAGATGTTGCTTTTCAAAGAAACAAACAGCTGTGAAGCAGCTGGCTGGTGGGGACCTCATCCAGGAGGTGATCTTGGGACCTTGTCTCAAGATGCCGAAGCTCTTCTGGCTGTCGTGGTGGCTGTATGTTCTCTTCAGAAGCCCCATTGCTCCTCAATAATATGCCAAAGCCACAGTGTCTCTGGGACACAGGAGGAGATGATCAAGGCCCACCTCCACATGGTGGGGCTCCGCAGGGAGTTGTTAGGGTGAAGGAAGGCAGTACAAGTTGCATGGTTGACTTCTCTTGTGATGATCAGCAAAGTGACTGAAGAGTGGCTGAAACCTGACTATCTCATTCCCCTGGGCCTCTTTTTTGGCATTACTGCCATAACAGCTACTCAACTTACTAACGAGCCGGTGTAATGAGTGATGTTCATTACTCAAACATAGTGCGCATACACTCACCAGTGAGTTTTTCTGTTGGCACTGTTCAATATCATGTCCTAAAAGGATTCTTAGGTTTTTAAGGCCAGGAAGGAATGATTTTGACCATCCAATATGAAATCCTGCATGGCCTCAGCTTAGGAAATGAGCTTGTGTTCCACGCTGCCGTCTCTAGGGCTTGGCAGGAAGGGGCTTGCCAGCATAAAGGAGCTTTGAGCCTCAGATACATTTAAGGTTTTTTTGAAAATCATGAATGAAAATAGACCTGAGCAAGCAAGCACCTGGAGAGGTCCTCCACATAGGTCCCCTGTGGACTACTTACTCAGACGGCCTTTGAAAGCTGCTTTGAAGATGTTTTCTATTTGCTTGAAAGCTGCAAGTCAGACACTTCCCTCGGGAGGCACTGACCTCTCCCTGGGAGGAGCAGGTTGGGGAAACTAAGAAAAAAAAACAAAAAGCAGTCTTCTTTCTTTTCTTCTGTTTAGATCTTGTCACAACAGGAGCTCAGGAGCAGATACTCAGCTCAGGCCCAGATTCATCCTACCCCGTCTTGGACACCTCAGTTAGTAGCACAGTGAGTCCAAGCACTTCCTTCAGCCATAGAGTAGAGAGAAGTCACCGGAGAGGGTAATCTCCTGCTCTGGTCCCCGATCTTCCAGGAATGATGTCTTGCTCCGTAAGGGCCTTTTCCTTTTTGGGTAGCCCAGGGCAGATGCTTTGCAGTTTCTTCACTTTTCATATTCATCTCAATTTTCTAGCACAGGCATGTTTTCCCAGCGTAGCAACCAAGAAACATGATTTCTTACTTGTGTAATATACCATTTATCCACCGCTGCAGTTCATGGTGTTTTACGGGTGTTCTCTGTTTGCCCCATGACTATAGCCTGGGGTAGCTGCAAGGCGGGATCGCTGGGTTGCAGGACAGTTCAGGGGAACCTCAGGAGGCCCTTTCCAAGCTGAACTATCCTGTGACCCTCCCTTGCAGCCACACAAGATTATAACCACAGTGCAAACCAAAACTACCTGTACATACACTGACCTCCTGCATCCATCACCTCTGACAGTGCTGTTATTTACAGTCTCATGAACACAGCAGGGAACATAGAATCGTTGAATAATAGAAAGGTTTAGGTTGGAAGGGACCTTAAAGATCATCTAGTTCCACACCCTCCCTCCTTCCAGCTCCCCTTGATGAGAAACAGCAGGACGTCCTCAACCATCTCCAGGGCTATGATCCGAAGTTTGGGCTCTCCTGCCATCACCTCACGTGATGCCTGGTGGTTAGTGTTTCCCTTCTGCCTGCTAATGCTACAGGTTCATGGTATGGGAGATGTAGGGTGAGAAACATCCCTGCAGGAAGGATGGAGAAGCCCTGGGACTCACCATCGGGTGCTGCTGATTGAAGATAGGTTGGATCATCAGGGGTGGGGGGATTAGGCTAACACCCTCCGGGCAGCCCCACACCTCTGCAATCATTTCCGATGTTTCAGAATATCCAATTCATTTTAGCCAGGCCAAGAGAATTCATTACATCTGGGGACCTGGTGGGCCATGATGGCTTTGGATCAAGGCTCTGGAGAGCAGCAGCCCTGGATCCAATTTGCCGGATCCTTAAGCCTCCTGCAGTCCTGCCTAGAAACCTAAAACCTGTCAATCAGGGGATGGAGCAGGGTCAGGGAGATAAGGACACATTTTCTTGCTGGAAGATTTCAGCCATTCAAGGGTAAGTGCCAAGGAAGTGAATAATCCCTAGCTCAATTCATTCCTTGTCATCTTTCATGAGCGATATCCTTAAACTCCTCGTGCATTGAGCCGTGCTCCTGCTCACAGCCTGCCTGGTAATGCAGGAGGCAGCAGGGAAATCCAGGTGAGGTTGAGATTGGCTTTGTAGGCATGCAGGCAGGGTAGCAGCAGCATCGCCCTATTCCCATTGGAAACTATCTCGTCACCGCTTCCCTCTACCGGTAATGCTGCTCGATCCGTGTTAAAATATTGGTCCCCCTCACATCATACGTTGGGAAGAGGGCATCAAGGCTTGGGTGAGAGATATCTGCAGAAAAGCACAGAAAAGGGAATTCCTCATGCCCTGGAAAAGTGCATCGTAAGGGGAGGTATTTTTGGGGGTGTCAAGAAGCTACAAAGCTAAAAACAAAAGATGCACTCATGGGACAAGTTTGGCTTTGGACTACGGCTCTTGCAGAGTAGAGAGCCAAGGTGGCAGCTTGCAGATCCAGGAGAGGTGTTTCCCAGCACCCGGGCGCGATGCAAACCACACGTGGGGCGCGGGCAGGGGCGCTTTTAAAAAGCAGACATCGCTAGAGTTTACACCTCTTTTATTAGAAATAAGACACATTCATTTTGTGCTCTGAAAACTGTACAGAAAAAAAAAAAAAAAAGATGAACACAGAGAGGAGGGAGGGGAAGGCACAGGGCAGGGCAGGGCATGGGAAAACAGAATTAACCGGAGGAGCTGAGCGGAGAGAGTCGAATATCAACAGTTATTAAACAAACATTTATCTCTGTAATTACATAACACCGTTAATGTCCTGCAAGTCCGCTGGAGTGAATGGGTGAATGGGGAAGGTCGGAGTGAAGAGGTCAGGCTTGGTCGGGCAGGGGAGGGGTGAAAAAAAGAAAAAGAGAGAAAAGAATTAAAACACAGTAGAAAGATATCTGTATGCTAAAATTCATAATGTGTAATTATAATAATTACAATATAATACAACCCGGCATCTGAGGGAGGCCTTTGTGCTTTCCTGTTTCATAGAATAATGTAAAATTAAACAATAATATCACAGTTTTTATAAGTAATCGGTTTCCCTATTTTTTAACTATTTGGATGTTTTTTAAGTTTTTCTTCCCATCCTTCATATTATACAGTTAATGGCAAAGTAAATGCCACTGTCCTTAAAGATCAGTCACCCAGGTGGCCCAAAGGAAAGTTGAAGCAGGGATGTTTGCATGTCAAGCAACACCTCTCAGTGGAGGAAACACAACTGCAGGCAGTGATTGTTTTGCACCTTGTATCCGTTGCTAGCTTTTTCCTAAAAACATTGTTTATTTGTTTGTTTTTTTTAAAAAAGAGACCCAAACACACAGTAATAACTCAGACCCTAATCAACCTTTACTGCTGACTGGCACAATCTGGCCACTCACAACCAGAGGTTTTTCGCTGCACGTCTCCAAAGCTGGGAGAATTGTCCCAAACGTCAGACAGACAGTGCTGGGAATGAAAAAAAAAAAATATGAAGTCAGCGTGTAATGTCAGTGGTATATTTTTTAATGATAAAAATATTGCACAACACTTTTCAAGGTGAAATGTAGAGAAGCTTATGTTTTGCAAATAGCCTTGATAAATGTTTAATGAAAAAAAAAATTATTATTATTTTCATGGTGAAATAAAAAGACAGTATTTTATGATGAGGAATGTCCTGCTTTCCTGACCAGCTCCACCTCTTCCTTCTTGTAGGACCACAAATCTGCCTGCTGGCTCTGGGCAGTGGGGGAGGGAGGAGAAGAGCCAGCGAGGGGAAAATAACCAAAGCCCAAACTGAATAAAACAAAGCGAAATATTGCAAGCGAGCGACGAAGGGGCCGTGTGTTCCCACCATCCCAAATTTTCCACGGAGCAACTTGCCTTCCACCTTCAGCAGGTGGCATCCTCACCCCATGCCTGCGCAGTCCTACAGCACAGAAAGGCATTCGAAATGACAAGAGCCAAAGAAAAGAAAGGTCTCGGGTTTCAAGTTCTCTTTTTATTGAAGAAAAGAAAAGAAGAAGGAAAAAAATAGATTATTTTGTTTGTTTGTTTCCAAGTGGACGTTATTCATGTTGTCAGTTTGTCTCAATGTCCTAAGGCAACATCTCTGTATACCAAATATCTCCAGGTACATCGGCAGATCTGTCTTTCCCTCTTTCTCTCTCTGCCTTCCAGGGAGGGGCAGCTTGGAATAAATTTGAGTCCGAAAGCAAGGAAAAATAACAGAAAAAAAAAAAAAAAAAAAAAGGATGAGGCCAAGAGGACCTTCGTGAGGCCCGTGCTGAGTTTATCTATTTAACAGTCAATGAAACGACCTACATTCTTCTTGTTGGTCTGTTTTTCTAACACCTTCAACCCTCTCCCTGGAGACGGGGCGAGCAGGTTTTTGGAGGTGGTCCTTTCCTCCTGCGCCTGTCCCACGCCTTAGGGTGCGCAGGAGCTCCGCTGTGGAGGGATGAGAGGAGGAAGCCTCACCTTACCTCTCCATCTAAGCCATGGATGATGCCACCACTTCCCTCTCTGGGCCCCGTGGAGACCCACTGCAGGGATGCCACGATGCCAAGTCATGGTGTGGCACATAGGAGTGGGAATGTCTTCTTGGCCACCGCTTGGCGCATCCCGTCTCCTTCCTTCTTGGATGAGCTGGTGAGGGAGAGGTGGGGGGCGAGGATCAGCAAGACCACAGACCCGCAAAGCTGGGTCTCCCCCGGGGATCTACGGTCAGACCGCATCCCAGTGAGGCTCCCGCAGGTGGCCCCTCTTGCGGTCCCCAAACAACCCTGATCTTCTTGGCCCTTCGCTGTGGCTGCTGGGCGTCCTTCCACACCTCCCTGTGGCAGAGCAGGAAAGCTCCCGGTGTGCGGCAGCAGCCTGAAAGCATCTCGACAGGGCTCATCCCCTGCAGTCCCTCCCCACCCTCTGCCTCCTCCTCGTTCTCTTCCAGGTTCACTTCTTCTCCAGTCCTACCTGGGAAAGCTCATGTTGTCCTGAACCTACAGCTACTATACTCTATAAAGTAATATTCCCCCGCTCCGCTGAGAACAATACAAAAGTTACTCCGTCTCACCAAAGGTTTCAAAAGAAACCAAACACTTCTCTCGCTCGGTTCCGATTTAATTTAATCATTTCTTTAAAACGTGGTTTTGTTTTGTTTGTTTCGTTTGTTTTCCGGAAAAAAAAAAGTCCCTTTCTTCCCTTTCCGCTCAGACCTCTGTCTGAAGGTCAATAATGTCTTGTCCCACCAGGGGAATGGTGGCCCCTGTTTTCTCCCACTCTACAGTTTTTAGTTCTAGGGGAGACTGTGCCACGGGTTCGATGTCCTTTTTAACCCATGATGGTGGGGACTGGACTTTCCTGATTCCTTCCCAGGGTCTCTTGTTTGGTGTCTGCTGTTTTTCTTGCTGCAAGAGGAGGAAAGCGTAAGAAAGGAGAGAGAGAGAAAGAAAGATAGAAAGAGAGGTTAGTGCCCATGCAACAAATACCATTTTTTTCACCTACTTCTCTTATATCAAAGGCAAATTTTTCTGTGAAACTCTTGATCTAAAATAAAGTGGGGTTTCAATGAAAATTGTACTTGGTGTGTAAACTGTCTATTTTCAGGAAGAAAATACAAAGTTTTATCCCCCCCCTCCCCGCTATTTCTATCATCTAATGCCTGGATATTTCAGCTTTCAGCTGAGGTTTTTACCACTTGTATTTTCACTGAAAAAACTGAATGTGATTTTGGGAAATGAAGATCTTTTCCTACTTCTACAGAAAATCTTCAGGTAGAAATCCAGATTACAATGAGGTCTTTCTGAACATACATCGCCTGCGTTTTATATAGATGTGAACGCATTCCTTATGTAGCGCAGCTATTTATAGGCTATTTAATTGCAGCAAAACATACTAACTATTTCGCCAGTGAACCCATGCTGTTTGATGGGCTGGATCGTCAGCTCTGAGACTGAAAGCATTTCCATCAACTCCACTCCAAGCCTTCGAGGCTTTATCGACCGCCGTTAGCCCAGTCTCCTGCCAGCAGCCCACCACGGATATCAATCCAGAGAATGTCTTTCAATGTTTCTGCCGACACGCACCACGATAAGGCTCTGGGGAGAGCTGAGGCTCTGTAAAACGGGTGTATTCTTCAGTGTGTATATGAAGGGGAGTCCATGCAAGGATTTTAAATGAGTTGTTCCACTAAGCTTCTCCCCCCCACCAAGAGTGATGCTTTTCACAGTTAATTATCCCCACAAAACACTCCGGCACTGGGCGAGAAAAGACTTCTCTGCACGTGACAGGAGCACAGAGCCCTTTTGAGCCACCTGCCAACGGGAAAGCGGTGGCTAGCAGAAAAGGTGGGAGGAAAGGCAGCTGCGTGGAGGATAACAAGGAGAGAAGAAGTCTGGGGAGAAGGTGAGGAGACATACATGCAGGTGACATGCAGCCCAGGGACGTGTCACAGCTCGATGCTGTCACCAGAATGTATTGATTGAGGGGAGATGAAGCCACATGTAGACCGTGGTGCCATGATTGTTCTCCAGGATGCTGCAGAGATTTCTGTAGCCCCATAGAAAACCTAAATACCTGTCTGCTGCGTGCTAATCCACCTGCCTCAACTTTTGACTTTGTCCTTTCCTAAGAAGCTTTTGTAAGTCTGTTGTTTATCCCAGCTCCACACTGCAATGCCGGCAGGAATGGCACTGCAGCGTTATCCCTACAGGGGCAGCTTTAATGACATCACTCAAGCCACAAATTTTGCTTTTCCAAATTTTCACCCTTAGTATAAAAATAAGACATGTTTGAAGTTGCTCCTGCATCCCCACAGGTGTTCACAGCGAGAAGGCTCTGGGTGAAGTCATTTGGTGGCTAAGAGAGTAGCAAATGTACAAATCAGGTCTTCTCAATGGGAAGTGAAATCATTCTGAAATTATTTTTATTTTAATTCAAAGGGAGAAAAAGAACTTTTTAAAAGTCCTTTGAAAAAGCATTGTTTCTTAAAAAAAAATAATCAAGTCTTGGACAAGTATTGTTCAGAAGAATGTAAAAAACTTCAGTTCTGCAGAAATCTGCAGCTGAGGTTGTCATTAAACTCTGTGACACAGAGCTTTTCTTATGCTGTTGGTGTTATTTTATTCCATGATGTAACACAATGGTGATTAATACTAATATGACAGAAAAGGTGATAAAATTGTTGACTTATTCCATTATCTATTTTGGAACTTATTTAAGAGCCACTGCAACTAAAAACTGAAACCTTTTTATCTCTGTGTGTGTCTTAATGAGAAAAGTTTGAGACTTCCTGAAGTGAAACTTCTACCTGTGGGGTTTTTGCAGGCCATTAGTCTGCCATGAAAAGATGCAGCAAGGAGGCACACTTAAAGACAAAAGCACATATAGAACAAAAAGGGAATGAAACTAAGAGTTTCCCAAAAGGTGAAGGAAAAAAAAAGCTTGGTCAGAACAGCTCTTTTCAATGAAAAACATTTTGTTTTCTCCCACAACTGCTGTAATGCCACAAGTTTTCAGTTACCAATGTCCACAGCTGTATTATTTAACAGAGAGCAGCACAAATGATCATACGCATGAAGTTCATAAATAATTCCATCTATTCCCTCAAACGAAAGCCCTTCTTTGATGGCATTATTTACGGCGACTTTCAGCATCAGGTTCTTCTATTCCCAACCAATATCTGTTTTAACAGTCCCTCCATCTGCCACACTCCTGACCTTCAGCCTCTCCTTCATGCTGTGAGGATGCACCCAGATCTGATTGTGTACACTGAACGTGATCAGCAAACCTCAGAGCCGCTCTTGTCATGGGCTGCTTTTGAGCTACTGAGCAAAAGCAGCTACAAATCCATGTAGAGAACAGAAATTAGGGAAAAAAAAAAAACAAACCAAAAAACAAAACAAAAAACCAGCCAGACAATTATGAGTTCACACCTACAGCAATGGCCTTTGGTCAGACCTATCACTGGGCAACAAGACCTAAGGGTTACAATAACTATTCAATGGCAATAAAACCAGACATTAAATGTTGTGAATTATTAGGAATGGATAAATTAAGAAAGGAAGAGGGAATTAAACAGAAAACATCACTATGCCAGTGCATAACTCCAATCTGCACCTGCATCTTGAATATCATGTGCACTCCGTGGGTTTCCTGATACAAGGATGTATGGGAAGTGATAAGGGTGGCCAGTTTACAGCCATGAACAAATTTATGGAGCAAGTTCTATAGGAGAAGGATTATACAGCGTAAGACTTTCAGCCTTGAAAAGAGATCATGGATGGATGTGAAAGAGGTCTGTGGAACTCTTAGTGGCTTGTTGATGATAGGAACAGACTACTGATGGTTGAGATCATCTCTTCCAACACAAGAACTACAGAGCGTGATGAGACACCAAGCAGTGCCCAGCCCAGAGTGAACCCCAGGAGCTGGTTCTGCACAGAGTGCCCAGTCAAACTGCAGACTATCTGTGCTGGTTTTGGCTGGGATAGACTTATTTTTTTCCATAGTAGCTTGTATGGGGCTATATCTTGAATTTGTGCTGAAAACAGCATTAATAACACACGGATGTTTAAGTTAGTGCTGAGCAGTGCTTATACAGAGTCAAGGCCTTTTCTGCTCCTCACACTGCCCCTCCAGCGAGTAGGCTGGGGGTACGCAAGAAGTTGCGAGGGGACACAGCTGGGACAGCTGACCCCAATTGACCAAAAGGTTATTCCATACCACATGATGTCATGCTCAGCAGTAAAACTGGGAGAAGAAGAAGGAAGGGGGTGATGTTCAGAGTGATGGTGTTTGTCTTCCCAAGTAACCACAATGCGAGATGGAGCCTTGCTTTCCTGGTGATGGCTGAACACCATCCTGCCAATGGGAAGCAGTGAATGAATTCCTTGTTTTGCTTTACTCGTGTGTACGGCTTTTGGTCTACCTATTAAACTGTCTTTATCGCAACCCATGAGTTTTCTCACTTTTACTCTTCTGTTTCTCTTCCCCATGCCCACCAGGGAGAGTGAGCGAGCCACTGTGTGGTGCTCAGTTGCCAGCTGGTGTTAAACCACAACACCACCTTTCCATGGCTCTCTGTTGACGCCAAAAACTTCCAAAGCTGTAAAAAGTATGTGGAAACATTCACAAAAGCGACATCCATTCAGTACTATGAGGTAAAGTGACACCATTCTCCATCAGGGGGTCCCTGAGCACAAATTACTGGAGTCTTGGGGATCTTTTTGAAGATGCACAACCACATGCTTGCTCTGCTCTTTTATTTCTCCAAGCTGCTTTTTACTCTGCCATGGAGAGGAGGCAGGGCCAGACTGGTCTTGGATCTGATGCCCATACGTTTGTTTCTAACTCGCTTATCAGTGTGAACAATGAAGCTGGTGAAGGGTCTGGAGAACAAGTCTTATGAGGAAGACTGAGGGAACTGGGGTTGTTTAGCCTGGAGAAGACGAGGCTGAGGGGAGACCTTATCACTCTCTACAACTACCTGAAAGGAGGTTGTAGAGAGGTGGGGCCTGACCTCTTCTCCCTGGTGACAAGTGATAGGACGAGAGGAAATGGGTTCAAGTTATGTCAGGGCAGGTTTAGATTGGATATTAGGAATTTTTTTTTTCACTGAAAGGGTTATCAAACATTGGAACAGGCTGCCCAGGGAGGTGGTGGATTCACCATCCCTGGAGGTGTTTAAAAAAGGGTAGATGTGGTACTTGAGGACATGGTTTAGAAGTGGTTTTGTCAGGGTAGGTTAATGGTTGGACTTGATGATCTTAAAGGTCTATTCCAACCTCAGCAATTCTATGATTTCTATGTGTTATCTAGCTATGACTGTGGCAGGCTTAGTGACTCTAAAAATGTCTACTTACAGCCAGAAGATGAAAAGGAGCCTCAGGAGACCAGCAAATGAAGAGGGGAGGCTTGCTTTTAGTTTCCCACTTCTCAGAAAAGAATTAGACTTCTCTAGTGATGCTGTGAGTGGAGGTGCTATCTCAGGGGTCCACCACAGCACGCCAGCAGCTCACAGAGCTGTGTGCATGCCTGCGGTCCGAGAGTGGGTGCAGAAGGACTCAGTGCCCGGTTGGATCTTTGAGCAGGTTAAACGCAATCAGCCAGGCTGAGCTCTGGCAAGAATACTGGGAGACAAAAGACCATCATCTCCTCTTGGCAAGAGGCACCCTGGGAACTGGTGGCAGGCTCCTGGGAACAGCACCCCTTTTTCTTTCCCTCCATATGGAAAAGGTTTTTATCAGGTCTTGGCCACTTGAACAGAACAGCATATAGAAACAGCCACTGGGCTCATGCTTCAGCTCTGGCATTTTCCTCCAGCCCCACTGAGGGGGTCTTAGCAATCCATGCAGACAGGAGGGAAAACCTAGCCATGCACAGAAAAGAAGAAAAAACCTGGAGAGAGGGTTGTGTAATCCGGCTGTAAAAGGCGCCGGTGCTGGCCCAGGGCCTGGAGCCTTGGAGACAGCCAGGAATGGCCCGAGACTGGAGCTGAAAGCAGCGGAGACTGCTCTGCCAGTAACTCACAGAGACAGAGCTATTACTCTGGCCTGACACAGCCCATGAGCTTCTGGCTGTCGAGGAGGGGGGAAATGTTTATCGGTTCCTTCCTGGTGCCAGGATGGCGGAGCACTTTCCGTCAGAGGGGTGGGAAGGGAGGGAGCAGGGCAAACCAGAGGTCTTCATCACCCTGGTTGCATCGGGAGCCTCCTTCATTCACCCATGGCTTTCATTCTGGCTATGTGTCTTTAAGGCAGAGGGAGAGGATTTGGGACAAAAGGTGTTTAAGATGCAGTGCCAACATAACACTCCAAATCCCCAACAAAGACAGAGGCAAAGTTCATTGAGATAATCCACACAGCCCTCTCCTCCTAAGTCTAGTCCTGGCAGACTGCAACGAGTCTCCTGTGCTGGATTCGTGGTGGCTACAGAAAGGTGATGGTGGAGGAGCAAAGCACCTCCCTACCATGGGCTCTTCTGCACGTTGGCTTTCTGCTGCCTTCCAGGGTCCAGGACCTGGATCCTGATGCAGCTCTTTTGCTTAGGAGCGGCGTCAGTGTCTTGCATAAATATGACACGGGAGACTGACTGGCTGCTCTAAGACAGCTTTTATTTCACACTTCAGTCAAAAAACGATGAAATGTGCAAACTGTTAAGCTGCATCTCCTTGTTTGTTTGTTTGTTTTGTTTTGTTTTGTTTTGTTTGGCTGTTTTTTTTTTTTTTTTTCTTTTTCATTTGGTTGTTTTGATTTTCTTAACAGCCAATTTTTATAGTTACCCTGAATAACCTGAAAAGGAATTCAGTGCTTTCTACAGAGCACTCTGGGATAACTCCCCTAGAACCAGCTCCTCCCATGCTGTTTTCATTGCCTCTAGTGTCAACTTGAAGGATATTTCATGACCCAAATGGTCTCTCCCCATGACATTGATGACTCTAAGACCACAATGAAGTTATTCAGAGTGTATAGCAGGGAATCTGAAAGATAAATGTGGCTCACACTGTCTAATCCATCTTCTGATCAATGTCAATGAAAAGTGATTAGAAAATGGGAAAGCTGTCTTGTTTTTTTACAGAATGATAAATTTTCCTTCTGCAGTTCCTTCATTTTATGCTACTGATCTACAAAGATGATACTTTTTTATTTTTTTTCATTTAGGAGAAAAGCAAAATAAAAGGAAGTGGCTGACTTCAGAATTTCTTTAAAAAAAAAAAAAAAAAAACAGAAGAAATAATTTGTGGTTTTAACTTGCACTGATGGAAACTTGAAATAAGTTCATCATTGATGAACTTGAAATACCTAGCATTTTCTGGGTTATAAACATATGTATTGTGCTTCTTTATTCTCTTAAATTCAGATGGTCTAACCTGTAGGGGCTGCTGTAAGTCAAAGTCTCGCGAGGCCATGCACAGCTGAAGATGAACAAGCACTGAATCAAGGAGTTCTTTCATTGACCCTTGGGCTTTTTCCATACATTCATAAACCAGCCCTTGCCTGAAGGTTGTAGAGAAAGCCCATGGTCCACCAGCATGAGGAACAGGGTATTTTACAGGCTATTCTTGCTGTTAATCTGGCTGGTTAACATACCACCCTTTGCTGACAATGCTTATCGTCTACTGAAGAGCACTCCAATTGATAGACACGGAGGACTGGGTGTTCCCCAAAACGCTGAAATTATTCAAGGCTGCCCCATGCCTCACAGGGACACCTATGGACTCCAGAAGGGGACCAAGAGCACCCAAAGCATGAATTTTTATAGACTTTTTTAACCAGTCTAAACAACCAGGAGCTTCAGTCTGCTGGTGGCCAGTGCATGGTTCTGGAGCAGCTGATAGCTGGATAGCTTCAAAGGGCATGGCAGGAACTGACTGGTGGTACAGAGGATATGGGGGCTAGGATGTTTCTCTGAGCAATACAGAGTCACTGATGCCTGATACTTGGGACACCAGGTATGAGATGATCTACAGGAGGAGGCGAACTCTTGATTGATGATATATTTGGACAGCCGGTAGCTGACAGATGGTTCATGGCAGAATGAATTAAGGTTTGACGTCATTTTGATAAGATAATTTATTGTAGTAATTATTATACTTTGTGCAGCATTTCTCCCTATGGAAGTTACCCTAATTGGTCTTTTAAAATTTGCCACTTAACAAAAGCCCTTAAAAAGTGCAGAGAGGATTAAATATGTGGCGCAGAGGAGACACCCGATCCATAAGTGGACCTTCCCTTGCAGAGGGACACACAGCCAACAGCAAGAAAAGCACAGCCTCACAGTTTTCTAATTCCATAGTGAGGAATGAGCCTAAGTTTGGCACAGCCAGCACCCTCTGAGCTCCTCCACCCCCTGCCTCAGCCCATGCAAAGAGCTTCCCATGGACAGGGGTCAAATTTTCCCACCTGGGAACAGGGCTGCCCAACTCGCCAGCCAGCTCGTGAAAGTGAAGCAAGCAAAGGAATTGATTCTTTCATGCGGCAGAGCATGCCAGGGAGACACACAGCCCCAACTAGGAATAAGCTGCAATATTGACCAATATTCCTTTTTTTCTCACTGTTCTGTTAGATGCCAAAGCAGGTGCTGGTGAGACGGGCAATCCTCCAGGTGTCTGAAGAGGAAAGCCAAGAAAAATCTTGACCTGAGAATGGAAAGTGCATCATCAAGCCAGAAACACTATCTAGCAGGAAACAGGAAAAAGTCATAGCACGGCAGAAAAAAATTTGTATCTTTTCCCACTGGGTTTTGGAGCAAGTGTTCATCCAGGAGCAACACAGAAATGGGACCGGATTTGAAAACTGAGTTAAAGATTGAGTCTGGATCCTGTATGTGAGCTCCAGGACAAGGCTCCAGCCAAAGTAAAAGCCATTCGAGCTGCAGAGCGCTGAATGTAGCAAGCAGCTAATAAACAAGAACGAGCAAATGAGAGAAATTTGCAGCACGGCTTTCGCTGACCTCGGCACAAGTAAAGAGCTGCTGTTTAAAATGAATGCAAAGCCAGATGCTGGCAAGGAGAGAGGAATATGTATGTGATTCAAACTTCTCTAATGGAGCTGGATCAAAGGACTCCTGCCGAGGGGGAAGGCAGGAGTGTCACTTCCATTGCTTTCAAAGCTGGCGCGAAGCATAGAAGAAACAAAGCCTTCGCTTCCTTTAAAGACTGCAAAGCCTCCACTTTCATACCACGCTGTTGCAGAACATGTGAACCCCTCCTGATGTCCAACCCAAGCGCTGAAATTTCTTTAGTAATTAACTCGCAGGGAGGAGCAATGCTGGAGATGCTCTACCCTGACAATACAGATCTGCGCAGGAAAATATGTCCCGTGTGGTACAAAGTAGTTTGAAAATAGCCACTGCCCTGCTTTAATGTGAATAGCTCTCAGCTGCAGGAATTTAGACCTTGAGAAGTGTGTGTATTTAGGGGGAAGCAGAGGAAAAAAAAATGGCATGTTGGAGCCTACAGTCTGCCAGGCAAAGGGAAGATTTTTAAATGGAGAAACATATTTACAGAAAGGTTTCCAACAATGGGATTTTTTGGTGTTTTGTTTTTTTTGTTTGTTTGTTTGTTTTGGTAGCAGTTGGGTAGCTAAAGAACAACTCACAGTGATGGGAGTGATTAGGAAGGAAGAACTCTGCTGTCTGAGGCAGTACCAACCTTACGTTTCAATATGCATCTGTTTGGGCAGCAAAACGTGCCTTAAAGCTGCTATGAAGAGATAGCTACGATCCCCGTGGAATTTATTGTAACCTTAAAAATGAAGGCTTGGTGGATCCCAAACACCCAGACAGTCTTTAATTTTAATCACTTAGGATGCGTGGTGTGGATGGCTGGGTTTTTCTGATGCAAATCCAGCTGTGGTTTTCTCCAAGCCTTTGGTTCCTTTCATGCCTCCTGGCTGCAAATAAGCTGTCTAGAGGATAAATATTCAGACCTCTCTGATGCTTCAACAAACAGAGCTCATTCAGTTTTCTGCTCAGGGTCTACGCCAGCTTCCAGTTTGGTCTGGGATGAAATGGAAGGGGCGACGGTGTGCAACCTCCACACATAGGCTGGCCGCAAGGCATCTGGGAGGAGAATGAGCAAAGTAAACCCAGCTGTTCCTGAGATCTCTTTTTAGATTCAAAGTCCCTTCAGGTGGACAGAGAGAATCTGTCCCAGATTCCAGCATAACAGGAGCAAAGGAGTCTTGCCTGTAACTTGCCTGTAACTTCCTTTTGAGTTTTCAAAAATGATTTTTCAAAAATCACTTCCATCTTCCTCGCCTCATCTGAACTTAAAGAGTGCAAGAGAGAGAAAATTTACCATAGCCCATGGTAAGGTCATACAGAAATCTATTAGTGCACTAAATAAAATGACTTTTCAACTTGCAATCATGAGGTCTTGCTGTATGTCAGTCTGCTAATATCTTAATTTCCTAGCACCGAAAAAATAGCTTTGGATAATAGTGTCTACATCCCTGATTAGTTCATAAAGCCACAAATGAGTGAGATCCCTTTACTCTGCTGCAGCAGTGAGGTGGCCTGGGATTGAATGCAGGTGGATGTGTGGTCCTGTGCGCTTTGAACATGAATCCTGCTGGAGAACGTGATTTTAATCAGGAGTATCTGAGAGTGTTTCTAATGGGAGAATTTTTATAGTTGAGTTGTATATACATACGTAAGTTGAGTTGTATATACATACATAAGAAAGTACAGGCTACATGGGATAAATTTCATGTAATAAACTGAAAAAAAAAAAAAAAACCATGGAAAAATCCAGGTTTGTTACCCAAGGAAGGACAATTCTTTACTATTGGATTCTGAGGCTCAAGTTACTTTAACATTAGCAGTGTGCTTTGTTTGTAGCAAAATAACCGCAGCAAACACTGGTGCCACAGTAGTTCCTGGAAATGCATTAAATATGGTCAAGATTCAGACGTGGTCGGTGTTTCAGGCAATGTTCTGGTTCTTCTAATCGCCTACCTCTTACATACCATCCTGGCAACGTTGCTCATTAGTAAGCCGATGACAGGCCAGCTGATGACTGCAGTTGGGACACCCTAATCTCAGTGGGATGTGGATCAGTCTCCAGACCTTTGCTGTAGCAGTTCTGACATGAGAGATGATGTGCAACATCTAGCAGCAGTGTTGCACGGCACTTTGTATCACATGTATGTCTCCACTCTGTGCCCTACAGCGCAAGGGAGAAGAGAGGTCCCAGGGAAGGACTCCTTCACTGCTGGGTGGGGGGAAAGCAGGATTCATCCCTGTCTCCATGTCTGCTGGATGAGAGACAAGCCCAGAGGCATTTGTCAAAGCTGCCTTTGATGGGGATCAGATCTTTCTCGCATCGGTAATGTCTTTCAGAAAAGGACCTTGTAAAGGAGGAAAGCCGCACAGCTCAAACGTGCAGGAGTCCCAGATTATGTTTCCAGTTCTACCAGTAACTACTCTGGGACAGTGGGCAAAGGGCACTCTTCTTTATCTTTCAAGTGTACACTGAGGCAATACTGACACAAAGTTTAAATGTGTCAGGATATTTAGAGAGGTTCAACATATGTGGTGGTACAAACCTTCAACTCTTTGCTGAAGACACCTTAAAAGTCATGTTTCACCACTGAAGCTGGAGAATTTCTCAACAGCAAACACATGTGATGGTTAAATTTTCAACCCCTCTTCCTAAAGAGACAGAAGATCTGTATCTTCCTCCCATTCTTCTGTTGGTGCCTCCTTCAAATCTGACGATGTAGTCGTTCATCCGAAAGGAATTACGTATTCAGTGTGACGTGGTAATCAGTTTGGGCCAGTGCACTGAAGTACAGTGAGGACTAGCGTTTACATCAAAACCAAACCCCAAACCAATCCCTAAAAAGGGCCAGCACCATTCCTAGGAATTCTCAAAGGAGGTCTGTCCTATGCAGACACTTAGTTCAAGTCTCAGCAGCACCTTTCTGACCTTGGAGTTGAAGAAGGAGAGAGGAAGTGAAAGCAGATTAAGAAAAGCACCATACCTTGGAGAGGACTAAGGGCAATGAGACACAATGCTAGGAGAGGCTGGGAAACTGCCAGGACTGGAGAGAGACTTTGGTAGCTTGACTTTGTGGTTGCTTATTTGAAAGAGGAGTCAAAGATACAGCAATGCAGACAGATGGGCTAGACCCTTCTAGTCTGGCAAAAGGACATCTCTTCTGCTATATGACGCTAGGTGTGAAAGGTTCCAAGGACCCTTATGATCCTCCAGGATCCTTATGACCTTGTTCATGCCCACAAGGCAAGGAGTTTCCTCCCGGTGAAGGAATGTGTTTGGATTCATGCATCATGGAAGGGTTTGGGACAGGTCTACAATGCTCTTCAATGCAAAACGAAAGCCAGACTTACGCTAACATTAGTTTTATCACTTCCACCAGAAGAAATACTCCATCGTTTTATAACCTAAACATATATAAAAGAGAAAAAATTCTTTTGTTGTTACTTTAATCCTTGGTATCTGCAGTTTGGCTTCTCAGGGCAAGCTAAAGATGGGGCATGATTTCCAGTGGGGTCCCCAACAGCAAATGGCAAAAAAAGGGGTGAAAAAAGCTATTTATTTTTCTTTGTACTGCTTTGGATGTTTTTAAACCAATTCCCACTACTGACTTGCCAATAGTGATCTTCGCAAGCTCACCCTCTCAGGTTACATCCAAGGAAAAATCACAACTTGAAAAAGATTCAGTCAATATGCAAAGGCCACCTTCACAGCTTCTTTCCAGCAGTTCAAAAGCTCTTTGATGCTGACACTGGCAACTTTAATTCTAGATAGACACGTCTCTGAAATGCTCAAAACGTCTCAGTCTATAAAACCCTCCTGCAAACATATCACAGATTATCTTTTACATGGTATTTAGGCATTTCTGATTTTACAGCTGTGTCATACCTAAATAATAGGAAAAAAACCAGAGAGATGAAATTCAGGGAAATGCATTGGGATTCAGGGTCAACACAAGCTTCTTTGATGTGAACCTGTCTGCTAGATTCACTATCCCTCTCACTCTGTAACACTGGACAGCCCATAATGACACCTTGCCAGACACAATAAAAGTAGGATTTGCTGGGACCACATCTCCAGAGCTCAGCACAGCTACGCTGTGAGATCTGAAAGTAGACCAAAGGCTCTGCAGCACTCTGCTTCCACAAAGAACCAACCTAAACCTCTTGTTCAATCACTCTCTGAACTCTGGTCTTGCCTCTAAGGGAATTCCATCAAAATAAACCTTGGCCATGCTGCAGGTGGCTGTGCATCCTGCATCTGACTTTGGCTGTAAATGACCAAGAATGTTACAAATAGCTCACCTTGCCCCTCTCCTGAGTATAGGCACAACCCAAATTTCATTTCTTACTGCCAACCTGACCTCGATGCTTGCTTTTCCCTTCTGTTGGAGTAGATGCACTTCCTTGCAACCTTTCAGCTCCTGCCCAGCAGGCCTAATGGGCTGAGACGTGGGGGAGGTGCCATCAGCCTGCCCTCCCTTATTTGTACTATCCACATCACTTACTACACAGACTCCTGATATCTGTTTCTAGTACCAAATCTCTGCCCCACTGAAAGGCTGCAGGGTCTTTCCCTCTGCCTGCCTCTCTCCAAATCTCTTTTTGCCCTGGAAGTTTACTCCTGTTGAGGAAAGCCATGTAGACAGTGACCATCTGCCACAAATACCCTCATGCTACATTTAATTAGCATGCGGTCCCCAAGAAGTGCTGCCACCATCACAGCTTAAATCCCATTGCTGGGGCTTTCCCGAATAGCTATGTCCATTACTGCCGCCTTGGCTTCCAACTCAGCCCCTGCAGCTGGGGTAGGACATTTCTGCTGTCCCTCCCTTCTGCCCTCTCTCCTTTCCACCTAGATTTCCTCAAGGCTGTTCCGATTTCCAGTTCCTAGCTATGAGTGGATGGATTGGGCACTTGGAGATGACCGGAACGGGGATGTAAAGAACAGACACGGTTGCAGGGAACAGAAAGAAACAAGAAAACACAGACTCCATTCACCACAAACAGACATAAGGACAGACGTTCTCCTTCTGGGCTGCTGACCACTCTGTAGATAAGGTAGTGGTATCCCTGTGACTCTCTGTGTCCTGTGTGGTGCACATGTGCTTGTTGCAACATGCATGGACAGAAAATCAAGGTAAGGCATTCAACAACAGCTCCTAAACTTTCCTGCTTCTTCCCATGCTCCTGCTAGCACCAGAGAACTCTAGGAGATGATAGTTCTGTGAGTGTTGGACTAACCTTGCTGTCCGTTGTTGGAGACTCCTTCTCCTTCTCTGCGTGCTGGAGTTTTCTGTTCAGGTCTTGGAACATGTCTTGGTGACGTTTTCTTGTGTGCATGATTTTCTGAAGCAAACACAAGGGCCACAGGTCAGCAAACCCTATTCAGCTGTACAGGAACAACATGTTTTCTCCCCAAAGTTACATACATTATTAAAACATGCCGCTGTCTCCCTGCAGGTGCAATCTGGCGTGCTTAAACTACCTTCAAAGTTCACTGAGCACCCAGCGTAACAATGCCTTCATTTTCAGGATGAGATGGTGGGAGAAAGTGGAAAAGACTAATTTTTGACCTTATGTTTACCCTAAACCTGCAACTGCCAACTGTTTATACTGCAGAATTTGTGCTTGACTGGCAATGTTCTACCAGCTTGATGTAGGAAGCTCTGCTGACCTTCTTTAACTGCTACCTCACCTCGTGCCCACTCTGTTCTCAGCATGCCTCCTTTGCAAATGTGTTCAGACCCTACCCAAACATGTAGGATTTGCATACAAGAATTTCCATCAGAAGCTATTCCACAATTTCCTTCTCTTAGTATTTTGTCTCTTCTGTCTTTCACTGGTATCTTCTACTGCCCAGAAGGAGAGGCAGGACCAATTTCTACAAGGACTTCCCTTTGCCTGTAGAAGCTCATTGAATATGGCTTTCTTGTGCTCTGCCATGGGCTATATAATCAAAGAAGGTGGCTCAAATAGTTTGGGACCAACTTGAAGTATCAGCTTAGAGGTACCCGTCATGCCTCAATTTCAGACCAAGCTCATAACCTGGAGCTCTGAAGTGATTCTAGCATTACAGAATCACAGAACGGTGGGGGTTGGAAGGGACCTTCGGAGATCATCTAGTCTAACCTCCCTGCCAAAGCAAGTTCACCTAGAGCAGGTTGGACAGGAACACATCCAGGTGGGTTTTGAATATCTCCAGAGAAGAAGATAGAATTAAGGCAACTCCTCATGGGCCCTTAACGTGACTTTGGTTTGGAATAAGCTTTGAAGGGTAAGGATAGCTCTGCTGGGAAGGATGCCTGATTGAACTCAGGACAGCTGCTCTAGCTGTCAGTAGCTTGATGGACCCTCTGTGGAGGACTGGCTCTTTCAAAGCTTTCCACTCTGTGCCTCAGGTGTGAGGACAGACATTTCCCTGTGAACAGTATAGACTTTTTCCACCCCAGCTGATTCTGTGAGGTTTGTTAAATAGATGTGAAAGACCAGGGTTGACGATGGGTTGTGACAGTTGGGGACCTATCAGCTTCCTTTCTGTGAAGCAACAGATTTTGCGCACAAAAGGCAAGGCATTTTAGGCCACCAACCAAATGTACGTGTGCTTCCCAAACAGGAACGTGGTGCAGTCATGTACTGCTCCATCAGCTCTCTGTCGGCATTTTGCTCACAGAGGAGAAGTTACAGGCCTTGGGCAAGCCCACGTAGTATCTTGCTTTACAGATGTTTACACAGAAGCTACTGCTCCGTAAATTAAGCATGTACCAATATAAGTCACCCATTTGTTTAGCTGCACAGGGTAAGCCTTACTAGGGATCCAGCACAACTCTTCCAACCCACCATTTTTAAACCCTTGGAGAAGCTCTTTGGCAAAGGCAGCACTCCTGCAAAGGTGCCAGAAAGAAAAGCAAGCAGCATTTCTTTTTCTCATCTTAACCCCTAAAAAAACACGTTCAGAAAGGGATGTACTCACCTCAAAATCTAGCTCTGCGTACCGGGATTTCCGCCTCTGGGAAATCAAAAGAAAAAGAGACGGGTGACAGTTAATAAGGGGTTCGTGCTGGTGAGTGGGCACAAACTCAGCTTCACAGTAGATAAAACAGGGAGAGTCCTTCTCCGTTTCCTTCTTTACGTGTTTTTCTGGCTCTTCATGATAGCAAGTGCCAGCCACTTAAAGGGATCTCTGCCAAAACCCACTGAGCCTTGAGGAGGGCTGCGCAAGGGCTGAGAGTGGGATTTTGGCCAGTTGAAGCTCTGTCTTAGTTATGAGTTTGCAGGTCGTTCACAGAATGGGAACCAGAGAGGGAGCAGTAGATCAGCCAATGGATCTTCTGGAGCTTTTGAGCACCAGTCAGCCGAGACTAAAGTTTGGACAGTAATGGCTGAGACCTGCTCTCTGACAACAGGCGAAAAAAGGGCCAGATGTCCTAGGGTAGACCTCAGCATAAGATCTAAGGTCTAGGGAGAACTGCTAATATATGTGATGAGTTATCACCGGTCAGAAGGAGACGGCTGCACTTAACACAAAACCTCTGACATCTCTCTGATGCTAAGAGCATTGTAGGGTATGCCTTGGGGACATTTTGCACCTGTGATCACTAGGGTTTTCTCATCTGTATCGTGGCTGAAGTCATCAAAACGGGAAACAGAGGCAGAGGATAGAAGGAGAAAAGGTAATGCAAGCCATGTGCTTTGCATTAAAATGAACAGTCTTTGAAAAACTAACATTTTCATTGGACTTTGCATTAAAATGAACAGCCTTTGAAAAACTAACATTTTCATTGGACTTTGCATTGCCTGTAGGGCCAAAGGCAGTTCACCCGGCAATGGAATACGGCTGTGGAAGTCGTGAGAGATTTTAAACATTACATTACAAAATGGTATCACATGCCAGTGATCCCTCATGATAATATAACACTGGCATTGCATGATGGGCTACATTTGGCCTAATGGGCTTCTCTTGAAAGACCTGATGTGGTCAGCGTTGAGGGCAGGGCAATATTCCGGGCTGAGAACAAGACAGTAATTCACGTGCTCACCTCTAAGGAGCTCATGGAGAGGGTGGAGACGGTCTCACTCTTGGACACCACACCTGAGTTCCCTGAGTCACCTGTGTCACACAGGCTGTTGGGAATCTGTGACTCATTGGAGATATTTTGTGGAGCCAGCTGCTGCTGCTGTTGTATCATGGGGGAACCTTGTACCTCACTGCATGTCACGGTTACAGGCTCCCGTGGAGGACTCTTGACAACAAAGCCCGGATCAGTAGCCATACTGAGGTGGATGAGCCGTGTCTGGGGCATCTGGTCAATATTGATGCTGTATTTGCTCTCGTCTTTGGGTGGTTTGGCCCGTAAGGTAGACGTGTTGGTAGGCAGAATGACGTAGCTGGTGTCCAGCGTTTGCTCTTGTGCCCGGGAGAGTTCTGAGTCCAACTTCTTGAAGATGTCCCCATCACATATGTAGATGGACTTAGGTGGCTGGTTTTTGTCCTTCTTCAGAGTGAGAGAGTGATTGCTGAACTCATTCAGGTTGATGGCCCCCAGGTAGTGTGGTGAGCCCTGAAGATGCATCTTGGAGACATTGGCTGGAAGACTGTTAAAGTTTGATGATCCCTTCTGGTGATTCAGTTTTAATTTCTCTTCATCAGGCAGTGATGGACGCTTCAGTGTTCCTGTGATGGTTGAGGTCCTGCAGGTGGTGATGTCTTTATTCAGCACTAGGGAGACAAATAAGTATCCTTAGCACCTCTCCTAGGTTTCTGTTGACACATCAATACACCTACCACAGTCACACCATGCCAGCATGTTCCCTTGGACCTCTCAGAAAGAGGCTATGGTAGCACAATAGTGTTTTATACTGTTGTTTGGGTGTTTGGTTTTATTTTTTTGTTTTTGTTTTTGTATTTGTTTTTTTTTAAATCCAGGATGCTGGAGACAAAGCTAAAGCTAGGGAGGAAAAAAACCTTCTCATTTTGAGAGAGTTCTCTGTGATGCGAATTTTCTAACACAGTCATGGCCAAAACTCCCAACTAATCCAACACATATTGTCATATTGATAACAGTATCTTGAAAAGCAAATATATGTATATATATGTAGTACATGTATTATATGTATATATATGAAATACATATATTATTAGCCTATGGAGGAGTAGAATTCTTTAAAATAAAAGTTTTTTTCATGTCAAAAATTATTTTGATTCAGAAAATAGCTGAAATGCAGCATTATCTATGATTTCAAATGTAAATTCTTCTTTTTTTTTTTTTTTTTTAAAAAAAAGGCTTGCTGAACTGCTCCAGGTTGCTCTTTACCCTTGAGCAGTTTCAGTGTCAATAATTTGGTATTTTAAAATACACCACATTTATAAATAAATTCCTGACTGCTCTCCAAAAAGCTTATGTCCTAGTAATCATGGCAAGTCTTTGTTAGAGCTAATTATTTAGTGTTTTTCAATTTTCCTTGAGGAAAGAAAGGAATGCCATGAATATTCCTTAATAGGAGAGGAAAACCTTAAACTGAGGACAAGGTGAACATGCAATTTAGGAGGTATATAAATGACACACAGACACTCATTCCCACACAACATTGTCCACAACAAGACATCTGCTCCTTTTCTAGGCATAAGAATCTACTGCTCAGTTGATTTCAGGCTGCAACAAACACCTTCGGAAGATAATGCCATCAGTCTTGATATTTCCAGGGGATGGAAATAACAGACTGTGGGGCAGGAGCAAGGTGGCGCTGGACCAAAGGCTACTTACCCACTATTTCAGCACAGGAAACGAGAAATAAATGCATGTTCCCTTTTCACCCATCTCAGAAGCTCGGGGAAAGGTCCTTTTATCTACTTTTTTCTCAATGGACCAGAGCCAAGGATCTTTGGGGTATCCTGATACTATTCAGCTGCTTCACCTGGGACAGAGGCAGGACATGACATAGACATCCCGTGGGACTGCGGACACACTAATTTTTCTACCATCTCATCGTGGGAGTGATGGGTGCTGGAAGAGCAAAGCTCCCGTCAAAGGCTACAGAGGAGGCAAGGCAGGATGCCAACGATACCAGGTAGAATAAAAGAACTTTTAAAAAGCTGTTAAAGCTAAACACACCAGGTGTAACTATGGCAGCGGCGGTCACCTTGACATTGCTAGAGGACACGCTAGGATAAATCAGAGCATTATAGCATATTCATAGCATACACTGTGGGAAGATGTTACTGAAGTCAAACCCTTCATTTGGGAGTGTCAGTGAGGTTTATTGATTCAGGCTCTTCTCCACACTCACATCAGCTGCAGAAAGTAGGTTTGGAGAGGTTTACACTTGGCAATCTCCAAGCATGGAGCGGAGTGAGCTTTCAACACTGCGCCATGGACCCAGTCCTACCAGTGACTCGTAAGTGAGGAGGTTATGAGCGGTATCAGGCATATCTCCAGTCTGTCACAGCCCGAGAGCTGGTGCCTCCAGGAGCAACAATGGCCGGAAGCCAGTGGGAAGATTTCTCTTTTTTTTTATTATTCAATAAGCAGAATGTATAGGATGATGTACCATATAGAAAGATATGCAAAATGGGGACTATTACTAACTACTTAGCTTGGCGCAGACTAACAGCACTTTATCAGAGGACAAATATCTCTTCAGGCTGACATCAGCAAACAAAGCGTATAGCTGTATGCTGGCAAAGGAAGGGAATCCTAGGCTGTTAGCAAGCTGCTGATCCAGGGTCTTCTGCCCTGAAGTCATGTGAAAGCAATCAGCTCCTTCCTTTCCTCTCAGAAGCTTGATTTGGGAGGAAGAAACTCGGTAGCAGATCAGAAAGGCTCCTTTTTTGCAGGAGTTCAGGATCTGCCTTGGCTTCCAGCACAAGGTGGGCTGCTGGCTGCGTAGCTGGTTGTGCCTGTCAACACCCAGCCTGGATGCACGTTTTGCTGAGCATGTGTTCAAGTCAGACCTGGGCTCACGTGCATGTTTTCCGCACGTGATTTTTTAGAACTGAGGTCTTCGGTGTCAAAAAGGAAGGAGGAAGACAAATGAGAAGAGAGAGACAGCTAGAAATTAGATTAGAGAGTGTGAGATAGAGAAACAGAAAGAAAAAAATGGACAGACCCTGAAAAGAGATAAATGGACAGAAAGAGACCATGAAATAAGATATCACAGGGATAAGTGAGATAAATATACTGTGACTGTGATAAGCATAGGGAGAGGGACTGAGGCAGAGAGAAGGACAAGAAAAGATAAATAAGATATAGATAGATATTAGATAGATAAATGGTAGTGACAGTGATAGACAATACACAGAAACACAGTGGCAGAGATAAATGTTGACAGAGGTATAAATACATAAATAACAGGTACAGCAAGACAGACAGCTGAGGACAGAGATAAATAAGTGATTGCAAGACAGAGAGAAAAAGATAAATTGTAGATAAATACATTAGAAGCAGATAAATAAATGATAGATTAGATAAAGAAAAAGACAAATGAAAGGGACAGGTAGATAGATGTGTATAGAAAGAGAGAGAGAAGGAAAGAGAAAGGAAGAACAAAAGAAAGACAGAGAGAAAGAGACAAAGAGAAAGAAAGAGAGGAGGAAAGAAGGAAAGAAGGAAAGAGAAGAAGGAAAGAAGGAAAGAAAAGAAGGAAAGAAGGAACAAAAAAGAAAGAAGGAAAGAAAGAAAGAAAGAAAAAGAAAGAGAGAAGAAAGAAAGGAAGAAAGAAAGGAAGGAAGGAAGGAAGAAGCTTTCCCATGGTGGTAGCTGAAAACACAGTACGTACTGTCCTTGGCTAGGGGAGATCCTGGTTTGGAAGATGTGAATTCTATGCAAGTGCCAAGCAAGCTGGTATTTGTCTTGCTTGGGAGAGGGGAGAAGCCTGGGAGGGTAAATGAAAGCCTAAATATCTACAAAGGGTAAGAAAAAATCCCAGCCAAGTGGTCAGGCATGCCAGGACCAGAAGAGGACAAAACCTGCAGAGACGAACAGGTAGCAAAGGAGAATCCAGACAGCAAAGACAACCCCAGGGGAATGAGAGAAGAGGGAGTTACTAGGGAAAGGGACTGTCAGCTCATGCAGATCTTCAGGGTCACAATGAATGTGTGATTGAAAACACAGCAGAAAGGTGCAGGTGAAGGAGGAGAGACCTGACCCATCTCCATACGTAAAGGTAGCTTAAGACCTGTGGTGAGAAGGCCTTCCAAACTCCAGACCTTCTCAAAGACACCTCTCGAGCACAGAGCTGTCTGAGGTTGGTGGGACCCCCTCGGGCAGCGGTTACTAAAGCAAAGAAGGATCACAGTAGGAAGAGATGGATCCAATCTCTTCTTCCTTGATGCTCTTCTCTGCCTCTGTGCTACATGGGCCATAGGTAAGAAATAATACCTCGGAGGCAAGGTTTGATCTTAGCTAAAAGGCCAAAAGAATTGGGGGGAAATAGGATAAGCGAAGCAGAGGGAAGAATTAGGGGAGTTGTTTTCCTTTGGCCGGGGTTGAGAGTAGGGGCAGCCCACGCAAGTACATGCAAGCCACTAAGACACACAAATAAAACAGAAAGGAAAAAAAAAATGGCCTAGTTCAATCCCCAAACCAGGTCACTTGTTGATTCTCACCTGTGATGTGCTCACCTGATCTACAAGCCATATCCACGTCCTTCTCAAAATCGGTCTGAAAGACAGAGAACACAGAGGACATGGTCAAAAGGAGGTGGGGAGGCGGGGGAAAGAAAGCTATTTAGAAAATGCGAAAACCACTTTAATTAGTGAGTCAGACATAATCACTGCCAGAAGAGCGGAGGAGAGGCATTTTCCTTGTGCTTTTAAAACAGAGCAAACAGACCACTTTTTTCCAGCTGTGGCTTTTGAACCTCACACAGTGGTAAAGCTGTAATATTGCTTTTCATCTGGCTTCATCTGCTCATCCATACACTAATTCCACTAATTAAAATATCTCTCTGGAACACGTTTATGTGTGTCCCCCCAAAATAGGGGGCAGGTTCCTGGCTCATCTGCCTTGGATATATCTCCCCACACTTAGTCTAAGTGGATCCACCTCCACTCATTAAAAAGATCTGGGGATGCCGCTGGGAGCGCTCCATACCTACTGGGCTTTCTTGTGATCTATCACCAAATCACACCAAGTGGAAACAAGTCTCTGCTTCTGAAACTCTTAGCGTATAAAATCAATGGTCCCTGCGGGCACAAAGGCTGAGAAACTTTTTCAAGCAGTCTGTACAGCCAAATGAAACTCCTTTCTTCTGCCAGTATGAGTTAATCCCTTTTCTAAAGCTTTTAGCAGATAACATTTCAAAGAACTGGATACACTGAGTCACAGTGGGCCATGAGTTTTCATGGAGTAATGGAAAAACGACAGACTAGCAAAAAGGTAGACGAGTTCACTGATTATTTCTAGTATCGTTTCAGCAGGAACACACTTAATATAATTGTATAAATGTGATTAAATGTATTCCAGTTTAATACTAAGAAGGGTGTGAAAAAAAATCCTGATCTCCCCGGGATAAACACTTTAATATTAGCAGGTTGAAATCCAAGAGTTTTTGAGGAGCTGGCTGAGGAACTATCTCAACCTTCTTGATGATAATTTCTTAGTAAATTATTTGGGATATCAAATAAATCTGAAAAGAATAGAAGAGAAATAAGACTGAGCTAACGTTTAAATGGGCAAGTAGGATGACACAGAAAAATATAATCTCATTTTCATGATTGGAGTTCCAGAAAAATGTAACTGAACAGCCTGTACTAGTTCTACTGATAAATAAATAAAAGATAGGTTTATATTTAATACCACTCCACAAGATTTTGTGGAAAACAGTTCTACTCAGCTAAGCTTCTTTTCACTTGCTGGGCAGATTTGGAGATTACTGGGAAAGGTAACGGCAGAAATGCCATCCTGCAAAGCTTTTGATTTCTTTGGTTATAGCACAACTCAGTCACTACAAAATAAAATTGTACCCCTCTAAAAATATCAGTGAGGAGTCATCATTCACGTCTGGATTCCGGAGCTTTTTGTGCTTCAATGTGAAGCTCTCTACTTCCCAACACATCCATCAACAGTGCAGAAGTAAATGTAATCTCATTGCTGAAAAACTTGTAGCTGACACAAAATTTTGCAAGGTGGTTGATAATGAATGAAAACAGGGAGTTATACAGAGAGACAAAAATCTGAAACTTCAGAATATAGCGCCTGGGATGGTGACAATAGAATAACAAATACAGCAGCCACATTTTTAAAGGATGGGGAGAGTCTGAAGGGCATGTGGAAAAAAGGTTGTATAAATAATTTGAAGGGAAATGTCTTACAGAGTGAGAATAAAAAAGCTCAGTGTGTTAACTTATTGAAAGGAAGATTGAAACTGGATATGATTATGTTGTCTATTATTGAAGGAGCAAAAGTACTAGGCACACAAGGGGCTTTCTAATTACACATAAATAGGCATAGCAATAACCTAAGTCTGAAAATGAGAAGATTACGCATTTAAATGAGAAATGAGGCACCTTTTTTTAACAAACACCTATGAGATGGAGTAGAACTGTATATGCCTTGACGCCTTGATTTAAAGCTTGTGCTGTTTGAAATGAGATCTTGTACCCAAGCACAAGCTACTTAGCTTAGCAGAGGAGTGACTGGAAAAAAAGGTGAACACCATTGGGTTACGATATAGGTCTAATATTAACTAGATATTTTTGGACTTTGTTCAAATCTTGTGATTGTCCTGATGTTCTTACCCCAACCTCAGAAATCAAATGGCTCTTATATCACCTACATCGTAACACTGAAGCAGATGCAAGACGATTCCCCTTAGCTTATTCTTCTACGACCTTATCCAGACTGTTTCTAAAGGACTTACACAACAGCACCAAGGTTTGCAGTGCTTAAGCTGTATTCCCAGTGAAGCAAGGTAAACAAGTGCGCTTTTGGAAGAAACAAAGCCCTTTGAGACAGCGTCTTTCTAACAATGACCCAACACAATCTGATCGAAACACTATTAAACTACTGCCTCCTAGCTCTAGCTAGGACAAGGCAGCGCAATGGTGATGTAAAGGTCTGGAAGGTGACGGTGATGTAAAGGTACATTTTGGCTTTGTATTTTCTGGGAAAGAAAGGGTGCCACCAAGATGTCGGTAAAACCTGGTGCGTAAGTTTGAGCCTCTTAATATTACAATGAAAAGAAACTGCATTTGTGTGATAGAGGCTATGCTAAGTGTTTGTTCAAGCGCAAGTTTAAAGGAAAAAAGAATGATGAGTGCAAAATCTATGATGGACAGAGCCCTTTGTTTATCAGTTATGGGTTAAATATGCCCACAGGTCCCCTAATAATAGACTAGGTGGTAATTTTCCTTACCATTAGCTGAGCGTGTCCATTCTGAAATGACCCCCCTGAGTCTCCATTGCCCTCTTCCTGACGATCTACTACTCGGCACTTCACAGCATCCTGGACCTGCAGGAACAAATGGATTTCCAAAAGTTGGAGTTAGACAGAAATAAAAAAAAAAAAAAAACCAAACCACAAAACATATTAAATACTGCTGAGGACCAAAAAAAAAGAAAAAAGGAAAAAAGTCCCCGGTAGCTAAAAAGATCATGGATCCTACTTTAGTAGCATTCAGGTATTCATTTAAAATGGTTTATGCACTGGAACAGGTTGCCCAGAGAAGTTGTAGATTCCCTGTCCCCGGAGGTGTTCAAGGCCAGGCTGGATGGGGCTTTGAGCAACCTGGGCTGGTGGGAGGTGTCCCTGCCCATGGCAGGGGGGTTGGAACTCGATGATCTTTAAGGTCCCCTCCAACCCAAACCATTCTATGATTCTGTGATTTTATGATATGTTACATATTTCACATACTAACAGAGCAACTCAAAGGTTTTACATGTATCCTGGGTCACCATGTTGATCACTTCTAGTTGCTTAATTTATACAGTCAAGAATAAAAATGTCTTCTGTTTTGCAGCTTGCAATATGTTTATGATGGATGCTATTGCATAAATCGTTATATTGGGGTCTAAAATGTCTGATTATGATCCTATATTGGCTGTAATATATATCTGAGCCAAAACTCACTGAAATCAATGGAAAAAATTGCCAGTGACTGCAATAGGAGTTAAATGCAGGCCCATATTCATAATACAATTAGTTGAACGAGTCTGAGCCAAGTCGGTGGTGTAATTCCATTGATTTCATTGGCCTGACATAAGAAATTAATCTGTTTTACTTAATTTAAAGGAGCTGTAAGAAGATAAAATGAGTATTGAGAAAAAACTCCTTCCTGTCTCTGTTATTAATAGTCTATCCACTCAGTAGGATGAAACGAATAAAAGAAACATAAAAGATTCATCCTTTTCTTCCCTGATATAATTTACCATTTTAAATCTCCACAGGGAGGCTGGGGAGAATTTACTCAATTTCCTTGGTTGATTATTGCTAGCTTTACTTTCTAGCTCAAACATCCAGGTGCTAATGCCAACATACAATTATGCTGTAAACCACGGCGCAAGTTTCCCCTCTTGAAATCGAACAAATTGTTTTTCTAAATATGCCATTTTTGGAGGCGGGGTGTAATCATTCTGGAAATATTAATTTTGGTGTTAAACAAGCAAAACCTGACACGTCCCCCAAATTTCACTCTGCGGTACGCCCAGCGTGAGAACCCTCCTTCCCTCTGACTGATACTGTCCTGGTCATTTTTGAGGTCACTGTCTACATGAAGGTGACAGCTTTTTAGGATTAGAGAAGCTACCAGGTTGGCTGGACATTTTTCAGATGTTTTCTATGGGAAGTATGTTGGTTACACAAAGGAGAACGACTCATTTGTCTCACCTCCCGCCTTAGGATGCAATGGACCATCACGATGACAAAGCCTTCCAATGAGTCAAAGACGGCGAAAAGGATCTGGAAGAGTGCTGACCGCCTATCTGTGATTGCCAGAACTGCAGACATCCAGGTGAGAGCCAGGAGAGGTAGGACCACACAGGAGCTCCAAAGGGATGCCCTGTTAAGGGAGAGGAAAAGAGAATTCAGCTCCACTTCAGCCTCGGCCGCTTCCACGTGCTAATTCAGCCTCCTGATCCCATGGGGCTTCAGAAGACTTCTTCAGCAAATGTATACTTGTGCTAGACGTCTTCTGAGCCCCTGTCCCAGGGAAGCAGGAAGATGCTTTGCACACTCACACTACCGAAACAGGTGACACACGTTTCTACGGGAGGGACTACTTTTCAATGGTGCAGTCATGCATAAAACTTGAGGTGGGGAGGAAGGATGCAGATACCTCACTCCCCCTTTCACACCCTTCCCACTCTATGTCACTACACCACAACGATGGCATTTCCCAAGGAGGGGAGACAAAATACAATCACTGTAGGTTGCCAAAGGGAAGGGGAACAGTTGCAGCAGAGACTGGTTTGTCACGATGGCTGTTGGTACTCGGGTTACAGACACTTGGACTTCCACAGCACATGGAAGACACCAACACTGGGGACATGTGTCACGGTTTCAAGTGACTAAAACGGACAAGCATAGAGCTGATGTGGAAACTGTTATTTTGCTGTTGCTCCTTTAGTCTACAGCTGATGGTCCCTACAACACTACATCAATGAACATTAGGGAAACTGATACCTGACCCAATTTTTCTGTAAACTGAAAATTTTCTGCTTTCTTGTGGGATCTCCCCACCTGAATGCTTTGGAAAAAAAAAATGCAGTTGTTTCTATATTTAGCAGTTATTGTAAATAAGTTTATTCTTGGCTGGATATTCTGGGTTAAAATAACTTAAGATTCAAGCCACTTCTCAATTCACAAGACAGAAAACTGGACAAAACAGTTTTCTGTAATGCAAGTACTGCCCCATGAACCTCGACTTTATTTGTGAATGATGGCTCTAGAAATGGGAAAGCAGCTCTGTTCCCATGGACTATTTAGTCATTCAGCTCTCTGACCAAAAAGGGTCCTCAGCAATTTTAACAGCTTACAAGGAAGATTTTAAGCTGTCAGTCATCCTATATCTTTGGCAGCACTGGTACACCAAGAGCACCAGGAGAATTTCTCTGTGGGCTTTCATCTAACAAATAAGAGCAGACCTATGCACAGGCTGAATAACAAGTTCAGCTTCAAGAATTTTCTGCGTAGAAAACCTCAACCTATATACTAAGAAACAAATACAGGCAACACAATAAATTACAGGACAGATATCATGACACACATTTTACAGTACTTACATGGGACTTGCTTACCATTTTCTGATATATGACCAAGTTTTTAATAATGTTTACTTGCTGGTTATCCAGGTACTGCTCTCACAGACCTCAGTGAGAGCTTTACCTGAACAAAGCTGGAGCTTGGACACAGGTATGGACATCAGGATGTAACGCCCTGGCTTCAGTTAAGAGTTTTTCAAGGATTTTTACATCAGTTCTGCTGTAATGACCACATACTGAAGTGACAGGTTATTTTTATAGTCATAACAATACTCTGATTGCAAATATTTCTACAACCTGTCCAGACTCAGATGTGTTCCTTAGTGTTATGTAAAGCAATGTAATTTACCTAAGGGAGCAGGTAAATGGAATATACTTTTTTTTCCAATTAAAACAAGCATTATGAGACTTCCATGTAAGGTAAGGGCCATGACATAATCTGATACCTTGTAATTTTATACAGGATGACAAACGGAATGTTCTTTAATGTCCGACGTGAACTATAATTTCAAAGTTTTATTAAAAAAAAAAAAAAAAGGCAGCAGCCAGACAGCCCTCAACCAAACAACTCCTAAACACAAGGGTTTATTCCACTTCTCCCTCAGCCCTCTGAAATCTGCCTCATTATACTGAAATCTCTCTTTGCTATCATTTGCAGTGGTGCATTAATAAAATTGGCCGAGCAGTAAGTGCAGCGAAAAAATCAGAAGGGCAGAAAAGCCAAATGGAAAGATAAGGCTTGCTCCGTAACAAGCCACTCTAGATGTGTCTTCCACGCAAGTATAAGCAAACACAGCATGCCTGATGCATGGCTTGGTAGATGGTCATTCCAGTGGCGACTTGCAATTGTGATTGCTGGAAACAAGGAAAGTCAATAGAGGCTGCTAGAAAAGGTCTGTACCAGACAACTCTGCTTACTGGAATTATCTGGTCTCCCATCATACTCTAAATACACACATATGTGTGCGTTACTACCACCAACGTGCAAACAAGAAACCTGGCAACGGCATCTGGAGATCTGACCTGTAAGTACGGGTCTGAACCAGCTGTCTAAATCTGGATGGGTTTTCCATTCTTGAAAAGAACCGCAACATCAGACTGACAATGACTTGGAACTGGATCCAAGAGTTAGATGTGGATTTGGGGCTGTAAGGGATGCTGCTGAGGAGATAAATTACGTTTCTCTTTAGCAAATGGTTAGATTTCAATCCACTGGCTTCAAAACCCCCTTAAAAAAAATAAAAATATGCAGGCACCGTGCTTGAGTGTATTTACTATCCAGAGCACACATGCAATGATGCATAACTACAGTGGGCTCCCTTCAGAGCTCCTGCTGTCTTCACGCTGGACTCGGTGACTCCTTCCCAGCCCTTTAGCTCTGTGTGTCTCCATGTGGGCAAACTATTCAACTTTCTCCTGAGTCGAGACATCCTGATGGACTTCACTATTGCTCCCTGCATAAGAAACTTTAAATTACCACTTATACCTCTGCTCTTCCAACCATGTCATGGAATCGCAGAGTCACGGAATTTTCAGAGTTGGAAGGGACCTCTAGAGATCATCTAGCCCAACTCCCCTGCCAAAGCAGGATTGCCCAGAGCACATCACTCAGGATTGCACATTACTCAGGACTGCATCCAGGTGGGTCTTGAAAACCTCCAGAGAAGGGCACTCCACAACCTCCCTGGGCAGCCTGTGCCAGTGCTCTGTCACCTGAACTGTAAAGACGTTTTTCCGTGTATTTGAACTGAACTTCCTGTGTTCTAACTTGTGCCCATTGCCCCTCGTCCTGTCACTGGGAACCATTGAAAAGAGCCTGGCTCCATCCTCCTTCAACCCACCCTTTAGATACTTGTACGCCATAATAAGGTCTCCCCTCAGCCTTCTCTTCTCCAGGCTAAAGAGTCCCAGCTCTCTCAGCCTTTCCTCATAAGGCAGATGCTCCAAGCCCTTAATCATCTTAGTTGCCCTTCGCTGGACTCGCTCCAGCAGTTCCCTGTCCCTTTTGAACTGGGGAGCCCAAAACTGGGCACAGTATTCCAGTTATGGCCTCACCAGTGCAGAGTAGAGGGGGAGAATGACCTCCCTTGACCTAGTGGCCACACTCTTCCCTATGCAGCCCAGGATTCCATTGGCCTTTTTGGTGACAAGGGTACAATGAGGTAAATATCATTTACCCTTCCAAATCAGATGATGAAAACAGTATTACGCCACATATTCAGCTGGAGTAAATCAGGATTTTCCCAACTGAGTTGTGCTGACTTACACCAACTAAGAGTATGGCCTTCCTGCTCATTTTTGTGATTCACCTTGCAGGTACCTTCTCAACAATATTCATCCTTTAGAAATGGTACGGAAATGTTGCTTGACACTTAATGCATAATCTTTATTCTCGGGCAGCAGATGGCAACAGGTCATAGGAATGTAACTGACTGTAATTTCACTTTCAGAGCTCTGCTTAGCTTTTGAAATATTAAATAAAAAAAAAAAAGTTCCATTAATAAAGAAAAAAAAACATATCAAGACTGAAATTTCAGAAGAAAACTAAGGTGAAGATGAGTGGGTTTCCTGTGACATTGCCCTTAATTCTACTTGCTGTGAGCTGAATTCACTGCAGAACTCACACTTTTGGCACCTTTCCATCTGTGCCTTTTTTAGGAAGTACTGTGCATCCTTAAAAGGTTGCAGAATAATTTATAAGACCTAAGAAACTTCATGTTATGGTGCCACGTGATGTGAAATGCAATGATGATTTGTTATATAATGACACTGTGATTACCTAATGACTCTTCATTATGGATTATCTATGATCAATGAATCTGGGATTTTTATTGCTTGAGACAAAGGAATTAGCTGGCAGATCCTCTTGTTTGTCCCATACAGCAGCACTCATGATGAGTGACAGCAATATCAAGGGAAGACCGTTACACTGCGTTGTGGAAGCATGATGCTGGTTCACTGCGTGATGACCATGACATGACAATGTCACTCAGCAGTACAGTTGTAGTGTCACGTTGTTCCTCCCCACCCCACCACGTTACTGCTGCATTGCAGAGGAAGGGCGTTACTTTGGGACATGGCAATGCCACAGCACAACCAAGTGTAAGTACAATGACGTGTGACAACATGGCCACAGGATAACATTGTCCACGACTTTATCCAGTATAGCAAAGACTTAGCCTTATGAAAGTACATAGCAGACCCAGCTCTGGCAACAAGCAAATGATGGCTTTTGGTCAAAAATATCAAAAACTAGCTGTGATTTTGTTCTTTAGCTAGCTGGCAGCCTTGAGGGTCCTCAGCTTTGCAAAAGAAGCAGGACAAACTGATGGCACTTAGAGGATAGCAATGGAAAGAGCAAAGCCAAATGGCTTTGGAAACAAAGATCTACATGAAGAAAGATTAAGAGGTCTGCACCCTGACAAAAGGCAAGTGCAGGGAGACGCAGAATACATGCCAACAAAGATGTAAAGGGTCATTATAAAGAGGTAAGTGATCAATTCTTCCCATTACTCAACACTGACAGGGCAGCCAGTACCATAAGCCAAAGAAGCAGCAGAAGGAAAAATAAGTTGATAATGCAGAAAGCAGCTCCTGGAGATGAACTGTGGAAAGGGAGATGGTAGGTGGACTCAACATGCGAGACAATGGACGGCTCCTTACATGCTGCACAGAGTGGCACGTGCTGCTCCACTATTCTGATGAGCGGGCTATTCCTGCATCACAGCAGTTCTGCTACAGGAAAACCACAGTACAAGGATTTACTTTATTCATTCTCTCATGTTTCATCCCTCCCCTAACTTATATTCCTCCTAAAAGCAAGAGTGCTGCCCCAATTTTAGGGACAGTTCCAGAGAAACTCCCTTTAACTCAATGCCCATATAACCAAGATAGGAAATCTGTAATTAGAAACGAAGGGGCACTGTGCGGGCTCTTCCCAGGCACAGGCAACACAGACACACAAGACATTATTTCTATTTTCTCCAAAAGACGAATCTTCTCTCAGTTGCTGCAGTCTCAACCATACAACTAGAGGAAATCAAGCGCCTCTAAAGGAGACAGGCAGGTAATGAAGTAGCTATGGGCAGACTGCTTGATTACTCACCCCTAATAAGGGAAGTTGTTCTTTGATAGTCCAAGCAAGGACCTGCAGGGCCCAAGTGTTATCCCCAGGTAAGAATACAATTTCAAATTCCTTGAACTTTGAGAACAACACTCTCCTGAGGAACAGTCTTCTTCATAAAACCAGCCATGCATGGAAATATGGATTCATATTACTCCAGGAACTACAATATGGGCAGAAAATTTGACATCTAAGACTTCCTGAAATGACTTTGAGCCAAGAAAAAGAACAAATCATTGAGGTGGGAGATTTGACACCTAAACTTCTGATGATGTAAGAGGGATGATGCAGGAGAAGGGTCATGGGGACTCCCTGACATTGACTCTTGGGTGGGTTGCCTGCAAGAAGAATACAGTGTGCCAGGGCCTTAGTCTTGAGCCAGTCTCTTCCCTATGGTCGGAACTCGAAAGTCCATATTTGTAATGCACTGCCTGGCAGGAGTTCCGTCTGTCCATCCATCCATCCATCCATCCATCCATCCATCCATCCATCCATCAGCAGTCCCTGATATCTAAAGTGGATGTCCTCGTTCACAGTAAGTACAAAGAAATGGCATGCCCCTGAGATACTTTTTCCCTGTCTCAGATAAAAAATGTTCACAGGTAGCAAAGACAAATTAATTATAAGGCAGTATTTCACAGGCTAAGGCTACCCTACAGGCAGCAATAAGAGGAAGGAAATGTGGGAACAGACATCTTCCAATGGCAAAATATGCCCAGCATCTTCTCCAGAACAACCTAAAGGGAAGGGTTTTTTCAACCCATGCCTGTCAAGTCTGGCTAACCCTTAACAGGACATAGACATCCAAAGCTTTCCTTTTTATCATTTCCCAAGTCAAGAAATTGCAATTTCCAGTGCATATTTTTTTCATTTTTGTCATGATTGCTACCTGCTCTCCCATCAACGGTTTACCATGTTTTCCCTCAGTTATACATCCCCTTCTCTCACTCCTGCTCTCTTAGACACAGGTATTACCACAGAGTTCCTCAAAACTTCTATGATTTCCAAAAGCCAAGAAAAACGGACAGAAGAATCATTCCTTTCATGCCATGCTATCCCAGAAATGAGACTCTGAAATCTATGGGAGGTAAGCTGGAGAGGGCATGAGCAACCCCAGCAGGAACAAGGCAGGAACATCCTTGATGTGCTCTCTACCAAACAACTCTGGCTAATTCCAGGTCAGAGAGGAGCCAGAAATCCTCACGGCATCTCATTTACATTACAGGACTGCAAAGCTGAATGGCAAAGCTGGTCCAAGGTCTGGGAAGAAGGCCAGCAGAATGGTGGCAGTGGCATGAAGCATAATCAGGGCTTTGCCTTATTGACAACCTCATTTACAATAGATTTGGAGGAAGAAAACCAGAAACAGTTCAGCTGCAGAATGAAGTTGACGACAAGAGTAGATGAGGGCTGAGGGAACTAATTTGTGTATTACTCAGAGGTCCCTTTGCAAGGACAATAGCATAGGAAGCTTCAGGACAAACAACAAAATCAGTACTGGAATTTATCATCTAAGGTATTCTATCTGCTGCAATAAAAACGAAAGACAAGAGCCCTCCAATTTCTCTCAATCCACTTAAATTAGAAAAGCAGGATAAGTAGGAGATCTGGATTTCACATCCCTTTTTTTTTTCTGATTTGAAGATGAATCAGAATATGTGATTTATGACAGACCAATGTCAGACAATATGGAAGAAGGACTTCAGATTGCTTTACTTTTTAAATGAATTTACCGTGAACTGGCAGCCTCTCCTATTTAACAGTCTAATTTATTAATAGCAAAGCTTCTGCTGGTTTAGCATTCCTCTGCAATCGCAGGAAACCAAAATGCAGTGACCTGCTAATTCCAGACTTGCAGTATGCGTGTCTGGACCAATGCCACCTCACCACCTCAGCTGGGCACTGTTGCAAACGGTAAGTAAACGACTTCAGCAGTGAAAAATAAATGAGATTTTTGTTTAGTTTTTACATCTCATAGAAACTGCTAGCTCTTAACAGAGGTGACTGCATGTCCTCTTTTTCTAATGACAATCGGTTGCTTTTGCAGAAATGTACGTTTTTCCCTAAACTCTTTTGAATTTTATATAAATGGCTCAGTTTTCAGGAAAAAAAAAGGAGGAAAGCCTGAGTTTTGATTTGCTTTTATATTTCTACATTTTGAGATTTGGCACTCGGCTGCCTATTTTTGTTTAGATTAATTAAAGGTAGGACTTTTCAAATTGCAAATGTCTAGATCTGAGACTTTCTTTCACACATTTCACATATATTACTTTAGAATCCAAACCCAAAATATAGCATCACTTGGAAATGCTGTAGATAACAAAATTTCAAAAAGGGAAGGAAGGGAGGAAGACAAACCTTCCCTCATAGCTCTCCCTTCTACATTAACCTTTGGGAAAAAAGCCAACTATATAAATAGCAACATTTTCTCCAGCAGAACAAAGCTCTGGCATTTTCGTTTTGGTTTTGTTTTTTTTTTTGTTCTTTTTTTTTTTTTTTACTAGCTCCAGCGGCATCTAAGAAAAGATTTAACAGCATTTGACTTTTGTAACTCAGAGCTATGAAACTCTTTAAGATTTTGAGAACTAATTCCAAGTGCTTTTAGGGGTCCAAAAGAGGCAGTCAACACTTATCAAATCAGAACTGCAGCCTTACGAGGTATTAGACTTAACTCCAGCCTTTTATAAGAGAAAAAAAAACACTGAGAAGTGATTCACCAACTCACTTAAATCATACTCAATGCTCTGCAGCCTTTGGAGTAAAAAAATCAAGCTTAAGAGTTTGACGAAGGTGGAGTTTGAGGCCCCCGCCTACCAGAAAAATTACTGGGAACCACGTCTTTAAGTCCGTAACTCCAAGAACTAAATTAAATGGGGGCATTAAACATACACCCAGCTTCCAACAAATGAAGAGTCCCTTGGTCTTCCATGGGCTGCTCACATGCTTAAATCTAGGCATGTCATAAAGTGCTTTTCAGGATCCAGCCCATCAGCTTTTGCTCCAGGGCTGTTGCAGGAGCCCTACGCTACTCATGGCCCACAGAATGAGGTCAGGGAGAGTTGGGGAAGCGGGAAGGTGGGCAGGGACATGGGGAGAGAAAACAAACAAGGGCTGGTGAGTGCAGGGAAATGAAAGAGGGAAATAAAATAAATTAAAAAAAAAAAAGTAAGTGGAAAGAAAGAAAGAAAAGAAGTTGAAATTAGAGGAACTAACATGGCGTTACTGGTGGCTGTGGCCGAAACTTCAGCAGAAGAAACTACTCCACACTTGGAACATTTGAGCGTCATGCCGTAAAGGGGCACTGCCATCTGACTGCAATTAAAACCAAAAGACTGAAACAAAACAAAACACTTTGCTTATGAACACAAACGTAGAAAGGAAAGGGAAAGAGAAGCCAAAAGAAAGAAAGAACGAAAGAAAGGAAGAAAGGGAACCAACCAACCATACCCAGTTTGAAAAGAGAAATGAAAGACAGGCAGGAATAAAACTCTTTCATCTGTACCACTCCAGATGCGGGAAATGGAAAAAAATGTACAATTCAGAGACGTGTTGGTGCCGCTGGAGAGGGTGGAACTGTGTTGGTGAATGTTTTGCCAGATTCGGGATGTCTCTCTCTGGCACCCATGGAAGAGAAACCAGTACCGCTCTCCCAGTCTCTACCTCCTTCTTTTGGTTTGTTTTTGAGAAATTGCTCTTTTCCCTCCTGGCCTTTTTGGTCCAAAACAAAAAAGGTGGCAGGGTTGTACAGTAGAAGGCAAGAAGTAGGGCTGTGGGGTCTGTGTCTGTTTATCTTCTTTCCTACAGAAATGCAAGGGATAAGTCATATATTTTCTCCACTGGCCCTTGTATGCTAATCACAGAATCACGGAGTTTTCAGAGTTGGAAGGGACCTCTAGAGATCATCTAGTCCAACTCCCCTGCTAAAGCAGGATTGCCCAGAGCACATCACTCAGGACTGCATCCAGGCGGGTCTTGAAAATCTCCAGAGAAGGGGACTCCACCACCTCCCTGGGCAGCCTGTGCCAGTGCTCTGTCACCCAAACCGTAAAGAAGTTTTTCCGTGTATTTGAACGGAACTTCCTATGTTCTAACTAATCCTCGCCTTGGTGGGGACACCCACATGGCAGCTGACAATACCAGGAGATAGAGCACTCTCTGGTTGCTTAATATGTGATGAAGGACATGCAAATGGGACTGTTTATGTCCTGGAAGTTAAGCCTGAGCTCGGGTGTTTTCTAAGACCATCAACCTGCCCTGAAAGGAGCTGGACTGGCTGACTACTTTTGAGATATTTATTTTCTCAGATCCTGTTTTGGAGCTGGAAATATATTTGGGGTGGCCTGAGACTTATTCACATCAATTGCTCTCACTTTTTCTAGATGGGATCAACCACAGAACTTGGTCATTGTGGGTTGTTGGCTTAAGGGGCTGCAGGGATCTTCTAAAGGGCATGTCCTCACGATTTTAGAAGCTGATGCATGTGAACCCACCTAGCTCCTCTTACTCAGGAGCCCAGAAGCCACATTAGCTTGGCCTTGGGCCTGTTTCTTCCCAGAATTTACTAGTTTGGGTGCACTCTCTGGATAGACTTCCACATCAGATCTGTCTTAGAAAATGGGCAGGAGTATGCAAAACATCCTACAGACCTATATGCAGTGCCTGATATCAGGGGAGGCATGAACATCACTGCCAAAGGACAGGTCTGTCATTCTCGGGTGATGGCAGTGCAGCTGGTGAGGGGTGACGTTTGCAGGTACCAAACGTCGGGGGTTCTACAGCCCTACCCTGCCTGGGAGAGAGATTAGGAAAGTTGACAGATCGTTTCTTAATTTTTACAACTTCGTGTTCAGTCTCACTGCAAAAAAGACATCCCCATGAACACCAACACAGCATTATCAGTGGTCCTAGTGGCCCACTTTCAAGTGGCTATTGATTGTTTTTTTAATAGTTACAGTGATATAAGCCATTACTCCCTTCCAGAATAATGGCAAAGGTATCCCACAGAAACTTTCAGCCTTCAGACACAGGAAAAATTAGCTTCTGTGTCAATAGTTACGTATCTTCCGGGAAGGATGGTCTAAATCCAGTGAGGACAGTGGCTGAACCAAAGATAAAGTGGGTCTTGAGAGGCAGTAAGTGCACGACCCTTAAAAAAAGACAGCTTATCCCCAGATCTATAAGCCACAAAGAACAGATAAGCAGAGAGACAGAGAGAGGCAGAGATAGGCAGCAAAAAGAAAGTAGATTGATTTGAGGAACTGGATGGAAAACTATACCAGAAAAAACATGAATGACACTGAATCACAAAGAACTGGCCGAAAGACCACTATAACACACAACTGTAACTGCTGTTGGGTGTATTTATGCAGAAAGTTGTAAGCAGTAGGCATAGATGTGGATACATTTATATACTAATTTGTTCTTGTCGGGGGCATGAGGTTGTTAATATATTGAATTTCCGCAGCAGGTTTATATCGGTGCCTGCATGTATGAAAGGGTAGCTAATGAAATAATCACAGTGAATAATGCATTCATTTAATTTAGCTTTTTCTGCTTCCTAAATATCCACAAACAGCTCACGGACTCATCTGGTGTGTTCACTGGAGCCTGGACGTCGCTACCTTTTATCAAACAGTGCTTTACACCACGCACGAGCCCAAAGAGCAGGAGCCCTGCCTCCAACATGAAACATTCCCAGATGAAGGGCAATCCGAACCTGCTCCTATTTTAATGTAGTTATTATCTTTCCAATTACTTTCTTCTCTATGCAGTGACAATCTAGCTCCGTTACACCCCGCCAGGACAGTCGCGCAGAGAGTATTTCAAACAAGTTATTGGGGCAAACTTTCTCAAGTCCTCTCTATAATCAACGGAGAGATAAAAGAAGTAAAGGTCCTCTAAGGGGAAAGTTGGAACAACTAAACAAGGCTCCCGTCTCTCTCCAGCAGTTACGGAGGAAGCCTAGGGAGATTAAACTCAGCAGGCTAAAATTAGACTTTGTGAATATACCCTATAGTCTCATTCTTCTTCCCTGGCTGCGTGAGCACACAAACGCTTCTGGAATAAACGCTGGATGAATAAATTTAAAATTCATTTTAAAAGCTCCTGCATCTGACATTAAAGCATACGGTTTTAGTAGCACTCCTGTCAATAGAGCTCAAACACTGTTGGTGCAGCTGGCCGCGAACCGAGACCGTTCTGCTGGGAGACACTTCCAAGGTTTTCTCCCATGCCCGGACAGGAGTTGGGGTAGTTGTGTGCATTTCTCCAGCTCTCCAGGTAATCACACCCAACTCTCTACAGCCTGGTTTTGTGATACATCTATAAAGTCATTGCCATTAGAAAGTCACCTTTTTCCTGACAGATTTGACAACAGTAATCATAGCAATTTCCTTTGCTAAGTATAGGGCAAAACCTATTATCTCTCGGTTATTATTTCGTGGGAACTGCTTGCACTGATTTATTTGTGCCAACCGATCTGCAGTATGTGTGTTGGGCTCCTCTTAGTGTTCAACGGGTCTTTTTTTTTTCTTCCTCTTTTTGGTTTTCTTTCCCTTTGTTGTTTTCTTGTTGGTTTTGTTTGGTTTTGTTTTTTTGTTTTTTTTTTTTTTTTTTTTGCAACACTGAACCATACTTCTTGCCTCTGCTAAAGGAAACACAACGTTTCTTTACACCATCTCCTCAGATCCAAACATCTCCAAGGCCGTTACTCATTCTGATTATCTTCAGAACTACCTTCCAACACGGTTCCCAAGCCCAGGCCAGAAGCGGCTAGGTAAAGGGAAGGGGCACCAGAGCTCTCAAAAGTGCTTCCGCACTCTCAGCGGGTGCACTTCGAAAGGAGAACAAAATCATTGAGCACAGAGAAGGCTTAAAAGTGCTGCACACACACACACGGACACGAAAGAGGGGGGAAAAAAAGAGAAAAGAAAGAAAAAACAAAGAACATCAGAAAAATTACTTTTTTTTTTTGCTTTGTAGGTTTTGTTTGCAAAGTACTACTGTGAATGTGATCAATAACCAGTTATGTATTAAGTAAAGTCATTCTGTATGCAGTTTAGAGAGGGAGAGACTGACAGACAGTAACGTGCTGCTCTGCTAATCCAATAAACCATTTATTTCAGCGCTGACTTTCAAGTGTAATTATCTTGCTACAGACTCTGCCTGCAGTTCGGATATTTTCTTGAGTTCTCTCTTTGTAAAGGGCATCACCCAGAAAAAAGCACACGCTTCTTAGCAGCTACTTTAAGCAATGCACCAAGGTCACTTCTTTGCGTACCTGTTCAACCCAGCAGCAACCAGTACCTCTGGTCATCCAAATGTGCTTAAGTCTCCTCTTATTATCATGACTATGGCACTGCTCAGCCATTGATATTCCCCTCTTTGCTGTACTGAGGGTATGTCAACACTGCTGATAAAACATGAACCTTAACGTGTTCCTGCGTTTCTCCCCTGGCTGGATAAGAACTTCCTTCTGCCCTCAGTTTTGCTGTCATCACTCAATTAAAAAACACTTCCACCAGAACTACTCAATATTGCAACTACAGGAATATTGAACCTTGTCTTTACTTTCTGCCTCTGCCCTCTGAGACCAAATTTTAGGGCCCATGGATTTTGCAGCACCGTGGTGGATAAAGCAGCTTATCCCCTCTGTGAAGCCTGGGAGTGCAGCAAACAAGACAGCAGGTACCCGCGGTCCCTCAGCTTTCATAGATAGACTACAGTGGAGACTCCTGTATCTTCTCCACCAGCTTCCTCAGGATTTAGGCTTTGCCTGTAGCTGTGGTGCAGAGGCACCAGAACACCTCTTGCTCTCCTTGTCTCTTTGTAAACAACTTCTTCCTTAAGAACACAGTTGTTATCCACAGTGATAAATCAAATGTCATCAACGGACAAGTGAGACCACACAACCTTGTCTTTCCTAGCAGCAGGTAAGGAGATAAGTTGCCTGAGTGCAACAGCAAGCCGAGTAAGGCAGTGGAAAATAACGTGCGAACATCAGCAGCCAGGCTGACCTGTGCATTTGATTTGACTCAGAGTGTCAGCGTGCCATTTCTGTCCTTTGCTTGCAGCATGGCATAGCTCAGAGATAAAGTCTGAGCAGGCTACAGAATCATTTCTAGAAATGAAGATGAAGGGGTGGGGGGTGTCTCATCCTGCTGGAGTCAGTGACAAAATAGCCATTGTCAACAGATTTTGGAAGTAACCCACCAGAGAGCCCTGACGGCAGCTGCCACCCCAGCCAACCCCTGGTGAGACCAGGCTGGTAAGAACTGTGGTGTCGGCTCTTCCATTTATACTACAAAGAAAACCAGGTAACACAAGCCCCAGGCTTCAGGGATGGAGGGTGGGGTGGTGGCTGTGGAGAAGATAAAGAACCTCAGGTGGCATCAAAAATTTTTCTTGCAGAAGAGGTATCTTCACTTACTCTTTACACATCCATCCATCTACTAAGCTGTTCACTGCTAGACCTCCAAAGACCCTTTCCTTAAAAGTATCGCATACCTTTGCTGTCCCTCAGCCACCCGCCAGCCATTAGTCACAGCTTCTCTGTTAACACAGCCCATGCCACGTGCCACACTCAGCAACCAGGAGTCCCTCTCTGATCCAGCTGCTGCCTCTGGGAGATAGTGAGAAGAGTCACTTTGCTCTGCCTAATCTTTAGGAGGATACATCAGCCTGGGCTGAAGCCATTTTAACAAAGAGATGAACTTCTAACCTTCCTCTATAGTAACACAATGCTGCTTCTCAGATCTTTTGTCTCTGCTGCACTGAGTGACAAGGCAGAAAGATCAAACCAACTGTGTTTTTTTTTTTCCATTTGTTTTGTTTAAATCTGCTTTTCCTTTTTGTTTGCATCTCCAATCTCTCTTTGCGTTCCTTGCCTGGTTATTGATCACAACCTTGTTTGACTTTTTTTTTTTTTTTCATTCTTTACTTAGATGTATTGATAAGGCATACCCTGCCCGTTCCTTCAGTTTCTTATCTGTTATTCCATCTTTGGATACAAGTTTGTTAAAAACCAGAATGCCAATAACCATGTTCACCTGTTGAAAGAGAAACAACACACAGTTTTGTTCTCAAGTAGGTTAGGTCAAACTGGGTAGCACAGAAGGAAAAACCCAACATTTGGCAAGCTAAATCCTTCCCATTTCTCCTGAAGCTCGGTAGCACGGTCACACTTCTGCAGGCCACCACCCTTTCTGTCCCTTCTCCACCCCGTCCCACCTTCCCCTGACCATGCTTCAGTGAGTTCAGGACAGCAGAATGCAGCTGGCAGCAGGTCAGAGAGGTCTCCAGGAACCAGGACAAGACTGTAAAGTGCTCAGATTGCTGCAGGGCTGTGTGAAGCCCGATGCATCCTCAAGATCTAGCAAGGCAAACTGTAGGCACAAGAACAATTTTTTGAGGGTAATACAAACAGAAAAGGACCAATGCAGGAGAGAGCAGTGGGTTGACACTGGCTACTTTCAAAAGTGCCTTCTGGAGTCTGTGCTACCAAAGCAGCAGCCTTGTGAGGACGGGGTGGTGTGATGCAGACAGCTCGTCATAGTTTTTGCTTGGTGAACCAGCGCTGCTGCTCTCAAAATAAGAGGTGGAGGGGCACTGGAGCAAATAGAAACATCGGCTACTACGGTGGGATGGCTTGAGAGATACTGCAGATGGCACAGCATGTAGACTAGCCATCTAGCCATTCCCAAAAAGTCAGGGGCAGGGCAACCGCATGCAGTCCTTCATCCTGCTTTGTTAGGGTGCGAGCATGGATGTCTGTATCAATCAGGTATAAATACTCCCAGTGAAATCAGACCATGCAGAGCTGAGGTCTTGCGAAGGGATGCTAAACCGCTCCCTCTGCCTTTCTGACTGCATTCACTGCTGCCAGCTGCATCCGTTTCACAAACTTCATCCAAACCTCAGCAACCTCTGAACGTGAACACACTAGTGACACGTGAGCAGCACCCTCTCCATGGAGGCACAGCACTGATGGTGGAAAAAAGTGACAAAGAAAGTTTTGCTGACAGTCAAACATCTGGTGTTGGTAGAACGATGCGCTAGATGCTCTTCTGCATGTGGGGCTTGCAAGGAAATGTTTAAGGCCAAATTCAGAGATGTGCAACATTACATGTTTGCTGAGAACCTTGGTGAGTTTAATAGACCCTTGAGAGGTGGTCCTAAAAGGCCCCTAGTACAACACATAGCCCAAAGGAAGGGAGATGTCTGCTCACACCAAGCTTCCATCTAATTGCCAAAATCATCCTCAAGAATAAGCAATCTTTCAGAGTTTGGATTGCTGGTTTCGGCAGGACACGACCCAGCTCACTGATGTGCAGTCCACAGCTGGGAATAAATGGAAGATCTCACAAATAGCAGTTATTTTCTTTTGCATCAGCTGCTGGGTCAGTGGACTACTTTCCACAGCTGCGAGTCCATTTCTAGAGCTCACCATGGCATTGTTTTACAGAAACAACACTGGCGAGTCAGAGGCGGTAACTCAGCCAAGGATCAGCAGGAAATCAAAGCCTAGTTATGTGCTTGGAGAGAGAGAGAGCACTTTCAATTCACTGATCCTTCTTCACTGTGCTGGAGGCTGGGGAGTGCAAGGGAGACTTTAAGGTACAGCAAGGCAGTAGGAAAGACAAAGTGCAGCTCTGCAGCTGTTTTAATAAATAAAAGTTATTTTATCCAGGACATTGCTCATCATGATCAACGTCCTGCTCTGATCCTGGCTCCGTTTCTTTACAAAGTCAGGGATATCACATGGACGTGCTTCTAAACTCAGCCACTCTTAATAACATGCAGTGTAGCTTTACTTCTTCATCTCTGGGATGCTATCCAGAAGCAAAGACACGAGTCTGAGATTCAGCCTTTGAAAGAACCAGTACCTGATGACTGATGAGTCTCCGTCCTGCCTTCACCATGCCATGAGCCTTTCCCTGAAGTAACCCGTTGCCTTCAACCTGCACACAATTATCACCAGGCTGCTTCACCTGAGCTAGCTGAGTAAAGCTGCTTGCAACAGCTCTGCATTTCAGGTTGCCAGGATTTTTAAGACTTAAAGGTCAAACCTGTGCAGCCGGTCAGTGTTAGCGGACTGACTGCAGGTTGCAAATATTGCTGAAGCTGCAGGCCAACCATCTTAAGAATATTATTTTGAGCAAAGTTATTCTCCAAGCCAATGTGGAGAATAATAAGGGAGGGTGTGGAGGAGGAAGAAGTTTACTACAGGTCATAGAAAAATCATGTTGATAGGCAAAATGCAATACAGAGATGCTTGGAGTCTAGCCTGGCCAGGGCTAAGGCAGAGGTAACAAGCCCAGCTGTCGTCAAGTCAGCTGCATGCAAAGTCACTTGGGCATCTATACATCACATTCATCAGAGTTTTGGGTGAGAAAGAGCTCAGGCACAGAGTCAAGTCCCGCCTTGATCCGTGCACCCCTGGCACAACAGCAGCTCTATTGTCTCTGGAGCAAACCTGGCCCGAGAGCAGCACAGCTGCATATCCCCTGTGCAGCCCTACAAGAGACTGATTGTCCTTATGTCGAGCCAGGTGGACTGTCCCTCCATCGCTGACATGGTCAACCTGAAATCCAGACAAAGTACAGGGAGAACAGACAGCTGTCCCGTCTTGTGGACAGTGCACACTTGAGAACTGTCTGTTCAGCTTCTGGCTCTGCTAAAAGTCACAGTATGAATTTGGGCGACTTATTGAGCTTATCCGTCTCCCAGATTACTATTTCTAAAAACGCTTTAAATGGTGCTTCTCCTTTCCCAAGCTCCTCAGTATACATACCATCTCAGGCAGCACTCACTTCTCACTTTAGCCAGCAGTGAGTCAGGTAGTCTAAACTAGGTGTGTAGGCTCTCTCTCTGGGTACTGAATAGAGCCAGACACCCCCAGAGATGATTCACCGGTTCCTAAGATCAGCTGTATGAACCACCATTTGCAGGTGTTGACCTCTCTGTAAGGACCTCTCCATTTCCAGCATCGATGGCGAGTGAAAACTGAGATGCCGAATTGAAGCAGGCTCATGTGGTTTTCTCATGCTTTAAAAACGCTAAGGAAAGGCGAAGGATTACTTCCCTCGTTCTTGGCATAACAAAAGCAAGATGGGTTGAGGCAGCATTTTGACTCCCCTTTCTCCGGGCACTACCAAAGCTCCCTCCCTCCCTCCTAATCACTGCTGCCTATCGAGCATTCAGGCCATGGAGCCAGAGCTATCGGCTGTTATGTTGTCGGGGCAAAGAGCTAGTTCATCTGAAAGCACTAAGCCACTTAATGCTCCTGTCAATTATCCTGGCTATAAAGAAGACCCTGACCCCCATCAGCTACATTACTGAGGGAAATCCGACTATCACGTGCCTACAGACATCTAATGACTGGCTGGCATGAACATCTGCTTATCCCCACTCTTTTCTGGCTGCTATCTGGAGGCTCAACTACGCGTTGTGGGCTCTACGCTAAAGAAAGACCCTAACTGATACATGCTTTGCTTTATTACAGAGGAAGGGCAACTGCTGGCTTGTCTCTTTGTCATCGTGATGAAACGATGGCACCAAGGTGGTTTGATGTGCGATGACAGCAGCGAGAACAGAGGCAGCAAGAGCTTTTGTGTAGTTATTCTTCTGGAAGCATGCGCCTGCTGCGGGGCAGTCAACCCCCCGGGCACTGCACGCAACAAAAGCCGGATCCGAAAAAGAAATTGTGAGTGTCAACAAGCCCATTCCTGTGGGACCCTTCAGGGCACTTGAGCCTTGGAGGCACTGGATAAAACACTGGGCTGGAGAGAAACTGCAAACTGTCACTTACGTGTAGGGGCTCAAATAGGGATTTAAACCCATCTGAAACTGCTGCAGGAGGGATTTCCTAGAGGACCAGCAGTTCTCAAATTCTTTGAACCTTCACAGTCAGGATTTATCATGGTCAGTGAGGCTTCAACAGCAGAGAAGCTTGATGAAAGGTATGTCACCTTTTGAGTGACACCTTCAACTCAAGTAATAACGGGCCAAGACTGGTTTTGGTGCTGTGTTCGAGCCAAGAGTGAGGGAACAGACTCCCACCATGCATGAGCTGGTGGGACAGAGTTTAGGAATGTTTACTTTAACCATGCTGTTTCTTTGAACTAGAAGCAAACATGACATGCTTAGGGTCACAAAGAATCCCCTGGGCATTGACCTCCATTTCACCTGCAAACAAGGAAGCTGCCCACATGCACTGGACACCTGGGACAAACGAGGTATAAATGCTGGCTGTGAAGGCACAGCCTGCACTGAAAGCAACCAGCAACAGCAGTTTTTGAAGGATTTAATGTCAGAGTTTTCCACCATCATCCTGCACTTCCATCCAGATAGGGCAAAACCAAGGTAAAGCATTAATCAGATGTCTATGGGACTCCAGCGGGGACAGAGGTGGAAGGCTGAGAGCTGAAGCATATTGTATTTCAGAATCAAACCCATCCCAGATTGCTGGCTTCTAACACTTTGCTCTTTATTCCTGAAGGAGAAAGCTATTCGAAACACAAGTAGAAATAAAGAGGGGCATTCTTGGGTTGAAAGAACAAGGGAAGTGTTATAAGATAAAGAGGAAAAAAAAAAAAAAGCTTTCAGCCAAGCTTAAATACCAAAACGACAGCAGCCGCCGGTCCCACGAAGGCGTAGAGAAGACCTCCCTCTAATGACAGCCAGCAGCTGGAAAACGAAGAGAGAAAAGAAAGTTAGCCAGTGGCTAGCGTCACCGACAGGCGCATGTTTGCTTCTTCTCTTTGCCAGCAGAGTTCATCTTGAGAGGTGGTACCCCATGGCAAAAAAAGTCTCAGACTTTACAGCAAGCAAGTTTTGCTTCCCATTTCTCCTGAACTTGCATAAAGGCTCATTTGCCTGGGGGTCTGCCTACAGAATGGCATTTGGTTGTCGACAGAGGAATGCATGCAAAATTAATGACAGTGCTCTGTTTCAGCTCAGGTCCTGGAAGCGGTTGCATCAGTTTGCTGGCAAGATGATGCTCTACTCACTCAAGCAAAAGAATAGAAACAGTGGAAATCATCCCTCGCTCAATTGCTATCCACTATGCCCACCGAGGGCTCAAGGTCCAGGAATGTAGTACATTTCTTCTTGTGGATCCTCCCTTTGAGCTTGCTGCCATAGCGAAATTTTACAAGACAGCAGTGAGGTGGGAATTCCCAGCACTCCTGAAGTGGATGCTCTCAAGGAATGAGATGAATGTGATGTGTGTGGTCCCTCTTCTGGAAACCAGCTTGTTCCTTCTCCCTCACACCATGTAACCAGAGAAGGGCTTCTCCTTCCTCCACTGACCACATGTGGAATTTAGGCTTCTAAACTGCCTGGTGCCTACACAAACTGAGGGGACTCTTCTGACTAGGTGCTGATGTCTGCTCTATTGGTGCCTACCACAGAGCCAGTCACTCTTAGTGACATTTCAAGTCAGCAGAGATCCAACCAAATGAGTCCAGGATGAGGCATCTACATTCAATTAGATGAATCACATCCTGAACTCCACTGACTGCCTTGACCAGATCTTCACCATCCAAGTAAGCAGTGCCCCTAACCCAGATGGAGACACCACTGGGGAGATGAATCCCATCTGTCATGTAAACAGTACGAATATGCTCCAGGTGTCCCCCACAGAGCTCCTACAGCACCATACATTCACACGCAGATCTCACCATACACTGATATCTCCATACCGACAAACTGTGTAAAAAAAAAAAACAAGTGAAGAGAAGCCAGGGAGATATCACCCCACTCCCATCCTCAGAGCTGAGCATCACAGGGTGTCTGCACAGCTAGCAGGGATTTTCAGGTTTGACCATAAAGTCAGGAAGGAAACACTTTTTCACTGTGAGAGTGAGTGAGCACTGCAAAGGATGAGCAGAGGGGTTGCGGAGTCTCTATCCTTGGAGACATTTAAAAGCAGTCTGGGCATGGTCCTGGGCAGCCAACTCTAGGTCACCTTGCTTGAGCAGGGTAGTTGGACCAGACAGCCTCCAGAGATCCCTTTCCCACCTCAACCAGTCCGTGACTCTGCAGCAGTCATGAACAGTTACAGCAGCACTGGAGCTGAAATTTCCCTTTTGTGGGGAATCATAGAATCATAGAATTGTCTAGGTTGGAAGAGACTCTTAGGATCATCGAGTCCAACCATCTACCCTACTCTACAAAGTTCTCCCCTACACCATATCCCTCAACACCACATCTAAACGTCTCTTAAACACATCCAGGGATGGTGACTCAACCACCTCTCTGAGCAGTCTATTCCAATGCCCGACCACCCTTTCTGTGAAAAATTCTTTTCTAATGTTCAGTCTACACCTACCCTGTTGGAACTTGAAGCCATTCCCTCTTGTTCTGTCATTAATTACCTGTGAGAAGAGACCAGCACCAACCTCTCTTACAGTGTCCTTTCAAATAGTTGTAGAGAGTGATGAGGTCTCCCCTCAGCCTCCTCCTCCTCAAACTAAACAGTCCCAGCTCCTTCAACCGCTCTTCATATGATTTGTCTGCTAGGCCCTTCACCAGCTTCGTTGCCCTCCTCTGCACTCGCTCCAGCACCTCCATATCTCTCTCGATATCTCTCTCGAATCCAGCAATTCAGAGCGCGGACATGGAGACCAGGTACTTCAGGGCAAGAGAGGATGCAAATTTACACTGTGTCAGCAACCTCACGGAAAGTTTGCATGCTTTGACATCTCAGTACCCTGGAGAAAATGTGAAATGAAGTAATCCTGTTTCAGCAGTAAACTACCGTGCCTTTACCACAGGATAAGGACAGGCAACCACAATGGAGCAAGGACTTTCTCAAAGCTCTTAACCCAGCTAACCCTGCAGTAATTCAGTTACGTGCCTGTACTCTCCGCAATACGGTTTCATTCTGCACCAGAAGCAAACTGATGCCGCCTTTCAGAGTCTCCCAGGAAACAAAGCCCTCCTGGAAACATTTCAATTTTGTTGATCAGCCTCATATGTTTTTGTATCAATTCTGACTTGCCAAAAATGTTATTTTTTTTTGCCCGAAAACATAGAGCATTTGGGAAAAAAAAAAAAAAAGAACAAAAAAGAAAAGTATTTCAAATTGAAAATTGAAAGCAGGACATTCTGTTTTTCTCTGAGGCTTGCATCTTGTTTATTTCTAAATTAAACCTGTAATGTGCTAATTTAATCAATTCCGATTTCTTCCTGATAGCAAGTTGCTCTGTCTGAGCAGCTGTAATAATAAAACGAATAATCAGCTGGGGAGGGAGGGAATAAGAAAGAAGCTTTGGAGGGCCGCGATAACTGGAGGTCTCCCTAAACGCAAGGAGAAGGCAGGGGGAACCAAGAGGGCTCCCAAATCCCAGTCCTTGCCCAGACCTTTTTCTCCAAGGCTCTGTCTTAATTTTGAGAATGTTTTTCCCACGTCTCTCCCAGATGACACTCAGCCGAAGAAAGGAGCTGACAGCCCCGCACTCCAATTAGCAATGAGGACTTGGTGTAACGAGGGCTCTCGTTCGTGTCAGGTCCCTGGCAGCCCCTCTTCCCCTCTGAGCGTCAAGGCTTTCTGAAGGCAAGTTCACACATCACCAAGCACTGGTCCTTATCCTTTCTGACTGCCTGACCTCCCTGCCACAGCCTTTAATCGAAGCATTTCCAAGGCTGTCAGAGGTGGTGGCTGACAGCAAGGGAAGGGAAAGGGTGAAGTGATATCCAAGACAGGAACTGACAGCAAACTCCAGCAATATATTAGTCTTCGTGGAGACGCTTTTAAGCCTTGTGCCTACAAGGCACAGAAATATTTGCATTTCGCTAAGAGGTTCCCCAGTACTTGCCAAGGGATCTCTTCATAGATCTCTTAAATAAAATTACCACTGGAAGGGAGTAAGTGAACGGTTTAACAATGCTCAGCAGCTCCAGAATACTATTTCCAAGCAGTGCTTCCCTGACTGACAGCAGCTCTTGTGTTCAACGCGAAAGACCTCTTTGCAAAACATCTGATCCTTTTGTGAATCTGCCACAGCAAAGACGTGAGATGGATGGCTTTTGTCTTGGTCCTGCGAAGAGATGACTTCCACCGGGACCTTCTTGACTGCACCGTACAGCTCTGCCAGCAACAGGTCTCACCTCGATCGTGTGCAAACTTAAGCAGCCCCAATGCAACAGCCGACATATTTGTATAACAAATACTACAGCTGGGAATGAGGGTTGTTCCACCAGTGTTAATTTAAAGATTAATACAGAAGCTGCTGAGATACCTGTGGGCGACAGAAGCCCTGATGTAATGACACACGAGGACCCCTGGAAATTTGCTGTGTTTCGGCACTGCTCTCCGAAAACTTTTTGCGGGCTCTCTTGTGGGGAAGGATATGAGTTCCCAGCTACCAGTAGCACAACCTCAATTACTCAGTTCAAGCTTTAGGAGGCCGTTTGTCAAGTTTTAGAGGTCCAGAGTCAGTCCCCGGAGTACCAGCTAAAAGGAGAGTTATTATTCAGGCATTCAGCCTAATACAAGGAGGTGAGCAGTGGCGGGTCCTCTAGACCTCCATTATCTCTAAGACCTTCTTTGAGACTGGAAGTACAGCCTGTACCCTACTCCAGCAGCTCTCCAAACAACTACAAAATGTCCTTTCAAATGGTATTCAGATAAGAAGAAGGAAAAATACCCTCATGTCCTTCTCCCCTCATTGTAGATGGAGAATTCATAGCACTCCAAAAGAAGAGCAATAAAGGCCTCTGAGTGAATAGCTGCTGGGGAATTGACACTCAGAGAACAACAGAGATGCAGTCCAAATCCTGCAGCACATATTCCATTTTTAATTTGAACCTCTCTCTTCCTTCTCATCTCACCACTCGGTAGCCTAGTCTGGCCAGCTACAGGATAAATATTAAATATTATCTACAACCTTCCCACACTTAGCAGTGTCTCTGATCTCTCCACGTTACAGCTTGGAGACACAGTCAACCCTTCGACCGCTACCACGTCTTGATGGGAAAGGCCTCCATACTGCTGCTCAGTTGTGTTTTCATCATTGCAGAAGAGCTTCATCTCATGTACGAAAAAAAGACAGGACAAAGCTGGGTGAAATGTTGCTTAAGGTCCTGGGTAGACCACGCTGTTGGAGGTTCTTCCCTTAACTTGCTCCACTGAAGTTGGCCACCATGGGGTACCCTGCAGATGACCAGTTTCAGTCCATGTGACACGTTATGCATTTCATACACCGTGCCTTCTACCGGCTTTGTCCTGGGAATCTGTAACACCAGGATTAGTGCTGCAATGCCTTCAATAGTTGCAGCTGTCCCCAAAATGCTGTCATGACTGTGTCCCATAGACGGATGTCAGGGTTTTTTTAACACTGTGAGTGGGATGAAAAAGTTTATGTTGAGTGCCAAATCCTGTGTGCTGCTAAACATCAGAGCACTGCTTTATCTTAATGCCCATCTCCACAAGAAAACCAACAGGCGCTAATGCACTACTCTTAGGATCCAGAAATTGCAGGGTTGGAAGAAGCTTTGAAAGACACTGTGAAGTCCCTTGTGGTTTATCACGTCAACTATTGTCCCCTGCTTCACAGGGAGGGATGTGTTGTGGTTAATGTCTTTCCTTCCTTCTGCAAGATGGAAACTCTGTGCCTTGAAAGTCTGCCATTTCCCCTTTTGAAATGCCTTGTGCATGCCCTAAACTAACTAGAGACAAAGCTAAAATAGCTTTCAAGCTCTAGCTCCAAGCTTTGCAACTACCTCACGCATTTCCACAATGGCCAGAAACCAACAAACATCCTGGGACAAGCTTTGCTACAAGGCTGTATTGTGTTTATATACTTTTAGCATTAGACAGTGCTAAATCTAGGTCTGAACAACCTCAAGTTTCAGAGTCCAGCTCCGAAATTACTGCTATGTAATGTTGACTTTGCTCTAGAGGAGAGGTAAAAGCAAGGGCCTCCCCACACATACTTGTAAGAGCTTTTATGCCTCTTGAGCAGGAAAACAGGGATAAGTGTGAATGCACCGTAGTCTGTCGGGGCACCCTGCCTAGCTTGGTCCACATGAATATTTGCTTCCCATTTTAAAATGCACCAATGTGCAAATGTAACTCTCTTTACAGCGATGCTCGGCACCATTTTACGCTCAGTATCATGGCCCACGAACCCACCCGCCTGGCCCGGGAGCACGCACCCGCTTGCCCCTCGCTGCACGGAGGCAGGGCAGGGACCGCTTCACCAGTGCCCACGGGGACATCCACGCTGCTTGGGGCAGAGACGGCGGCTTGAGTGTGTGACCGCGAGTTAGCTCTCTTTAGCTCTGGCTCTTGGTAAAGCCAGCAGCAGGAATGACAAGAAGATGGCAGCGTTATGAATGTCTGATGGGCTTGAGAGGAACTGTTGCTCCTTTTACGACTTTGCCGGGACTCACCAGCTTTAGCGGGCATAGAAGGGGACGAAAAGAGGACCGAAGTGGACTTGCTGGAATGTGAAGGTCCCTGACAGCAGAGCTAGGAAACGGTGTCATTCGGGCTGTGGCTCCTACTGGGAGCACGGGAACCCTTGCCATCCGCCCCAGGCAGCCAGCCAGCCTGCCAGGCTGCAAGGAGGGCAGCATCCAGCCCTTGGATGCAAGGAGCGACAAAGATTTAAGGGCTGAAAGGAGTCAGAGGATTAGAAGCAAAAGGAGGAGAGCTGCTGTGGTTAAGCGTCTGCTGCGAAGGATGTAAAGTCAGCGCAGCCCGTTGGCCACCTCGCCGGTATGCCAATCTGAGAGCAAAGCAGGAGTCCATCAGGTTTTGTCATGCGTCGACACCCTTTTGGCTGTAGTCTGGGAGGGCTTTGCTCTGGGGCAGGGAGATGTTGGCACGCAGTGGTCCAGGGCAGTGAAATAGGGCGTGCTTTCTTGCACGTCCCTCCTTTCCCCTCCAGGCTCTTTTGTGTGGTCAACGTTGACCACAAAACTCTGCGGTGGCCCTTAAGCATTAATGGGGAGGGAGCTACTGAGCTTTTTGCACCAATTCCCACAAGTCTATAAATAGGAAAGGAAGCAGAAATATTTAGGGCCCTTCTCCGTTCCCCTGATGCTTCCTCATTATGAATTATTCTCGTGGACTTGCATGGAGGAAAGCCCCAGAAACAGCAGCCCCACAGAAAAGCTAAAGGGCGTGTGTGATTTCAGCACCGCTTCTGAAAGCCAGGGTGTGTGCTGTCCTCTTCTGAGTCATACGACAACCGCTGGATCCCTCTCCACCAGGACACACTGAGGCCAAGTCACCTGAGCCGGGGCAGGCGAGTCAGGACAGGTACAGCCAATGCATCCTGATGCCAGCACAGGCTTCAGGAATTGTATCTATGGCTTTGCATTTGACAAACCCACCTCCCTGGGCCCTCTGTACTGTATACAGTAATTTAGACTGCAGCAATTTAGACTGCAAAGCAGAGGGAGAATGCTGCTGTGCTGTTTTAATAATCTGCTGCAATCAAAATGCAAACCCTGGACCATTTGGTCGTGGGTGTGCAGAATATGCTGGGAACAGAGAAGGAGCAGGGATTCCACGTGACATTTTCTCAGTGGACCTATCAAACCATCATCTGTCGCTGGCCACATCTCCAGCCTTTGTCTTAAATACTGTTCATGTGGGATGAAAACCACTGGCCAGGAAGGCTCTGAATAATGATGGGTTGCAGTAGGGAAGAGTCTGATTTATTGCTACATAAAATATTATCCTTTGGCTGGCACTACGCATAAAATTTCTAAGCTATCTTTTTCACAAAACAGTGAAAAAATAACACTTTCTTTTTCTTTATCTTTCTTTTTTTTCTTTTTTTAATTAAACCAATGCTTAGGTCTGAGTGATTTCAGCTTTGCCTTAATGTATTTTTTACCTCTGCACAGCCTTATTCCATTATTTCTTCCCTGCCTTCCTTCCCCAGTTACATGTAAATAGAAGTTTTCTAAAGGCAAATCCTGTGGAATTTGGAAAACAGGCAAATTCAGATTGCTTTCAAAAACTTGGTTTGAAAAAAACTCATGCTCGTTCTGGTGCCTCAAACTGATCCGAGCTATTTTGAAAACCTGGGACCAATCAAACAAACCATTAAATACACAAACACAAGAGCTATTTTTCATTTTTAAACATCCTAAACTTTAAATATTCCATATTTTCCCCTAAAAAGAACTTTTTAAAAATCTCTAAATAGGAGGCACTTATATCAAAGGGAGGTCATATACACAGCAGTTAAATCTGACTAGTTCCTATGAACTTGTTTTTAAAGGAATACACAATCCACCTGGGCCAGCTGATGGCTTGAGGAGGCAGGATGGCTCCTTCCTCTCCCATCATCCCTGCTTCCCTCTGCCATGGGCAGCACACCAGAATTTAGGTCCTACCTTGGCTCCTGCAGGTCAGTGGATTTTGAAAAAAAAAAAAGGATGGAGGGTGAGACAGGAAGAAAAAGGAGGAGGCGCTCCTTTACTCACTAGTTCACGGTGCCGTACCCCTTGGCTTTAGTAAATCCCACGGAAATGGCAACCACCAAGGCGGGGAGCCCTATGGAAATGAAACAAGAGAAAACTGGTCATTTAAGCATATGTGCAGCTCTTCTTCCACTCATCTGCATAATATACCCCGTTCTTCCCAGTGTTATTCTAGCACCATCTGTCCCAGCCCGGGTCTTTGGCAGAGACTGAATTCAAGACCTTCAGAGTCAAAAACATGAACCCTTGTTACCCCTGCTAATGAAGTAAATGCCATCAGCTGTAATCAGCTCATATCCTGCTGTGTCCTCAGCAGTTGTGTGGGGACTGACAGCACATGCAGATGTGTAAAATATATTTATTTTATTCTTCGGTACACAGGCTGGCCAGGAATATATCAGAAGGTCTCCTGAAGATGGAATAGTCAGACACAATCCAACCCAAAAGTGCTAGCAAGGAGGGGACTAAGGGCTATGTTTGCTCTCAACATAATGTATGATGAACAACCCAGGTCCAAATCTCGCCCCAAATGAGACAGAAAAGTAAATGGAAACTGAGTTTCCCCTCTCCCAAATAGGTTCCCCGATCTATAATAGATAAAGGCCTAAAGATCTATAATAAATCAGGTCCCTCTGAACCACAGTGGAAAAGAGTATCAGAGTATCAGGTGTTTCTGCAAAACAGGATAATTATTTTCTTGCCAGAGACCTGCTCCCTTTTTGCATCCAAAATGGGAACAAACTAAGAGAAACCAGCTGCCCTTGAGAAGACACACTTCATTACAAGTCTTGCAAAGGATGAGTAAGTTAGTCTGTGGCATCCCAGCCACAGACAAAGCACAATTTATCTTTAGGACGTCATGAGCTAACGGTGTCAGCACAGGGATGTCATTTCGGGTGCATAAGGGGGGTGAAGCTATGGCCTTGATCTTACCACTAGAAGCTCCCATAAAATGAGAGCGAGGAGGATAAATAAAACCTGCTGGTTATCACGCAACATGCTGGTTATTGGTCTAAAAATCCCCAAAAGTTCTGAAATTGTTCTGAAATTGAATGCCTAGGCACAACAAGAACTGGCAAAAGACACTACGTCTTGCTAATAGCCTTCTCATCCTTCTTATCCCGGCCACGATAAACTGCTCAAGGATCTACAGAGGAGATTGAGTACTTCTCCGATTCAGTAGCCCCAGCCCAGCTCTCCCCTTTCCCTAAAAAAAATGCCTGGATATCGGCTATTAACATCTGGTTCTTCAGCTACAGAGGTCTCCGTGTGGCTTTTTATAGCCCGCCTCCTTGTGACATGACGAATTAAGCTATCTCAGTGCTAAAGATGGGCAAATCCCATTAAGAATTAGTAGGATCAGTAGCCAGCTAGGATTAGTGCTTCTTGACGAGACCCTAATTTGTGTGCTGTAGAGGTCACGGCAGGTGGCTGCAAAAGATGCTGTAGATCGAAGGGATGTGCAGCACCCAGACACTAACCCTGCTGGCAGGGTGGCCACCCAGCAATACAAATCATCGCAAGATTGATTAATAGTGAGGGTCTGCAGCCAGCTAGGAGGTATAAGGCCAAGTTGGCTGGAATATAGAGCATTTGAGTGTTATCATAAAGAGAAGTGTTTCTCTTCCCATATGAGATTTCCAAGCATAGCTCTGATTTGATCAGTTCAAAACCAACAGGCAGTGTGTTTAAAAGGTCTCTTCTTTTTTTCTTTTTTTCCTTTTTTTCTTTTTTTTCTTTCCTCTTTGTTTTTTAATTCTTAATTGACTATCGCTCCTCTTGCTGAGCCTCCTTCACACCTCATCTGGATATATCCTGGGTGCTGTACTCACTACGATGCCATCAATATGGCATCCCATGTCAAGCACACCAAGAAGCCACATGTGAAGGGACTTCTGCGAGAATACAGCTTGATGCAAGAGGCCCTGTGAAAGAGGGAAGTTGGCTAGGGCTCCGCCAAAAATAGCAACTTGTTCTTCGCAAAGTGCTTCTCTTAGACATGATAATTATGCAGAAATACACACTCAGGCTGTGAACTCGTCAGCTTACAGGGACTGGCTCGTACCGAGCCTGGGTAGGAGCCCCAGCTTGTGTGGAAAATGGAGCTGTACAAGCAGCATTTGCCAAAGGTGGAGGCAACGCTACGGTAGCTAAGCTAAAGAGCATAGTAATGAGGGGTGCTGTGCTCCTCCACCTTGGGAGAGCTATTAACCATCTAACCACAGTGAGATGTGGTTTAGATTGAAAAAAAAAAAACACAAACCAAACAACAACACATTTAATCTTTCTTTTTTTTTTTTTTTGATTATTTGAAAGAAAGTTATTCCTAACTGCTCTGTCGCATGTACTGCGTGTGGTTTGTATCAGCCTTCTAGGCAGTCAGTCACTCGTGCGACGGAGTCACTGGCAAAGTTCTGGGGGCTTCCTGCAGAAAGCTAATTTTACTCTCACAATTCCAAATAAATGCATCAGAAACCTGTTTCGAAGAGTTTTGTATTGCCAGGCCAGAGGAGAATCAGGTCATGTGTTCATCACGTCCCATTAGAAAAGGTCGTTTGTTAATAACTACCAAGAGCCAGAGCTGTTATGAACAACTGAAGACCCACTCAGAGCCTGAGCTATTGCAGCATTAAAAATCCAGTTTGGCAGCATTAAAAATCCAGTTGTGGAAACTATGAGATGGTTGTGAAAAGACCGACAAAATTATTTCTTCTTTACTGGGGCTAAATATGATGACTGAATTGTTTCTAGGGAACAGTTTGTCTGTCTGTTCTAAATAATTAAAAAAAAAAAATTCTAATTGCTAAAAGCTCTTTTCTGGAAAGACAAAGTTGCAGATCCAAGAGGAGGACAAAAAACCGGGGAATAAACCTCACTGCTGATGAAAACCACTATAGCTTCAATGAGCTACAGCTGACAGCAGCTGAGAACTTGGCAAAGACCTCTAGAACAAGAGCTTAGAGAAATGTTAATACGCAAAGGGGGAAAGGGAGAGAATCAGCCCATGACAAAGTGAAATGTGCTAATTATTTCAGATTATGCTCTTTATAACATATTTTCAGCCTCTTCCCTCTTGGAAGTGCCATTAATCCCAGCTCTACAGCTGAAGTCTAGCAGGATGCTAAATATTGGAAATTCCCTTGCTGCCTTAACAGGCGAGAGCGTTCCTCATTTCTTGTCCTAACCTATTCCAAATGGTTATTCTGCATCATTTATCAGCCAGTGCATCCTAGCTCAGAGATGACTACATTTTACTAGCAGTGCAAATTATGCTTCTACACATGTAAGGGGGTTGTTTATTTTTTTTAACCTGGACAGACTACAGATGCGACTGCCGCTCGTCCAAAATTCCCTTGGCTAACACGCCCATCTGTCCCAGCTTTTACAAATCGGAAAAGTCCCTTTTTATTACCTAGAAAAAAATATTCATCTTTTGCATTTGATATCCCTGATGTTCCTTGAGTCCCAGAGTGTTTATGTACAAACATACGCATGAACACGCACCAGCGCATGCAGTCTGTGCTTTGCATGTATGTGACTATATTCTTTTTACAAACACTATATTTGTATGTGACTATATTCTTTTTACAAACACTATATTTGTATGTGACTATATTCTTTTTACAAACACTATATTTCAATACCACAATTTATTTTCTTTCGTAAGCAAAAGCTAGGAGTGAAAACTTAAAGGGATGGAGGTGCTGGAATGAGGATGGCTCCTGATGTGCCAGAATAAATCACATCAGGGCGCTTTGTAAGCAGCAGAAATATCTTGCCGGGGGTGAAATGCTCAACTTCAGTAGTAAAACGAGACACTAATACAGCTGAGACGCACAACGCTTTCTCTCTCCCTTTCTCTTTTTTGCCTGCTCGCTTTTGAGCAACTTTTTGTTCAGTTGCTCCTTTCAAACGCACGTTTGTTAGTGCTTTGAAAGCCCAGGTTATGGGTTTGTATTTGTTTTCTACTACAGAATGCATCATTTAAGGCTAATAAATTAAACATACGGAAGAGACAGAGGGAAAAAAATAAAAATTAGTTACAAGCATCTGCACCAGTGTCGTAGTTTATTTGTCTATGAAAGGCCCTGCTGCCATGGAGACAGGATTTCAGAGCTTGCTTGACTCTGGGCTGCACATGGAAGGAGACAGCGAGAGAGAGAAAAAGAGAAAGGAAGAAAAAGCCCCAAACCCAGGAGAAACCACCCCCAGCACACCCTTTGAAAACTCAGCCCATTTATTTTGTGTGACCCTCGGTTTCACTGGGCAGCAGGCAGGACTTCAAAAAGGACTTTCAAAGCCAGGCTGGATGGGGCTTGGAGCAACCTGGTCTGGTGGGAGGTGTCCCTGCCCATGGCAGGGGGGTTGGAACTAGATGATCTTTAAGATCCTTTCCAACCCAAACCATTCTGTGATTCTGTGACTTACAGCTCTTGCTCATGCTGTTTTTAACCGTGTCAAAAGGGTTGCAAGAACCCTCTGCCAAGCCTTCTGCAGAGCATCAGTCCCTCTTTGTAGCCCAGACCCTCTCTGCTGCGCATCCCACGGTGGGGGGACAGCGCTTCCCCCCCACCCCAGGGGAGATGCTCCGCAGACCCAGGATCCTCACCCCATCCGAGACACAAGAAGCGCTTGCGGATGATGCGGTTCCGTAACCGGCCCGTCACGGCCATGTAGGACTGCCAAGCCTCGGTCAGCACCCAGCAGAAAGAGGAGAGGAAGAAGAAGTGCAAGAAAGCCGCCACCAGCGTGCATATCACCTGGAGAGAGGAGGAAAGGAGGACATGTGAGAGGAGCAGCAGGCGGAGAGAGCAGTGTGTAGGAGAGCAGAAGGCGCAGGGAGATGCTTCCAAACCAGGCTCTGGAAGGCAAGGTCATGAAGATCAGGACACGAAAAGACATTTCGGGAGGAGGGAGTCTCCCCCACAAGCTTTGACCTAGCAAAGGACCAAAGTGTTTGCTTCAAATTTAAATACTGCATGGAAACGGGCTGCTTTTAAGCAGGAGCTCTCAGATAAGCCCATGTTTAACACCGTTGCTGAAGTCTGAGCCCGTGTCCCATCCCGGTGCTTTCTTCAGTAAGATATATTTATTTTCCAAACTATCAAAACCATGGCCACGATCCTTTCGGGGAGGACGGAGCAGTCAGTAAGCCATGCACTAATCTCAGCTCAAAAGGTTTGCAAAGCGCCACGTCGTTGGCAGCTGAGCCATAGAAATGAAATCAGAGAGAGGCAATTTAGATGGCAATTTATTGCTGCCAGGGAAGGATCGCTGAGTGAAAGAGTTAAGCCATGAGAGCCGGGTGAAACCACGGCTGCCAGGGGCTGGTAGAAGACTGCAAACACGAGTGGTGCGCAGTTGTCCAAGAGCATATAACTACTAGCAGACAGAAAAAAAAAAAAAAAAAAAAAAAAGAAAGAATGAAAAAAAAGAATCTACATTAGAAGGAATTTCATAATGGTGAGCTCTACTACTCGGTGGGGAAATCTCTCTAGGGAAATGCAGGGAGCTTAAGCCATTTAAAATTAAACTGGGGAAAGTACTAGCAAATGCATTATGAAGAACAATCCTGTAGTGCCAGGGAGATGGACTGGAAAGCTGACAAGCTCGTCTTTGTTTTTAACTCAGCAAGGCCAAATCTTTCACTGGTGCAAATTGGTGCCGCTCTGTTTAACTCTGCCAGAGCTGTGCTTAATTTCCACCATCTGCGAGCTAGAAACCGTGAATCAAGGTACTCAAGAAGAAAATGATGGAAAGAAACTCCAGTAGCTCCTAAGGAGAAGGGAGAACAAATAGACTTTAAAAGTGACTCTGGATAAAAAAATGGCTTAAGGCATTCAGGGCAGGGGTAGGGGGAGGTTTATAATGAAGAATTTTTCTGCTTTGAGTTATATCAGGGAACATGGACTTTGGGTTTACGGTCAATGAACCTTCCTCTTTTTTCATCCACCAGCATCTTTTAACACAGAGCTCTCACGCACAGAGTGTCTTTTATCATGATTTTATCGGATCGCTCTCGATTCATACACTGGCACAAACCGACGTTATCAGAGGTGGTGAATAAAAGTAAGACTGTGTGTTCTTTGAGACAGGAACTGTCTTTTTGTTCCATATTTGTATTTGACACCAAACCCTTTGGTATTCTGCTTATAAATGGATTCTGGATGACAGTTCAGTACAAATAACAGCTCAATATGATAATTTCAAGTAATTTTCACATTTTAAAAGAACCCTAAAAAGGCGGTTGCTATTCATCAGCTTACAGACCTACATAAAACAGTTACAAACACAGGATGCTTTCTGGAATGTATTTTAAGAGATGGTTATTTTAGAACATTTTTTTTTTTTTTATTAACATCAGATACAACACTGTTTATTTTACCATGTTGATTTTGTTGTGCAGAAACACAGTTCTGCCCTCTTTGCCAGAAGTTTGTAAAGGCGAGAAAAAAACTTTGCTTTCCAATTTTCCACCCAGGAGATACATTTTCTGGGTATTTTTACTCAATCGGATAGTTTTGATGGAAAGGGGAGGAGAAGGGAAGAGGGAAGCACAACAGAAATCCGCACATCTCAGCTGGGTCATCATGAACCCATTGTCTCAACTGAAATCAAGCTGTGAACTTGGCCAGCTGACGGGCAGGCGCATATTTGCGTCTGCTACTTCTGCTGCAGGTTTTTTCCTTCTTTGTAAAGAAAAAAAAAAAAGAAAATAATTCTCCAGGAAGGCCTAAGCACAGGGATACGATGTCCCAAGCTGCTGCAGAAAGATCTACCAGAGCTTGTCAGTCTGTCAAGGCCATTAGCCCTTGTTTTCCTTTAAGAGGAGAAATCTGTTTCCTTGCAGCACGTAGCCACGCCTTTGAGATACGGCCAGTTCGTGCAGCATTCTTTTCTTTTGTATCATGCTGTTGCTGACTGTAATTTTTTTTTAGCCTTTTCCCAGGCCTTTCATCTTCAAAAAGCTTAGCAAATCTGGGTATGGAGTCTTGCCTTTGAGGTTACACGGATGGAAATCAAGGGACAATTTGGCATTTCCAGGGAAACTAATACCACAAAAGTTCTCCCTGAGTAACTGCAATTATAAATCAATCACCAACATTTTAAGACGCTCCATTATCAATAATTGAATGTGAATGAATTCCTAATTTACACTCCTTCGTCTCTTCTCTCTGTAGTTTTCTTTCTCTGTTCCCTGCCAGAGACTGTTTACTAGAATGGCTGAGCGGAAATCCAAGAATAACCTTTCTATTTGTGGTGTTTCATGCATATGTATGTGCGAGGAGCTAATCTGCCTCTTGCAATCGCAGCCGGGAGCTTTGAATCCCCACTAACAGCTCTGACAGTGAACACCCAGAGTGATGTGAGAAAAAAGCACGAGGGAGAACCCGGGCTCACAACTGTGCTCTGAAGGCAGTGGGAGAGGGTGAAGACATCCACCTCCTGTCCTGGAGTGAAGAAGAATCAAAGAGGAGGTCCAGCCATGGTTTGCCATGTTGAGCAAACTCAGTATTTCTTTCTAAGGAAAGAAACTCTTGGCACACACTTGGGATTGAAGACAAGGCACCCAGGGAAAGTGAGAGCTTAGCTCACCCTTTCTCCACCTCTTGCCCCCAGAAAACCATGTTGGCCATGAAAGACAGCTCTGCTTTGAGAAGTTAGTTTCAGAAGGGCACTTGTTTAATAGGAGCAGTGCTGGCTGGCTGCATCTCTCCACGCTCCTCTACACACATATGACTCAAGTAGCTGTAAAGCTTTCCCTAAAACATAATCTAGACCTAACTCGAAGGGCCCTCCATAGAAATGAGTCCCTGTAATTCATTAAACCCCGGGGCTTCTCTGCAGAAATGCTTCCAAAAGTGACAGCATGCTCTGGCTGCCAAAGTAGAGGCTCGAAAAAACTGGCCCGTCACTGGTTACTGATAATTAAAAACTAAATTTTGACTTCTGATTGCAACTTTGGCAGCAGGAGTAGTGGAGGACACGCCTTACCTCACTTTTCTGCTTAGCGGTGTTGGGATGGTTGGAGCACTAGGGGAGACAGGAAAATGTACAAGAGGAAGATACTAATGATGAGCAGTGATTTGTAACGCCAGGTGCCAACGGGGAAAATGGAAATTACTTAAATCAGAGACAAAGTCATACAATCAACATGCGGGAAGGTATGTACGCGCAACCAGTGCACGTGGCTTGGAAATGCGTATTCCCGTCTTGCCTTCACCGCTCGAGTTGCACTGTGATCTGCAGTGAGTCCCTTACGGCCCTCAGCTCAGCAGCATGCACAATGCATCTGACAATGCTTCCTACCCCCAAAAAAGGTGGGTTTTTTTTGTGGCTGTGTTCATTAACATCTGCCGAGTGCTTTAAGCTCAGAGTATAAAAGTTGCTGGAGAAATAAATGTAAAGCTGAGATGTTAGATTTTTTTTTTTAAAGCCTTTTCTCAATCTGTCTTTCTTTGTAATTTTTGGAAAATAAAATGGTTAAAGCCTTGCAAATAACCATGTTTCTTCACTGTGCCATGTGCCAGCTACTCTAGGCAGATATTCAAAAATATCACATTGGTTTTAATCAAAGCCCCGAGGATGCTGACAAATTATCAAAGAGAGAGCGAGAGAGAAAATTGAAATCTGCCATTTAGTCATGTCTTTGACATGTCGCTAATTAACAGATGGAGGAAAAATGAGGAAGCGCTGCCTGAATGGATCATTGCAGTGCTAAATCAAGGGAAAAGCAAACAAACAAACAAAGCCCAACCAATTTCCTACCTTATTCCGGGTCTGGGTCTGTCCGATCAGGATGAGAGCATTGGAGGAGATGATGGATAGGCAGAAGTTGATAAGAATGACAGAGCGCTCTGAGCGAATATACCTGCAGCAAGAAAAGAGGGGAAGGGAGATCCACCCTGTTACAACTTGCGTAAAGTTACCTCTGAAAAGCATCAGCCAGATGCAGGTTGCTCTGGGCCAGGCTCTACAGAAGGCCAAGGTAAAAGATTGCCCACATCCTGCAGATCTTGTATGTTAAACAGACAAGAACAATGGGAAAAGGAGGGGGAGAGCCTGGGTGTAGTGCTCAGCCCACAGCTCTCTCCACCCTCCCCATCAATGCTGGAGTTAAGAGCATGAGTCAACAAACTGGGGGCCAGCCTGGTCCCTAGTCTGCGCCGCTCCTAGAACAGTACTGTGTGCTGCAAGTCTTCTTCAGCTCTGCTTACTTGAAAGGGGACTTGAAAAGGAGCTTAAAAGAAAACATACAGGCAACACATGGAAAGATTCCCAAATAAGAAGAGCCACAGGCATGCTGGCGATGAAAGCAGATTACGAACGCATGCACCTTCACGACAAAGTGTTTGTGATTCAGCATTCCCCTTTGTTTAACCAAACAACCCGTCCTGAAGTGAGAAATATTTCTGGCTTTTTCCTCCCCCCCGCTCAGACAAAGAGGTTTAACGCTTCTCCAAACTAGGCCAAATACGTAACTGCACCTGTGGGCCTGGGACATTAGGGATCCAAGTTAGGAAGCTGTTGCCTTCAGCACCTTGCAGGAGCAAGCTATTTGTCATTTCTGATTTGCAATGTGCAGCACAGCACCGACTTGCTGCTGAGGTATGTGCATGACAATTAATTCAAACCACTGGCTACGGAGGAAAATCTCTTTGAAGGCACTTTTATGTACCTAATAAAATTAAAAGGGAATTGCAAAAGCGCAAGTCTTCAAGTATTGACTCAGGACCTGACCATACCACCACTCAAACACGTGAATAATCTCAGTGATTTGGCAAGTGCCGTGCCTGAATATCAGATGAGTACAGAGTAGACTGTGATGCTTATAGAAATTAGAAACAGATCTGTTAATCAACCAGCTCATCCCTGGAGGCTAATGCAGGATTATTTCCTATATTCCAGTACATCAACTATTTATGTTGGGAATTTAATTTCATTAACTAATTTTAGCAAGAGTGAGTTGGTCATGCTTTGGCTGCACAGTTTAGAGTTTCTGACTAGGTGGGCAGGACGAGTTTACTGCATGTGTGTGTTCTGCCAAGGGTAAATCTGTGCTTTAGACCTACTGAAGGCTGGAAAACTTTGATTTTAACTTCCCTCTGAGTTTTACTTTCAGACAAACATGAACGTTGAGGATATGCTTCCCTGGATACAAAAAAGTCACTGATGCAAAGTTGTCTGAACTTATACTGAGTCTGTTAGAAATCTGGTTTAGTGGTAGTTCTTTCTGAAACTCACCCAACCCCATAACAGACTACAAAATTCAGGCTTCCAGCTCACCTAGAAACTGGCTTGACTCCCTGCAAAATGAGTATTTGTTTCCTTTCATGGCCAATCTGCTCCCAAATTTTCCCATCTCATTGGGCTCAATACAAAGCTGTGGATCACGTGGATCCTATTCCATTTGTGGCTGGAAGGTATTGAACCATCAAACTATCTAAGATGTATGAAGCAAAACATCAGGTCTCTGGGCAGCAACTTCTGGGGAATAGGGAAGGAGATTCAGACTCTGCCTTGGTGGTAATGGGATGTGATAAGTCTGATCCAACTGGCGTTAGCGTGCACTTTGAAAGTCTCCTCTAGTCGAAAAAGGTAAGCAATGAGTTGACCATAAGTATATTCTGTATGTGAATGTAAGGGAAGATAATCCAGCTGTCTTCAGACTTTTTCCACCCTTCAACAAGCCTCTCCTTTCTCCACGCTCCCCTTCATGCACCCAGAGTCCATCCTGTTTCCCAGATCCTTGAACCTCCAAAGAACAAGACGTGGGTTGGCAACATGTAGAATCGCAGAATCGGAATAATTCAGGTTGGAGAAAAACCTCTTGAGTTCCCAGTCCAAACCTCTGCCCAAAACAGGGCTAATTTCAAAGTCAGATCAGGTGTCTCAGGGTCTTGTCCGATCAAGTTTTGAAAATCACCAAGAACAGAAATGCCACCACCTTTCTTGGATGACTTGTTACAGTGCTTAACTGCTCTCATGGTGAACGATTATTTTTCTTTATATCAAGCTGGATTTTTTTCCTGCTGCAACCAATGCCTCTAGGACTTTCCCTGTATACCTCTGCAAGTTGACTTCACTGTGACTCCTCCTTAATATCCTCCTCTTCTCTAAGCTAACCAAGCCTTTTTCCCTTTGCCTCCTTTTACATCATGTCCTCCAGCTCCCTAAGCATCCACTGGACTTGCTCCAATGTGCTGACATCTCTTGCACTGGGGGATATTGTGCCAATATTGGCACACTTTTCCAGATGTGGCCTCAAGAGTGTCAAGCAGAGGGGAATAATTAATTCCCTTGACCTGATGGCTATATTCTTGCTTATATAACCCAAAACAAAGTTGGCTTTCATTGCTGCACAGGTGCACTGCTGATTCATGTCCAAATCATTGTATGTAAGGCTTTCCCTGTAGAGGAATTACCAAGCCAGTCAGTCCCCAGCCCATCCTACTCCACATAGTTGTTCTGTACCAGGTGCAGGACTGTGCATTTGTCTTTCTTGTACCATTTCTCCAGCCTGTATCTCCAGTTCGCTGAGGTCCTTCTGAATGGCAGTGCTGCTCTCCAGTATATCAGTCACTCCTCCCAATTTGGTGTCATCCACAAACCTGCTGAAGGTGCATTCTTCCCCCTTGTCCATGTTGTTAAAGAAGACATTAAACAATATTGGCCCTAGTATCAACCCCTGACAGATGCAACCAGCAACCAGCTGCTGGCTAGGCTTCAAACCTTTGACCGTTATCCTTTAAGCATGGATGAACTCCACCCAGCTATTAACCCTCCAAACCACGACACCACCTTAAAAGCCACCGTTCCAGTCTGCTGTTACCTGGTTTGGATACAAAGATGCTATGGGAGACTGCGTCAAAGGCCTTGGTAGTGTCAAAATACACAACACCCCCTTCTCTCTACTGTCCGTGTAACCAGTCTTCCCATCCCAAAAGGAAAACAGGTCAGTCAGGCACAATCTGCCCTCAATAAATCTGCGCTGTCTATTCCCAATCACTTCCTTGTCCATCATTTTGCCTGGAAATAACCTTTATAACTGCATGCTCCTTAATCTTCCCGAGAGCTGTGAGTAGGCTGACCAGCCAGTAGTTCTCTGGATCCTCCTCCTTGCCCTTTTTAAAGATGGGTGTAATATTTGCTTTCTTCCAGACAGCAGGAACCTCCCCAGATGATAGTAAGTGACTCTGCTGTAACATCAGACAAGCTCCCTCTACACCTTTGATGCATTCCATTCGGTCGCATGGACATGCAAATGTTCAGCTTACTTAAATGTAAGCTCATTAATTTACTTAAATGTAAGCTCTCTCTTCCTTGTGGTGAGTAGTATTTTCTTCCCTAGACTCTGCCAATAGGAACAGGAACTTGGGTTCCTGGGAGCAGACCTTGCCAGTAGAAGAAGACAACAAAGGCACTGAGTACCTTCACCTTTTCTATTTCCTTCTTCATTAGGTTACTTGTGCCATTCAACACCGGGCCAACATTTTCCTGGGTAATCCTTTGGTGCTGACGTCCCTACAGAAACCCTTCTTGATGCCTTTCACATTCGTTACCACTTTCAAATCCAGCTCGTCTGACCTTCCTAATTTAGTCCTGCGTTCCTGGGTGATGCATCCATAATCCTCCTTGGTAGCCTCACCTGGTTACCAAACATTTGCTCATTGTTTTTCAGCTCAACCAGTAGTTCCCTGTTACGCTAAGATGGCCTCCTGCCTCACTTGCTTTTTTCCTTCCTTTTCCTCTTCTCCAGCACAGGACGCTCCGCAGAAAGAAATCACCACTACTATCCAGACCCTCTGGCCAAAGAAGACAGGAACTCATAGCAGAGAGGGGAAAAAACAGAGGCCTTGATGGTTTTTGCCTCAGGAGAGATCTCCAGCAAAGACAGAGCTGCTCCAGGGTGCTGTTTCGCTACCCCTTGGCTGATACGCGGACTCTGCCTACTTATAAAAATATGTTTTACTCAGCCACCGAAGCAGGGGAAAACTCTCACCGCAAATTTAGGGAACCTCTGTTCTGACCTGGGTCCTGCAGGATGTGGGGAAGCCCTGTGCAAACCGAGACAGATGGAGAAGGTGGGAAAACCCCGCAGTCTGTCTCTCTGTCCCCATTATACTCCCTTCCTCTCCGCAAACGCTGAATCACTCTTGCTTTCTCACTGCTTTTACACACACCCTTCTCCGCACAATCACTTACTCATTCCTGCTACCTCCCACCAGGGCCAATGAGTGCTTCAGCATCTCCGGCAAAGGCAGAGCTCCCGGGTTTAAAGCAAGTGTTAAAAGCCCCTTGAGAGCTCATTGACAACCACTAAATCAATCTTCAGGCTTCGATGGGCAGGGAGTGAGAAAAGCTCACACTGATATCTTTCAGTGATACAGCATTCACCCAGCCGCCACCAGTGGAAATGGTCTGCCGTGCCCCACATGCTGATGGGCTGGTGGAAGAGCGATTCGATAGCAAGCATTGATCTCCATGCTATGGAAAGGTCACCGACTCCAGAGGCTGTTGAACCGCAATGAGTTCAGCGATGGAAAACGCATTGGGGCACTCCTGAAACGCCACCGTGTCAAGTTGCTGCTTAAAAAGAGTGATACAAACCAAAGCTGAGAGAAACGCAGTACTAACTCATTTTGCCTGTTCTGACCCTTGAATAGTTCCTTTTCTCCCCAGTTTCTCATTTTCATGTCATTTTTGAAGAGGGAAGATCTTTTTCTTTCAATTCCCTCTCTTTTTCCACATGGGTGGTGGAGCACGTGGCCTGCACACAGATCCTGTCTCCAGCTGTGACCCAGGACAGCCACTGCCGAGATGTAACAAGGTCACTCCACTTCTATGGCCCACTGTGTCACTGACCTCTCTGTTGAGGCTGCTAATAAGGCCAGAGATGCACCATCTGCAGCAGAGTTTTTGCAGCCATCTGTCTACTGGGAAGTGGCGTGAGGCCACCAACAGGCCACCAACAGCCGTCAAACAGAAACAACGTCCAGTTTTCAACGAGACTGTGCCAAGTTGGCTGTGTCTGAAGTGATCACTTGCATCAAAAAGCTCATGCCGTTCGCACCGATGGCTGAGTAGGTGGCACTAAGCAGCAACCATTATTTGGGGGTTTTGAATGGGAAGTGGAGGGTAAACTCATTTCCTCTCTGATATGCAGCCCAAAGCTGGGATTTTTACTTTTACTCTGCCCTCTTCTCTTTACCATGTTCCTTTCCCTCTTTCTCTCCCACCCTTTCTTCTTCCCATGTATAAACAAACCCTAGCTGGGCAAAATTCTGGGAAAGTTTCCAGATTGTCAGCCTCAGTGAGCCTATTCATCAGAAGTGTTTCATACTCGAGCTGAGCCTACGAATCCGTGCTCCAGATGCCTTTGTCCAGAGGTCTGAATGGGAAATTTCCCGGCCAAAGCTCCCTGAAACAGCTGAGCTCTGGTGAGTGCTCTCCAGTGAGGACCAGGCAGCTAGGGTATGAGGATTTTTTCCTCTGCACGGTGAAAAAAAACCAATTTGATATGGCTCCTGTATTTTAGTGACAACAGCTGGAATTATACTGCTGATCCCACTTTTGAGCATTCCTCCAGCTGTTGTATATCAGACTGCGTAACATCTAGGGCAAAACAAAGTGGGAGCCAGGAGGTAATGTTGACTTGAATATGATGTTCCTGAGACCATTAATAGGACAGCACATTAATGTCCAGCAGCTATGCCTAAAATAAAAAGGACACACAGAGTGCTCAGGGCTCAGCCACGGGAATGCTGTGAAGTTTAGAAAACATGAAAACATGATCTACAGAGAAGAAATGAAACAAACTCAGCGCACCAAAGAGAAATTCTAGAGATCACTTGATCATGCTTTACAAATATTTACACAAAGAGACTTAGGATAGAGAGCCCTTTAATCAAGATATAGCTGGTCTCAGGATCACTTGGAAATGGATGTCCATCCTTGGCTAGCTCAGAAATGCCCATTCAAGCCGCCCATAAACATGCCCCCCCGTTCATGCTGATCATTTTGGGCAGAGGCATAACGCAAAGGCTGGAATGAGAAATTAAAAAGAGCGCATTTTAAACAGGGCAGGCAATTAAATTTACTGTCCTCAATAACAGTAAATATTGAGGGGCACACTCCTGGAAGAAAATACAGCATGTTATTCCAAATGACTCTGGCATGCTCCAAACTGATTCAACCTCATGTCTGAACTTGGGTTTCAGTTCCTGAACTTGTTTCTGATAGGAAAGAGAGGGTGAGGCTCGAACACTTGCTCTTTACTCCTCTATCCTAACTTTCCACTTGATCCTGACACCAGTGACACCAGTAAGTCACCTACCAGCGCTGCCCAGTGCTGCCCAGCCTGAGGAAAAGCAGGAGAGGACAAGGACTTGAGCAGATCCAATGATACCCCAGGCACGGAAAAACCTGAGTTCTAGATAAATGTTATGATGATCAGTCTTCAGCTCAGAGCACTTGCCATAATTAACTAGCCACTATCACTGTCACAGTATCAACAAAAAAAAAGATGCATTTTTGCTCATTTTTTACTCTCTTGTTTCTTTCCTCTATCAAAGCATAGAAAAAGTTATCTCAATTTGCAACTCCAAACTGAATTTACCCTTTCCTCCCTACTAAGAAGAATCATTTGACAAAATAAGAGCCTCAGACTGATCCTTTCTCCCAAAAGGGTCACCAATAATTTCCAGACAGTATATTCTCTGTAGCGACTCCATTTCCATTTCACAGTCATTCACCTGGTTCCGATTTTCTTTGTTTTATTTAGCTTAGAGTTATGAAGCTCTCAGCGTGTTTGCCACGGCTTTAGGAAAGGCATGGGTCTCGTAGGATAAACTCAGACCTTGTTCAATGCAGTACAAGGGGAGAATCCCATGCAGACTTCAGGTCCTCCAGCTTATACAGTCCACCAAAACGTATCTAACAGGGGCATGGGCCAATATGGACTGTTGTTCAACAAAACTGCTACAAAATCACTTCAGTCTCTATAAATGATACCATTTAAGGTTACACCTGACCTGCTTATAGGTGTACAGGAGCTCTCTGCAATGGGATGTACTGAGGAATCCCACATGCATCTGAAGCTAAAGGCAAAACCTAACTAAGAGGTTGGAGAGTTATTTAGAGCATGCGGTTTATCATCCTTAAGCTCCTGAGAAGTGCTGTCAGTTCTTCAGGCCAGATGTTTTCATAACGGGTCATGGATGTTTTGATGTTATCAAAGACCCGACCGGGAATACCTTGGAGCAATGTGCCTGCCAGGAGGCAGTGCGCGTCCAGTTCTCTGCGAACAAGGTTTCCTGGGGTATACGAAGGCATCTAAAACAGCTTTTGAAAATGGAACAATGCGACTACATGGGGTCGTGGCACTAATTTCACTGTACTAATTTCTCTGGCACTAGAAGGAAAGAGTAATGCCAACTAAGCCACCATGATGACTTTTTACAGGACCCACTCATTTCAAAACAGTTCTTCCTCAGGCACCAGACACCCAAAACAGGAGAGCAAAACCTCCAGGATCCATGTAGATCAAAAGACAGCTACTTTCCCCAAAAAGAAAAGAAGAGAATGAAAGCCATACCTCCAAACAGAGACATAAATGATAATCAACAGCAAAAGTGTCAGCGAAGATACTCCACAGCCTACAATTAACGTGACAGAAGGGACCAGCACCTTTTCCATGTTCTGAAAGAGAGAAAGGAAGACATTAAGAAAAAAAAGAAAAAAAAAAAAAGAAAACGTTCAGCAGACACTACCAGCTCAATTTCATGGCAAAATGTTTTCTCCTAATTGCCTGTGTGTCAACTCACCTGACCTTCACATCGCACTGTACATACAAATAAAGAGGAAAGAAGACCAGGATCTGTTTCTGGTTTACCCACCCTTTTTTGGACCTAATTATGCTCACACACACACACCAGTGTTAAGTCTGGGTAACAACTCTGACATCCATGGTTGAGGCAGGTGTGTAAAAGGTGCAATTTCCAAGAGGAGGATCGGGTCCTTCATATCCAGAGTGAAACTCTGAAGATAATTAATGAAGCAATAGTAGAAGGCAGTGCCTACACCAGAACAATTACAAACGAGCTCTTCTGGGGATGGCGGTGATGAAGGTAGGAGGAGGAAAAGAAGGCAAAAATCTTCCACCAGCTACAAACATCCATCTGGAAAAGGAGGAGATGAAGCATGCAAAGAAAAAAACAAGATGTATATCCTCCTCAGGGACCCAGCATCCAGTCTTACCATCCATCACTTCACTACTCCTACGCTAACACACAAGGTATCTCATCCTAAGCAGGGGTGCTTACTGAAAACGCCGGTGTGGAATGGTTCTCCTTTCCTGTCTGAACACAAAAGGTCTGCTGATCATCAGCTCTTTCAATGTGAAGAACAAACATACATGCTATAACCTCTCCTAATCTAATCCTCTGCATCACTGGGACTAACCGTAACTAGCCAACATCTGCCAGACTAGTATCACTAAACTCCCCTTGTTCTCAGCTTGGAGTGAGGATCTGGATCCCACTTGGTTTTCTCTGCTGATGCAGGCTTTTTTCTGGCACGTTTCTTATTTCCACATCAGTGATCTCTGCTGGTGTGAAGGTAGAGAAGCAGAGACCCACCATGCAGCAGACACACGAGAACCCTCTATTTAGAGTAATCAGGCAGCGCGCAGAGGTGTGGGAGCACAGTCAAGGTTGTCATAAGATTGGCGCAGTACCAACACCTATCGCTACAGTCATGGAGATGAGATGGTTTCTGATATAGCAAGGGCTTAGCATAGGAAAAAAAAACACCACAAAACAATTATGCATGAATTTGGGAATGGAAAAAGCAGTCCTCTACGGACTTGTCTACACCATTTTGTTGGCAGACATGAGGCTGCTCAACTTGAACCTCCAGTCAGCGGGACACCGTGAAGCCGAGTCTACTGCAGCTCCGTTCCAGGCTACTGAGCCTTCTGCAAAGCTAAATATATTAGGCAAGGCTTGGTGCTGTGCTTATATGGAGTCTGGCCAGCTCAACACATGGGCAAAGCGAGCATGTGTCCATTGGCTCAAGGCCAACACTCGGTACAGGTTTCCTCCACAGAGCCCTCCACGAAGAAGGGACAAACAACCCAAATATATTGGGACCTGAGCTGAAGTGTCCCTGCAGCCTGAAGGGCTTGGGAAGATCCATCTTACTTGCATATTTTGTCCAAGGTCACCTCTCACATTTTTAATCGCGTTGGGGGGAATTAATGAGGAACAAAACTTTCACCGTGCTGCTGCAGTGAACCCCACAGGAGCTATTGGGAAGGCTGGCACAGGAGCTTAAGGGATCTGAGACAAAATTTAGTGACACATTCGATGGCTTTAATGCCCCACTGGCGTGTATACCCAAAGGAGTACAGGCTCATAGAGGGGTCTTCACTGGATGCATACGAGCTACAGATTGTAAGCCAAACTACACTGCAGTGTGGTGTCACCTTTCTGTGATGTCCCCTCCCCGCAGACCATATCACCTTTGACAAGCCACTATCCCGGCATACCTGTACAGCTTTCTTATGTTTGCTCTGCAAAACAGGAGGTTTAGGACTCTCCAAAACTACACCGTAGATACATACAAAGGGTTTGGATGGCAATCCTAATTTAACTTGCTGAAATTATGGAGCTGGATTTCCACCAATATCTTAGTCTTTTTAACTACCAGCAATTGTGCAGAAACTGCAAGAATAACATGGTGCTGAGCCCCACTAATCCATCCAGCAAGGTCCTGCACCTCTCACCACCCAGAGCTTCTCAAAATGCTCACAGAAAATGTTTCATCTTACGTGCGGATTCTTCCTCTAAACTTCTACAGAGACTTGAATCACTGCGATTTTTAACATCAACTGATGTGACTGTATTCCCACCCTGAGAATTTACTCCTGCCAAATATTTGTGGAAGGTTAGAAGCAGGTTTTTTTGGGGAACTAGGTAAACAGAAAGAAATTTCAATGAAAATATCAACATTTTGATTCATCTTCCATCAAACAAAATTGAAATTGGATATATTCCAGGCACCCTGAGTGCTGAAATATCGTATCCTGCTTCTTACAAATTGAAATGTGGAAGGGACTTTCTTATGGGAACAGAAGCCTCTTATTTAATCAGGCACTGGTGTAGGGTATGGGAGAGAGAGATGCAACCTCCAGTATGAAGGCACAGCTTCTTCCTTTGCCACCCATCCTTTTGTTTCCCCCCCCCTGCAGAACCCAGATGGGCAACAGCCCTGCCCTACCTCAGAGATGCATGGTCGTGATAAACGCACCGCAAAGCACGAGCTCCTCAGACATTAACTGCTCCTTGCTCACTTGCTCCAAGCTCACTCCCAACCCTTTTCCTCTCCCCGCTCCACCCTTACGGCAATATGAGTTCACATTGCACAAATGGTGGCCTGGGATGAGCATCGATTGTGACATTTGATTTAAGTAGGTCTCGTTTCACTGACTTTTCATGGGTAACTGGATAAAAGTGGGGGAGGAGCTCCATTAAAGCAAAAAAAGCCTGACATATAACTCATTCCTAAACCATCTGAGAGCAACTGAAGAAAGGGAGTCTGGATTTTAAGAGATGAGCAGACTACTTCCCTAGATCTCCAACACAGTAACCCTAACTCCCCTCCCTTCCACATCCTTTCTGACATCCCTCCACCCCCAACAACCTCAGGTTCTTTCACCCCCTTCCCTATCTCTTTTCCCACACCACCCACAACCCTCTCCTAGATCCTCCATCAGCTAAGTAAGAGGTTTCACGTACTGGACCATTCCTAGGTCAGATATTTGCTCACTGGCAAGGCGTTATACAAATGACGACCGGCCAGGTGGAAGCCAGACCTGTAGGTAATAGCTGGTGTCTATCTGCAGCCCTTCCCAAAGAAAAGGCCCTGATCTGCACCTCCTTCTTTATCCTTCAGCCAAACTTTCACAAAACCCATGCCCACCAGAAGGACTTGCGCTGAAGAGATACTATTAAGATCATCCTTTCTCCCTACAGGGAAGGGATGATTGGTCCAGCCCTGATGGGACTTCTGTTGGCATCATGAGGGTGGATAACCAGAAAAAAACCCCACTGGCTGCAATAAGAACAGGAGCTCGGTCCTTTGGGAATAATAAGTCATGAAGGCTTAGGTGCATGTAGCTTAGGATTCTGCTTTCTTTCTTCGTTATTAAGTTTTCTCTGTCCTTTACATCTTTCTTTTCCCCTCCTCCACTTCTTCCCTTTGGCAAACAAAGCATCATTTGTTTTATTTCTTCTGACTAATTAAACCCCCTGACAGAAGGTGGTCGGATTCTGTAGGATCTGAGCCTTGCAAGGGAAATTTCCTTGGAGAAGATGAGAGGGAAAAGCAAGGTTGGTTTAAAAAATAATAATGCTACCAACAGAAAAACAACACGGCATTCTCAAGGTAAGAGAGAAAGCAGTCCTATGGGAGTTTCCCAGCACCACAGCTGAGGAGCAAACTGGTTGTCTGCCAACGACTGGCCAAGAACAGGGTCTCCACCTCCTGAGACTGGAGATGGTCCCAGATGGCCCAGACTCTGCCCTGCCCCTCACCACTTCCCCATGTCTGCTGATGGGGGCCATCCACAAGCACCCTGAAACACAGATGAATCCATGCCCAGTTGGAGCTGGAAAGAAAATTTTTGCCTGGGCCAAGCAGGAACAGAGCAGGTTGTTACAAGTCACAAGCCCTGCAATTCTGTCACCAAGCATGACAAGGGACGAGAGAAGCAATCAATGACATCAGCTGGGATGGAAATAACGAGTGCCACTGCCTGGGGCTGCTTGCTGTCCTACCACCTCATCGCTCTGCCTAGCAGGACACTCCTCCTTTCCTTTACAATTTCACTTTGCTTCCTTCTTCTTATTCTCTTCTATTTCCTGCTTTTCCTTTCTCCCCCATTTTTTTCTCTCCTTTGTCTTCTTTCCTCTCTTCCTTTGGCCATTTTACACGACATATTCTGCCTTTTCTTCTTGCTCTTAATGCATCTCCCTGGCTCCCCCCCCCCGCCCCCCCTTTACATTTTCTGCATTTCTCTTTCCTCCTCTTGCTTTCTGCACAACACTATGAAAAGCGACTTCATTCGAGTCGTGCTTGTTCCATTACCCTACTCTGGCTCCAGGGTCAAAGAGGCTCCAATTAGAACAAAGTCAAAAATGGTGTTTCTTAATGCCATGCAGTTCGCCTGAGACCTTACAAGCAATCTGTTCTTTCAGCTTTTTCCATCCTTGATATGGAGAAAGGCTGAACAAAGTCTTTATAATTACAATATCATACTAATAATGTCACCGAAAAATTAAACCATTGATTTTGCTCCCACATTAAACACAGAGATATGAGTTTGGAATTTGGGGTGCTGGGCTTTGTCTGTTTTTAGAAATGTGTTCATTATTCAGAATGGTTGCCTTGAGCCTGACTTCCTGCACATTTGAAATTAAAGACTCATGAAGTCAGAGGATTACAGAAGTATTGGTTGCAAGGGACACATAGAGCTTTCTAATTCAATTTACTGCTTGGAGCAAGACCATCACTAACATCAGGTGAGGTTGGCCATGGTTTTGCCTAGCTGAGTCTTGGAAATTCTCAAAGATGGAGAACTCCTGTCCCTCTGGTGATTTCACGGCCACACCACTCTCCTGCTGATCGTTTTTTTTTCCCTAAAGTCGCACATGGACCTCCCAAGTTACAGTTTGTGGCTTTTCCCCTTGTTATTAAACCATCAGGCACAAGTGAGAGGAGTTTGGTTTTATAATTTTTGTAATTGTCCCTCCGATACCTGTAGGTTGTGATTAGATTGCCCCTTACATTCGTCTTTGCAAGATCAAGCAGGTTCTCGCAGGTCATGAGCTCAAAGCAATGAGACTCACTCATCTCTTCTGACAAAGAACTGGACCAGGTGGGTGTGATTTACTCCAAGAATTGCTCAGGAACCATTTTACTGTGCCACTGGCCTAAAGGCTTTCCACGACTCTTGAGAAGGTTTTTAAGCCACAATGTATTGATTTTGTTGCTGGTTGGACAACTCTTGTCGAAGCAGAGAGCTGGTTGTAAAAATTGCTGGAAAATAATGCTTTTAGCAGTACTCACAAAAGCGAACAGCTTTCTAAACAAAGGGGTGTATGTCAGTGCTGTAAGGAAACAACTGAGAAGGGCTGAATGACCAAGAGGTGAATGTGCTTTTGTCATCTGCCAAAAAAAATTATGAATTATTTTTTCATACCCATTCGGTTAGATTCAGGGTTTCTCATTCAAGCTCAGGCCCTTTGTGTATACACAGGTACGGTAAAGCACCAGCCGTGTACTCTACCCCAATACAACCACCGGACAAAAGGAGAGCAGCCACCCCAGAGGGCAGCAATCAGCCGCAATATATGGTATCTTTTAGGGGCTTTGGTCTTGAGTGGTGCTATGATACCTTCACCTAGATGAGAACCAGGCTCTTGATACAACTCAGCAGACAAAGGTGTAGCTGATGTATGTGTCCACCTCCAGGGACTCTGCAGGATCAAGAGAAGGAAAGCTTTGCACTTGCCCACAGAAGGAGCGGATGTGTGGCAGGCACATGCAGGGAGCAGACCCACTAAATAAGCAGATGCTGTTCTTACCCTACCAATCTCCTGACCATCATGCAGTGCTCAATGAAAGTAGCACTGATGTCCAGCTGTCTGGTCATGCCAGGGAGGTCCTCAAGGGTAGGCTCAGCTTTCACGTCCCAGAAGACATATTTCTTGCACTAATTGCAAGACAGGGAGAGAGGAAGAGCAGGATACCAGCTCTTTTTGGCAGACCTCAAAATATGGGCAGCATCAGGGATTTAGTGAAGGCAGGATTGGACCACAGCTTAAAGGAACTTTTTTGGTGGGTCAGCATTATCAGAGGGACTACAGGGTTCACTCAACTCAAAGCAGAGGAGCAGTGAGGAGGCACCAAACTGTTTTTTCATAGAATGGTTTGGGTTGGAAAGGACCTTCAAAGATCACCTAGACCAACCCCTCCTGCCACAGGCTGATCTTTCACTAGATCAGGTTGCTCAAAGCTCTGTTCAGCCTGACTTTGAACACCTCCAGGCATGGGGCATCCACTACTTCTCTGGGCAACCTGTTCCAGTGTCTGACACTACAGGTCCTGCTGTCATGGTTTAACCCCACTGGGCAGCTAAGCGCCACGCAGCTACTCACAGGACGGGGGGGACAATCAGAAAGGTAAAAGTGCAAAAACTCGTGGGTTGAGATAAAAACAGTTCAATAATTAAAAAAAATGAGGGGGAAGACTAACAAAGAGAGAGCGAAAAAACCCAACCCCAAAAAAAAGCAAGTGATGCAAAAGAAAACAATTGCTCACCACCAACCAACTGATGCCCAGCCAGTCCCCGAGCGACAGCAGCCCCTGTCAACCTCCACTCCCCAGTTTATTGCTGATCATGATGTCATATGATTTGGAATGTCCCTTTGGTCAGTTTGGGGTCAGCTGTCCCAGCTGTGTCCCCTCCCAACATCGTGTGCACCCCCAGGCTTCTCACTGGTGGGGCAGTCTGAGGAGCAAAAAAGGCTCTGCCTCTGTGTAAGCACTTCTCAGTAATAACGAAAACATCCGTCTATCATCAACACTGTTTTCAGCACAAATCCAAAATGTAGCCTCATATTGGCTACTATGAAGAAAATTAACTCTATCCTGAACAACACCTGGTAAAAAGTCTTTCTCCATCTTTCTTATAAGACTTTATATGCTGAAAGGCCACAATAAGGTCTTCCCAGAGCCTTTTCTTCTCCACCTCCTAACCGCTTAGGAGGGCTTTGAGATCCCTGCAAGAAGATCACTTAGTGGCATCATTAATAATCTTTTCACAACTTCTTTCTGGAACAACGTGCCATCGTTCCCAGCTCAGCCCATGTCATTGCAGAACAGATCCAGAGAATTACTACCTCACTTTGCTTCCTTCGTTATCACAACTACAGGCTTCTCATGTCAAAGCTAATAGTCACCCATTATTGGGAACGCATTTGTGGAGCTGTGGGCCCCTTTTATGTAATTTGGCCAGTCTAACAGGCAATTCCGTGTAATTACAGTACACAAAAATCACCCAGAGAGACATCTTAACGTGCTACTATTTATTAACAATTGCTAACTCTTCACTCGGTATTGAGTCTGCTCTCAAGATACAACATGGCAATCTGCGTTTAGTAAACACGCCTTGATGAAGCTCTCAGGGCAGAGGAGCGGTCACGCAGCCGCCCGTAAATGGGAACTGTCAGGATAATTTCCTTCAGGCTGGCAGGGAATTACAGGAGTTAACAGTATGCATTATCTACCTGCCAGTCGTCAACGCCACGGTCAGCTCGCTGCCTCTCTTTGAACTATCAGACTGCATTCTCAATACCTCAATTTCCAGTCCTGATATCAAGGAGGGCTCATATCAGGTTCATATTAACTCTAAGGACCACTCTCCTCCTGCCTAGCCAGCTGTTCCCAAACATATTCGCTATCATTATTTAAAATACACTACGCTTTATTCCCTCCCTGCCCCTTTCCCGTTGCACTTCGCATGGCCAAGCTACACTGAAATCACTGTTTAATGGGGCTCTGGTGAGTAGCCATGAGCCACTCTGCATCTCTCTGTGACCCGCGATTTGGGAACCAGCGTGCCAAGCAAGGGGACCACAAGCGAGGAGAGGGGGGGTCTGTTCCCATCTTGCCCGCAGGTCAATTTTGTATGCGTGGCTCCATCATTTAAGCCAATCTTTTCAAAGTCCTCTCAACCGATCTGCTTTAGATTGCAAACAGTGCCCTTTAACTTCTCAGGGGCCTATTTTGACCCCCTGGAAATGGAAGAGAATAATACGGCTCTCCATCTCTCTTCCAAAGCTTAATTCAGCTTAGATTTCTGATACATGTAAATGCCGTAGGGGGTTCCTAGGGCTATGTCAGGACAATCAAGCACCAGCATCTCATTCTCTGCTGTGCAATATTAACATGGAGGAGAGAGAGAGAGGAGAGAGCTTTTTGCTTAACTGTTTGTGAGCTGGCCAGATGGAGCGTCTGGTTTGCTTTTCATGCAGATGGTAAGACTTGCTCTGTTCCAGAAAATAGAATAATTTTCCACAAGAAGGCTGGTAATAATCAAAATGGCCTATTCCTCTATGGGTACGCGCTCTTTCCCTTTGAGGCAACAGAGGCAGAAGTGAACTTTAATCAGATGATTGTGTAGTACCACCGTCACGGTGTACTATGACAATACATAGCTGCAGTAAGCAGCGAAACTCTATCTCCCTATGTCAGCCCCAGAAAATAAAGCGGTCCAGGACCCACTCCATTGCCCTGAGATGAAGTAATACCGTATGGATAATACTCATACAAACTCACCATTCAAAACAGAGGGGTTTTGTCCATAGTGCCTAGTGGGACATTCATGGCCCATGCCATCCCCCAGACCACCTCTGGACATTGCTAGTGGACACAAGCCAAGACACAGCCAAGGAGCTTTATAACGATTAAAGAATAGGGACAATTACAGGACAGTGCTAAAACCTGTGCCATGGAATTAATCATTAATAATATTTTTATTATTACTATTATTTTATGGTATGTACATATGCTGTAACTACATTAAAAATGAGCCTTCTTTACTGCTCCTTTCTGCTTGGGATTGTCCCTTCCCTGTACTACGCAACGGACAATCAATTCAAAGTCCATAACTGATTTGCAAGCCGCTCCTTGCTTTACCCATTTTGCCCTGGTTTCGCAAGTGTGGCCTCATCTCTAGTAACTTCCCAGCAGCAGTGCTGAGCACCTTGCAGGGAAATGTGGTAAGATTTACACACAGTTAAAATAAAATAACTCCATGGCAGACTGGGAATGGAAAATGAGGGAGGAATCCAGACTGTGTTTATCCTGATTTAAGAAGTGTTTTGGTTCCATGCCAGGTGACAGCATTTCACCAAATTACTCCAAAACAGCCCGCTGTTTGTTTTACTTTATCAATGTCGTGCTGATGAGTGATGCCAGACGGGCAGCTCTCCCCACAGCATGGGCAATGCTTGTCTCCCCCATGCCCACGCATCGTGTCCTTTGGAGAGACCCAAGTGAGGAGTTGGGAAACACCTGCGGCCATGGTGTCCAGAGGAAGTCTTCTGCCAAAGATGCTTATATCACCCTGCTGCCTACCATGACGGAGAGCAAATGTGTGTCTTCCCTTTCGCCTTCTAACATCCTCGCCTGTTGAAGACCAGTCCTTAAGAAAAAGCTTCATCCAAAGCACAAACCATGAACACTTGTGCAAAGACTGCAGAAGCCATCCCTAAACCACCTCTTAAACCCTGCCTTCATTCAATCCCTCTGTGGATGTGATTCCTCTCCTGTAGGACCCAGGGAGAACCTCCCATCTCTCACTGTTCAACCACTGAAGATCCCTGCAGTGGCAATGGCTCCTGACCCAAATTGGTGTTGAACCAACAACCCCGAAGTAAAAGATATCTCCAGCACATTATCAGTCCTCAGAGGCTTTCAGGGGCTCACTGGCTAAAGCTCCCTTCTGAAAAGGAGACGAAGGGATTTCAGTCATTTAGCAGATGATCATTAAGCTGTTATGATGATAACGACAGCTTTATTCCCGCTGCAATCTGAAGAGCCCGTGGGATCCAGCATGTTTCCACCCACCCAGTACAATACACAGCTGGTTACTGGGGAGTCACTGGTGCTAATTTCCCCTACGTGGAACACTGATCTCAAAGAGGCACTCAAGGAATCAACTTCTGGCCCCGATGCCCATCTCATTCACAGCTGAGTGATTGGGAAGTAAAACTGTAACAGTCCCTGGATTTACAACCGTACTGAGTTGATATAAACAAGATCAAAACTGGCCCTGGTAGTCGGATATTCCCCTTCTGGGGAATGGCTGACATGATTGCCATATTTAAAAGAGCAAAAGGAACAATTTGTCATGAAAAATGAAAGTGTTGTCTTGCTTGTGGGAAAAGAGTAATTTTGCTTTCACAGATTTATTGAATATATTCTGTATATCCTTTTGGTTAGCAGGGCAGGTAGCTAGTGAGCACTCGAGCTGCAGACTTAGTTTTGATTGACCGTTACCATGCACAGCATAATCCCAGTTTCCTGATTAGGCAGCCCTAACATTTAGAGGGAAGTTTCAAGCTCAGATATTCATAATCACAAGTCTGACATTTGTTCGCCATGCATATTGCCCATTTTTGCTTAAAGATTGCTATTACTGCCAAAATCTTGCCAGTAGATTTGTCCACTCAGCTATTCATAGATAGCAAAAGAATGAAGGGCACAAACCTTTCAGAAACTGATTGAATTTTAGTTTAAATGAGCAGACATATGTTGTTAAAAAAAAAAAAAAAAAAAAAAAAAAGGGACTTAATTTCCATGTCTCACTTCATGGCAATTCAAGGGCAACCTTAGCTTTTAGGCAGGGCACAACAGGGCTCTGTGGTGAAGTAGCTTGCCAGAATTGCCTAAAAAGGGCTTTTCCAGGCCAAAGTACTGTGGAGATGGGTGCAGAATGGTATAGGAAAGACAAGCAATGCTCAGCAGTTCAACTGTCTCTTCAAACACAACGCGCTTAGTCCCTGAAGTGCTTTGAAAAGGAAGATAATCCCATTTAGCACTAATGCGCTGACTCCCACCCCTGATGAGCCCGTGAAACCCAGCCTCCATCACCCACTTGTTACCAATTTCAAATAAGCACCTTTGTGATGTCTCCCACGCCGTCCTCTGCTTGGGGAAAAGCTCCCCCAAAAAACCACCTAGAAAGCTTCAAACCTCCTCTGGAAAACCCTGCTTGGTGCAATGCCTACAAAACAAACCTGACAACGGCAGATGTGCCACGACTTACTGCGGATCGCGATGACTAATGCCCTTGTGCTGTTTACATGTGCCCCCACACCCGCCTGCATCCAAGCATCCTTGTATTTCAGCTGGCAATTTCAGCTGTATTTCTCCTGGTTTGGGTCGGGGTGGCCTTGTGGCTCGTTCAGCACTGAGAAGACGAAGTCACGCTCCGTACCTAAGCCTCCCAGGTGACGCCGTGGTCCAAATGACACATGATAAATATAAAATAACAGTGGATCAACAGCTACAGCTGGATACGGAAAGCAGGTTAAGATGGTGTCTCCCATTTTTGACAGACCCTGTGATTTTTCCAAATATGTGCCCTAACCCATCAAGGCTTCCCCATCTGCCTCCGTCCCATTCCTCCACCTCCCAGCAACGTGCCACCCCTCTGCCACGTTTCTCTCTTTTACACAGCAAGAAGCAGCCACAAAGGTGATCCAGTTCACAGAATTGCAGGCGAGAGGGTGGGAAAAGACCTGACGAGCTCAGCTCACCCGTTCGCCTGCCTCAAAGCCACCTGAACCATCCCCAGCCTGTTCAAGAAAACCTTCGCTGACGGAGGCTGGGCTCTCGGTGCTTGACTATCCCTGCAGCCAGAAGGTTTTCCCTTGTGCCTAAATTAAATCTCTCTCACTGCAATTTGAGTCCAATCCCCAGCAGACACAGAAAGCAGATTACTCCCTTTCCACCGCTACCTTCTACCCATTTGAAGACTATTATCCTCTTTCCCCCTCCTTCTTTTCTCCTTGAGAAAAGAGTCAGACCGTCTCACAGAGCTCACCTCTGCTCACCATCAGCATGGAGGTACCACGCCGAACAGTTCTGACACATCATCCTCTCCCACGCACATACTCACGCACTCCCACCCTCATGTACCGTACCAGTCATCCTGCTTTAACACAGAACAGAGCATCCCGGAGAGGTACCGCTCACCCCCTTCGTTCACATTTCTGGCCCTTGGTGGCTCAAATCTGCAGGCGCTGAGTCCGAGAGCCGCTTTCTGAGCTCTTAGGAGAGGGGAAAGTGGGAATTGGGAAGACCCTGGTGTCCTGGCTTAAATCCACACCTCCGTTAAGAGAGCAGTAAAGCGGTGGCTGGGTAATAGGGCAGCTGTCACACTTGCTAAGCTGCCTTCATGGCAACAAGCCATTAAGCACTGCAGCTCAAAATAAGCACCAAACCCCTCAGGAATGCCTGGACACGCAGTATCCCAGACAGGCACGGTGAGGCTTTAATTTCAGCTGAAGACAAGGGACTAACCTCAGCCCTGGTCTGCTCCTGGGGTCACTTGGTTAACTCTTGCCTTTACACCGAAGGGTGAATTTGGCTCGGTATTACTCACGCTGAAGCACTGAATCCCACAACGGTTTTAAGCTCCCAGCCACTTGATCATGTTCCTCTCCCACGTCCCCTTCAGATGAAGAGATACAGGGTGATGCAGCATTTGCCTGCAGAAGAGTCACTGCCAGGGCTGTGCGGAGCTCGCTGGCTCCGGCTCGCGGGGGAAGAGCTGCAGACCCACGCTGCTGCAATCCCACCGCCTGGAGTTTCGTCGCGAGTTAAAGACCTGAGCGAATCCACGAGCGCGGAGCAGAAACTCGGCGGCGGAAAGCTGTCAGCTGTGAAAATCTACCGAACTACCCGCTGGATCGACAGACAGCTGAATCCGCAGACAGTCGCGAAGGAGGTGGGATGCCGGATGACTGCTTATTATGCTGAGCCAAATCCTCCTATTATTACCTTGTGTGCTACCTGTCTTCTTTTAATATATTCAAGTGTTTTCTCTCCTAGAAGCACAGAACTGAAAGGGATTTCCTATCACCCTTGTCTCTGATTCCGTTCCTATATGTGCTCGAACACCAATCACTTATTTACTGATGGGATCCCTTCTTATATGTGTACAACATATAGCAATCTCCGTTCACATCTCCCACCAAAATAACAAACCCAGGGTCCCTCTGCTCCCTGGAGCGCAGGACAAGCCCTATCAGTAATCCCCTTCCTCTAAAAACCCAACATAAAATCACCTGTACATTGACTCCGGGTCCTCTCCAAACTCAAATGAGATTTAGCCCAAATTCACTCTGCAATGCACACTGACAGACTTCAGGTCAGTGATGACAGAGCAAACGTTTTAAAGCAGGTGACTTCCAGCCAAGCGACAATGGGGGATCACAATTCAGCCCCCTCTGCTAAGAGGCCACATTTGAAAAATAATGCAATTCTTTTCAGAGGGAGCTAGGCTGTGGGTTGGCCCATTTGGCCATCTAAGGGCATCACAACGTCCTCTCGACTTCCTAATCGTATTATGAGAGAGAGCAGGAGGGGAAAACTGTCTGCCCAGCTGGTTTGTACTCTATCTTCTCCGCGCTATCGACGCCTGCTGAAACTCAGGGGGACTATACTGGGTTTAGCGAAAAGAGCATCCCTGCTGAGCGAAGGAAAGACAAGCTTGTGATTTGCAGAATCACAGATTGCTCCTCCGGGCTGCCACAGACCTCAGGGGAAGGTACACCTAAGCAAACACAGCAGCTGCTCCTGCTGTGGAGCAGGAGACGGGCGAACCCCAGCAATCCCCAGCAGCGCTCACACCATAACCTTCCCCAATCTCAGCGCAACACTCTCCTGAGATGGGCAGGACTCCAGCTGGAGTGTCCCTTCGTCACTCCCACTTTGGCCTCTCCGCATCCAGGGAGAGTCCAGCGGTAACAGCCCAGATCCCCAGGAAATTTTAGGAAACGTTTCCCATTCAAGGGCTCCACAGCAAGAGGCACAATCAGCTCCCGAGAGACACTCTACACACAACAGCATCCCGGAGAGGACAGGGTGATTGCAGGAAGAGGTGCCAAGAGAACAAGCGCGGGAGGCTTGCAGCGGATTTGGACCTCAAAAACCCCAAATGTTTGCAGCTCAGCAATGTTCGCCCTGGCATGGCTTTTGCTAACGGGGCAAACGGAGGCTCCTAATGCTCTCTCAGGGAAATGATGGCACTCGGTGCTTTCTGTAGCACCCTTCAGGCTTGGGGCACTGCGCGAATATGGATTCACACAGCCTGGGATGTCACCTGCAAGGGTGCTGCAGCTGGAGAAACGGAAGCAGAAAACAATGAAGTCATTAGCCCAAGGTCACAATTTCACTTACAGGCACAGAAACAGCTCTCAGCCTGTAGCCTAGCCAATACGCTCAGATACACCAGTCTAAGAAACTCTTCCCTAGATCCCCTGCGCAAACTGGCAGTGGTTTGATGCCTTCAGACTTCGAGCTGGGCAAAACTGAGAACTTGCTTTCAGTAGGAAAGTCCCACTTTTGAATCAAAGCGTTAACATTGCAGGAGAAGCAGCATCGTTATTAAGGAAACCTGAAAACTATTGTAAACGTGAGAACTGGCTGTCCTCAAGGTATGCAAAAGGCTTAGTTCTTATCCAGACTCCAAATCTCACGTGATAAACGATGGTAGAATATAAATGTTAAAATGTTCATAAAACGTTCAAATAAAGTGCACCAGTCTTATCTAAGTGAAACACTGCTATAATTTTCCATCAAAAAGTTGTCAGAACTGCTACACCTTTACAAAATATTTTAATTCATTAACATCAACATTTTTTCCAGGGGAAAAGTGTGCTGCTGGAAAACCTGGATCTACTCCAGGATCTACTGCTGGAAAGCCTGGATCTACTACAAGCAGGGCCCTGTAGAGTTTTAGGACCTTAAAATAACCCACCTTGTGCCCGCCCACTCTCCCTGAAGTACACATACCTCCCATACTACAGGGCAATCTTTTCAGAGGGAACATCTTCAAAATACAGCAAGATCACAGCAGACCTGCATGTTGATTCCCTTCCCACAGCCTGCTCAGCCGAGACATACACTGAAAAGTCTACTCTCCACGCTTCGTTATTTCGCCAGGGTAAAAAGGATTTCTTCTCCTCTGCTCTACACACAACATTGGGATGTTTTCAGGGGGGAAAAAAAAAAAGTAAATGTTGTGAGTTGAGAGAGAAGCTCGGAAGCCGTTGTCCCTTTGGGTAGGAAGCCCACCACGAAAGGTGCCTTGCATTCATGCAAGCTGGAGATAACAACGAACAAAGCCTCTTGCAACACCCTGGTATTTCATAGGGTTGCCCACTGCATACGCTCACCTCCAGGCTTCCAAGTCAGCTCTGGAGTTTGGTCTGCTACAATACACCCCCCAAAAGTACACAGGTGCTGTACAACCCTTCCAGCTAATCGGTTTGCCTGTCAGTAAACGGCATCGTGGAGACAAGATGTTAAAAAAATTCAGCACGGACACAACCAACTCAGCATCCATCCAAGTTGTTGCCACCAGCACCTTTCAACCTTTTCTAACATTAGAAATAAGAGCAGAGCTCAGACACTCAACTGATCAGCCTCATCTCTGCGGACGAGGCTAGTAAGAGGGGATGAGAGGGCAGAAAGTCCATATTTGTACACACCTAAGTGCTGTAAGAACCAAGCTTTAAAGCTTGATCGACTTTATAAAGGCCAATCATGTGCTGGTAGGCAGGCGAGACAACATAAGCCAACTCAAACAAGACACATCCTCAGGCACCCGCTCTCTTTCCTTCCCATCTCCAACAAATTGCCAAGACTGCCAAGATATATTGAAAAAAACTCCACCACCAGATTCTTTAATCAGGCTGACCACGGTTTCGAAAGGTGTAGTTCAAACACTTGGTTCTGCAATTTCCTTGTGCCCTTATTGTCTATCAGTACTGGTATTATGCAGGTGTAGCATCAGAGCATGTCAACACCATTGCCCTACCAAGCCAGGCACAGTATAAAACCAAAATGAAAAGACAGCCCCCAAAAGCTTGTCTGTGTTCCTTAATCTAAGAGTTTTTTTAATCTTTCATGATGGTCAAACAGCAATCGTGCCGAACCAGTGCAAGAGGCTGCCTCTGTCTAGTCGAAATAGGGCAATCGGACCCAGAGAAAGAGTCAAATTTGAACTCCAGCTTTTGAGCTCAATGGCTCCATCATGGTTTAAGGACGTCTGTCTCCAAAACTGAGTCAAAACACAGCACTTTCAGCCCCTGGCTTCATTGGAATCAAGGAAAACTGCTTCCTTTCCCCGCCACATGAGCAACTTGCAGGTCCCAGCCCAGGGAAACTCTGTCCTTGGCAAAACCGAATCAGCTGCCTGGGCAGCACCAGTCATCCCCCACAAACTTTCCTGGTCCTTTGTCACCGCAACGAAGCTGTGCCTGTACCAGGGTTACAAATATTTCAAACTGCCGGGGCCAAAGACTCCAGAAGGGAGATTTGTAGCAATAAATAATATTAATGACACGGGCGGACGGAGCTTCTTGTCCTGAGAGCTCCAAAGGCACATGAAAAACTACACTATAAATGTCACCACTGCAGACACCGATGATGATGAGATGCCACCTCTGGGGAAGGGAGGCAGCGTGGGCTTGCTCAGAATGACACTCGGTCAAAAAACCAAGGGTGGTACCACGAGGACCTGCACGAACAATGCTCCACAGCATCAACAAACCCTGGGCTGTGCTCAGTGGGGCGACTCAGGAGGTAGCTTTCCTCCCAGCCTGGCCAAAGGACTCATCCAGATGCTCAGGAGTTGACTCCAGGCTGGGAAAAAAAAATGAGTTGTGAAAATGTAACCCAACCAAGCAGCCGGTGGAGTTGGAAAGAGGACGAAGGAAGCAATTTTAGGCCTAAACCCCAAAGGACCAGCTGTGAGGTTAGTTGCAGATATAATAAAACATGCCTGGGGGAAGGAAGCTGCATCCTCCTGCAGCCAAGCCCACTCTCAGATGCGAAAATACTCACACAGATGATAAAGGGCTTACACCGACCCTGTGTTATCCAGACAACACTCCAAACACCTACAGCTGAGGAAGTAGCAACATCTGGCCACCTCGAATTAACCATTTTTTCTCCTGGCTGCTTAGTTAAATAATACCAAGCTCCACATGACTTAGCTCTCCGTAAGAGAAACTACTGCTTTAGCCAAGTCAAAGACTTCTCTCTCTTTTCCCACACTGTATCGTCCTCTGCCCATCTCCAGAAGAAAAATCAGCAGAGGACCTTCACCAGCAGCCCAGCTGCACACTGTGCCTGCCTTCATTTCAGCCTTTACCTTAAAAGTATTCCTGCAGCAAAAATCACAATTTATTTTCTCCGACGATGCAACCTCCCTAAACTTTGTCAGGACTGCGTTGCTTGCAACATCAGCACAGAGTCCTTCCTGCGCTGGACAAGGATCACCCATCAATCATCCTGGTGGTCATCACAACCTCTGGAGCCAGGCATTTAAGCTGCTGTAGCGTGGGTTGAAGGGTGAAGCCTTGCTGTTGGCAGGACACAGCCCTGAAGGCTCACAGGGCACCTACAGAGCAGCAGGGTACAGAGCTGCAGGAGATGGGTCCCGGCTGGTTCACCTAAGCTCAGCTTGGCCACCTCAAAAAGGCTGGGTACCACTCCTGGAAAGCACTAGCCCTGCAGGCTACCTCCTTGCCTGCTTAGTTTCATGCAGATCCCAGCCTGCCCGGTGGGAAGACAGGGAAACAATGACCCGTGGAAGACAATGGGTACAGGGACGCCACCACCAGCGCAACCAGCTCCTTCCAGGCCCCTTCCAAGCGGGAACCTGGTCCTGATCCTAAGTTTGAGCATCCTTCAACCAGCGCATCTCTACCGAGACCAGAAACTCGGTGCCTCTCTCAAGAGGACACCGAGAGCAGCTCTGCCCGACTTCCCCAAAGCTCATTTCACAACGGTGTAGTGGCTGGGCCTGCACGAGGCCCGGGCAAACACAACCAACACTGTGTCTTTAAAACCACTTCAGTGCAGATGTTGTTTCCATGGTAACTAGTGGACCAAATACATTAGTGTTTCTAATAATAAACCAAACCTTCATCTTGGAAAATGTGATCCCCCTCCCCTTCCCTTTACCACCATCACCCTTCCTTTCTTCCTTTCCCCTCCCCTTTTGCTGAATTAAGCCAGCATTTAACAAGCAAGGCATAATTAGTAAATAATTGCAAGGGCCCAGTAACTCCCAGTGCCCCGGCAGATGGAGAAGCACTAGGTGGAGGAAAGCAGGGCTTTGCTCTATGAACCTGGGAACTGTCCAAAAAGGGATAAACTACTTTTAAAAAAAAAATAAATTAAAAATTTAAAAAGCACAAGGTGAAAAAGAGAAGGCTGCGAAACCCCTTATGACCACCCTGGTGTCGCCTTTGGTGCCCCGCCGTGTGACTCAGGGTGCAGCTGCCCGGCGATAATTTCTAGGAATCTCGCACTTTTTTGCTTTTCCCGGAGGCTCCGTCCGAGACGCGGCACCAGCTTCGTGTCACCGACAGCGGCCAAAAACTTCGCAACTCTTCCCCTCCACGCTCCTTTATTCCCGAGTGGGGACACCCGTCCCCCACCCCCCCCAAAAAAGCGTGGGGTAGCGGGAAGGACCCCGAGGCGGGGAGGGGGACACGAGTGAGCTGCGGGAGCCGTGGAGGAGAGGGAGGCGGTGCGGGGCGATCCTCCCCCCTCTCCCACAAAAAAAAAAAAAAAAAAAGAGAAAAAAAGACAAAGACACGTGCGAAAGATTTCGTGCGTGGGGAGCCCACGGGAGTGAACACGCCCGGCGGGGGTTGGTCACCCCCACCCCGTTTAGCGGTATTTATATTCAAACACACAGCGCAGGGATGGAGGGATGGGAGGATGGGGGGGTGGGGAGCAGCGCAGCAGCCCCAGAATTTGTGTCCGTCCGTCGTCCTCTCCCCACAAAAAGCTGCTGTCCGGGAAGAGGGAGAGGAAGGGCAGTGAGGAAGGGGAGGGGGGGGGAGGGGGTGGGATGCAAAGCCTCACGGTGTGTCGCTACGGTCCCGGAGACTGAGGTTTGTCCCCGCCGCCCCTCCCCGCCAGGTACGCGGTACCCAAAAGCCGCCCGCCGAGGATGCTGCGCTCCATCCCGGTCGCGTCCCTCTCCCTCCCTCTTTATTTTTCCTTGTCCCCCCGGCTTTGTACGTGTGTGTGTGTATGTGTGTGTGTGTGTCCTCCTCCCTTCTCCCCTCTGCTCCTCCCTCCGCGGCGCCACCGGCGGGACTCACCATGTCGGGGCTGAGCTGGGCTAAGATGGCGAAGGCGGAGAGTCGGTCACAGAGGCACTTAGTCCGGGAGGCGTCGAGCGGGACCGTTCGGCAGCCGCGCCAGGACCAGGCGCCGGGCGGAGAGGCGGAGGCGGAGGCTCTGCTGGAGGGAGGGAGGGGAGGAACGGGGCGGTGGAGCGCGGGGGGGAGAGAGGGAGAGCGACCGTCAGGGCGGGCGGGGAGAGGGCACCGCGCCCCCCGCCGCCTCCCGGCCACCCCCAGCATCACCCACCACCATCCCGCCCCCGGACCTGGATCTTCTAGTCCTGGTCCTGGTCCGTCCCTGGGTTCCTACTCTCACCCCTCCATCACACCCCCGCCCATGGAAACGGCCCCTGCCACCCACCCCACCCCCCCCACCCCCCCCGGGCTGCCCTGTCCCACTCTCCCCATATACACCTCCTTAACCCTATAGCCCTTATATCCCATGTGTTCACACATAACCGTATAGCCCGCACACCCACTACATGGATGCATAACCCTATAGCCCTGTGACATACACCCCATGTAAGGATGTATAATACTATAGCCCCATCCCATGTATCCTATATATGGATGCATAACCCTCTAGCCCTGTCCTATATACATATCCCTAACCCTATAGCCCGCATATCCCATGTATGCACGCATAACCATATATATGTATGCACACATAACCCCATATAAGGATGCATAATTCCAGAGCTCTGTTCCACGTACCCTATATATGGATGCATAACCTTATAGCCCTGTCCCACATACCCCATGTACACCTCCCTAACCCTATAGCCCACATATCCCATATATGGATGCATAACCGTATAGCCCACACACCTACTATGTGGATGCATAACCCTATAGCCCTGTGACATACACCCCGTGTAAGGATGCATAATCCTATAGCCTCATCCCACGTATCCTATATATGAATGCATAATCCTCTAGCCCTGTCCCACATACCCCATATACACCTACCTAACCCTATAGCCCTGTCCCACATATCCCTTATATGGATGCATAACCTTAGAGCCCTCTTCCACACACTCACTACATGGATGCATAACCCTATAGCCCTGTGACACACACACCATATATGGCTAAATAATCCTATAGACTGTCCTACGCCATCCAAATACACCTCCCTAACCCTATAGCCCTCTCCCACACACCCACTACATGGATGCATAACCCTATAGCCCTGTGACACAGACACCATATATGGCTAAATAATCCTATAGACTGTCCTACGCAATCCAAATACACCTCCCTAACCCTATAGCCCTCTCCCACACACCCACTACACGGATGTGTAACCCTATAGTGCTGTGACACACACACCATATATGGATAAATAATCCTATAGTCCTGTCCTATGCAACCTAAATACCCCTCCCTAACCCTATAGCCCTGCCCCCCATATCCCATATATGGATGCATAAGCCTATAGATCTGTCCCACAGACCTGATATACACCTCACTCTCACCATAGCCCCATCTCTCACCCCATATAACCCCCACTCACCCCTGCCCCACAGCCCATATAGACATGTCCCCCCATCTCACCCCCCCCACATAGACTTCCTCCAGCCACATGAATGCACCCCTTTCCCACAACAGTTACCCCAATAAATGACTCCACCCCTCCTGCACACTTTCCCCACCCCCCCACAACCCACCTCAATTACTCCACATGTGCCAGCCCCTCTTCCCTCCCCCCAGCTGTCCCTCTCCCCCGTCTCTCTGGGACTAGGGTCTCCACAGGCCATGAGAGGACCCCCCTGAAATCTCCCCCGCGCCCCCAGAGCTCCAGGCATGGCAGGGGTACTCTTGCTTGATGGTCAGAAAGACCTCAAGAGGTCAAAAGGACAGAGTCCCTGCTTTCTCAAGACATCCTTTCAGGCTGGGGAAGCGCTGTGGGGTGGGGAAGGAGTTGTAGGTGGGAAAGTCTCCAAGTCAAGTTGGCCATTGTCCCACAGATGGGATGGTCTCATCAGGAAAAGTTACTGCAGCCCCGTCTCCATGTGAGCACTAAGAGCTAAGCCAGGGAAAAGGGGAATCTCACGCTCTGCCTCATGTGCCGGGGTACAGCCATCACCCAAAAATTACAGTTGTTTTCCACCCGTTGCTTCTGTGTCTTGTCCTGAAACGTGGTCATGTATGGGATGCAAATGCGGAGAGTAAGTGCAGAAATGCAATGGACGGGGAGAAGTTCAGGATCCATACAAATAACCTGAGCTTCACTGGAGCCTGGGACAGGAGATGGAGGCAGAGCAAAAGGGCCATATGCCTTCACTGGAGGAACACGGTTGTAAGTTGTCCCCTCTCCACATCTGACCATACTCAGAGGAGGCAAGAATGCCAGCAGCAAGCTCAAGGCAGCTCCAGATGGAGCCAAGCTGCTCAGCAGCCTTAGGTGTGTCACAGATGGCCCAGACGTCTCCATACTGCTGATTCCAGCAGACCTGCCTTGAGTTGTGGAGAAGTTCTTTTGCAGGTCTCAACTCCATGCACACACTGACCCGTTCCTCACACAACGAGACAGATCCTCCCCTGCCTCCCTAAACCGCATTGCAAAGAAGCGGGGCGATTCAGATAGGTACCAACAGGGTAACAGAGCATCAACACATGCTGCGGATTCTGGTGTGATTATCTGCTTGGATCCAGTTTAACACATGACATTGAGCCTTCCTGAATTATCTCCCTTTTGAACTAAAGCACTTTTCATATTAAAAAAAAAAAAAAAAAGCCAAACTAATTTTACTCTGGAAGATGTCAGCAACACACAATCCAGAAGAGTTTTTGGGTCTTTTTTGTTTTGTTTTGTTTTTTCTGGTGCCCATCCAGACCTTTCTAAATGTCTGGACCCTCCTGCGTGTCCATCCAGCTGATGGGATGGACATAAATCTGTCTTCTCTGGGGAGTCAGCTCTTCACTGAGCTAAGTCACATCGTCTCATAGAGACCCTCTGGATCAGGCTTCGTTCCCTGGTCTCTTCCATGCACCTTCTGCAATTCACCAGCATCCTTCTTGGAAGGGACTGAGAGACCCAAGGCCAATCTCAGAGGGAATACGAATCCTGTATTCTCCCCTATATGTACCGCCTATATTTCCAAGAACTGCATTAGACAGTCGTGTTTATTCACTGCCACCAAGACAAACGCCTTATTTATATGTACAAATAATGACAAATGCTCAGACTCTACCAAGCAGTTATGTATTCTCATGGAAAGTATTAATTTAGCTTGACAAGATCTATTTTCCATAAGTTGATTGCTATTAATTTCTCTGTTTTAATGAGCATGCTATTATTCAATTATAATCATAATATTACCCACAATCCCCTCATTTTTGGATCCCGTTTCAGATGGTGTCGTATTGTGCCTAAGACAGATGTGAGGCGGACGACTCTGGAGTGAAACTGTTGCGCTTACAGACACTCTCCAGATTTCGGGAACACTTCCACCCTTCTTTAACTCAAGAGCAATAATTCCCAATTAGCCTTTGCCTGCTCTTTTAAAACTCTTGCATGCAAAATTGGTCCGTCTTGTTTCTCTTAAAAACATCTTACTTTATTAGATGATGTATAGCATGTTTTCTAGCTGCTGGTGTAATGAAAAGTATTTCATTAGCCTGGGATGTGGATTAAGTAACCAGGCTCTCTTCCAATTACAGAATACAGGCGTTTATTGAAATTTCTGCATTATTATAAATAAATCTGTCATTTCTAGCTAGTAACAAACCAATACCATTAGGATTTATTTTGGTTTTAGTGTACTTCAAATTTTCTTCTTTATTCATTTAAACCATACTGAACAATAAAATTCTTACATCTTTTTTTTTTTCTCTTATCTTTTTCAAGCTTTTAATTTGAATCGCTTCCTATCAATTTATCTTTTGTCCGTATCTCTACAACGGTTTTTGCTCTCCTTCTAAAACAAACTGTTGTTGGGTTTTGTACATAATGGTTTATTTGTCTTTGCTTCCCCCCCCCCCCCCCCCCCTCTTTTTTTGGTGTAGTTGAGGGTTTTTTTAGTGCTCTGGTTATATTTTTCATTTATGGTTCTGCAGATATCTAGAAAAGTGCTCTTAAAAGGGCTCCTAATTACACTTAACTTCTTCTGTTTAAGCAAACATGGTTTTCACAACAGACATGCTTAAAGCTGTCGTTCTTACAGCATCAAATATGTGTACGTTGACGCACACGTCCACCGGCTGCCCCCAAGCAATTTGAACTCTCTTGAAATGTGTGAATACAATTGCCTTAACATCACTTTCAATCGTGAAGCCCAGCTTTACTCATTTACCAGATTGCAGAGTAGACTAGGACAGATCTGGGCCGTGCATCAACAGAAGTAACCTCATCCAAAAGAAAAAAAAAAATAGAAAAAAGGAGGAAAGAAAAAAAAAAAAAAAAGCAAAAAAGAAATCAGAAAGCCTAGCAAAACAAGAAACCCCAGGGAAGGTATCAGAAAACAAATAACACTCCCTAGATGCTGCGTCTCGTCTCCCGCTCTCGTGGCAGAAAAGCTGACAGTACAGCAGTGAACGCAATATCAGAGTAAAGTCTAATCCAGGGCTGGAGCCACACTTGGCACAGTCTGACAGCCATTTCTAGATGCACATAAAGAGCACATAGCGATATCTAGGCAAAAAAAAAAAAAAAAAAAAAAAAAAAAGTTATAATAACTGCCCTTTGCTCTTACAAACCTGGTCTGATGCCTGCTTATTTATCCTGTTGGATTCAAAGAAATCAATTGGATCAAAGCCATCCAGTTTTTACTTTAAGAGCTGCTATAAATCACATAACGGATGGGTGCTGCGGGACATGCTGAGTCAGAAACTTGCTGTAAATCACCTCAAAATAAGTCCAACTATGCCATTTAATAGCAAATGAAAATCTGGCCCTCATTACTATCAGTGATTATTAATTGATTATTACCAGTTATTAAACTACTCATAATATTCAAATGCTGAGTGCTCCAAAAAGAGTGTCAATTCCTCTGGTTTTAAGCTCCTCAGAAGAATAACTCTTCTCTCATCCTGTCCTTCCTCTTTGCAAATCTTTTTAATTACCTATTCTCTTTGCCCCACAATCCTTTTGATACGAATGCCTCTGCATACTCTTGGGATGTGGCTTGGAGCTGGCTTGGGTGAACGTATCTGCAGGTAGGAGGACATGCTAGAAGAGTCACCGGCATCTTTTCACTGTCCTGGTGCTACTATGATGTGGCAAGAGGTAGGCTAAGCTCACTCTTCAGAGAGCTGAGCAAAATGTTTCTTGGGCGTTACACCATCACAAGGGCTAACTGATACATCACAGAATCATAGAATCATAGAATGGTTTGGGTTGGAAGGGACCATAAATACCACCTAGTTCCAACCCCCCTGCCATGGGCAGGGACACCTCCCACTCAACCAGGTTGCTCAAAGCTCCATCCAACCTGGACTTGAACACCTCCAGGGATGGAGCTTCCACAACTTCTCTGCGCAGAGAACTTCCACAACTTCTCTGGGCAACATCATCCAAAGGTTTAGCTCATTGCTTCACTCATGGCACCTAGGTGAGGTGTCACCGTTGCCTTATTCTTTTATTCCCTCTGTTCTTGGCACTGGTGAGGCCCCACCTTGAATACTGTGTTCAGTTTTGGGCCCCTCACTACGAGAAAGACATTTGAGTTGTTGGAGCATGTCCAGAGAAGGGCAATGGAGCTGGTGAGGGGTCTGGAGAGCGACTGTTATGAGGAGTGGCTGAGGGAACTGGGGTTGTTCAGCCTGGAGAAAAGGAGGTTGAGGGGAGACATTATCACTCTCTACAACTACTTGAAAGGAGGGTGTAGCGAGGTGGGGGTTGGTCCCTTCTTGCTAGTAACAAGGAATAGAACAAGAGGAAATGGCCTCAAGCTATGCCAGGGGAGGTTTAGATTGGATATTAGGAAAAAATTCTTCACTAAAAGTGTTATCAAAGATTGGAAGAGGCTGCCCAGGGAAGTGGTTGAGTCACCACCCCTAGAGGTATTTAAAAGACGGGTAGACGTGGTGCTTTGGGACACGGTTTAGTGGTGATTTTGGCAGTGTTAGGTCGATGGTCTGACTTGATGGTCTTAAAGGTCCCTTCCAACCTAGACGATTCTATGAGTCTGATTCCCAGTGTGGACATGATATTACAAATCTTCATTCAAGCCGAGCTTCTGGATTCAGCCTGTGTTTCTTCATTTTAAAATTAATTTCTGATTCATGTGGTTGCTGAGAAACTCCTAAAAATGCCGGATATCTTTGCAACTAGAAGGGTTCAAAATCACAGCTGTATTGATATGAAATCCGGTGAATAACGCCAGTCTTGTTATTTTGGGTGGTCCCACTCATGGCTGCTGAATGTTTGAGCCTGTCCAGCAACATCTGCTGCAGATGACATATTCAATACCACCAAGAGACATCTAACAAGATCTTTCCATGGTCCAGGAAATCACATCTAAAGGAGTTTTAGTGTTCTTGGATGCAGACAATGTTCTGCCCAGACAAACGTTCAGGCAATAATGTTACCAAAACCCTCATAATTCAGGGCAGACTTCAAATCCTAAATGATTCGATCACTGAATTTTGTGATACAGAGATTCTTTCGCTGGGATCTGTTCAAATTGTGAAACAGAGATATTGAATGGATATTGCATATGTGCGTGCAAAATGTTTCCATCATGGACCTGACTAAAAGTTGCAGAAGCAAATAGGATTTTCATGAACAGGTCCTTAAGGGGAGGTAGGTGTGTGTGTTTGCGTGTGCATTCCTGTGGGTAGAGGTTTCATCTGTACATCAGTACTGAGCCTTTATCTTCTCAGCAAAACCTTTGATTCTGCAGAAAAGTACAGGGGGTTTGTAATGGAAAGCCCATGCTCACAGCTCGGTGGCAAAGAAAAAAGAGCAAAATCGGAGTTATTCACAAATATTGAATCCAGGTACACTAATAAGGAAGCAGAATTATTTCCAGGCGGTCTCAAGAGGGGAGGGAAGAAAGAGGAACTGTACTAAAGGGAAAACGTGGGCAGAATATTAGAGAAGAGCGTAGTCAGACTGATTACAAGCCAGTCAAAGAAGAATTGTAGAAATCCCCAAACCAGACTGGCGTAAAAAACATTGTACTGGAGGGGTTAGCAGGAAACCTGACAAGTTGGTTCTGTCTCTAATGTCTACGGTCAGATTTATCTCCAGTGTAATTCCAACGATGTTCCACAAGAAAATGTTCCACCATATGTTACAACATGGCTATGAACATTATTTGAGCACTTGATGGGAAAAAGCAATTAAGCACTGTCTTGTAGATTTAAATAGGAGCTAAGCACATGCTTAAGGACTTTCTTAAACAGAAATGCCATTCTGAATAAGAATTTGCACAAACAGAGAGCCTTTGTTGTGGGAAGAGGAACGGGTCAGAAAGAGGTTTTAAAAAATGGAGTATGTATTTGAGACGTAAATAACATAAATGATCTCCAGAGGTTTATTCCAGCCTCCATGATTCTGTGATTCCCTGGTACTTCTTGCTTCGCATGGGCCATCTCCCCCCCCTCGCTAACCAGGCAGGTCGCGCAAGTGCTTGGCACGGGTCCAGCTGGCAGATTGATTATTAATTTGGAGAACGAACCAGAGATGAAGTCAAAGTTAATCCTTTTTGTGGGATTCCCAAAAGCAATTTTCATTTCCAGCCAAAGGCTGCCCCAGAGCGCCTTTCAAACACTTTGGCTCTGCACAATAGCTCGGGACAAAAAAAAAGAAAACCCCGTACAATCATTTTGCTGCAGCAAGTGTGTGTCAGAGTCACCGTTTCTGCAGGACCTCAGGGTCTGATTAAAAAGCAGATGGTTCCCAGGAAAAAGGGACATGAAAAGGTTTGCACCTTTTGAAAAAAAAGGCTGATTAAAAATAAATAAATAAATAAATAAATAAAATAATTGATTGGCTGCTAAAACACTCACAAAGGATCTTATGCCAGATAGGTAAATACTGAAATAAATTAAACACTAAGCTAAATATGGGCTAAAATCATAAGCTAAATATGGGCTAAAATCAATCTTTAACACCCTTGCTGCTCAGGAAGTTTTGGACTCTCTCAGTGCCAAAGCAGTAATCATGCTTTGGTTAGTTCAGACCTTCCTAAGAACTAGATAAAAGCCCCAAAACTGTTTCACAAGGGTCATCCTATTATCCAAGAGATAATTTTGCCTCTCTGTGATCAATCCACTGATTCAAAGCCAGGCTGAGCTCTCAGTTATGCTGCTGAAAATCCTGTGAGACATCTCACACATCCAGTAAGTCAGTCTAGGTTTATTGGAGCGAAACCTATTCTCCCAGAAAAATCATGCACTTCTGAGTCTCCGAATCTGAAGTGTTGCTCCAGTTCGGTGAGATCCGTGTAACCCAATCTGACTGAAAACTGAAGCTCCGATGAAGTAACTAATTGCCCAACACTTTTCCTATTATCATTTCAAAGAAATCAAGTGTCATCAAACTCATTTAGCTTGCAGCCCGGAAAGCCAACCATATCCTGGGCTGCATCCAAAGCAGCATGACCAGCAGGTCAAGGGAGGTGATTCTCCCCATCTGCTCTGCTCTGGTGAAATCCCCCTGCAGTTCTGCCTCCAGCTCTGGGACCTCCAACATAAGGACATGGACCTGTTGGAGCAAGTTCAGAGGAGGCCAAGAAGATGCTCCAAGGGCTGGAGCCCCTCTGCTATGAGGACAGGCTGAGAGTCGGGGTTGTTCAGCCTGGAGAAGAGAAGGCTCCAGGGAGACCTTATAGCCCCTTCCAGTACTTAAAGGGGCTACAGGAGAGCTGGGGAGGGACTTTTTAGCAGGGCCTGTTGTGATAGGATAAGGGGTGATGTTTTTAAACTAAAAGAGGGTAGATTTAGACTAGATATAAGGAAGAAGTGTTTTATGCTGAGGGCAGTGAAACACTGTCACATGTTGTCCAGAGAGGTGGTAGATGCCCCGTCCCTGGAAACATTCCAGGCCAGGTTGGATGGGGCTCTGAGCAGCCCAGTCCAGTTGAAGATGTCCCTGCTCATTGCAGGAAGGTCAGATTAGATGACCTCTAAAGGTCCCTTCCAACGCAAACCATTCTATGATTCCACGATAAGGAAACTGAGGCACACAAAGGAGATTAGGAGATCTTTGGAGTAAGTCACTCCCGAAACTACTGAGCAGTACTGCCTCCCAGTCAATAAATGCATCCATACATCCTCTGGTTGGGTTCTCTGGTTTGTTCATGGAAAGAAAATAACCCAGGTCTCTGCAGACACTCTAAAAGTTAATGCTCAACTGCTGAGGTCACTCTGTCTCCTTATGAGTTTTGTTTGGCGCTGATGCCCTTTTTCTCACCTCTACCCCGATAGCACAGACCTGGCACTGAACAAAACAATTTTCTGCCGGTAGAAAAGAATCAATAATCTGATTAGCAACTATTATTAAATTAGCTCTTTAGAAAAAACAATGAAAATGGAAAAAAAGGAAAAAAAAACCACAAGCCTACTATCAATCCAGTTGCTTGGTGCAAGGAAAATTAAACCAGAGCAGGAATATATATATATTTTTTTTTTCAGAGACCCCTAATTCCAGGTGGTTTTGGCTGATTTACTTCAGAACTGACACAAGCAAAATTAAGACAATAGTGATTTAAGAAAAGATTCACGGAAATGAGGGATATTCGGGTTTTTCTCCAGGTCCTTTTCTTTTTGAGTGGGGGGAAAGGAGGGACAGGAAGAGAAAGTTATAAGGAGGTTAAAAGCAAGGCCTTTTCCCAGCTGTGAATTCATAATCACAGCTAACCGAATTGGAGCATTTTGCAGGGGACAAGGTTACTTACTATCTGCAAATTAGCCCCAGAAAAAAAATGAAACAGTGCATATGCAGCATCCAGTCTGAAGCCTTAATTAACATAAACAATGTTAAAACGCACAAAGAAAAACATATTACCATTGAAATAAAGCATATGGCTGGCTAAATATCCGTAAGATTATCTGGAGATAATCTTTTCAGACACCATAAATACAGCTGACGCTGAGCTGTAATGACTCTCATCAGAAGGCCACGCGATCCCACTGGAGAGGAAGCTCAGCACTTCCCAACATCGTCATCCTCCTGGGCTTTGGACTGCCGTTTAAAATCCAGAGCATGTGATTGATAATTAATGACCACTCTCCTCCTTCACAGTCCAGAAGAAGGCCTGAAATGCAGATATCATCTCTTGCAAATGAAGTTTTCACCACGCTTCTGAAGACCCGCCTCAGTCCACAAGGAAGGGTGGGATGGGACAGAAGAACTTGTCCAATGTGTCCATACCCTGCGGTGGCAATTTCCTTGTATTTTTCTGCCAAACTGCCTTTCCAAAGGCAGCCACAAGACAGAAGTTTCATCAGGATGGACTCCCAGAAAGGCCACTCTGCCCTGTGCGTCCTACCTAGTAAAGCCCCTGAACAATCCTCGGCACACGCCATTGATGTGGCTTTAATACAGAAGACACCATGGACTACAATGGGCTGTAGAGAAGAAACGGAGAAACCACAGACACTGTTAGTGTCCTTGGCCTTTAAAACAGAAACAAATGTGAAAATCCCTCTGAGATGTCATAATATTTCACGTTGGAGAGGAAACCAGTTCAACAGTTCCTGTGCATTGAACTTGGAGAAATAGTCCTTCATTACCCCAGTTCTAGTGGTTGCTTAATAAATAACAGATATCATAGAATCATAGAATGGTTTAGGTTGGAAAGGACCTTGAAGATCATCGAGTTCCAACCCCCCTGCCATAGGCAGGGACACCATATGATCTTTTCCACAGTGTCACAGCTGAACACAACATCAGGAATTTGGCTTGCAGTATCATGAGGGTTTCTTTTTTTTTTTATTTTTTGTATAACATATTTGAAGTCTCTTTGCCTTGTGGATTTTCTCCTTTAACAGGGTGACATTTTCAAGATCCTCTACAGAACCCTGTGAATAAGAAACAGAAAAGCCTACAGCTTCCTGTATTCCCATAACTTCGTGACTTTAAGAAAAAACAAAATTCATTCTCAGATTTAGCTACACTGCAGACACTGGTATCATCAGGTCAACTCAACTGTCAGTAACTGCAGAAGATGACCTTGGACTACTTTCCACAATAGACCAATGTTTTATGCCTCCAAGACTTTAGCCTTGGCTCTAAAACTCACTATTGATATCCAGAGCTTAAAGCATCACTACAGCATTTCTGGAATCCCTCCGATGCAAGGAGCCCAGGCTGTACCTCCTGATCTCTTATTTTTGGGCTCAGTTGCCCCATTGGAGCTTTCCTGCTACAGCAGAAAATCAGAGCAATAAATATCTCATTAAACATCAGGGTTGTCGTGGGTAAAAGGTGAAAAGAGGAGCTACGGTGAAAGTAATGTAATCAGAGTTTCGGACTTTCTGAGGTTGACTTTCCTGTGTGGAGGGAAGTGTACCACTGGGACAACAGGGGAGTGGAAAGATGGGCAGTAAGATGCCGGTCTCATTATCATATAGGGCTCCTTTCCAACGAAGGACAAGGTGAAATCAGTGAGTGATATATCTGTCTCCCTCCCACCCCTATGTGACATTCACAGCTGCTTATCCAGGCTTTGCAGGACCATTCTCTCCAGGGGCAGCTCCTCAGGTGTCCTTGACTGGCGCGGTCGCACGGAAATATTTTGGCAGGTCTTGCAAAAGAAGAACGGGAGCCAGGACTGCGTTGAATGGGCTGTCACCCACTTGTTGTACCACACTGCATGACCCTCCTGAAATCGCCTGCTTTAGTAAACGTGTAGAACGAGCGTATGTTCCAGCTGGACACGAAAATGTTCAGTTTACTCTCTCAGCTTTCATATCAGCTTTTCAGCTGTAATTTCTCAATTACCATGAGATGCCTGACACAGTAAGGACTTGTGGCTGGTTATGCAGTCAGTCCTTCCCGTGCTAGGAAGACTCAAACTGGATCACAGTTCAAAAGATGAGTACTTCACTTTTCTGTTTATAAAATGATGCGGCTCCACGGCAGGCATTAACCCGTATGTGGTCCAGGCAATCCTCTTTCCCTGCCTTGTAGAACAGCCAGACAGCCTACGATCATTTCTGAGAAACTGGGGAAGTTCCGTGGTTGCACAGAAAACGATACTCAGAGCACTGAAGTGATAAGCAGCAGCTTTGTCACATGTACTGAAAACATTTCAGGGAAAATCCTCGGAGGAACCGAGTGCATTAGCAGAGTACACCGTTTTCTGCGCCTGGACATCATGGTCCCATGCTCAAGTCTCCTGGGAAAGGAGACTTGGGAAGAACGGGGAAACAAGGTAGTAAATGCTTTTGCTTAGCGTACCAGATGCCAAAATACATGTAAGACATCGCAGCCAGCAGTTAACAAGCTGGAAACGCTCCCTTTGGCTAGTCAAGGATGTACAAATGCACTTGGTTTAAAGGCAGGGAGAGCAATACAAACACCTGGTAAGAGATATCTCACATGCTCTTCAGGGTATGGTCAGGCTGCTTCAGACATGGCAACATCTGTGTCCTATTCAGCACTCCCAATCTTCCTAGATGACCCCAACAAAGCCTAAAAGGTCTCAGAGCTGCCCCCACGCCCTCAGGCAGAGCTCAAGGGAGCTGAAGGATGGTTAGCTGGCGTGGGGAGATCACAGAATAACAGAATCACGGGATTTTCAGAGTTGGAAGGGACCTCTAGAGATCATCTAGTCCAACTCCCCTGCTAAAGCAGGATTGCCCGGAGCACATTACTCAGGACTGCATCCAGGCGGGTCTTGAAAATCTCCAGAGAAGGGCACTCCACCACCTCCCTGGGCAGCCAGTGCCAGTGCTCTGTCACCTGAACCGTAAAGAAGTTTTTCAGTGTATTTGAACGGAACTTCCTATGTTCTAACTTGTGCCCATTACCCCTCATCCTGTTACTTGGAACCATTGAAAAGAGCCTGGCTCCATCCTCCTTCAACCCACCCTTTAGATACTTGTATGCCATAATAAGGTCTCCCCTCAGCTTTCTCTTCTCCAGGCTAAAGAGTCTCAGCTCTCTCAGCCTTTCCTCATAAGGCAGATGCTCCGATCCCTCAATCATTGTTGCCCTAATGATGACCACAACCTCTCATCCCATGGCTGTTCACACCAAACCCTGGCAGTGACGGGGCAGCAGGCTTGCCTCTGCGTGTCCAGATGGAGATTTTGAAAATTGACCAACAGGGAAGAGGAGGATGAACATGTTATTGCTCTGAAAAAAGAGCCTGCGAATCCCAGCTCTGGTCCAGATCCCTGTGTCAATTCTGCTCTCTTTTTTTCTGCTCTGCCCCCCCTACCCCCCCTAAAATGGCCCGAGCGATCTTGATGCTCTTCCCAACTTTTCACAGGAAGGTCAGGGATGGAGGCACAGGCTGCCTCTCGTCTACCTACAAGCAGCATTTTGTGAAACAACAAACAAACACTGCTGCCGATGTCCCAGCCCTGTCTCAAAGAGTACAGGAGGCCCCAGGGCCAGATTGGGAAGAAGGATGGCTCTCCCGCCACCAAAACACTAGCTCCAGGGTACGCTGCTTCTCAGAAACCTAAATCAGAAAATTTTAATGGCTGAGTGCAGGGCTAGCGGATAAAGAGACAAAGAAAAATAAATCAGGCAGATGACAGAGGGGCTGGGAATAGGAGGAGGTAGCAGACGGTAAAAGAAATTAAATCAAGAAGCCAAATTAAGGTGCTGCAGGCAAAGATGAAGATGCTGGATTAAAGATTAACCGTAACCAAGAGGGAGACGCAGTCCTTTAAAGGTACAAATTACTTCAATGCACTTAGCAAAACCCACACAAATCTCCTAAGAATGAAATCCTCACAGATGCAACTGGATCACAGTAACAGATATATCTGGACCTGGGAACTCTGGATAGCTTCATGCTCCGCTGTTTCCAGCTGAGAAAGGGAATTAAAGGCAGAGCAAAGGCAATCACCCTAAAACCAGGAAAGTCCTGTGTTGGCTGAGGCAAAGGGGAGGGGGTGCAAGAAATCCTCTGAGAAGGGGTTGGCACTATGCAAACAAATTTAGGGGACATTTTGAAATTATTCTGAATCCAGGGGAGCTGCTGAACCCTTCGGGGCTGTCTGTTCACCGAGCATTTCCTAATCTATCTCTCGCCAAATAACTCCAAAGGAACGGCGGGAGAGCTCGAAGTGGATGTGCACCTTTCACACCTGCTTCTCGGCAGCCGAAAGCAAAAGAGAGCCCCGCTAAACATCCCCGTCAAACCTCAAGCAGGTGAAGCGGGTCACCCTTCGGCTCCGCCGCTGGGCAGAGACGACACTTGTTCCATCACAACACATTACGCGTTTGCACCGTTTCACATCACCGCGCTGGGATTGCCGGGAGAAAGGTCACTCGTGCTTTGCCACCTCCTTTTAGCACAAGCAACTCACATTTTGCAGTGGAGCATCTGAGACCCCGTTTCCATAAGAGTAAGAAGGAGGTGGAGGAACTGGGGGTGGGGGGCTGTGTGGGATTAACATTCTTAAAACCCTGAAGTGGTTTTATTGTGTCTTTCAAATATACTAATAAGGTTCTCCTGGGCAATACAGACTTGTTAGTGGCTGTACAGACCACAAGAATGGCAGGTTATTTCTGGCTGCATTAGCCTGTCTGTTATGGTCCAACCTGCTCCTCAGAGAGACGGACAGAGCTTTGAGCCTTGCTGATGCTGGCGCAATTAGCCCATGATTAGAACCTCAGGGAAACACCAAAATCAAAACCAAGACCCACTTCGAGCCTCCAGCTGGACATCAGCGAGCTCTCAATAAGGCCGGAGAAGCGATTAGGTGTTCGGAGAGCCAGGTGAGAGCAGCAAGAGGCAGACACACACATACAAGCAGACAGGGATGCTGCTCTGTGGACGAGAAGGTTTAGCCCGTATGAGCTCAGCTAGCTGCGCTTTTTCCTCTGCCAGTGCTTTCCTTTGCTCCTTCCTTTCCCTTCGGCCTCCTTTTCCTCTGCACTCCACAAAAATGCGTTTATGGAAGCAGAGCAGCCAAGAGAAGCAGAGCCTATGGCCCCTTGAATGCGCGGAGTGCCTCCCTTGTTCCCAGTACAAATTTTGGAAAGCAGCATCTGCCCGTTCCTGAAGGACATTTGGATCCTGGTTCAGGGATGCTGCAGCGCTGCTCACCGCTTTCTCATCATTATTCTGCGTCTACAGCCGCTATAGATGTCCTCTCACATTACATGCTAGTTTGTTACTAGTTTGGGGAGGGAGGGGGTATAAAAAATGTGAAGCAAACCACAAAAGCCCACCCTGGTGGGACCAGTATGATTTCTGCCTTGACTTAAGTGGGTGCATAAAGGAATCTACTAGAGGGTTTGCTTTGGATTTACATTAGCAGGAGAGGAGGAAACCTCTGGGAGATAAGGATGATGCTAATGCAGTGAGGGGGCTGGTGCACTGGTGGCTAAATAAATGCTAATAAATAAACGCTGATGTTTAAGATGGTGCTGCCCCCTCTCCTTCAACAACCCGTTCCCAGTCCTCCTGGGTGCTGATCAGATGGTTTCTCACCAGGAGGTCGATGTAAACAGCTCCCTGGTGGGCAGGACCTGGATCAATCAGGGGGAGAGGGTGACATCCCGCAGCGGGGCTGCGCTGCTCCGCCGGGAAACAGAGCAGCAAGCAGAGAGGCGGCTGGATTCATCGATTCCCTTTCAGCCCCGAGCCACGCTGCTGGGGACGGCACCTCGTCACAATTTGACATGCAACGACAACAGTGAGGATGCGGGGATGGAGAAAGCCCCCGGCAGCACTCGGGATGGCAGTGCAACTCGAGAGCAGGGGACCAAACTTCCCGTCTCCATCCAGCCTGCTAAAAGCCTGGCTGGACTGGCAGAAGGTTGAAGCACAAATCAAGCTTCCAGACCTGCAAAGCTGGCAGAGGTTTTTCCAGCTGGAAGATTTCCCCACCACGGTTTTATGTGGACAAGCGTGATTGTTGTCGGGTCTGCTCTAATTCCTGCTTTTCCCTGCCGATGGGTCTGGCCAGAAGAAAAGGCACGCCTGGCCCACAGAGGTAGCGCCCCAATATTTTGCGAAGAGGGGGAATAAGGAGCAGGTGCTGAGAGGAGCCACGCGGATCTGCTTGTGCTTTTCTCGGGAAAGCAGGTCACGGGGGAGGAGGGGGAGTCATTTCCCAGCTTGGCTGCTGAAAATGCGTTTAACCAAAGCTCCGCTGGTAACCAAACACTCTGCCAGCCCCTGGAACTCATGCAAAAGAGGGATTGCTATCAAAACCTTTTAAACTCACTTTCTGCTAATGAAAATGGCTTTAAGAGACATGGGCTGGTGGAAACCTCTCTCCTACCCGCAACATTTCTTCATTAAACTCTCTCCTCCCTCCTCCCCATCCTGCCTTATCTCCGTCCATCTGGGCAAGACAAAGGACAGAGTGGTCCCCAAGAAACCCGGGAAGCGGAGTTTATCTCACACCTGCAGCAACACCCCTACTCTCAGCCAACCCACTGGTCCAAACTGGGCAGATGTTGCCTCATCTGTGCAAACTTGCACGGAATTGTCCGATGTATTTTGCGCGCTGACGTTAAGCTGAGTTGCAGTGAGAGGCTTTGGAAGGACTCAAAGAGTATTCACCCGACAGGGAGTTTCTGACTTCCCACTTAATAGGAAGACACGGAAATACTCCTCAGCTAATTAAATACCTGCCAATTATAAGGCAGCACAAATGATGACTGTGCTGGCTAAAGCAATTTATACTGAAAAATGTCTGTGCTGTCCTGTCTGTGGTTTGCAGCATCAGGAATGGCCGTTACTGCAGAAGTTGCGGATCGCACAGCGCAGTCCTAGGGGTGAAGTGTCCTTTTTTCCCATCCCTCCACCCACCCCAATCTGCCCAACAATCATCTACACACACGCCAGTGCCAAACGCATCTATCATTGCCTTCTCCCTTGGCAGACCCATCACTAAAGCCCTGCTCCTGCACCTCCTGCAGACCTGTGCAGATACCTTGGTCTCCGATTCCAGGCTGCAATGTCCTTGCAGAGTGCAAACCATCTCCCGCTAGCCAAAGGCACCGACTTGTGATACAGCCTTCCCCAGAGCCCAGAGGAAGCAGCATTGGATCTATAGCTCCCAAACTGGGAAACTCAGAAGTCCCACTGAGACTTACTGAAATCTCAGGTTTTAAGCCAATAACAACAAAATGCACTCAGCCCTCCTGATACTCTCTTTCCCATGGCTCAGGGGAGGCAAGGAGCATGGGGATAAGCCAGTTAGTATCACCACCGCAGATGAAATGCAGAATTCCAGCAGGAAGCTTTCATCCTTTGGCTCAGCAGAGCTGCACGTTGCCAGAGTGTTGTCTCCAAGAGCCAAGCTGGGCACCTGGAGCCAGGAGTATCAAAAGGAGGAGATCAGCCTGGGCTTGCAGAGGGTGAATCAGGGGGATTCCTGCTGCTGCGGCTCTCTCCACCCCAGCTGGGAAGGTGGGGTAAGGGGGAATGTCCAAACAAGAAGCAAACGAGCATCGGCAATGGCAATAGCAATAGGAGTTGTTCAGCTTTACTCTAAAGAATAAACAGCAGAGATTTTGTGGAGAAAGAAGTTACTGGAAAGAGAACCAGTTGGGGAGAGAGGGTCTGAAGATCAAAGCAGGTCCAAGTTCATGTGTGTAGAGGGGATGAAGTTGATCCGGACATTTAGCTTTATACTCAGGGGTCCTTTCTTTCAGGAAAAAAAAAAAAGGTTGGAAACCACAGCACTAAGGTGTGTGCTGGTACATGCTTGTTGTATTCTCCCCAGCCCACCCAAGTGCCCCTGCCAACACTGCTGGCTTGTGAACCAAGGTCTTCCACACACTGAACAGCCAGTAGATAGGCAGGTTAAGACCAAAGTGATGAAGTTACTGATCCCAGCCTTCACCTGCCCAAGGGTAACAGAATTGAGCAGGAAATGTACAGTGGATGTGACAGCTCCCACTCCATCCTCCTGTTTGATCTTTCTTTCTCTCCTGAGATGACAAGCGATGTCAGAGTGAAGAGGTACTTCTCACAAGCTGGGGGCTCCCTGGCCACCTCTTCTGATAGCTTTCCTGGGAGGGAGGCCAGGAAAACAGAAGTGCTCCTTGCAAGTCCTGTGTTTAGGGGACCAGAGAGCAGGTCCCCACGTGGCTCCAGCTTCACAGCAGCAGAAATGGTCTGAGGATTACTGTCACTTTTGCTGCATTTTGAATCATCTTAATCGTGAAAGCCTCAAAACCAAAGTGACACTTGTCATTTGACCGACAGTGCTTTCTCCTGCCTTTTCTGTTCACCAAAACTCTCCTAAAACATTAATCTGGGTAAAGGCAAATGTTAAAGAAAATTCAGAACGGTAAGTGACCTAGAAAAGGAAGGTTTTTTTTTTTTTGTTCAGCTCTAGTTGCAATAACAGCACATTGAAGGCTGTGAAATACTCAGGCACGACAGTAATAGGAGTCATGTAAGTCCTGTTTCACAGACTGCGGCAACAGCTCTTTACTGCTGCTGAAGATGTAACAGGCAGGACAATCTCAGCTGCTTTCCAGATCCCAGGAGGAGCCAGCAGAGCCAGCAATTAGCAAAAGCATCTTTTGCACTTGTAAACGGAATGAATTGGGTGGAAATGAACTGGGAAGTGGGGAAATGCCCAGCGCCATGATGCCATTTCTAACAATACTTCTGAGATGCCGATGCCTGAGTGGAGAGAAATGCAGCAGCCTCTAAGAAGCAGGGGGGTGGAAGTGGGGATTTCTTTATATAGCTACATGAAAAAAAAAAACAAACAACAAAACAATATTTGTCCCACAAACATAATACTCCTGAGAACACTGTGATGGGATGCACCTCCCTATCATTTCAGACCTGACATTAGGAAGCTTTTCTTTACAGAGAGGGTGGTCAAACACTGGAACAGGCTTCCTAGAGAAGTGGTCGATGCCCCATTCCTGTCTGGTTAAGAGGCATTTGGACAGTGCCCTTAACTTTTGGACAGCTCTGAAATGGTCAGGCAGTTGGAATAGATGATCGTTGGAGGTCTCTTCCAACTGAAAATATTCTACTTTATTCTGTTTGAAGGCCAGGCTGGACGGGGCTTTGAACAACCTGATCTAGTGGGAGGTGTCCCTGCCCATGGCAGGGGGATTGGAACTAGATGATCTTCAAGGTCCCTTCCAACCTAAACCATTCTATGATTCTACTTATTCATCATCTCCATACCATTCCTTATGTGGGCACAGGGGACTCCTGTGTGTCTGCTCCATCAATGCCAGTTCTGAGCTGTGGGTTGTTTCCTCCCCTGCCCTGTTACAAGAGTCTCAGCCAAAGTACGTTGAATCTCCCCCTTCACCTTAAGTTGTTTCTTTCAGGGATGGACAGCAGATTCTCTGCCGGGACTTATCAGCGCAACTTTAATGACTGCAAAGATGCTATGGCTGTGATACAGCTGCAGCCGTATGTGTGCTACAGCCTTTCCTACCACCGCATTCACGCTGGCTCCCCATGTGCTGGCATGTGTAAATTACACCTTAGGCATCAAAAATCCCTTCCCTCCAGGTAACTCTGCAGCTGAAGGATGATTTTCCCAGCCAGGACCCAGATCCTGCAGTAATATTAGACACAGGGAGTTCCCTCACTCCTCTCTCCTTGTGTTAAGATGTGTGCAGGAGCTCTGGAGACACTTTTTTTCTAGAAGCTGCCTGGATTTTAGGTGTTTGCATCACAGGGCTCTGCCTCGCTCATCACTACCAGTAACTATAAGAGGTCCTTGGCACATGCTGTTAAACGTCAGCAAACTATCCAGCACAGTGTTGACTGAAGCATGGGACACACAAACTGGAAAGGGTCTGCCTGAACAAAACAAAGTCCCCAATAACTGGGGAAGGACTTTTTACTCGGGCATGTAGTGATAGGATGAGAGAGAGTGGCTTTAAACTGGAAGAGGGCAGGTTCAGATTAAACATTAGGAAGAAATTTTTCACTTTGAGGGTGGTGAGGCACTGGAACAGGTTGCCCAGAGAGGTTGCTGAGGCCCCATCCCTGGAGGTGTTCAAGGTCAGGCTGGACGTGGTCTTGGGCAATCTGGTCTATTGGGAGGTGTCCCTGCCTATGGCAGGGGGGTTGGAACTCGATGATCGCTAAAGTCCTTTCCAACCTAAACCATTCTATGATTCTATGATAACAGTGATACATTACTGCAGCTTTAATTTGGGCCCATATGGAAGATCAAAGATAAAGATAGGCCAGATGACAGCTGAAAGACCTGCAAAAAGCCCTTTGCAGCACTTGCACGCCAACCTTTGCTTAAGATTGAAATAAATAAATAAAAAAAAATCACATGCGTATTGATAATCCTTGGGCCAAACCCTGTGGAGTGCCCTTGAAGCTGTCAGGAGCCTTGCCGAGGTTTGAAGGATGCTCAGCATTCCTTAAGATTTGACATATGAGCTAAAACCAGCATTAAATAAATAATAGCCACAGCTAAAAAAGAAAAGAGTAGTGTTCTGGATTCTCGCCTCCTATGGACTCCTGTTCTCCCAATACAGGACACAGCTAACTTTTATTCAGAGACACCGGCACAGCTGTAAGAGAGGACAGGAGATCTGAGTTGCGACTCAGCTCTGTTCCTCCTTGGTGACAGTGGATAAATCACTCCCTCGGTTTCTCCTTTCCCACCTGTCAATGACAGCAGTTAGGTGTTTGAGGACAGCTCGTAACTCATCAATGCAATTATGACCCTTTCTGGTTTTGTCCCCTTGGCCAGCTGGTGGTGTATTGGATACACCATCAAAAGCTGAGGGGAACTGATGTGCTTCCCACTGTCTTTGCTGTCTGCGCTTCCATCCACACCAGAAAGACAGATTGTCCTCAAACCTACAGAATTCACCCCAAGAAGATCTGGGCTTTTGCTGGATCAGGCTTAGGGCCACCCTGCCAGGTACCAGGCTCCAGCAGAGGGTGAATTTTCCCCCTGGGTCTCCATCAGAGACAGGCAGCACCTTCCCTGCCTGACTTACCATCTCACTGACATTGCACATGTACACGAAACCACCTTGAGAGGCAGCTCTGGCCTAAAGCAGAGGACAGCTCTGGGAGATTAATATGCTTCTTCCAAAGGGTCATTATTGTAATTGAATCAAAGTATTTGCAAAGCCCTGGAAAAGGCCTTGACAAGTCCGAAAATCATTATATGCCATGTAACGGGGCTTTCTGACCTTGCTGCGTCAGTTATTTTTCTTTCTGCAGCTCCTGACTGCGGGTTAAAGTGGAACCCAATAAATCCAATGGTCATAGCAAAGAGGATCTGTCCTCGCCGGGAGGAGAGCTTTGCCCGTTGCCTTCCAGGAGGGCTCAGCGTTGCCTGCCCCATGGCTCTGCCTGCCCCCGCTCTTCCCACTCAGGCAGTAGGTCGGCTGCAAGACATCAGTTCTCCCTGCGGTGGGAGAAGCTGCCGTGCTCTGCATCAAGCCGGCTGTCAGAGCAGGCTGGATGCTCCACGCATTTGCTAATCTACTCTGCCACGCGGTTGAGAGGCCACCGTTAGCTCGGGCAGCCGGTGGGATGCACAGGTTGGTGTCCCGTGCCATCGTGTGCTCGGTCTTGCAGTAATTGCCCTGAGCCTCCTTGGTCCCATTCCTTCGTGAAGACTAAAATTCACATTGCGGTACTGGCTGCTGGTCACACAACTGAGGTGTGATGGGCAACGCCGACACGATGTGAGCTCATCTTGCATGGATGACCAGTTCAATCACAAAGCTCACATTTAGATAATCAGTTTTCAGTGATAAATAATAATACTTATTTTTGCTACTTACTGTCACTTAATGGAGCTCCTCACTCCTAGATTTCATGGCATTTAGAAGAGCTGTCTGATGTTATTAGCACAGTAGACTCAGGGAAAACTGAGGCACAAATCTTACACTGATTTGCCCAGACACACAGAAAGTTCATCATTAGACGAAGGCTGTATCCCAGGCACTGTGTCCTCTTTTTGCTGCTATGTTTTAGCAGAACATTTCATCTCCTAGTGCCGTGCGCAAGCAGTCAGGTGAAAACGGAAACAAGTCTTTTTCTCCTCTTTAAAAATAGGGGCAAATTTTGCCCATCCTTATTCACAATGTGCCAGTTCTTAGCACTTTTCCCCCACATCCATCAGTCCTACCCCTCCTTGAGCAATGACATGGACTCATTGACCTGTCTCTGCACCCGGACCATCTCCCATCATGAAAGCAAGAGCTCTGCAAGGTATCTGGGACTGGAAGGGGCAATATTGCCCCACTCTCCCAGTTAGGATTCCCACTGTGGGGCAATCCATTCCTTGGGCTATGGAATATGTGCTGACGACTTTTTGAGGCTCATTCACAAAGCAGACAGGACACCCGTAAGAATATCAACCCAGGAAAGTTTTCTTTAGCCCAGTCAGTAAAAACAAACTGGTCATCAAGAGATTTTAAGAAATACTGAGTCCCCCAAACTTTAGCGATCTAAAATTATTGTGATTATGGTGGGTACTGCTGTGTTTCTGGTTTGCATGCCAGTGTAGTTCATGGATTCATCCAAAAATTAGGCATTTTAAGAAATTCATCTGAACTTGCCTCAGTCTTGCAAGGAAGTTCAGCAAAGAAGTCCGAAGGGGAAACTTTTTCTTGTGTTCTTGACAACCACATAAAACATAACCTGCTTGAGCATCTACCTAATGCCAGTGGTCTGTGCTTTGGACAACCCTGAGACAATTGAGGTCATAATACACCTTCCTCAGCCTTCAGCTTCCAGCAAAGCAAAAAAATGCTCCAGAGAATACAGACCTGATATCCTCAGGATGGTGATAGGATCTGCAGGTTTAGAGGCAGAACTATTTGGGAGGACCTGCTCTGGATCTAGATGGGCTTTCTTGTGCTCATAAAGGGACAAAAAAATCAATCCAGCAAAGAAGTATGTGAGGGACAGGGACTCTGCTCTGTATTTTATACACAGAGGGTTCTGAGCACCTCAGTAGTGCAGGTGTTTGTCTCTCCTTCATGCATCTGAGCCTGCCTTGAAGTTGCTCAAAAGCTGCACCCTGTTGGCTATTGAGTCATTGGAGTTAGAGCACACCAACTGTAGGCTTCAAGTTTCCCCAGCCTCCTTTTTTTCCCAACTCTTGAAGGCCTGGAGCTGTGAATCAGAGCTCTCCACCAGCACATGCAGATGCCTGTACTGTTATTACATTCTCAGCACATACAAGGTACCACACAGACAAACACTGAGTGAAACAGGAGAGCTGGGGAAGGACTTTTTAGTAGGGCATGTAATGATAGGACGAGGGGGGAATGGCTTCAAACTGGAAGAAGGTAGATTTAGGTTAGATATTAGGAAGAAAATTTTCACTCTGAGGGTGGTGAGGCACTGGCACAGGTTGCCCAGAGAAGCTGTGGCTGCCCCATCCCTGGAGGTGTTCAAGGTCAGGCTGGATGGGTCTTTGAGCAATTAGGTCTAGTAGGAGGTGTCCCTGCCCATGGCAGGGGGGTTGGAACTCAATGATCTTCAAGGTCCCTTCTAACCTAAACTATTCTGTGATTCTATGAAACACAGCAGAAATGCACCAAGGAGTGCACCTGGAGTCACTTCATGCAACCTGGGAAGTCAAGTTGGACTTCTACCATGTGCCACCAAAAGCCCTCAGCAGCCTGGTGTTTCCATGGTAGATGGCTACAGAAGGGTACATGGCTGCTTAACTTATCCCCTCCCATCCGCAGAGACAATACAAGTAAAGGGCATCGTGGCTTCAGAGCAAACAGCTGTAAATAAAGAGAGCAGACAGGGATGCAGGTAAAACACGCAACCCCAGTCTGGCATACATGGCATGCTGGGCAGAGGTTTGTGTGTGGACAGCCCCCTGCATGCACACACACAAACCTCTATAGCTCCTGTACACGTTTAAGGACATAGTGCGCAAGTGTCGCTGGAGACTCATTGCACAAATGAAGGATGGCTTGGGTTAACAGTCTTCTCTAGGTACTTGTATATGTTTGTACACATGTACACATACTTTCGTGTTGTCCACGCGAAACAGGTTGCCCAGAGAAGCTGTGGCTGCCCCATCCCTGGAGGTACTCAAGACCAGGTTGGACGGGGCTTTGAGCAATTTGGTCTAGTGGGAGGTGTCCCTGCCCATGGCAGGAGGGCTGAAACTCGATGATCTTCAAGGTCCTTTCCAACCTAAACCATTCTATGATTCTATGATAAACACATGTATACAAATACTGTCTTGTACTTGCTGATACCTGCACACCTCATGCACGCTTATATTCCCACCGGCACACCAAAACCAGCCTGCAGCCCTGTCTGTGCAGAGAAACACACTCACACGTGTCCATACTCACACTCAGGCACCAGCACTCACTTATCCCCACATGTTCACCCTTTTATATCCTTGCACATATTTTGCGCGTGTGCCTTTATACAAATACATAACACACACACACATGGACACAAAATCCATCCTGAACCCCATGGTGCTCACAGCGCACACTCAGCGCTGAGTTGAGGTTGGGAATCACAGCACCAAACTCCCATTCCCAGTGAGAGCATCCTCCAGGTCTCACTGTCTGGCTTCTGCTCGTTCCGTAAAGGGAGTTAATTTATTCCATCCATATCCCTGACCCCTTTACTAGGGAAGCAAGGGAAAAGCTGGATCATTTGATTCAGAGCCTCTGAATCCTCTCTCCTCTCCCCGCTTTCCCTTCTGTCGCAAGCCATTAAACCATGCTCTGTTGGCAGGCAGCAGAAGCCCTGTATCGTGCTGCTCAGCTTCTCCCGCATCCTGTGCTGTGAAAGGCGTTGGAGAATAAGCCAGCTCCTGCTTTGCCAGTCCCACAGACAATGCTGACTGCTGGGCAGCAGCTCAGCAAAGGCCAAAGAAGTGTGACTCCTCTCCCGAACGGGGATGGGCACAGCCCTGCGCTCTGCTGGTACCTTGTGCCAACCAGGAACTGGACCACCTCTTCCCTGCAGCACCTGGAAACCCAGGTGAAAGTTGTTTCCAGGAAAATTTGGCTTTGGGGTAAAGGAGATGCCTGGGAAAATAATCCCCTGGAAGCAGTTCTGCTTGATGCTTCTGGCAGCCCCAGAGCCCAGGTTGTACAGGGAAGCTAAATCCCAGGCTCTGGAGGTGTGACCAGGTTTCACTGCATTAGCCCCGTTTTGGCTACTCTCATCCAGGGCTAAAAAGGGGCTCTGGGAGCCATAATTCAATCTGCTCCGTTGTACACTGCGAGTGCAGTCAGACAGGCTGAATTAGAAGGTACTTTTAACTGGATTTAACACGGGGGAACTAATGGGAATATTCAGATTAACCTCCCTGCATGCCCCGGTGTAGACGGGTTTTGCAAGCACAGCACTGACTTCTTTCACAGACATCCCCGCAATACCTCCACAGGAACACTCGGGAAAGACAGCATTTCACAGAATCATAGAATGGTTTAGGTTGGAAAGGACCTTGAAGATCATTGAGTTCCACCCCCCTGCCATAGGCAGGGACACCTCTCACTAGACCAGGTTGCCCAAGGCCACGTCCAGACTGGCCTTGAACACCTCCAGGGATGGGGCCTCAACAATCTCTCTGGGCAACCTGTTCCAGTGCCTCACCACCCTCAAAGTAAAAATTTCTTCCTAATGTTCAATCTGAACCTGCCCTCTTCCAGTTTAAAGCCATTCCCCCTCGTCCTATCGCTACATGCCCTTGTAAAAAGTCCCTCCCCAGCTCTCCTGTAGCTCCTTTAGGTACTGGAAGGCCACAATAAGATCTTCCCAGAGCCTTCTCTTCTCCAGGCTGAACAGCCCCAACTCGCTCAACCTCTCCTCATGGGAGAGGTGCTCCAGCCCTTGGATCATCCTTGTGGCTCTCCTCTGGACCCAATCCAGCAGGTCCATGTCCTTCTTTTGTTGAGGACTCCAGAGCTGGATGCAGTACTCAAATAGCATACTTTGTTTGGCAGCATCATAAAGCACCGCTCTGTGCAGTTGCGAACCCTCAGGGGAGATTTCTGCCCGACCTCGGCTGGGCATCAGATCCAGCCCAGAGCCAGGAGATGTGATTTACCCCGCTAGCTGAGGCACTGTTCATCTTGTTCTCCATGCCTAACCTTGCTACGCACGGGGCACCTTCCTAAACACTGAGGTCTGCATTTCCTAAGTTAGATAGGTTAAAGGCTTTAATTACTGGAACAGAAGATCTTTCCCAAGGCAAGGTAAGAGTGTCCTTGAATAAAACTCCTGAGGCACTTTCTCTTCTGAGAGTAAAAAGCTTTTTATGCTAATATTTGTGAAGGCTTGGAAGGCCTCTCAAGATCAGTTATTATAATGTTTAGCTATTATTACGGTTATCTTGGAGACAGAGAAGCAGAGAAAAGTTGGTGGCTGGAGCCAGGCAGCTCCTCTAAAAGCAAGCATTCCGTGTGGGATGAGAGGTCCCCTGGCAACACAGACCTGCTGGATCCCACCCAGCCTCTGTAGGTGCAGGACATGGCACAGTGCTCTCATGCACCATGACCCAGTACAAGCCAGCTGATTGGCTTGGTCCCTGCTGCCACCAAGGCAGGGCACACTAGAGGGGAGAATTGGCGTTCACCTGTGGCTGTGGGTCTATCTACGGCAGCAGACGGACAGCCTACTCTCATGGTCTTTCTGCAGACACTTGATGGCTTGGAACTGTTCTCTGTCATCTCACAGCAGTGCCCATCCTTTGACCTGATCTCACGCTCAAAGAATGCCAAAGCCCAGCTTTGGAAGTCTGAGTGCACAGACTCATCGGTCCCATGGGAGAGCGGTTCTGCTCTGTAACACTAATTAGCCCTGCATCTTCCACTGCAGCCACGAAGCAGTGCTGCCACCACTAACAACAAACTTTGGCAACTGTCTCCCAGTTCCCCCTGCCACGTGGCATCCCTGTTGCGCACCAGAGCAAGGCAGGAGAGAAATACAAATCTGCTGATGCGTAAGAACATGAAAGCACATGAGATGACTGCATCCATCAACACCCCCTGTCCTGTTCCAGCAGGAGAAAGAGGGAGCAGGAGACCAGATCCTGCCTGGGTTTTAACTGCAGCAAGGCTAAGCAGCTAATAATTACTCCAGATGAATGCCCTTGGAGGAGAGCCAGAGAATCCCAAATCATTCTCCGATTTCAACTTTCAATTTACTCAGCCAGTGCTAAGCTCATTAATCATACTTGCAGCACCCAACACAACAGAAATTAGTCCCTGATCTTCTCCCCTCTTATTTCATGACATGAGGAGTTGGGGGCAAGAGGAAGAGAAAAGAGATGGAGAGGTGCCACCCACGAATCTAACAGTCACTCAAGGGGGCCGGGATTAATAAATCAAAAATCCATTATTAATATTACAAGCTTAAATATCTATCTAAATGCAAATGAATGAATGCTCGGGGATTCTTCCTCTTTTTTTTTTTTTTTTTTTAAGTGCTCTCTTCAACAACTCTGTCATGGAGGAAGCACATAGCCACATTATAATTGTCCGTTCTAATTGAAATTTTACAGTTCAACCCTTCGCAGCCCACGGATTTTACGTGGCCTTCAAAGGGCTGTGGCATGTTTTGGATGGGACTGGAAGCTCAGGTGGCTGCAGTAACAGGCAGGAGCTCTCATGTGAAGATTGCTTCCAGTTTCCTGCCTCTCTTCAGTCACATCGGCTGCAAGGGGTTAAATCCAGAGGCTGGTTCACTGGAATCAGGTGGAGTTTGGACCCCCAAGGTCTGCAGCCTCAGATGGATGACTGTGAACATAGGGAAGGTCCCCTTGGCTAGCCAGCCTTGGAGCAAGATCATGGAGAGCCTGCAAAAGAGCAAGCTTAAGAGACAAGAGTGTCTTCTGAGCAAGCAACAGCATGGCGGGCTGGCTTGGGCTGTACAGGGAACACGGCAGGGTGACCAACAGGCCGGGAAATGAAGCTGTAAAGCCATTAGATTGGTCAGAGCTGGGAAACTGGATTTCCTGAGATTCACCCACTTGCACAAACCGTCTGATGAGGCTGATCAATAGGAAAAGCTCCGATTTAAAGAGGGGGTGGCCGGAAGGAGAAGATGGGAGCAAAAAGAAGAACCCACATAAATGCGGCTGAACCTCAGGGTTTCCTGGTCATGATTTCTACCAGATCTCTACCATGACTTTCCAGAGTCACCGGTCATGATCTCTACCACATACCAGGCAACAGGTCCAGGGTGTAACCTAAAAAAATCCTTGCTCCAAACAGGAAACAATTATCCACAACTGTGATGCAAACCCCTTGACAGCTCCAGAGTGCTGTTCAAGCTTGAGATGAACATTCAGGCCTGGAGAATAGGGTTTGCATACTTTGTCTTTCTTTAAACTTTCCCAGGAGGTGGTAGTGGTAACAAATCAGCTTTAAAATGTTGCTCAAACAGCTTGGCAGCTCCTGTTGCCAGACCTCGAAGCAGATCTAGCTTTGGAACATCCCCTAGTAAAATCTGCTGACATCAGCATTTTTTTAGTTTTCAACTGCTTGAGATTGCAAACGTTGGTTGAAAACACTTGCAGACGTGCACACACACCCCAAAGCGCCCAGAAAGTGGAGTCTCAGCAGCAACATTTGCGCAACCAATCTGCTGGGGTTTTGGAAACCATCCTTGACAACCGAACTGCAGCGTCGGTGCCAAGAAATTGCCAGCTCAACTCTTAGCTATGAGCCCATCCTTTGATGCCATGGAGTTGCAAGGATTAAAGACTGAAAGAATTCCCAACACCCCACGCTCCCAAAGAGACAACAGGCAGGCAAACAAGCTGCTAAGCCTTGGGAACAAGTATACAGAGCAGCCAGACCTCCCAGAACAAGGCAGAGGTGATGATGCTGAACTGGGCCCTTCTTTTCCTCCAGGTCAACAATGGCATTCATAGAATCATAGAATCATAGAATTGTCTAGGTTGGAAGAGACCCTTGGGATCATTGAGTCCAACCATCTACCCTACTCTACAAAGTTCTCCCCTACACCATATCCCTCAACATCACATCTAAACATCTCTTAAACACATCCAGGGATGGTGACTCAACCACCTCCCTGGGCAGTCTATTCCAATGCCCGACCACCCTTTCTGTGAAAAATTCTTTCCTAATGTTCAGTCTAAACCTACCCTGTTGGAGCTTGACGCCATTCCCTCTTGTTCTGTCATTAATTACCTGTGAGAAGAGACCAGCACCAACTTCTCTACAGTGTCCTTTCAAATAGTTGTAGAGAGTGATGAGGTCTCCCCTCAGCCTCCTCCTCCTCAAACTAAACAGTCCCACGTTCAGCACGGGGTAACCCTTCATCTTTCTCATACCAGGCACCTTTCAGTGCCAGCTCTACCAGATATGTACCCAGCCTGAATGCCATCCCTAACCCTCAGATCCAACCACGTGCAAACTGGATTTTGCTCTTTTCTCACTTAGACTATAGTTAATTAAATTCAGCTCTGAGCATGGCAAGGAAACACCTCCATCCTTCTGGATAAAACCCTCTCTCGAGAACATAGAAAGCCAAGAACAACGAGATGATGTGCAGACCAGAAGGGACATTGGTTCCAACTTCTGCCTTTACTTGCCAAAAAATGGATTTGTATACAAAGGCTTTAATCCCATTCCAGCATGGAGAGACAAGAGATTTAGAAGAGCAGGCCAGCTCTGATCCAAGCCTCTTCCTGAGTCTGCCCACCGGTACACAACCTTCTACTCTGGGCTGACCTACAAATTCAGTCTGCTCTCTGGCACATAAGTAATATAATAAAATCCCGTTTTGCTAATTTCATAAAGGTTCACCTGCATGCTGCTGTGCGAGGTCAGCACAGCACACAAGGGGCTCCTGCATCTCAACTGTCTTCTAATGCTGGAGTGATTTTCACTACAACCCAGAGGGACCAGTTCTGCCCTGGGCTACAACACGGGTGTGATTTCACAAGCAGAGAGTCCCTCTGGGTTCTTCAGCTTTGCTTTGGATCCACTCATATATGCCAAATTAATCACGGACCAACAAGAACGGTAAGCTGGCTGCAAATATGTTGCCCTCCTATGTGTGTACACGCTACTTAATGGAGCATAAAAGGAGAAGAATAGAATCATTTTTCAGATGCTGCAGATAATGATAATAAATAATAATAATAAATGCAGAGGTATATGCCAAATGCATGAGATCTTAAGGAGAGAAACTGACTGGAAGTAGAAAAGAAGCCAGATTGGTCCTCAAACTGAGATACAAAAGTCAGTGAAGTACAAACACCATTAAATCAAACACTTTGTAGCCTTGTCAAGCTTACTCAGGATTTAAGACTACACTTTTAGAGTGCACTTAATATATTTTTCTTTTTTTTTAACATACACGCTCTCTGACAACTAGTTCCCATATGGGAACTATGGTGCTAACTTTGTGGTAACTTGGGATTTCTTTTTTCCCTGCTGATATGGCACCAGCCATATCAGGAATCCTCACAGAAATCGTTTTACTGTATCACACCAGCACAGCACAATACTTCACCCCGGCAGGCCATATTTGCGACAGTGGGCTCTGATTTTGCATTACTCTCCTTATGGTGCCCAATTTGGGGTGAGCACTGAAGAGGGCCAAGCAGCATTACGTCGAGCTCAATTTGGGCATTCTGTGAAAGACTCCACAAACCTGGGTCACCGTCCCTGTTTTCCTTATGAGGTAAAATCCAAAATCGGAAGAGTCGAAATAAGAGGCCACTTTTGCGAAATGTAAACCAGGGTCCAGTACGTCAAAGGAAAATGCAAACACCCCGCTCTGAGCAGAAGCACACATGAACAATCCTGCTCGGATGCTGAGAGATGTTTCCCTGGTACAGATACAAGAAGCTCCTGGCACACAGCATCCTTCACGGACTACACTGACAACATCCAATTGCAGATCTTTAAATATAAGACCCAGTTCAACTGGCACTAAAAGACAACGCAGAAAGAACGGATGCATCTGTATGAAGAAAGCACTCCCCACCAGGGTGAAGGACTTTCCCAGCTCTGAAGGAGGACGCAAGAAAAATCTAAGTAGAGAGAGCAAATGGCTCCAACAAACTTACACACCGCTGCTAAAATTGTACTGATTTCACCCAAAAAGCAATGAGACTGTGAGAGTAAAGAGGAACACACAGAACTCACCCATCAGTTTCGTCCCACAGGATGCAGGTCTGGTTGGTGGTTCCCTGCCAGGAGAGAAGAAAAGGAAAAATGAAGCAAATTAGCGCTGTGCTGTTTATGGGGGATTTGGAGCAATTAGAATGAAATATGCAGGTCCTGTAGAACAGCTTCCACTACTCTAAGCGTGGTGTGTCTGTGATACTGGAGATGGGCAGTCACAGATCCGAGTCCTTGAATAGCTTCTTTCACCCTTGGCTTGAAAGGCAAGAATAAAACGGGCCTGGGTTTGTTCTGCATCAATACCACTGTAGAAGGATCCGACTCTGCATCTTTCCTGACTCAACCTACTGATGTTCTTCCTTTTTCCTCCTCTCACACAGAATCCTTTTGCTGCTCCCTTCTGGAAAGTGGATCAAATACAGCATGTGCTTTTGTGGGACACGGTACTGGGAAAAAAAAGCCCTGCAGGAGGTGGTCAGGTGTGTTTAAAGCCCCCTGGAAGAGGTTTACCCCTGACTTCAGCTGCAGCTGTCTTAGACCATTTTGGAAAATCCTTCCAGGGAAGTCCAAAGTGAAGATGTGATGGATCTAATATTCATGTTACAGAGCCTCAGGAGGACATCTGAAACCCACAACAAGAACAGGCCTTGGGGTATGTAAACATCCATCACATACATCTGTTTAGGGTCGAGCAGGGGAACCCGGAGGGGATCTTTGACTGCATTTTAAAGCACTGATCACAACAGTAATATTCATGTCTCCAGTTGTATTGAAGGACTGCAAAGAACATTGCAAGTATTAATGGAAACAACCTTTCCCTTCCCTCTTTCCCTCTTCAAGGAAGATCACTGTTGTACTCACTTTTTAATGAGTGCACAGTTCTTCTCCCATGATCATGCCCACAATGAAATGGTGTGAATTTGGGACAGGTGTGCCCGTGTTCTCCATGCAAGCAATGCTGTCCCCCTCCTCCTGCATTGGCAATGCCTGAGCAAGGAGCACAGAGCAGGCAAGTTTTCCAAGGCTGACCCGTACAGCACATCCTTGGCAGTGACAAACAACAGGACACCAACACCAGCCCAATCCCAGGGTGGCAAAGTGTCTCATCAAGCCTGTGTTAAAGGAGATTGAATGGTCCTGCAATGGCAAAGAGGTCTCAGGAGCCTGGCAAAACCATCCCCTTCCTTGCACCAACACATTCCGGCTACGCAGAAGCCAACACAGCTGCAGGACGGTGCAGGTTCGCAGGAAAGACTTACGTTGTACAAGTGGGAGAATTCAATTTCCAAAGGGGTGAGGAGAGACCGGGGAAATGGCTTCACAGTCACGGAGATGACTCTGGAGTTCAGAACAGTGCTGTTCCTGGGAAGAAGAGGGAAAAAAAAAAAAAAAAGCTTTAAAGAGGGCCGAGGGAGTTCTGCAGAGCGGTGAATCACTGGTCGTACCAGGTTCAGTGTACACAGTGCAGAAGGAGTTGGCCCCATTACTTTAAAATATCATCAAAGACACTTGCTGCTGCTGAACCTTATCCTCTGCCCTTTGAGCTCCCCTCACAGCCACTCTACATTTATTCCTCCAGTATTCAGACCATTTTATGAACCACATAGACCCTTAAAGCCAAAGGACTTAAAGGCTGTATCTATCCTGGTAATAAAACGGTTCTGGACCCATTTCTGTCCCTGACATGAGGAAACAGAACTCATTTCATGTCCTTTCAAAAACAACCCCCCCGTTTTTCCTCTCAAAGGCTGGCTTAATCTGCAGTGCAGTAAGCATTGGGCAAGGGCACCGTGGCCTTTAAGAGTGTGTCCATGGGATACCATGTGATCCTGTTCGGTTCACTACTGGAGGCACTGGTGTGTATTTCCATCCTCTGAGGATCAAAAGCAAATGGAAAGAGGCCAAACCTTTCATGTGGATGTCTAAATGTCTGTGCCCAGACAAATACTCTAATAAGTCTGGCAGCTGTAGGAGACTTGGCTCTTGGGAGAGGCTATAAGGGAGGAGATATCTCCCATACCTGTGCTCCTGCTCCCTGGAAAGCCAAACCCATTGTAGGCAGTTCTCTGGACACTGTATATCTAAATACATAGGGGTTCCTGGTGTTTCTGCAGTAGGATGAGACTTGGGTGTTTAAATAAACAAAAGATGTTTAAATAAGCAAAAGTTTCAACCAGCAGTTGAAAACTGCCTCTCAAAGTTTACCATGAAGGAATTGGTAGTGGAGTGGCAGCCCAGCATCAGGCTGCTCCCAGACCTTCCTGCATCCATGGGCAAGGGGAATCTTTCCCCATCCAAATGTCCAATAAATCTACAGGCATCAGCAAAATATTTCACCATTCTTTCTGGGTCTTATATTCCTTTTACAAAATAATTACATGGAAAAGATTTGCACTTGCTTAACAGCAAGTGGGTTAAAAATAACCTCCAAAACCAAAAAGAATTTGGAATCATCTATGGATGTGCAAGTGGATGCTCAGAAAGCCACTATTCCATCAACAACAGAGGGAACAACAGTATTGTTTTAGCAGGGCAAAGAAAAAAACAAAACGGAAAGAAGGAAAGAAGGAAAAAAAGAAGGAAAGAAGGAAAGAAGAAAAGAAGGAAAATCAATCTATAAAGACAGAGCAAAGGGGAAAGGCAGTGGGAGTAAATATCAACTCTAGACTTTGAAATGTAGGCAGCCATAGATAAGCTAAAAACAGGAGCTGCTGAAAGGTAAACACATCAGTGCATGTCTTCATTAGTAGCTGGGTCTGTAAGGGTCAGCTCTTGGTTCAGTGCTGTTGAATATTTGCATGAATAACCTAGATGACACAGAAACACCCTTTTGAAGACTGCAGACCACGTAAGTATTGATGTGGTAAGCAAAAGCAGGAGAAGTATTTGATTTTTCAGTGAGTTGTTAACACAGAGAAGTTACTTGCGTGCACACTCTGAAGGGTGCTTAGTGGCCAAGTAGTCACGGCCCAACCAGAAGTAATCCCAGTGCATCCAAGAGTCAGGAAAAGCACCTGAGCTTGAAGACCTCAAGATCTGTGTGCAGAGTTACAGGCTCCGCTCCTGGAAACTGTGACCCAAAATGTACCTGGGGAGATTGACTTTAGTGCAAAGAGGTGTGATAGAAACGACAGAAGTGATCCTGTGCAGGAACAAGGAGATGAAGGAGCCGTCTTTTCTCCACACCCCTCCTTGTCGGGATGCCACTGTACTGTTGGGTTCAATTCCACTTCAAGATGGGGAAACCAGTGCAAAGAGTTCAAAAGAGAGACACAAAATTGATCCGGGTGCTAGAAAACCAGACAAAAGATTTCTGTTGAAAGGCACGTCTGACAGTTCGCTGCATGTGGGGGATTTTTCAGTCGCCCACCTGAAGGACCGATGCCTGGAAGTGAAAGTCAGACAAATTCAGCCTTAAAATAAGAGAGACAGTCTCCTAGCAGAGAAGGTAATTAAGCATCTTAGCAGCTTGTCGGGGGAGGTGAGGGACTCAGCACCACGGGGAATCTTTCAGGAAGAAGATGAGTTGTCTTTTGTAAAAGCGTGTTGCAACCCAGCTTCTGGGAATAAAATAAAACACATTGAGATCTGTCTCGGACAGGAGGTCAGATGAGCTCAGAGGGCTCCTGCACGGCAGCGAAGAGTGGGCAAACAGCTGTAAACATGCTCTTTGGTACATGGGGCTGTCAGGTGCCAGGTTGTTGACTCTCCAACTGCTGCACACATCCTCTGCAGCAATGCTCATCTGCAACCAAGCACCGCTCACCTCCCCAGTTTGAAAAATCAGGTGTCCTGCCTGTCCCATCTCAATTGTCACAGCTGCCAAGAACCACAGGGCCCCCTGGATCTGAGGGGACAGAGCAACGTGTGGCTCAGATAAGGAATTGCTGTTTGGGGGAGGTAAATTGGGATAATTAAGAACAGCTCAGCTGGTGCTGGTTGCTGAGTTAAATCTACATTTTTTTTCTTTTAGGAAAAAATCGCTCTGCGTTGAATCAGCTTGGTCAAAACAGGATCTGGGTCCTCATTTCTCGTGTATACCCAGGAATAGCTGCTCTCCTTTGTGGTCAAAAGTATTTTTACTCCGTAGGCAGGTGCTATACAGGTAGGTGGTTATTTAAAGATATTCCCCTTTTTCTCACTGTGTCCATTTGCACAGTGGTAAAGGAAGAGTTACTCTTTTTTTTTTTTTTTTTCCTTTTAGTCTCCACAGGTGATTCAGGACTCTGGATTTTTTAAAGAGGGACTGTCCTTTAATTAAGGAATGTCTTAAATCAGATCTCCCACGGGAAAGCTGTTCGGCTATGGCTGCTGCAGCTGCTGGTTATCAGAGCTCATTCACTGCTTGGCCAGAGAAAGCTGAAATACCGCTGGATCATTTGAGCCAATGATGTTTATTGCCCTTCTGATCTAATTCCCAGTGCTGTAATGGAAGATATTACAGAATACAGTTGGCTAGCTTGCTAATTCCTCTCTGCACTCACTTGGAGCTCTTTTGCCATTGCCAGCGTTAAATCTGTAGGTATTTAAATGATTATCGGTGAGGAGAGATGCCCTGGTGTTTGTGGTAAATGGGCTCATGCTAATCAGTGCAGAACAGATTTAGAAGGTGCCTTAGGATGCTTAATTTACTGCCTCAGTACCAGCCTCGGAAAAAAAGAGCAAGATAGCAAGAGAGAAAGGGAGAGAAGAGGAGGGGAGAAAAGGAAAGGGAGTGCTGAACACAAAAGCTTCAGTGCCTGAGGCGGTTTGCAGCGGCCGGGAACATGGTAGACATGTGCAGCCAGGCGTGCTTCTACGCTCCTCTCCTCTCCCCAAGCCTGTCTGCTGCCGTGATGCTCTCGGAGGGCCCGGAGTGGCTGGCAGCTCCCCAGTAGGATCAGGGCAGCTGAGCATCCCCCATCTGTCAAGCCCCCCAAAATCCCTCGTGATGGGGAGGGCAGCACGAGAAACCGTTCACGGAGGGTGAAGGATGGCAGGCAGGGATGTGGCAGTGGCAACAGCACTGTGCCTACCTTCATAGCGGGTGCGCAGCGCTGCACACGGACGGAGAAAACCTTCCTGCCCCTTCCAGCAAGCAATGTCTGTGATGCATGAGCCTGGCCTCACCTGAACATGCAGCATCAGCTGATGGTTGTCAAACCATTTGTGCTGTCATGTCAAAGTCATTCTCGTTGCACCCAGTGACTTTCACTATTTCCCTGGAAGACCAGGGTTCTGCAGCCAGAGGGATCAGCAGGACAACCTGATAGTTTCCCAGCTGCTCACCCTCCCCAGGCAGCCCTTCTTACCTCTGGAGGGAGAGGATGTTGCCCACGTTCCGGTACAGCACAGTCCCCACCACGAAGACGGAGGAGTCGTCCGTCTCTGCAGGACATCAAAAGAAAGGGAAAAAGACAACAGCACTGAGACAATCAGGATGTCAGCTGTCCCCACAGGACACCCAGGTACAGGATTAGACCTTATATGGAGTAGTTTCTGTTGGGGCATGGCCAATGCCAGCATCACTATGGTGGGATGCAGTGCCTGCTGTCACCACGCCGGGTCTCCGTCGGTCCCAAGGAAGTGCTCAGTGCCTTTGGGGTGACCTGGCGCCCCAGGTGTCTGCCCTCACACAAGACTCACTCATCCCAAATGACTGGCCTGGTGCTCCCCCATTCAGAAATCTGACTAATCCCTCTGACAGCACCGTATCAGGCAAATCTGCAGGGCGGAAAGGTCTCCTGCAGCCACCCAGAAGCATTTGGACCCGTCCATAGCTATTGAGCCATCAGAGAGAAGAGCTGCGCTGGGGCCGACAAGGGCAGCCAAGAAGGGGAGATGTCCCACTGAGCCCAGTCTGACCCTACAACTTGTGCACTGCCTCAGGAGGCCATAGGGGCTACAGTCCCAGATGAGCCTCTGAATCATCTGTGGGACCTCTGGGCATGTCACTTGACCTGCTCCTCCTCTATCTCGTGGTGCCCTGTTGCAAAAAGCAAGAACTTCCCTGGAAAAAGCGCACACCACACAGTCAGCCCTGTGGTTGAATTTCCAGGGGGAGAAAAAGCAAGTGGCTGAGGGAAAAGCAGAGTTGTGGAAGCTTGGGGGAGCACCCGGATGTGGGGCTTCTCCGGTGTCTTGTACTGAGGTTGAACTTACGGTGCACCCGCTCCATCAGTGCAGGGCAGACACAACTCCGCGTGTCTGTCCTCCTCTTTGTCAAACTGGGCTTGAGTGAGATAACTGGTGAAAACCTAACTAGGAGAGAATGACAGACAGGCTTGCAGAGCAATTGCATAAGCCTTGCTTCTTTTGGAAAGCCAGCACAGTCTTTTGGCCTTTCCCGTGAATCCCTGTGCAAACAAGGATTCTGCTGCCTTCAAAGAGAGTTTTCCCTCTTTGTGCTCAGAGGATGCGGTAGGGCATTTACAGAAGCAATGTGTGCTCCTATGAGACTGTGAACAAATAGAACCCTAATTCCCACAAGCTGGGTTATCACAGCACCCTTCCAGGAAGGCAAAGGATTCCGGTTGTGATAGAGGTGGAGACTTATTTCTTTGGGTCTGGGACAGATCTTTAATAATGCAGCTGTCCATCAGCCCTGGTATACAAAAAGGAAATCCTCTGACATGCTACCCAGCTGAAACAGCATTGCATTTTGGTCACGTAACATCTCCCCAGTGATGTTCACTCACCAGCAGTGTTTGCACAACCTGCAGCCCAAGGGACACATCACCCAACTTTATGAGTTAGTGCTGGCCCACTGAAATCAGCTGTGCAAGATCAGCTCCCAGCAGTGAGGGGATCTGGTTTCCGTCCCCTCAAGCTCTCTGTCTCCATCACTTCGCTCAGGATAGCTGCCCCTACTTCCTATGGCTGAGAAAAGGTGAGGATCAAAACTGATAGAGGTGCATCTCCACTGTTAATCACCGAGTAAACCCTCAAAATGAGAGCACCAGCGCGGGATGCTGAACAAGGAGGAGGCAGTATGTGTGGAATGGGACACCATGGAGAAGTGAGGAACAATGGGAAGTTGTCACCTTTTGTTTGCACAGTGACTGCCACTTGGGAGCCCTCCAGCAGCTCTGTGTGAGGATGCTTGTAATAGAAATGTGGAAAACAGCACCACGGGGAGTGGATGAGGTCTCTAGGACAGGTCTTGGCCCCAGAGCAGGATCAGGTCTGCCTATGTCTGGTGCCAGAAGTTTTTCCAACAAGTGATTAAAGGTCTCCAAAAGTGAAGGCTCACAACCTCCTTAAATAAGCTGTAATAACCCTCCCAACATGTTCTGAATTTTCCTGGGAAAATAATGCTGTCTTCAAAGCAGAACAAAACCCAAGGAGTGCTGGATGTGGTCCTTGCTCTGCTAGTGACTCACTGTTTACCCTTAGGGATGTCACTTAGTTGTTCTTGGCCTCAGATTGCCCAAGTAGAAATGCTTGCTGTGTTGTTTCCATCCCCAGTAGGTAAACCCGCGACAAGAGGTCCTGGTATGACAAAAAGAGGCCAAAGGTCTTCTGACAGCAACAACTCACAGTCTCCTGCCTCAGTCCCAGGGAAGGACAGCACAGCCTGATGCAGCAGCCAGCAGCTTGGTCTCTCAAAGCCACTAGTGCCGCAAACAGCACCAGGGCATCTAGCAGGAAAACTCTACCTTGCCCCAAAATAGGCCCATCTTGGTGTCCTGATTTTTAAAACCCAGAGCTTAATCCTACCAAATGTTAAGGCTCTCTGCCAGAATCACAGAATCATAGAATGGTTTAGGTTGGAAAGGACCTTAGCGATCATCGAGTTCCAACCCCCCTGCCATAGGCAGGGACACCTCCCACTAGACCAGGTTGCCCAAGGCCACCTCCAGCCTGGCCTTGAACACCTCCAGGGACGTGGCCTCAGCAACCTCTCTGGGCAACCTCTTCCAGTGCCTCACCACCCTCAAAGTGAAAAAATTCTTCCTAATGTTCAATCTGAACCTGCCCTCTTCCAGTTTAAAGCCATTCCCCCTTGTCCTATCACTACATGCCCTTGTAAAAAGTCCTTTCCCAGCTCTGCTGTAGGCCCCCTTTAGGGACTGGAAGGCTGCAATAAGATCTCGCCAGAGCCTTCTCTTCTCCAGGCTGAACAGCCCCAAATCGCTCAGCTTCTCCTCATAGGAGAGGTGCTCCAGCCCTTGGATCATCCTCATGGCTCTCCTCTGGACTCTCTCCAGCAGGTCCATGTCCTTCTTATGTTGGGGACTCCACAGCTGGATGCAGTACTCCAGGTAGGGTCTCACGAGAGTGGAGTGGAGGGGCAGAATCCCCTCCTTTGACCTGCTGGCCACACTTCTTCTGATGCAGCCCAGAATACGGTTGGCCTTCTGGGCTGTGATCGCACACTGCTGGCTCATGTTGAGCTTCTTGTCAATCAGAAAGTGAGAAGATGTTGGTTCCAAGGACCCACATTCACGTAAAGGCTGGATGCTCCAGCAGAGCATCTCAGAACCCTTCAGGTTTCTTTTCAGACCTGGTAGTGAGGCCAGCTTGGCTGATGCACCCAGCACTCCCACCTCCACACTGTGACTCATATCCATGCCCTGCCTGCCGAGCCAGTGACCTCAGTGATAAATGCCTATACATTTCATTTCTGGGCGCAGGAAATTTTGCACAACTGCCATAAACCCACAATCTAGCAAAGCTTGTCTGTGCAGCAGACCCAGACCCATCGGTTGCTCACCCTGATGTGCTGACCCCCAGCTGCTTACCCTTACATGGCCCTACCAGGGCTGGATCTAGTCTTGGAGGGCATCTACAGCATTGTTTGCCTAAATGGCCACGGTGATAGGTGGCAGAACCATGCCCTGCCTTTCTTGTGCTGGTTAACCATTCTTATCTGGTACTCACAGAGATAACTACTGTTCACTACCATTAATGGAAACCCAGCATGTTCAAGGAGGCATGAGACACATTTCAGCACCCAACATGGCCTGCAGAGGATTGCAGACTCAACTCAGCACACAAGTGCATCAATGACAGAGGGATCCTGCAGATACAGGGATTTTTCCACTCCTTCCCAGGTTCAGAAACCTTGGAAGAAGCAATCATCAATGCAGCGTTGCCCTGAGACTTTGTGCCAAATCCAGCTCTTTTCTATATATGCTGCATATTTAGGAGAATATATACATCCACAGCCAGGCACTAAGCCTGCCCCTGAACTGTCGTAAGGAATTTAAGTTTTACTCTCAATCAGGCCACATCCGAAAGTCTTATTTGCACTCAGCAATGCTGTTGGCGACCAGCCTTTTGTGAGCAAATCTAGCTGAGCTGGAAGGACAATTTGAAGACCAGCCAAATGGAAGTAACCTCTCTTAGAAAATAAAGACATTTTCTTCTGGAGTGTCCTGGCTGTGCTGCCTACCTGTCAGCCCCGAAGACAGGATGCTCTTGGAGACGGTGACCTTGTCCTCCGAGTTCTTGGCCCAGTCCACCATGCCCCTCCAGCCTTTCATGGGAAAGGTGATGTCAGTTGCTGCATTAGCAGGCAGTTTGTGAATGCCGAGGACTAGAGGGAAGTAAGAAATAAAACCAGTAAGCAAATCCAGCCTCAGTAAATCCCCATACGCTGAAAAACACATTGGAGGCAATAGTGGGAAATCAGATAACAGGACGAGTGAGGCTGGATCTTGATAGCTGTAGGAGTGATGCTATCTTCAGGTAATGTCTATGCATGAAGGAAGATGGCACTAATTGTTAAGGGCTCGTGCTTCTGTTCATTATAAAGGACCTGCCTGCATTAAACTTGTCAGAAAAGAGGCCAGTCTACTCCAGCGTCCTGTCTCCAGGAGTGGCCTGGAGCAGCTGCTTGGGGAAGAAGTGTGAGAAAGAACAGAGCAAGATATCTCTTGGTCTGTCTTCCCGGCTTCCAGCAATCAGCAGGACTTCCTCAGCTGGTGAATGTATCCAGACCATCAACTTTAACAGCCACCAATGGACCTCTCCTTTGTGCATTTTCCCAATCCCATCATGAACCCATCTGTACTTTTTGGCTTCTGCAACATCGCCTGGCAACAAGTTTCATGCTGTGACTGTGCATACAGCATAAATCAAATACTGCCTGATGTTTGCTTGCTGCCTGATCACTTCATTGGTTGCTGTGCAGCTTTTGTGTCAAAAAAAATAAAAAGAACCAACTAATTCTGCCCAGTTTGTCATCTGTTCTCCATTCATGGTTCTATAGACATCTCTCACATCTCTCTGTGGACATGTCTTCTTCACGCTGAAGTCCTAACTTATTTGGAGAAAAGCCACCCCATATTTATGATCATCCATGTCTTTCCCCAGACCTTTTAATGCTCTGCCACCTGCTGCCTTCCCTCCTTCCCTCCCCACAGCCCAGGTTATACATACTGCACAGTAATTACAGATTTCTGGGGTCTCTACCCAACAAGGGTAGTGCAAATCAACTCACCCAGATTGTCCGTCACTTGGTAGGAATCCCGGAAATCTTTCATGCGAAAGCCGATGACATCAATGAAATCCTCCACAAGCCTAAACAACTCCTTGGCGTTTGGCCCTATCTGCAGAGAGAGGGGGAATACTTAGTAGCACAGAAATTGAAAAGCACAGCACGAGTTTGTCTGAGGGCAAAAGTTTCTGTCCTCACGTGTGTGCTGGAAACATACGCTGGATATAACAGAATATTATGGAACCGTGAAGAATGAGGACTAAGAAATCCTAAAAGGAATCCTAGAAAAATAAAAAGAAAGAGGCAAAAAGTAATATGACATTCAGATTGATAAAACTTAGGGTGGAGGGCAATACCTTGAAGCAAAGGGAAATATCTGGGACTCTCTGGAGCAGAAGATAATCTATCCATCTCCTTTCCTTCCATGGGATTACTTCTACTACCAAAAACCCCATCCAGAGAATACAAGACACTGCTGATACCTGTTCCCACAGTTAATGCAAGAAGAGAAACACACTAGGACAGACACTTAGCAGCCAGGATTTAATGTAACTCCACTTTCTTTCCAAATCCATTGACTGGAGTATTTGGCCCAACTTAGCTGTTCACAAGCCAGAGGTATTTGCAATTGCACATCCAGAGACACCATGCCAAAGAGTGAAGTTGTGTTCATGTTGACATGTTGAAGCTTTGCCCTTTGTCAAATTCTGAGAGCCTTTCCCAAGCCTCAGACCTCGCTGACGCTCAGGTACTGTGATACGTGGCCTGAGAAACATATTTGGTCTACTTCTGATGGTATATATAGGTTACCTACTGAGAGAGAGAGCCCACAAAACATTACCCCCACCAGGATAGTTAATTTTGCTATCATCCCACTGAAGCAGCCACACCAAAGGATCTCCATAGTCAAACATCTTATCTCAGGCACCTGATCACATACTCCTATCCAGAAAATCATCATGGTCTGGTTTTGTGCTTTCCTGTGTTGTTGGCAGGATCTCACTCTCCAAATAATCAAGTTGCTGCTTCCTGGGCAAGAGCAGTCTTGGAGTTTCTTTGTCTCTTTTTTTTTCTTTCCTGGTGTTTCTCCAATGATAAAGTTATTGGCAATAATTCTTCTTCATCTGTATTTTGCCAGGCTAACGCAAGGTTGTTAAACAATAACTAGTTTTTCCAGTGACAGGTTTCATAAAAGATAATCCATCTGAAAAGAGCTGTGCTGACTGCCTGTCTTTTCCTCAAAGTATGTTTGCCCACGGGGGCTTAGCAAATGCCACGAGAGGGTGAAGAAAAGCAATTCAGCTCCTTACATCTTTTCCTTTTCTGCCACTTTCACAGCATTTTCGGTTCCTCACCATAATCCAGAGATCCTGAGGTGGGTGAGCAGAGCTGAAGGGACAGCTGGGGACAGGCAGGAGAGCAGGATGGGATGGAGGCAGAAGGAAGGCTGAGCTGGCGAGTGTATGGGCAAGTACCGCAGGAGTGGCCATGAGTGTCTCTCTGTCTATCTGAAGTAAGCTTAGTAAGACTCAAACTGTCTGAGGATCAGATCAAAAAGTCCTGCCAGTACAGCAGGTGTGCACATAAGGAAGAAAAGGGAGTGAGGAAGTTATTTTTAACAGTATACTTTAATATTCAATTACCGTTTGAAATCACAAGGTTAAATTAACCCCAGGCTCCACCAGCCATTATCTTTCAGGCTTTTATCATATAATGGCCAACACAGCCTCCTCAAAAAAACATGGCAGCCCTTCTCCGAATACTTTTCCGTGTTGTTTTCTTTTTTATTTTCCTTGAACAACACCTCTGCCTGGGGGCCACAGAACACTGGGATGTGAGACTGTGATGAAGTTGGGTTTAATTTTAATGAGCAAATTAGGACCTGAAGGCCTCATTAAAGCAAGGACTGGCTCATCTTGTGAAACATGGAGTATGAATTTGGTCCAGCAGCTTTGAGGGAGAAGGACAGGGACTGCCAAAACCTCTGTTGTCATCCAGTCCCTGAAGATTTTGGTGTCTTAAAGTCATGGTTTTGGCTGTTATCTTGGTTCCCACTAAGGCAAACTTTTCTCCCATGATTGTCCCACTTCTTGCATAGGTTACGGTGATGCTGACGGAAGGTTGGGATGTATCTATCTATAGGTGCAAAGAGCAGATTGTGAAGGGAAAGCCGGTGGGAATAAATTGCCACAGAGAGTAAGCTGCAGCTGTTTTTAAGGAGATCAACAGGGTTTCCCTGTTGTCATGACAACTTGACAGTCTCCCCTGCTCTGTGCTGAAATATGTACACACCTGTAGTCTCAAAACTAATTATTTGGTCACAGACTCACAGAATCACAGAATGGTGGGGGTTGGAAGGGACTTCTGGAGCTCACCCAGTCCAACCCCCCTGCCAGAGGAGGGTCACCTACAGCAGTTGCACGGGACAGCGTCCAGGTGGGTTTGGAATGTCTCCAGAGTGGGAGACTCCACAACGTCTCTGGGAAGCCTGTGCCAGTGCTCTGCCACCCTCACAGGAAAGAAGTTCCTCCTCAGGTTTAGATGGAACTTCCTATGCTCAAGTTTGCACCCGTTCCCTCTTCTGTCACTGGGCACCACTGAAAAAAGACTGTTCCCATCCCCCTGGCACCCTCCCTTTAAGGCTTTATAAGTATTAATAAGATCACCCTTAAGTCTTCTCTTCTCCAGACTAAAAAGCCCCAAGGCCCTCAGCCTTTCCTCATCAGAAAGATGCTCCAGTCCCCTTATCATCTTTGTAGCCCTTTGCTGGACCCTCTCCAGCAGTTCTGTGTCCTTGAATCGGGGAGCCCAGAAATAGACACAGTGCTCCAGATGTGGCCTCACCAGGGCAGAGTAGAGACAGAGGATGACCTCCCTCCACCTGCTGGCCATGCTCTTCCTGATGCACCCCAGGATGCCATTGGCCTTCTTGGCCACCAAGGCACATTGCTGGCTCATGGTCATCCTGTTGTCCACCAGGACTCCCAGGTCCCTTTCCACAGAGCTGCTCTCCAGGAGGTCAGCCCCCAACCTGTACAGATGCATGGGGTTATTCCTCCCCAGATGCAGTACCCTACACTTGCCCTTGTTGAATTTCATAAGGTTCCTCTCCACTCAACTCTCCAGCCTGTCCAGGTCACACTGAATGGCAGCACAGCCTTCCAGGGTGTCAGCCACACCTCCCAGTTTTGTGGGTGCTGATGGTACGCTCTATCCCTTCAATCATGGAATGATTGAATTTGGAAGGGACCTCAGAGGTCGTCTGGTCCAACCTGCCTGCTCAAGCAGGGCCATCAAAAGCCAGTTGCCCAGGACCATGTCCAGATGGTTCTTTATCTCTCATGGAGCCAGACCATGTCATCCTCTTCCAAATACAATGGGAAGCCACCAGATTTCAGGGACAAAAGAGGAGAAGGGCAGGTTCACAAGGCTTCTCAGCTCCTGGTGGAGTTCCTGTTGCATGAAGGAACTGTATTCAGGTCCCTGTGCCACCTTCCGGACTGGCAAAAATTTTTCTCAGAGAACTTCCTTGGTTGGTGCAAGTATAACTGGACTCTGGGGTTGCTTTTTGTGTTGGGTGATTTTTTCTTGATTGTTTGGTATTTCCAGACCTCTCCAAGGAATTTTGTAGCAGTAACAGGTGGTTAAAAAGGAGCTGCCGTGTTCTGATCCACAACTCTGGGTACCTTCCACAGGACTGATCTCTCACAGTGCCTGAGTTATATTCCTTGCCCAGGTTTCTTTTCAAGCTGAGACCAAGGCAAGCTGGTGTTTCTGTTCCAAGATACAACAATGAGGAATGAACATAGAAGGAATGGGCATTAACGTGGGTCCATCCACCAGAGCTGCTGGTCTGAGGCAGAACTATTTCACTCTGATGCGATCCCCAAAGTCTGTAGTGAGATGACAGCATCGAGCAGCCCACGGGCTCACCAAGAGAATTGGAAAGGAACAAGGAGCAGGTCTCATGCAAGCCCAAACAGAGAGTTCAACTGGAGTAGAAGAGACAAGGGGCAAATGAGACATGGATAAGAAAACAAACAACACCTTTCCCTGATACACATGGGTTTCGGGAGGATCCCCAACCTTGAGAGGAGAGAAATAAAATATAACTGAACCCTTGTGCGGCTCATGCTGAGCAGAACCAGAAGCTCAACTCCAACTCAAGCCTGATCTTTGAGAGCTATCCAAAATTTGGTATTCACCACCAGTTTTTCACTGTTGGTTCTGTTTTACCTCAAACTGGGACATTCATGCAGAGACTGGCTTAAAGCTGAGATCCTGTGGCTCATTGAGTTACTCCGTAAATATGACTCAGCCTGGCACTGAGCTCACTCACATGACCAGTTGCATGAATCAGCTGCTTGGCAGCCAACTCTGAAGCTGACCACAGCTGACCGTGTCTGAATTGTCTGCCTCTTTCATCCTAAGGATTTATCCAAGGAGAACAGCATTGGTGGATGGAGATATTTTGTGGTCTGTGCTTGAAACAGATACATGTTGCACACAATGCATCATGGGCAAGAAGAGCTAAGGGTTCATGTAGACGCTTGGAAATTCCCTTTGTCATGGCTTAAACCTATGCTGAAAGCCTGTCTTGTTTCAGGGAAGGTGCTGAAGGTTCATACCAGCTGAGCTTCCTCCCATTTGTCCCGGTTTTCCTCCGATAAAAGATTGCTGATGATCTGGACAAAGTTCTGGAGAAGGGAGACAAAAGAGGAGAAAAGAGGTGGTTAGCCAAATGTAGCATTGGCTGAGAAGGACACGGTGATGTGCAAGGAACGTGTGAGAATCGACCATGCCCCAAGAGGGTTCTCATGGTCCCTTTCCCAAAGGGTCCCACTGCATTTCACAGGCCTTCGCCTCCGAGGATGTTAACAGCAAAACAGGTTTTAGTAAGGCCTTTTTCCAAAGACCTTCACTTTGACTTGTGTATCTGGTAAGACATTGGACTGGGAATATGCCTTATATCCATTACTAAAGGTTTTTAAAGGGCAGATTAAGTAGATGTCTGTCAGAAACTGGTTAAAACCAGACAATTTTGCATTGTATAAAACCCTTCCTATCCTATTTTCTACTATTTCTGTTATTTCCAGCATAAGGAAACCTTATGATCTTCTTTAGTCTGCAACCAGGCAAGAGAAGCAGTGATTGATCTGTGTGTATCTTTGCAGCACACTATGAGAAGGAAGGAGATAAGATATTTCAAGACTATTGATTTTTTTTTTTTCTCTCTAGCTTTACCACCCATTGCAGATCCTGTAGGATCAGAGTAATGTTTCAAGCCATGGGGTGATGACCCATCCCAAGGGTATATCTCGTAGCCACTCTGCATACAACTGCTGAAAGTAAAACCCTGGGATGAGAAGCCATCAAGACATTCTCCTACGCCAATATCCAGGTACCTGATACCACAGGATCATCTTACCTCCAGTCATTAGACTTCAATCCCTTCCAAATAACATTCTTGTATCAATTAGACTCCACAGTAATGTGCTATCAGGTTGAAACAGTTCAGAGTGACTTTGGTTTTCAAATTCTTAGTTTATAAACCAGGCAGAACCACCTTGAAAGGAGAGTTTATTAACACTTCACTTGGGCAGAAAATACTCCAGCTTTTCATCAGCATTGTATCAGCTATAAAGGAGATAAACCTTGACCCCTGTGCATGCACACACACATGTATCCTAGCCTTGGTCTCCAGGGTATGCATCTCAGCTCACCTGCACATCCCCAGAAGTTGGGCTATGGTAGGCCCTACGGAAGATCTCTGTCATGTTCCTGAGTACATCGATGGTGGAGAGCAAGTCCCCACTGTAGCTGGTTCCATCCTGAGAGATTTCCACAAGGTTTTGGAGCACTTCTGACAGCCCATCTCCCATCAACCCACGCTGAGCCTTGGAAAGATGTTCCCTGGTCTGAGAAACGGAAAGAAACATGACAAACACTTTAGTGACAGTCCAAGTCAAGTTAATAAGCTCAGTGAAGGAATTGCTGGGGGAAGGCTTTTGATCTTCCTTGTAATTCAGAGTGCAGACTAGATGAATCTGACAAATTTTGCTGGCCTGAGAGCCTGTGATATTTTTAAAATGGTAGGAGAGCAGAAGTGAAATTTTCTGTATGCCCACAAAGGAAAGGTTGTGTGTAGGTTCAGAAGAGATTACTCTACTACACCGACACTATTCTGTTTGTAACCCAAGGCCAGCTAGCAGAAGATTTTTGCCCCAAAACCTTGTTTTCCCATAACTAATTTGAGACTATTTTAGGAAAGACTGTAGCTTGTCATGAACAGGAGAGGGCAGTTCTCACAATGGCAATGTCATTTTAAGACAAGCCACAGAGAGATCTGCAGAAATTCATCACAACAAATATTTTAATGCTAACAAAAAATAAGTGGCTTATTTAAAAGCGATACAATCACAAAGAGGCTTACTGATAAAGTGATAGGAAAGATCTGGTAGGACCTGGATTCTGCCAAGCTAGGTATTAAAATCCAGCGAGGAACCATCCCTTTTCCATGGAGTCCCCATGCAACACGAGTTAAGCAAAAAACAGTAAGAGAAAAGCAGGGCAGAGCTGGCACCTCCCTTTCACATGGAAATGCTGATTTCCTTTTTTGTTTTTGTAACTATAACAGTGTAACAAGCATTTGGGGGGGATGCCAAACCTGCTGAGTTGTGAAGTCGGTCTGCCTTACCATCATTTGTATGTTCCTGTAATCAATAGAAACACACTTGATGTATGTTGGAGGCTCCCAATAAGCTATCCCTTCTTCATCTAAAATGCATCTTCGAAGGATCAGCCCTGGAAGAGGAAAGAAATTAATATAGGAGTAGGGACAGCAGGATGAAAGGCCAAGCACCTTCATGGAGACCACCCAGGACTGGTCAATGCATCCACATAGGTACATCTACCAGCACAAAGGGCAGCAGGAACATCTGCAGATGCCTGAACAACACGTGCAAGCATGTAGGACCGATTATTTTTATTCCCTTCTCCTGCATTGTCTTATTGAGGGGTAAGACAGCAAAGGAAATTGGGAATGAAAACAAAACCTAACAAACCGGGCATGGCTAGTTAAGGCGAAAGAAAATTTCTTGTGCCCTGGAGGGCAGTTTTCTTCCTGGCACAAGAAGTTCCACGAGCCTCCCCAGGCGGCATGGTTTGGTACTTGCAACTAAACCGGCCACAGTGGCTTCTGCTGCCTACGCAGTCTCAAGGAGAATAAATATCCAACAGCACCATCTTTGCATCAGCTGAAAAACTCTGAAAGCTGCTTGCAGTCCTCCCCCAGGCTTTTCCTCCGCTTCAGTCTACAGAGTTTTGCAGTGATGATCGCATGCTTTTGTGATGCAGAGGAACAGACATATCAGGGAGGAGGAAGGGGAGAGGGAACACCTTGCCCGAGCAATTAGGCTGCCATTTGGAGAGTCTCTGAGGAGAAAGCTTTGCTGGGTCCAAAATCCCCTTTCTACTTCTAAATGATTCAGTGACTTTGCTATGGATATAGGCCTTCTTCTAGCCTAGCATTTGGGATGACACTGACTGTCCCAGGCTGTGTAGGTCAGAGAGGTGCAGGATTTTTCTGTATCTGATGACCTCACTCAAACAAGTTAAAAATTTTACATTAATTATTGACACTGCTGCCCTCACTTCTGTTACTGCTTGAGACTGAGGAACATCCAGTTGAGGACAAGCTCTACCAACCAGAATGTCTCCTAGACCCTTCTCTGCACTGGTTTCCACTCTTTGGGGAATATGTGGCCAAGGTCACAACAGATAACACCTGGATGCCCAGATCCTATCACTTCACCATGGTCAGACCATCAACTTGAGCACCTGAATATACATTTAGAGAGCTGCTATGGTTTTTAAGAAGGAGAGGAAAGCACCCAAGTGTGAGTGGACAATACAATTCAGATTTCCTACTTGCAGATACTAGTGTTTTTTATGGGCAGCGGAGAGAAATATAACGCTCAAGTCTAGAGGACTCTGATAAAACCCTACTTGCTTCTGCAGAGCTATTTGTAGATAATGGGGAAAATATACCACAATCACCCTTAATTGCAAAGCTGTCCCAGGACTAGGCAGTAGGTGGATGGGAGACCACCTCAGATTCTCCAGTATGAACCAAGAAGTTGTTGTTAAACAATGAAGGACCACAGGAACCCAGACAGAGTTGATTTAGCTCTGAGTGAAAGGAGTGAAGTTCATTTGTTTGTCCTGTCCTCCCACAACCAGGTTCTCCTCATCTAGGAGGTAAAGGATGAAGGATATCTTGAGGGTGCGCCAGCTCCCCAGCCAAGGCATGCAGTCATCCTTACCGGTGGCATTGCGGGGACACCGGACAGCTGCAGCATCCCCAGCAGGTGTCTCTTTCCAAACCACAGAGGCAACACTTTCCTCATCACAGATTTCATGGGGCTCTGCAAGGAAGGAAAAACTCCATTGATAAAGCCTCCTACTCAGGAGGGACATGGAAGAGGCAATGGAAAGAGGAAACAGGGGAGTGTGGTGTGGAGGGAACAGCACTGTGGTGCGAGCCAGAAGGCCTGCAGGTGAACTCCCAGCTCCGCAGTTGCTTGGCGTGTGGCCCCTGACAAAACCACTTAACCTCTCCAGAATTTGCTCTGCTTGTCTGAAAACTAGGCATCCATCCATCCCGAGGATTAGCTTGCTAATATGCATGTAACAACCCGGGAAAGTCCACTAACACACTTGCCTTGCTCTTTTCAAGAAAGCTGTTGTTGATATACCCTACTAAAGAGTTTTCTTTTCTTGTTTAGTGGGCAGATGTCCACCTTTTGTGGGTGAACTCCATGGCTCCAGAATCTACTCCTTCAATCCTTCAGGGTCACCACCTTCAAGGTTGGATATGTCTAAAATGAGGCTTAGCATAAATAAGTTGGAATAAGAATGAAGGAAAGAACAAGAAGTAGATGAAAAAACCAAGATGGACATATCCCCTGGGTGGACTTCATTCGGGCCCTCTCTCTGCAACCATCTTATGGGAGGACACAGGGAGAAGATCTGAGCACCAACAGGATGGATTTGCATCAGCAGGTCATTTCCAAACACTTCTGCAGAGTCCAGAAGACTGCAGAAATGTGTTTTGGGACATCACAGAAAAAGCTCTTTGGAAGGAGGTTTTCAGATGCTTCTGTCTGCGGGTGGAGCCGAGCTGGCCCCAGAGTCGGTGGGACCTGACAAAAAACATTCACCACAGGAGAGCTTTGTGCCAAGAAACTCATTACTTGCAGCATGTAAAACAGAGGGAGCTGTAGAGATGGTTTTAAAGCTATTTATCACTCCTGAGGGTGGGGAGGAGAAAAAATTATATTTAATGGTTTTCAATTGCAGCTTTTACTTATTATGTCTGTAAAACTACCAATAAAAAGGAAGCTGACTCCATGCTGCAACTGGTCAGGAGACGCAGCTGCAAAGCCAAAGCCAACCAGCCACGGAGCCTGGCAGCTGTTCATACTGGGTCCAGTGGTGCCAGTAGAGACGTGACAAGGTTGTGGGGAAAATGTACATCTGCCATAAAAAAAAAAAAAAAAAAAAAAGAAAAAAAGAAAATAGAGGGAGGTCTTGAGTTTTCATGTTTCTTCCAAGGGGGCTACAGGACAGCAAGGACCATGAAGGCTTCCTTCGACGAGAGATTGTGCAATGGATGCACTTACATAGACCATTTCAGGACCTGCATGATGGAGCAAATACCCAGTGATGGACATACCCCATTGCTGCTCTGGAACTGGCTGTGGGGAAGGCTCAAACCTAAGATTATGGGCATGAAAAGTCCTTCTTTGAAGGACTCGTACAAGTCCCAACAAGCTACCTACATGTCGCTGCTCCTGGAATCAAGCTCCAAGGCTGTGTGGCTCCAGCCTCAGATGCAGTTCAAAGACAGATTCCTCCCCAGTAGACACTGATAATGAACAACTTGCTCTCTCTGCTTGGAAGTAGATGCTCCTTCCTCCGTTTTAAAATTCCCTTTCGAGTAATCGCTATTGTAATGTAATCCCAGAGGGAAAGTAGGACCCCTGCTGTGTTCTGCACATATGCAAAAATAGTCCCTATGCCAACAGCTTATGACTTCTGTAGATAAGGGAAAACATGGGTGGAAAAGAGGCAGTTTTATTTCCAACCTGTTGACACAGAGCTATAGGACAGTGAGATTAAGTCACCCAGTTGCGACCCGCAGAGAGCTTGTGGCAGAGCAGGGAGATGAATGCAACACTCCTGCCTCCTGGACCGGTCCTTTGTCCTACGGTCACAGATTCTCCACCTCAAAGTGGGGTTCAAAGGAGGGTTTGGGGCATGGAGTGGGAAGCTTCTAGCACTCTCAGTCACAAAAAAAGAGAGCACAACAAAAAGAGGAGAGGGAGGGTGTTCACATCTGACCTCCCCTTTCTCCTCCTCTGACCTATCAGACCTTCCCGGTCTCACCACCCCTGCAGTCTCCCTGGGGACCACTGAGGGATGCTGTGGATCAGAGATGCTCTTTAGAAATACACTGATTGTCTGGCATTGTCTTGCCAGTGAGTGCAGAAGCAATTCCCAGGCCAGCAGAGAATCGTTTCATCCTCTTTTTTTTTCTTCTTCTTTTTTTTTCTTTTTGATGTTGCTTCGTAACAAAATCCTTTTTACCAGAGTAACCTATTTGCACTGGGCGATTTTAATAACCAACCCAATTAAGCTCAATTCTTCTGTTCAAATCAAATCATGCCGGCATTTGATACTTTCTTGAGAACAAATTGAGCAGGTTTATTTTTAGCCTCGGATGACTCCCCACCTTTTCCTTCCCGTGCAAATTAACAACTGCAAGGAGACCCTTCTGGTTTTGAACCTTAGCAGGGCTCAGTCCCTGAGACATGCCTTTTCCTTTTGAGCACTGAGCAGGCATCAGCCCCTGTGGAAAGAGAAGAAAAGATTGGGCTTGTTCTGCCAGGGCCCCAGCTGGCACACACTGAAGCTGAACTAAATCTGCGTCGCTCTGTAGACACCACCAGACAACCCGGTGCTGAGATTTTCTATGGCGAGGGAGAGCTTTGTGGCTGAGTTCGAAGAGACTCTCACACGCCACTGCTAATTGAGAGGCACAGCTTGTAAGGAGAGGTGATGTCTTTTATTACAGAGGAGCTGGAAAGACTGAATATGCTGTCTCTAGGCACACAGCCTCTTTCTCTGTTATCTTCCAGCTAAACGGGCTGAAACTTCCACGCTGGAGTGCTTTGGCTTTTATCTTTGTCTTCAGCGGTTTGCAAGGGAGGCTCAGGGTCAGCTGTCCTCAACGTGGCAGATCCGCCTCCAGAAACATCTGCGCCACAACTGTTACCTCTGTCCTGAGCTCCAGCCCGTTTTTTAGGGAGACACCACTTTCGACTAGGACCGCCAGGATGCCGCCACGAGAGTCTCTCCTGTCTCTCACTGAGCTGCTCTGACAATTAATTACCCTTTTGGTCAAAAATCAGGGCCTGTTAAGATCGATGCAATCTGACTGCCAACACGACATAGGCCATTGATTCCCCACCATCAATTTCATCAGGGTCTTCAGCTCAGACCGAGAAAGAAAATAAAAAGGGTGCACTTTTTTTTTTTTTTTTCTGGCCTCTGTATTCTGTGTGAGAGACAGACAGAAACATTCTCACTTGAAAGGGTTTACTCCTAATTTTCACATTAAACCCCAGGTTTTCCCCTGTCCTGCAGCTCACTTGTCCTCCATTCAGGCTTTTGCACCTTTTTTCTCAAATGGATGCTGCTGGAGGAGGGTGAGATTGCATAAGGCTCTGACAGATGTGGGCACATCTGTCTTTTTTAAAAATTAAGTGGTGCGCAGGTCTCCTGGAGGCTACGTAAGGGGTGGGAGAACACTGTAGCATACTTAATATTCAACTACTTCATGGACTTGAGACTCTGATATCAGGTTTTGCTATCAGTGTGTCTTCTCTTCCTATGACTCTATGGCGATTAAAAGATGAAAACCATTGAGGCTAGACTGGTGGGACTTGTCGCACATGCACTGAATTCAGCTGTTTCCACTGGTTTTAGCAAGAATTAAAGCCCTGGATGTGTGTTGTGTCTGGGTTATAGGCATGGTCCAACTAGATCACAACTCCTTGTTGCATTCAGCTCTCTGACAAACAACGCTCTTTCCAAAATCTCTGTCCCCTTTTTCAAAGGAAACAGTGAGGTGTTTGGGGTACATACCAGGACACTTTCTGTCATTGCACTGCTTATACTCTTCCTTGGGACCCTGGCAAGTCTCTCCACCGAAGAAGGGCCCGTAGCACACACGATCACGTCTCTGAGTCCCACCTCCACAGGTGGTGGTGCAGCTGCCCCACACTCCCCAGGCCTGCCACTTCCCATCCACTGGAGACAAAAGAAGAGAGAAACACCCTGTCACATCCCAGACATAATCTTTAACAGAAGGGGGTAAGGTCCCAAGGTGAACACCAGAACATAGGGTGAGGTCAGAACATGGCCCGGTGGGAAGGGAGATCTCCAGCCGTGAATCTTTGTCTGATCCCCAAGAGACATGAAACCAGTGTGTGCCCTTTCCCCTTGTAGCAGCCCTTTAATAGCCAAGGGTGGTCTTGTGTTTCTCTTCAGTATCCTCACCCCCTGCAAAAACAGCCCTGTCTCTTTCCTTGGGCTCAGATTTGGGGCTGTGCTTATGAATGCTCTTCAGGTGGGCAGGGATTCAACCAGCCTTGCAGCCACATCTGTCAGCCAAAGTACTGAGTTTGAGTTGGGTTGGGATGTACAATGTATGTGTGAAAATAGACCTTCCCAGAGAAGGTCTGGCCCAGGGGATTAGAAAGACCAGCAGAGCCCTTGGGTGAGAAACCATGAAGAAACATCAAATAAACCCCCCTCCAGCTGTTGCCGTTGCACTGTTGTCTCATGTGCCTTGGAAAGAGGTTGGGAGGTTGCCTCATTCCATTCTGTCTTCTCCCAACATCTTTACAGATTCAGTGGAAATGCTACTTCTTTTACATTAACAATGGCATTTATCAAAATGCTACTTCTTTTACATTAACAATGGCATTTATCAAAGCACTATAAAAATGTTAATTAGCCCTCACAACAAGCCTGCAAGGTAGGGAAACATTCTCTTCTGCTGCATCACAGATGAGAAACAACAACTCAGTGACAGAACTAGAGCAAAGACCTAAATCTCCTGATTCCTATTTGGGTTTTCATTAGGAGTTAACACGTCGTCTTGGGTTGAAAAACTCCTTTCGGGAGGGTGGGGGATCCCTCTCTTCTTCTTCAAGAAGTAGAGGAAAAAAAGCATAGAAAAGGGACAGGACCAACCTTGGATGCTTTCTTTGGTGACACTGTATACAGTAGAAGCCATGATCAACATTGCTTTAATAACTAACTCTGAAACCAGTGGGAAAAGGTTGTCTAAAAAAATTAAGGCCCTTTTTGCCTTTGAAGATCTCCATAAATTGCAAAGAAGGAGAGAAATACCTAAACACAAAAACCTACTAGAGACCATGTAGGAAAGTCCAATACCTATGTTAAATACTGCTTATGCTCTGCTGCAGATGGTGGTGTTTCCAGAAAGGACAGGGATTCCCTGTGGAAACAGGTATACCAGGCTGAAAAGCTACTGGCTCCTATGCTTGTGGAGTGTAGAGAACAACACTTGCTCAACTGAGCAAGGTATGAGAATTGCCTCAAAAAGCTGAGCTGTTTCTGGCTGTCCCTGTTCTCTCGGAAAGGGGCGAAAGATCCTCTCCATCTCAGGGATCCGCTCCTTCTGAGTCCTATGGTCTAACGGGGGATGGAGCACCCAGGGAGAACCAGGGAAAGGGGCAAGAGAAACATGGTAAGAAAAGTTGCTTGCTGATCAATATCTCGAAGGGTTCTAGATGTTCAAGCTCCATTTCCAGGTCAGAATATTTTCCACACCACCTGTCCCTTCGCAATGGTGTCCCCCAAGACTTCTGTTCAGAAAGGAGGAAACTGCATCTGCAACTCTGTAGTGCTGGTGCCAGTCTGAGAAATGCAGACTTTGGGTGTTAGGTGTGCTCTGGTATCTGTTTCAATTTTCTTTGTTTCTCCTGCGTGAAATTGCTCTGCTGAAGCCCATGGTCCATGGTATGAAGACACAGTACAGTACTGGCTACAATAACTAGGGCAGCAGGAATTATTACTATTATTATTATTACTATTATTATTATTATTGATGCTATTATTGTTATTATTATTACTATAAGACACAGCTAGATGAGTCAAGTAAGTGACAACTCTTACATAGGCATGAATCAAGGCTTCATCCTGTCAGATCTTGTCATGGATAAGGTTCAAAGCCGTGATACAATAGCGGTCGCTTCCCTGTTTGCTTCAACTATAACTAGGAATGGTGAATTGGCAGGAGAAGTGGAACAAAACAAAAAAATAAAAATCAAAAAAGAGGAGGAAGTTGAAGCATTGTGGAGGTATGGAAAGGGTTTCATTGATATTTTGTTTGGTTTTTTGAAGCACATGATGCTGCAGACTGGTATCTAAGGTTAGAAAGACACGCTCCCTGTGGGTAATCACTCACCTCTCTGGGGTTTTCTGGAGCATTTGCCAGCTATGGATTCTGGCTTGCATGGTCCACTGGTATGATCCACAACCTCCTTATTACTGCGTTACTGGTGAAAACTGTGCAGATATTCCCCAAAGAGAATAGGGGGGTATTTCACAAAAGCATGCCTGGGACTGCAGAGAAGGATGACCCAAGAAAAAGAAAAAGCCATTTGTCACTGACCTGGGCATTGGCGTAGGAAGCAGTCCCGGGTCTCCACCCAGTGTCCCTGGCATTCGGCTCCCCCGTAGGAGGGTCCATTGCACTCCCTCGTCCGCTGCTGGGTGCCGTTGGAGCAGGAGGCGGAGCAGGAGCTCCAGCTCGACCACTCATTCCAGTTGCCGTCCACTGAGTGGCCCAAAGAGAGATAACAAAACTGAATGTGAAAATCGCTCCCTCTGGAAGGAGGCATGTGCAAGAGTCTCCGGCCTTTGCTTACAGGGGACCAAGGCAGGGAAGGACAAACTGGAGTCACAGAGTGTTACAGAGGGCAAAGATCGTCAAGAAAAACTTCAAACAACTGTGGCAACGGCAATCTGTTGGGACCCTCTGCAGCCTCCGACCGGTATGTTATGGCCTGGCAGGATGCAAGTGCGATAACATTTCAATTTTCATGTCCGTATTCTACATAACACCATAAAAGTTGAAATTATTGATATTACACATAAAAGGCGAAACTATTAATACCGCTAATCACAACATAGCATCAACATAAAGAACATGGATCATGTTTTCACTGAAAATTTTGAAGGAATCAATACATTACCATGACATTTCCCATTTTGGGAAACACTTTTTGAGGGAACCAATTTTTCACCAAAGCAATGCGCGAGTCTGCAGGGAAGGAAGTTTCTCAAGCACCCAAATGCTCTGTTTTTCATTAAAGCACACGCAGAGACTTGAATCACAGAGTTGTTCACAGGAATTCACGCTGCTACTTGGGAAATGCTCAGAGCAAAGGTGTACTCCAACATAAGACCATGAACAGAGTGCGCGTGTGTGGTCAATGTACTTCTCTCACGGCTGAATTAACACTGACAGGCTTGATATGACTCTACACAGCAGTGCCTTTGATAATTAAATAGAGGAGGGAGGGGCAAGAGAGGTTATGATAGGGACGGGGATGGAGAGAAACATGAATACATCTTATTAGCATCGTACAGTGTGAGGCATTCCCAAGTGTGGCAGCTACACTCTAATTGGTCCCTGATCAACAGATTCATCACCCAGTCTGCTATTCCTAGAACACTTTTTTCTCATTAGCAGCGGTCATCATGCTCTGTTTAGCTCTCACTAGCTGCCTGTTCTCACTCCAAAAAAACAATCTGAATCCCTGAAAAGCTTGAATTCTGGCTCAAATTACTTTGCTGTAGATTGCAGCTCATTTCTTTTTTGGCTTTGTTTTTTGGTCCAAGTATATATGCACCGTGGTCCCCTGTGTGATCTTCAAGGACTCCAACAGCCCCAAATAGCCCCCATTGTGGTTGAGCAGCTTTTTGTTTGCAAGCTCGTAAAAAAAAAGTAAAAAAACATCCAAATGAGCAACTGTTAACTCAGAGGGGCTCACGTGAGCTCAGAAGGTGTGAAAAACCAGGCAGGCATAAAGGTATTTCCAAAAGGTGCTTGTTTTTGGCAACCCAACCTTGATGTTTTCATCGTGCATAAATTCAACGTGTCATGTCAGTAGCTATCAATCTCAAGGAGGGGAAATACAAGAAGTGGTGACTGACAGGTGATTCCTCTCTGGAAATGATCCAAAACCCCACAAAGTAGGTCCTACCAGGTATAAATTAACATAGCTTTTCTGGCTGAAGGTATTGCAGCTAATTTCCACGAACTGATGGTGTGATGGTGTGCTCATCAGCAATCCCCTATGTTGGAAAAGGGAGATTGCATTTACCAAAGTAAATGTTGCATTTACCAAAAAAGTTGCATTTACTAAAGAAGTCGCATTTACTAAAAAAGTCTAATTTACCAAACCCCTACCTGCTGCTCTGGCAGCAGTGATTGGAAGCTTACCACAACTGTGAGCATTTGGAGATGGGAAAATAAAAGAGAGCTACATCCATAAATTGCTCATTCAGCGGGGAATAGGGAACCAATAATTTTCTTCGAGACGAGAGATTATTTATTCATGTACTGTAATTTCAGATATTTGAAAAATGGAGAAACAGAGATGGCCGTGTTGCACCTCCAGCCATGTGCACTGACGTAAAGACATCTCTTGGGCAAGATGCTGAGGGCTCTCCATCACAGCTGCAGCAAAGACCGCTCATTGCCATTGTCACACTGCAGCGTGACTCTATCAAAAATGTTCATTGGAGTCTGGCTGGTGTAGTTTATGCAGAGACCGGCATTGTCTTCCCCCTTCTCTCTCTCTGAAGGACTCGGGACTCAGCCTGTGATATCTACTGCTCCAGAGGAACAAAGGCTCCGTTGTCCCCGCAGCAGAACATTTTTATCAGTTGTAGTAATAAATCCTCAGAGCGGGGCGGTAATAAGCGATATGACCGTCTGGTGTGTCAAGTACTGAGCAGCTCCCATTGTTGTGCTTCAATAAGTCCCCCAACGCTGTACTCATTTGGCACTGCAAAGCCACTGATTGCCTTTGTGGCATTAATTAGAGATGAAGTCTTGCAGTTGGGCTGCTTGTCTTTTCCACCACTGTTTCGTTTGCTGCAGTGTAACCACATATTTATTTGTATTTAAATGAATTATGGATCAATGTTAACTCAGGGTATGCTTTATTGCCCAAGTAATTCCAGGTCTGACTTCTTCAATTTGTCTTTTTATGACAGAGTCAATTTGGTGTCTGGGATGATCTTATTTAGAGTTGGGTCTTCTGGACAGTGGCCAGAAATCCAAGGATAGTTACTTGGGGTGAAAACTGGGTGGGAAATGCCAGGAGACTTCTCACAAATGTTTTCACAAAGTTCTCGTCACTCCCACAACCCCTCTCCTCCTCCAAGGGCATAATAATGTCTCATAATGATTCTCATTAAACTGGAATAATGTCAGTTTACATTACCCCGGGAGAGGGGAGGAGCGTTGAGGAAGTCCCTCTTGTCTGGCTCATGATCACCAGGACACCCTGAGTTAAATTAATGGGAACTCGGTGGTAAACCTAGGGCCTGTCTGGTTTAGGAGGAGGAAGCCACAGGAACGCAAGTGGATTTCCAGTGGGTAAATGGCATTTGATCCTGAGGTTTCCTTCTTGTGGTTTCAAAGCAAAACTTGGGGAGAGGCATTTGGAAGTAAAATCTAGGGGGAGGGAAAAGATACTTAAAAGTACTAAAATATGGCATGTAAGGCTCCCAGGAGTCTCTTAGTCCATCTCACCACCCAAAGCAGGATCAAGTGTAGAGAAAACTTGCATATATAGTGAATTAATGTGCGTATATTGTAATAGTGAAACTACTAATTAATCCCAGCACAACAGCAAGCCCAGTCAGGCAAAATAACTTTAAAACATTTACTGGAGATAACAGGTGAGGAGCTCAAGATGGTCTTGGAAAGAGCAGTGGTAGCTGAGCCAGTCCAGATCCAACCCATATGACGTGTCCTCAGTGAGTTATTACACAGGGCAAATCTGAACCTAAGACAAAGCTGCACCGAATAACCCCAGAAAGCACCTCTAGGTTGCTCCTTCAATGTGTCTCTTCCTCATAGAGGATCCTCTTCAGGATGGTGCAGACTGTGCTCATTCAGTTGATGGTGCAGACTCTGTGCTCATTCAGTTGAAACAGCTACAGACCCACGTGTGGGCATCTTTGGTGATGGGGAGACCTGCTGGAGGGAAGGCTTTGAATCTCTAACTGCCTTACCTGGGCAAAGTGCAATGTTGCAGAACTTTGTTTGTTTCTCCGGGCCCTCGCAGGGGTTCCCACCAAATTGCGGGGGCTTGCATGTGCGGGTCCGATCCCTGTACCCTCTCCCGCACGTGGAAGAGCACAAGCTCCATGGAGACCACTCGTCCCAGGTGCCGTGCACTGCAATCAAAGAAGAAGAGTTAAGTTTCCTTTCCAAAGGAGGTTGGGAGAAGCGGGTAAGCCCACAGAGCACAGGATGAGCAGCATGTGAGAAGTGAGTGTGGGACGGCCAAGAACAAACCAGCCCAAAATGGGCAAGAGGGACATCACATAATTTTTTATGCTTTGATATCAACACCAAGTGTCTGTTATTTTCCAGTCTATTTGAAATAAATCACAATGCACTTTTAATTCACCCTAATTTTTTTTTAGATTTTTGAGCCAAGAGAAAAGGGCATTTTTTGAGCAAAAGATGCAATTAGCTAGAGAGCAACAAATATCCCACCACCCTTTGGGAAGCATCATCACCATCATTTTGTCACTTCTTACCATTATTTCCCTCCCTCAACACATTTTCTCACTGAATTGTCAAAAGCTAAAGCATTTTCAAGCTCTCAGAAAAGCTGTAGTCTGGCTACTAATTACTATCATACGTCAGTGACACCACAGAGGCAAAGCTAGGGAGACTTGGAAGAACAAAATGGCATGGGCAACGTGCTCCAATAGTGCTCAGGCCATCACTGGTGACTCCTGGAATTAGACATCTAAAGCCTTCTAATCTATATTAATCTAATCTTCTCCAATCTAATCTAATCTAATCTGGCCAGGTTATTTATGGAGGGTTAATCACTGTAATCTCTAGAGGCCAAACGTTACAAGAATGTACTGATCTCTCTTAAGGGACTTCATCCCTTCCAGCTTTACCAGAGAAGATAATGCAAAATCAATAATGTTTCAGAAAAAAAAAAAAAAAAAGATACTTTTGCAGTCCTTCATTTGTTGCTAACAGTCACCAGTATCAGGAAAGGGTGTTCAAACTTAAATTTTGCTGTTGTTACCAGGCGTCTTGCATGATAAGAGATAACTAGAGGAGGAAATGCAGGAAACAGCATGGGAAAACAGCTTGGTGGTTTCCCCATTGCAAAATTGGTTCAGAACAATGATGTTGCTGGTCAGGAGTCGTTAACAACACACCAGGTTTAATAGCATAATTCTTGAAAATAATGTCCAGGTTCCCCAGACTGTACATTTTCATCAAAATTGTGGAAGAATGAATATGAAAACAGAGATGATGGCTGACTCAATTCATAAACATACCAGCAGTTTTTTTTGCTGATTTTGCAATGATGTGCCCAGTGTTGGCATCTGAGCAACTGAAAGTGTCATCTGGTGCTTCCATTTCCTGCACCATGCTTGGAAACACCCCAAAAGGGCACATGTCTTTCAGATGTACTGTGTTCATTGCCTTTAGATAGCATGGAATTGTCCATACGATGTAAAACAAGTGCCCATCGAGTGGTGTTTGGTCTAGAAAAGGTCTCTGTATGAGGTTTTAGGGTAAACAGAGAAGGAATGGGAAACAAAAACCGCCTCCCTCCAAGAAGATATCACAGTGGAGATATCACAGGCAGGCAGTGCATCTCCCTTCCCCTCCTGCCCATGCATACATGGAGCTCTCAGCCCACCTGGGCACACGGCAGAGTTGTTGCACTGTCTCTGCTCCCGGAGAGGGCCGCTGCACTGGGTGCTGTAGGAAGACGACACGCAGAACCTCGTCCTGGTCTGCCAGCCCTCCCCGCATGTGGTCGAACACACGCTCCACGGGGACCATTCCTCCGCCGCGGGGTCACCTGTTGGGATTGGAGCAGAAGGTGAGAACGTGGCATCCTTTGGTCATTGGATCTCCAGGGCAGTGCTTTGCAAGTTGCGCTTCACAAGTTGTTGGCCATCTGTGAAGCTGTGCAATGTGTCCCACATATGGTGTGAGAGCAAGGATGCAAGGGGATTGGTGAGAAAATGTGAGGGCTGACAATGGGCTAAAAGATTTTCGGGGGTACTGCATAGAGCTACAACTCACACACACACAGAAAAAAAAAAATAATTGGGAAGGACACTGTGACAGCATCAGGGCACTGGACAGGGCAAGGTCTGCCACTGATGACGAGGCGGTGTAGCCACTGCAGAACCATGTGAGCTGGGATACATGTCATCTACTCAGAGCTAGTACTAATTAAGTAATTATAATTAGACAGATATAGTGAACGTGTCCATAAATTGAGCGGTCGTAAGGATTCAACTCCTTTCCCTGCCTTCTCACAGCCCCTGCCAATGCAGACTGGCAGTGGAGGAGCAGACAAAATAGAAGATGACAGTGCCTGAGAAGGACATTGGCTGAAGTAATCCCACAGAGCTTTCTCGTGCCATCTCCTTCACCTGTGGGGAAGAGCTGCTTCGAGCACATGACGCAGAACAAGGCTGACTGTTCCCAGGCATCACACGGTTGATCGACTGCTTACCTGATGGGGCAGTATTGGAAAGGCAAGTAAAAGCATCCCATTGACCAAGAGATGGGAGTGGAAAGCAATGAGACATATTCCCTTTGTGATTAATATCCCTGCAGACAGATGCTCATGCCAGGGGTGTTTCAGCCAGACCACAGGCTCCAGATAAGTCACCAGAAGTGTGACATGGGCAGGGAAAGGACAGTTTTCCATTAGTTTCGTAGGCATTAGTTTATCCTTGTGAAGATGCCTTTCTCCCCAGATGAAAACAAAAGCTTGCTTTGTTTCATTTAATTAAGCCCTGCATTGTTTGGATTTTCACATTTTTAATGGATTACTAATGTTTACACATGATAAACCTAGAACATAGCATATGGCACAAATAAACACCAACACATCTTTGAGGATGCACGATAGAGGGGCGTACCCTTCTAGTAACGAGTTCTTCAGAACATCAGACTGCACCATGTCACATCATAACTAGATGCCTCTGGCAGACTATGGATGGTATAAGAAGGATCATGGCACTGGGTGCAGCAGGTAAGCATGGCTTCAGGGGTTGTGAGAACGTGGCACAGCCTGAGCTACCCCCAGCACTTGAATGTGTTTTCCTGCACCACTGCCCCATTCCCAAAGAAAACTGGACAGTAGATGCTGTATTAGATTGACGAGCTGCCACACGGAGCATGAAAGAGACTCCAGCAGTGGGCTGCTATGGCTTGAGATCTCAGCCTGCTTGGAGAACAGTGTGGGTTATAAACAAGCTGCATGAACGTCGGTGTCAGTACAGGAACTGTGATGGGGACTGTAAGGGTTGCAGACTACCAAACTGCCCAATACTACCTGAGCTGACCTAAAGCTGTGCAAGTATGACTTCTTCCTCAAGATGATATATTTATTTCCTAGTGTCGTAAGGGGACTTTGCTGCATGCAATGGAATTTTATGCAGGATTTCAACTGTTCATGGCTCTCATCAATCTGCTGATTGGGATTTGTGGTAGTTATCTGTGTTACTTGTCATGTGTGACGCTTTTCAGCACATCTACTTTGAATGTCTCTAGTCATTCAGGCAGTTGGTAGCTAAAACTATGCCCACTAATTGGAGGCTAGCGAATCAGTACATGCAGCCCTGTTGAAGGGAAAAAGTGTAGAGGAAGACCTGTCCTTGATGCAAAGCAGACAGGTTTTCATTCCTTCATTTACTGGCTGGAGTCAGAAAGAGGTGGAGGTGAGGATGAGTCTTTCTCCACCTCATCTGTGCCATTCATTGCAATGATTATCATGAGACATAAGTGCTTTTGTTCATTAAGCCAAAGTTGCTCAATACTGTTTCCCCTTGCTTTTGCGTTTGATTTCATTAATCTACCCAGCTGGTTCTAGTTAGATAAATGTTACGGACTGTTGGTCTTTCTCAGGGATGCGTAGGAGACAGTGTGTGTTTTGAGGCCTTGGGGCTTCAAGAAAACATTGCTCCCATATCCTGTTTCTCAAGTATTAGATCTCCTAGTATAGAAAGCTGCATTTCCATGGGAATTTTGCTGCCTTTCCAACAAGGAACTCAACTGGCTCTGTCAGACAGACAGTCCTGTGATACTTTGAGTTCGGGACCAGCAAGTTGCCTTTTTGATACCATCATTTGCCATCCAGAGTGTCCCAGATGTTAGGACATGCCTCTTTGGCCCACAAATCCCAGCCATTCCTGCTTCCTAGCCTGCTTGGATGCTGCACCGACAGATGATGCTTTTTCATTTCTCAGAGAAACCCCTCCATCGACCTTGGACAACCTCCCTAATATTGCACCCAGCAGCATCAATTCCCTCAGTGGCAGGGAGCTGGCCTTTCTTGGTAGTCAAACGCTGCCAGCTTGTGCCCAAAAATCTTCCTGAGAGGCCAGAGGTGGGACAGGGGAAACCTGCAGAGACATGGTGGCCTCCATCAGCAACTCATGGCTTGGAGAGCCTGCCATCCCACCACCTCCCCACTCAGACCTGGCTCTGTGGTTTTGCAGTCTCCATATTCAGAGAAGAGTTAGTGTGTCACTAGATGAATGGATGGCCTCTTTGAACCAAATTCGACCTCTTCTGCCTCTTTCCCCTTCTTTATTATGATTTTTGGCTTTTGCCCTTTCACAGTAGAAATATCTATGATTAGAGGTAAATCTCCTCAATTATCATCTCTCACATTGCACAACCCTTGTTTTTTTAAATCTATCATATAGTTTATTTTCCAAGTGCTGGTTACTCCTTTGGGTTTGGTCTTGTTTTGAACTAAGTGATTTATCTCAGCCAACTGGGACACTATGTCCAGTCTAGTCCCAAACTTTGCAGAAATTCAACTGGTTTTCAAACCATGCCAGACCCAGTTCTGAGATGCTCTCAGGGATCAGGACAAGCTCTCTCATTCTCCACCCAAGAGAAGCAGAATATTGCCCATTGCCAAAACTACGGATGAGAAGAATTTCTGCATTCCTGTGGGTCACATACACAACAACTTCAATTTACTGGATGCAATATCATCCAATTATTTATCCCAGAAGTGGTTCCTGACTCTGCTTTTTGATATAAGGTTAAGAGTCTACCATGCTCATCAGGTTTGAAAACCTCCTAATACAGCCTAGTACTGTCATATAAGTAGACCCACCAGAGATGTATTCCACCAAATTGGTCTTCACTCCCCAGAGGACAAGAGGCCATGCACTGCTCTCCTTCATGACTAGTGCCTGTAGACAGATATCTCTCCAGGATTGACCTTTGATTAGTCCTGTGATGCTCCAGGCTAGCTTGGGGGTTAACAGGAGTGCCCCAAAGGAGTTTTCAGGGGCAAGGACCCCACTTCAGCTGGGAAGACAGACCTTTGCAGGGCTTACTGCTCCCACAGATCCAGCTGCAGCACCTCTCCTGCAGCTGGAGAGGTTCCAGCAGGTGCTGCAGAAGGAGACACATTGGGCAATGCTCCACAGGGACGTAGCACTGCAATCTAGGATCCTTTCCAGCACCTGGCCAGCCCTGAGAGCAACAGAGTTGGCCTTGCAGAGAGCTCAGCTGGATATGGGGTCCCCATCAGTGCTTGCAGCTTCCCTGTGACACTTTGTGCCTTGTCACTAATGGAACAGCACATCGCTGTCATCCCTTTGCCAGAATCCCTTTTTTTTTTTGGTGTCATCTGTCAATCTGACATCTCACCATGTGCATTTTTGCTCACATCCTGATGTTGGCAAAGACCTCTTGGAAGCAGTCTGTGGGCTAAGCTGGGAGGGCCCATGCCAGGGACCTGCTGGGCTGGATCTCACTCTCATGCTATTGCTGGGAGACACGTGGGCAGCCAGCGGCACCGCAGATGAGAGCACAACTGTGCCAGAGCCTGTGGGCCAACAGGACCTGAAGACCAGGGATGCTGAGGGTGGGCAGGAGCAAACACTAACTCCTGCTAGATAGGGCCTTCCTTAGACACTAACCTTCAGCTAGACAGGGCCATCCCCTCATCGTTAGTTCTTATAGCTGGCATCAGCTGGTTTTTGTATTTCATATTTTTCCAGGTCTTCAGTGGATGTGAAACGACTTATCCCCTACAAACTGTATGAATTGCTAAGGAAGACTTCGTCTTTGCCTTGGTATCCCACACTAAAGACTCCCTCTAATTCCCATTCCTGGGCTGTACCCTCTGGCTGGTCTTTACATCTCCTTCATCCTCATCTCCTTGAAAAACCTGGGTGCAATTGCTCCTCCTGGGGCAGCAGCAGGGGCGTGGTGAGCTCACAACAAGGCAAAACACATCTTCCCAGCTGGGTCTCCCATCCCATGTTGCACTCAGGGATACCACAGCCCAAGTCAGCCGTGCTACAGCAGAAGCTATGACAGCAACGAGTTAACAGAGATGTCACTGAGTCCAGATGCAGTATCCAGCTGCACGGCAGGAAAAAATGCCAAGCTGTTAACCTGATGGCTGAGCTACAGGCTGGAACAAAGCACCAGGGAAGCACCTGGGGCCGGGCAGAGGAGGAACAATAGAGGACATCACAGGACCTGCCTGGGAGTGCCTTCTCTTCCCCTCCATTTGGACATGTGTGACTGAGAGACTGAGCTCAGCTTCACCAGGTTACAGCAGCGCCAATGCCCTCCCTCTCCCGCAGGCTTTTGCCAGCTGCCAGGGATCCTTCAGCAACTGAGCTGCTCCCACCGGAGGGAGCAGATTCAATACACGGTAGCAAGGAAATTCAGACCATCTCCTGCCTTGTTTTGAAAGCCACAACTCCAGCTGCTGCCCAATCAACCCTGGAGCCTTAACAGCATGGTGCTGCTTCCTGACGCTGCACATTGCTGGGTTAGACAGAGCACAACTAAGTTACACCAGAATATGACCCTCTCTGCCTTATAATCTATTTCACAGCTCTGGCTCTTTGAATCACCTGTCTGAAGACTTTCTAGAGCACAAACTGTTTGCATGGTCACCGGGCCATGATTTTAACCTGTAGCTAGGGTCAGCACACCTTGCTTTGCCCAAGACCCGTGACACATTCAGCTCCTGCCATGAAAGGCAGCTGTGAGGGAACAGCATAAAACCTCTCCAGATTGGAGCTGGCATGCATCTAGGTTCAATTCATTCCCATCTTCCCAGATCCCACTCTCTGATATTACTACATATTATTCCCCTCCTACTGCAGGAGGGTGGGAAGGTCCTACTGCAAAACCTACCAGATACAAATCCTTGCACCGCACTAAAGACCCAGCGACAGAGGAAAGCAGTCCTGTTCTCTCCCCATCACACCCTGCATGCGTCCTCCTAGTGTGGAGGACATGGACATGAGCAAAGAGCGTGTGTTGCAGTAAGGTCAGCTTTGGCTTAATGAACCATGGCTTTTTAGATAGTTCAGACAAAGCAGTGATGTAGAAGTAGGCAGGGTGATGAGAAGGGGTCTCTGAGAAGCATGGTCTGGTTAGGGCTTTACATCTAACCCTTTTTGCCTTCTCTGGCTAACAGCAACAACACAAAAACCTGTAGGACAATGGGATGAGAACAGAGTGATGACTATTTGCTCAGTGTGTGACTTGTTGGATAAGCCCACACTAACCTGGGAGGAAAAGAGTTGGTTAGCTGAGTGATTGAAACAGCAAAGCGAGTCAATGCAGTCAGCCCGGCCCAGCCGGGAAGTGCAGTGACCAGGCAATGTGCCGGCTCCAGAGGCTGTTGTGGTAGGTCAGAGCTTACCTATTTGAGGTGCAGGGTACCCGTAGTGCTGCAGTTCATCAGTGTCCTCTCGCTTTCTGTTATCTGTGGACCTCAGCGATTGGCTTCTGGAATTATAGCGTCCATTGGCTATGGCAAGGTAATGGGTCATGTAAATACACCTCGGTTCACTCTGCAAGATCTTTCACTACAAAGGTTACACGTATAAACAACAGCGACCTGCAATGTTTGGTTGACACGATCACTTGCTTTCCAACCCCAGCACCCCTGGCCACCAGCAGTCCCCAAAATTTTCGCATCGAGACAGCCTGCGGGACTCAGCCTGGCTGGCAGTTCAACCCCTTGTTTCTCAGTGAGACCTGGGACCATGCAGAATATGATGCCTTCTGCCTGGTCATTAATCAATTTCAATGATTTTCTAGGGCATCTGTACTCTTTGCTGTACTTGTGGAGGATTTAGCTTTTTCAGATGCTCTGGCAATGAATCCCACCATCCCTAGCAGTGTTTTGAGATCTATGGAGATGATTGGCAGTGGTTTTTTGGTGGAAAACTCTGCCTTGCAACCAACATCTACTTAGCAATGTCCTGTGGAGTAACCAGAAAATGCTGAGTGGAGCAGGCAGGTGAGGGCAGATGAAAAGGAAAGGGACAGCTCAAAAGGATGTCTCCTTCACAGATTCTATCCTACCGCCAGCAACAAAGAGATGAAGGTCTGGTATCAACAAAGTGACTTATGTACCAACAGAGCTATGGCTGGGCACCTTTCCAACTCAGGTAAAAGAGCAAAGCTCCCACCCTTCATGTCCTAACTGAAAATCTCCCACTGAAGACCATGGTCTTGAGATCAGAAGGTAAATAGTGCATCCACTGTAAAGGCATTTGACTCCTGATGGACAGCGAACACAACTGTTCTTTCCAACTCAACAGTTCTTCCAGCTTTGCATTTGCATCCCATGTGGATCAGCCCTGGATTTGCTACAGGGGAAATTAAATTTCCATTTTACATGTTATTGGGCATGTTGCAACCTTGACACATGCACTTCCCAGTAAACAGAGAAACAACCAAGCAATAGCAACCAAATCCCGCCCACCAGTACTGCCTGCTGTAAATCAGGAGAGCTCAGCTGACTCCACCAGAGTCATGCAGAATAGCAGAGAGCAGAGCTGAGCCCGAGTAATCTGTGATCTGGCAACCAATTTGTTTCCAAACAACAAGTACCAGACAGAGGATCTTTTTCCCCGAGGAGGTAAAACAGTCAGACATTTTTTCAAGAACTACAAACTGCCAACAGATGAAATGGTGACAAATTTGATCCCGGAACTCTGAGAAAATGAATAAAGGTTAATGAAGTTTCATTGTGGTGGCACAAGTCTTTATTGCCATCCAAAAAGGGAAAGCAGAGGAGGGAGGAATGATTCAGAGAGTCCCTGCCAGGAGCCAGACTTTATATTCAGCAGCTTGGTTCATGGAAGAAGCCCATCTAGTTTGTGAAATTATATTATTCCCCATTACTGTTGCCTGAAAGCAGGACTTATGGAACCTAGGAACTGGTCATGCCAACTCCTCCAAACTTTCCCAGCACTGACTGGTTGCAGGCTGCTGGCTGGAGGGGATGAATGGGATAGGATGGAGTAGTCACTTGCCTGCCGCCATCAAGGGAAAAGCACCGACAGCCGGACATCGGGACTACAAACATCCTGATATTTGCATACATCTTGGTTTTGCCTGGGTCTGTACTGGAATAGAAAGGGTCCAAATCCTATGTTTTTAACAGCTACAAAGTAATGGGATTTTCCTTTGTGAAATTCAATTTTTAAAAAATGTCACTGTCACTCACTTTCCAATATCCAGTGTCTTGAGTTTGCTTAGGGGACAGGTTAAATTAGTCCCATATTCAGGACACATCGGAAACCCTGCTCCATTCCCATCACCCATTGCTGGCTCTACCCATGCACTTTCATTTGCTCTGATTTAAGTCCTTTTCATAAAAGCATACAAGCCACAGGAGGACACAAAATCTCCATCTGCAGTAAATCCCAAAGACTCCCCAGAGATTTGTTTAGGCTTGGAGGACAAACAGGGACTGGGCAACAAGGAGTAGATGTGGAGATTGGATGGCTTTGTCAGCTGCCCAGAACAAGGAAGGTAACACGGAAAACCTGTGATTGAATATCCCAGAAGCAGCCAGTAAGCATGGATGGATGGACAGAGAGACAGCAAGCAGAACAGAAGGAAGGAAAGATTAAAAAAAAAAAAAAAACAAAAACAAAATAAAAGCTTTAAAAGCAGCCTTGGCATCCTGGACCTCCTCTCACCAGTTATTTGGGCCCCATGCTATTAGTATCTCCTCATGACTGATCCTGATCTCAAAGGAGCTGCACGATTTCCTTTGCTCCCTGATGGATATGACAAGCCTGCGCTGTTATTGCTCATCTTAATTAAAGGCAATCAGGTCTAGCGGCTGAATGTGTGACCCGTCCATCTTGCTCTAAGCCTCCCCTGGCAAAGAATGCCTCCAGACCCGTGCTGGGGTCGTGCCGTTGCACCAGACAGGCTGCCTCTCCTTTGGAAAAGGTGCTGCAGAGGAGCAGGTCTGTCTCCATTTAACACAGAGCATGGCTTAGATTTAACCTGGACAGTTACCTTGCATATATGCAAAAATCAGTTGTGATTCTGAACAAAGCAGGACAAAGCCAGGTCCCTTATTCACAAGACATAGTTGGTGCAAATGATGCTGTATTGTGGGTTTTATGCACCTGAATTTTAGGGGGTGGAGGCCACAAAACAAAAGCAGTAGGGAACTGGTGGGATTTCAGCAGCCCACTTCCCACAGCAGGGTGAGTGGAGAGGAACAATGGCAGGATGAAAGGAAGACCTAGACTAGATTTACATCCCTGCTGTATAAATGCTGTGAGGATGGCACACCATAGGAAGGTTCTACAGAGAGATCTGGACAGGCTGGATCAATGGGCCGAGGCCAATGGTATGAGGTTCAACAAGGCCAAGTCTTGAGTCACAACACTTGAGTCACAACAACCCCTTGCAGCACTACAGGCGTGGGACAGAGTGGCTGGAAAGCTGCCCGGCAGAGAAGGACCTGGGAGTGTTGGTCAATAGACGTCTGAATATGAGCCAGCAGTGTGCCCAGGTGGACAAGAAGGCCAACAGCATCCTGGCCTGTATCAACAATGGTGTGGCCAGCAGGACTAGGGCAGTGATCGTCCCCCTGTACTGCGTACTGGTGAGACCCCACCTCAAATACAGTCTTCAATTTTGGGCCCCTCACTACAAAAACGACATTGAGGTGTTGGAGCGTGTCCAGAGAAGGGCAACAAAGCTGGTGAGGGGTCTGGAGAACAAGTCTTATGAGGAGCGGCTGAGGGAACTGGGGTTGTTTAGCCTGGAGAAAAGGAGGCTGAGGGGAGACCTTATCGCTCTCTACAACTACCTGAAAGGAGGGTGTAGCGAGGTGGGGGTCGGTCTCTTCTCCCAAGTAATAAGAGATAGGACAAGAGAAAATGGCCTTAAGTTGTGGCAGGGGAGGTTTAGATTGGATATTAGGAAAAATTTCTTCACCGAAAGTGTTATCAAAGATAGGAAGAGGCTGTCCAGGGAAGTGGTTGAGTCGCCATCCCTGGAGGCATTTAAAAGACACGTAGATGTAGTGCTGAAGAACATGGTTTAGTGGTGGTTTTGGCAGTACTAGGTTTATGGTTAGACTTGATGATCTTAAAGGTTTCTTCCAGTCATAATTATTCTATGTTTCTTATAGATATTGCTTATAAATACTTAAAGGGTGGGTGCCAGGAGGATGGGGCCAGGCTCTTTTCGGTGGTGCCCAGTGACAGGACAAGAGGTAATGGGCACAAACTTGAGTATAGGAAGTTCCACCTAAACATGAGGAGGAACTTCTTTACCTTGAGGGTGGCAGAGCACTGGCACAGGCTGCCCAGGGAGGTGGTGGAGTCTCCATCTCTGGAGACATTCAAAACACACCTGGACGCGTTCCTGTGCAACCTGCTCTAAGGTGTCCCTGCTCTGGCAGGGGGGTTGGACTAGATGATCTGGAGGTCTCCAGATGACTTCCAACCCTATGATTCTATGATTCTGTGGTTCTAAGAAATACCCAGTACTGCAGAGAAGCTCTCAGGAAGGCTGGAGAAATAATGCCCCTTGGGATTGAAACACCGAGATATTTCAATTGCAAGCAAAGGAAAGCGTGTAAGATTTTGGAAGAACATAGCTCAGATGTGGATGGGGAGGATCATCTTGCAATGCTGGCAGTAGTGGGAAGAAGAAGCAGGTGACCAACACTTCTAATGAGAACGTGTAATGTGTCAGACAGCACTTTGAAACACAACCAAAGGAAAAAAAAAATGAATGCAGAGACTTTGCAGTGGTATGGGCCAAGGTTTTACCATCCAAACATGTCTCACCAGAGCTACACACTCTTTCCTCTGTACTCATCCCCCAAACAGGAGAGACAAAGAAAATAGCAGCATCATGAAAATTATTCAGTCAAGCTGGGGTGGTGGGAAAGAAAGGGTGGACTGGAGCAAAGAGTGGAAAGGGATGATTAAAAAAAAAACATTGAAATGGGGTAAATGTATCTCAGTACAATAAAACTGAAGGAGAAGCTGTTGGCTACGGACTTTTAAGGGCATCTGGCATCTGCTAAAAGAGTAAAAGTGAGGAGGGCAGAATCACTTACAAGCCCTACCATCCAGGGACTGGAGAAGAGGGTCATTCGAAGGCCACTTGGATATACGGCAATTGCTGCAGTTAAGGAAATGGCCCAAAACATCTCTGTTTGAACATCTGAGACTTGTGAAAATGTCTCTGGGTGAGATGCGTGACTCCCAGAAATGGAATGTCCAAAAGACCATCAAAAGAGGGGACTGAGTGAAGTCTCTGCACGCAGTAGCAGGTATGTATAGGAGAAGGTGCTCTTCCAGCTTGCAACAAATTCTAGCCTGGCCTGTGGGGAACGAAGACGCTCTCACACATGCACAGGATATTTCAGCTCAGTGGTTGCAGCAAAAAGGCTATTTTTAATGAAAATCAGGGTCGGTAGAGAATAAGACTGAGGCTCAGTCCTTTGAATGTCATGTGCAACATGCGTTTCTTCACACCACTAACGGTTACGCAGCTGAAGGGGTAGTTCCTGAACCCGCTCGATGCTGGATATCCAGCATGGATGGATGGAACTGCACTGGTGTCACACTTCTAAGCTTGAGGGCAGGATGCAGCCGCCCCCTTCCCAGCCTAGGGGAGACTGTAGCTGCCCGCTCTGCATATTCATAAATGTCAGAGATGGTTTTGCATTGCCTCTGCCAGATGGGATGGCAGGATTTCAGCTGGCTCCTCTGCCGATTTTCATTCCCCAGGAAAAAATGCAGGCCGCCTACATCTCTGATTGTTCTTACATTTCTCCGGCACTGCCGAATTCCAGCACCCAGGTCGGGCCTGTGACATCCCTCCTCTGGTTTGGATGTTGTCCTGCTACGTTGCCCTTCCAGCCTCCGCACCAAGACCCTTGGCATGCCAGGTTGTAAGCAACCACATCTTTTAGAACCATGCAGCTAAGAGGGGCTACCAGAGCACAGCGGGTGCCCCCTTCCATCCAAAGGGGGTGGGCCTGGAGAGCTTCTCTGCAAGCACTTGCCACCACACTCGGGTTGGCTTTATTTCCTCCCTCTGTAAAACAGCAGCTCTTAGCCAAATCCAACAGATGGAGGAAATCTCCCCTGTCTGTGCCGGAGAGGAGGATATCACCAGGTCCTTTGCCTCCAGCAAGGAAAAAACAGAGTTACAACAAACACTGAATGTTGTCCTTCAGATTATGTCTCTTGAGCTGAACAGCTGCCATGAAAAAAGGCTCTGCCTCAGCCAAGCTGCTGTTACCAGACAAAGTTTCCTTTCCAGTTTGGCATTAACCTCCGTTCCAATTTTTCTTCAGTGTTTTACAGCTTTGGGTTTTGCCCATGGAGATAACTTACCTGGCTCACTTGCTGTTGGGCTTGGATATGTATTCCTGGGGAAATTTAGCCAGATGAAGATTATCAAGCAAGAGACTGCGCTACATGAAACAGCAGAGATGGTGGCCAAAGCAAGTAGAAAAACATAGTCTGCATGCAATTGGCACCTGTGGAGTCAATCAGCTATCCCTGTGCAGTGATTTCGAACAACGCTATGGCCTCCAGACAACATGTTTAGGCTCAGCTCTGGGAACCACATGGCTGTACCTATATTTCAGTGACCAAGCTGCCAGAAGTGACACCTCTTGGAAAGGCTGAGAGCCACCATTCCCGCTGCTGAGACCTGCTGAAGGTCCACCTGGGCAGCTCTGGAAGAGAAAGCATGGCAAGACCTGGAGAAAGTCCACCTGGGGCAGGAGCTGCGTGACAAGGAAGGTTAGATCCCTGTAGTGCATTTGCCATGGCCAGGCAAAATAAAACAACAAATGAAACCCTCACAGATCCTCCGCAAAAGTTCATCTCAGCAGCTCCAGGGAGCTGAGTGGCAGCACCCAAAGTTTTTCCCACTGAGAAGCCAATCCCGATGCAGTATCAGACTAAGAACTCTCCTTGCTGCTGGAGATCCAAATAAACAGCTAAAACACTCTCGCCAATCACCCATCAGCTTATGAGACATTTTGGCAGAAGCAAGAAAGGAGAAGCTAAAGAAAAGAGATGGGCTTACCCTTGTTTTGAAGGCGGTTGTGGGTTTTGTGTTATTCTAACCTAACTTGCTCGGCCAGTAACTTTTACTTTTTACTTTTCAGTGGTGGGATTCATTTCCTTGGACAGGTTTTAATTTGCCTCCACAGCAAAGAGGAAAACATCCGAGCACTCATCCCCGTTTTGTTTTGTTCTTTTGTCAGGATTATAGATGGCCCTTTGGTCAAGGAAAAGAATATTTTTTCCTGTTTGTTTTCTACTAGAATATTAATGTCTCAGCTACTCCACAATACCTGGAGAGCTAGTCAGGTGTTATTACAAGCTACTGAAATGTTGCACAATTCCGGATAAAGATGTTATTCTGTCCAGTTCTTCTTCTTTTTATTTTATTTCTTTTAATTAAAAAAAAAATAATTAGAATCTATTTAACTCCAACGTATGATGAACACTTAGGAAAATAACAGTTCAAGTGGAAGAATGAACATCCTACTCATCCCTAACAAATCTATGAGCAAAAGTCAGTATGAGAATAACAGTGACACATTTAAACCAGAAGGATTTATAGTCTACCTTTAAACCCTCTCAGGTTTTGGCACAGATCACAGTAAAGAGAAGGAAATGATATCTGCAGAAAAATTAAAAGCCCTTCCTGGGTCAAAAGTGCACCCCTCTTGTGTGCACTTTTTCATGGCTGCAAAGGCAACAAGGGACAGATTCACTGAGGAGCAAGTTCAGAGCCAAACGCACAGCTTTGGTAGATACGAGGAGATACAAGTTCATCTTGAGGTAGGACACAGACCTCAAGATATGCATGAGCAAGTCTTGAAAGATTAATTGTTCATATCTTCCCTCAAATGCTTTCCAGCGTGAAAGCGTCACAAAGGGGCTCAGCAGTTTGTCTGCAAAGAGGCCCTTGGGAAAATTAATCAGAAATAACTTATTTATTTCAAAGGGATAAATCAATTTGTGCTGCCCCACTCTGTGGGTGTATTTTCTTTCCAAACTAGGGCCTTCCACTTCGCTCAAGATCCTTTCTTCCCAAATAAATTCAGCTGAACTAACCACACTGCAATTAGGAGTAAGAGTTGACTGGGGACATAATGGAAAGAGGACAGGAAGACAAGTGAAATCATTTTTTTGAATCATAGCCCCCACCCCAGGCACACTCAGGCTTTTCTGCACTCAGGATCAGCTTTGTGTTCTGGAAAAAACGAGTGAGTAAATAGTGAATAAATAGGGATTCATCCTTCGCTGCTGTGCTCTGCGCAATGAGTGGAGCTGGAAACCCAACCCAGACTTCCAGACTTCAGGGTTTCCCACCATCCCACTTCATCCTTCCTTGCCATGGCCACCTCAGGAGATCTATCATGAAGAGGAGCAAAGTTTTGCCCCTGGGTTAGATCAAGGGAAGGTGTTATGCCCCTTGCTCAGTGCTGGTGAGGTTGGACCTGGAAAACCGTGTCCAGTCTTGGGACTCCCAGTTCAAGAGGTATTTGCAGGAATCAAACAGGTCCCATGGAGGGCTTTGAAGATGGCTAATGATGGGGATGGATATTCTACAAAAAGAGTCTGGGGAGTTGGGTCCCCCCTTTGTTTGTCCAGCACAGGAGGGGTACTCCAAGGATTTTTTTTCGCCTGTTGTCTCATGGGCCCCCACGTTCACAGAAGGGCCACACCTGCAGAGTGCCCTCTACCCACCCACAATACCTTCTCCACCTTCTTCTCCTTCACAGCATTATCCACCAAGACCATTGTGGCCTTTCCTCCAGCTCCACTCAGTAGCACTCAAGTCCCACAGCTGGACCCCCTTTTGGGTCCAGCTTCCAGGTCCCTGCCCACAGATGGATGCGCTCTTACCCTCACTGCCCCAAGCCACAGCTGCGTTATGACTCCAAAGTCCCCAATAAGCGTGGGGGATATAGATTAAATTTCCCTAGTGTGGGCGAACCTCAGAGGGAAATTAGCAACTGTGAGTCAAGGGGATGAAATATATTAGAAGGTTTCATTTACAAAAAAAAAAAAAAAAAAAAAAAAGAGAAGAAAAAAGCCTAATTGCAACATGATTTAAATTTATGGAAGTGGTAAAAAATGCATGAAATCATTTTAGCTCTTATTAGAGGAATATATTTATGTCCCTTTATTTGAACTTCCCCTTTATCAGGAGATACTTCCCTGCCTTTGAAGACAGCTGAACTTTCCCTAGTTATTTGACTAGTCGGAGGAGTTATTCAAATATTCTCTACTATGAATTTGAAATAAAAAGAAGGGAATAATTATAATCAACCATTCACTTGCATTTGCTGGGCTGAGCTGCTTCTGCTGTTGTTTTTTCTTCTTCATCCCCCTCTCCACTCAGCTAGTGAAAAAGAAGCACTGGGGATGAAAGCAGTGCAGGTCACCAGCTCCACCCATCGATATCTCCCTGATGACTGACACTGATAATTTGTCCCCTGCCCTCTGGAGAAGAGGACGTGGAGAGCAGCTGCATTACAGGAGGAGAGTGGAGCATCTGCCAAAGACTTTGCCTTGCTCAAGCCCTGTGTTTTGTCTATCAGACAGATCTTTCTCCACATCTTAACGTTGTAGGCCTCGTTTTGTAAAAGAAAGGGACAACACCACTGGTCTTGGAAGGTGAACTAAGCCAAAAGGTTAGTACAACTCTTAGCTGCATGCTTTATTTATTTGGGAGGGAGGTTCCAACTATCAATGAAATGCTTTTAAGGGTCTATATTTTTTCCTATCGGTGGCAGATTTATCACCAGCATATGAATACCTGCTTATAGATTCCTATAGGTCAACCCCTCTTGTAGGGGGCAAAGGGCTACATTTGCAGGTGTGTGTGTCAGAAGACGCGTGTCAGCACGTGTGCGTGTGCATGCGTGACCGCGAGACAGGCAGGGAAGGGCAGGGCCATGCACAGCCGAAGTCGCATGCTCCCCTGGGTTTGCCGCTCTGACACGGACCTTCAGTGCTTTCCCCATGTCTTTAGAGCATCCTCCATTATTTACGGCGATGAGGCCGCGCTCCCCCTGAGAAGAGCGACCCACTCGCGCGTGTGCAAGGGAACATGCCTCCACTTACTATTGCACGCCTTCCTATTGCACAGCCGTCCTTCCTCCAGGACTCCCTCGCAGACAAGACCTTCATTGGGAAGGGGTTTGCAGGTGCGCATGCGGGTCTGCAGGCCTCCCCCGCAGTCCTTGGTGCAGTCGCCCCAAGCCGACCACGGGTTCCAACCACCTGGGCAAAATCCAGAAAATCCCCGTCAGCTTCAGTGAGAGCCAAACACCCAGGAAGCCAAGGCACTGCTGGCCCAGCAGACCCCACAACATACCCACTGCCAAGCCCCGAAACTGGAATGTCTTTAAATGTGGTAGGACTAGACACCACAGGGTAGCCCAGAAAGTCAAGAGATAGAAGGGGAAGGGAGAAGCATTGTCTTTTCGTTGACCTCTCACCACCTGTTCCTTATCTCTAAACAGGGACTTTGCCTTCCTGGAAACCTTGCCCCATTTCTAACAAGTCTAGCTCTTCCTGTGCTGCTGTGGCAAATAAGTCTTCTCCTCTGAGGAGACCCTGTGCACATTTTGTAGCCTGTTGGTTCCTAACCCCAGAAGGCACTTGCAAAAAACACTTCAAGATACACATCCAGTATCGATGAAGTTGCCTCTCCTTCCTTTTCCCCCACACAAACACGTGTCCCTGTGTGCAGACAGCTTAACGGAGCTGGGAACAGGTAAGGGTCTTATCACCCACTCATCCCCAAGAGGACACTCCTTTTGCCCACACTGCAGATACCACCAGCCACATAGAGGCATTGCTTTCAAGGACAGCTTTGGTGGGGGAACGATATTCCCCTCTAGCACCCTTGCAGCACCCACAGGGAGCAACCTGTGAGGTTCATAAGATGAAGGTGCTTTTTGGCTTCCTTTCCCAGTCATGCTCAGCGTTGGTGTCAGCAACACGCAGCTTTCCCCCTTGTACCACCAGCTACAGCCCCGCAAGCTGGTGGAGCCAGCAAGCCTCTTGCTGCAGGGATGATCCTGCCACTTGCAGAAGGGAAATGCTGAGCCTCTCCAGCCTTCTCCACCCTACGTCTTTCCAGCTTGCTGCCAAGAACAACAAGAAGGCCATCTCAATCTGGCTTGCCACGCACTGGCCAAAGCCTTGCAGCAGGGTGCCTGCTGGGAGCCCAGCAAGGCTTGGTTTTGTGTTGTAAAAAGACAGCAAGAGATCATCCAGGCCCTTCAAGTGATGGATAAGCTGTCACATCTCTCAGTGGTCAGTTGACTCCTCATTGGCCATATGCAGCAGGTTAAAATCTGCTCTGTAATAGGCCCCCGCTTCTAACAGCTGGTGACCACTTTGGCTCTATTGTTTGCCCACCTCACAGGAAGGAGCAGAGGTGGCCCTTCATCCCAGAGGTGACCACTTTCACACGGCTGCTTTTCCTGCTGTGCATTCTCTCATTACGCAATGCTACCCTTGGAGATGCAGCAGACCCAAGGAATTCAGCTATGTGCCATGCCCAGGCACAGATAAATATAATGGGCGAAAGATACAGTTTCTTAAGGAGAGGAAACTCTGGGAGAAAGGTAAATGCTGCTTTGTAAAATAAAAATAAAATAACCTCCCTTTTTTTTTTTTTTTTTCTCACCAAAAGTCAAAGATTTCAGAGATGCAAATGATCCATTTCAGCTGACCCAGCCTCCCTCTATTGCTGTTTATCGGGCAATGGAGCTCACAGCTGTCCTCTGAGCTCTGGTCTCTGCTGTTCCTTACACATCCTAAGCAGGACACCAGCCCTGTCTGGAAAAACAAAGCTCCTCAACCGCCTGGTTATGTACCATGTCAGAATACAGGGGCATTACCTCTTTGCACAGCATAAAGCCTCCGCAGCATAAAGCCATCAGTTCATACTCTCAATACCACCAGCCTAGCTCTGCTCTAACTGTTGCTTCCAAGACAGGAGTGAAAATAAACACACGCTCAGCAACACTTAACGCTGCTGAATGCATTGGAGGCTGCTCAGATACTTAATAATGAAAATAACATGAGAAAACAGAGCAGGGTGGAAACGCAGGCTAGTGAACCTGCCAGCAAGGTGCCCAGAGATCCTGGCAGCGGTGTGGAGGATGGAGTTGTTATTTGCACACAATAAACACTTGACCTTGAGGAAGACTGTCTTTCCCTTGAAAGTCACTTTCTCTGCTGGTTCCTTTTTTTAACAGCGCGAGGAAATGGGCTTCTGTCTCCTATTTCCCGATGGGAGACAGGTTGTGTTTCAGCTGCAAGAGAGGCGACTGGCATAATAGCAGATACCCTGATGCCTTGCTTGAGCTGATTGATAGGATATATGTAACCAGATACATTTAGGAGCTAATCAACTCTTTGCTTGCCCTTTTAAGGATGTCTTTCTTTACTCTCACTCCCTCGCAGATTAGGAGTGGGGCTGGGGAAAGGAGAAAGCAGCTCCGCACAAGCCTTGGCTACCCTTGTGATTTATTTGCTAGGTGTGCTTTTTTGAGTCAAAATGCATAACTGCTCCAGTGTTTTGAAAGGTCATTTTCGATTGTGTTCGTAAGCAAAATACAGACTGGTTACCCCAGCTGGATTGCCTGTTATGGTGTTCCCAGTTTGATGATGGGTTATACAAACAGATCTGCATTTTAGGATGTAACCTATTATGATACATTAAACCCTTAAAAATATATAGGAATATATATATTTCTGCTCAGTGCTCAGTATCACTACAGGAAAAAGTGGGCGATAGTGTAGGTTCTAGTCTATGACTTCTTTGTACTCTTCTTATCCTCAACAACAGGAGAACCAGTCAAAATAAGATAAAATCCATTATGATCTCAAACCCTTAACTGGAATGAGATCTCTTTATGAGGTTGAGCACAGATAACTTCCTTCCTCTCCTTATTCCCCAGTTTCCATCCCATTTGTGAGTACTAAAGAGAAGCTAGTGAAGTACCAGAACACTTATTAAATCAACACAGGCGTTTATAGGCAAGACAAAGGTATTCCCCACTTTATGGAGTAGTCCTTTTTTATCATCAGGTTGTCCCATGGTCCTGACAAATGAAATACTGCATGTTATTTATCCTGTTTATTGGCTGTCAGATAAACCTTTTGAAATCTCCCTTCTTTTCCTGGGTGTAGTCATTCACTGTTTCAAGTGATTTGTCTTTTTTAGTGGTGCTGTAAACAAGCAGTTAAGGGCCTATTCTATGAAGTTATACCCATCCCATCTCAGAGAGGGAAAAAAATGCTGTGCCATGAGGAAAACGCTTGGCTCTTCCGCCCACTCCTTGAAAGCATCTGGCTGGTGGAAAGGGGTGGCTGGTCAACAAGAAGTGAATGAGCGACAATGGCTGCAGAGCAGCTGAGCTGTGGCAACGTAGAGACGCTTTTAGCCCAGTGCAGATGTTGCGAAGAGACACAAGTGGGATTTAGTCACTGCAGTGGCTGCATTCATGCCCCATCACTCAGTTCATCAGGAGTGACTTGTTGAGCTGCAACAACCCTCATGGACTCCCCATCTTCCAGGAAATGTTCATTCCAACCTGTCTGCCACAAAATTCCCTGCTCTGCCCCTTTTTACATTTCAAGTATGGGGTTGGAGGAGACCTCGCTGATGTCGGGAAACGAATAACCCATGTGAAATACAGTGCAGAATCCCACTGAAGTTAGTTCCTTTGCAGACGGTCCCTTTTGCCCCTGGAGTCCTGTTTCACCGGCTCTCAACAAACTGCCGCACCCTGCTGATCGATGAGAGTTGAGTTGCCATCTGTCCTTAATCCAGAAATAATGAGTCTGCTGCAACTGCTTTATGACGGATTTTGTTTTTCAAAAGCACTGGCGCCTGGGAAGGTCACATACATACTCAACCCGTTCCCACTTAGCGAAGTTATGCTCAGCTCCAGCCTTGCAGAACTGCAGACCTTTCTCACTTTGCTCTTTACTCCCTTTAACTGGAGTAGCTGTGGCTCACACCTCCAGTTCCAGAGGTTCCCATCACAACCAGCAGCTATCACCTCAATCACACAGCAAGGTCGGCTTTGCTTTTTCTTTTTTTTTATTATTATTATTTTTTATTTTTTGAGAACGGTCCTTGCCCGTAGCTTGATTTTTGCAAAGGTGGCTGTCGCATGTGAGGCTGCTGCTCATGGGACTGTTTGGAGTGCCTTGGAGTCTGTCATTCAGGGAGGCCTTTAATCCAGTTTCTAAGGGGCTTTTTGATCCTCCCTAGTTGGTTCTTATCATGATCACGTACTAAAACAAATTACTTTTCACGCTAGGCTGATTCCATGCATTCTAATTCTCCACAGTTAAATGGAGAAAATTTCAAGATGGTCAGAATCAACTGGCAAGCTCATATTTGGTATTTCTTGTTCTGAATCTTAAGCAGAGATGCCAAAAGAATAGGTCTTTCCTACTACAAATTAACTGAGAGAGCTCCACTTAGACGCCTCGTCCAAACACCCTTGATCTTTGGGAAGATTTGCATCCTGATCCGGAGTTTATCTTCGCAGCTGACAGCTGCGATGTGTCTCAGATGCCAGTCAATCATGCCTTTTAATTTAACAGCAATGCCTTAAATTAGATGGCAGCGACAACAGCAAAAACTAAAGAATCAACACAACACAATCAATAGAGCACAGCGAAAGGGTCTTTGCTGACACACTACATCCATCTCCGATTTTGTTTTTTTGGATTTAGCCTTCCACTGACCCCAGCTGCAGATACTTCTTGCTGGCAGCTCTCTCAAATTTGGCAGGCCAGGACATCTTGTGTCTGAAAAACATGCCGAAACTACATAAAGCCACCACAGTTTTGTGTGCTACCCCTGGAAATTTTTGTAGTAGACCTTCTATCTCAGTATCCGAGGGCCTGAGAATCAGCAGCAGCTGACAAATGAGTGAAAAAAAAAAGTTATTTCTTATGCAAACAGGGGGAAGGATCCTGAAAGGAGATTAAGAGTGAGAATGTCTTATAACATCTGAAAGTTAAATTTGTTATACAATGGGGAAAGCGAGAGAGCTGCTCCATAGGATTTTATCACTCTGCTTTCTTACTATGCTGGGAAAGAGCAAGTCCAGAAGGGGCTATTTTGAAGACAGCCTTCTATTACACAAAACAGTGATCTTTCCCTGGAGAGCCATGCATTCAGTTTGCTACTTCTGTGGAAGAAAAGAAAAAAAAAAAAATCTTTCAGGAAGACGTCCCCGCCTCACGCCCCATGCGATGAAAGCTTATGGCAGCACAAGAGAGCTGCTCTAGTGGTTCATTCTCCGCCCTTTCAAAAATAAATCCCACGTAACACTTTGCTGTTTTGCACATTGTGAACACTAATATCAAAACAACCCCCCCAAGTTCCCTAGCAAGCAAAATAATTCCTTCCAAATTCATACAGACTTCATCTTTCAGATGGCAAAGCTTTTGGTGAATGATGTATTGAACATGACACCTCCCTTATTGATCTAGAGACAACAAAATGAAAAGGCTGGGGGTAAGTGCCGCCTTCTGCCCAACGTCCATACTGTGTATCATGAGCTCTGTTAGGTTATCCACCTAATGACAAATTTAGTTAAACACAAAGACCTAGAGATGATCAAAGAAATATAACAGGGCGGAGGCACCTTGGTAACCTACTGAGTGAAAATGGACCATGCACAAGGCGTAGAAGACGTATCTGTCCCTGGTGTGAAACCACTATTGTGAGTCATTGTGAAAGACACTTTTAGGAGTGTCATGAAAACCAAGGGGTCCCTTGCCTAAAGGGTTATAGGACTTATTGTCCTGTAGAGAAAAGAGAATTTCTCTCTTTGAGAGAGTTTGGGGATTGTGCAAAACTTCCTTTGGGATGCTCAGGGGTGGGGTGGAAGGGAAGAGGTCAAGGCTGATCCATTTACAAACTACCAGCCGACTTCAAGCTAAACTAGCCAGCAAGTAGGATAGGGGAGATCCAAGACAGAGGCATTGATCTGCAGGATCATCTCTTCTGTGCTGCGTGTGTGTTTACGTCGGATAAACTCCGTATTAACAACAACCATAATCGTACATTAAGACTTCCCTCCATGGAAAGGAGACAGGTGGGCATGGGAAAATTATTAAGATGGAATAAAAGTTCATAAGTGACCAGGACAAGGTAACCAGGGAACGGCTGTGCATTGTCTGTTCCAATATTGGAATCGAGGGGTGTCAAATGAAACTAGCAGAAGGCAGGAGCAAAAGCAGCGAAGGACATAATTCACAGGCACAGAGCGCTGTCAAGCTGTGCAACACTTGTCACAGCGTGTAAGAGGTACCAAAATTTCTATGAGTAAAAAAAGTAAGTGAGGGAAATGCATGAAAGAGAAACACACCAAATACTATCAGAGGCAAAGACAGCAGCTCTTACTCAGAAGGTCTCTGGGCTGCAAGTTGCTGAAGGCTGGAAGGATGCTGTATGCTTGTCTGGTTCTGTTATTTTCCCTTGGTAACCACTGCCAATGAGAGGATATTGAGCTGAAAGACCCCTGATCTGGCCAACAAGATGGTTTCTGGTGCTTTCCCAGTTGGTTGGCCTCTTCCTACCTTAACTCTATTACTATGACTCTCTTTCATGGAGTTGAGCTCAGAGCACAGACAGCTCAAGGTCAAACCAGTATTCCCCATGACCATTCAAAAAAGCTGCTGGAATCACTCACTTCTGGGTACCCACATAAGCGATGTGATTTTTCAAAGCTGCTGGGTGGGTGGCCAAAGCTTTCCATTGATTTCCATAACATTCACGAGTCCCTGCAAATGAAGGTAAAGAGGCCCAATTTGGACACATATTTAGGACCAGCTTCAATCTCCCCCTACTCTGCAAATCACTTAAGGAGGATGGAAATGAGGCCACAGAGCTCAGCTTTCGAGGAAACCCGGCATAAAGCTGTTCTTATTGCATGAATCCCTGCAAATGAAACACTAGGGATAAAGAGGGATTATTTATGTGGAAATAGTGGGGGAGGTGAGCAGGGAAATGAGAAAGGGAATGTTTAGTCTGGAGCGGGAGATCAAATAGGACTGTGGAAAATTCTTCCCCTAAGAAAGCCGTAGAGGCCTAATCACTTAACTTATTTCAAAGCAGAGCAGGCAAAATATCAGAGAACAGACTTGTGAAGAAAAATCCAGTATGCACCACCGGGGAGGAATGAAATGCTTTCCCGCCCTGAACCTCTCTGATACTGTATAAATCACATCATAGCGGAGTTCACACGCTATTTGCTTCTTCAAGTTATTGCAGACCTCGGTGCAAAGCACAGAGGGGACATATTAGCATAGACACATGCGTGCCTCTGTACGGTGATAAATATATGAACACATTAAAGTCTAACTGTGGAGCCCAAGTTGATGATTGAAACCTTTCCTGATACGAGTGTCACTATCTATTTTCATAAAAGCCTGTTCAAATAGGAAATCAAAGAAGGGCATTTGTGAAATTTCCTTTCATGTTCCATCTGCCCTGGCTTGAAGGGTCTCGGTTTCGCCAAACGTGTTTTCACCTTTGAAAAGGCATAAAGCACAGGCAGAACACTGCGTAAACCCATAAATGCAGTGACATGTTGTAACACTTAGAGCTTTGCAAGCCTGATGTAATTTCAGCTTGTTCCCTGAATAGTATTTCCAGCTGAAGGATTTCTATGGTCCCCAAGATCGCAGTTTCTCAGTCCTCCACGAGCTACGACGTATTTCTCTTTGTTATTGTCGCCTCTGCAAGATGAACTGGGGAGGGGCTGAGAAGCTAAAAGACTCGCCCGCAGTACCACAGGGCACCTGCTGTATGGCACAGAGAGGAGTTAAATTTTCTTGAGGTAAGCATCTTACAGGAGGACACAGAGTAAATCACCCAGGAGGACAACCCAGGAGTCAGGTGTCACCCGCCCAGAGCAGTTTTGCCAAGGAGACGCCGCTCTGCAGGCACTATTCGCGGCTCACAGCACTCCTGGCTCCGCTAACTGCTCCCAAGACGGAGCCAGAAACGCGAACTCCAGCGCAATGCTGAGGCAGCCGCCTTGGCAGTTATTAAACCAAATATTTAATGACGTTTTGATACGCACAGCCAAACCCTCTTCACACAGAGATGTCAGTAATAAGGATTTTGCCTGGAAGGGGAACGGAGGTGGTTGAAAACCACATGAAAGCGCTCGGTGTGTGTGCACCTCTGAGGAAGGCGGGTGAACAAGCAAGTTGTCAGCAGGCATTTCTCCCTTCGGTGTCCTCTCCTTCGCAGAGCTGTCGGTTACACTCATCCTGCAGTGGGAAGATGCTAATCCTGGCTGCCTTGCTGGGCAGAGACTGCCTTTACCAGCTCATCCTTTGACACATCGTTAGTGTTTTTCATTGCAGAAGGGAACAGGATTTAGGCTTGTCTCTGTGTGTAGTTTCTGTCTCTGTTTCTCATTAAATCCCCTCGTTAACAGAGGGATAGACAGAATGGTCCGATCACGTGCCACTTGGACAACATGAGTGAAAAAATGAGGGTGGTGAGGCACTGGAACAGGTTGCCCAGAGAAGTTGTGGATACCCCATCCCTGGAGGTGTTCAAGGCCAGGCTGGATGGGGTTTTGAGCAACCTGGTCTGGTGGGAGGTGTCCTTGCCCATGGCAGGGGGGTTGGAACTAGATGATCCTTAAGATTTCTTCCAAACTAAACAATGATTCTATGATTCTATGAAAAAATCTAGTGGAGTTAAATGCTGATATACGTCTAAGGGGTTAGGACGCAGAGCAGAAAGGAGCTTATCTGCAAACCAAAATAGGGGGTCAATAAGGACTGCATGCCCAGGGAGCTCAGGAGGTCACTTTGCTGAGAAAAAATACCCAGCAGTGTCCAAAAACAGTTAAAACACCCCTTGAGAGAGATGTTGTCTGAAGTGGATGGCTTGGGACCAGAAATTGCATTGTACTGGTAAGCATCTGAGATCCTTTATTGGATTGACCTCTCCCACTGGGAGCAGCAATGACATTATGGATTAATGCCCAGGACCATTCTGAGCATGGCAGGATCCAGTCTCAGCCTTGACAACATAATGTAGAGCTATGTCTGCACTTGAGGTGTCCAGAGTGAGTAATGGGGTTACTGTACCAGGACAGGTCATGAAGACGAGGAACAAATCTGCGTGCCTTTTACCCTCCCCTGCCAGACCCAGTGCTCCCAAGGGAGCAAAACAGAACTACAAAACATGCAGTGATGTGCACCATCTTCCTCTTTACTCCTCTCTTTTTCAGGGATTTGGGGTCCTTGATTGGACCATGGTGGGAAGGGGAGGAAGCTTTCCACTCCAAACCCCACCGTATTGGGAAGTGATTTCCCTCCTGGATGTGCTGTTCCTAAAAGTGTTAAAAAAAAAGAAGGAAATCTTTAAAGGTATTCATATCTTGTAGGATGGAAAAGATCAGATTAAGTTGAAACCCTGAAATTTCTACTGGATGCACCCTTGGCCTGGGCAGAGTTTGCCCAAAGTTTGTACATAATCGGTGAATATTAGTAGTGATAAAGGATGTGCACAGAATTTAGAGGCACTGTGTAGCATACAGGGCCAAATTTTTCCCTGTATGGAATTGTGAACTCTAGAGAAATGCACACTTTCACCTCCACACAGGTCTCTGAAGGCCATCTGAGCTGTGCTATGAGCCTCTGAAACACATCATATACCATTGGTAGTCATTTTCCACAAAACATGTCTCTCTCTGTTCTCTGGGATACCAATTACAGTGGGCCATCTGGTAGGAGATCAGGTCCTTGGCATCACAAATCTTTAAGTTAGCCATGAAGTCTTTAATCCCTTGGTCTTTGCAGGGTCTCTGATTTATTTCATAGAATCATAGACTCGTAGAATCTTTTGGGTTGGAAGGGAACACAAAGATCTTCTAGTTCAAACCCCCTTACGGTGGGCAGGAACAATGATGCTGAAGACTCAGTATTACCATTCTTCTTGCTGTCAGTCTGTAATCTTCTCACCATTAATTGAGCATTATTGGATGCTCGAATTAATCAGAGTATTTTGGAAATGGCGGGACATGGTTCTTTGAATCTGCCAGTGTTTAAGGTAGGAAACAGGAATCTAAGGTATGAGCAAATCCACCTTGGGAATCCTGGCTGAAGCTGAGTGAAGGGGACTTCTTATATAGCAAACACCTGGTCAGTGACAGTGATTTCATCAGTGTGTTCCACGGGTAACTGGGACCACCATGTGCAGTTCAAGGAGAAGTTTAAGGAGCCAGCAGCAGCAGTTCTGCATCTGGCCACGTGGTATCCAGCATGCCTTAGATCAAGGGCAAGAAATCAATATCATCAATCTTGATCAACATTATAATTAAGAGGTTAATATTGATCTTTTGACATTGATGCTAAGGTGTGGTAGGTGCGTGAGTCATTAGCATCGTTACTGGCGATCTGAAGTTGGAGCACTGTAAAACAGACTGCAGGCACAGCAATTCACTCACAGAGCCCTTAGAGACACTGGATTATAATGATTAAAGCAATTCTCGGCCTGAATCATAAACGACTGTTCCCAAAGTCATCACCTATTCTATCAATGCTGAGAGGGGAGTACTCACACATGCCCATTATCACGGAATCACGGAGTTTTCAGAGTTGGAAGGGACCTCTAGAGATCATCTAGTCCAACTCCCCTGCTAAAGCAGGATTGCCCAGAGCACATTACTCAGGACTGCATCCAGGCGGGTCTTGAAAATCTCCAGAGAAGGGGACTCCACAACCTCCCTGGGCAGCCTGTGCCAGTGTTCTGTCACCTTCACAGTGAAGAAATTTTTCCATGCATTTGAACGGAACTTCCTATGTTCTAACTTGTGCCCATTGCCCCTCGTCCTGTCACTGGGAACCATAGAATCATAGAATCATAGAATCATAGAATCAGTGAGGTTGGAAGGGACCTTTAAGATCATCAAGTCCAACCATTAACCTACCCTGATAAAAACACCACCACTCCTAAACCATGTCCCTAAGCACCTCATCTACCCTTTTCTTAAACACCTCCAGGGATGGTGAATCCACCACCTCTCTGGGCAGCTTATTCCAATGTTTAATAACCCTTTCAGTGAAAAAATGCTTCCTAACATCTAATCTAAACCTGCCCTGACATAACTTGAACCCATTTCCTCTTGTCCTATCACTTGTCGCCAGGGAGAAGAGGTCAGCTCCCATCTCTCTAAAACCTCCTTTCAGGTAGTTGTAGAGGGTGATAAGGTCTCCCCTCAGCCTCCTCTTCTCCAGGCTAAACAACCCCAGATCCCTCAGTCGTTCCTCATAAGGTTTGTCCTCCAGACCCTTCACCAGCTTTGTAGCCCTTCTCTGGACACGCTCCAACACCTCAATGTCCTTCTTGTAGTGAGGGGCCCAAAACTGAACACAGTACTCGAGGTGAGGCCTCACCAGTGCCGAGTACAGGGGGATGATTACTTCCCTAGTCCGGCTCACCACACTATTCCTGATGCAGGCCAGGATGGTGTTGGCCTTCTTGGCTGCCTGGGCACACTGCTGGCTCATGCTCAGCCGGTTGTCCACCAACACCCCCAGGTCCTTTTCTGCCAGGCAGCTTTCGAGCCACTCCGCCCCCAGTCTGTAGCGCTGCATGGGGTTGTTGTGACCCAAGTGCAGGACCCGACACTTGGCCTTGTTGAACCTCATACCATTGGCCTCAGCCCATCTGTCCAGCCTGTCCAGATCCCTCTGCAGGAGGGATTGAAAATTGATTGAAATCATTGAAAAGAGCCTGGCTCCATCCTCCTTCAACCCACCCTTTAGATACTTGTATGCCATAATAAGGTCTCCCCTCAGCCTTCTCTTCTCCAGGCTAAAGAGTCCCAGCTCTCTCCGCCTTTCCTCATAAGGGGAGATGCTCCAATCCCTTAATCATCTTAGTTGCCCTTTGCTGGACTCGCTCCAGCAGTTCCCTGTCCCTCTTGAACTGGGGAGCCCAAAACTGGACACAGTATTCCAATTGTGGCCTCACCAGTGCAGAGTAGAGGGGGAGAATGACCTCCTTCGACCTACTGGCCACAATTATGTCCCTTCAAAGTCCTAGAGTGACACAAGGAAAAGCAACTCCAACTGGTCCTACAGGCAGCAGACTTGTGGTCTCATCCTGTGTTTTTACCCTAAAAACCAAATAGGAATTGAGCTCTTGTTCTTCATAATGGCTTGATGCAGAATGGCCTTTGTGGTCACGTTACCTTGCTACAGGTGAGGTGTCCCTCTGACTTCTGTGTCTGATAAAAGAAAACCTTTTCCCCAATGAACATCTGAAGCGTCTTCATGAGCATTTTCTAACCTTGAGTCTTTTGAACCATGATACACATAGTCTTCAACCAACAGAGATGAAGGTCTGTCCTGCTTAAAAACATTCTTTTATACAGACAAATCTGACATGAAACTCCCTTGATCTGAGGTCCTGCTTAAAAAGAGAAAGGCACAGTACTGAAAGCACAGATGATGAGGATATGCCACGAAGGCTCAGCATTTACCCAGGCATTTGTAAATGATTTTTTTCTGTTACTCATATATGTCATTTATATTCCAGCACTGTTAAGAGGCCTTGAGTAAGATGAGAGCTGTCCTGGGATTGGCACTTTACAGGCAAAACAGTCACAGACAGTCCTTGATCCTAAAAGCTTGCATTAGGCAGTGTCGAAATACTGCTGGGATTGGTACTACAGAGTGAGAGAGGTGAATGTGCATGGAGAGGGAAGAGGAGAGGAGTGGGTATATTAACCGATATACAGAGCTTCAGACTATTTTACAAATTATTGACCGTACTTTAATATTAACCATCGTGTGCATTAGGTATTTATTTTTTTTTCTATGAGAAAACGCAGACAAACATCCCTGAGCTATAAGATTGTCTGCACAAATGGGTGGGTTCTGAACAGGCTGCGGGTGTTATTTTCCTCCCAGCACATTCCCCAAAACTGAGCGGAAATTAATCTATACAAGAATAGAGGATGGAGACAGGAATAGAGGATGGAGCCTGACAGCGGAAGATTTCTCTGCGTCCCTTTTCCCTTTTGTCACCATTGATGCTCCGAAGAGTCATGAGTGGTTGAGTTATCATTGATTGCCAGGACTATTCAGGATGGAGTGCCAATACACAAGCGATTCATTTTCCTCTAACACTCCATGAAACTAAAAATGTGGTTAAATCCTGTCTGGATAACCACATGAATACAACCCCAGGAGTTCAGCCTTGCTCTCCATTCCTCTCTCCATGACTCGTATCTGAATCCATGACATACACGTGGCACGTGGCACCTGTTCCACGTGGCACCTGTTCCACATGGCACAAAAGGATCGTGGTGGTCAACTCCAAGTAAGAGATGCAGCCCCCTCAGACCCCAGACCAATACCTGCTTGATTTCAGCCTCTCTTAACATGCCCATTAAATCCCATCATTTATCTCTCTGCAGCTGTCCACAAAGCCTTTCTGATAAGTACAATCCAACACCTCCCCTAGCAATATTGACTGCTTGTCCAGCAATTCTCACTTCACACAAAGCAAACAACAGCTAATAATTATATATACTAATTACAAGTGACTGTCAAGTTGTGTCATATTTTATTTTTCTTTGTGGTCATCTGGGATGGTCCGTGATGGCCAAAAGCAGAAAGCTGAGTGAAGGACAGATCTGCACTGCGTGGCTTCAGAGGGTTCCCAAATGTCTCACATTGGATATATCTTTTTTGAGCACATCAGTATGAGCCAAGAGCAACATCTACTGGCCAAGCTGTTTAGTAAGACCAAGTGTAGATCTGGCACAACCCATGGATTTTACAGATCACAACACATCTGTGAGATATTTTTAGCTATTACCCCAACACAAGGGTGAGCACCAGCACATCCCAGCTGTGGAAGTTATCATCGAAGCAAATATCTCAGCCCTGCACATCTGGATCTAGCTCATATCCATGCTTAATCTGAAATTTGCTGTTCAAGCCCACCATGTCCTGGGTAGTGCATCTTGGTAGACAGTAGTTATCTGTGCATCTCCATTTCTTCATAGCATAGTGCTCCTTGCACTTCCTATAAAGTGTTCCAGGGCTGAAGCACTCTTGAAGGTGAGTAGCAGTCCAGCTATTGACACCAAAACTGCAAGAAACTTACAGTGGAGGGTATTCAAGCGGTCTAACTTTAGACATCAAAAGAATAGGGTCCAAATTTGGAGGCTAGGCATGTTGGTGTGTCTGCTGCTGGGGGTGGGGGTGAGCTAACAGCACACATGTGCATATCTCAAGGTGGGGCTCAGCATAAAAAATGATGCTGGTAAAGCTGGATAATGAGGAAAGAGGGCAGGAAGGGATTTCACCCTCCAAAAGAGTCTGTCCAGGTGTGTTAAATTCAACAGTGTTTTCAGCCCTTGTTCTTCCTCACCCTCAGCCTCTCCCTTCACAATCCTTTTCTACAGGGAGTGTGGGAATGAGTGGGAATGAGAGAGAGAAATTGTTGAAGCTACACTCAATAAATGGAAGGAAAAAAAGACTGTGAGTTCATCTTATTAGGAAGACTGAGTCAAAAACTCATTAATAACAGGTATAACTCATGTCTCCATCTCTGTGGCCTGGAGGACAGGGCCTTTTGGGCTTTGATGGGTGAACAGCTCTCTAAGGAACTCCAAATAAATTACACATAAAATATAATTTCCTACCCTCAAGAGAGCCATTTCTCCCTGCAGAGCAAGATTTAAAAGGAAGTACAAGTGAAGCAGCTTTATCTATATTCTGAGCTTACTGCAAGATCACATAAAATCCTCCAAAGCATTGCCAGAGTGAGCAACATCTCAGCTGGTTTTAGAGGTCTATGGTACAGATGTGTCTAACTGAGCACTTCATAATTAAAGGAGGAAAATAGGCATTTTTAGAGTGTAGACTGTCTATTTCACCATCTTGCTTTAGCGTGAGGTTCACCCCAGAAATGCTCATTTGTCTCTGTTGATTGTAGGAGACCAAATGACCTCCTTAGACGTCAAGGATGTTATTTCATAGAATCATAGAATCAGTGAGGTTGGAAGGGACCTTTAAGATCATCAAGTCCAACCATTAACCTACCCTGATAAAAACACCACCACTTCTAAACCATGTCCCTAAGCACCTCATCTACCCTTTTCTTAAACACCTCGAGGGATGGTGAATCCACCACCTCTCTGGGCAGCTTATTCCAATGTTTAATAACCCTTTCAGTGAAAAAATGCTTCCTAATATCCAATCTAAACCTGCCCTGACATAACTTGAACCCGTTTCCTCTTGTCCTATCACTTGTCGCCAGGGAGAAGAGGTCAGCTCCCATCTCTCTAAAACCTTCTTTCAGGTAGTTGTAGAGGGTGATAAGGTCTCCCCTCAGCCTCCTCTTCTCCAGGCTAAACAACCCCAGATCCCTCAGTCGTTCCTCATAAGGTTTGTCCTCCAGACCCTTCACCAGCTTTGTAGCCCTTCTCTGGACACGAGAATTCCTTTGGTTAAAGGAATCCTTTTCATAGCATGGGGAACTGAGAGATGGCAGAGAACCCTAAGTTGTTAAAATGGGCGGGAACCACAAGCTAAAAATGCATAAAATGAGAAGGAACGAGCCTGCCTGCTGCAGGCAGGTGGTGAACTTGCTTTACATGGGTGACTCGCCTGCTGACTCACAGCCACATCCAACTGCCCATTTGGCAGTCTCCTTTCAGGACACAATGTCCAGGTGTTCCTTGCAGACAAGATTGAAAGCAGGACATCTGAGGTCTGCAGGGAGCTGTGCCCTTTGAAGGGGAAAGGACCAGCAGAATCAAAGGACTCGGGACTTTCTGGTCAGACTTGCTAGAAGTCTGGTGTATGATCTCGGAAGAGATATCTTCCCTCTGTCTCTGTTCCCTAAGCTAGTGAGGGTGTCTGATCACAATGGGGAATATGATGACATAAGAGGGTGCTGAAACTGGGCAGGAAAGGCAAATTTTGCTCTTTTGATCTACAGAGACAGATCCCAGCTGGAAGAAGTCCTGTGCATATTTTACTGAGCCTGGTGCAACTCAATCCTCATCAGACCCTTCAGTTCCAAGCTTCAGCCAGAAAGGGACCATAACCAAACCCACCTCCTTCCACAGGCGTGGTACCTGTCAACATAAGCAGTTAAGACAGAAAGGCAGGTTCATCTTCTGCTTGATTCTGGTCCATAGATGGTGGCACAGCTGAGTCTTTGTTAGGCTCTCTTAGGCTCCTAGCACCTCGCAGGGAGGACAGACAGGTTCTCACAGGGATGCAGGTTACCCTGCTCCTCCAAACTGCCTCCAGGACTAGCACAGAGAAATGGTGGTGAGTACCCAAGGCCAATGACAGTGAAACTGGTCCAGGAAGATCAGGCTGCTCATTAAGGCTCATTTTACCTCTTCCTGACAATGCCTGGCCTTATCCGATGGTTTGTGGGCACTACAATGACTTCTACCTGGTTTCACACTCAAGTTTATAGACGAGGCTCCAGCGCAGCACTCTTGGGAAAACAGGGAAAGGCCACAGCCAGTTTGAGTCTTCCTTCTTTCTACCAGACTGTAATCTCTTGGTTACAGCAAACAACACATGGAAAGCTTTAAGGGAAAGTGCCTCCTTGTGCATGGAAAGAAGGAGTCCCCCTTACATCTAACAAAAAAGATTACTCGGCTGCAGAAGCACTGAGGTTTGGTTTCAGCCCCTTGCTTCCCAGCTGGCCCCTATTTCTGGATAATAGGTTGAATCAAAATGCAGCATCTAAGCAGATGGGACGGTTGAGGTTTTCTGATCCCTGACTGAGCAGGCACATGAAGATGCACACAGGTAATGCGTGAGCGGAGGCCAAATAAAGAACAGAACATAAAACCAAGACAGGAGGGGCACTAACCTAAAGGGAAAGGTCGAGCTCTTGTGTCTCCTTGAATAATGCAAGGAGCAAAATATTCTGTTACCAGCCTAGGGAGCAGACAATTAAAACACTACTTGAAGCAAATGTCTCCCGACTCTGGCTCAGAATTTCAATTAGTCTGCAAAGTCTTATTGCACTTAAGTGCAGGTTAGTGACATTTCAGGAAGGAGAGATTGATTGGGAGCTGGGTTACAGCTCAGCCAGCGGGGATCATGTCTAGGGGTCTGTCCTCAAAAACAATGTGTGATCTCTGCATGGCATTTTCCTTGTTTTGCTCCTTTATGTTTCCTATGAGAATGAATAATCCCAGTAGCCAGAGCCGTGTCCCCTCCTTTCAAACACTGCCTTATTTTCTGTCTTGCTTTCCTCTAATCTTTTCTTCCTATAGCCTTTTTCAATGTACTTTAAGCATTCTTAGGTGTTCAAACAGTGTTTCCTGTGGCGCTCTCTTCCTCCTAAGGTTGTAAACCTTTTCTTGTCTCAACAATTAGGCTCTGACTTCCAGGAAACTATTTTCATATTGGTTTACCAGCTTTGCAGAGCCAGAAAAATCAGGAGATTGTCTGCCACTGTCCCTGATGGGCAGTGACTTCTGAAATGCTGAATTTGGAAAAGCTGGTGAAAATAAAGGGGGGACATAGTGCAGTATCACAGCATTACCTGTCAAAATACACCTGCAGGTATAAACAGCCTCTCTCCAACTATACTGTCTGCAAAGAAAAGTGGGAAAATACCATCAACCAGCTCGAAAAGAAAAGAAAAGAAAAGAAAAGAAAAGAAAAGAAAAGAAAAGAAAAGAAAAGAAAAGAAAAGAAAAGAAAAGAAAAGAAAAGAATTATTGGAAGCCACCAAGTGTGCATCAGGGAAAACCCAGTAGCTGGTAAGCCCAGGCAGGACCAGCCACCAGGTCCTTTTGCATAGAAGATCCCTGCTGTGGTTAGATGTGCCTAAGATAACTACAATTTTTTGGGAGACGAGCGTGAAATCAAACAGGGCAATGGCTAACAAGCATGCAGATACAATAGATTTTCTTGCCATAAGTGACTGAGTGTGGGAGACAGGATTTTTTCCATAAGACAATCCTAAATTTATCTCCATGCGCCAACCAGGCCTCTTTTGCCACCATTTCTCATACATCCATACACAAATGCACTGACTATTACAAACGTCACTCAAAATGAAACCCTCCCAGAACGAAACATGCTGATCAGCATGACCAAAAACTCTACCAGGGGCACACACTGGATGAGATGATGAGCAATGCAAATAATCAGATAGGATTAAGTTTTCCCCTACAAAAAGCTGTAGGTAAATGAGCCTCATTTGGACCTGTGATGGACACATTGATGGACAAGCTGAACACGTGCTGTGCTGTTAGCTCTACCTTCTGCTCAGAGGTGGTGACTTTCTTTTTTCATCACAACGCGTTACCCAGGACAGTGATGGAGTCCCCATCCCTGGAGGTATTTAAGAGTTGTGTAGATAGAGTGCTCAGGGACATGGTTTAGTGGTGGGCTTGTCAGTGTTAGGTTAATGATTGGACTAGATGATCTTACAGATCTTTTCCAATCTAGGACGTACTGTGATTCTTTGATAAATGGATAATATTTTTTTTTTTCTCCATAAATCTGCTGAATTGGTTTCTGGACCTATGGACTCTTCAGTGCTGGCAGTGTCCTGCAGTGAGTGGTTCCACAGACTCACGGTGCAGCGCCTTGGCATGTTGGGCTCAACTACCAGTCAAAAAGCCCCGCTGAAAGCCAGGGTGTATTAGCTCAGTAAGACACTAAGCTGTTTATATGAATTCTGGCTGGTCTGGGGACAGACAAAGCTTTTACAAAGCCTGTTTTAAATGCATCCCCTCCTTCAACCACTGTGGAGACCCCACCAGCATGTGCTGGATCTGCTGGGGCAGAAAGGCTACAGCTCCAGAGGCTCTGCATGTCTCTGGGTGGGCAGAGGTAACCACTGTCTGAACAAGTCCTATGACAAAGAGAGATACGCTGGATCAATACTGACTCTTTTAGCTTTCTATGACCTTAACTAACTCTCTACAGCCTCCAAAGATGCTTTTGCACATAAATTTCTGTATATAGGCAGGTGTGCGTCAGGAAAATACAACAAGCTGTGAAGAAACTTTTCCTCCTTCACTTTCTTCCTCCTACATGACCAAACCCTCCCAGATAAACTGCTTTGGTCCCAGTATGGTCATCTTTCAGGTACGGACTTGCACAGCGTTAAGCAGCAGCTTTCTTCTTAAGAAGCAAACCAGCTGCAGCAAGGCCAGCTCTTATCCTGCCTTTTCCATTATGGTCCCAAACATTCCTCATGCAGGGTTTGTAGGTCCTTCCCACCCCTTGGCCATAAAGGAGGGAGCCACACGAGTAGCTCTAACATCAGACACTGCCAGCCTGCACAGAGCAGACCTGGCAAAAACCTTTCTCCAAAAAGCCAGCCTTTGTCTTTGGGAATGGACATGATTGTGTTGAAAGGCAAATATTTGCCAAAGAAGGTCTTGCTGGGTTCTTTGGGGATCTCTGCACATCCAGGTTAAATTACCGGTGCACTCTCTTTGGGAGCACAGGAGTAAAACATAATTTTTTAATTTTTTTTTTTTCACCAAATGGTGTTTTCTTCTCCCTTGGTCAGCTGTGAAAAAGCTTTCATTATTGGAGGAAACTCCATTTTGTGTCATCACTCATCCTTTCCCACGGAGCCATTCAGGGCCCACATGAACCGCAGCAGCTCAGAAACGACCCCAGACCCTTGAAAGCATCCTGGAGGTTTTCAAACACCCCTTCAACAGATTGCTCCTCTTCACATCTGTGGAGTAAGATGGATCGATGGGGGACCCAGGAGGGTTATTTTGCTTATGAATTATTTACACCCACTGGGTGATATTTCATTTTAGACTGGCCTTGTTTTACGCTTGTAATTTTTAATTCTTATAATTCCACCTCCAGCAAGCAGAGGCTCCTGAGAGCACTAGATTATATCTCAGTGGGCACACTCTCAAATGGATAAATAACCTCTCCTCTGCTGACAGCACATGGGAGGTGGGCTGGGCTTTCAGTGAGGTTAGATTCCACTCTCCCCCCACCCCCCAGCCCCTCTCTCTCTTAAAGGAATCTTTATCTCTGTGCAGCTATTCTGTAACATGCCTCTGTTTGGTAGCAAAAGCACTATTTAAATGCAAATGTTGACTTTTTGCCAGGGACTGGAGGGAAAATACTTGTCTAATGATGTCCTTCCAAAAGTACAACTGGTGCTGTTTTTAAAGGAACTGCATCAGAAGGGGTTGGGACTTTGGCTCCTTGAACTCCTAACCGCCTCTGCCAATGCTATCTTCTACCCCTTGAAGTCATGCCTATCTTTGCAAGGAAAAAAATTAAAATATATATATATATATATAGGCTAAACTAAAAGCAAAGTCTTTTGATCAGATTCCCCCTTCCTCTGCCCAGCCTGTCCAAAGATGGAGGAGATGGGACCACTGCACACTCACTCCTGTTCAAAATGTTTGTTTTTTTTTTTTTTCTCCTCCTTCTTGAGACACATAAGGTGACTGTTGGGCAGGCTGAGGCCCACTTGAAAGGGAAAGAAGTTGTCTGGCAGGAAGGGGAAGGAGAAGAGGTGATTCAGACTCAGGAGGTGGGTGAGAAGGAAAGGATACAGTGGGGTCAGTAGGAAAGGGAAAAAGATGCCTTGGAGCAGGGTGATTAATTTTGTCTGGGGAAACTCACTGTTTACTGTTTTGTGCCATTTTCCTCTGTTGAAATACTGATTCTGATTTAAAGCCAAAATTCAGCAGACCTTCCAGACATGCTTGCAAAAGTTAATAGCCCAGTGATGCTGAAAGAAGACCAAAGTTAGGTCAAGCAGTGAAAGGGGAAGAAAACCCAAATACCCAACCAATATCCTCACAGAAGTGCCTTCACCCACAGCCATAGGGCGAGTGGCAAACACGTACCCTGGGTTTAATTTTGGGCCTTGTGCACTGCTTTCCATAACAAAGCTTTGTGTAGGAGCAGGAAGGGCTCAAAGAAATTGGAGACAAAGCTTGTCCTCTCCCCAGATGTGTGGGCTCCATCAGGAATGATGGGGCAGAGAAAGAGCATGGGGACACCACAGTTTTTCTTGAACAAGGAGTGTTGGGAAGAGGATGGATATGCTGCAAGACCTGTCATACATGGGAGCTGTAGAACAAGCTGGGATCTGGGACAAAACAGGTGGCATCAGAGGCAGTAGGTCTATCTGTGTGACGCACCTCACCAGCCAGACCAAGGCTTCCCACATCCTTCCCCCTCCTTCCCATCTCCTTGCTTCGTCTCAGCAGGCTGATGGGTTTCAGTCCATTTTTATCCGATGTGGTTCAGTTGCCAAGGAGACAACGATCTGGAAGGGGGAACCTTTGTGGAAGCCAGAGGAGGGAAATCAATGCAGATCACTCAGGGGTTGAGGATGGCCCCAGGCCTAGAGCTCAGGAGCAGGGAAGCATTTGCCCTGGCCCACATGAGGTGTCCCAGGCAGGCTGCACTCTAGAAAATCTCCAAAGTCTCATTTCAAATTAAATCAGTCTATCTGGGGGATGAGGAAGAGTCATTCTGTCCTTAGAACCAGCTGGATATTCACATCATCTGGAAATGCAACTTGATAAAGTTAGAAATCCTCTGTTTGCCTGTTCCAATGGACTATGAAGTGTAGAAGTCAAGTCCCATGGTTCCAGCAAAGCAGGCAGCAGTCTGTTCTGCTGTGGCAGAACAACAATGGCACCAAGACTCATGTTGCCTCTGCTGTTGATCTGCTGCCTGCCCCCTCCCTCTCTCCTCAAGGACACACACACAATAATGAGACTCTCAGCAACCTCATCTCAACACCATTTAGACCATCCACCTGGGACAGCAGACATGAGAAATGGTCCCCTTGTCTAACATCACCCCATGGCCCAATGAACCTGTTGGAGAAATAAGGACTGTGGTGCCTGCACCCTCACTAAAGCTGAGAAGAGCTAGACAATCAAGGCTTCAAGGCAATAATTCTCCTTAAATCAGAGCTAATCTTTTAGAGTTGGGTAGAAAAGTTTTGCAACCTGCTGCCGGTGTCCTGGCCTTCTTTTTCCCTTACCCTCCATGGACCAAGTGACTATCGCCCTGCCCAGACGTTTGCCCAAACTTGGATGGAGTTGAGAGGTGCAGCAGGAAGGGGAGGCTGCATTGAAGGTCAGGTGAAACACATCTCCAAACACATGGCTTGTGAAGGCTAAAAACACCCTTGGCTGGATCACTGCAGCTCTTCTTATTCGCAACGTTAGCGATCACTTGTTGCGAAGCACGGGAAAGTGCTGAGCGAGCACAATCCCTCTCCTTCCATTGCTGCCGTAACACCACGGCTCAGAAAGGCTCCCTCCAACAGACAGAGCCTTTCAGATTTCTTCCCAATCCCCACCTGACAATCAAATCATGACCATGAAAGATGAGCACCGAGGGATCTTGCTAAGTAGCAAGAGAGGTTGTTTAGCGAGTGTCTGCAGAAGTGGGTTAAAAAACAGTAACTCAGGGGAAGTTCCTTCCTCCAGCAGCCGGTGAAGAGGGAAAACATATTTCAGTTCTGTATATTCTCCTCGCCTGGGGAAGGCTCTGTAGCTGAGATGTCAGGTTTAATCTCTTCCCAACATGTATTTTGCAAATAACTCCTTTGTTCCTTTTTAAGTTCAGCAGCTAAAACTCTGGAGCAGTGACAGTCTCCAGCAATGATTTAATGGAAGGGAAGGTAGGCTCCTCCTGTGTCACCTTTCAGATGCACTCAGCACGAAGCAGGCTGTGAAAAAAGATGCACTTGAGATGTGATGACTCCACAGCAGGCACCCGCGGTTGGCCAAGCCATGGCTCTTCTCTCTTCAGGCTCCTCTATCGACAGGCGTAAGCAGAAAAGAAGGCAGGGATGGGGCTGCTGTGGGAGCACGTAGCTATTAACTAGCTAGGAGAAACCATCACCCATTGAAATATGAATCCTTGTTTTTAACAAATTTCGAAGAAGTGAGCCTTCAGAGTGCTGGTAGCATAGGGCTGAGCCAGCAGTGACACACGTTAGATGAGTGGATTTCGTACCCTTTTTTTGATAATCCCAAACAACCACAAAACATGGGAATAAATCTTCTGGAAAGGGCGTGGTGGCTTCCTCACTGGTTTTGAAGAACAGATTATTAGGGATGGATTGGGTAAGGAGGGGGAAGAGAGGACATGGAAAGCAAATGTGCAGTTGTCACGACAGGAGTTTGTAGCAATGGTGCATTTCTTCAGGAGTTATCAGTACTATTTGTATGTGTATCAGTTTAGAAGAACATCGCACAGTTTGGGGACAAGTGGGAAAAAGAAGTCATTCTTTGTTTAGCAAGCCCTCCAACTCAGCCTGAAACACCCACAGTCCCTACCCAGGGTACCCCAGACCCCACCATCCGGACTGTGCTTTTCAGGTAGAAATTGTAAATGACTTCCCCAAATGCCCAGATATCCTGAAACAATACCATAGGTGAGAATTAAAGATCTGCACATGGGAGAACTACCAAGATCTTACAAGATGAACAGGAGTTTCATAAGTAATGAATAAAATTGTTTTAGTTTTTTTTTGTTTTTTTTTTTTTTTACAAAACTGCATCTATACATGCCTCACAGAGCAGCCACACAACACAGCTGTGCTGAAAGAAGGACTATAAAGCTTGTTCTACCCAGCACTAAAATGCAGCTGATTCTGATGTGGAACACGCCAGCTGCCAACTGCACAGTGGTGTGGGGAAAGCCATGCTCCAGCAGTCATTGCCCTGTAACTTTAATACACCAGGCAATCAGGATCTCCAGTCTGAAGATGCTTTTCCAGCACCTCTGTGCTAGGAGCCTGTTCAGGAGTAGGAAAAAAAAAAAAAAAACAAAACCAACCAAACAAAAAATTAACATAAAAAAATAAAAATAAAAAACAAAACCAAAAACAAAACACCACAACAAAAATAACTTAGAAATCCAGTGTCATCTAATGACCAGCAGAGTCAAGACTTCAGCACAGACCAGAGCAAAAAGGTTTCATCAGGGCACTTGATGGTAAGCATCCCTTAAAACACTTTTATTAAAATAATTAAATTTCTTTCTGACCCAAAGACAAATTTTCCATGGAAGCATCTGGCTTTTTCTACATTTGTCAGAGAAAGAGGGAAATGTTAGAACTCAATGTTCTGTGTGGGACATTCCCACTAGACCCATTTTGAGGGGGAGCAGAAAGACAAGAACTGGGAACGTGTCACTGCTGGGGGAGTTAGGAGGAGATTTTTAGTAGGTTTAGAAACATAAAAAGGCAGGGAATTTTAGATAAAACTTTTCAAGTGCTTGAAAATATCTCCCCATGTCTAATTAGCAACTGGTAGAAGGTTTAAAAGGGAATGTCAGATCCCCGTGTGAACCATCTGAGGTGCTGGAAAGAAATGAAGCATTTATATGTCAGCACTTAAATTCCTGGTGCTCTGGGAATGTCTCATTAAAAAGTCCAGCTCGTGGCACCCCCCAAAGCAGCGGGGCAGCAGACCCCTTCTCTGGTCCTCTTGTTCTCTGCAGCTTTAGAGGACATTTCCAGCAGCCCTGAATGGGAATAGACATGTCTGGACAGACGGATATTGCAAGGGAAAAAGAAAAAGAAGGGAGGAAAGAGAAAAAGCCACTAAGAAAGAAAGAGAGAGAGAAAGAGAAAGAAAAAAAACTGCTTTTTCCTACTAACCTCCATCTGAAAGCCTTAGGAATGTTGAGATCCATTATTCAAGTGGGGAAACTGAGGCACAAAGAGACATGGAGCAGAGAACTGACACACTCTTCTCCTGTTGTGATAGCAGCTGGACCAGGGAGAGACACTGTGGGGGGTGAAATCCAGCCAGGGGGATGGATGCCAGGTCCCATCAGTGGTGGCCTCAGAGCTGCTGCCTTTGCAGATCCCTGGCTTAAACGCTCAGCTCCCGGTCGCCTGTGACTCCCAGAGCGAGAGCAGCATCTGCTTGGAGGAGCACGACACAGCCAAGCGGAAAAAAAGGTCAACCACTTCCCCCCGTTACCCTCCAGGTTGGAAGCGGGAAGAGTTCTCCTCGGTACCACGCAGCACCGCAGATCTTCCCTGAGCTCATCATCCCCCTGATAATTATTCCACCAGGCCACACAAGGACACAAAGGCAAAGACCCCTTCAGGCCAACACATAGCAGAAGAAAGCAAAGGGGAGGACAAGCTGCACGCTCCTGTTCACCCTATCTCCTGGAGAAAAAGAAATCTAACCAGCCAGTCCCTGCCTCATGACCTGAGCTCACCTTCCAGTCCAGGAAACTTTATGGGTTTTGACACAGGACAGGGTCTGCAGGAGGGGGGTTGTGGTTTCTCAGGATGCTGAGAACTGGAGGGGATTCTGCATAAGTTCAGTGTCATTTCAGGGGGTTGGGATTTTTTCCTGCTGCGTTGATTCAATGTGACAAACTCATTCCTTTTGCAACCCAGCTGCATTTAACCAAACGGCAACCTCTGTCCTAGGCTGAGATGGGGCATTTGGGAGGCCAGAACTGTCTCTCTCAGTGAGACCCCACAAGCACATTCACCTAAGCTGGTCATGGTAGACGTCTGGTTCTTTCCTGTTGTTCCCAAGCTGTACGGGGTGACCCCAAAGATGAACATACAGCCTCAGACCTGGCTTTCACCCTCTAGCTCAGCACCCCAGCCCCTTTGTATCTCCATGCACCCGCTGCAGATTACCTGACTCTGCCCACCATGGACTGCCTCTGCAACACTGTCTTATGCATCGCCTGTTCTTTCCCAGTGTCTCCATGCTTTGGGGAGCTGCACTCATCCTCTGGAGCCTTTGCAGTGATAGAAAGTTATGGATCCATCTCCAAATGGCCTCCAAATCCCAGCTGCTCCCAGGTCACCAGGAGGTGGAGACCTTCTGGCTGGTCACAGACCCAACAGCCAGCTGCCAAGTTCACCTCCTTGAAGTCCAAGCAGGTTTGGGGCCAAGTCACTCATGCTCATGCAGAATATCTGCTGAGCCCCAGAAGAGCATCCTAGACAACCCCTCCCCATGCTATCCACCCCTTGCAGCTCCTGCTTCCCACCGCTGATCAGCACACAGGAGCAAAACCTCCTTTTTAATATCCTAAGGTGGCCAAAAATGGTGCGCTAGGGACAGATTTGAAGCCTGCAGGAAAGAAAACATCGCTTTACACCCTGAGTGAAGGGAGAGCTTTGCTTTCAGAGGAGCATATGCCATCTGTTCCCGTCGCCCACAGATCCGGCCACGCTGCGCGGCCACGTCACTCCACTGCCAAACACAAGGCATTAGCGACAGGCTCCAGCAAGGCAACGCTTAACCCTCCTCCATCCTGGACAGGATGATGCTGCCAGGGCAAAACCAGACAGCAGGGCACCCTGAAGACCGTCACACCTGAGTTGGCGTAACGTGGGGCCGGGAGCTTTAAGAAGGTGCCCCATGAAGTTGCTTGCAACCTCCTTGGGAAATTCTGCATCCAAGCAGGGTGATCCACATGATTCCAGCAGAAGGACTTGGGCACACACAAGCTTGCAAAGCAAAGGGAGGACAGTCAGGTTTGGCTCACTGCTTCTGGCCTTGGCCCATCTTGTTGTCACCAGGAAATCCCTTCCACGCCCACAGGAGGAGGTCTTCAGCAGCAAAAGAGCAGGGAAGCTCCTTTGGGATTGAAACCATCTCTACCAGAGAGAGGACAGACCTGGAGTAAAAGGGTCAGAGGAAAAGCTATTCCCTATGTTTCCTTCTCCAGCTGAAACCTCCTTTGTTCGGCTCCTGTATCCCCATTTAATGATCCACTCTTCATTTACATTTAATTAGAGGAATGAAAGAGCCAATTAAAAAGATCTACACTAAATGCAAACAAAAGGGATCGCTGGTGACTCAGATGCAGGGGCAGAGCCAAGAGCTGGGGCTTTGCAGGCAGCTTAACCAGACTGCCTTAAGGCAGGCTGTGGCCAGAAGGCACCGTGCCCCGTGTCCCCTTTTCTGAAAGCTGGGTGGTTGCACCATGATTCGGGCCACTTCATGGATCCAAATTAAAACTCGTCCCTGTTTTTCTTTCCTGGAGTTGGCTTTCAGCTGGATCAGCGAGCAGGGTCACTCACCACCCATTGCAGTATCACTGGTGCTGACATCGGGGGGACAGCGAGACCATGCTCAAGGAGAGGAGGGAAGGCCAAAGCACCCCTCTCAGGGTCAGTTCAGGATGAATTTGGCTCACTTAGATCTCAGAAATGCACCAAAGGATACAGCTCCATGTTCATAGCTGCTCCGGGGGCTTTAATTTGCACCCCTGGCCATTCTTCCCACTTCATCCCATCAGTCCTCCTGTGATAGCACTGCTGCCTGTGGGTCCACGCAGCAAATCAGCCTACTAGAGTGATTAAAACCACTTACTTTTTTCTTTCTTTTTAAGCTGTGCCAGCTCCCCATCCAATTTTGCAGGTGATCGCACATGCAGCTGTGCCAGCACTGCTAAGGAAGGAAGGGGAGGCTTGAGCATGGAGGAGAGGAGGCTCAAAAAGCAGCTGGAGACACCACCTAAGAGGCTCAAAGCACATAGACTGCCACCAGACCACCTTCAGCCTTGATCTCAGGACAATCTCTCTGCCAAGGGTGTAGGTCATATGGCATTAGGAGTATGTGCCAACACTATGCTCAGCTCCAGACTACTGCAAAACGCAAACACTGCATGGTTGTTTCTACTACTCCCACTGCAAAGCAGATGAAGGGGTAGAAGATCATGACGGCTCACAATCCAGACTTTCCACCTGCACAGCTGGATGAGAGAAGCAGGTTCATAATACGGGCTGGTGGACAGGGCTGTGTGAGCTGGTCCCATCCATTCCTGTAGCGTGCAAATCATGTGCAGTGAGGCCGAACAAGCTTCCAACGCTGGTCCAAACCAAGCATGAACAGACCCAGGTGTGTCAGCACAAGCTTCACCTTTCTCTCAGGGTTGGATCTCATTAGCCAAGATGAAGAGAAATCTCGTGCATTCTCCTGCGAGCTGGAGCTCATCACCAAGCTCAGCTTCAAACTAAGATAGGCATATGAGGGAGTGGGCAAGGACAGCTATGTATAGCATCCTTGGGGTCATGCTTGAAAGGAAGGGAGTAATCAGAGGGTAGGAAGACAATCTCTGGGCAGGGACTAGGGATAATCGTGAAGATGGGGCAGGCAGAAGGATAATCTGAAGACTTGCTGAGGATGGTGTAGCAGCAGATCTCAGCAACCATGGAATGGGAAACCTCTCAAAGGCTTAGACTTACTGAGAGCACCTTTTTAATTTTAATTCCTATGAGTGATTTCTTTGTTTCCTTTAATGCTGGGGAAAGAGACAGCTTCAGCCATAGGAATACTCTGGGATGCACAGACTTTACTAACATCCTCCCTGCAATGCTCTTGTGCTCCAGTCCTTAGAAATAGATCCCGCAGAAAAACCTCTCCTGGAAAGGGGATGGAGAGGAGTCAGGAAGGTGAGGTGGCTTTTACCAGGGATGGGTATCAGGGCTTATCTCGGTACCCCATTTTAACCCAGAGACAATCACTTCAGTTACAGCCAATGGCAAGGTTGCACTTGAGCTGAGGTGTCACCCATAACCATAACTTGTCCTCCAAATCAGCTATCTCACCCTTTTCCTAAAGATTCTGACTCCTTCCCTTTGATGTCTATTTGAAGCTTGCCATCATACCCACCGATCACCTCGAGCAGCTCTTTCTTGACTAAGAAGGGAGCTCAGGGTGACTTGCCAAGTTGTGAATGTCTCCACTGGGGACAGCCGGAGTTAGTCACTACAGCACACGGGACACCAAGAGCTGAGATCCTCTGCTGCTCACACTCAGACAGACAACTTAAAACAGATCTGAGAGGCAGGGCTCATGGCTTAAAGAGATCAGCAAAACATTTACTGACGTGGATGTGTCAGAGACAATAATGAGGGGTATGAACAAACTGAGCTTGGAGATCAGTGATGCAATGGCACATCCTATGACATATGTGCTGGTAAATGGATTCCTGTCATTACATGATCTACCCAGATCTGGGCTTTCCTTTCTTCCAGGGCTGCCAGTAAAGTTTTACAGGTATTGAGCAAGAATTTTCACTTTGGATTCACTCCTCTTACTGCGCTCCCCTGCTGCTTTGTTGCCTTTAGACTTTGTTAAACCACCTCCAGCTCTGCTGATGCAGGAGAGAGGAGTGTTTATCTTTTATCAGATATCAGCCTTGACTTGCTCACCCGTAGCTCACACGAAGAGAAGCAGCAGATGCCCCAGCCACTACCAGGCAGCATGCAAGCAAGAACAGTCCAGCATTTTCACCTCCACAAATGGAGCATCACAGAGGTGACAGCACCTTCAGAAGATAGAACGGAGGCTTCTCCACCAGAGAATCCGTTATTAAGACCAGCCTACCTGTGTGCTTGTTCATCCGCGTGTAAATCCAGAGCTCTTCAACTCAACTCAGCAGAGTGACCTCATCTTTGCACCTTGGCAGCTAATGGTGAACCCTGGCTCGCTCTTGATTTAGGATGAAAAAACTCAGTACGGGGCTGATGGCAAATGGAGTAATCAACGTGATAGATAGAGACATCCTCAGGGCACAATGTAGTTTATCACTGAAGCACTGAAATCCTACATTGGGCGACTAAAGATATTTTCTCTGCACCACCCACCTGCCTCCTTTAATGCTGGATGATCCCTCTCTTTCTAGCTGCCAAGCAGCCTCAGCGCAAGGGTGTCACCCTATACGAGACTGATCCTTTTCCTTAAAAGAGAAGTAACTCCACAACCGAACTTGAACCGTAGCGACCACTATTTATTAACTATCGTGATTATTTATATCCAGTCTTACTAAGAGCTATCATCACAGCTCAGGGAGTGCTGGTGCCAGGCACTGTACGTCTGTTTTCTAAGAAAGTGCCAATTGCTCTCAAGATCTGAGTCAGAATACAGAAAGAAAAGAACAGGAGGATAAAAACAAGATTAAGTGCACCACGTGCACAAATACCTTGACTTCTTCAAGGCCATGAGCAGATGCAGGTACAAAGAATACGCCTCTCTATGAGGTTCTGGTCCAGCATCCTGGTCCAGGATCTCCCCCCCCACCACAAAACCACAGCTAAACTGGCTGCAGAGGCCAGTGTCATGCAGCACAGATGACACACTCAGAATATAAAATTAATTTCAGTGTGCTGCACCATAAGAAAACACCCACATAGAATGAAGTTTCATCTAACATTATTTTTCTTCTTTTTTTTTTTTTTTTTGGCAAAGATACATAACTGGCAATACCAGATGTTTCACAAATTCATGCATTCTATCAACTTGTTTGTCTCCAGTAAAAGCAAAATCCGTTGCAGAAATGTACAGTCAATATTTGGGTTTTTCAACCCAGAAATATTAGGGAAGGGGACTGGCCCAGAACTTCCCTCTGTTTTATTTTGTCAAAAACATCATCCAAACTAAAACCAACACATTCAGTTTCCCGGTTCAGCAAAAGATTGTGTTCAGCCCCAAACGCTCACAGCCCTGAAGTGTCCTTGATCTCTGCAGCTCTGCTTCCATCTCCACCCATGCATCCTCTGGATGCAAACCACTGCCCTCCTCTGCCCATTGCAGAGTCTGGTGCTCATCCAGAGGAACCAGTCCCTGCAAGAAGCCCATGGATTTACACCACACTCCACATTTATGGAGACACACTGCAAGCCGACACTCGGGAGCATGTAGGTTATGGAGGGCCCACTGGCTAAATGACCCATGGCTATCATTTCTGTGTATCTTTTAAATGTTTGTTGAGGAAACGTATTATGCTTTTTACTTAGTCCCCTTTCAAGAACAAACAAAAAAAAATGTGTTGTGCCTCAGGTAGTCTTTTTATTATCTTACATAGAGTTCATGCAATAAAGTCCGTTAATTAAAACATGAATATTTAAAACGGCTTTCAGGAATGGCAGCCTTACCTCACCAGAGGGAAGAAGAAAGAAGAGGGGAAAAGAAGGGGAAAAAAAAGTGGGAAAACACAAGAAAGGCAGGAGATGATAGTTCATTTTGCTGGAGGAGCGTTCAATTATTTAATTGCTGAATGAATGCATTTTCCCCAGCTAACACTGATGTTCATTTGCAGCGAGAGGGTCAGGGTGGAGAAAGGTACGGAGGGAAGGAGCATGGGTGAAGCTGAATAGGTAGAGTTTTGATTAAAATGTGAGGTAGGCAAAGCTGTCATTTTTGTCAGTGTTGCCTTTTGAAGTGGGGACTTCTTCAATGCAATGTTCCTGTGAAAGCAGAACAGCCTCAATTGTGCGCTGCACTGAGGCTGCTCCGACACTGCAAAAGGATCAGACAGTGAGATGAGAGTCAGCATCCCAACACCTGCCTTAGAGTGAATTTGCTCCTCAAAAGCACATCAAAGGGTCTTGGTGTAAAGAGAAACAGCCCCCAAGATAGAAAGACAGAGAGAGCAATGGGGCATACGGGAGTCGGAGGTACATGTCTGCATGTACAAACCAGTGCGCAACTGGAGACACATCAATGAGCTTGCATGTGCTGAATGGGGCTTGTGTATAGGTACCCACATCTGAGCTGGGATGTGGGGAAGGCAGGAGTGGAGATGTTGAGGAGCAGCCAACAGTCTCCAAAGCCACAGCCTTCCATCAAAACTGCTCCAAAACCCAGTGCACATACTTCAAGGATAGAAGCTGCAAGCTCTCCTGTTGATAAGCCACACATCAGGCAGTGGAGAAAGGACTTTAAGGAAGTGGTCCCGAGGAGTGCCCTGGTTCAACCCACCATTCAAGCACTTACTGGACTTTAAGCAGGTCAGGAGTCTTTTACAAGCAGGAGAAGGCTGCCGCATGTACTGCACTGCTTTGTTGGGGGAGGGCAGGGCAGGGGGAAGCATGTCCCACCAACAATGAGCTTGGGGACAACTTTAGATGACTGCAGTCTCAAAGCAAGTCTTTGCTTTGTCCCATTTGAGTCCCAGTGCAGGTTGTCCTTTTCCACCAAGCTATCAAGCCACACTGGGGAATCCATCAACTCTTGGGGGATTAGCAGAAGTTGTACTTTCATGGCAAAGATCCCACAAGTGTAAACAAAAGCAGCTTCTTCTAAAACTCACCATGAGGCACTCACTTTCCAGATAGGCCTCATGGTGCATTTTGGAAGAAACATGGAAAGGGTGAAGCATGAGTCAGCCTCTTGTTCCTGCAGTGAGTTTGCACGTTGCAGGTCTCGACGGACACGCAACCTCTCTTGAGTGGGAAGCGGCATGCCCTGTTTCTCTCTGTGCATCTGGCTATGGGGCTCCCCATGGGGCGTCTCAGCTCCTGGATGTGTTCGTAGGTGTGTGCTGGCACTCACATGGCTCTGGGGGTGTGCAGGGATGGGGATGTGCAGTAGCCGTACACATGCACATGTTTCCAGTCTCGTTTACATGAGTGTATACCCACCTCAGAGCGTGTACAACTCTCTGCTCAGCTCTGTGTGTGTGTATGATTTATTGTCAGGTTTGCACGTGCGTGCAAGTACATGCACGCCCATTTGTATAATCTGCCTACCATGTGTGTTTTTACACTGTTGTGTGCAGGCATATGTCCATACACACGCACACTTGGGTATACACTCATGAGCCTGTGCCTGTATATATCCCTGTGTGAGTATATCCACGTACCAAATCAAGCCTGTGTCTTGGTACATCTGACTCTGGACATGCATGAATGGAGACATGTGCCGGTGCAGCTGTGCACCCATCCAAACATCTCTGGGCAGGACCTGCCTGTGCATGGACAGATGTGTATGTTCCAGCTTGCTGAGTGACAGGGTAGAGACAGAGGTAGGAGGGAGATTTTGCATTTCTGGTGACAAAAAGTGCGGCTGTATCTCTCACACCAGGTTGGTGGGACACAGCCAGGTGACAGCATGGACGGGCTGTCAGGTCTGGGCATGCCACAGCCTCATAGTTGCACCCTTGAAGAGGCATAGAGGTTTGCTGGCTGTTGCCTCCTTCGCTCCCTCCTCTCCCCAAGCTGATGCATGCTCTCAGTCAAGCAACAGAAACCCAGCTACACCATTCATATTTTATAACTGCTGCTTCTGGCTTTCCCCCATCACCTTTTAATTTCTTTTCTTTTCCTACTGAAGTATTAAAAAACATTTCTTTGAGTGCACAGTGCCTGCCCTTCCCCAGCCACTGCTCACTGAGAGGAGCTCTCTTCCGAACCAGAGAGAAAAGGTGCAAGACAAATACTACTCCACAAACCTTTGAAGCTTCCAGCTCTATGTATGGCATTTCTCCCAAGGCCTCCTGCTCATCTCTACCTACCCAGCCCTGCTCCAGGGAGCAAGACCCCGTCCTGCTGTGTGACCCAGATGTTCCCCCAGGGCTGTGACCTACACACCAGCTGCTTCTGGCATGGCATGGTTGGGAAGATGCTGCAGAGCAACCCTGTGGTCATGGGAAAGGCTTGGTGGGCTTGTATTCAAAGGGCTCTCACTCAGAGAGGTTCTCCCATCCCACAGCCACACACCGTCAAATGTCCCATCACACAACCTGACATGAGGCCCCTGCCTCGGGAGGAAAAGCAGTCGGCAAGCCTGGACAAGAGGTTGTTGCCTTTTTCTACCTGTTCTCCTTTAGACTGGCAGAATATTCAGCTGGAAGTAAAAGCTCAATGAAACATGAGTGAAATCGTACTGGAGCAGGTAAAGGAGTGATCTCTGGAGGCAGAAGTAAATAGAGATTTCACATATTCACCCATAGTTATAACATGCAAAGAGTCAGGGGCTACTCACTCTCCTAAAAAGGACATTTGGGCTCTGACGTACGTGTCTCATAAACCACTGCTGTTCTCCAGAGACACTCAAGCTCCATGGATCGGCGTTGTGTTTGTTACCCAAAACACGTTGCAAACTCTGGTTCACCCCTTGCTCTGCTCTTGGGATGACTCTCGCTTGTCATATGTCCCTTTGCCTCCAGCACACGGCACAGGAGCACCGTCAACCCCAGGAGAAAAAGTGCAACCCCAAAACCAGGTTAACCCAATGGCTGCAGTAGGACCATGTGGGAGAGATCCCAGGGGACCCACTGAAACACTGGCCCGGGTTTCCATTCCAGGCAGCTCCCCAAAGAAAGGAGTTCATCACTTTCATCTGCCTGATTTATATTCCTTCAACCACTGATTTTTGAGGCCAGTCCCACCCCAAAGATGCTCAGGCCACGAAGGTTCTTGGTGAGCATGGCATCAGCCTCAGTGATCCCACTTACCAAAAAAAATAGCTGATACAGCAGTTATCTGGTTTATTTGGCACGCCATCCAGGCCAGCAATGCTCCAGACATGTTACCTCCTGTCCAGAAAATGACTAGGGGACCCAGGAGGGTGCTGGTAGCAGGACAAGCCCAGAGACATTCATGGAAGTTGAGGGTCATGAAGGATTTGTGTATGAGTAGCAATGAGGGGAACTGGGATTGTCACAGTAGGGGATTGCCACATAGTAGGAAATGAGGTTTCATGCTTCCTACTATTCACAAAACTCTATTTTTAAGAGTAGAAGGGAGAGCATGCCACCTTTCCCTCCCCACTGGCAAGTTTGGGGTGGATATATGAGGCTCAGGAGTGAAGAAGAAGGTGGGATGTTGTGTTTAAAGGCTTGGAAAAGCCTTTACTCTCTTCCTCTGCCTTGCAGCAAGTAAAAGTCACCAAATTATGCCAAGGTAAAAATCCCACCGAACTTGTCACCGGCTCTGATGACAATAGGCTCAAAACATGGCACTGCTGACGTGCCCATGGGGCAGGTACACCAGGGCTGGTAGGAGGGAAGGGACTGCACAGTGGCATGTTGCATGCAAGAGCTGCTGAGCGAGAAAAGCCAACCCTGCCCTGACAGCTGGTGGGATCCATCGTGGCTCTCCCTCGAGTTCTGTTGTTCTCCTTGACGGTTCCTCAGCTGCGGTAGGTCCACAGGGGCAGGTGGCTGAGCTCCCCGAAGGGGCCTCCGGAGCTCCTCCATGGCCCAAAAGTGCAGAAGCATGAAAAGCAATCTCTTTAAATACCTCTCTATAGTTACCTGGGGACTGCCGTGGTCTCTGCATGTTTTCTTCTTCAGCAAGTACTCCCCCAGCAAACCAGCCGTCTTTCTGAGCAGCTCCTCTGCTGCTCACTGCCTGCCTTCCTGTTATAAACATTACCAAACTCAAGTCACACCACCACCTGTTGATCTTGGCTGACCCTAAGGCACGGTAGCTAGCTGAATTTCAGGCCAATTAAAGAAGAAACCCCCAGAATTTAAAATCTAGACATGGGAGAGGAGAGTTTGGGGAGGTTAACAAGGCTGAGCATCTCATTTCATTGAGGAAGGTGGACAGCCAGATTTAGACGCTGTGTTGCTGGGTCATGTTGAAAACATCACAAACACCTCCAGGCTGAATCACCCCAGCAGGGTGATGCTGGCGCTGGACCTGACTGCACAATTTGGTTGCAGCATTCACATACTGAGTACGTGGCTACCCATGGAGCACAGCCTCACGGGGCTGCTCCCAAGTTAAGAGTCACTCCAAACCCAGCAGAACTCCCTGAAACATGTGCTTTCCAATGCTTAGCAAAAAGTGTACAGCACAGCGGGAAGCTTTGTAATTCAGAACATTAAAATAAAAAAATAAAAAACACAAACAAATTAAACAAAACCAACAAACTAAACAAAGGAGGAAGAAGGGGCATGAGGAAGAGAGGGGTTTGTGTGCAGAAATGAATTGTCATCAGTCAGGTTTATTGACTTTCCTTTGACTGACCCCACGCAAACAGGACAGAAGACAAACACTGCACAAGCCCAGCTTTAAATAGATGCCCTGGCCCATCTGTCTTGGTGCTTTGCTGCTGGGCATGGCCAGTGATGTCTTTTCAAGCACACGTCCTCGACTGGAATTCTTGTGCAGATGTCTCCTCGGTCCAGCTCTGTAGAGATTACTAACCCACTGTCTTCAGGGAGCGTAATACTAGTCCCAGGTTAATAGGCACCAAGATCACAAATAGTACCATCCTCATGGACTGGAACTGTTCATGGGGACTGGACTCTGTCTCCCCCGGCAATTCCCTCTACCAGGACTATTTTGCCTGTAGGTAGGTACACATCCACAGCATCCCTGTCTTCTAGCCTGGTTGCCCCACAGGGCAGTAACTTTAAAGCCAAGAAGCTCTGAGTACAACAGAGCTGCTTCCTTCCCCGTCCCGGCTCTATGTTGGGCCCTTACAGAGGTCTCTGATAGCCAAGCTGAACCTGCACTGCAGTCTTCCCCATGGAGCGTGTCCTGCAATGGCTTTCTTCCACACCTCAACTTCTGACCACAGAACTAGTAGAAATGGGAATATGTTCATGGTCTTGGTCACACTGGCCAGTTTAATTGAAAATGGCTACCAGAGTCAAGTTATGGGAAGGGACACCAAAACTAGACCTTGATTTCATCCAGCAGGTGCATGAGATGGCACATAGTCCTGCATGTGAAGTGCACAAAGAACATCGTATAATGCTTTTTCATGTGGCTGGATTTAATCTGGGGGAGCAGGAGGCACTGGAAGACATAGTGAAGTCATCGTATCCCATGTCCTATCACAACCTCCAGTAGATCTTGAAGGAGAAGCTCTCTGTAGGTCCTCTTCTGCATCAGCCCCAGGGTCCTGCATCAGCCCTAGAGCCTGGATGCCAATAACCTGAATCTTTGTCCTTCAGTCTTCAGATCAGGAGCAGGACCAGTGGAATCAAGAAGGGAAAACACTCGTGCTCTTAGCTGTTTCTATTGCTTTCAGTACCATAAGCTGAACTTCACTGTTTTCCTCTGGTTTGGGTGCCTTCAACACAAAGATACTCAAACCTTTGTCCTCAAAACTAACAATCAGGGAAGTGTCAACTTCCATTCAGAAAAAACCACCACTAAACATCCAGGCTGGTAGAGACCAGGGCATCCCCCTCTTCATCCAGGCAAGGTGACAAAGCCAGGGACCAGTAAGTATCCCTTCTATTTGATGGTAATTTCATCCCTGTGCTTTAGGACCCTACTAAACTTCTTACATGCACATATCCACTGTCATATCACCTCCACGCACCCAAAACTGTTACAACACTTACAGGAATCAACACCAGCCTCTCTTTGTGCCTGTTCCCCATTGCTGCTGGTGTTCATGCAGATCAAAGCCCACATCTTGCAGGAAGAACACAAACTGCCCCAGAACTGATGGAACAAAGCAGCCGCCCTGTCAGGGCAGCCCAGTTTACTCAGAAGGCTGGAGCTGCAGCTTTCACCCCTCCAGGTCCCTTCCTTTCCTTACTGCTTCTAAACATTGGGAATATCCCAAGCCAGTAACTGTTTGTTTAATGGCATAGACCACTCAAGACCTATTGAGAGCATTCAGCTTAATGAGGTGTGTGGCAATAATTGCTCTATCAAAACTAGAGCCAGGGAACAAAAAGAAATATATTTTAACTCAACAGATCTGCAATTCTGATGATGTGCTAAAGGACGTCCTTTCCTAGTCTGGTTGTCTCACCCTGCTGGAAGGCTGAAATGTAGGATATCAGTATCAGATTGCCGTCTGCTGTGAGTGCAAGAAGAGAGTGTACTACACAGAGATTCAATGACTGGAGGTGACATTGGCAGAGCCACCTCAGGGACACACAGTTTCTGAATCGTCCCCAGGTTAAAGTGTCACAGAGCCACACTAAATGATACCTGCTGAGAATCCAAAAAAATTTACTCATCTATTTAGTCCAAGCTTGCTTCAGTATTGTCTTGGGGGATGATGGGCTCACAGAAGACAGAATAAACACCCGTAGATGTTGTAAAATTTCTCTGAGTATCAGAACAGGAAAAGAAAAATATGGGAGGAGAGATGAGCTGCAGAAGTGATAGTGATGCTCTGGAAGAGGCGTGAAATCTACTGTTCTGCCCAACATGCAAAGAGATTGCTGTGGCTTAGAGCAGCCATGTTCACTCTCAGAGTACTCATGGATAAGCTCTCAACCTTGCTAAGCCTCTGTTCCTAGCCTGTTAGACAAATATCAGAGCCCTTCTCCCCTCCTGAGTCTGTTGTCTGTTAGATTTCTAAGGCAGCTGGGCTAAGCACCAGCTCTGCTAAGTCCTGGCTTCACCCAAAGTCTTTGGCAGCTGCATCTCGACAGAGAAAACCAGAACTGTAAAATGAAAAACTCCCTTTCGAGGAAACCTGGGAGAAACCCCAGAGCTATATCCACCATGAGAGACAGTATCTGCCAGGTCAAGGAGCTCAGTGCCAAGGAAACCCATGGAAGTCATAGGTTCATAGAATCATAGAACAGTTTGAGTTGGAAGGGACCTTAAAGATCATCTAGTTCCAACACCCCTGCCATGGACAGGGACACCTCCCACTAAACCACGTTGCTCAAAGCCCCATCCAACCTGTCCTTAAGCACCTCCAGGGATGGGCCCTCAACAACTTTTCTGGGCAACCTGTTCCAGTGTCTCACCACCCTCAGAGTGAAAAATTTCTTTCTAATATCTAATCAAAATCTCCCCTCTTCCTGTTTGAAGCCATTCCCCCTCATCCTATCACTACATGCTCTTGTAAAAAGTCCTTCCCCAGCTTTCTTGTAGGCCCCCTTCAGATACTGGAAGGCTGATGTAAGGTCTCCCTGAGCCTTCTCTTCTCCTGGCTGAACAATCCCGAGAAGTCAGGTGCCTGACTTTGAGGTACCTTTGAGGTCAGGCACTTCAAAGATGAATCAGGCACATGAAAAAAAAAAAAAAAAAAAACATGGATCCAGTTCCCTTTGGAAAGACAATGTTTTCCATTTTTCAGCCTGCTCCCATCACCTAAATACATCAGATATTCAGAGTGGGTGGTGAAAAGGGCCAGGAGTGTCTTTGTGCACCCTCCCTTCCGCAACGTTAGCATCCTCATTCTCATATTCAGCAGTTACAGTTGTAAAACCACACCGCAGATATGATGATTTTGAATCTGGTGTCTGTTTCCCTGCATCTAAATTTCACCCTGTATTCCCATACAAAACATTTTGGGGCAGCTGCTATGGATCCTGAATACAAGATGATGTTAAACAAAGGCAAATTTAAAAAAAAAAAAAAAAAAAAAGCATAACTGAAAAGCTGAGCCTTTCACCAGGCTGCCACTCTGCCACTCATTAAATTACCCGTAAAAGTCCCCTCATAGCAATAATGGGAATAGTTGCCTGTGAAACTCACTCGGCAACTGGATGTGAATTCCACCTTTAGTCTCCCTGCTACAACAATAATGCATTCAGACAGTAATTGCTGATGTTTCTGCATTGTGATCATGTCCACAAGCTGTTGGGTTCACAATGGAACTGATCGTTTTTGTTTTTTTTTTTTCTTTTTTCTCTCCCCCTCAACATCTCCCAAACAGGACATCTCCATATAGACTCATGCACGAGTGAATTCAATGCTGAAAAAGCAGCACAGGCACAGGAAATCTCTGCTCTGCCACTGGGAAGACCTCAGTCCTCTTATGCCCATGACTGATTCTCCCTGATATCCAGTGATAGGATGCATGGGAATGGTCCCAAGCTCCACCAGGAGAGGTTTAGACTGGACATTGGGAATAATTTCTTTACCAAGAGGGTGGTCAAACACTGGAACAGACTTCCTAGAGAGGTGGTCGATGCCCCAAGCCTGTCAGTGCTATAGAGGCATTTGGACAGTGCCCTTAATAACATGCCTTAACTTTTGGTCAGCCCTGAATTGGTCAGGTAGCTGGACTAGATGATTTTCTGTTCTGTTCTATTCTATTCTATTCTATTCTATTCTATTCTATTCTATTCTATTCTATTCTATTCTATTCTATTCTATTCTATTCTATTTTGTTCTATTTTGTTCTATTTTTAAGGTCTTTAATGACCCCAGAGGAAAGCAGTGGGGCAGGCAGGGCTTGTACAGATCACAGAGGTCTGAGTGTTTGAACTGAGTCAGGAACCCCCTTTCCAGGACCCAGGAAGGAGTTAACACACGCTTTCCTCATCCATAAAACACTCCACTGACTGCATGCAGGAGGGACAAGACCCATCAAGAGTTGCCCATATGGGTCCCTGCAGGAGACAAAGTGGTGAAGGTCCCCTGTTTGCCAGGTCCCAGGTTCTGTTTGACCTCCTCCTCCAGGAGCTGTGAAGTGGTATCAGCTCTTGCTCACAGCCGTTAAGGTTTGGACTTAAGCAGGGAAGATGTTCGGTAAAATCCTCAATGCTTTTAGCAGGGTAACACAGGAAAATTTTACATGTGAGTAGAAACCAGCCCTTCCTTGCCCCATGTTTTGCTGGTGATGTCTCACCGTCTCCTAGCTCTGCTCTCAAGGACGTGCAGACCAGACAGCAGGGACAAACACAGATGGAGAAGTGAGGAGCTGGAAAGCAGCACACCTTCTCCAAGCACATTCAGCAAGCCTGTGCCAAGAGGAAGGAGAGGCAATGAAAATGCACCCGTCCAAATCCCTTTGCCATTTGATTGGCAAATCCAAAGCGGAGCCAAATCCAAAGCCAAACACCTTTCTCTGCAAGTTCAGCTGTTGTTTGGGCCTGGGGGACTCTTGCAGGAGGAATAGAGCCTGTGTGGTAAGAAGAAGCTGAAGAGGTCAAGGAGAGGCTTGAGAGCCTGTCCCTGGGCAATTTACTCACAGTTCTTTATCAGTCCCTGAGCTTTCATGGTGGCTAAAGCTCACCACAAACATAGGAAATGACTTATCAAGTTATTTTGGCCCTGGGGGAGATTCAAGTGAAGGAGAGCTGTGTCACAACACGATTCCTGCAGCAGGGAGGATGACAGTTCATTCATTTTCCCCTATGCCTCTGGCCCTTATTCCACACCATTCCTTCAGCAGTCACTCAGCCACCAGTCCAGGTGGAAGCTCAGCCCTGCTGAGGACACATCATGTCTCAGCCAGCAGAAATGGCCAAGCCTGAAACAAAGCTTCCCAACAACAACCAAGGTTTGGAGGATGTCTCCTGCAGTGAGAGATTTATGGAGTTCAGCCTACTTAATGCAAGTTAAGAAGCAACTTGTTCATGGGTCTATAAATGCCTCTCCAAAGAGTGGAGAATGGACACTATATGACTTCTTAATCTAGAAGACAGAGGTAGAAAAAAATCTAAGGGCTGGAAGGTGAAACACCACTAACAAAATAGAAGTGAAGTGATGACCATGTGTGAGGAAGGAGTTGTTCCTCTGCATTTGTTCAGAACAATGGGGACAGCAAACCAATGGAAAAGTTTATCAGGAAAGGCAGGAAAACCCCCAGCGCTTCAGACCAGCAATATCTTGATTCAGTTTTTGTGAGAACTAAGCAGCTCCATTTAAATCTCAGTTTCAAGTTCTTTCCTGAAATAAATTTGTCAAATTCTCTGGCTGAGACATGAAACCAATCAGACTCATTCATCATAAAAATCCATCCATCCCTGGAGCCATCTACTTTACCAGGGAGCAAATAATATATTTCAGGGGCACACATTTAAGCCTCTTTTGCAGTCGGTATCTTGGATCCCTCCAAGATGGGGGTATGAAGAGCAGAAGGACCAGAGAATGCTGGTTAGCTCTTTGGGCCACCAAAATGTGACAGCACTGCAATGGCCTTCCAGGAACTTATTACGTGGAGACAAGGCTAATTAGACATTCATTAAGTGCCTAACTCAGCACAGCACTTAAGAACACATTTAACCTTCTCTCATTACAATGTCACAGCAGCGTCCCTTTTAAAGCTCCAGGTCTGATTACAGTGAAGCCAGCTCACATTTGGAAGGGTCACCAGGGTTTTCAGACCTTGAAGTCCCAATGCCCCATGTTTCAGAAGCTTTCCCATCTACAGCCTCCTTGTGTCCTCCCTCAAACCAGTGTCGGAGCCTATTCCAGGAATGTCAATTTGCATTCCCAAAAGAGAGTTCACCTCTAAACATCAGGACCTACAACCAGTCTCTGCCTTCTTCCCATGTTGCCTGACTCAACCAAGGGAGACCTGAAGATGGCAAAAAAAATTTCCCCTTTGATTTGTCTTATCCCAGAAAAAAATTCCTGTTCAAGCCTTCCTGGAGCAGCAGCTCGAGGTAGATGCAGCAAGGAGGGGAGATGTGGGGGGTCGGCTGCTGCTGCCAATACATTTCCAAGCATGTCTTGCTGATCACCAGGACAAGCTCCGTGTGCAGCAAGACACCGAAATATCTCCTGCCGCCTCTGCACCCTGACAGATTCTTCCCACCCCCACCACCGTTGCTGTAACCTCTGCAACGTCTGCGTGGGACAGCAAGTGCAAAGAGGGTGTCTCACTAAAGCTGAGAATTAAATTTGGAGTGGTCTCTCCTTCCTCCAGACATTGAAGAACAGATGCTGTGGACAAGGCAGGATCACTTCAGCAGAGTTACCGTGTGATGTCCTTCATAAATGACCACAAACTCAGTTTGAGGCTTAAAAAGGAATCATCATAGAATGGTTTAGGTTGGAAAGGACCTTGAAGATCATTGAGTTCCAACCCCCCTGCCATAGGCAGGGACACCTCCCACTAGACCAGGTTGACCAAGGCCACCTACAGCCTGGCCTTGAACACCTCCAGGGATGGGGCCTCAACAACCTCTCTGGGCAATCTCTTCCAGTGCCTTACCACCCTCAAAGTGAAAAATTTCTTCCTAATGTTCAATCTGAACTTGCCCTCTTCTAGTTTAAAGCCATTCCCCCTCGTCCTATTGCTATATGCCCGAGTAAAAAGTCCTTCCCCAGCTCTCCTGTAGGCCCCTTTTAGGGACTGGAAGGCCGCAATAAGATCTCCCCAGAGCCTGCTCTTCTCCAGGATGAACACCCCTAACTCTTTCAGCTTCTCCTCACAGGAGAGGTGCTCCAGCCCTCGGATCATCCTCCTGGCTCTCCTCTGGACACACTCCAGCAGGTCCATGTCCTTCTTCTGTTGGGGACTCCAGAGCTGGATGCAGTACTCCAGGTGGGGTCTCATGAGAGTGGAGTAGAGGGGCAGAATCCCCTCCTTTGACCTGCTGGCCACACTTCTTCTGATGCAGCCCAGGATACGGTTTTCCTTCTGCGCTGCAATCGCACACTGCTGGCTCATGTTGAGCTTCTCGTCAAGCAACACCCTCAGGTCCTTCTCCTCAGGGCTGTTCTCCGGCAATTCCCCGCCAAGACTGTATTTGTGCTTGGGGCCTCTATTTGTGCATCAACATCCCTATGTACCTGAACCAAGTGTGAACTCATTGGCCATGAGTGAAATCAGGCTCTCAGTTGGGTTTCTTGGGTGCCCCAAGTAGCTCTGGAGCAAGGGTCAGTACATCCACATCTCCACCATGGGTGGGAGATCTGTGGTCTGAGTTGGCAGCAGAAGTTCATCTCCCAGCTCTGCTCTTTTGCCACCAAAGCCAACATCCAGCCCAACAGACCTATTCTCGGCTTGCTCTTGAGTGACTTCAGAGAGCAGGGAGAGGACACAGTCTAATCCAGCACACAGACACATAAATGCATTCTCCATCCTTCAGTATGCCCGTGCCTAGGGATGGGGAGTGAACCTTTTCAAAGGGATCTCACACACAGACTATGAACCAAAGCACGGCTTCTTCCAAGGCAGCATTACAGTGTAGCCTCCGTAGATTTGCACCCACCCATTTGCTTTGGAAATATCCTACGTATAGAAGAGGCACATCAGGAAAACTCAGGCTCCACATTTTGGGGTGGTATCTGGGTGTCTGGTAATTCCTTATGTGCCTTGAAAGTCATCAGAGTGGATTAGTACAATACAGGCATGTACCTTTGTTCAAAGATTAAAGTATCAAAACAGGCCCAGAAACAACAAATTACTCGGGAAACAGCGGGGGGAAAAAAAAAAAAAAAGCTTGAAGGAAAAAAAAAATCCTACAAATACAATCAGGACGACAATGACAGCAATAATCAGCATCAGCACTTGGAAATCAGGAACCCTATCAAAATATTCCACCCACAAAATGCTGTTAAGGGATCGCTGGCTCTCTGTCCAAATTGGATCTCGCCTCCATCTTCCTTATCAAGGCTTTGCAAAAAAATCAAAACAGACAGAGTGACAGACAGAGCAGCACATGGAGAGGCCAGGCACCCTGCAAGCGTCGTTTCTATGTAGATGGCTTCCCAACAGTGAAAATGATAATTCTGTATCTTCAATATGGAGCAGATGTGAGCAGCCAGCAAAAAATTATCTACGCTCTCTACAAATATTTGACACCCAAAAAGGATTTTGATTCAGCCACCTTTGAGCCTCTTTCATATTTATTTTCTGGGAACATTCAAGCACTCAAGCTGGACTAGGAGAGATCTTTACAAAAGCCAATATTAAGCTTGAATGCTTCAGGATTTGCTGAAAATCTTATTTCAAATTTCACCTTTGGTTGCAATGAAAAAGGTCACGCTGCTCGGGTTGAATGCATAAATCATCCAATCAGCAAATGTAAGGCATGACACATGACTTAACGAAGCTCACATCACTCCGAGGAGGCAGCCAACCCGGTACTCCTCGCAAGCCGTTCACACAGGAGAAAAGGGCATTGCAAAGAAATCCAAAATCTGGAGAGCGAATATTGCCGTGTGCTCCTAGCCGGGGAGGGAGGCACGGCTGAAGAACTAATTTGCAGGATTTATGGCTCGGCTGTGTGCCTTCACGTATTGATTCACAGATCAGTGAGAAACAAAATCTCCCCCAAAATACACTGACGAAAGCACTAATACCTGATCATATACTAATCTCTCAGCTAACGCCAGACTGCGGTCTGCAAGAAAATCGTGCTGCACAGCTTGGACCTGTGCCTGGTAACCTCCTTCCTACTGCAAGCAAATTTAGCCTCCTTCCCCCTGCCTTGAGAAATTCCCCCCCGGACTGGGGGTGGCTGCAAAAGCCAGACAGGAGCTTCAGAGTCCAGACCCAGATGGATGCCAGCTTTCTCCCAGTGGCAGAGAACATATTAGTCCACCACCTGAAGAAGATGAGACCCTGGGGTGGGGGTCAGGCGTGGGTCTGAACCTCTCCGAATTGGAGTCTCCCCTCCCCACCACCCAGATTCCTATTTAGCATCACACCTCCGCTTTACATAACCTGCCTGCTGGCAGGTGGGATGGGAGCTGAGAATAAATACATCAGAACGGATCTGACACAGGCACTGAAATAGAGTATTCGCTCTTGGACCCCCCCAATACCATTCTGCTTTGTATGGCACCATAGCACCAGTGGAGACCCCATCGGATCTCTGCAAAGAGCATTTCCCTTCCCACACCAGTGCCTGGATCAGACCACAGCAGCATCTCACCCTTATTCCTCACCCTTTTTTGTCGTGTCTCTTCCACCTCCTTAGTCCCTTTCCAGCCCATACCATACTCAAGATCATCATGAAAACACTGATGAAATACTTGAGGAATGAGCCCCAGCAGAGGCACCAAGTAGCCCCCCAGAAGCAGCGTGGTGAGTTTTCTTTTTGAAAACCTCCAGAAGGAAACTGAGGCTGAGAACAACATCGACATGCCTTCTGCTGCCGTTCCCTCGAACCAAGCCCAGGAATTAAGGTGTTTTTTTTTTTCCCCCATGAATTAAAATGGTTGATAGGGCTGCTGAGCACAGCCTGCCTCGGGAGGTAGTTTGGATCCTGCCTTTTCTAGGACATCTGTAATTACGTTGGAAAACTGCTTGCCCTCAGGTAAGACTCTCCCCTCAGCAGCTCTAAGGCTGCAGAAGTAAAACAAGCAAGGCACAAGCCCTGGTAATGAATGAAACAATTTGGGGTATATTTAGGGGAAGCTGCTTTGCAATTCTAGTCGCAGGCTCATAAAAAGCCACAGGGGGTTATCAGACCCGCCTATCAATTAGCAAATAAGGTTTTCATACCAGGCATCCACAGACTCAGACACAGAGGTGATGGGGGCAATGCAAGACCTGGAAGAGGAGAGTCCAACCAACCCTCCCTCCCAAATGTCCCCAGCCACTCTCCACTCACCCAGAAATTCTGCTCCGCTGCTGTCCTTGGGGCTGCTCATGCAGTTCTCCAAGTAAATCCCATCCTTATAGCAATCTTCCTTCTTCCTTGTGAGCCCCAGAATCTCGCTGGTCTGATCTAGGACCTCCCCTCCTGAGCAAGAGCATGGGGTCTGCATAATGCCGCATGGGTGGGAGCTGCTGCTGATGGCCAAGCACGCATCCAGCCACTTGCAGAGCATTTGGCAAGCAGCTTTGCTAGGGTTCCTGTTGCCCACCACGAGGTACTCCACTGAGAAGTCCCTCTCCTGAGCTTTTGTGGGTTTCCACCTCACGGGCCAGCTCTCCACCTCTGGTGGCGCAGTCTGCTTCATCTGGAGGAACTGCTTGTTGGACTGGAGGAAGGCATAGCGGGTGGACCCATCACAGAGCTTCAACACATCGTCGAAGCTCTCCATGCCCAGGTAGGTGCGGGTGGACTCCAGGAAGGAGTCGAACTGGTAGGTGCGGATGTGCTGGTGGTCACATATGCCGGTAGGTTTTAGAATCTTCATGTACAAGGTGTACCTCCGAGGGTCAGGGTTCTGGATAATCCAAGAGCAGAGAGAGGAGTTCAATGGGAAGACAGCAAAGGAGGAGAAATACCCAAAGAATTTCCCCTGGACCAAAGTGGTGCAGGGAGTTTGTGCCAGGTCCAGAGCGACCACGGTCCACACAAAGTAGAGTGGCGATACCAAAAGCAGGTTCAGGGCAGATGCAATGCTCCTCATCCTAGGTCTCTGGTCCTCTGGAACTCAAAGTAAATGTCAAGCAGGCGCCAGATCCTGGACATAACAGGGACCAGCTTAGAGGAAAAGTGAGAGTTTAAGAGGCTCTGGATCCGAAATCAAGCCAATCCTCCCATTTCTGGATTTGAGCTCCCTCCTGTGGCCATAAACAACACCTGGAAAAAAAGGGAAAGGAAGGAGGAGGGGAGAGAAAGAGAAGATACTTGGGATTTGTTTTTTTTTTCTGGTGGTGTTTTGGTTTTGGTTTTTCATTAACCCTTTGCAAGGCTGAGAATCCACCCAGCATCTTCAGTCCCAGGAGGTCTCTCACTGGGGGAAGATGCAGCCCCACATCACCATCCCCATGCTAGGTTTGGGGGTGTCCCCATCTCTGTGATGTCCTAACCCCCAGGAGGGGCTCAGCTATGACTCACAGTGGGGGTGAACACAGCTGTCACCCCACTTTCCCAGTGCCTTCTGCCCATGCAGTGCCTCTCTGCTGAGCTGAGCAGAGCCTTTGCAGTGATTTCTAACCATCTCCCCACAGCAAACACCATTTTTAGGGAGTTTCCACCCCTCTCCATCCCAACGGATCCAGGGGGCTGGTTCAACACAGACTTCAGGCTGCACCTGGGGAAGGTGGGCTGGAGGTCGGCTGGGCTCTGCCTCCTCTCATCCTCCTGCCAGCGCTTGGGTTTTTTTGCTTCTTTCTGTCTCTGTCTTTCTCTGTCCTCCCTCCTCTCCCACCAAATCAGCACGGGGGAAAGAAGTTGTTGTTCAGTACCCCAACACTGGTCTAACCCTGTGCCCAGACAGGAGGGCAGGGCTGGAACTATCCCTGTACCAGGTACAGGAGAAAAAAAAGGGGGGGAGTGAAGGCAGATTTGAAGTCTTCCCACATCATGCAGCCACCCAGCTTTGAACCCCTGTGTGCAGGACACCCCAACGCCTGCGGTACTACAGCTGAGCACAGAGCATCTCCAGAGAGTAAGAGTCCTCCCTGCCACCCCCAAGACCTCCTTCAGCGCCCAAAGTCTCTTCAGCAAAGGTAATATCCCTCTTGCATTGCCCTAGGGGACCCATTCCCTCTAACACTTTGTAGCCCACATCTCTTCAACCCAGCAGCCCAGACCCCTATATCCCCCACCACGCCAAAGAGACTCCTGCACCCTCTCCTCTTCTAAGTCTCCCTTTTTGTGATCCTACCAAGAAGACCCAACTGTGCGCAATTCCCATCATCTCCCCTCTTTCCGGGGGAGGAGAAAGAGGGTGAAGCACCACCAGTAGCAGGGCTCTCTTCGTTTTGTACTCCCACCCCATGCAGTGTGCACCCCAGTGTTTTGGGGGGGGGGCTGCTATTAACAGATGCAGACCTTCAGCGTGTGGGGCAGAGCTTCTCCCACTGCTGGTCATACAGCCACAGCTCCTTTTCCCTCTCACCTCTCCAGCCATTTCCTTTCCTTCCCTCTTGGCTCCCCCCAGGTAGAGAAAATCAGGAGTTTCCCCTTGGGTGAGGTTTGCCCTGGCCCTGCAGCACTTGTTGCCTCCAAAACAGGGTCGCTGCCCAATTTCAAAAGGACAGTTCTGACCGCTGGGAGGGAGGTTTCCCCTACCATGTCAGATAACTGACTTTTGATTTTAGGAGCCTCCGCGGTGCACAGGTTAGTGAAAAACAAGTGTTCAGCACCTCTGCATTGAAGCCTGAGTGCAAGCAGCCAAATTCCTGAGATCCTAACCTTGCCCTGGGCTGCAACCCCGAAATGATTCAGATCATCTGGGATGTGTTTCTCCGTGATCAGGGACCACGGTGGCACTGCCAGGAAGGAATTTGGGTGAAAGTCTACCAAGAGAGGCACCTGCTGTGAGGGAGGAGGGAAAACACCTCTTCTCCATCGCAGCCATTGACCCTTCTCATGATGTCCACACTGCTCAGCCCCAGGTGCCATCTCCCACCCCGCTGCCAGGCTCTGCCTTCCCAGGCTGCAAACAGAGGAAGCTTTCACAGCAGCCATACAAATTCCCAGCAAATCTACAATTCAGGCAGCTAAATACAATCCCAGGAGAGACTGAAAAATAAGACGTGAAGCCCATAGGACCACCCTGTGCATCTGGGAAGACATAAGAAGCCAAATGCATCTCTGCATTCACCCCTTGGTTTCTCTCCTTGCTCTATATTGAAGTTTTGTTTCTGCATCTCCCCTCTTCTGCAAAAGCCTTTTTTTTTTTTTTTTTTTTCTGGGAAGGAAAGGGTTAGGTAACTCGAAAGTCAGATCCCCTATTTGCAAACTGTCTTCCATCCGAGCTTCAAATCACCGCAGCCTCTGCCAGCAGATTCCTGCGTGTCTGTTAGACCTGACACTAATCAGCATGGAGTCCAAATGCATTTGCACTTAAATTTTTTAAAAGTCAGGTCCCCGCTCCTGACAGTGCTTTGCAGCCTGCAAAGCTCCGCAGTGCAAATCTCCCCGTGCCAGACTCCTGCCTGCCTCGGGGGCCAGATTTCAGGAACGCAGCCTGTTTAGCGGATGCAAAGCGGCGTTTGCTTGCAACGACAACCACAGGCGTGAACCAAACATCTTATAAATTTTTCCAGAGAGGTCATCCTGATTAGCAGGAGGGGTTCCCTGCAAATGACTGTGAACGCCTTAAATATTAGCTTTCGGTAAGCGAGAGGTGCTTGCTTAGCTGAGACTCTGAAAGGGACCACGGGTTCGCCTCTCCCTTGTTGTTGAGCAGTGCCTGAGCAGCTCGTGCTGTTCCTAAGTGGGCACAGCCTTTGCAAAGCCAAAATCTATCCAGCTTTCACACCGATGAGCCAGCTAGGGATCGTCTTAACCTCTGGTCCAGTCCGTGAAGAAACCTGCCTCTCCCGGTTGGAAGCAGGAGCCAGCGGTGCCTCCATAGCAACGAGATGATTAGGAGACAGGGCTTGCGCCGAGATCCGGTCCCTAATGGTGACTTCAGTGCGTGGGATTCAGCCCAAGCCTCCTGCCCTCCGCAAACCTGATTTTTCTCACGCTGGCCACAACCCTGCTACTGAATGAGGATGTAGCGAGCACAAAATGCATTCCCCCCTCATCGCCCCTCTCTGGGAAAAGCACCGTAAAAGCCAGCAAACTTTAACTAAACAGACCCGTTAATGGGACGCTGTGTTACGGTTGTTAGGTCCCAGAATTGATTTCCCCTGAACGCAGTCCCATCTGGAAGGTTTCACCATAAGGAATATAAGCATATTTTTTTCTCCTTCAACTACTCCTTGCTGAAGTGGGAATCTTTACTGAGAGCAGAATAAGCGAATAGACAAAAGCCCCTCCTCACCTGGATCTTTGGCTCAACATGTGTCGGACCTGGAGGGGAGGGAAGATGAGATGGGCAGCTGACCAGCTGCTGCATTTCAGCAGAGATCCATCTTCTACATTTTAATCCAGAAAAATCCCAAGGAGGACATATACCAAAGGCTGCAGCCTGCAGCTGGGGAAGTGATATTAAATGCACGAAAAGACAGATCATTCCAGTGTTGGAGATCATGTTCCTATGGCACACAGGCAAATTTGCCCATATTCCCATGGATTTTGCCACAACTAGTGCCTAGGTAGCCTGGCCACTTCTGTAATTTTGTGTAATGGGAAAGATCTGTGCCTGGTTGCATTCCTTGGCTCCAACTTGGAGTACGTGCCACCTCTCCTGACCTTTCCTTCCAGTGCTGTGCCTGGGAGATGGGTCTGGAAGAGAAACCTTTTCTGGACTAAAGCTCAGGAACAACAGGTCACAATGGAGTACCTTGGGCTGTCCCTTTCCTGCATTTCTCAAGAACAAAAAGAAGGGCAAAAGGTTCAGATTAAACATTAGGAAGAAGTTTTTCACTGTGAGGGTGGTGAGGCACTGGAACAGGTTGCCCAGAGAGGTTGCTGAGGCCCCATCCCTGGAGGTGTTCAAGGCCAGGCTGGACGTGGCCTTGGGCAACCTGGTCTAGTGGGAGGTGTTCCTGTCTATGGCAGAGGGGTTGGAACTTGATGATCTTCAAGGTCCTTTCCAACCTAAACCATTCTATGATTCTATGAAAAATATTGTCTTCTTTGTGTGTGTGCCTCTGGCAGAAGACATTTGTTCATCCCAAGCAACTCACAGAATGAGGTTGACAAGTTTGGTCCGACTGGCTCTTCTGCCTTGGTTACCTTGTGCAGGTGTTAGAGTTGATGAAGCAGAGGGTTATGAAGATGTGAACTACCAGCATGGTTCCTGCACCCTCGCATGCCTCCACAGAGCCCTGGTAATTTTTTCTACCTCCTTGCAGAGTATTTGCCATCCCACCCCAGCACCCACTGGAGCAGACAGTTCAGAAACGCAACCTGAGATGGGCCTTCACAGCTTAAGCAAAACCAGACAGGGACTGAATAACATGTTGCACCAGGCACCTGGGCTGCCCAAAGGGTTTAGGCATCCAGTTTGCACTGGTCCCAGTGAATTTTGGAGCCTGAAAACCATGGTGAGCTCTTCAGTGGTGCACTCTATCTTCCTGCAGTAATGGTAAACCAAGAAGATCCAGGTCTGAGGCTGGAGTTTTCTACCACCCTCACGTCCCTGTTTGCTTTCTGCATGTTTGTACCCCCCAAGCACACTCCACGGCCATCCTGGCATGGGATGTGTGGGATCAGGGAGTGATCAGGGCATCCCCTGCCTGCCTACAACTACTTTCATCCCCTGCCTGAATAGCCCCACATGAGGATTCACCCATCCCACCAAGACCTTCCAGATGGATATCTCTGTATTACTGTGCCTGACTTTGTGGCTGTGCCCCCAGGATAGGGATTTCAGCTCTGCACAAGCAGGAGGAGCCTGTGAAATACAGGCAGTGCTGCAATGTGCCCTGCTTTGTGGGGTCCGTGCATCGCACAGAGTCCTCCCCACGAGGGAAGGGCAACCTCCCCGGTCGTGCATCCACCACCTTCCTCTGTGCTGGTGACACAGGACTCTTGGTGCAGCAGCCTGGATCTGGCCAATGGAGGGCACTCTTAGATATGCACACAAACACACACGCACGCACGTACACACAAGCATTCCACAGAAAAAAAAAAAGGGGAAAAAAAATCAAAACAATGACTGCAGAAAGGGCATCTTTCCCCACTGTTGCCTGTAGGACCTTTTCCAACACCCTCACCCTGATCTGCCCCCAATAACTCAGCCATGTCCCAACTCCCCTCTCTCTGCCCACCAGCTCAGATGTGCCATCGTCCAAGATTTACCTCCCTCAGCTTTTCCTTCTCCTGACCTTGGCACACGGCTGACATCCCAGCAGGGTGAAAACCACTCTCATCAAGCTAATTCTTCTTTCCTGGGGCTTCCCATTTCCCTGTAAGAAGTCCCCAGATATCAAACAAAATATCCCTTTTGCCGGAGGCAGAAAATTGCCTGGCCCTGAAAAGCTCAGTCCCTCGCCACTCTGAAAAAAACACGAGAAACGAGTGTGCTCTGACCTTATTCGCAAGGAACAGCTAGCAGAAAAAAAAAAAAATAAAAAAAAAAATGCTGCAGCCACTTGGCCTTTTTCTTTTTGCTACGGAGATGAGGAAGCAAAACACAGTGGAAATGTCTGGAGAAATGCGGTGATATCTGTGACACAACAGCACACAGAGGAGTCAAGAAGGGCTCAGACCTGGCAGTTGTTTGGCTGCAGTGGCTCTGCCAGGCTACAAGGAGAGGAGATAGACCTGGATGGCACCTAGAGAGGGATGGAGCTTGGACAGATCCTGGAGCAGTGCCTCTTCCATAAAATCAGTGCTCAGAATCAGGATTCTTCCTTGGTATTATTATTTTTAATGATCCATTTTCCTTCTCTTTTCCATGGGTGTTTACTTAACTCTGGCCTTTCCCAGCAACAGTTTATCTATAGGGATTCATGTTTATTTTCTGGCAAAGCAGAATCTAGTGGGAAAACTAGGAACTGAAAGAGCAAAAAGGTGACTCGGTGGCTACTGCAGGACTGGGAAATCCTTTAGGTCTCACCCTGACTTCAGTGCACATCCACAGTCTGGCGAGGCACTTTAGATGAGGACCGTATCCTGGAAAAGCTGATAAAGCAGCTCCAGCTGGAGCTCCCCAGGTCAGGGCCTGGCCTGGCCAGATCTACTTTTGGACCAAATGCTGAGAATTAAATTCAAACAAAGACCCTTTGGGAAGCAAAGGAAAGCAGACAAGAGTCAGAGAGACAAGAGTCCAGCCCTGCTCCCCTCCTGCTGTTGCACTTGCCAAAAACATATTTCTTCATGACCCCTCACTCCTCGGCATATTTCTTCCACCGCTGTGGAGAGTGATGTACTGCCCACTGCCTCTATCCATCTCAGTCTCCTGAGTGCAGAGAAAGCCTGATTCTCACCTGCTTTCTGTGCTAATAAATGATATTTATACACACTAGCATCCTTCATCCCAAATTTCTCTCAGCTCCAACCTGGAATGGCACCTGCTTTAGGGGTGGACTCCAGCAGACATGTAACTGCCTGCAGAAATAGCAGCAGTAGGGTAGGAAATATTTGATCCTGTGATGGGTATTGGCTTGTGGGGTCAGAATCCCAGTCCTATTTCAATTTTCAAAGGCTAGAAGAGGGTATTTGGGGAAAGGGAGAGCTGAGAGATGATATATAGAAATGGATCGCACTGGGAAGCCCCAGGAGGCTTTCAACCACAATGAGGAAACTAAAGTCCCTGACCCTCAGTTGAACCATCCCTTCTCTGATCACCTTCAGCATGGGGAGACACTATCAGGGGAGCCAGAAGCCAGATTTTAATCCTAACTCCAGGATTTGTGCACACTCTGAATTAAGCATCTCTGCTAATCCATGCTTCAGTTTTCCCACCTGAAAATAAGGATGTAAGAAGCATCCTCTGCTTTTCTCTAGCTCTCTGTGATCTGAAAAGTTCCAGCAAAGTGCTGAAGTTGGTGATTCATTGCCAACCCACTAGGATTTCATCCCGAGATGAGATGAACAACCTTAAATACTGAGGTCTCCGCTCCAGATCATGTTAATTGAAGACGGACCCATAGCTAAAACTCTCAGGCAGGGGTGTAGGCAGGTCAGGCTCAGTTCCTGGCTCTGCATGTTTTGTTTTTTTTTTTCAGTGAGTGGGATCAGGAGACAGCTGAGCAGAAAGACTGGACTCTAAAATCTAGGAGCCAGTAAAATTTCTGTAGAGGAAACCTGGCAGACAAGGGTGGCCAGATGTGCTCCATCTGGTCCCAGAAGTGGCTGCCCAAGGGAAGTGGGCCCAGGGGTCTGCATCATCTTCTGTTGGGTCCAACACAACCTCAAACAGATGTCATGTGTGCACATGGTGTCTTTTAAACATCACCTCAGCCTGAGTTGCAGCTGTGTTTATCCTCATCTTTCCTCTACATGGGTAAAATGTTATTGGCCTGGACTGTTGGGAGTACTACCAGCACTGGGAGTTTCTTAAGGACTGCATGATATAGGGATGGGTTCTTGGCAGAAGGTGGCTGATGGAGGTCATCATAACATTACATCTTAATCTGCCTCAGTTTCTCATTAGCAAAGCAGACTTAAACTCCAGTTAACAGTGTTAAGGTAAAGCCTGCTGTGAGTTTAGGCTGGTCATTGCTCCACACTGTTCCCACCCTCAAGAGTGATGTACTGCCCACTGCCTCTATCCATCTCAGTCTCCTGAGTGCAGAGAAATCCTGATTCTCACCTGCCTTCTCTGTTAATAAATGATATTTATACGCATTAACATTCTTCATCCAAAATTTCTCACCCCCAAGAGAATATATAACTCTTCTGATCCCAGTAAGATCAGCCTTTCCTCCATGCCAGCAACACCCATACCTTTTGACTGCCCTAGCTCCCACACATCCCTGTTAGTGGCACCACCCAAGGAGCAATGCATATTGCCAGAAATACCTTGAATTCTACACCAGCAAATCCTAGAAAACTCCTGCTTTCCCTTATTTCTGCCCATTTAGTGGTCCGCAGCCGACCCTTTGAGTTCTTTTCCCCTACGCTCCCACCCTGCTCCCGGGTGTGAGGGTTACACAAAAGGGCCTCTGAGGGCAAGGTCATCCTAATGAGTGGCAGAACGCAGGTGGGGGCCAGAGCACTTCCATCGCCACTCATTCGTGCTGGGGACCGGGATGCGATTGATTGGAAATGCGGCTGGAGGTTAAAAGCACTGGTGTTATCTGGGGAGCTAAGTGGGAGCCCCCAGGGAGAGGGGATGTTTAGGGAGGGGCTGTGTGTGCAATGCTGAGGCTCAGAATTGCATGGGTGCATGGGAAAAGCAATGATAGGCCAACCCAAAACTGGGCTTTGTGATTCACGGGGCTGCACATGCAGAAGCCATAGCTCAGTACACGTCTTGACGTTGCTCACTTATGCATCCCGCACAAATTATATGCACCAGGGCTCATTTTCTGGCCTCTGAGGCCAAGAGCCTTGACATAGCTGATGTCCATGTGGCTAAATTGCCTATCCCCCAAAGCAGAACAACCTTGCCACAGTGCCTAATGCTCTCTCCTGAGCTGTGCCCAGGCATGGTCTGGAGTGGTGTTTGTTGGCCGGGGCCAAAACTTTGCCAGAAAATGTCCTGAGTTGTGTAGGCAGTGATGGGACAGTGTTTCAGGCTATATCGTGGCCCTCTGGAGTTATTGGTGCAGACGTGGGTACAGAGGACAAAGGAAAAGCTGGTGCCTTGGCCAAAGCACCTGGAGCTCTTCTCCTGCCTGGTCTGTCCAGACTCCCTGGGACTGAATACCAACTGGGTTCAGCCCTTTGCCTGCCCCGTGGCAACCTGGAGCTGGGCTGGCCAAAAGAAAGGAGAGAAAGGGGATGTACAGAAGGGAAAAGTAGCTGGGTTTGCAACCAGCTCCAGACCAAGACCTGCACTAGCTTGGGTCTTAGTGCTTCTGCCAAAGAAAGTAGATTTCTTTCCTGCACCAGGAAAGTAAATTTCTACTTTGCTGTCCTCCAGGTGCTTACATGGCTTGGTATGACCAGCAACAGGGGATGACCACAACCAGAAGCCTTTGACCATCCCTGGATGTACAGAAGTTTTAATGTGTGCTCTTCTTCTGATTCTTTCCATGGCTTTGTGCACTCTCTCAATGATCGTGCCTCAGTTTCCCCATCGGACAAACAACATTGACACTAACCCATTGATGGAGATCAATTTTCTAGGCAGCAGCTGGGAAAAGAACGAAAGATTACATCAGGGTCCAATTTTAAATCAACCCTGAAGGTGAACTGTGCTCAGTTTTTGAATGCTGCAGTCTCAGCACAGTTAAAACTGGACTGGGAATGTTTCCCCTTCTGACAACAGGAATGCAGCTCATAATTTTAGGCATTCAGTTTCCAATGTCTACCGAGGATGTCTTTAAACTGCACACAGAAGGACCTCAGATTTGCAACTTTCATGTACCTTTCAGCAGAAGGAAGATAGAGACTCAGGCTGGGACTACAAGAGACACCCGAGATACAGGTCCTTTTAGTAAAACTAGAACTGTGACCATCCCTTGCCTTTCTTTCACTCTCCATAGAGTGAGCAGCGCAAGAGAACTTGAACTACAGGACTGCTCTAGCTATGGGAGTGATTCCAGCTGCTTCTACACAGTCTGAAATGAGCGGCTTTGAAGTCTTCTGATACCACACTAATGTGGGCAAACAGGAACTTCCCAGTGGCATGGAGGGGGTAGAAATATCTGAGCTTTAGCAGAGTGTGGGACTTTTCTACCAAGTTGAGCACAGACCCTGAAGTTAAAGAGAATCAGGAACATACCCGATCCCCTTTAAAGCCCCAAGTTTCGGTGGTTTTGGATCCACCCATGACCTTGAAGCAAGCAGAAGTTTGCAACCTGAACTTACAAAAGAAAAGAATGATAAATATGTGCATTTCTACAGCACCTTCTCTCCAAGGTCCTTAAGGGACATGGGGAGCAGCAGTGAATTAAGCCTCATGACGCAGAAAGCCATCCTTACTGACCCCAAAGGCTGAACACAAACAAAAGGAAGTTCTTTTTCACACAGCTCGTAATTCAATTGGGGACCTCACTGCCACAGGATGCTGTGGAGGCTAAAGTTATAAAAGAGTGCCAAAATGGATTAGAGAATTTGTGGAGGACAAGTCCATCAGATGCTATTAAATGCAATGGTCTGGATGCAACTGCTGGTCTCAGAAGCGTCTACTCTTCTTTGCCTTACCTTCAGTCTTTCAGTGTGCATTCAGATGGACTTGGATGACCCTGGGTCAGGGCAATCCCCATTGTCAATACAGACTGGTGGGTGAAAGGATTGAGAGCAGCCCTGCAGAGAAGAACTTGCGGATATTGGTGAATAAAAACTGGACATGAGCCGGCAATGTGATCTCATAGCCCAGAAAGCCAACCACATCCAGGGCGGCATCAAAAGCAGTGTGGCCAGCAGGTCGAGGGAGGGGATTCTGCCCCTCTATTCCACTCTGGTGAGACCCCAGCTGGAGTACTGTGTCCAGCTCTGGGGCCTCCAACACAAATCCCTGTTAGAGCAGGCCCAGAGGAGGGCCACGAAAATGGGTAGAGGGTTGGAACATCTGTCCTTTGAAGGAAGGCTGAGGGAGTTGAGGTTGCTCAGCCTGGAGAAGAGAAGGCTCCGGGGAGACCTTGTTTCTGTTTCTCAATATATAAAGGGAGCTTATAAGACAGATGGAGAGAGACTTTTTACCAAGGCCTCTAGTGACAGGACAAAGGGTAATGGTTTTAAACTGAATGAAGGTAGGTTTGGATGGGATATGAGGAACAAATCTTTATGATGAGGATGGCAAGACACTGGACCAGGTTGCCCAGAGAAGCTGGGGATGTCTTATCCCTGAAGATGTCTAAGGTTAGAAGGAGCTTTGAGCAACCTGATAGGAAGTGCCATCTAAACACGAGGAACTTCTTTCCTTTGACGGTGTCAGAGCACTGGCACAGGCTGCCCAGAGAGGTGGGGGAGTCTCCCACTCTGGAGACATTCCAAACCCACCTGGATGCATTCCTGTGCAACTGCTGTACATGACCCTGCTCTGGCAGGGGCTTTGGACTGGATGATCTCCAGAGGGCTCTTCCAACCATGACCATTCTGTGATTCTGTGACCTAGTGAGAGATATCCCTGCCCATGGCAGGAGAAGGGTGGAATAGATGATCTTTAAAGGTCCCTTCCAAACTTATGTCCCCTATGATTCTGTGATTCTATGATTCTATAACCTTTGCTCCTTCCCTAAAAAACATATATATATGTTTTTATATAGAGAGGTGCAGGAATATTAGTAACTACCCCTAAGCCGCAAGACGTGTGTCCATACTGCTAAACAAACCATGGCCAGAGCCTGAAACTAAATGGAGTGTCACAAGTCACACCCATGTTGCTAAACCCCCCTACAAAAATGGGTTGTCCTGATCCATGTCCTCCTGTTCATTCTGTGATGTCCTGCACGGTGCCATTGCACTGCTTGGCAGAGCAGTCATTAGGGTCGTCATCTGCCCCAACCTAAATCTTTTGGAGTGTCATGCCCACACCATGCAATGCCATGCCTGACCTAACCATGCTGGACAGTAAAGGGTGTCTGCCTGCTCTGCTCCCTGGAGACCCCCCTGCTTCTCCTTGCAGACTCCTCAGGGCAGATACTGCCTTCTAAGCTCCCCTATAACAGATCCTAAGATGTTCGAATATAGGCAGGCTGGCAGAGGGATGCAATCATAGCACAGGCGCTAACGAGCCAGATTATTCCTCGCATCTCATCTATCAGCCTCATGACAAGCGGTTCAGGATTTGCATAAACAAGACAGATGTACACTTTTCCCCTTTTCAGTCTTCTCTCCAGGAACTCTTGAGCAATGTGATAAGGGAGGGAAGATAGCTTACTGGTGAGGGGCAAGCATCGGGGGTTTTGGGAAGCAAGAGACTCCTCTCTTTTCACTTTCTTGGGCTTTTTTTTTTAATCACAGGAGATGATGGAGGATGTTATAGAGTGATTTGTGCAGTGTTGAGAATGTGCTGGTTTGGGGCTGGGGTTAGTTAGCTGTCTGTGTGCAGCCTTGATGAAGATGAAGGATTGAAGGAGGATGGTTTATATTTATTCTGAGAAGGGCTCGCGTGATGCTTTATCACAGGGATGACAGCAGAGGCCGTGCTTTTCACATGCTCCTTGATTTGTATGGGTTTCCACTTCTGGCTTAGAGGACAGGCAAGCAGGACAGGAGTGAAGAGCTGGAGGTCTGCAGACAACAGGCAGGGCTTAGATTTAGGTTTCGACTCAAGACCCAAGACCTAGGAGGGGACCTCAGCTACAAGACCATGTGCAAGCAATTCTTCTGCTTCCCATTTCCTCCAGAGAAAGATTCTGAGACTGCTCCTCCTACTTCCAGCCCAACACTGTTTAGAGAGACCTCACCGTAAGGTAGCAGCACGCATAGACCCAGGTGTTCCCAAGGAGCCCTGCAATGACAAACCCACATGTGTAAGCCCAGGAACTAACCTCAGTAAACCAGGAAATGCAGGAGAAATGAGCAGTCCTTCTAGGAGGGTGCTGGGAGATGAAGATCATTGAGGTTTTTTGCCCAGAGGGTAGGTTGACCCAGCACAGTGGGGCACAGTGGATGCCCTCAGTCTCCCAGGACAATACCTGGAGGGCCTGCGGCGTCTCCACAGGCTGAAATCCGGCACAGGTTGGTTGAAAACGAAAGCTCCCACCTCGTGCGAGACACAATGAGCAGATGGCCCTCCTTTTGTTCCTAAAGAACAGAAATTCTCATGCCAACTAAATGCTAATTTGCCCTTTTACTGTCTGTCTCCACAGGCTATGTCTATACTACTGAACGAAACAGAGCAGGGGCTGTTCTTTGGCTCTGGGGCCAAGCATGGCACAGCTTGCAGCCACACACCTCAGCTCTCCTCCCCTGGAAATAGGCTGGCCTCATCCCACAGACCTGTGGGAGAGAGTCTCTTGGCTCATCCATCTACCAGACTGTGTCCTGGCACCGTCTTGGGCCAAAACTGCACTGGGGAGCATGTAAGTAATTAAACAGTCTGGATGATCACGGGACCACACTCATGCCTGCATTTAATCCCTCGTTTATTTACGAGGACAGACCTAGCCTCAGAGGGAGTGAATGGACATGAACAGCAAAGGGTTTGTCTTCTTGGGTTTCCCTGGAAGAACTGAGTAGTGGTAGAGTTCTCCCCATGGGGAGAAGATCCAGGTATCACCTTTATTGGTTCAGGTGGACCTTTGTGTTGGAGCCATGTCAATGGGGGAGCTTGTCTTTGTCTTACCCAGTTCTGCCCATAAATTGGGAACTTTGGCCTTGAGAGAAGACTGTGAATCCTGCCAGCCCCACCATGGCTGATTAGAGCTCTCCCCTCATCGCTCAGCATGCCAGAGTCAAACAACCAAATGAGGAAAAGCATTAATCCAGCTCCTCCTTTTTGTCAGGGGTGCCCATTGGCATCTTACAAAGGGCCGGTAAATGTGGATGGGATGTGTTGATCCCAGTTAGGCGAGCAGAAGCATAATGTTTGCTGCCGATGGTTTTCAAGAGAACAGGATTGCTGCTTTTTCCCTCTCCCTCTCCCTCCTTCCCTTCTTCTCCTTTGCCTTTGCAAAGTGCGACAGCGTGGGGATGAATCGCCTGATTGTGTGCTCCTCTTTCCCCCACCACGCCGCACCAACAGCAGGGTTGGGGGATGGAAAAGGAGCCCAGCTGCTTCTTGTGGGCTGTTCTCTCTCCACCCACCAGGCACTTTAAATCAGACACAAATTAACACCAACTCCTGGCATCCTTTATTAATCGGATTGGCTCAGTGTTAGTTTGCTTTGCTGCTATCTTCTATTTTAATTCTTTTTTTTTTTTCCCAAGCCCACCTTCCTGAAGAGCATACCTAACAATAACAGCAATGCACTGGAGAGCAGGGATGGCTCCTCAGCTGTTACAGGTAGTGATCATCTCTGGTTTCTCAAGCTTTAAAACATGCACCATGCCCCAGCAGGGGACAGCAATCCCTTGAATGTCTCATATTTCAGCAATCTTTTCCATCCATACTGCTCTCTAAGCATCGTTCAAGGCGAAATCCCATGCACACAGTCGCAAACATGATGAAATGCAGCCACCTTTAGGGTACAGAGCATCTGTTATTTATCATCTTATATGAAAGTTATGTAAGATCTCTTCTCCTAGCAGAGAAAATCGAGGTAGCTAAAGTTTGACTGCCTCATGTGGGACATAGTGGAAGTAAAAACCTGACTCCTGTGTAGTCAGAAGTGACCACTGTCTCCAGAGGTTCCACACGGACTTAAACATAGGGAGCTATTCCCACACCCTGGCAAAGTTGGTACCAATAGGGTCACTGACCCTCATCACGGTGGAGCACCATGACCAGAGTCTAAAGAATAGTCATCACTGATGGAGGCAGACATACAACTTCATGACTCGTCTTTTGAGATCCATGACTGGACCTTCAGGAGCAAAGATGAGAAGGATTGTAACCATTCCTTTGCTGCACCCAGCTTTGAGAGACAGGAATGCTGAAGTGTATGATGTCCTTCAAAGCTCGCTATCCACTAAGTCTTCTCAGCTTTGCAAGTCCCCTGGTCTCTGTGTGCCCTGCCCCTCTTATACCCCTGGTTTGTCAGTCCCCATCAGCAATACGCATGATGGAGGCAAGATGTAAGGAGCAACTTATGGGTTTCCTGCTGGAAGGACGATCCTTAGCTAGGGAATCGGCTGGTTCCTCTTTGCTATCTGTATGGTCATGTTTGCCAAGCCACTCAATCCAGCATGCACTGTTCGGCAACTGTCAAACCTTTTGTGGATTTCCATCTCTGCAATATTCGTTTCTTAGCAACTCTGTTTGCTTTTAGCAAAAACAAAATGTCTCTGCTTGTGGCATGCTATTTTGAGCAGAAACGGTGCTGTTTCAGGTCCACGCTATTCAGAGGGACCCTGGTGAAAATGGTCCTGTCCACCCACTCACTCCTAACAGCACTGGGGTGAAATTCTTATTTGTTGCCTTGCCATTTCACCTGCTGCAGGGAAAGCATAACGATCCTGGCTTGTGGCAAACAGCTAATACTGCTACATTGCTCTTCTACGGTCCTTGCGATTCTGGGGATCTTGAAGCATATTGTATAACTCAGGTAATAAAAGTAGAAGTCAGCAGCAAATTTTACAGCTGAACAAAGTTTCAGCAAGAAAATACAGTTACGTGAACCCTGTGCACTTTATTGGAAATGTCTCTGGTCTTGCAAACTTTGATTGAATACAGCTCTACAAGAAGCTTTCCCAGCACATCCAGCTTAAGAGAAAGATGACTGAACTTGGAGGTCCAACCACAGACACTGACGAACTTGTGAAAAAAAAAAAAAAAATCAGCAACAGCAATGCCTACCATTGACCAAAAATGAATGGCAGAAATGTGAGGGTCACTGTGTCATTGCAGGATCCATATTTTTCATTTCTTTCTTTTCAGTGGTAGTAGTGCTGGTTTCATTCCCACCAAAATGATACAAAGCCAGGCTCTGCCTCGTGGAAACTGGAATACCTGCTCAGCTCTACTCACAATCCCTCTGTGAGGTAAAGCTTATCCTCCTCCTTGAGTTATCAGTAAGGACAAGGACACACAAACTCATGTAAAACAGCATCAGCACCTCTTAAGATTATGATTTAGGACTTCTGATTGATTAGAAACTAATACCAATTAAAAACCCATCAGGCAGAAATGCTGCCTCACTCTACAGGCTCAGGAAGGAGCTGGATGAAATGAGAGCCCAGAAAAACAAATGGGAAAAGCGTCCAAGCCCTCTGGCTAAAGGCATTTAACATCACGCTAGGGGAGACAGACAAATGGGAAGTGGGACTTTTACAAGGTGAAGATCAGCTGTGCTTAAAACATGATACCAAGGTCAACTCTCCCACCGATCACAGGAAAGTCCTTTCTCTACGTTGTATTCACAGTTTGAGTTTAGCTATGCACATCACCCTGAACATACCCCGCACCTCTGGACCACTCAGAATATTTAGGATAGGATAGAGATCTCACCTCGCCAACCCAGCCTACCCCTGGCAGAAGGCTCCCTTACTTATCTTCTCTGTCTCTCCATTCCCATGAGAACAGCTGATTCCCTGGAGTATACTTTGCAACATTTTATTCACTTTGCAAGTGACTCAAATAACGACGACTTTCCGTATGCATCCAAAAATCTCAAAAAGCTGGTTAAAAAACAGGGAAGATTAGGAAGAAAAAAAAAAAAAAGACTTGAATTTTAAAGGCCTGTAACTGGCAAAACTATAGATACGGGATGCAAAAAGAGGAAAGGAGATGTTATAAGATGCTCAGCAACTCCAGAGTTAATATCCTGAGGCCATCACATCTCAGGAGGCCTGTGGTAACCAGTGGAGTTAAGGGTTGAACACAAGCAGTGTGGTAACTTATTTGCATAGTTTGTTGTTATTTTCTTAGGAAATAAGTACCATCCATCTTTGATTACAGATCCAAAGTTATTCACTGAATGCAAGAAGCCTCACTGACGTCAGTGGGGCCAGGAATCCATCTCTTTATTCCTGAGTTCAATGCCTACATATTGTTTTCATGCAGCTGTAAGGACCTCTTTTATGCATTTTCTTGATTTTTCTCTCGCTCATTCATCCTGATTCATCCTCCTCTGCTTGGAGCTCCTTGAATATCCTGTAAGAAGCCCACACATTCAGACACATTCTTGCCCAAGCCTACATCGCAGTATATTTGTCCAACTAATTTTTACTGAAATAAAGTTCCTGCTTTGCAAAATTGCCAAGAGCAATTGTTTTGGTGAATCATAAATACTGCAGAAAGTAAATGTTGGTTCAGGTTGTTTGTTTCTCCCTTTGGCAGATCAAGCTGTAAGAGCCCATACATTCCTCAAGAAAATTGAGATATAAATTCAGTAGATAAATTCCATGGCCATGGCTATTCATTAGGAGACACCTACATTTTGACCTGAGAAAAGCCCACATATCTGCAAACCTCTCTGCTAATGTGGTCAGGAAAAACTCCTTCAATCTCAGCCTCTTTGGCATTGGTTTGTTGAGGCAACTTAACAGTTGCATAGGTCAGAGTCTTGATTCCATTGGGAGTCAAACCTTGTTTGGGACAATGCGTTCTCCAGATTGGTCTCCCCTGCCTGAGATGAAGGACTAATGGGCACATCTGATATAAGGTGGAGTGCTTTGGAATGCACACTGGGAGGTGAATCTACAGCACGTCGTGTCCTTCTTCCTGCCAGGGATCACCATAACAGCAGCCAGGATGATGAAGCAGACATGTCTGTGCATCCCTACCTCTCTGCTCAGCATCCTCACCTGCAAATCAGTCTAAGGAATGACCCAGGGAGGATTCAGAAAGATCCCAGAGCCAGAAAGAGAAGATAAAGTGACTTGTGCCACCATAACTGATAGATTGAACTAGAGTATAGAAAGATACTGTGCATTTTATCTGAAGTTTTTTTAAGAAAAAGTACACAAGTCACCAAAGAATTGAGAAAATTGAGATTTTCAGTCTGGTCATGTGATGCTCTAACCACTAGCTTTTGATCTTTAAGATGTAGGCAGGACCACCTGGAAGATAGTCAGAAAGGGTTACCTTGAACTATCCTTAGATGACTAAAAGACAGAGGTAAATATCTGAGCTGACTACTCAAGGCTCCTTGAGCTGTCCACAGAATTTTGTCCAGGATTTTGGACAAACCATTGTGATAGGAAAATATTATTGTCTGCAGCAGCAGACAAGCTTTCATGGGCACATTTGTGAACCGCTACTACCATGACTTTGAGAAGAGGTATAAGTTCCCATGGACAAATTCATCAGCAGCACTGCTTAGTGAGGACAGTTGATGGGAAGACAGAAACTGGACCCCAACACAGAGATCCAGAACCCACACCGGCACCATGTGCCAAAAAAACTTGTTATTGAGCAAGAGTCTTTTACTAGAGCTGACTCTAGGTCTGGTCCTCAATACCAGCGGAACATCACTATCTTCTTAAGACAATACCAATTAAAAGGCCCTTTAAGCTGTACTTTAATACAAATAATGTATAAAGATAACACTGTCATATTTCATAATATGGTGACTGTAATTCCACTCTTCTTAAAGAGCAATTGCAGTGTAATTATGATAAGTATGTTCTCTGACACACTTTAATGCCACAAATACAAATGTAATATAATTATACTCCATTACAGTATATATTAGTATTGCAATATAATTTTACGATAATATAATAATATAATTGGTAATTATAGGCTGTATTACATGTATTAGTATTTTACATATGTGCACACACACATGCACACTCCCCCTCACATCTTGCAAAATAAGTGACTGAATAGTTCACACTTTGGTTGAGCATAAATACAGTAAGTGTCACTGCAATGGTGCACATTCCATTCAGGACGCGTAGGGACACCAGAGAGCTAACATAAACCATTCAGTCATGCAGATAATGCTCTTATTACATCAACAGAAATAATTATTGATTGAGCAAAAAACCCACAGTGTAATTACATTTTAATTGCAATATAATTCTACTGTAATTACACTTTTTTTTTCCTATTATTTGGCTTGGCCAATAACAATCAGATTAGTGAGACACTGTTCTCATAATTTTAAAAGATTATATTACTGTGGAATATTACACAGCCTCCCAAGAGAAGAGGATTCATCATTGATCAATTATTTCGACCTAAACCTGGATTACTGTTGGAAAATTAACTATAAAGAGTGCCATTGCTGAGTAGCCCTCCTGAACTCTTCATGTCTCTGGTATCTCCAAATCACCAGCGCTCACAAAACCTGAAAAAAAAAATACTGAATGGCAAGACATGATGCCAGAAGATGGGTCCTTACCATCAGTTTAGCATCACCTCTCAACTTTTAAGGATGCTTCTTTCCTGTCTATTTGACAATTAAAATGTTAAGAGTAGAAGAGGAATAGCGTTCTATAGAATTCTGCATTCCTTCCCCAAAATCCCGCATGATTCAGGACAGCTGCCTACCCAGAGACCATGAGAAAGAAGATTATTCCTGCCAATCCCACCTTCCTCAGGATGCAATGCTATGAACCCCCCTGGGTCCCTCTGAAGTCAGCGATAATGGAAGATGTTGCTCCACAGAAGCTTTAAAGAGAGTTACGCTTTTTGTCATGAAAGGGTTGGGAGACCCCACAAATGACAACAGACAGTTATCATCAGTCTCAAGGCATTTTTGTGTTTAAAGTATTGGGAAGAACAATTAGTATTGTCTCTTCCTCCATTTCCCCTCTTATTTCCTATTCATAAAAAAACCCAAAAATTAATAAAAAATCAAACTCAATGAAAAAGTTGAGAAGGGAAAGAAATCCTGTGTGCCTCCCAGATGCTCTGGATGATACAGTAGCCATGGCAACAAGCAGTTCAAGAGAACTCCTTTTACCTTTGATTTTTCCATTTTTGTCTTAATGTTTACATAAAATAATGGAATTTTTGTTGCCAGTCTATCCCCTGTATAAGCCGCTGATTACTGGTGAAAACACTTTGTACAGTTTCTCATGAACTGTTCTTCCTTCTGTTCATTACTTGCATGAGGGCATGACCCAGTCCCAGCTGAAATCAGGTTGACCATGAAGTTTTCATGGATCTTTATTACAACCTCTAAAAAAAAACAACATGAGGGAAGGTTGGAAGGTGGGTGGGAGACACAAACTGAACTGACTGAGCGGCGCATAATGGTTAAACACTGGGACTCATTGCCACAGCATGTCCTAGAGGCCAAATGTTCTGGTGGGCCTCAGAAGGGGTTACAGAGATTCCGTCCCTGGTTACGGAACATGTTTGTTTAGAGAGTTTCCAGCTCAGAACGAAAACAATAACTTTTAATTCAGTGACTGCTGGAAGGGAACTGTGCATCAAAGATGGAATTACTTTAAGCTTACTCTTTTTTTTTTTTTTTTTTTCTTTATTCTTCTCGTAGGCATCTGCTTTTGGTCCATAGACCATTGGTCTTGCCCAACATGGGTGTTAAGGAGTTTTGGTGCTCGAAGTCACACTCATCCTTCAAACTTCCCAGCTGTCTTGGTGAACGGCGCTGTTGTAAGGTGAGGAATGATACCAAGAGAGGGGCTGAGCTGGGGAACCCGGATCAGCATTCGGCAAAGTCTCCAGCCTGGTCCCTGGGTTCAGGAAGTATCTCTGGCCAGATCCCATGTCTGATAAATGTAGGGTAGGCTCTGGCCAAATTGTGTAGTAAACCATACCGCTGTGCAGATCATAGACTGCTCATCTGATAGTCTTTCTCAGTCTGGAGCCACTGAGTTTTGTCTCCAGAGCTGGGAATGATTTGTGAATTTTCACAACATTCCAGGGAAACCTGAAGCAAGCAGAGTGGCATAAGCGATGAGCTCAGAGTCATGGCCCAATGCCTGCCACTGCAGAGGTACTCAAGCCTGGTGTCTTGCTTGGATTTCTTTTTGAAAAATGAGCTAATTTCGGGCCAAGGCTCAAAGCGAAAGTGCAGGGTAGTGAGGCCATACCCCACAGCCACCAGGTTCACTCAGATCTTGCAGGAAAACAGGGTTCTTCTTAACTACAAGCAATAAGTCCAGCAAAAGAATTGGAGGTTTTTGTTTTGTTTTGTTTTGTGGGTTGTTTTTATGGTTATTTGTTTTTTTTTGTTGTTGTTGTCATTGTTGTTGTTGTTGTTTTCCCAATAAATGGAATGCAATGATGGGCACAAACTTGAACATAGTAAGTTCCATCTAAACCTGAGGAGGAACTTCTTTCCTGTGAGGGCGGCAGAGCACTGGCACAGGCTGCCCAGAGAGGTGTGGGAGTCTCCCGCTCCGGAGCCATTCCAAACCCTCCTGGACGCCGTCCTGTGCCACTGCTGTAGGTGCCCCTGCTCTGGCAGGGGGTGGGACTGGGTGAGCTCCAGAGGTCCCTTCCAACCCTGACCATTCTCCGATTCTGTGATTCTGTGAAACCCCACGGGAGCCACTGGCAGGGACCCTGGTTTCTCCTGCTTTGACTTTTGCTTTTTCTCACCTTGCCTAGCAGAAACACTACAGACAAACAAAGCCAAAGAGCCCTTAACCCGCCTTGCAGCTCCAGCTCTGCCTTCTCTCCTGGAGCATGCAGGCAAACTGCAGCAGCTACGAGAGAGGGGCCAAGTGTTTTCATGTTTCTCCCCAGAGCCAGGAGACTGTGGCAGAGGCAGACTCTGTGCTAGGGCTTGGGCTTGCAACCAACGCCGACACTGCATTGCAGCACTAGGGAAAGTGGGGAGGGAGGAAAGCTAACGTGCACCCTGCGGGGAAAACAGCACAGGCAGGAACCTCCTGCCCACCTCTGATGGGAATCCGTGTCAAAGAGGGCTACACTCCCTTGGCACCTCATCACAAAAAGGCACGGAGAGAAGCCTAGCGTTGGCACGTGAAAAAGAAAAAATAAAATAAAATAAAACAAAACTCCCAAACGCGTAAAGCATAAGCCTAGCTGAGCTGGCAATTCTGTTTCCTTCCACAGTCGCTGTGCTCCGAGTCTAACTCATTACTTTATTGAGTGCTCTGGGATACTCGGAGTGTGAGACTGTGCTCTTAGAAAATACACCACTGTCCTACAGTCAATTCCATTCTTGCTCAATAGAAAGCAGATCGAGCTATTACAAAGAAAACCCTGCCAGAACCAATAACCGCGCAAGGCACGGTGTTATGCTAAGACACTGCTTCAATAAATTATCAGCTAAGAAGAGTCTGGATCCTTTAATACTCCGGGGATTCGTGGCTGTGCAAACCTATGTGTGTATATAGATAAATGCAGTTAAACAGATATACCGTATGCTATCGTCAGAGGATTCTCTGAGTAACAAGGAATGACACATTTAAAACTCTAGGTTAAAATTGGTACTTACTGACCCATCTGCAGAGAGGAAGAAAGGCACATTTTAAGGACACTGTAGCTAAAGAAGGGGGAATCCTACACATCAACACTCCTAAAACTATAGTTATGTAAAGGCAGATCTGTAATGGATGAGCTTTGCTGTGGATCCATAGGACTGAGTTATGCTGTCAGGTTGCTGAAAGTAATCTTCAGAAGAGGAAATCAAAGACTGGCTGGTGGAAGGAAGGAGATTTGGCAGGACTGTAGACAGAAACTAGAGAGGAAAATCAGGAGGCAGCTTTCATCTCTGGGAGGGAAAAGTCACTTAGTTGAATCCACTTGAAGAAGGACTGGAAGAATAGATGGAGAATAGATGCACTAATAGGAGTACCAGTGGGAATTCTTTCCCGTCAGCACATGGTTAACACTAGGGACTCAATGCCATGAGCCTTCCTGAAGGCCTTGAGGAGTCCCTCTATGGGGAGTAAATTATTTTCAAGAGTGTGAGTAGTCGGTTTCAGAAAATATAGCGGGGATGATTCCCAAAGAAGACACCTCAGCTCTTCCTGATGGCCAGACCCTTCAGCGTGTCCTGAGTTTCGCCCTCTGGTGAGCTGAGGCTTCTATTATTGCGACATCCCTGAATCCCTGGTGACATTACAAGCGGTCCGGTGGGGATCTTTGAGATAAGTTCCTCCTTATTTACAGGGATCCAATTTTTATCTCAGAACTGGGGCAAGAAATTGGTTAAAAACTTCCTCTGAGACCTGAAGGGCACTGCAACTGGCTACAACGTCCATCATTACGTTTGCCCGTCACTCACCTTATCCTTAGCCTTTTGAAATGTCCAGCATATCTTTAGTGAACTAAGCTGTCAGGACCATGCTTTTTACTGTTACATCTGCAAATACTCAAGCGAGGTATGCTGGGAAATGAGGAAAAAGGAGGGTAGCAACGAACAATTGACTGAATATTAAAGTTGAAGAAAGAGAACATCGCCTGCCCAAACATCAGCCCCACTTCTCTTCCTTCCTCAGTGGACTCCCAGCTGAACTACCGATCAGCCTCGACTCATTGCCTAGCTGATGAACTCTGAAAGATTGCAGCCCCAAGCAGTTATCTTCCAGGGAGTTTCCTTGCATTTCTCTGCACAGCCGGTAATCGGATATGAAGCTTTTTTGGGATGCATTAGCACAAATGACGCTCTGCAGAAAGGAATTGTGTTGCGGCGTCTGCTGCATGCAGACATAAGTCCTCCCTCCCTTCCTAGTTGTTGTTACTATTATTATTACGAGTTTCATAATAACATGACTTGGAGGGTCACAATTTTTCTGGGAGACACAAACTCTAAAAATGATGTATTCTTCCTTTCCATGTCTCCCTTGCCAGCAGTAGGATGTTGACATGATTGAATTCCTGCAGAGAAAAGAAAGGGGGGGGGGGGGGGAAGGGAGGAGGGGAGGGAGAGGGGGACGGGAGGTGGGGGCCAGGCAGCGGGTCTAATGTGACAGTAGAATTGAATTCCCAGAGCTTGAGCTGGAACAGAATTTGCCATCAATAGTGTTTGTAAAATGAAACAGAGCTGGCACTTTTGTTTAATACTGGAGCTTGCATGAATTCTGTTTATTTTTGCTTGTTGGCTAGCTTCTGCCCAAGAACCCAGCTTTACCAAAAAATGAAGGGAGCTGCTTTTGCAGCGCTGGAAAGATGTAGGTTTTTCTTCTGGGAGAACCTATTTACAGCAAGATCTGCTTTCCTGGGAAAGCCGAGACAGTAAAGCCCAACTTCTCTGTGTCCTGGAGAAGTGCCATGGTGGGATGTTGGCTCGGGGGAACTTGGAATGAAAAATGGGGAGTTTCATTTCTAGAGGACTGGCTTGATTCCTGTTTGGACCGATGAGGAAAAGAAAGAAATTTCTGTTTGGATCAGTCACGAGAAAAGGACATCTCCTTTTCATGGCTCCTTGATGGAGTTTGTGGTCCTTCCTCAATTTCTGACCAAGTTGGTGTTCACACCTTTGAAACTCCAAGACAAACAAGTACTAACAACCCTATTGAAGATGTTCTTCAATGAAACTGAGAGACTTCTCCTCTGCCACCTGAGATCTGGTCTGAGAGACACTGCTGAGGAAGGATGGATGGAGTCCAGCTTCTTTTTGCTCATACTGTGTATTTTAATCTCCACAGCTTTCAGTCCCACACCTTTTGAAGGCATGAAAATATGCTTCCAAGCTAAGATCTTCTGCTGGTGTAAACCAGGAAAACTCTAACATATCAAGCAAGCAACATCATTTCAAACTCACTCATGATTTTTTAACAAGGGACCAGAGAGAGAAAGTTTCCTTTCTTATAGTAAGACAATACCTCTATTTGGCAATTCAAGGAAGGAACAAAAACTCATGCCTGGCATCCTAGATAGCTCTTGATCCCTGCAAAAGAAACAGCCTGGCTTGACGCTCATACAACACCAATGAACCAAGCAAACAGCACTCTGGAGTGTCCTGCCTCACACCCTCTGGGATTTAACAGCAGTGATTGCTCAGTGCAATAATCCTAAAAAAGAGCTGGTCATTTTCCAACAGCTAATGACAAGTTTGTTAGTTAACGGCCCAGATCAAAGCCAAGGGCGATTAATGATCTAACAAACCAGTCGATAAACTGGTGTTGAAGACCAATTATAATCCGTATAAAGAGCCCCCACCAAAGAATCACTTTTATTAGTCTTTTCTTCCCTCTGTAGGGTCCAGGACAAGCAAGGGGCTATTTCAGGAAATTGTTTGCTCCCTGGAAATCAATAACCAATCAACACCTGGAGTTTATTCTGAAAAAAAAAATAAAAAATGCATATGCCAGCAAACAAACCCTCTAAGAAACATTTTACCTAGAAAATAAATGAGCCCAACACGTAATGTGATTTGCCTTAGACTCAGCTTTTCGACAGCTTGTTCAAGAGTACTCTTCTTTTTCTTTGTTTAAAACTCTGGCCAAAATTGTGCAATGGCGGGGAAAAGCACGTGTAAGTGGAAACCCATTTCCTGAGGTTTGATACTGACTGAATGACCAAAGTGAACTCCTTTGCTGTGACAGTAAAAAAGTCTTGTTTGAAAGAAACATGTATAACGTGGGGATGTTATTTTAGGAACTAGAGAGTTCACAACAAACTTCCCAGGTTCTTAAAAATCCCAAGGTTGGAAGAACAACATTGAATCATAGACAACATAGGGAGAGACATACTCCATCTTCCTACCTCTAGAGGTGTTTCACCTTGCAGAAACATCCCTGAGCAATGACCTTCCAATCTGCTTTTAGAAGTCTCCCAATCCTAACAGCCCAGTGTATCATGACCCATCTCTCTAGGAAAAGCTCTGCCATGTCTAATATAGAGTACTTGCAATCTAAGCCAATGATTTTTTTGTTATATATATCCAGAGACCTACCTTGTTTCCTTTCTTTGTCACAATTTCTCCTGCACCCCTCATGGCAAACCACTCTCATGGCTCCTTTTATTTGTACTTTTTTTTGCAGACCGAAAAAAAAAATAAAATCCTACCTATCTATCTATCTATTGATGTATTTATTTATTCTTCATCTTCAGTAGTATCCTAATCTGAACTTTGAACTCACTAGCTCCGAAGAGAAAAATGCCCTACCGGAAAAGCCTAATACTCTGGTTCCAGCTGTGTCAATAGGGGACACTATTTAGGGAAACCACATACCTTTGGCCCACCTCGCCTGTTCATAATCTAGAACTGCTATTCAGAGACACTAGAGGAGATTCTGACAGGTATCCCTTTCGGTATCTACCCACTTTCATCACGAGCCATCTTCTTTAGAGGACACCAGTGGACATCATACTGCTGCAGTCTGCACTGATGGACTCAGCTCAAAAGAGTGTCAAAATATCACTCAGGAGCTTTGGGAACTGTTGGAGGGAGCCAAGGAGCAGACCTCCTCTATCTCTTTTACCTATTCATTCAATTATATGTCACTTACTTAAAGTATCTTTTTCCTACTTCTTCTTCTTTCCAGAAATAACCACTACAGTGGATACTAATCCCTTCCCAGCATGAAAGAAGTGGAGATGGGAATATGGACAAAGGCAATTGGGTGGGAGAAAGAGGTGGTACAAGTAGGTGATGGTTTAGAGGTCAGCAGGCAGTGTTAAAAGGTTATTAAAATGTGTGTTCACTGTATGAACGAGGTAAAATAAGGTCTTCTGTAAGAAAATAGCTACAGATTACCTCCTGTCCCAGGATGAAACATCTGCATTCTGCTAAGGCTTATATGTGAGCCCCCTGCTAAAAGTACGAAGGACTTGACCTCCAACAGTCAGCACGTACACAAGATTTACTATTGGTTTTAACAGTAACCGTACCGGAGGCACAAAGACATGAAAAGTGGTACAAGAATGAAAGCCTTCAAACAGTCAAAAGAGAATGACAGTAATCTCCTAAAAGTGATTTAGCTCACCAAAGAGCTGCATCACCTTGGTGTTATGAGCAGATGATGATCATGGTTTCCAGGTCTGGTTTTGATTTCACACTCAGTTCTGCCACCAGTCTCTGTCTTTGGGGGCAGCAGTGGATAGAATGTATTGGTGCAGTCTGCATTGGTGGCACCAGCCCAACCTAGCTCTGACTGCTTGAACTGCACTGGTGTAAATCATCTCTCATCCCCCCCATGACAATGTGAGTCACTGATCCTGGCACTTGGCTGTCTTGGCATGTCTCCCAGAATTCGTTGCATGGCTCTCAGCAGTCAGGAGATGCTTTCAATGGGATTTGTGGGTAGAGGTATATTGACTTCTCTATGCCTTGGTTTCCTCATTGGTGGAACAAAGCTAATAACCCTTACCCGCTCTTTAAAATAAGAAAGGAAAACCTTCATCAAAAAGCTTAGCCAACTGTGGTTTATGTAATGCTTTGTGATCCTGTGGCGGAGAGGACTCTAGGAGAGAAAAGTCAAGTTATTATGAATAGTCTGAAAAGTCTCTCCTCCACATACTGTCGATTGGTTCACGCTGACTTAATCTCTCAACTCAGCTGAGCATCTGCTTGCCCAGAATTAGCCCTGGGGATGGGAAGCCCAATTCACATTCCACTTGCACCCTGCAAGGTGAGGCGGTGATCTTATTTACCAGCTGGAGCTGGTTAGAGGGTATTGTCTTGTTTCTTTTTTTTAAACTCTGAGCTGTCCTGCTAAGACTGTCTTACTTGTCTTACTTCTTTGTTCCCTGATGATCAATTTGACTTCATTTCCTCTTCTTCTTCCACTGATTTACAAACCTTTATAGTACAGCAGCTACTCTTGCTGCCAAACTTTTTTAATGTCAAGTTCCCCTCCCCACCACTCGATCTAATCTTTATTAATTAACCAGTTAATAACCTCCAATTATTCTGTAAATAAATGAATGGCTGCGCTGCCTCTGTATAATGCTTTCCTCCTGCCAAGCGGCACGGTACCAAATTCACCAATTCACAGTCTTTGCAACAGATATTTTCACAGAACAAAATTTGTACCCTGGGATGAACATTTTGTTGTTGCCCAAGAACGACCCGTTTTGAACACTTTGAGTAGAAGGGAGCAGTATTAGGATTGGCATTAGTCTTCTGAGCTTCAAGAGGTTCAAGAAATCACAACAGATTTCCCCACTTCCACAGGTACATCTCTGACATCACAGCTTTTGGAGTAGGCCTGCAGAAGTGCTGTGATCCATGCTATGCCACCAAACTCGGGATGGGTGGCCATCAGCTTTTCTGTTTTGGACACGTACAGACCTAGTGGGCCAAACTCTAGTCTAATCTCTACCAGCAGAACAGGGTGGCCAAAGAAATGTGAACGGGATGGATATTTCTCTTCAAAACAAGCTAACGGGTTGGAAACTGTGTTGAAAGGCAGAAGATCAGAGCCTGTTCTTGATTCCTAAGTGTGTGACTTCCTGGGTGCTCTCGGGTAAGTCACTCAGTTCTGCACCTTGGCTGCTCTGACTATTAAAAAATGTACTGTGGGGTACCAAGTGTCTCAAGCAATGCTTTCAAGTCTCACGTGAAAAGCTCTGCAGGAGGGAGCAGCCGTTCCCAGCAGAATCGCACCATCTTCACGCAGGTGTGTGTGCTGAGTGGGTCTGTAAAGTCCCAACTTTCTCTATCATCTGCCCTCTCAATTAGCAGTGTTATGGTGCTCTCCTGCTCTGTCACAAAAGTCACTTGCCAGAAGGTCTCCAAAGCTAACAAGATGAGTCTCATAACACTCAACACAGGCAGGGAGTAGTGCAACTTTACAGATGAGAGTATGGATATAGAGAAGAGTTGAGATGGGTACACGGTTGACATGGGCTCCAGATGAGACAATGATTGATCCTGTTCACTGAGACATGGGTTACCCTCTTGTACATATGGTCAAGGCTCTACCTGTTCTGCAGAGATGGGAGATACTCCCCAGCCTCTGGTTCAGATGCTGTTCCCTGCGACTCACCAGCAGAGTGACTGTTGCTTTCAGTGATAGAAGGTTAGTCCTGTACTGTCCAGGGCTCAGTCCTCCCCCATCAGACCTCTGAAATTGATATCAAAATTCTCACTGATTTTAGGAAAGAACATGTCAGGGCATTAATTTCTTTCTCTCCCTCTCCAGAAGGAACCATTTTGTCCTCTCTGGAACAGTTGGACAAATTTTTCACCACTGCACTGATGGAAGAAACGACTCTGCTTAATAGAAACAGATGGAAAAAATATGAGGTCATTTGGTCACAAATGAAAAACTTGCCTACTCTAGTAGTTTAATGTCGAGTTTGCCTGCCCCCCTCTATGATTAGATTATTACTTATTCACTTACTCGTCTATTTAATCATATCAAGGGAGGGTGCCCTACATGACCCTTCTGGGTACTTGCTGATTCCTTTGTTCTTTTATTCTGCTTTTAACTGAGATTATTTCCATGCAGGTTCCTTTCATAATGAGCCTTGAATTATTTTACTTTATCATCCATAAGGTCCTCTATGGTTTGCTGGTGTGTCCCTATCTATCTCAGTTATTCCTGCAGGAGATATTACTCTTAAGTGACTCACAAGAGTCAGCCATTCGCAGAATCCTGGATTTTAAGGCTAGTTGGACCCATCTCTGTCTTACCTTCTGAATGGTGATGGCCTTAAACATGACACTGTTCCTGAAGTTTTGGCTGTTATAGTGTGTATTTTAGAACTAATACAAGTTTAAATCAAAAGGTGCAAAACTTGTTAGGGCACTAAGCCCCAGGACACCTGGGTTCTCCTCGTAGCTCGGAGAGTTTTTTGCTTGGAGTCTAATTTCAGATCTCCTTTTTTTAACTTTACCTCTGCTTCCTTACCTTTCTCTGTTGAAGTCTGTTTTTTTTTTTTTTATTAAAAGATAAAAGTAGTTGTGTAAGAGAGAAGTATAATGGCAATATGAAAGCCTGCATAGGACACACTGTTTATTGATTTATTGTGAAGATGTCCCTGTGAACAGCTATTATTTGTTTAAAAACTGGCACTGTATTTCTTGATTGCATCTGTCTAGTTTAACTAGGAGTCGTTACATACAACGAGGCTTCCTCTGTCACAACACATCCAAGAGAGAGTAATATTAACATTATATTTAAACAATACTTAGGAAACAAGGTGATTTGCTTTTGGCTGTATTGCTCCATCAGTAGCAGAGGCAGAAGGAAAATCATGGGCCTTAATGACCAGTTTTATGGTTGAACCATTAGACCGCATCCTTGTATTACGGTTTACTTGTAGTGTTGCTTAGCTTTCCTTAGTGATGGGATGACATTGGATAACTTCTTGGGCTCCTTCTTAGCTTCACATACTATGTATCAAGATGGACACTTAGCTATGCTTATACAATCAGAGGATTCTTTCAAAACAGCAAAGAAATGCTAGAGATGAATATTAAATCTGCAATAGCACCAACACATCTCTTGCTAATAAAAGATGCAGTAATCAAAACTCCATTTTGACTTCAAATAACTAACCAATAGTAAACACTCTGTTTATCCAACTACAACAAAAGACAAAGCTCAGGAAGGTGATTCAGATCCTAAGCCCTGTAAAATATAAAAAGTTGTATGTTCAGCTTTGGTCCAAAACACAGAAGTTTGGACTGATGCTTTTTTACATGACTGGCAGCTGAAAGCTGTGCCCTAAGAGGAGAGCCTGGGAAGAAAACATGCTCAAAGAAATTCCGGGAAAGCAATGAGGCACTTGAAATGCGGTTATCCTGCCTCATCTCCCAGGCCAAAGGTTACTACCATTAAGATTTCATCCGGCACAGGAGCTGTGATCTGTAGTGATCTGCACGGCCTTGGAAGGGAGAATGCCGTCTATAGGACGAAAGAGTTGGAAAACATGCCAGCACCTAATTGGCATTCACGGCACTAAACTGCAGCAGGCCTGGTCCTGGGAAAAGTTGATTAGTAAATACTAGAGCACTTCCTCATAAATCTGTTGCTTTTATGATATTGCATGAGCCACTTGAGTCCCAAACCACCAAAATGTTCTGGTGTTCTTACACCAGAGGTATGGAGGAGTGTTAGCATCCCCCATTGGAACATGGTGAGTAATTAATTGTGCACAGAATCATAGAATTGTTATGGTTGGAAGAGGTCTTTAAGATCACCAAGTCCAACCACTAACCCAGCACTGCCAAGTTACCACTAAAACATGTCCCTCTGCACCACATCTACCCATCTTTTAAATGCCTCCAAAGATGGAGACTCCACCACTTCCTTGGGCAGCCAGTTCCAATGCCTGACAACTCTTTCAGTGAAGAAAGTTTTCCTAATATGCAATCCAAATGTACTCTGGTGCAACTCGAGGCCAGCAGATATTCACTTGCTCAGGTCCTTCAAAGTATGGTGTACATACTGAAGCTTAGACAAAAGTTTGGCTAACAGCCAGAAAACTTGTCTCTGCTCTTCATCTCACAGCCAATGATACTACACAACGGTATGTACCTTAATATCTTGGAAAATTACTAATTTAGAGTCTGATTATATCAAAAGCTGGGCATATTTGAGAGCTACAGAGCTTTCTCAGCCCTCATGTCCCAGTATCGAGAGCTGAGACTAATGGATATAGGCAGTAGGTACCCTAACTTTGCCTGTTTTCAAGGTAGATGCTTTCATAAAAGCAAGTCTGTAGGGTCCTCAAACAGTCAGTAGTAACCTAGACAATGTCAATGAAGAGCTGTACGTGATTCATCAAATGAAAGGTAGATACCTCTGTGACCAAAATGGGTCACAGTCATGACTACCCTGGCCAAACCATGTGATATCTGGACATTTGAGATGTACAAGAACTCCAGAAAGACATAATACTGCAATTTCAACTGGGATTTTACTGGAAAAAAAACCCAGTGTGTATTCACTGGGTGTCTGACCAATGCAGAAGTGACAGGCTGTCATGTTAGAGATGTTTATTAGAGTTTGTTCTGCAGTGACTAAAAAGCTCCAAGGACCAACCTAATGAAGAGATGGAGGAGCTGACTTAGAGACATTACAGAGACGGTCTTCAAGTACAGCCAAAAGTAGAAGGAAGAACCACTCACGGACAATGCCTGGTAGGAGGAAAAAATCCCTGAGACTGACATCCTTCACAGCGGTGAGGTCCACTACTTTATGGGCCAGACCTGCTGTGTGCTGGAAGATGTGATCATGAGCACAATGTTGCTCCAGAACAATTGCAATTTTAATACCTTCAGCAAGGTGGGGAACGAACGTGCCTCTTTACATTATGTTCATTCATAACACAGGATCAGAAACACCATTACAAATAATATTCACATCATGCTGTGTTGTTATTAAAGCCAGTGGGGTTCAGATGGACTGAGATCCAAGCAGTGGTTAGGCAAAAGCTCATGAAAAGTCTGCGCAGCGATTCAAGAGCAAGTTTATAAAAGGAATTGGCAGATGATGAAAGGAAATTGTCAGGTGATGTAGTCACGAAAGGCAAACAAATAAAAACAAATTCAGGGAACAGCAATTTCTTTCTGAAGGCAGAAGAATCAACATGTCTAAAAGCAAAGTGAGGGGAGTGTAGAGACAAAGGCGAGAAGACAAGATTGCGTATTTCCATTGTGAGGAGAGAAAAAACAAGTTGCAGACCAGGCAGTCCAATGAGATACTTTATTAATTCAGCGTTCTGGCAATTTATTGCTGTCTATTTTTCTTCTTATTTTACTGAAGTACTGAATCCATCTCCTGTGTAAAGGGTCCATGATATGGAGTCAAAAATAACTTTCTAAGCCCAATATGATCTGGATTGCAGCAGGAGCAATGAGTCAAAAAGGGAAATATTTCTCATCTGCTGCTGCTGTTTCCAAAACACAACCACGTGAATGTGTTAATCTGGACATAACAGCATTAGAACATTAAGTGATTTGGATGCTATAAGAAATTGGGGTCAGAAACCCAACCTTTCCAAAGAGTGAAGCCTAATATTATGCCTTTTAGCAAGATGGGTGAACAGGTTATGTTGCCACAGCGTACGCTCCGCCAACGCACGAAGGTGGGAACAGAATTCTGATATTACCCTTAAACACTGATATCACCCTTAAACACTGATATCATCCCAGCTCACGTATTCAGCCCCTTCACTGTGTTTTTAAACACAGGACAAGAGGAAAAAAACAGAAAAATTCAGGTCATCGCATACCCAATGGGGTTTTAAATCATGTCATTGTGGGAGATACCGATCATCTCATCTCAGGTTTCACTTGCTGGAAAGTAGGAGGTGCAAAAAGAAAAACCCAATATACAGGGCGATGTTGATGATGTATCTGAGAAAATGATGAGGAATTGCTTGGAGGAGAACTAGCTCTTATTTTCACACTTCTGGCCGTAGTCACACTAACCTTGTCTCCATTGCACTAGACTGTTCTCATAACAGGGTAAGCACCATGAGATGGAGTCAAGATGATCAAGCAGGACCTGCCTTTCTCTGGTCTATAAGATTCACCGGCTGCTGTTCCTTGGGTGAAGAGTGAATACGTCTTACGTGTTAATCTCATCTCTGAATGAGCTCTTGCAAGTCAAAAATGAGTGTTCACCACCTCACCCTGAAAGACAGCTGTGCTGTTTCCTCCATGTTCCATACTGGGGCTTCTGGCACAGAGACACGGAGCAAGTTTTTCGGGGTCACACAGAGATTCTGAAAGTGAATTTTAGTTTCCTGCTGTCTAAGCCAACCATTTTCCTAGGAGACCACTCCAACCCCTCTTTGGAGGATGTTCTCTCTTTGCAAGCTCAAAGAGTGAAACTGTCTGAATGGAAATGGCTGGGAACAAAGGCACACAGCTCCAGGCTCTTTTTGCACTGAAAATACTCAATTGAGTGCTGTCTGTGGATACCTACCCAATTACTGCAACAACCAAAGAAATTAAATATGCTATCTTGGCTTAGGAAAAAAAAAAAAAAAGCCAACAGCTGCCACTTCAAGAGAGAAAAATAATAATAAACCTGGAACACATTTCTTAGACTCCTGTAACTATCCTAGGCATAAAAAAAGAAATTTTTCCTGCCCTGGTTAGAAGGGCATATCAGCCCTCCAGCTTCACTATTATGTCATTTAATGCCTGTTGCCTGGATTAATAGGCATCTCAATCGAAAATACTTTTTGGAGCAGAACTTGGCTACAGCTGCTTTCCTTTCTGGGGATCCCCTACGGTGCACTATAAAGCAGCAGATTAAATACTGATGGAGCAGTGCTGGGAAATAGCAATTGTAGCCGTGGTGATTGTTCACACTTATGCCTAGACATTAGATCTTGGCATCTGAGTGAGAGAGTATTAGTTGAGATCCTTGGGTCATGCTTTGGTATACCGGGACTCATATTTAGAAGGTATATATACAGCAGCAAACACCTTCACAGTGCCAAAGGCACATTAATTATACTTCCTGTGACAGTCTACAGTCTTGGTGGAGATATGTACACTGGTGATACACCCTAGCCTTGAAAACCCAGGTTTTCATTGGATTTATTAATGACAGAATGGTTTCTCTTTAAACATAACCATTTTAGGAGGTTCAATATATAGTAAGGGCTTTGGATCAGTACTGCTTCTCTTCATTCCCCTGCAGGTACCTAGCAAACTCTTACTTGTTTGTAGAGACAGTGTCGGATGAGAAGGTTTTAGAGAAAAAAAAGCCAACTTGCCTTTTTTCCCTTACTCCCCATCCAAAACCACTGGGAACAGGAATGTTTCAAGTATGGGCCACATTGGTGAATCACTGATTTTTGTGAAGCCTGAAAAGTGCAACTGGCAGAAACTTATAGAATCATAGAATGGTTTGGGTTGGAAGGGACCTGAAAGATCATCTATTTCCAGCCCTGTGGCAGGGACACCTCCCACCAGACCGGTTGCTCAAACTTAAGTATGGGCAGACTGCTTGTTGTGTGCACCCATACCCTCCTACCTCAGGAACTGAGTCCAAGGCTGTGTGACCCATAGGCTGATGGGAAGCAGCATATCTCTCTCATTATGCCAAAGCTGAAGAGCTTTCTGCATTGTGGGATGCTGCCTAGCACAAATTATGCTGCTGGCCCTTCTTTGAGGTGCTGCACTGATGTATGCCATGGTCTGGCTCGCAGAGAGGCCGGGATTGGTCTGCCGGCTGGGTCTGGGGATGGAAGTAAGGAGAATTCTGTGCTCTCCTCTGCAGCATCTAGCCTTGACCAGGCATGTTCTGTTCTGCACTCATTACTTGCCATGTGGCCGGTACCTGTCTGCTACCTATGAGCACCATCAGCCTGAAGTAGCACAAGGCAGACTTGTTGTGATTGACGCATGGTGGATTAACAGGAGTTTCCAGCCATACTCGCTTCCCTGCTCTAGCAAGTCCTTCCTGCTGCCGGCATTGTGTGCATTCACAGCCCAGAACAGTGCTCCAAAGGGGAAGATACTGAGATAAAATTGCCCGACCCAGGTCACTCTTATTTTCTTGTAACTAACATCACAGATTGGCTGTGACAGTAACCTTGAATGCCTTGGGAACAGAAATGTACTAAGAAGAGGCAGCCCCACGTGCTTTCCCTCAAACTGAGAGGGAACAGAAGATGTCCTCTTCCTCTTCCAAGCCATCATCGCCTCTTGCATGGGAAGGGCACCAATCCCTACTTGCTGCCATCCCAGAAACAAGCAGTTTGAGACCAAGAAGCCATCAAAGAGAGGAATATGATAGCTTATGTGAATCGGAGAGCAGATCTAATGTTAAACCCAGGCTTGCTAATGCCTTATCAATGTCAGCCTTGTCTGCTTTCAAATAAGCAGGGGGAATAGAGCAAAGGCTTCTTGCACTCTGTGCTACTTCAATGTGACTAATGCTGCCAGAGACGGGTCTGGAGGACTGCTGTTGAAAAATGTAACTCCACAGGTCTCTGACATCCTTAACCACCTCTCCCTGTTTCCCTAAAGGCAACCAGGATCTGGGACCCATAGGGATGATGTAAAATGGCAGCAGCGGCATCCCAGAGGGACGTGCAGCCAGAGGCTCCTAAGTGAAAGAAGCAGAGAAAAGTTGTGATGCTGGGTGGAAATGTAATTCTCAAGGGTACAGCAAGCTTGACTAAGCAGCTTTTCACCCTGTCTCTGTTCACTCAACTGAGGCCATCCCCCCTGCAACCCCACGAAAACCAGGAGCTCCTCCCAGTCATCCTAGTTCAGTCTGCTCCTCCCTGGAGCAGCTGGCAAGAGATGTCAGGTTTTAAAGTGCATCCTCAGGATAACAGCACGATTGCTGTTTTACTTCTAAATTATGTATTAGCCCCCCAGCACATGCTCCCAGCAGGTGTCTGTCTCCGAGCTGTACAAGGGCACTGTCAGCTCTTGTCATCAACCTGGAACAGATTAAGAGGAGATGGTCCCAACCTCTCTTGGTGCTTCCAGTCATTTTAAAAATGAAGTCAGCTAGGTCAGCAAATTGAGAGGCATCACTGATGGCTTTCAGGCAAAAGAGAAGTAGAGACCAGGATTGGTAACGCCTCAGTTGAGTGGAGGTGACCTCAAGGTGATGTGGACAGGGGAGGCTCATCAGGGGTGGGGACGGGCAATTTTGTAAACCCCTCAAAGCAGTCTTACCTATTGTATCTCAAGCCATGTCCATTTGGCTTTTGAGACAAAAAAAAGGGTTTCTTTTTGCGCAAATAGCTTTACTGAATCTCTGTTGGGCTGTGGTCTAGCTCTGCCAGGATTGTATTGGTTTTTCTGCAGCACAATCAATAGAATTCTTTCCAGTTTAATTTATGGTTTTTAGTCAGGTGAGAAAGTGGGGTCGTCCAAAAAGAAGCTGAGCAGTGAAGTAAGAGAGTGACATTGCTTTTATGCTAGCTCACTGACGTCCACTTTTCCTGGGGATTATGGCCTGTGGTCCCCTTGCGCAGCAAGACTGTGCTGGTTCAAATCATGGTGGGACTTACCATGTGCCTCACTAGAAAAAAAGGTCTTCCCTTCTTGTGGTATCTTCACAGTGACGGCATGAACCGCGCCCCATAAGTGCTATAGACAGGGCTGGAGCTGAACTTATCTCCAGGGAGGGATGCAGAACTGGAGAAGGGAATTTAGCGAAGCTCCTTTAATGTGCATGATGAATGCCTGACCTGAGGGGACGGACTGCAGCAAGTGACCTTTCCGACATCAGACCTCCTTCACCACAGCTTGAATTATTCTGTGATCCTTGTAAAAAGTACCCTGGGATCTCTCATTATAGATTCAAAATGGCTATTAAAACTATCTGCCCCGGGCCTGACCTGGTTTGCTTTCTGATGCCAAATAGGTATCATGGTCATTTCTGGAAGATGGGGAGCACTGCCCTTACATACACAAACACATGCAAGCCCTCTTCGTAACATCTAACCCATGTTCATTTTCTCCTTGGACTCTTCTTTGAGGTGATCTTTCCAAAACACTGACCCAGTGACCCTATTCCCTCCCCCAGCCCCCCCCAGCCCTGCCCCCAGTGGGCCTCCAATTAAATCCAAAATTGCCTCTGTACAAAAGCAGCTCTGTCAGCTCCATTCAGAGAGGAACAAGTGGCCTGAATAGCTTCAGGCACATTGGAAACCGAGAAACAGTGTGGTCTTGTGTTAAAGTTGAATGGTGGCGAGGGGGGCGGTTGGAGGTTGAGGGGGAGCGTTGAATCAGTTAAAGTAATTATTGAGTCATTCGGGAGGCTGGGGAGGGAGGAGGATTCTTCCTAAACAAAACCCTGCAATAGACACATAAGACATTTCACCCCTTAAGGAGGTCTTGGGCAGAAAAGGAAAGTATCAGGTATAAAGCAGCAATTTGTAGAAGTCAGAACTATTGTGATGCTCTGGCTTCTTGAACCTCTTTTGAGATGGTCGCTCTTGGACCTACCTCTTATTCACTTGTCTGTTCAATTCAGAGAGTCCAAAGGTCTAATTCACTTCTTCTGCTAGAGGGGGTACAGCTGAGCATGTTTAAATATATCATGTAGAGAAGGGATTTGATTGCTTTGTGTGTTCTGGAGTCATCTAGATGGTGAATCCAGTGAATTGTTGTCAGGACCGTTACAGAAAGACTTCTGTCATTTGTCTGACAGTTAATATTAATCTGACAGCCTCCTAAGCAAAGTAACCCAAACCCTAAAAACTGTCACCCATCAACTCATCAGGAAGACCACATCCATGTAGGCGTCAGTGCTATCCATCAGAAACTAACCTACCATGAGAGGAACAGAGAAGATAACCATTTAAAAGGCCAGGGGGGGAAACTCTCCAGCAGGGAGATGAGGCAGCAGTCCAAAACCAGCAGTTGCTTTCTACAGAGGTTCTCCTGCTGCTGCAGGGAATACGCATCTCTCCTAAAACAAGCTGCGATTCGGGGGCAGGAAAATAGGCTCTGTTACTCTGACACAAAGAGGGGTATCCTGGTAGCATTCCATCCATTATAGCACACCTCCCTTCTGTCAGGAAGATCTCAAGACGTTTTTGGACAAACCTTTAATGAAGAGTCTCCAATTGATGCTCTACTTATAAGACCAAGGCATGTGTAAGAACCAGAGGAGAGTGAAAGGACAGGATTTGTAGCAACAGCTCATTTTATCTGCTCATTCCGGGCCAGAAAAGACTGCCCAAGTGTTCATTTTCCAGTGTTTTTCCTGTCCACACTAAAATGTGAGTCCCAAGGCAGAAGTTAGTGAGTAGTCAACTTCAGGTAATGACCTGGTACAATTTGTATTTTTCCCTACTGAGAGATTAGGATTTCAGCACGTTTGTTGGTTATTTTCACTTATTCAATTATTTGTTCCTCGGTGAATGTAATTTTTTTTTCAGTGCCACTTTCAGTACAAATAGGAAGAAGAGCTATTGGGCTGCCATGCTAGCTAGCGATATCGGTCAGAGTAGTCACAGATTGCTGCTTCTGCTCCTTCTTGGGCAGTGTACAATAGTCCTGCTGTCAGGAACACTCTTGTCCGAGGGTAAAAATCACTACACATTTACTGTCTTCCCTTCCAGAATCTGTTCTTCCTGCCGGTGAAATAATCACTGTGTTTATTACTACTTATTGGTACTGCAGTAGTTTCCTGAAGCCTGGGTCACTCAACAGAAACTGTGATTACCCCAAGTGTTGTGCTTGTCTAGCATGCAAGAGGTTAATAGCAGAACCTAATACACCAGGATAACCTGATATCTGCTGGTTGTTTTTTTTTTTTTTTTTTCAAAATGTGAGTAAATATTCATTCAAGACCTTAGATTCTTAGCATTTTGACAAGATTACCTCTTCTCCTCCTTCGGGGTACAAAGTCACAGCCTTGCAGAGCTCTTTACTAGAAAATACGCTAAATATCAGATACATATTCTTCCCTCGAATTACCAAAGTTAATAATAACCCCACCAAATTACTTTGGAAGATACATCCAAAGTCTCCATGCACACAGGGCATTGCAGGGAACTGGCTACGCCCAGAAAGAGGTTAACCTTATGGTTGGTCTATATTTGCTTGGGTAAGCCATGTTAAAGTGTCCAAGATGCTCCCAAAAGTGTGATCTGATCCGCACAGGACTTTACACGGTGTCTTTAAAGCTCTGTGCTGCGCTAATGCAGAAAAACCTTTAGGTACTTCTGAAATGGTGAGTTTTAACTCCTAAAAATCCCCTCTTGCTCCTCAGCACCACTGCAGGGCCCTTCTCCTCCTCAACCTTTTCTTCCTCGTATGGCAACTGCTCCGCTCCTCAGACTCATCTCTACAGCTCGGTGTCGGTGCCTCCTCTCTCACAACAACAAAACACGCTACTACAACCTGCTGAGTCACGCTTTGGCGCAGCCGAAGACAATGTCATCTCCTAGCAACGGTGAGATGATGCTAATGGGATTCTTGCACGTGCAAGAGCTGCAATGGCAAGTGTGTGGAAAGGCTGCCAGGGCAGGTTTCGCTTCTGGCTCTCGTGCTATACCTTGCATGGTATATGCTCATGAAGGGGCAGAGTCATGGCAAGATAAGGTTTTTAAGCAGAGCTTCTCCTGGTCCGTCCTGTGACCAGAATTGCCATGAATGACAACACCGAGAAAGCAGATCAACCCTGGCTAAATGCACCACGATGAGAAACCAGCAACAGGGCTCAAGCTGAGCTCCATCTCACAGGGAAGTTGCTTTATGCCCATCTTACAACAGGCAATTAGTCATAGACTGTTAATGACTTGGCTGACTTCTGTAGGAACTTGTCCCAGGTGGAATCAGAATCTCTGCAGCTTGACTCGTAGAAGCGGTCCTGAGAGAAATATTATGTATCTCAAGGCCTGAAAAGGCCCATTACCTGGAAGCTGAGTTTGCATACACTGCAGGTTTTGAAACACGTGCCTACTGCGATGGAGTAGGAATCTTGCAGATGCTTAAATAGCTGTGAATGAAGCGTCACCTCCTGGTTATGCTCCCAAGATGCAATCAGAAAGCTCTGGGTGTTTTCTGCCCTACAAAAACTGTGCCCGTATCACTGGTTACTTATCTTTGGCAAAGCAGAGGCAAAATGTCTCATTAGCGCTATGATTTCCACGAGAGCTTGGTGCTCTAAATAAGTCATGGAGATGGACCTATGTATTTGTAAAGCACCCGATGAAATGCGGTACAGTTTTAGCCACAGCTTTTAAGCCCTTCCATGATATTTTTTTAAGTCCTTCCTTCTACAGCCCTTTCCTCTACCCTCTATAAAGAGAAGGGCGGGTTTACAACATCCATTGCAGTTAACAGGGTGGCACAGGGCAGAGGAGTAGATACTTCCAATGATGCAAGAGCTGATTAAGGAGTGAGGTTTTCCAGAAGATCATTCAAGTCATAACTAAAGACACAAGTCGCCCTTTTCGAAGCCATCTTGGAGCATTTACCTTGGTATTTTCCCAGCTTCACCTCTGTTCTTGCTTGGCTCCACCTCCATTTCCCTCTGTGCCTCCCCTCTTACGAGCTTGATGTTAATTCCCAATATTACATTCAAGATTCGGAGAATGACAAAGAGCGGCTTTAGTCTAACAGGACAGAAAAAATAAAAACACTGCCTTTTTTTTTTTCCTTTTGTCTCCATCTTTAGGCATATTTAATGATTCTTTTGAAGAGTCATATATGAGGCACAGAGGAAGCATGCAAAAGGTACAGGCCTTGTCAAGATAAATGAAATGCATTATGCCTCTACAAGGTACCAGCTGACTGTATCGTTATCAACAACGGTACTAAAAAATGCAGCTCTCTCACCTTAAGGGGATTTGAGTCACTGACATTTTAATTAACAATGTTCCTGTCTCCCAGCATCAAGCCTGCATTCTGCACAAACTTCTCCTTGCTGTAATGGATGGAGATCAGATGTCCTTTGCCTTTCATGACAACAATGACGCGTGGAGATGATATGTCTTATTGTGTATTGCACTGGGGGACTGATCTCAAAGCAAAATGAGCAGGAGGAGGCACACCTAGCAGATGATGGTTTTCCTTTTTAGGGGCAAAAAACACAGAGGAAGCAGCTGGAAGAAAGCAGGTTGCTGGCTGCCAGTCCAAGCCAGTCCTAAAGAACGGCCACAAAAACCTTGAGGAGTTTATCAAAATATACAAATCTAGAAATAAGTGGGTGGACAGGCTGCTTTAAAGAGGGAAAACTGGGGGAAAAGCCTGGCACAAAGGTCTGGTAAAGACCATCTAAAACATTGAATCTGTTCTTCAGGGATTGCAGATGACTATACAATACATCCAGAAAGCTCTCTGAAGTCTTTTCTTCACAGCCTCACAGCTCATGAAACAGGCTGACAAAAACATATCTCCTGGCTATCCCACAGGTGAAGCATGTGGTACCTCCCCTTTTTCTTCCCTGACATTTATTTGTGGAGGTGAAAAATAGCACCAAAAAATGAATGAAACTCACTTTTTCGCTGCCCAGGGTAAGGAATAGTGGATCTATGGTGCAAGGAGGAACTGGAGATGGTTGGAAGAAGCCCAAGGAGAGAAGGGATGAAGGTGGCTTTGTCTCTAATAGAAAAGCCTATAAACAGAGAAAAGAGAGAACATGGGTATTTGCAGCATCCCTACAGGCAGAGCAGAAAGGTATATGTGGGATTCGTCTACATGATATAAGGAACCAGGTTATAACCAACCCCTCCACCAACCTGGCTGGCACAACATCTAGCAACTAAGATCTTCTCCTACCCTCTCCATCAGTGTGATATGGATAAAACCTGGCATTAGCTCACGATATGGAGCGCAAATAGGAATTTAGAATGGAAATTCAATGTCCGTGTGTGTGTTCTAAACTATGGTAACTAATCATAGAAGGGACAGTAGCTTCTCTGTTACTAGGAAATATTAAACTGAGATGGGATCTCATTCTCCCGCTCAGCCTGAGTGAAGCTGAAATTGCTGAGTGAAGCTCTCTGGCCTGCTCCACACAGATGGCAGATCATCATGTTCCCTTCTGGCTTTGAAATGGTTTTGTGTAGTGAAGCCTAGGAGGTCCTCTATTCTCTGCACTGCCCAGCAGCAAGGATCTCCCTTCGCTTAGATGTACTTGGGAAACCAACCAGTACATGAAAGGGAGAATTATGGTTTCAGTTTTTTGAACCATGGGGGTCAGATGCATAAAAGTAACTGTCTCCAATTCAGGTGTCCAAGAGGCACCTGAACACCTAGAGCCACGTACAGATCTAGCAGTACATGACAAAAAAGAAATGTTGATGTTTTTTTTTTTTTAAATGAGGAATTATCTTATGTTGTCAGAAGTCCTAGGAGAAGGCAACAGAGCAAAAAACATCTTTAGAGCACCTTTATTTGGTATACATTAGGAAATCTCTTTAGCCAAAAATTATCCCAGTCTAAAACTAGCCCAATTGCTGGAATGCTACACACCTCCAAGACTTGCCTGAACATAATGGAAATAAGGACATGAGAGTCTATCCTTCAAGCTCCTGTATTTTTGAAAGTTAGTCCATGTAGCCATAAGACAGAAGATGACTTCTGCAAACTCCAACTAAGTGTGTTGGTGAGATCAAAGATTGCCCTCAGTCTGCCTCCTGACAGTCACAAAGCCCTTTTGTGACTTTAGTGTAAACCTGTACAGCTCTTTCCTAACAGCACGTTTGCCTCTGGGTATTACCTTGTCTCGACACAATCCATTTTTAAACACCAAAGCTGCCAGTTAGCGCAGTGTTGAATTGTGTGTCTGGAAAACAAACGGTTCTTTAAAAATAGAGAAAATTATATTTACAGTAGCAGTTACTGTATCATCACCATCAAATGAATTTTTCAGATGTGATCGTTTTGACTAAATGCTTTTCTTTCCCCACCTCCTAGCACAAAGGTCACCTCTCGACTCAGTTTCATCATAGTTCATGTTATAATCCCTTTTAAAATAGTAGTAAGAATAACCTATCTGTGTTTACACAATGCCTTCTTTCCTCTCCTAAAACTTAACTTCATCCCTCACGTTAGAAGACACTAAACACCAGTTCATTATTTGAGTGCCTGTCTTGAGTACAGAGTTTTGTGAGAGTAACTTGTCTTTGCAAATTTGACATAAGCAGCAAATCATGTTTGATTTTTGAGGACCATTTGGTGCATTTTAGCAAAACAAAACAAAACATTTGATTTTCATGGAATCACGGAGTTTTCAGAGTTGGAAGGGACCTCTAGAGATCATCTAGCCCAACTCCCCTGCTAAAGCAAGATTGCCCAGAGCACATTACTCAGGACTGCATCCAGGCGGGGCTTGAAAATCTCCAGAGAAGGGGACTCCACAACCTCCCTGGGCAGCCTGTGCCAGTGCTCTGTCACCCTCACCGTAAAGAAGTTTTTCCGTGTATTTGAACGGAACTTCCTATGTTCTAACTTGTGCCCATTGCCCCTCGTCCTGTCACTGGGAACCATTGAAAAGAGCCTGGCTCCATCCTCCTTCAACCCACCCTTTAGGTACTTGTACGCCATAATAAGGTCTCCCCTCAGCCTTCTCTTCTCCAGGCTAAAGAGTCCCAGCGCTCTCAGCCTTTCCTCATAAGGCAGATGCTCCAATCCCTTAATCATCTTAGTTGCCCTTTGCTGGACTTTCTCCAGCAGTTCCCTGTCCCTCTTGAACTGGGGAGCCCAAAAGGACACAAAAAGGAAGTCTAAGCTTTTTAACAGAGAAGAAGAGAGTCTCATGTGGGTTTTGGCAACCTCTTGTGTAGACAGCAGGTGTGGCAAATGCGATTTATAAGACCAAGGCACTCTTGTCATCGGATCCATTGCCTTCATCCACATGAATATTACAGCTAGACATGCCCGAAACACCTCACCATGTTCAGGCACAGTTGATGGTGGTATACTATCCATTGCCAAAACCATTCTTCCCCAATCTAGATCGAACCCACTGGTCACAAAGTGACAACCCTGAGATAGAAGTCTATCTAAGATCCCACACAGATACCGTAGGGAGGCTGAGAGTATGTGGAAGGTGAAAGCAAAACATGACTGTATCCTTTCCAACTTCATAAACACATGAAGGACAATGCAGCCAGGCAGAGATCAGAGAGAGGTGGAGAGCCTCATTTCCCAAAATACTCTTTTATCTGTGCACTGTTGGCATAGCAGCATGTGGAATAAGAGAAAAAAGAATAAAGACAAATACAGTGATAAAACACCTTCACAGGTACTTCAGATATTCGGGTTCTGCTTGTCTTTCTAGCACTCACCATGAGGTCATGAGGTCACTTGGTTGGTCTGTCATGAGACAAAACTTTTTCAACACTCAGTCCCTACTAAACCAGAAGTAGAAAAAAAAGCAAATTAACAGTGAAATCTATCAGTCGTCTAAAAAAGTGACAGAAGCGGTGGCACAGTGGCTCCCAGAATAGCCATTATGCCCCCAAATAAGATGATAGTACTTAGGAGCTGGTGTCACAAGGTGAACGGAAACTTAGTTGGAGAAACACGGGCCATGCACTGTCGAGGGGACCTGGTGAATATGTCACTAACAGAAAAATCTGCTTCCCAGATAAAAACATTCAGAGTTGGGGGCTGGGGGGGGGGGGGGAAGAGGGAGCACTTTCATAACTCCACAAGATCGTCATATCTATTGTCTGCATCATCCAGTGATTTCTGCATTGAACCCAATAACTTGTAGTTACGCTAGAGTCTGCCGTTCAAAAAGACAGGCAGCTTTGACTTAGAGATTTTGAGCAATGGAAAACCTACCACTTCCCTTGGGAAGCTGCCGTAGCACTTAATTAATTTTGCCATTAAAAAAATGTTTGCCATAGTTCCAGCTCCAATTTGTCTACGTTGCTCGAAGGAAGGATCTTCGTCAAGACTGTTAGCAATTTCTGGTACTTACACTCTACCTTCATAAGATCTTCTTCAAACACTTGATAAATGTTAGAGAAACCTCACAACATCCCTGTGAGACATAAAAATGTAATTATCTTAGCACGTTACATGGATGAGAACAAAGGGAGAGAGGAATTAACATTCTACTCAGGCAAAGCCAAGACGTGAATCAAGTGGGATTCCCAGGAAAAAAAACCTGGCATCTCAATTCCCTGCTCCGTATCACTGTCTTCTGCATCCATGCTTCAGAAAGAGTCAAGGTCATGCGTCCTTCACAGCTCAGCGACAACCCCAAAGGGGTTAATCCCCACAGTGCTGAGCACCCTTAGCTCCAGGAAGAACCAAGGGCACAGAAGAGCAGGCAGAATCAGTCCTTCTTTCCTCCGCGCCTAGCAGCTTGCACTGAACCATGTAGGAACACAACATTTCTCCCCATGTTGTCACATTTGATAACACAGGGTGCTCAGTGGAAAGTCAGGCTTCCCCTTCCCAAACACAGCAAGGAATGCAGAAGTTACTTTAGAAATACTGGAAATTTCCAAGACATCTCAGCCAGGTACGTAATTCCCTCGAGTCCCCTAACAAAACCCGCACCCTTACTCTCTGTTAACCACTCGGTCAGTGGCTCGTACTTTACATTTCCATGAGCATTTTCTCCACTGCTTAGCCCCCCCATGTCACCAGCTCTTCTCAAATGGGATTATATGACATGGTTGGCTTGGTGACCTAGAAGGTCCCTTCCAGCCTTATGTTGTAGTAGAATATTAATGACTCTGCTAATTCAGAGCTGTCTGACCTCCACTCTGTACAGCCACAAGCAAGATGATCTCTTTCTCATTATAGCTGTCGTGTTCTCAAATAACCTCTTCATGTAAAATGCATGCACAGTTTTCCTCTTCTTGCGATACAGTGATTTCTCTCTACCCAAAAAAGCCAGCCACTGTTCAGATTATCTTCTCTGTAACCATCTGGAAAACATTTTGGAGGTTATTTCCTTTTTATTTCCAGCAACTAAACTAGGTATACATCTATGAAATAAGCAGAGTTCTTATTCTGAAATAATTTGACTTCAAATCTGGTAGGAATCTAATGTAACGCATTTTTCTCATATAACCCCACATCCTAACTAATGCAAGTAAGGGTTTGATGAGTTTGGTCAGGAAAGCCAAGGAGGCCATTTCTGTTCTCTCAAATAAGGATGGTCCCTAATTGGTTGGTCCCCTCAAGACTACACCTGCCCATCTGCCAACTTGGAAGCTCATAAGTTCAACCAAATATACCTTTTAAGAGGTAATGCCTGGCACCTTCGTGCCCACGTGCAGCAGAAACATCAGCAAATCACCTGGGGGTCTCCTGCCGCCACTCCAACGAGTGCCCACAAAGGTGGAAGGGGGTGAGACGTGAAGCACACCATATTAACGCTGCTCCAGTGCCATCCCTTCAGAGCAATGCAGATACACCAAGACTTTTTAATTCACTAAAGGAGTTTGGAGTAGACCCACAAACTCTCTGCCCCTTAGAAGACCTCTTAGGGTTATCTAAGGTTCTAAGTGATAGAGCAAGTCCGTATCATGCACTGTATAGTCATGTAAAAAGTCTTCACTTTATCTAAAGATCTTGTAGGAAATGCATACACAGAATTATGTTATATGGGAGGTAGTAATGATAATAATAATAATAATAGATTTTTTGCCAACTTCTGAGTAGATTTTAGGAATATAAATTTTATGCCTTATCGATTCAGGCCTTTAGCTAAAGTTAGGCCAAAAAGAGATGTCAGGAGAAAAGGAATCACAGACATAGGTGAGTGCAGAAGGAAAAAACTGTCACCTCTACCACACAGCAATATCAGATTGATTCATATTTCAAAATAGGCTGAAAGTTAGATTTAGTCTGACCAAGGACAACAACTATTTGCAATGATACAACATACTGTAAATCTTATGTCAGAGACAGGACAATAGGTGATTTCTTCCCTGGAGCAGTGTTTTGCTGGCACTGGACTTCTGTTCATGCTGAGGTTCCCACTTGCAGGTAAAATAACACCCTCACTTCCTTGCAACTTAATATCTGAAGCTTGGGAAAGATTTACCCCTACCAGGCGGGCCATCTGTTAGCCTTCCTCGAACTCTTCACAATTCTGAAGATATCAGTAACGTTCCTCCCTGCCTGTCAGTTTTATAGAAATAACACTGCCTTTGCATTTCTCTCATGAAATATTCCTATTACATTATTTTACTTTCTTTGCTGCATTTCATGATTAATATTCTCATTAAAACTTCTTTTACGGGCAGTTCTTTGGCATGTTCTAATTTTCTGGAGCTCATTCCTTAAACGTCTCCGGTTCCAAGCTCATGTCTAGTCAACATCTGCCGCTTGCCAATAGTCTACAACTCATAAAGTCTTATACACACCCAGCAATCTTGCAGCTCGTGGGGAAATCTGAAAGGAAACCCAACAGGGAAGCCACATGTCCTGATAGATAGTACTCTACAACGTGCATAAATCCTCCTCCCATCCCAGGATGCAAGTCTTTTCTAAAGAGGAGACAGACAGATTTAAAACAAAACAAAACAACAGAATATTAAAAAAATAATAATCAGAATTAAAAAAAAAAATATTGGAAAACTCTTAGAAGGTTATTCCCTGATTTCTGGGAATGGTGGAAGCCTGAGACCTTTCTGTGCCAAGGCAGTTAGATGAAGGTTGGGCAGAGCAGAATAGTCTGCAGGGACCAATAGGACTAATAGAGATGAATGAGTCGGTTAAGTGAAAGGTCCTGTCCGTCCCTTACCAACCGTGATCGAAGGACCAAAAGCCACTGAAGAACAGGCGTCTCTCTTAGGGAAAGACCTTTGCTTATCAACGGGGGAGTATCGAGCACAATATTTTGTTTTAGTGAAATATTTGGCATGTCCTGCAGTGATCAATGCCAGAGCTTTGGAGAGAACAATAGCAATAGACTATAATTAGCTGCGATAACTCCTTACAATAACAAGTATATTCTGGTTTGAATTATTCATGAACTACTGTGTTATTTATGGCAATTTCAGCTTTTCTTTTCCTCTGATAATGTGGGGTGTTTAGGGTTTGGGTATTTCTTTTTTTTTTATTTGTCCAGACACAATGTTTTAATTACTGGGTACAGGAATAAATAAATAAATAATCTCCAGGAAAAGGAGGGCGAAAAGAAAAAAAAAAAAAAAAAAAAGAAGTTTTCAGAAAGAATCAAGTTTTCACTCACAGTGGGGGATGGGGAGGGAGCAACAGGATGTGAATTTGTATGTTGTCCATCAATTACATGTCTTTCTGACAATGCAGTATATGGACCGCCTAATTGGAAGCAAGAAGAGACTGCTTCTTTAGGAAGGACCAGGCTCCTCGGCTTTCTGAGCACGATTTCTCACCAAGCAGATGGAGGGTTTCTGCTTTCCCCCAAGGTTCCCTGAATGAAAAACCCGAGGAAACGCTTGGCCAATGTTCTGCATCTGACTGATGTCTCTGCTCCTAGCAAATTGACCCAACGACTGGGATTTTTGCCTGTTTATCTCAAGAGATGCATTGTTTAGTTAAGTTCCAGCTAGCAAAAGTGATGGGGGAGGTATTATGCATTAAAAATTAATTCACATTGGCAGCCCAAGATAATGAAGTCCTCTGTTCACAGAACAAGTACAGCCAGGCACTCACAGGGCTCCTGCTTCAGTTTACTGTTGCCCCACCTTCCATCCTTGCCTTTAGGAGACTATTTACCAGGAGAAGATGTGTCTGTGCCTTACTGCAAGGAGTACTAATTGCCTTTTGGCTATGAACGTATCAGTCCTCCAGGAGCAAAGGCTCAGATCCAGAAAATCAGAGAAATAACTTCACCCTTCTTCAAAATCAGTGGATTACGTTTATAATCAAACCAAAGCAGCTTGCGCACCTGGTCTGAAGCAGATTGATGTTCATAGCAAAACTTCCTTCCTCCTATCCAATCACCATAATGATTTGGGAGAATCAAAGACCAAGAAACACAGAACTAGGTTTCTCCAGATAGCTCTCCAGCAAGAAAAAACTTTCGTTTCCTATCAATAAAAGGTCATTTTCATGCAAGATCTTGGACCCCTATTTCAAAGATTTTCTGTGCCCAGGTTTCACAAGCCACTTGCCCTTCACAGTAGCTTCTGCACAAAGCTGTGCTGAACTGAACTGTTTGTTTGTTTTCCAAGAGCAATCCCTGCTTTGCATAATTGGTTGGAAATATTACTTGTCACCTCATCCTCCCTGAAGGAAAATTGCCACGTATCTCCCAAAAGGAAATGAAAGTCATCTAACACTCAGGTACTGTATTAATCATGGAATCATGGAATCACGGAGTTTTCAGAGTTGGAAGGGACCTCTAGAGATCATCTAGCCCAACTCCCCTGCTAAAGCAGGATTGCCTGGAGCACATCACTCAGGACTGCATCCAGGCGGGTCTTGAAAATCTCCAGAGAAGGGGACTCCACAACCTCCCTGGGCAGCCTGTGCCAGTGCTCTGTCACCTGAACCGTAAAGAAGTTTTTCCGTGTATTTGAATGGAACTTCCTATGTTCTAACTTGTGCCCATTGCCCCTCGTCCTGTCACTGGGAACCATTGAAAAGAGCCTGGCTCCATCCTCCTTCAGCCCACCCTTCAGATACTTGTACGCCATAATAAGGTCTCCTCTCAGCCTTCTCTTCTCCAGGCTAAAGAGTCCCATCTCTCTCAGCCTTTCCTCATAAGGCAGATGCTCCCTTTATCATCTTAATAGATAAGTGGTTCCAAGACTGCTGATATCTCAGGTACTGACACACAGCATAAAACTGTATGTTGTACAAAAACCAACAGGCACGCACATACACATGCACACATGCGCACACACTTTTTACACATTGCCATTTACCCAGAACAGAGGAAAGGCAGTGATGTTAACACTGATACCCCAAGAGCTTTACTGGGTACTGGATTTCTGGACACTTCATAGTCAAGTAACACCACAGGGTACTTGGTACCAAAAGACCTTTCACAAACTTGGCTTTGAGGTCTCCCAGCTTCACAGATGATCTCTGTGTGCCCTAGAGACTGGGAAGAGGATGGAGATCATTTTTTATTAACGAAAACTTGAGTTTAGGATTTACTCAAAAAACAACTTTCCGGTTGCATAATACTGTCCTGAGACCTGCCACCTTTGGTGAAAAAAAAACAAAACCAAACATCCTTCAAGGGATCCTTCCAGGTTTTCCTGACATTTAAGAGCAGTTGCTTGACTCCTAAAATGAAACAGAAAGATGAAACTCTATGGGAGTGAGAGGAGGAGTAAATCACAAGACCGCGTATTTAGGAGAGATCCCTGTTCTCACCCATGAAGAGGACGTGTGAATCACTGCTGAACGGTCTGCTGAGCTGACTGTGCATCTTTCACCCCAACTGCTGCATTTCTCCATCAGCAGCAACTGGGGCAGAGGACACATTCAATAGCTACTGAACATAATTAAGTCTAATTGCAAAGTTAATTGTTGGGGGGAGGGCAGGGGGGAGAAAAACAAACAGCGTGAAACTAAGTGAGGATATTATAGCTCAGCGATCTGACATTCTCAAGATAAAGCTGAAATTCAGCTTCCCTGCCCCATATTAACTGCATCCCCCTGTGTCTATCACTGCTCGCTTCTCTGACTGGACACCAATAACTGCCAAATCCCTTTCTCCCAAGGAAAGGACTCAACCGCATTAGCAACTAAAGCCAGAAATTGAAAATATCTCAGCAGCATTCACCTTAAAACTTGTTCAGGTCGGGACCCAAGGAGAACAAGGGCATCTTGGCACTAGGAGGAAATTATCTGACTGCAGGACAAGTCTGACCGTTCGTGGGTTACCTTCCCAGCTGATGTTCATTGCTGTAGGTTCATTGACCAGGACAGAGCTATTCTGCTGCTACAGCTGCTAAGATATCTCTTAGATGCTGCTTCATTCAGAAACAAAGCTTGAAGTCTTCCAAAACCTGACCTGCTATGACATTTCAAGGCCTCCACTCTGAAGGAAAGTCCCTGGAGACATGTGTTAAAAGTAGCACGGAGTAGGCTTGGAGATATATGAAGGAATCAAAAAATTCAAGTTTACCATCACTGCTGATAAGCACAGGGAAGGGATACGGCAGCGCAGACTGAAAGATTGCACTGCACAAACATCCCCAGACAGCCGCTCTTCTCTGATGCAACATTAAATATCAATTTGCAATTGGAGTGAATTTCCTGCTTATTTGGGGGAATTCCTTCTCCCCTCGATGTTCCACGCAATTTTGGTGTTTCCCAATGCAAATAGCCACAAAGGGATTTAAGGAGGGAGAGAGAAAAAAAGCACATCAACCATATCTTATTCAAAATAAGCCAGGAGAGATGAAGAGCCGGGCCCCGCTTGAGAAAATGCACATTGGTCAAGTTCTTCCTGTGTTTGAAGCAGTTAATCAATGTCTCGTCTGTGTTGCCTGATGCCAAGTAGACTTGCATGTGTCTGTGTGACCACGTAGGGTGCTAATAACAGATGTAATGACCTTGTGACAAAGAGATGGGCTTGCCTGTCCTCAGCAGCACCACTGGACCTCTCCTGGAGACATCCCCACACACCACACCCCAAACCCCACATCTTCCCAAGTGACCCTCTTTGCGTGGAACAACTGCAACAGGTCCCGAAACGCATAGTCATCTCCCAATATATTTTTCGACCACAGCTTTGTCACTCAGCTCAAAGATCACAGAACAAGAAGTGCAGAGCAAGGTCTCCCCCACCAAGGGGAAGCAAACCAACCCCTTTTTTTTGTTTACCACGTACAAACAACAATCATAAGATTGTTTTACCAGCAACAGGGGTTCCAGGGATTTGCACTGGGAAACGTGAAAAAAGCCAGGTGATTTTGAGGGGAAGAGGGTTCTTTTGTTTTTGTCGGTTTAGTATAATCTCTGGGTAAGCAGAAGGGGGGGGTGAAGGAAATCCAGCTGTTGCCATGGCAGCCTCTAGCTGGCCATCTCCCACATCACTCGAGTTGCACAGTGCTTTTTCCCTCCAGTGCCAGCGCCTGGTTTCAGAGCAGAGGAGTTTTCTTACTGGGGATGGCAGGGAGGGAGTGTGTGTGCAAAGGCTGAAAAGAAAGGACCAACACTCAGCACAGGATGGGACAAATTGACGCAGGAGAAGGAAGGATCACAGGAGAGTGGGTGAGGACAGACCACGAGTGAAGGTGATGGATGGAAAGGAAGCATTTAAAGACAGAAACATAAGTAGCTGGGTGGAGACCCCAGGCAGAGACAGAGGTGTGCTCATCCCCTAGAAACTAGTCTAATTTGTGCTGATACTTGCCCAAAACTGGTGAAGCTTCTCCCGACACAATGGCCTCTTAAAAAATACTCAGCTACTTTCCCCCTAAACCCATGTCTGGCTTCTGCCGCAAATAGCAGCAGCGCTCTCTGAGTTCAGGCTCTAAGTTTAGTCTCTGTCACGTTTAGATCTTAATGCAGCCCAGACGTTAAAAATTCATGTTCTGGCAGTTCCCATTTTCACAAGGGCCTGTTCGAACTAATGACGTTGCCTCAGCGAGCACTTCATAAGTTAATCATATGCTATCGCTCCTCACTTCCCTGAAGATGGAACCGGAGAAGTCTTGCTCACAAAGTTGCAGCATTCACAGATCTCCTTGAAGACAATCTTCCCTGCCTCCGCAGGATTTAACCAGCTACTTGCTGAACTCTTCAGGCAGTAAATGTGAGGAGCTCGTAGGGGTGTTCCAGGGGACCAAGTGACAAAGGCTAGCAAGGAAGCTTCTCCTGTCCTTAGTACTAAAAGGAAAAACACATTTGAAGGGCTGAAAGGTTAAAATCACGGTCTACCCTATAACTGGCATTATGCAGCTGTGGAGGTACCACTAAGAATTTGCCCTATCCACCACAGAAAGCCCTCAAAAAAATGGGCTTTCTCTGAAGAAAACCGCTACAAGCTACAAAACTGCAATGCGCCACATTACTAATGCACTAACATTAAGAGGAATGAATTCTTTAGCTGAAAATGCCTTGATGGCCCTCAACAGACCATGTTTAAGACTACTAAGGAAAACCTAATCTGACGTACAGTGTTCTTCTATGCAAGGACAAGACCAACCAAGCAGACACCTGACAAAGCTTCTGATATCACTTTGAGAATTTTTGACCATAACCAATCTCCAAAACTCCAGCTCATTTGTTTTTAACTACAGTGGCACCTTTTGAACATAATGATTAAGGCAATCACTTAGAGATTGAATGGATGTGAACCCAGTGGAAAGATGAGCAATCGGTAAAGAGTTTCCATTTGTGTGAGGTCATCTGTGTCCATCCTATGCGGACAGGCTGAGAGAGTTGGGGTTGTTCAGCCTGGAGAAGAGAAGGCTCTGGGGACACCTTATTGTGGCCTTCCAGTACCTACAGGGGTCCTACAGGAGAGCTGGGGAAGGACTTTTTACAATGGCATGTAGTGATAGGATGAGGGGTAATGGGTTCAAGCTGGAAGAGGGAAGATTTAGATTAGATATTAGGAAGAATTTTTTCACTGTGAGGGTGGTGAGACACTGGAACAGGTTGCCCAGAGAAGTTGTGGCTGCCCCATCCCTGGAGGTGTTCAAGGCCAGGCTGGATGGGGTTTTGAGCAACAAGGGCTGGTGGGAGGTGTCTCTGCCTATGGCAGGGGGGTTGGAACTCGATGATCTTCAAGGTCCCTTCCAACCTAAACCATTCTATGATTCTATGATCTTTGCACATAACATGCGGGGAAAGCATTAGTCCAAGAGTAAGAAACACCAAAGTGGGAAAGAGCTTGCTGGTTCCATTTAATATGGGCTTCCAGTCCAGGGAAAGATTTATTTCATCCTATCTAAACAATTCAAGTAATGGTCCATCCTTAAAAAGCCCATTGTATCCTCCCTTATTTTTCACTGTCAGTAACACAACTCCTTCAACCTCCTAATTCAGCTTACAGATCCATCTTGTCCTTGGACATTAGAAATCCTTTCCCTCAGCTATTTCATCCCTACTCTTACTTCTCAGACCCAACATGTTTTCTCTTCACAGTCCTAAGCTCTGATGTCTGGTGGCCCCAGTATAGAGATGGGCAGGTACGTGTGTATCCTGTTCTCAGGCTACAGCTGAGAACACGGTACACACAGGATATCAGATAGTCTAAGCAGGTTATACATCTTCCTCAGGGATTTATTTATTTTTCCCCAGGTATCAAGAAAAGCCAGTATACTTCCTCTTTCCCTCCCCAATTCAAGTTCCAAATGAAGCCCTCAGTCCCCTCCTCCTCCACCCTGGGTTGGCGCTTCCTACCAAACTTCATGCATGGTATGTTCTAGGGTATTTTTTCACCTAATACCAAAGCTACAGACCTTGCTGCACTGGGATCCTTCTATATAGCCACTCTAACCCCTGCATCTCTGTACTCCTCCTGAACATCATCCAGCTATCTCTCCTTTTTTCTAAAGTGCATCTCTCTCTGCAGAGAGCAGCAACTTGCAGTATCTTCACTCAGCTGGAAGTCTCCAGCATAGGAAATTAGTACCACCAATTATTCTAATGCCCCTAAACCCTTCTAATCCCACTGATGCTCTGTTTCAGCCTCCTCAAGCTGAAGGCAATCCACTGATTGTTTCTTCAGCTCAGCAATGAGCATGGGGCTTAGGAGGAGTAGAGCAGCTTGATTCTGTCTTCCTGGGCTTGTTATCGCAGATCTTTTGTCTTCCCAGTCACGAAAGGCCACTGATGAGTGTAATCACAGGTAAGAGTCCACATCAGAGAAGAGTCCACAGTCAGAGTGCAAAGGAGTGGGTCAGAGGTTCATTAAATTGATGGCCACATACAGTAATTGCATAATTCTAAAACTATTCCAACGTGGGGATGAGGTAAAAATAATCACCAGTGATAAAAGTGGATAGAGCTGCTATGCAATGAGAGGAGTTTATGAATAGCTGTTCAGGAATGAGACATTCTCCTAAATGCAGTAAGAAAGTCTTTCTCTTCACACCAATTGCTTAAAACTTTGGAACAGCCCTGCCACTGGCATTAGGACAGGAGAGACAGTTAGTTTTCATTTTCCACTTTTCTGAGCATGAAGTAGAGCCAGTTAAAACACCCGACTCGCTCTAAAGGAAGTGGAGAGGATTAAAAAATAAATAAAAAGGAGATAAATAACATCTAGCATGTATGTGTTGGGCAGAAAGATCTATAATGGACAGACATCATAAAAGGAGATTTATCTCGGAAAGGACAAACTATTCAGACTTCAGTGCAGAGATTCCCAGTGACCCCCAAGCGAGGACAACAGGACACTGGCTGGCCTGGCAGCATTAGGAATTCCAGCCCTCCATGACGTTTGTCCTCTCCTTGCCCTTTGGAGGCAGGTGCAGTCACAGCTCCTCTCCCCTGGGATGGTTATGTGCTGGTACATCCTCTGCTGTGCCAGAGGAGGTCAAGATCTGTAATTTTCCATTACTGCTGCTTATCAAATGTCAGCATTCTGGCGACCTTCAAGAGCATCTATTCCCCTTGTCACCACTGGGACCTAAAAAAGCTCTCTTCCTCATTCCCCGTTCAGAATTTACATGAGGGACTCAAACCTTGAGAGTTCCCCCAAAAGGGAAGTATCAAATCTCTTGTCTGTGTCACCCCTTGCTCTCCATCCAGTCCGGTGCCTTTTTCCATTCTTCGTCCAGGACACCTATTTCTTGCAATTGGTCCATACTGAGGAAATTGCTTTTAATGTTTTGCGGGATCCTCAGCATCCTTGGAGGCCTTAAAGCACAGAAATTACTGTGGCAATGGATACAAGAGATTTGGAGCTGCTGTCAGAGATCTAGGCATACATCGAGACCTGGTACGTCCTAAAGAAAAGAGGTGGATCGAGAAGTCTATTGGTACACAAACTCAGTGATGCAAACTTGATGATTCCTATATTGGGGAAAGTCCTCGTTGGCTTTGGTTTTCAGGCTGTAGGGTTTCCAAGATATCCACATGCTTATGATACTTCGGGGGAGTGACTTTCAGAGGACCTATGACTAAGTGCTTACCAGTGCTTAACTTGGATGTCCATTGAGTCTATAGGGAGCTGCATTCAGGCAAGCTTGAATAAGAGGCAAATGGTCTGTAACTCCATGGAAAACCTGTATTGGCCCATCTTCACATAACAGGTGGACAAAGTGTGGCCTATACTTCTCCTCCAGAATTACCCAGGCACTTAAAGCAACTGAAGCCACCAACATGAACAGGAACTTAGGGATATTGGGACTCCAGCTGTGGCTTTCAGCTCATTTTAGTCACCCGTAGGGAAATGATTAGGTGAAAGCAGAAGTGAAGAGGGATATGTAGTTGGACAATAACAAGTTCTTATAAATTCCTAAGTCAACTCTTCTCATCAGGCTTTCAGCCAGGGGTCAACACTGCTCATAAAGAGAGACAAACAGACGAAATCAGAGTTGGCCAGCGGCAACCTTTCAGACAGCTTGGGTTCATGGAGAGTCTCACTTTGGAGAGAGTTTACTGATCAAAATTTAGTTCTTGAGTTCCCTGGCTCAGCTTTGATGCTAGCTATAAAACACCTTTCACAAGTGTGGGAGCTGGAAGCTTTGGAGCAAGAGCATGTTATCATCTGATGAAAGGTGAGGTAACTAATCGTCTCCATTTGGATTTCTTTCCTGACCACAGATGCTTTATATGGAACTCTTGTGATTTTGCTTGGGTAGGGTGTAGAAACCTCTATTTGGGTGAGCAGGGAAGACATCGTACCTTACTATCCAACTGAACAAGATCAAAATCAAAAACATGATTTTTTTATGCTTACCTTGTTTTCCTAACCCTGGAAACAAACACTAAGTATCACCAATGCACACCGAGAAGAAAAGGAACACACAAAATTTCAACCTTTCTCACTGATACTCCGGGAAATTAGAAGCATAGCTATTTAAGACGGATAGAAGGAAAATCCTAAATAAAAGTAGGAAGCCAGCGGGACTCACTAGTACTGGTCATGAGAGGAAAAGATACAAAGTCATTCATCACACTCTGATTTGCCATTAATGACAAATAGTAATTAGCAACATAAGTAACCTTTAAGCAGTTCTTTTAATCTTCACACATTCAGCTTTAGCAGTAAGGCTGTTTAGCACAGCAGTATTTAGGATAAAAGCATCTGGTTTTTAATATTTGAGCTTTAGGTAATGGAAAAGTCACCGTAGTAAAAGAGAATCTCCTTTTCCAAGTACAGGAAAAATCAAAAGGCAAATGCTGTTGCCATTCCAGCAGCTCTACAGCTTGTGCCTTGCTACATTTTTTATTTTTTTTTACTCCAAGCAGGTTTTTTTTTCATATCCCATTTTCAAAAATTGATTCTCATGCAGCCTTCAACAACATGTTCTGTAAATCTTCCAAATTCCTTATTATCCCAGCCATTCGCCTCTGACCACCATCTGATATTTTTTCTTATCAATCTCTTCCTACAGATGGAGAATCTCCAGATTTCATAAATCTGGTTAGCCTGGGTAGGGGGTAGCAGGAGGAGCAGGCAACAAATTTACAGCTGTAAGACTAATATACTGTCTCTTCTTTTTCTTGTTTGCTCCTGATAGCTTATATTGTTGACTATTCACTAACACTTTGATGATTAGTGAAACATTTGAAAAAAAAATGTTCATTATCAAAAAAACTGTAGGTCAACTATTTCAGTTCACAAGGCGTCCGTTTGCCTCCCTCTGGTGACAAGGACCTGGATAGAGGCTGAGGGTTCTCAACCTCTCAGCAGCTCAAGAGGTCTCAATGGAGGAGCAAGACCCTCAAAGACAGCACTTAAAGATTTAGTTCTCCATAGGGAGCTTCTCCAGGACCATTGGACCTGGGAATTCCTGAAAAAAAACCCAAACCTTATTTGTTAATTCTTCAGCACTTGTCATCTTTCTGTTCTGATCAGCTACTCACAAAAGGAACAAAATTAAATGTATGTATACATGTGTAGAACATAGGTGGAGAAAGACATACACACTCATGCACCGAAGGCTGAAATAATACTTCAGAAATCCCAACATCTGTATCTGGAAGTGTTCGTATAGAACCACCATATCTCATTTTTTTTTTTTTTTAAAAAAAGGCTTGGAAAGCTACCTGCACATGTTATATACACTCACTTAAATCACTCATAGTAAAATTCAAGATCTATATTTTATCAAATATCATTTAATATAGAATTCAACTGAAGGGATTGTGAATATAGAGCAGTCCAAGAGAGTTTGGCAAAAACCACTGGCTAAAAATTGCTTCAGAGGTAAAGCTGTTATGAATGAACAAATTTGTTCACAGAAATTCAAAATCTTTACCCAATGGATTTAGAAGACAGAAAGAAAGAAAAGAGACTAACCTAAGTCTATTATCATCATTATTATTATTATTATTTAGTAATTCTGACTACCCTTATCTGTTATTTTTCCCCAGTTTGGAGAACATCCACGTTGAAAAGATTTGAACTTTGTCTCTGGTACAAGTTAGATTCACCTTCATTTCAAAATGCCTCTTTTTTCCCAGTTTCAGCAGAATAGCTCAGGGGTTAAGAGAGCTGTCATAGGCTGAGTAACAATTTGCAGCCTTGGATTTGAAGTGGTTGCCTAGCAGTAAAAGACTCCTTACATACCACTCCCAGTTGGAGGTGTTCCTTATTTCATATATATATAGTTAGCTATAAAGATCATATGTAGGAATATATAAGAAGATATATTAATAGGAGCTCCCTCTCAACATCAGAGTATTGAGTATAACTGGCAAAAGCCAAACCCTTTCAAAAACGGTGGAGCATCACGCAGTCAGAGGCACCAGCTCAGCCCAGCAAATCAGTGTTGGATACATAGCAACAGACGCAAAAAAAAATCAACTGGCCCCAAGCACCGTTCTCGAGGAGTTTTTGAGGATCAGTTCTTCAGCTTGAGGGAAACACTGGGATGGTACCATCTAGGTCGTTCTTCATAAAACATCTTGCATTTTGGTTTTTTTTTAAATATATATTTGATATATCTATATACATGCATATATATAGATATAATGCCAGAAGAGACATTTAGGTTAATATTTGTCTTCAGGCAGAATGAGGCCATTGAATTTCACCCAGGGATTCCTGTGCTTAGCCCAGAAACCCGGGGTTAGCACAAACCCCACGATTATACCTTACTTGTGTATTTTCTGACAGCCCCGTGAGCCATTCGGTAGTGGTGACTAACGACAACAACAATATCTTGGATGCTGTTTTTCCCATAAAAAAGAGGTAGTGATGAGCCTTGCAGAAGGAAGACTCGTGTTTATCCACAAGACAGAGTCAGCTTCCCTTCTCCTGACCCATCCCAGGAGTTTGCAAAGGCAACGGCTGTCACTTAAGCTCTTCCACGTGGACAATCAGGAAGGCTATTAATGATTTTCTCTTTCTGGTCAGTAGATCACAGGCAGAAGCTGGCTGGCTTTTATTCGGTCCAGTGGAACAAGCTTTCCATAAACTTCAGGTCTCTTTTGCCCTATTTAGGTCAGGAGTTAATATCCCTTATCACAAGCAAGGGGTCATGTCCTGCCATTTAAAGTCAGCACACGCCAAGCGGGCTGCCAGGATGAGCAGCCCCTCTCATCCAGTTAAAGCTGGGCTGAATCGAGACCTGTGCCTGAGCACAGCAGAGTGATCAACACCACAATATGCTGCCAAATACTCACAGCGCATCTTGAGCGAGTTTTGCACAGAGGGCTTTTCTGGTCTAAGACACAAGATAAAGAAATGGTGTTAAATCCCTTTTTCTTTTCTTTTTTTTTTTTTTCCCTCTTTTTTTTTTTTTTTTTTTTCTTTCAGAAAACAGACTACACTGTCCCAATCTATCAGGCTTGGTTTGCTGAAAATTGATAGGTCATAAGGAACTGCCCCAGTCTGCAATAGCTTTGACCCCACCCCACTATGCTGTCTGGAGAGACCCTTCTCCCTGCAGGTTGAAGTGGTTCAAGTCCTGTCTTGGATCACGAGTGGAGGGAGTTTAGAGGTCTCAAAAGCCTTAAAAAAAACCCCTCTGCTCAGATCACATGAATTGGCTTCACCTTCCCTCTATGACTGCCATGCCCCAGACTGCTTTGGAGGGAAGTGGTGCAGAGGTGATCAGAGGAGCTGTGTGTTCTCCTTTTCTCCTCCCCTCTCCTGTCCACCTCACCTCACCATTCACTCCAGTGCCAGGGGAAAAGCATCTGCCCCAGGTATCTCAAGATGAGTATCCAGGCCAAACCCCAGCTCCCAGCTAGGTTTGTCCCGCAGCTCCCTTTCTCCACTCACTGTGTTTAGGACAAAAGCTGAGCCAGTTGTACTGGCAGCTTTCTGCAGCTGGGACACCCCAGCCAGCTAGTGAACCACCCCAGGACACAAGGAAGCCACCATGGCTGGGCATCAGACAGCACCCTCTCCTCTCCCTCCATCTCTGCATAGTCAAAATCTTCCCTTCGACCTCTGAAAGGAGAACAGACACCACTAGAACAAGGGAGTCCGGGGAGAAGGATAGGTGGTGGCAGCCACTCTTTTGAAGACACCAACCGTCACCTTGCTGCTGGCCAAAAGCCCTTCTAAGGTGGGGGTTACACCATTCTCCCCCTTCCTCTAACCCATCCTCACTTCTGCCCCAGCAAAGCAAACAAGGCAAAGGGCTCTGTTGTTTCGGCCCCCCGAGGGAAAAAAAAAGAGCGAAAAAGCAGCCCATCCTCCCCGCCTAGCATGTGACGAGCCACAGAAGAGCAGAGGTGCTGCCAAGCCTGGTGACTAAGGCCAAAGAGAGAGGAGATAGAGAAACACAAGGGCCTGCTTGTTCGGGTTTTGTTTGGGGAGTTATTTGAAATTCAGCAGCGACTGGCGTTGGAGAACAGAGTCCACTCAGAGCCTCTCTCTTCCCATTCATCCCCTGCCCGGCAAAGAAGGGAGGGGGGGATGTAGGCTGAGGAGCAGAAAAAAACAACCAGTCTCCTTATAATAATGCCCGCCTGGTAGAGGCAGATTCTGCCCACGGGGAGGCATTTGAACCTAGACTTCATCAGCGTCAGAGGGAAGTCACGGCAGGACAAAGCCTTGATATTCACAGCAGCCTTGTGTTGAAGCCTGAAGAGCCTCTCTCTGTAGCAATGTTTTTGGCAGGGCTTACAACCTCCTTCATGAAGGTCAAGTCATTTTTTTGCCTCTGCCTCAGTTTCCCCAGGTGTAATGTAAGAGTAATACTGTCACAGCTAAAAGCTGCAAGAGTAAAGTGACTCCTACGGACCAGAAAAAAGCAGAAGATGAAGGTACGGGTTGGGTACAAACAAACAACACAGATGTGAAAAACGCCACATGTCAGTCTAGGATCATTGGGGGAGATATATCCAGATTTCCCAGTATAGGGAAGACATTATCTTTGGCCAGATCTAAATATTGTATCCATTTTTTGTGTTCAAGAAAGGTTAATTCACGCTGAGACAGAGTTGCAGAGAAAGATGACTAAGATGACTAGGAGAACATAAGACTTATCAGAAGATACTGGCACTCATCCTTGCAAAAGGAAGGTGAATGTAAGATTAAAATGTTATATTTAAATGCTGAGAAGAAAGCATCAGGGGAAAAAAAGACTCTTACTAAAAGTCAGTGATGCCATGAGAATAAACAGGCTTGATCAGGCAAAAGAAATATACCCAAGTTGAGGTTTCTAGCCACCAGAAAAGAATATTGTCCTGGACAGTCAATCATATATGACTAACAAGGCAATCCCCCTGTTACTGTTGAGCTGGAGGTCCCTAGGAAGGTAGCTGGCTTTGGGAAGTGGCCTTCTAGTTCTGTCCTCCTACACTGAATGTAGAGAGATAGAAACATCTTCTCACCTCTGTAGCTTCCACCTATAGAGATCAGCACAACAGGGGGCCATTGCATCAATGTATTTCTGTATCCCATGAGATGCCTCCTTGCTGTTTTCTCTCGCGTGTTTGGTGAGTCATCAACAACAAGGTGAAAGTTTTCTGGTCTAACCTTACCCTAAAGTCCCCAGTAGCTCAAGGACTCCTGTGACAGCCTACAGACCTGACAGCTACCTCCTGCAGGCAGGAGAGACTCCTTCCACTTGTGTCCTCCACCTCCAATCCCCTATTCTCAAGGGTACAGATATTTTAGGGGTCTAGAGCAAATGCTGGAGAGAAACTTTGCCCTGATAAAATACAGCATGATGTTAACAAGCCAAGTGACATTCAAACCAACGGGTCCAAGGCCAGCAACCCTACCCTGTCATTACTGAGCTATCTTGGGAGTCCTCCTCCTCCTTCTCTGAGCCTCAGACTCCTGATAAACCTCTGGGTGTTGTTGAGCATCATGGTACTGGGGGCAGAGACCTCTTCTTCATGCACTGAGTTCCCTCCTGCCTTACTTTCCTCTTGACGTCGAGGTGAAGGTAGCCAGGATTGATGAAACAAACTTGCTGAGCCATCTTCTGCCCCCTTTTACCATGGCAGTAATCTCTGCACACGAGCAAATCTGAATCCAGAGAAATAGTCATTCTGAATACCGCGACCCTTAATCCTCTCCTGTCTATATTATCCCATGATGCCTCTTTCCCTCAATCACACCTTCACATGGCTCGGGCAGTCATTACCCTCCCCAGAACAGGTTCCACATGCACATTTCCAGCAGAGGGGCAGGGTTCTTTGGTCTTTCTCCACGTAGGTGTGACTCTCAAACTCTATCCCACATTTAAATCTCACCTTCAAGTCCAAAGTTCCTGTGGGTGCATTTCAGTTGTCTAATTTTTGACAAATTTAAGTTTAAGCTTCTAAAAATAAGGCTCCATCTCCACATGCACAATGAACCTAAAGGACGTGCCCTTTCCAGCCAGGAAGCTGATAAATGTGGCTACAGTGCCAGAGAGACCTTCATTCCCTGTGAACTGCTCCTTTCAGCTTCTAAGATGCTGCTGTTAGAGAGACAGAGCTCCTTGGAGACCGAAAGAAAAGATGCAGTGGCAAATATTTCACTCCCCATGGAGACTGTACTCTGTCTTTATTACTGTTTGGTAATCTCCTGGTCCTTTTGGACATACCTCTGGCCTCAGATTCTGACACCTCTGTGGCAGCCCTTGTAATACCTGGTATTCTTCTGTGAAATCAGAATTCCTCCAGTTATGCAATTATAAAAGATGGATAGCATAAAAAAATAAGTACAAGTAACAATTAAAAAAAAAAACAACCCAGCTGCCGTTGCTGAAGCAAGCTGGAGAGGCTGACCACAGTTCAAATTCCAGATTAAAAAAAAAAACAAAACAAAAAAAAAAAAAACAATTCAAGATTTGAAGGGATTCAGTTGCACAATTTTCAATTTTTTTTATTTTGGCCATGTTTCATAACGAGGTGAGCAGAGAGATGAAGATGAACAGCACAGGATATTTCTATTCAGGCCCATGCAACACTCAAACAAGGTTGTGCAATTCACAGTTAAACCCAGCCCGGGCAGAGCTTTCAGAGAAGAATACCTCCAGCCCGTGGGAGGAACAGCAGCCCCTGCCACAGTGTGACCCTGTTCAAAGAACGCAGAGTCCCCCCTCACCCCTGCCTGGCGCCGTGCTAGTTCCTCACCACTGCCTGCTATTTTGGTCCAAGTGTCCCTTAACACCTTGTTCACGTTGCTATTTTAGACTGGGCATTCTGTACTACCTTGTTCTGATTGCACTAAAGCAAAAACAAAAACAAACAACACAATCAACCAAACAAAAAACAACGTAAAAAAGAAGCGACAATAAAACCCCCTAATTAATATAAACGGAGGCTTAAAATATAGATATTTCACTGAAGTCTTGAAGCAAATGACATCTTCTCAGGAGATTACCATAGTGGACGCAGGCACATGTGTTTTATTTATAGCTCTAGTTTTACTGCAGTCACTCAGTCAAGCATGGCCAGGACTGTATATAGGCAAATGCGGTTCACTTCTCCCCTCCTCAACTTTAAAGGGCAGCTAAAAGCTTGTCCAGAGTGTTTGCTATGAATTTTACGAGCACAACTTAATCACAGAGATAGAAAACAGTTGCTCGAGAAACACAGCTGCAAGAGAGGGAGGCAGATCTCCCCTTCGCTGCTCTTCTAGAACTTGGACTATGATATAGAGATGCTCCAAGGAAGAGCCAAGCTCCCTATTCCTTTCAGAGCCCTGTCTCAAGTCTCCCTCACTTGTATAACATGGTCCATTCATCACTGTTTGGAAGCCTCTAAATCAAAATACAGCATCTCTCCAACAGGTTCACTCGATTCTTACCAGAATTCGCATATCAGCTGTTTACCTGTTGTGCGTTGTGGATCAATATGTCCATCCGTGCAATCATCCTGGGATGAACCTACCATCCCTGCCCACAGGAGCTCAGACACAAAATTATAATGATTCCTCCTGGCTTCACAAGTGCTGACTTTCCCTGTATCCCCCTCTCTGATGTTCATTGTTCTGCAAAAAGACCACTTAAATCATATAAAGCCAAGGTGTGGCTACAGCACCAGCTGTTGAGATGCTGGGAGTGATGATCAGGTGATAAATTTGGCCTATTTCCTCTTGCTGTCACCCCATTCCCCCTTTTCCTTTCAATGGTCTTGCTCCAACCCTTGTTCTCACCACTGTTAAGACCCCTTGGAAATGTTTAAAAACTTTCCTGGAAATAAAAAAAAAAAAGTAATGCTTCTTCTCCCTGACCTCCTCTGGACTTTATTTCTCTTGCCTGAAATTTGCTGTTGAATTTAGAGGCTGTGTCTACACCACATTACCATGAACAGACCCACACAAAGACAGTAACATCAGCTAACCTGTTGACCCCTTGCACCTTGCAAGCACTTTGGCTTGCACTTTCCCCTGAAGACCATAGCCATGTCCTCCTATCCTGTATTGTGGTAGGTTTGTAGAAGTCATGTTCATTCCCACCCACCCAGGAATACATCTGGGCCAGTTTCATTCCCTATAAATTTGCACTTTGCAGTCACGGATGTCATCCCCGACGGTTAGGTCTACCTCAGTCTATCTGTTGGCTTGAAGCAAACAGGAGGGTAATTGGAATCCACCTGACACAGCAAATCTAGGGAGGAGAAAGCGGGAATCAATTTTTATAATACGTGTTTGGCACTACATAATAGATATAACTCTAAATGCAAGCCATAAAGTTGGAGAGGCTTATAAATTAAATCCATTCTGTCCCTTTTAACTAAAAAGTGACCTTACCATAGAATTAAATGTGTTTTTTATCCAGTGATCTATGGAGCTGTAAAAGCGGCTGATTGTTGCAGTGCGATGTTATAGTACAGAGAAGAGCCCCCAGATAGGCATCTCCACAGAGTGCAGCCCATGTGCTGCTGCTCGGTTTACAATTAACACAGGGTCAGCGTATAGCTGGAGATTTCACCCCTCTCCCTGCCAGAGGAGGGTGACCATGTCCCTGCTGGGAACAGTCCCTGCCCAGGCTGTCCTCTGAACCAGGATGCGAGAGCCAGGCTCAGGATGGGAGAGCGCTACCTGAGCAGGGCAGAAAACACATCACGGTGTGTTCTAAAAATCAAACTGTCTGCACAAATGCACGGCAGTTTTTGGATCTGTGTCTTACCCCTGCGTAGTTTACTGGGCCCTAACTACAGCGCAAGATGGGGAGAGGATTAGAAAGTACCCTGGGGTTCAGCAAAATGCCATAGTGGTGGAGAAAAGGGGGATGGATGGTCCTTGATTGCTCAAGTACTGACTCCAACCCCCGGCTCCAATAATCATACAGGAGAGTCTGAAATACAAAAGACTTGACATTGGAATCCAGCCCAGAGGACACAATTTAGGATGTTCCTGAATGCTTTTGAATGCCCAGAAATTATCAGGCTTTGTCTCACAAGAAAATATGGTTTCGAAGACTCCGCTGAGTTACAGGTTGGCGTTCATGCATATAGGCTCTCAGAGCCTGCAGGAGACTCAATGCTCCAAGGAACATAATCAACACAGGATTGAAGGCAGCTCGACTTCCAATCAGTACAGCAGTGAAGAAAATCACTTCCCCCATGCCACGGATGAAACAGATGCTCAGGGAAGTCAGTGGTGTGTTTCCTCATCACTACAGAGAAGTGGTGCAAAGGAGGAGCCAAGATCTTTCCCAGCTATTGAAAGTCACTGAAGCTTGGATAAAAATTGCTGCCAGGTCTGTCTGCCTCCTCTACGGGTGCTCTGGACTGGTGTTACCATGTGAGCCACGAGCCTCCATCAAACAGCAAGAGAGGATTCAGTGGTGCAGCCCAGATGGGCCGACATTATGTTGGAGGCTCATATGAGATGCCACACTCCGCTGTGCAACATGTTGACCTCGACTACTTGTGGGCCAAGCCACTGAATGCAAATCCATGCTGCTGGCTTGGTTACTCTTTGGCACACCTCAGGCTACGTGCAAAGCGTTGTCCTGAGATGTGGTCTGTGAGTGCCACCTCCCTGTAAGCCTAGACACTGATGTCAATGGCTCCCATCTCATTTTGTTCTTTCTTTTTCTCCTGGACACCAATTATCTATTATTATTTGGCTTGATAGTGGCATTTTTGTCTGCAACTGTACTGTTGAACAGCACAGGGACAGAGCTTGGGCTCAAGAACTGTCTGATGCCCATCCACACTATGCAATTATTACCAAGGCAATGCCAAACACTATCCAGGGGACAGCATGGGCCAGGAACTATTACTAATAAATAGACTAAGACACAGGTGGGGAGACAGAGAGAATTTAGCCCCGTGGCAACAAGTTGCACCATGCCAACTAGTCAAAGAACAAGCCCTGGCATGTATTGTTGATTAATGTTTGATGTGATATTTCATTGATTGAGGATCTGCAGGGATTCCGAGCCTTGCACAGACAAGAGATGCTGGCACAGCCAAGTACTTGCAAGGATTAATTAGAAGGAAAAGAAACTCTGATGGTGCACAGGTGAAACCCACCTCCATTCCTGGAATAAGAAGGAGAGATCTTAAAAAAGGTTGACTTTATAGAGAAGAACAATACTCAGCCTCAGTCAGAGCCTCTACTAGCTGCCATGTTGCTAACAACAAAATCATAGAATCATAAAATGGTTTGGGTTGGAAGGGACCTTAAAGATCATCTAGTTCAGACCCCACTGCCATGGGCAGGGACACCTCCTGCTAGACCAGGTTGCTCAAAGCCCCATCCAACCTGGCCTTGAACACCTCCAGGGGTGGGACAGCCACAGTTTCCCTGGGCAACCTGGGCCAGTGCCTCACCACCATCACAGTAAAGGATTTCTTCCTCATGTCCCATCTAAATCTACTGTCTTTCAGTTTAAAACTGTTAGCCTTATCCTATCACTACACTCCCTGATAAAGCATCCCTTCCTATCTTTCCTGTAGGCCCCCTTTAGGTACTAGAAGGCTCCTATAAGGTCTCCCCAGAGCCTCATCTTCTTCAGGCTGAACAACCTCAACTCTCTCAGCCTCTCTTCACAGGAGAGGTGCTCCAGCCCTCTGATCATCTGTGTGGTTTCCTATGGACCTGCTCCAATAGGTCCATGTCCTTCTTGTGCTGAGGACTCCAAATCTGGACACAGTACTCCAGGTGGGGTCTCACAAGAGTGGAGCAGAGTAGAATCCCCTCCCTTGACCTGCTGGCCACGCTGCTGGGGATGCAGCCCAGGATGCTGTTGGCTTTCTGGGCTGTGAGTACACATTGCCAGCTCATGTTGAGCTGTTCATCAACCAATGTCCCCAAGTCCTTCTCCTTAGGGCTGCTGTCAATCCATTCTCTGCTCAGCCTGTATTTGTGCTTGGGATTGCCCTGACCCATGTGCAGGACCTTGCACTTGGCCTTATCATATTTACCCAAGCTTCCTTACTATTCTCTCTCCTTGAATATTTACCAGTGTCAGAGCTTTTCTTCTTCAAAGGGAAAAACAGTTAATGTTTTACTGAGCCTCAGCCACTTTCGGAGTCTCTGCTACTGATTCTATGAAATAAAGGGAAACAACCATTAATCAGGAGCTGGCGCACTGGGCTGGGCTGGGCTGATGTCCTCCATCTCCCAGTTCTGCCTGCCTATCACACCAGTGCAAAAATGCCAGGTTTCGTGTTGGTACCACTTCAAACCTATTTATGGCTAATGTTTGGCAAAACCCAAATACTGCCGCCATCCAGGACCTGTAATGGATCAAGTCAACAACATATGGAAGACAAAACTCGCCAGCAAGAATCCTTGTCCCCAAAGAAAGAAAGAAAGAAAAAACAAACCAAGCCAAACCAAAAAAAACAACAAATTTTTCAAGCTTTGAAACTGCAGTTGGATTTCCAGAGAGAAAATTCAGGTGCTTGCATACCAACTTTTTGTCAGCCTGGAGCTCTCCCACCCTCTCTGTTTCTGCCACAGTAATACCAAGAGGCATCAGCTAAGAGTTGGAACCTGTTGTAGCAAAGAGGACCAACTTCCCTAACCTCGTGAACTCCCAATCTAAATTTTCCTGAGGCTGAGAGTACCAGGGAAAGGCTGCAAAGAAACTCATAGTCCAGAGATGGCAGCAGCTCTCTGGGAGCTTCACAGAGGGGTAAGGCTGAGCTGGAGATGAAGCGAGATCCCAAGGCCACCTGATGTTGGCCTCGTCTCCGCCAATGTTTCACTTTCCACCTAATCCAAGTATAAACCAACCAGCTGCCTCTGTGCTCAGGAGCTGTACATTGGCCATGCTCCTATTCAGTGCTGTACAACCCATGGTCATCAAGTGATGTAAGACTAAAAAAGCTCATCAAGAAAAGCTCAGAGACAGCAGACAGTATTGGTCAATAACTTGGGAAGGAAGAAAGAACAATGACTTTAAATGATTTGCCCTGTTGACAACCCAGGAAACAGCCAGGCTAGTTGCCACAAGAACAGAGAAAAGAAGGGCATAGGCAGAGCCCCAGCTGACAGTATTTGATGAAGGCTTGGCGGCTGGACAGAACAATTACACCACCGAAGTCACCTTCCAGACTAGAAGCCAATTTGCACAGCTAAGCCCCCCCCATTCCAATTACTCCTTCTCTGACTGTCTAAGGAGTTGTGGCAATCAGACCAACGCTTTTCAGAAAAGGACATCTGAGTGGCAGGATGGGCCACCGAGTGGAAAGCGTGGCTCGAGCAGCGTCATTAATTCTCCACCCCATTTCTGGCATTTGCACTAGGGTGATTGATTTCTTTTTGCCCCCCTCCTCCTCCCCAGCTACAAATAACTTCCACGGGGAGATTATGCTGTCTGCTCTGTAATCAACAGCAACTTCGAAAGGGCTTAGAGCTAAAAGAAAACCTCAGAGGGCTGGCATTAAGTGGGAAACAAACACTGCATTTGGGTTGTAATTTGAGGTGGGAGGCTGGGGTTTTAATAAGCACGTCACTACGGCACGCTGTGCACCTTGCGGTTCATAAACCACATTTCTGAGTACAGGAAGTTACAGGGATAGTTTTCAGTCCACGTGAAAGGCAGCCATGTCTGGTGTGGAGCATCTAATGTGTTTAGTTGTGCATGGTAGTTGTATTTAGCGCCAGCTTTTCTATCACTCCCCAGCACTGTCACCTGCACACAAGCAGAGCCTGGTGACCCAGCTCCAAGACTGGGAAGAGTCGTGTCCTATTTAGATCCAACCACCCTTTTGAGCAAGGGAAGGGAGGTGAGAAAAATCACTGCTTTGTCCCACATTCCTCTCACCACACAAAATGGAAACCATAGTGGCAAATTCCTCTGTAAACACATTTGACATCTGTTCAAGATAGGGAAGAGAAAGGTGTTTCAGTTTCCTGAACTTTTTAATATGAGCCCCAACCCAAGAAATGGTCTTTGCATCCTGGGAACGGGTAGAAACACAGCCAGATTTACCAACCATCTTCCTCATCCCCAGCACTACAACGCACATCGTACCTGATGCTGTTGGTACTCTGGTGTTATCCTCACAGGCACTCTAGGATGGTCTTAGAGGTCCTTTTGTGAAGAACTTTGTGACTACTTGGAAGCCAAAAGCCAGACCAAGCAAGGGAGGGACCCACCAGCCATCAGCCCCACAGAAGCAGGAAAAAGGAGTGGTTGCAACTTGTGGTGGAGGATCTTCCCTATCCACACCCCAGAAAACTCCCCTCAGCTGCAGAAGCAGCCTGAATGTTTGGCTTTTCCCAGGACAGCAGAGAAAGCTATTCACAACAAGGCTTCAGTGACGGAAGTAAAACAAGCTAAGTATCACGTCTTAGGGTAAGGTGTGTGCACATTTCTGACCAAAGATGCTCTGGCATTGCCACTGGCCACTGCCCAGCCAAAAAAAAAAAATCAGTGTAAGACTCCAGAGAGATAAAGAGGTATGGATTTACCAAGAGGTTCCTTGTGTAGAAAAGTGGGATTAAGTCAACACGATATCAAACCAGGGCTTTGTCCCAACATAGCACAAGGACAGTTTCCGCTTCTTGAGGGGTGGGAAGATTGTCTTACACAGTAGCAAAAGGTTTTGCTCTTGCCCAAAACACCTCAGTGTCCTTAGATTTCAGTGCACAGAGCTCAGCGCTCATAAGATTTCGTCCCTTCTGAGATACAAAGCCCAAAGGGTACTGTCATACAGTCCCACCCTGGCGTTTCTCCTGCGAGACAGCCTTCAGTGCTTTCCCCAGGACACCTTTAAATACCCTGCAGGCCTTCTGCTCACCATATACAGGCCAAAAAGCAGCTCCTGAGGGCAGATATGTACAGTGTGGGCATCAAAGTCTGCAGCAATCGTATCCCATCTTCACAGAATCACAGATGCCTGAGGTTGGAAAGGACCTCTGGAAATCACCTCCTCCAACCCACCACGCCATCTTCCTCGGCCATGGTAAAGGGTCAGGTTCTGGACTGAGATGACCCCATCTGGGGACTTGCTACCAAAATCTCCCCTTCCAGTTGCGTTTCCATGCCTGCAGGCACTGCTCAGACAGCCTGCTGTGTAGTCCCTGATGGGTGGTCTGGGTACATTTACAAGCATGCTAACTCATGGCAAAGGATACCTTCCTGGTATTTCCATGCATCCTACTTAAATGGATCCCCCAGACAACTAGCATTTTGCTAGGATCTCTCCTTGCCCTCCCAGCCTTGCTGCGCTTCTGACTGTCACCATCTCTCCTGCTGGTAGCAGAATCGTCTCCATCTGGAGATCCGGCAGTCCCAACAGCATTGCTATCCCTATTAACATATCTAAAAGTCACACAGGACAGACAATATTTAACATTGTTCATGTTATTCTTTTAAGCATTCAGAGTATGCAGCAAACGTACGTTCACTATTTACGTGTTCCTTCACTTGCCCTCATGGCTGACCTGCAAGTGCTGAGGTGGGTGGTTGGAAGGGCAGTGCTGTGTCACATCTTCTTCCTCTTCTGAGGCGTGGGCAGCTCAGAGACCCACTGGCATCCTCTCCCATAAACACCCATGGGTTTGTCTACCCTCATACTCTATGGACATAATCCTCACAGTCATTATCACAAAGTCTTACACTCTTTTGGGCTGGCTGCACCCATCAGAGCAAACCAGGCACTAAATGCCCTTTGTCACGCACTCTTCCTAAATTGAAACCCACCCTTAGAGCTATCAGCTTCCCTAGAAAGATGTTGTGCCTCCCGGAACGCTTGCAAGGCGGGCAGCATGTCAGACCACTGACTAACCATATCACTGCTGAGCTCCATCCCAAGTGTAAGCGCCAAGACAGTCCAGCCCTGCTCACAAGGAAGAGTTTCACTTCCATTTACATATTTAACATCGTTGATGACCTAAAAGACGGCAGCTGTACAGGCTGCAAGTTTACAGAGATTTTTTTCTCTCCTCCCATCCTTGATTTCTGCCCTAAAAACCATAGGCTCTTCTGTAATTTTACTTCCATAAAGAGATATTCTTGGGACACGTGCAAGAACCAAAGTCCCTTACCATTGCCTGCATATGGTGAGCTCGCACTAAGCTCCAAGTGCAAGGTGCTCACCCTCACCCCTTTGTATGCACAAAGGTGAGGAGCTTTTTGTCAGCAATTAACCCTTGTTTCAGCTGAATAGGGCTGATCAGATTGTAGAACAACTTCTGAGAAGTGGAGATTAGCAGGGCAAGATCTTTAGTACTTAAGGCATCAGTGCAGCTACTCAAAATCAGATTTCCCTTTCTTCACTGGCATTTGATTAAAGCCTTTTCAGGCAGTACTTTCTAACTTCCAGACGCTTAAGTCAGGTGATAGGGAAAAACTCCTTTTTTTTTTCATCTGCGAAATGGCAACAGTGTGTATCTATCATCCCAAACATTGTCAGAACAAAACTCATGCCCAGAAAACATGCATAATTGTGTACGTATGTCTGGGCAAGTGCACTAACGCATAGCTTTGGTAGAGCTGACCAGTGCACAAACATGCAAAGGCTTTAGTAGTGTGGCTCAAGAAGGGGGAAAGTTCTCTTAAAGCAAGAGCTGAGTCCAGAAATAGATTGTGAAAGGATCAATTTTTGCTGCATACTGATTTATTCAAACCTTCCACTGTGGCAAAGCCCTCTATAACAAAATATCTGATTACAGGACTATGACCATAAATTCCACACACCCTCAAGCAATGGCCAATGAATAACTGACTTGTTAAGGGAACGAACCTGCACAATGAATAAATCTACCAACAGGGCTTTCAATACAAAAGACCCCATTGGGACAAATTTCCTTCTGAAGGTGTATTGACTTTCATTTGCAGGAACCAGCAGATATTTGTTTCGAGAAGATAGCCATTGTTAGATTGCTGCTAAACAACATATAGCGTAAACCAGACAACTACCCCAGGCTTACCCTACTTGCATATCAAAGTGGGCTGGACAATGCAAAGGGCCATTTTGCAGGACAAAGTGTTACACAAGGTCTCCTGAAAAAACATGTGTTTAATCCAGAGGGAACCCAAGGCAGGTACAGGAGACTTGCATGTTTCCAAACCCTCCGTTGTAGAAAGTCATCAAGAAAATAAGGATTGAGAACGGACAAGCATACACGACTCGGAAGGTACGCTGGAGGGTGGACGTGCATTCACAGTCAAAACACAAGAAGGATAATTCACGCCTGGTGCTTGGCTGGTGCCTTTCATCTCAGAATCCAAAAGACTTGTTGTTTGACCAACTCCACTTGAACGGCTGGCAGAGAGCTCCAATGGGAAGGAGGAAGCCGGGCATCCCCATTTTACAGATGAAAACACCAAAGTGCAGAGAGAGCAATGTCTAAATGAGCTGCGACCTGAACCCCTGGACTGAGACACCTTGTCTGGCAGTGGGCGAGATCAGCCCTACAACACCCTTGGCCCTTAGCGAGGATTACACTACGACATCTTTTAAAATCAAGCCACGGGGTTTTGTGTTGGGTAGACCGAACTTTCAGTGGCTTGGGGAGCTGTAGGCTTGAATGATCAGCTGAGAGGTCTGCAAGAAGACAGCAGCACAGATGGGACAGAGACAAAATGTTTCAGCTCCAGAACTTTTCTAGCATGGAAATCATGATGACCCCTATCCTGAAAGCATTTAGAGAGAGATCGTTGCTAACTCTCAATGAATATGGAATAGGTAGGTCTGCCAGGAATGGGGTGGTCCTAATATCTGGCAGAGGGAAGAAAGAAAAGAGCCATTTTGCAAACAGCAAGGACTTTTTTATAGGCCAGCTGAGCTCAAAAGCTGAGGAAACATCTCCATCTAGCAAAGCCAGCCTGATAACGGGCAGGAGACAAGGTGAGCATGCAGGTGGGAGTGCTGAAATCGTAGGATGAGGCATCACAAGGCCTGCCTCTGACCAAAACTAGGTGTTCAGAAAAAGAGCTTAGCAATAATATATATACTGGTACCTGTACACGGAATGCACAAAATGGTGTCCCAAATATATGCAGGATTCCTCCATCCTTCTCTCAGGCCAAATCAAGTCAGCAAGCAGCAGCTCTACCTGGAGTAAATCACCTCCCTAAAAACTGTGATGCTCACTGGAAGGAGGATTTTCCATCCTTTATGTACTTCATAAATGCACTTAGGCTAATACAGAGTTTACCACATAAGACTACAGGCATCCGTTTCACTTTTTAACCTCAAATATTCCAAACTAGTAGAAAGTCTAGATTTCCTCACAAGGTCTCTCTTTGTTCTTCCTCCACATCTGATTCACTTTCCCTGACCCCCCTTGTCCCATGGATAAGGCATGACACCAAACACAGCAGAGCTCACAGTCTCAACAGCTCATTTGTCATCAGCTGTTCACTCTTTCATCAACGTTTCAGGGAGGGGTATTTAAGAACAAATGCAGAGGGAGTAGGAGAAGGAAGGTAGACAACCAACCCTAGTTTAATTTTGATAACGTTGGTGGGGGGTGATTCGCTCCAACAAATTAAAATCAGCAAATCTTCTCTCATTTTCTCTGACAGAGGTAACCAATTTAAATTTTCATAAAGGGGGCAGTGATGTGTGTCTTTGCGAGACAGAGTCACCAATCTAGCAGCAGCCTTCTGATTTAAAATATTATCTTTCTTTTCCTTTTTTTTTTCTTTTTCTTTTCCCTCCCCTTCCCTGAGAGCTTCCTGGAGCAACGTGACAGATTATCTCAGCATAATCAGACTAATACAAAAACCTCGCTCCAAGAGGCACCGCGAGGAATTTCTAAGCCCCAGATGTGACAACAAATGGACATTCTGAAGGGACCTCATTTACTGCTCATTTTCCTTTTTTTTTTAACAAGTGCTGTTGTGTTTTGTAGCCTCAGCACACTGCAAAACATATTAAAAAAACAGCTATCATGCAGAGTGCACGTAAGAGAAAGGGTCATACATGCTTCACATTGGCCAACCTGCCAGATTGCTCTCCAAGAGAGAAGTTTGGCTTCCAGTTGGTGGTTTCTTATGCTGTAATAAAATGCCACCAATGTTGGCTTGGGGATGGTGTGGTGTTGTGGAAGACTTGCCCTTTAGGCAGCAGGAGTGTTAGGAATGGTTATAAGGCAGATTCCTGTACTGGAGGATGTTAAAGACTGGGATGACATCTGTGGTGGCCCTGACTTGGAGAAACGAGGGTTGCCACAACTCTCTGTCATGGTGATTTGGGACTTAGAGGGCTGGTCCCCTGTGGTTTTGGGACCTGAGGGGGCCACACGTGAGTCCAAAGGAGTACACCTCAAGCCAATGGGGACTCCTGCCTCTCCAGTGCAGATGGGACACTGAAATAGTGTTGTCCCTGGAAGAGCCATGGTTTGGAGCAACTGAGATGCAAAAAAGGAGATCCCTATCCTCACCTTGGCTGAGAACTGTGCCCCAGCCTCTTTCTTCCCATGTTTCAGAGCCCCAAATCCCCACCCCACCCAAATATATGGATGGACATCAACCTCCGTCAGCGAGTCATCTATGCCTTAGTCCAGTTTCACCCAAGCACAAGCATCCCCCTCCCACCTTCTTTCATCCCAGCACCTTCTGCAAACCCCAGGCAAGCAGCGAGCCCAGGGAATTTGAGGAAGGAGCCACGAGAAGAACACGGGAGCATCCTATGTGTGGCGAGCGCTGAGATGCGCCGAGGACCCCCGCGCTTTGTATGCAGCCACATTGAGCCCCTCCGATATGTGCTGCGACATCGAGAAAGAGCGACTTCTGCAAACCTCCAGGCCAGGTGCCAGCTCCCTTCCCTTTGAAGACTCTCTCAGCGATGTGAATTTTCTTCAAGAGGAGGAGGCGAGCTAGTTACAGAGACAGCCTGTCATCCATCTTGAAGAAAATACTCCCCTCTCTTTGCACCTATCCTAGAAAGGTGGCAATCAGCCTGCCGCAAGCCCAGGATCAGGCCCAGAGAAAAGCTTTGACTCATTTGTTTATCAGCTCAGGCTTCCTGGAGCTAATTAATGAGCCAAGCTGATACCCTGCAACAGGTATTGATGACAGGGGATTTCCTGCGTGCTACACTTGAGCTATGGGAGAAGGCGAATTTGGATGTATGATCACACTGCTTCCCCCCCTCCTTCCCCCCCCAAAAAAAGAGAAAAATAAAAGCGATCTGCACCGCACAGGCACCACAGGAAGCCCCTCCATCATCTTCCTCCCCAGGAGCGATGATGGGGCACGATTCCTGCTGGACGACGCTCTGGGCTGACTCCCAGGAGCAGCGCATTTGGGCATCCCGTCCCCCACTTGCAGGGATGCAAGGGCTCGTACGCAACCCCCGAGCAAACCCTTGGGGCTGGGAGCTGTTTCCCCCCCCCCCCCCAAATTCCCCGGGCATGGGGGTGAGCAGAGCCGTACACGCCGCTTGCACACCCAGGGAGAGCCCAGGGCTGCCCAAACAGTTTCTGCTTTCACAAGGATGCTGAAATCAGGGAGAAGTGGGGGGGGATAAAACATGCGGGGGAGTATGGTAAAAAAACACGGGGGTGGGGGTGGGGGGGTGTAGGGGGGCAAAAAGCCCATGGGAAGGTGATGCTCGCAGAGTGGGGAATAAACCCGGTGGGGCCGCGTGTTTAAGGGGAGTGCGGGGTATGAAGTAGCCCTTATTGCGAGCCCCAACCGTCGAGGGGGTGGGGGGGTGGATTTTTTTGGGGGGTGGTCGGGGTGAGGGGTGGTAAGGAGGTGGTGGTGGTGGGGGGCACAGCTCCAGCGGGCTGTACCGAGCAGCCGTGGGCTCCGGGGGCGGCGGGCGGCGATAGCCGGGCTGCGAGCGCCACCTCCCCGCCGCTCGCCGCAAGCCCCGGCCGCCCCCGGTTCCCACCATCACCACCACCAACCTCCTGCTACCAAAAGCTGCCTGGGCTGGGTTGTTTTTTTTTTTTTTTGGGGGGGGGAACCACCCTGACACTAGGTTGAGATGTCCCCCCCCCGACCCCTTTCTCAGCCTCTCCGCCGCCCCCACCCCGGGGGATGCATCTGGGATGGCCCCGATGCTCTGGGAAGGAGTGTGTGCGTGTGTGTGTGTGTGGGGGGGGGGGGGGATATCGCTAAGTTTGGGGTGATTGCAAAAGGGGTGTGGTGTAGGGGGGTGATGCGAGGGAGGGAAGGGGTGTCCCAAATCACTTCTGAGTGCCTGCGGGGCAAAGAGCAATGCAGCTCTCCCTGTGGGGGCAGAGCAGTGGGATGGGAAGGGTGCTCCCCTACCCCCCCCTCCCCCCCCGCGGCTGTTTTTGTCTGGGACTGGGGTTCAAGAGTGTCTACACACACTTCCCAGTCTGTCTATGGGGTCTGGTGCACCTTCCCTGCCTCAGTTTCCCCCCTCTAAGGGGAACAGACCCTTCATTAACCACACCACTTCGCAGCCAGTCCTTCCCTGAGCCTGTCCACCATTGGTGGACAATTATGGGGGGGCTCCAAGCTCCTATTCCTTCACCCAGGGCTCTGCAACACCATCCTGAGTGCCATGGGAAGGGCCGGGAGCACTGTTCCTTCCCTGTCTTCCCTGCCTGTGCCTTGCCCCTGTCCAGTTTCTGCCTGGCCTTCCCCGTCGCCCTCCGCAGCAGAAGCGATGCTGCACCCTGACCACGCTACAAGACACCAAGCAGAGCATGGGGGTCCCCTGGTTCCCTCCCCGGCTCCCCGTGTCCCTCTGCTGCAGCTGAGACCCACCGGGCAGCTTGTCCTCCCTGCTCAGCCTCCTGCCTGTCCCCTGTCCCCTGCCTGGCTCAGCCCGATGGCCACCCTGTCCCCCGGCAGCGCAGCTTGGCTGAGAGCTGGTGCAATTCCTCAGCACCCTCCGAGGGCGAAAAACCTCCCCCGCTCTGCCCTGCGACCTCCCTCCTCTTCCTCAGCAAGGTCTCAGGCACCATAAAGACTGCGGGACCCAGGTTAATGAGTCATTAATTAATTAGGGGCCCACTTAATATGCACGGGGAGTTGTTTGTTTCCTTTAGCAGCCCGGGCTTTGGATGAGATCCCAGCTCTGCGAAGCCTCCAGCCTCATCTCCCAGCTGATAATAGATAATACAGATATTTCAGCACCAGCCAAAGCAGAGTCATCATCATTAATACACAGTCCTCCCTGCTACGCGGCGGAGGTCGCCAGTCAACTCCGCGGAGTGCCCGGGGCTCGTCCCCTCCCGGCTTTCCTTTAGGCTTTGTATGGCTGGGCGAGAGCAAACCCATAGCTAATCAACAGGTAAAGGGGCCGGGAAGGTGCACCCAGCACCCTGACCTGCACCCTCGCCACCCCTTGGCACCCTCCCAGGGAGCGCCGGCTTTCGAGGGGCTGTGATTTTCCCTATGCCGCGCAGGCAGGTTTTGGCATCTGTCAAAGTCGCTTCGCTCTTCCTCACCCCCCTCCCCACCTCCTCTTCTCCCCCCCACCCCCCCCACCCCCCCGCCCTTTCCCTCCTCCTCCTCCTCCTCCTCCTCCTCCCTCAGCCATCAGCTGTCAGCTGGTCCTGGCACTCGCCAGCCCCAGCGCTGTGGCTGGATTGAGCCTGAGCCCTGGAAAGCCCTGGCTCCAAAGGGATGGGGTGATGAAGGATTCAGGGGAGGGGGTCTTTTTGGCCCTCCATCCCTTTGACCTTGCCTTGATGCTTCCCTCCCCACCACCTCCTCTCCGTGCAAGTGATTCACAGGGGTTGTTTCCTTGGCCAGGGCAGGATCAGGGACAGGAGCGTGAGTCACAAGCTGAAGGTACCTTGCAGAGTTGATCTGCAACCCATGCCTTCTATTGCTGGGGTTTCATCTACTTCATCTACTGCTGATGCCTTCTCTCAGCCAGGACTGGGGCACAACCAGGTTGCAAAGTCCCTTCGAAACCCCTACCTGCTCCCTTCCACCCCGCTTTTTCTTCCAGCCTTGGCAGAGCCATGGCTGAAATACCTCTCTGCGAAAGTCTGAAGATGCATCAACAGCCACCCTCCATCAGCGAATGTCAGGCCGTGAAAGGGAAGGGGGCGGTGGGGGAAGAGGGAGAGACAAATTTTGCGATTCATTCCCACACAGGGTGATTCAGAACAAGATGCTTTGTAATTACGCATCCCTGATGGAGACTCCTTCTCTCTCCACTCCCCCCCCCCCCCAAAAAAAAAAAAAAAAGGAAGGCTAAGCCATGCCTGGGTGCCAACATCCCTCAGGAGCTCAGCTCCAGGAGCAGTGCGTGTGTGTCTGTGCCATACTCTCACCTCTACATAGGCTAAAGGCTCATTTTCTCCCACGATGTGAAGCAAAATGCCAATAAACAGCATTGAGGGGGGGGACATTAGGAGCTCATCACCTCCCCAGCCATTGCCTCCAGCCCTGGGAAGGTACCGAGTGAGAGGCAAAGCAATCAAGGAAAGACACCCCCCAAAAAAAACTCTCTAAGGGAAAGAAAAAGGAGATGCGATAGGGGCAGATTCATGCCCGGGGCAGGCAGCTGCCTATCCCTCGGAGACTTTGTTTGCCAACATTGCAGGCTGAGGAGTCCCGGACTCCGGGGCTGCCCACGAAGGCACCGCGGCTTCGCGGCACTTTGCGGTTCAAGCCCGACTGCCTCTGCGGCTCTCCCGCCGCGATCCCCCGCTCCTCTTCCCTCGCCTGCCTGCCTTCTCCCCCAGGAACAACCCAGTCCTTTCCCCAGGACATGAACGCATTTCCCCCACCGCATCCTGCAGGCATCAATATTTTCCACCGCCGCTTGATGTTTGCCCACAGGACCCGCATGCACGAAAGTTAAAACTTCCCATGGCAGGGAGCGATTATGCTCTATCAGTCCAAATTGCAGAGTGGAGGGGGGTGAAAACATCCTCCGGGGGCTGTTTCCAGGGGCAAAAAAAAAGCAGAGGAGCGGGTGCCCACCGTTGCCCCCATCCCTGCCTCCCCTGGGGATGGAGAGAGTGTGTGTCCCCCCCCCCCCAGCACTCGAGGCAAAGAGCAGCCTGGAGAAGTCGTGTGTGTCCCCCCTTCTCCCTCCCCTCCGAGGAAGAAGGAAGGGTGGCCGGGTGCCCCTTACCTTGCAGAGCTCCCCAGGTTTTATATCCTCTTTCTTCCCTTTGTCAAATTCCAAATGGAAACCAGCAACATATCCAGGGGTAACCAGCCCAACATTGGGCAGCGCGTGAAGTCCAAAAGGATGGCAGAGCTTGCTCGCTCTCTCTCCCTCCACTCCCTCCACTCGTGTCTCTACATATATATATACATACACACTTATATATATATATATGTATATATTATACGGAAAAGGGGGGGAGGAAATTCCTAAAAGAAACGGGGGTGGGGAGGGAGAGGAAGGGAGAACCTTTGGTGTCTCTGCAGACAGGCAGGTGGAAGAGAAAAGCTGAAAATAATTAAGCCGTTTTTTGAGGAATCCTTAGGAGAGGGGAAAAACGCAGTTAAAAGCCAGTAAATCATTAGATCCAAGCAGACAATCAAGTCTTCTCCTTTAAAAAAAAAAAAAATATACAGCAGGGTTCAGAGTAGCTTTCCCAGCAGCGAAGAGTGAGAATGGTCTTCTTCAGAAAGATATGTTTGTTTAAAATCCACTCGTCTGCTTTTCTTTCTCTCTCTTCCCCCCCCCGTCACTTTTTTTTTTTTCTTTCTTTCTTTTTATTTTTTTATTCCTGCTTCTGAATCTCTCTCTGTGAAACTAGATCCAGTCTTTGTAGCCAGGGGCTGCATTAAGGATTACATCAGGCTTTTATAAGCTTTCCAGATCACACATTAGAGTGAGAGAGAGAGAGAGAGAGAGAGAGGGAGGGAGGGAGGGAGGGAGGGATAGGAGGGAGGGATAAAATGCACACACACATACACACGCACACGCACAGATCGGAGCTTTGTAAAACAGGCAGCTATAGGCAAGGACCCTAACTGCCACGGTATCGCACCGGGCATGCTCCGCTAGCCTATAGGAAGAGAGGATGGATGGATGGATGGATGGATGGATGGATGGATGGATGGATGGAGCAGAGGAGCCAGCGAGAGCCGGAGTGCGTTGGCGGCCGGGCAGCGCAGCCTCCCCGGGACAGCTTTAGCCCTAAGCGGGGAACCAGGAGGTGAAGAGGGAGCTGGGATGGTGGTGGTGGGGATGGCAGGAGCTCTGCTTACCCCTTCCCCTTCCCCACCCCCCCCCCCAAAAAAAAAAAAAACAACCAAAAAACCAAACAACAAAACAACCTGCGGGGGTTCAGCGCGGGAGAGGTGCCGGTCGCCCGCAGAGGGATGCGCAGGGACACGGCTCGTCGCTCTCTGGGTACCGGGAGGGAGAAGGTGCTGCTGGGGGCTCCCTCCCCCCCAACTCCTCCACCCCCCCTCCCGCCCCTCCGGAGCTGACAGCCTGGGGATGGGGACGGGAGATGGGACAGGACGGCGGGGGAGGGGAGACCCCGGGGGCAGCGGCTCCTCCTGCCCCCCAGTCCGGCAGGCAAACGGGGGGATGGAGCTGCCCGCGCACCCCGGTTCGGCGGTGGCTTTGCACCAGGGCAGGAGACAGCAACAGCCATTAACCCTTTCTCATTTATTTATATATATATATATTTTTTTTTTTTTTTAACCTCTTTCCTCCCCAACTCCTTGCGCATATATGGGGGCGGGGGGGAGGAAGGGGAGGAAGAGGGGGGGTATCACACCAGTGCAGCACCCCCGGGTGGCAGGAGGATGGGGGGGAAGGGAGAGTTTAAGCAGATGGAGGAGGAGGACATGGAGTGGGGTGAAAGGTACATGCTGCATCCCAGCAGCTTTGGGGTAAAGGCGCTGCCTGCGGGAAGGTCCCCCGGTAAAAGGATCCTGCTGAGCAGAGAGGGGGAGTGGGAAGGGGATGGAGGGGAGAGGGATGAGGCTGGAGAATAAAGGGGGGGGGGGGGGGAGAGGGAGCTGGGGGACTTCAGCATCCTGCCAGACTTCAGGACCTGCCCTTCGACTTTAACCCTTTCTACTCCACCAGGAGGAAACCAGCCCCTTTCCCTGACAAAACCGCCTCCCTCCCTATCAGTGGAGGGGCACAAACCTGCCCAAGGGACAGAGGTAAAAATCCCAGCTGCCCTCACCCTCTATCCTTCTGCCTCAGGGAGGGTGAGGAACACCCCATTCATCCCCCCAGGGACTCTCCAAGGGACCTCCATCCCCTTCCCTTGGCCTCCTTCCCCTTTACTCCATTCCCTTCATCTCATCCAGTCCTTTTACCCCCATTTCCACATCTCCAAACTTCCCCCCTCCCCCCCAAAGAAAAAAACCAAAAACACAAAACACCCCCCCCCAAAAAAAAAACCAAACTTCTAGGGGAAGGGGAAAAGGAAGAAAATTGCTCATTTAGAGGAGCTGAACAGCTCTGGCTGTGACGGAGCACGGCAAACCAGCTTCTCCTCCTCCCCAGCCAGTACTGCAGCATTGCTGGCCAAAGGCATCTGTGACATCTCCAGTTAAACAGGGACTGGAGCAAAGGGGCAGCTGGGGCCTGAAATGCTTGTTTTTAACCGACAGGCGGCTATGCTGGATTAGCACGGTGCATGCTCCGAATGGAAATCTCTCCCTTTCTCTCTCCAGCCTTTCGGGACTTTGTTTGGCTGGTTTTTGTTTTCCTCCAAGAAGGTTTCCCTGCCCCTCTGAGTCCCCCAGGGATTTCTTCTCCGCTTCTTTTTCTCCAGCTTCTTCTCCAGATCCTCTTTCTCCAGCCCTCGCAGGTGCAAGCGGGAGAGCGGAGAGTTTCGGTGGGAACCACAAGGTGCGTGGCAAAAGGGGCCCGTGCAAAGCAGCAGATCCTGCCCTTGTGAGCCCTGTGGGGCAGCTCTGCCAACGCCTTTGGGGTGGTGGGAGGAGTGAGGGGCACTCATCTTCCCTGTCCTGTGGTTGGGGAGGTCAGGCAGAGCAAAGTGCAGCTAGCACCTCTCCCATGGTGCAGGGCAAAGAAGCTCAGCACAAGGAAAGAGTATCAGAAAGGGCCATATATAAAATTAAACCCATTGCCAAGCCCCACTGCTGCAGCAGAGCATAATAGAAATCTCATTTTTTTGTGGGAATGGAGAACAGGGCTTGATGCAATGAAAAATTTCACTACATCCCATTTCTATGCAGTCCTACGTAGAGAGGTCCATGAATCCCCAGACCTTTTTTTAACAAGAGTGACTCACACCTTAAAAACACAGAGAAGAGAGGTCTGATCTCCCCATTTCCGACTGTGTGCCCTCCAGGGAGAACTGGGGTTGAGTTGCCACAATGAACAGGGCACGTGAGGATTTGGGTTCTGCAACTGGATGAGGTGACTGAATACAATAACTCACGTGATCTCTTTGGTTTTGCACACCTGTGAAGTGACTAACAGGAAATAGCTTTACCATAATGCACAGGCATCTTTGAAACTCACTGCTGCAGGATAGCCCCAAGGGCAAAGAAGTCCATTTGCAGAGCAAGAGATGCTCTCAGTACATCAGGTCTCCTCAAGTCTAAGTTTAGGAAGACATATCACAGATTGATTTGGGTTGGAAGGGACCTTGAAGATCACCAAGTTCCATGGGCAGGGACACCTCCCACCAGACCAGATTGCTCAAAACCTCATCCAACCTGGCTTTGAACACCTCCAGGGATGGGGCAGCCCCACCTTCTCTGGGCAACCTGTTCCAGTGCCTTACCACCTTCACAGGAAAGAATTTCTTCCTAATACCTACTCTAAATCTCTCTTTCAGTTTAAAACTCCATCCTATCACTACACTCCCTGGTAAAGTGTCCCTTCCAATCTATCCTGAAGGCCCTCTTTAGGTACTGGAAGGGGCTATAAGGTGTCCCCAGAGTCTTCTCTTCTGCAGGCTGAACAACCCCAACTCTCTCAGCCTGTCTTCATAGGAGAGGTGCTCCAGCACCCTTCCCTCCATCCTGCCAACATAACTGAAACATGTAATCCCTGGGGACAATGCCCTGTTTAATACCAGTCTACCTCTAAATCAACTGGTTTGACCATCCTCCAGGTCATTTTCCATCCTGGCCCACTCACGTGGTGAAGAAGAGCAGCCGTTGGGTCCTCAAGCAAAAGGGGACTATCATGCTGGAGGGTGGGCCTGGATGAGCAGTTGTGGCATGGAAAGGGATGGAGAAGTTGAATCAGCAGGGTTTTTTCCCTCGCCAGTATCCGTAGTTCCCAAAGGAATCACTGAAGGGAGTCATTGAACCCACAGCACTGGGACACACCGAGATGTAAAGACACATTTGCATTGGTGATTTGTACTGTCTGCTTCCTGTGTATGGACCTTGCTGGGACCACACTGCCCAGCTCTGGGGCAGTACAGTTTATTTATAAGACAGAAAGCCCTGCAATGAGGATCCCAACCCTATTTTGCTTGAAACTATGCAGAAATAACCAAAAGGCCCGAGGTCAAACCAAATTGGCAAGCCCTGTCACACCAGGATGTGGTGCGAGGACTCCTGAGGTTACACAGGGTGGACACAGGTGCCATCAGGCCTTTCCAGTGTCATTGCCAGAAGAAGGAGAGGCTGACAAACCCTGCAAAACCAGAGGTTACACGGCACAACAGTTTCTGGGACACACCATCTGCAAACCACCGGGATGTTGGGGCTAATAAGGCCAACCCACCCATCACACTTCTCGGGGAGGTGCTGGGTGGGTTTTATGACAAACACTGGCTTTGCTGTGCAGAAACACAACCAAGAGACAACTATCATTCTCCTCTCCATTAGGATCTTTTTTGCTTTTGCCCATGGTCTGTCTTCTGCTTGGGCTTTGCAGGTAGCAAGGCATGAGTTGGACCCAGCTGTAACTCTGCTTCTCTCTGACAAAGGCAGGCAGCAAACGCGAAACAGATAAGCAGTCCCTCTACCCTTATGCGTACTTTGAGCTTAGACCCCGCGCTCATTGCACAGAAAATGTCTCTTGTCAGTGGCAAAACTGTTCAGGATCAAAAAGGGATGGGAAATATCTATGGTTAAACACAGCATCCCTGGGAATATGCAGAGAGGTTTGGAGAGAAAGAAGCCGCACACAGCAAAACATCTCCCACCGTCTGCCCAGTTTTTGCACCTTCCTTTGAAGCACCTAATACCGATGGAAGTAGGCTGTTGGGGCTGGTGGTTGTTCAGAGCTGGTTTAGATTTGTTAACTCTGTCCTACCGCCTCCCACATGGTGAAGGCAGGCTTCAGGTCCCATTGGGTTAATATATCTGCCCCTAAAATCTGCTGGAAGTATAATTGCAATGTAGAGAAACTGAGCCCAGTTTGTTGGAAGGGTCTCCTCCTGCCAGCGGCAGCAACAACCGTCAGAGGCGTAAATGAGGATGGCAAGGAAAAAAAAAAAAAAAAAAAAGAGGGAATGTCTGGGTTTCCCAGGGGATCAGTTTGAAGAGGATAACTGCAAAACAGGACAGCTTGTAAGTAATCAGTTTACTTCCCCTCCAGCAACAGATACCACTGTGTTTACATCTATAACACCTTGCATTGTGTCTGGTTAAAGACCTGCTTGAAAATTTCCAATTTCCAGGCAGCCACATCCTTCTGGCAAAGCATGACACGGAATAACTCAGCTGGACACAGGGCTGGAAAGGCATTTTTTTCCCATGCCTTTCTCTCACATGAGTACCAGCTTGTGATTTCTACCTTTTGCTGTTGTTGTTCGGGGGGTTTTTTTGTTTGTTTGTTTTTTAATTATTTTTTATTCCTGCTACCAGCTGTGGTTTCTGCTGACAGGGACTGCTCAGGAGTGTTAACGCTCATATCATCACACGTCAAACCCAGCAATCACAGCCTTTCCTAAGTGCAAGAGAGAAAATTCATACTCCTCCTCACATGGGCTGTATTTATGGAGTGAAAGGATTGTCTGTGTTCAAGGAGTGCCTTTGCTCAAAGACCTCCATTCTTGGACAGCACACTGAGAGACTTCTCCTAAACCAGGAATTTAGCATTAAACCCATGTTATAGAGTTGTAAAGTGAGGCAAGGCATCAGTCCCAGCTTCCAAGTGATAGCAGGGGGAAATCCTAATTCCAGCCCTCCCTGCTATCCTACTTTTCACACCAGGACTAGAGAACAACTTAATGGAGTCCAAAAGTCTCCTCCTAGTGAGGAGAAAAAACACCAGCACATACATGGCCATGGCCAGTGATGGGGGCTGGAGCTTCGACAACTGACTGCACTTTTGGTGAGGAAGCCAAGCCATCACAGGATCCCAAAACTCCTGGATCATCAGGGAAGAGGATAAAAATCCCCTCTTAAAGCATTTGTAACTCTGGGTTTAGCAGCAGGAAGGAGTGATGGAGCCCCAAACCGAGATGTTTACAGCTCCTCTCTTCTTCCCAAGAGCTTTGCACTGATCCTGATCTTTCTTTTTCCCTGCTCCCTGTCTAGGAAGGGAAGGGGTGAGGAAGAGATGGTGGTGATATCCTGCTGCTGCCTGCCAATTCCACAGTGACCACACGGATTCATTGTGGATCCAGCCCCCTTTCCCCCCTTCCTCACACCTCCTTGATGCATCCATTCCCCCAACATGCACACTCTAGTGGGGATCACAGGAGCTTTACGTATCACTCTTGGCTTGACGTATAGAGGGAGAGGGACCCCCCAGGACCTTCCTTCCCAGGCTACAGGAACGAGTCCTGTCCTGGTCCCCAGCCCTGGTCCCCCACCACCCAACAGAGAGGCTGGGCTCTGAATGTATCCCCCTTTGACTCTGGGGATTTGAGGGTGGAGGGTAAGAAATGGAGGCAAACATCAACCCAGTTTGCCAAGGGGTGAGCTTCAGAGAGATCTTCCCTTTGCAAGGACAGGGGGAGAGGAAAGGACCAAGTTGTTACATGTGAAAGTGTGTAACCTCCAATTCGACCCTAATTCTGCAAAATCTCCCCTCCAGTCGGACCCACAGGGGTGAATGAGAGACCCTGAATGCCCCAGGTTACTTCAGTGAGAAATATAAATCTTCCTTTTCCTGATCTATCCCAGGCTTCTGTGAACTGGGACCCCCTCAATACTGCTGTCCCAGTCATGGGGATTGCTTTCCAGACTTTGCACATTTGCAGTTTCTGGGTGTCTATGGAGAGCTTGGCAGGACTGTCATCTTCTGAAGACTCCCATGGCAAGGCCAAAAGCTGGTAGAGATTCTGGAACTAGAGTCTAAGAACCAGTAATCTGAGGATAAAAGCAAAGCGTACTTTTGGGAGGAGGGGGAGGGAAAGGAGGTTATTCTAATGAGTAGGAAGCTGTTAAAATGAAGATGATCAAAGAACTGGAGCACCTGTATTATGAGGAAAGGCTGAGACACTTGGGGCTCTTTAGACTGGAGAAGAGAAGGCTGAGAGGGGATCTTATCAATGCTTATCAATATCTAACAGGCGGGTGTCAAGAGGATGGGGCCAGACTCTTTTCAGTGGTGCCTGGTGACAGGACAAGGGGCAATGGGCACAAACTGGAACATGAGAAATTCCATCTGAACATGAGGAAAAACTTCTTTCCTTTGAGGGTGGCAGAGCACTGGCACAGGCTGCCCAGTGAGGTGGTGGAATCTCCTTCTCTGGAGATATTCCAAACCTGCCCGGATGCGTTCCTGTCCAACCTTCTCTAGGTGACCCTGCTCTGGCAGGGTGGTTGGACCAGATGATCTCCAGTGGTCCCTTCCAAACCCCACCATTCTGTGATTCTGTGAAAACACTGGAGGTGTTTGTCCTAGAGGGAGCTGTGCTGTATCTGCCTGCATTATGGTGGAGCACAGAGTGATGCTATTGCCGGTGAAGTCAAAAGGGGAGCACCCCAAAATGGTCTCATAAAGGGAATCTCTCTAACAAGTTCTCAGCTCTTCCTTATCCTTGTTTGGAAACTGCATTCACAAAAGGGAAAGAGCTGAACACCTTCTAAAAATAGCAATGGTAATAATAATTACAGCGTCTTTTCCCAAAATAGCTGTTGGAAACTGCTAGCCACTTTTTTAAAACCTTGGTTAGCCCAAAAGGTTCGATGGTGTAAAAGCAGATTCATTTGCAGTGCTCGCCCTGCGTATGTGTTTCCCAAGCAGAGCTATAGATGGCAGTACGTAGTATTTACCGAGTTGTTTCCCCTAGTAAATCTCCTTATTTTAGCAGAAAGCGAGAGGATTTCATTTCCTTGTAGTTACAACAGGCTCAGAATGAGAACTCCTAAATCAGTGGAGAAAGTGGAAGTACACAGCAAGAAAAGCCTCCTTGCCTGGGTACTGGCAAACGGAGCTTGAAATGTAAAATACCTCTGTGTTGTATAGAATCGTCTATCCCCTTTCACAGAGATAATACCTAGAGAGTTGAAGAAGAAAACAATTTTCCATACTGGAAAAAAGTTTAAGATATCTCAATTGACTGTCACAAAAACCTGAAATAAACTCGGAATCCTGGGATCACTTTCACAAACCAGCAGTTTTCCATGGCATGTGAATTTAATTCAAACCAAGCAAAACACTTTATTTTATTTCAACTTATGTTTCCACTTTGTTATTGCTTTAATATCACTAGGCTGGCTTCCAAAATTCAAAATAATTTAGAAGTAATAGTATGTGGGGTTTTTTCACAAAAATACCAACACTCCTTTTCTCCTTCTTATAGTAAAACACTCCTTTTCCACAAACTGAAATTTAATTTCAACAAGCTGACATTTCTACCCCAAAAAGAGAGCAAAGAACCATGCTGAAGAAATATGCAACTTTTTGCAATTTTCTTTCTCTTCCTGCTGGGTATTTGGTGTATCAAAGCTACGCAATGAAGGGAATTTATTAATTGAAGTTTAGTGTAAAGAAGCTCCTAAGTTTCCTGACTGCACGAGTACCAGTTTTGCATCAGATCTGCTCATGTCTCTGACAGATTTGGGGCAAACTCACATCTTCTCCACCCTTACAGCAGAACCAATGACCCTTACACCCGGAGTTAAATAAAAATACTTTGAAATGGAGAAAAAAAACGTCTCCTGCGGGAACGTTCCCTCCTTCCACATTTAAAATTCCCCATAGCACTGAGCCCACTAACAGGTGGCACCTCCAACAGTCATTTCTAAATAATCCCAGCTAGCAACTGACCAAACCTGTACATTATCTTCTTGCCCCCATGTTCCCAGCACCCAGGGGCTACGTCTGAGTTGGTTTACATACATGCATCCAAGTCAGCTTTTCACCGATTTCGGAAAAGATAAGTGAAAAAACTCTCCAAAAGTTCACACAATGGTGTATCCCAGCCTCATTTTGCAGATTTGAACAATTCAAATCATCTCCAAAGTCTAATTCTTGCACGACCAAGTGCTTTCAGGCTCACACAGAAACCAATGGAGTTGGAGAGTGCTCAGCACCTTTTAGGAGCTGGTCCCTTGATACTCACATGAATAAAAATCTGTGTGTTCCCCATAGCTGTATTTGACCAAAGCATGTTTTCTATGTGCTGAAAGCAAAGACTGATCCCATAACTGTACAGCTCATTTGACTTAAGCATATCTTCTATATGCTGAAATACATGGTTGATCCCATAATGTATAGCTCATTGAACTTACATTGGAAGTCCTTCAGCAGAAGGTGGGACTAATCCTGAATTCGGGAAGGCAAAAAAAAAAAAAAAAAGACCTTAAGACTAAATAAAGCATTCATCCAAACAGCCCCTTAACCTTTGCGTTTGGGTTTTTTTTTCTCTCAGATGTAATTATAATGTATGCTGGAACACGTCAGTTTATGATAATGGAGAAGCCATTTATCAAACAGCTTATCACTGTGTCCTGCCATAAATCACTGAGATCAGTTGGGACAAGCCTGGCTGTTGAGCCATTGAGTACCAGAGTACAATTCACTCCTTGGTGCTACATGTGTTCATAAATACTCTGCAGAAGCTTCCGGCAAAATTCAAAACTTCTGCAGGTGAAACACTATTTCTAAATGCAATGACCGGTGATCTATCTTACTTTTTGATGGCAACGTGCTATTTTAGAATTTGACCACTCCCTCATTGACTTTGCTGGGGCTTTGATCTCAGAGATTGGCTGTTCGCATTTGGCAGTGCCTTATTTTATTTACAGTCAGATGAATGTGAGCCAGCAGTGTGTCTGGGTGGCTAAGAAGGACAACATCATCATGGCCTGTATCAGGAATACTGTGGCCAGCAGGACTAGGGAAATGATGGTCCCCTTGTACTTGGCACTGGTAAGGCCCCACCCCAAATACTGTGTTCAGTTTTGGGCCCCTCACGACAAGAAAGACATGGAGGTTCTGGAGCATGTCCAGAGAAGGGCAACGGAGCTGGTGAGGGGTCTGGAGAACAAGCGTTGTGAGGAGCGGCTGAGGGAACTGGGGTTGTTTAGCCTGGAGAAAAGGAAGCTGAGGGGAGACCTTATCACTCTCTACAACCACCTGAAAGGAGGTTGTAGCAAGGTGCTGGTCGACCTCTTCTTGCTAGTAACAAGAGATAAGACAAGAGGAAACGGCTTTAAGTTGCACCAGGGGAGGATTAGGATGGATATTAGGAAAAATTTCTTCACTGAAAGAGTTGCCAAGCATTGGAAGAGGCTGCCCAGGGAAGTGGCGGAGTCTCCATCCCTGGAGGTATTTAAAAGACAGGTAGAGGTGGTGCTGAGGGACATGGTTTAGTGGTGGTTTTGGCAGTGTTAGGTTGATGGTTGGATATGATGAACTTAAAGGTCCCTTCCAACCTAGAAAATTCTATGATTCTATGATTAGCATGCCACTGCAGTCAAATTCTTCAGTTCCACAACACTTCTTTAGAGGAAGGCAATTCCTACATCCCACACTAGCAAGGGAGAAGCACACGGCACATAGACGCTTTGCCTCCGGTCATGTGGGAAGTCTGTGGTGGAGGAGGCAACTGAATCCAGACTTTTCCAGGCTAATTTTGACCATAAACCCTTGTGAGAATTACTACAATGATTGAATTTTTTACCCTCCTGTTCCGAAGAAACATGCCGCGATGCTGCATGAGTCCTTCTCTGCTTTCTCTGTATTACCATCATAAAATTTTAAGATTATTCCCTTTGAAAGCAGTTCAGCAGCCATTTTGTTGGTGATGCTCTTCTAGGGGAGGCTTTTCTCCCTCCTCACAGCTGTTTCCTTTAATCTGAAAATAAGTCACTTCAGACAGAACGAACGTGTGTTTCTCCCTCTGACTGTGGAACACAACATCGTGACTTGTACATAAAGCCAGTTTCAATTATGAGGGACTTTCTGCTGTCCTGTTAAATGCAAACCTCTGTGAAATCCATATGTACTCAGGGACAGAACAAGAGAACAAAATTAAGTGTTTAAATAAGCTTAAGGGACACAGTCAAGTAATATTAAGCTCAAAATGCACAAGTAATGCAGCTGTTGGGTGGGTTTTTCTTTTATTTTTCTTTTTTCTTTTTCTTCTTATTTTGAGTCTTGTAGACCACTGTACTTCTAGAAATGAACGCAACTGCTGCAGTTTGAGTGAAACCTAACTCTTTTTTTTTGTTATGTACTTTAATGGAAAGCAAGACCATTTGGACTCAAAGGGCTTCACGCTCTTCCCAACATTTCACACTCCACCCAAGGGAGACCACAGAAACCATCTCCCCCTCTGGTTAGAGACATCTTTTGGATTTAGATGCAGCCTTTGGCGGCTGCTGGAAAATTTGGAAGGCAATCCGAGAGGCGCATAAGAACCACTGATGTGCCATTTATGCGGGGAAAAGCTGCTTATCTGCTTTGGAAAACATGGGCCTAAGAAGATTAAGACAGAGAGAACAATCGTGGTCCAGAAGTGTGGGGATGGAGCAGATGACCCTGGGGCCATTTCCAGCAGCAGCTGTATCCCCAGTCCTGCCTCACCTTGATCAGACTTGGCAACACAACCTAAAAGCCCACATGCTGACTGCATTTGTCCTTTCCCTCTTCATAAGTGACATTTGCTTTCTGCATTTCCTTGAAATAAGGCCGTGCTATTCAGAGGCTCATTAATATATAATGAACCATGTTTCTTTGCTTGTTGGTTTGTTTTCTTTCTAATAAAAGTGCTTTTACATCAAGCCCCACATTTTCAGATATTGCTAATTTTCTTCCCTGTCTTCCATTCCTCATCACACAAAAGTCTCACAGGACTACAGAGAGTGCCTGAAGATGGGGACCAGATCAAGTGATGTAAATCTGGGATCAACAGAACAGTCTGAAGTCCATGCTGAGGTATCCGTTGGTGCTGCAGCCACAAGAAAGCAGAGCTAACTTCACTTAAATGAGTTTATTTGGAGCAGGGGGTGAGAAATATGCCCCATATCAAGGGACACACAATACTTTTGGCAGGCACAGGCTAAGTTTTCTGCACTACCAGTGTGTAGGCACATGGACACACTCATGTCCGGATGTTTTGTCCAAAGCACCACCCCATTTTTCCTTCAACTCCTCCAGACTTTATCACTGATTCCAAAGCCATCCTGCCAGAGCAAGCTCAGGAGCTTGTAAAACAACTGGTGAAATGGGAATAAGGATCTCCAGGGATGTTAAAACTCACAAAATCAGCAACTTCACAGGAGTGTAGGAATGACTTGAAATAATTGGAAGAGACTGATAACATCCTACTCAATACAGCTGCATGTTCCTCCCCTGAATCTGGTTTCTTTTTGCTTAGTGAGCTGATTTACTTCAAGCCGCATGGAAAACTCGTGGAAATTTCTGTGCCTTTCCTGGTGTCACTAAAAATTTTGGTCCAATGGCACAATTGTAACATTTTTATATGCACAAAGAAGTGTGGAAGCCAGTCAATGGTGTCAAACACTGCACACTGTAAATGGTTTGGGGCAGAAACCCTCTTTGGGGAAGGCTCTGCCTTCCTTGAAGCTCTGGTGAAGGAGGGCAGAGACATGACAGAAATTCATAGAGTATCTTGTGATTGTAATAACACATAACTCATGTCCCGGATTTACTGCCTTCCCCTAGGAGGGCTCAGAGCCTGTACAATGTTGGCCATGACCTGTTGGTCACTGATGAAGACAGAAGAGCAGAGGCCTGTGTCTTCAGAGCAGATATATTGCGGCACAAACTGGATTGTCTGTGTTGCAGAACTAGAAGAAAAATCCCACAATCTGCAGACAACTTCAATGGCCTTGCAGTAAAAACAGTCCCACACGTGCACATGAGCATGACCTTACCTTTGGGCAAACAGGCTCATATTGGCATATCAGCCCTCCACAGGTGATGATGGGTTTAGTCTTAGACTTGTGCACCTTCCCCGTTTTCCAGTGTGGATACCTCTCCCTTGACACAGATTTAGACAAATCCATGAAGAACAAATTCTCAGGTGCTTATTAAAAAGGGTATCTGCATGTGACTTCCAGTACAGAAAGTGTGAAGCCTTCTGGCTGCAGACCGCTGAGATCTCACATGGCCCTTCTTATACAGGAAGAGAAACCACTGGCTCTAGCATCTACTTGTGAAAGGCTGTCTTGTAAAAGGAAGGGCTGATCATTAAACCGGATGACAACCTGAATCAGCTCATAAATTTTAAACAAGCACAACACTATGCCACAGAACTGTTTTTGTTTGGTTTGGGTTTTTTTAGCAATTTCCCCAAGAATTTGAAACAATAGATTTTATACCTATTTTCAGGGTCTCTCTTCATCAGAATAGTGCATATCCACAAAGAGTAATAGTTCTTACCTGTTGAGTCAGATACTTTCAAGCTAAATATAACTGTAGAACACATGCAGAGTATTGGGTACCCAGTGGAAATGTCTCCAGCACAGAAAACCACAGGTAAAATGGCAAATTAGTTATATAGTTATAGTTATATAGTTATATTAATTATTAGTGATAAGCAGGTTCAAACCCACACTGGTGGGGCCACAGCTGCTTCCCTCTGCCAGGCTGAGACTACCAGCACTCAGGACAGGGATGGTTGGAAGGGTCTCTGCAAGAGCGTGACCCTCTACCAAAAAGTTTACAAACAAGCTGGCAGTTGCATAATTAGCTAATGTAAAAGGGACTAAAACTCTTGGTGGTAGTCTGTCTTCTAGTCTTAACCCTCTCTAGATGTTTGATCAAAGAAAAGAAACACAAAAATAGAAAGAAAAAAAAAAATCCAAAACAGACTAAGCCAGTTACATTTCCTGCCTACAGGGAAGGGGGAAAAAGAGATTATTACTTCTCTTAAACTTCCTTGTTATTCTCACTGAGGGGAAGCATGCATAGATGCTGTGATGGAGGCTGTTTTTTAGTTAAGTAAAGATGCTGTCTTTTGTCAGGCACAGTAGTACAGACAAATGAAGTTGCAGAAGGTGCTGCCGTACCCCCACAGGCACTGTTCCAGAAGAAACGCGTTCAGCCTACCAAACTACTCTGCTCCTAATCAAAACCCAGCTCCAGTACTAACCGCATTTGACGTATCTGCAGCAGAGATTTCAACAAGTTAGTTCTGAACAGTGCTCTTCCCAAAAATCAGAACAGAAAAGTATTGTCCAGAAGACATGTCTGCATGCATTTGAAGGACGCCTGCTTTGCATCGCGCTCTGTTCCCAGTTTGAGCAGAAAGCAAAGTCCAGACGTCCTGCTTATCTGCCTTTACTGGTGCTGATCTGGGTTTGCATAGCTGGGCAGAGAGGAATGGGTTCCTTTGGTCGAACTTCAGAGGTTCAGCTCAATCAAGAAGGCAGTCAGTCAATGGTCATAGAATCATAGAATCATAGAATGATTTAGGTTGGAAGGGACTTTGAAGATCATCAAGCTCCAACACCCCCGCAATAGGCAGAGACACCTCCCACTACACCAGGTTGCCCAAGACCACGTCCAGCCTGGCCTTGAACACCTCCAGGGATGGGGCCTCAACAACCTCTCTGGGTAACCTGGGCCAGTGCCTCACCACCCTCAAAGTGAAAAAACTTCTTCCTAATGTTTAATCTGAACCTGCCCTCTTCCAGTTTAAAGCCATTCCCCCTCATCCTATCTCTACATACCCTAGGAAGAAGTCCTTCCCCAGCTCTCCTGTAGGCCCCTTTTAGGTACTGGAAGGCCGCGATAAGATCTCCCCAGAGCCTTCTCTTCTCCAGGATGAACAGCCTCAACTCGCTCAACCTCTCCTCATAGGAGAGGTGCTCCAGCCCTCGGATCATCCTCATGGCTCTCCTCTGGACCCACTCCAGCAAGTCTATGTCCTTCTTCTGTTGGGGACTTCAGAGCTGGATGCAGTACTCCAGGTGGGGTCTCACGAGAGTGGAGTAGAGGGGCTGAACCACCTCCTTTGACCTGCTGGCCACACTTCTGATGCAGCCCAGGATACGGTTGGCCTTCTGGGCTGCAATCGCACACTGCTGGCTCATGTTGAGTCATGATGCAGTAGAAGCCCAAGAAATGGTTCACTCTATCTCTGCAAGACCTACCGACCGATACGGTAATGCTTGTTTGCCTGACAGTGGATTGAATTCTTTTCCAACATTAGGATCATCTCTGCCTAATGTATATTAGCCATGACCTGGTTGTTGCAACCTAGTAATAGCTGAGATGATAGACTGGAAATCATCTGCAGTGCATCAAGTCAGGTACAGGGGCCTGTGATCCCACAGCTGAGACAAGCTCAGCAGCAGCTGCTCCTCGCTTGGCTGGCAGCTTCCCTCTGGCTTCCCTGGAAGAGCAGCATCTCGTGGTCTCTCCTCCAGATTTGGGGACAATAACGACATCGGAGACCAGCCTTCAGCAAAGGGCACTGCTGGACGTTTCATGGTGAAGCACTGAGAGGGGCAGGGATATATGAAGGTGGGACCAGTAAGCAAAACCTGCTCTTCACCCAAGGTGGAGATTTTAGAAGAGGCTGATGGAGAAAGTCATTGGTTTGGGGTTTCCTTTATTCCCATCCAGCGTGGAAAACACAGAGAGTACCACTAATCCTCAACTGCTTAAATCTGTCCTATTATTATTATTGCTCTATTGTTATTCCTATTACGTATGTTACTTATTTTCAATTATATTAAAATGTTATCTGGAGATCTATAGCAATTTCTGCCCCCCCTAGGCATAGATAGTGACATGCTATTTGCTAAACTGAGATGTAGCAATAACTGTTTTTTCACTTTGCTGCCAATTCTGAAAAGGTAAGCAAATAAATAAATAAGTCGGAGGCAGATCTGAAATGAAACTAAAAAAAAAAAAAAAAGAAGAAAAAGAAAAAGACTTTTTCAGGTAACTGAAAATGGAAAACAAACAAACAGACTAACAAGTCCAGCATATCTCAGTTTAAAGGAATGTTGTCTTCCATCTGCAATGAATTTCTTCATGTTGTTTTCAAGCTTTATAATGTGTTTCCGTCAGCACAACAGAAAAAAAAATCTAAATAGAACATCAGTCCAAATTAAAAGAAAATAAAAATAAAAAGGAAGCATCTTTTTTTTTTTTTTTAAAGAAAATCAAAGTGAAATGTTTTGAGTTTGTTTGTTTGTTTTCCTGCAGATGAAAAAAATCAACCTCCTTGTCAAAAATTCACATGGAGTTTCTGTCAGTTTGGAATCTAACTTTTCTTTCAGCTGGAAATTTTTGACTGGCTTACAGCAAGTCTCAAAATAAGCAACTCTATGTCTGGGGAGCTGGAAATGCCGACCTGTACTTCAGAATAACAGTCCCCTTATCCTAGTCACAATTCTAAGTTTTAAGTCACTAGCAGAGCAAGATGGCATATAATAAAGAAAACATTTGCTCTGAAATTGCCTAAAGTCAGAGAAAAGTAACTTCCAGTGGGTTGCAAAATACACCCAGTTGTAAATTCAGTGCTAACTTCTGTACTTTAATGAATATTGTGTGTTTCTCTAATTGTCAGACACATTTTAACTTTAGCTGTATGCATTATTCCAATGTGAATCCATGAATCCCGCAGTGTTCATTAATAATGCAGATCAATACTTAAGTATTCAAGAATCTCTAATAGAGGAGTCATTGTCTGAAGTAGGAAATTAATCTTGTCAGAACTCTACTTTTAAACTTTCTGTGAGAGGATATTGATGTGCTTTTCTCACAAACATCTGTTCAGTGAGGGGCACTGGAGGATAGGAAACCTTCATGCCAGCCACCAAATGGTAACACATGACAGTGAGAGAAAGCTTTGATTTTTCTTATGCATAGAGAAGTGCGGAGCCGAAGTTTTCAACAAGCTACCAACCACGGAATTCTTCACTGAACTTTAAGTATCTGAAAATCTAGATATCTCATGAAAACTACCCACCAGGGGACTCTTTCTGGTCAATGGGAAGAAGCTGACCTCTCCTAGATGGTGACTGTTCCACCTACCCTGTTGATATAGGTTGAGTTACCATCAGAAAGAGCTGTTCTCTCTCTGTCGCTCTCAAAACAGCTTAGATCAAGCCCCTGCCTGTAGCCAGTGCCATGTCAGACAGGTGAAATGGATCCTGTCTCCCCTTTACACACTATTTCTTGTTTCTGCACAGTTCTATTTTGAGTCCATTTCTTCTTTAAAGTGTCAACAAGAGACACCTGAAAAGGCAGCATCTTCTGCAGTGGATCTGTTCCTAACTGGGTTTGTTCACTTTGCTGATCAAAACAAAAGCATGCTCCTGCTACAAGTGCAAAACCTTCCCATGTTCTACCGAGCAAAGGGCAGATGAGCAGTGTTTCCATAACTTTCTGAAGGCTGCCCTGATTGCCCATGAATTTTGCAGAGTGAGCCAGCAGAGATAGTCACAGGAACAACTGTGGGGGCATTGTCCATAGCATAGCAGGGCCAGGGGCACTTGCTCACACATGAAAAGTTGACCTGCGAGAAGCAGTCATGACTTGAATCATAGAATCATCTTGGTTGGAAGAGACCTTCAAGATCATCAAGTCCAACCATCAACCTAACGCTGCCGAGTCCATCATTAAACCGTGTCCCTCAGCACCACATCTACAAGTCTTTTAAATACCTCCAGGGATGGTGACTCAAACACTGCCCTGGGCAGCCTCTTCCAGTGCTTGACAACCCTTTGAGTGAAGCAATAAGGTGTCCCCTCAGCCTCATTTTCTCCAGGCTGAACAACTCCAGTTCTTTCCACCGCTTCTCATAAGACTTGTTCTCCAGACCCTTCACCAGCTTCATTGCCCTTCTCTTTGCCCTTTGAAGGCAAAGCTCATCTTCCCACACGGCATGGACAGAGCCCTTCACTTGCCATAGTCTTCCTAGGTCTTTGGTGAGGGAAACAAAAAACAAGCCTGAGTGAAAAGCTGTGGGGAGAGAATAGATGTAACGTGGAGCTGTTCAGGGTCGCATCAGTGGAGCTTGGGATAAGGGGTACCCAGGTGGACAACTTCTGAGAGTAGACCAAGAACATGAAATAATATAGTATACTGAAGGGCAGTCAGCCTTGGAAAACTTCCTGAGCTTGTCAGGGAGGTAAGAAAAGGAAAGCAACTTACATTAATGTCCGACAAAATGGTGCCTGTGATGCACATGGTTGACCTTGTGTCCCCGTGGGGGGTATTATCTCCCTTCCTCCTTTGCTGCCTGCTGCACTGTCTTATCAAATAGTCCACAAATGTGAATTCCCACACTGATCTTTCTGCTATTCCTTTCCAGATTCAGTTGAGCCCACAAAGACAGGTTAGATGGAGTTGTCCAATTAAAAGGTGACCAAGCCTGGACACAATATCTCAGGATCCTCTGCTTTGACTGTAGAAACCAGCTTTTTCTCATATCAAGTCCTCAGTATTTTAGGCGCTGTATAAATATATAAAGTCTGAGCACAAACCCAAAAGATCGTTCAGTCTTCTGTCAAGATGCAATAGAGGTCCTGCTCAAATTGTGAGAGCAGCAGACTATAACCCTCATCTCCTTACTGACGTATTTCCCATAAAACTCTTTAATGTCTTTCATGGTCTCAGGGATCTTCAGCAGTCCAAGAAAATAGGGGCAAAAAAAAATGATGGGGTTGCCTGCAGACCATACTATCACTATTGCTGCCCAAGGGCCAATAAAAGACCAGGACAAATCACCTCAAAGATTTTACCTTCTCTGCCTACAGCCACCAGCTGTGCTTTTGTGGCCCACTGCAATACCAGTTGGTGTCAGTAAAAAGTTAAAAAAAAAAAAAAAAAAAAAGAAAAAGAAAAAAAAAATCATCGGGCCCCAAATTTTTACTGCCAAGAGTTCAAATTTCTCCGGACAATAAACACGCACAAAATTCCACTGGTGTTAGCAAGTGACAGGCTCAGGGAAAGGGGATCAACCACTCCCAAACACTAATTGAAACTAAACAGGTTACCGCTGCTCTCACAGCAGCTCTGTTATTGATTTTCTAATGGGAACGCTTGTCTCCTGAGTAAGCCTCTTGTGGAGATAATAAGGCTGCTTAAAAAAAAATACAAAAATAAAAAATAATAATTGCTTCTCTGAGCCCTCATTTCATGTCACATTCAAAATCCAATTGCAGATCTTTCCGATAGCTAATAATTTAACGGTCATTTATGTACAGTTTAGGGTCCATTGTTAGCAACTTTGGAGAAAATAAGCCAATTAGATTAGCTGGATCTTGCATTCATGTAAAACAAATATATACCAAAGCAATTAAATGTGCAGTTTAATCGCTCCCAAACTATGAAGAAGACAGTTGCCTGAAGGTCCCAGCTCTTTTCGTGCCTCCTGCTTCCACCTCCTGACATCGGTGTAGCAAAAGCCGTTTGCTGTGTGGTTTTGGAAGCGCTTATTTAACGTGGCAAGATACCCAAGTGAATTATTGACCTCAGTTTTTCCCAAGTGGCGAAGCTGCAGCCCTGAGGGGACAGAGGTCCCTGCAAGTCGGTGAAGGCGGTGGCAAGACAGGGAACATTTTTAATTTCCCCTAGTTGCCCACCTGCACTTCTGCCCCACAAGGTTCGGTCTTCCCTCCCAACCTTCTCCCACACAGATGATTTGCTGCTGTTAAGCACTGCTGAGGGCTGACGTGTTTATACACTGACAGGCAGAGGATGGGGGACTACAAAATACTTGAATTTTGAGTCAGCAGTTGCTACTCTGGGAAATGAGGGGGTGATCTCATCTGCCCTCTGGCAGAGACCCCAAAGGAAGATGAGTCCTGCGGAGGATGTCCATTGCTTCTTGCTGACACAAGGGTGATCCAGGTGCATTCGGGGTCCTTCCATCCAGGGTTGCCCGCTGTCCAGGGAGACCACCATCCTCCTCCTGAGCAACCCCAGGGCCATCTCTCTGTCCTCCTGCAGGGCCAGCAGTCAGCTCTGCATTACTTGGCGCTGATTATTTATGAAATTTCCTCTAGCACGTAGCCACCTTCAGTTTAATGCTTCCTCTGCTGCGCCCTGGGCATTCGTTTCCATTCTCATTACGTGGCCAGAGGAATTGATCCGAGTCAACAGTATAACATCCCTTTATGCAAAGCTACGTAGTTACCCTGACTCCCTGCTGATGTCTTGTCTCCCAGTTGAATATGCACCAGCTCTGAGGGTTTCTTATTCAAATGCTTTTATCATTTTTATTTTTTTTTTTTGTTGCTCTGGTATCGTTAATCCTCAGCTCATTTTGGTCTCTCAGCCATGCCTGGGCTGATCCTAGGAGTTAGCAGTATTGCAGAATTGCTTTGGAAAATAGCAATCAAAAGGGTTTCCCAAACCACTGCCAAAGCCTTTCTTGTTTCCCACTTCCATCTCAGTTCCCGTCCAACCCCAGGTATCTCTTCATTGTCACTGCTGGAAACTCTCTGCTGTGGCTGTCTACGACCTATTTAGACATTTCTGCAGGTTGGAGAGTAGATTAATAAAACACAGCGAAAGTTGCAGTCTTCCTAGAGGGAAGCACCCCTGAAGGTTTGCCTCTGCATGTGTGGGAGAAGCCACGGATGAAGAACACATTCAACAAAGAGCACCCACATTTATAGCGAGAGAACCTCATGCCATCACTTGTGTCACGTAGTAGCCATGACTAGCTGCTCTTCTGCACAGGACAGGGCGATGAAATCACCACCCTTATCAGATAAGACATGGTCTTTCAGGAGCTTCAGCAGTCAGAACATGCACCACAGACAACCGGGGTCTCAAATTCAGATTATGGTGTTGTGATGGGTCATTTAGAGCAGGATTCACCTCACCTGTGATTTCTCCCTAAGTGTCTCATCACAGCTGGACTCTTTAGTGGACAGAGAAAAGCTGAAACTTCCAGAGGACAATTTGTTCAATGTCGTAGAGACTTACTGTGTTGTGAAATAAGTCTTCATGCTCAGGCGGTTAAATGGTGGGAGAAGCAGCCTGTACTCAGCCACAGAGCAGAAAGTGGCACTCAGAAGGAAGATCCCTGGATATTTAAGTGGGGCATTTAAAGAACAAGGACAGACAAACAAGAGCCTTTAGAGAAATAACAAAGAGCCTTTTGAGAAATAACAAAGACCCTTTAGAGAAATAACAGAATTAAACTTATTGGTTGGTTGGTTGGTTGGTTGTTTTTAAAGGACTATGCAAATCCAGGACACTGAAATCTACCAGGGCCTGGTTCACTGGTGGTCTCCTCCTATTCAGTCACAGAAAGTGTGTCTTTTTTTCTCCCTGAGTATTTGTGTATGTGCATTTGCAGTTGCAAATACCACAGCCAGATCCTCCTTAGATGCATTTCTGTTCTTCAGCTCTAATTCCTCTCTCAGATGAAGCTAAGCCCTGCAACTTTTCTGTTTTTTTTTTTTTCCTGATGGCATCTGCCCAGCTTTACTCAGAACATTAAACCCAGAGGTACCAACTCAAACCACCTTTCGCAGCAAAATCCAGACAACAAGCAGCTTCTTGCAGGTCCTGCAAATCAAGTCCAGGTGACTGATTTTGGAACAGCATTATGTCCTATTTGCACAAGGCTTCTAAGGAGCTGTCAACTTTCTTCTTTCTCTTTTGCATGGTCTTTCCAGCGTTGTCAGTTCAGCTAAGCCTGGGAGCATGGAAATGCCAGGTAGCGTCATTACCAATTGTATCACTGCAAGGCAGATATCATGGTGGGAATCGGTTATAGACCACCCAACCAGGATGAAGAGACAGATAACATATTCTATAAGCAGTTGGGAGAAGTCTCACGATCGCTGTCCTCGTAGGGGATTTCAACTTACCAGATGTCTGCTGGAAATACAATACAGCTGAGAGGGAAGAGTCCAGGAGGTTCCTGGAGTGTGTTGAGTATATGGCCTCAATTTGCACCTGGGGAGGTTTAAGATAGATATTAGGAAAAATTTCTTCACCGAAAGGGTTATCAAGCATTGGAAGAGGCTGCCCAGTGAAGCGATGGAATCACTGTCCCTGGAGGTATTTAAAAGACGGGTAGACGTGGTGCTGAGGGACATGGTTTAGTGGTGGTTTTAGTAGTGATAGGTAAGTGGTTGGACTTGATGATCGTAAAGGTCCCTTCCAACCTAGACGATGAATCTATGATTCTGAGTGCAAAACTGGCAGTGCTCTCACTGCTGCACCAAGAGTAAGGAGTAGAGTATAGCTATGACACCCACAGCAAATTTCAGTTTGGACAAAATATTAAAAGAAATGAAAAAAACTGTACTTTGAGTCACTATTTAATGACTGGTCCAATTCTTGCACTTATGCAGATGATTCTAACTAACTGAAACATTTAAAATGCCTCTTTTTACTCTCCAGACAGCATCCTCAAAGTCGACTCCCCTGCATGCACCTGTTTACTGACTGCAATGTTTTTCAACGCAGATTGTTTAGATGCTTCCCTTCCAGCCTGAGGAAAAACAGCCGGAACCAGAGACCATTCCTTATGAACTGATACAGCTGGTGATCCACGGTGTAACGGCAATGATAACACGCATTTCCATAGAAGCTTTCATCCAAGGTTCCTCAGAGAGCAAGCTTGTATTTCAGTGCTAACCTCTCTGCTTGTATTTACTCAACTTATCAATTCTCTCCTGTGCGAAAAGAGCTCAGAGGAATGACCGTAGGCTTGGGTAGCAAACCTTCAAGAACACGCTACAGTCTGATTAGGATTCACAAGCCCTGTCACCTGGGGCCCTTCCAGCTCAGGGGAGATAAGGTGGTCTAGTAGAACCTGAGAAATCCCATGTTCAAGAGCCTGTTCTGCAACTGATTTGGGGATTTCTTTGATTCCTTGCTGGTTTTCCCTTTGGCAAACTGGGACGTGGATGCTGGCTTCCTCGGCAAAGGTGCTTTGAGAGGCGAGAGCAAAATGTGCTGCCTGAAAGCTTGATGCTATTATTTGTGTTACATAATTTCTAGGAAGGGTTTGAGTTCTAGGCCATTAGGTGGTGGGAGTTTGGAGGTGTGCCCTCTGCTCAGCACCGATGAGTCCCACCTGGAGCGCTGCGTTTAGTTCCAGGCTCCCCAATACAAGAAAGTCTGGAGAGAGTCCATCAAGGGCCATGAAGATGATTAAGACACTTACCATGAGGAAAGGTTGAGAGAGCTGGGACTGTTCAGCCTGGAGAAGGGAAAGCTCAGGGGAGATCTTACTACTGCATATAGATACCTGAAGGGAGGAAGCAAAGATGGAGCCAGGCTCTTTTCAGTGGTGCCTGGTGACAGACCAGAGGCAATGGGCATGAACTGAAACACAAGAGGTTCCTTCTGAACATCAGGAAACACTTTTTTTTATTATGAGGGTGACTGAGCACTGGCACAGGCTGCCCAGGAAGGTTGTGGAGTCTTTATCCTTGGAGACATTAAAACAGCGTGTTGACATGGCCCTGGGCAACTAGCTCTAGGGGGACCTGCTTGAGCAGGGGGTTTGGACCAGATAACCTCCAGAGGTCCCTTCCAAACTCAACCATTCTGTGATTCCACGTGTCACTTGTTCCCTAAGGCGAATGAGTTCAGTGTCCCCTGTGCTACACATACAAAGACAAGTGCATAACTCAGCCCCTACTCCCAACTGATATTGCCCTGAGGAATTCAGAAATGGACTGAGCCTATTGCTGAAAAGGCTGAATCCTCCCTCCCTTCCCCACTTTCTTCCTCTCTCTCTGTCTTTTTATCTGTCTTTCCCTCTTTCTACCCCTCCTCCCCTTTCCTTTGAACTTTTACAGGTGTAAATCAGGGGCAGGACTACAGCTCAGTCTTATTCTCAAGTGCCATCTCACGGCACTCAGCGTTACCGGTGTTACCCATGGGTTTTTCTTACACTGAGAATCATGTAACAAGTCAAAATACAGGTCAGCTAAAAACGATGTGAAACTTGGCAAGCACTTTATTAACTGTTACTCTCTGGCTTCAAAATGACTTGGGGATTTAGTAAGTGGGTTAAGGAGTTTTCCCATCAAGGTCAGTGGCAGGAATCTGCTGCAAAGTGGTAATAACCAGAAGGTGTATTCTGGCCTGTTGGAATCAATGAGTTTGGGTCTAAGCTCCTGCATTGCAAAAAGCCTTTAATAACAAGCATGGGGGGGGTTGTTTTTTGGGTTGGTTGGGTTTTTTGTTTTTTTTTTTTTTTTTTTGTTGTTGTTGTTGTTGTTCCATACAGGAAAATATATGAACGAATGCAAAAAAGACTTTTCTCCAAGACAGACTATGGAAAGTAAAGGAGAGGACAAACTCCATCCTGATGGCATGGTATTTGTACCGTGCCTAGCACCATGGGGCAGTGGTCCCTGGATGATATCCTTTCATCCAAAGTCCCTGTGATTATCAATACCCATGAAGTCTGGAGTGTGTGCCCTACCATCACCTGGTTGAGTTTTAGTACTGGAAAGACCTAGCTGGATCCTTTTCTTATTGGAGTATCTGTGGAAAAGTATTCCCAGAACTAGTCATTGAGGCTTTAGTGCCGCCACTGCCAGGAGATACTTTTCCAAACAAAGGTGTGTGATGATAGAGGTTTCAGGGTCCGATTTGACTCAGCTGACCCTGGTTGTCTAAGACTAAGCCATCTAGCCAATACTAAGACAGGCAGACACTTTCATTAGATGGTTGATCACCTAGTTTTGACATCTATCATGGGATGGGATTAATCACACTCTGAGATGCACGTATAGAGGAACTGTTCGCAAGTATTTCCATTAGCTGACTTGTAGACAACTTGTCTGGGATTCACCCTTCTAATTTTAGCTGTCCATATTTAGTATTTCCATTAGATGCCAATTGTAGTAATGGAGAATTAGTCAATGCATTCAGCGAGAGCAGTGAAATGATTCATCAAACCTGAGAGAGGCACCTTATTTAGGATCTAACAAATCTTGTCCCGAACTTCATCGATGCCACTGACTCACTCTCCTCTGAGAAGAAAGTAAGCCTGGAATGAATTGTTCAATAGTCACTTCCCTTGTGGAAACCCACAAATAGTGGGACAAATCCCATCCCTAAAGAACAATCAGATGAATACCATTCTGAATGTATGAGATGAGGTTAATCTTCACTGCCTGGCCACAGAGATGTTCCAGATCTGGTAGCCAGATATGTTAAAGCACTTGTCCTCCTGTCGTAGGTGCAAAGCATTCCTATTATAAAGGTAATAATACCCCTGACAGTGAGAATTCTAGCCACTACTGCTGAATGCAGTTCTGGAAAAGATTTTGGGAAAGCTCTATAATGTCTATCTGCCTCAGACATTTTTGACTTTTGGATGTCAAGTTATAAACATAGACATTAAATTGAAGCATACCCCAGACCTGTCTTCATTCCTCACTGGCTTCTGGAGCGAATTAAGAGGTCTGACTTGACCTACAAGGTCCTACATGTTACAGGTACTTAAAACCTTTGATGTCATGTTTATGTGTCCACCATCACAACAGGGAGATGAACACAAGTAGAATGCCCATCCGACTGGAAGAGGGAAGAAGCTTGGTATCAGAGATTCCCTTCTGTGCACAGCATTTGTATGGCCTGGATTACCTTGCATCTGTGGACCTGTCAGACCTGCCGCAAAGCTCACCAGCTTGACATGGGTTGGCACACCAGCAAGGCATGGGGCTCTCATGTGAGTTTCTTGTTTTCTTGTTTCTCTGATTTACTCCAGGGTCACATATGGCTTGGCTAGATGCTGTTTTTTATTTCTGCCTGAATATCCAGATATATCAATATTAATTGTTCTTTTCCAGCTTTGGCTACTTCTTCTTAAAAGAAAAATATAACTCAACCAATGATGAATTCTTGGTTCATGCCCACAAATTGAGATTGTGAACTCAACCCTTGACTATTACTGTTCGTTTACAGATGATCAGTGGGAAAGATGGAGAGGCACTCAAGTACTGCTGCCAGCAATATGCTGATGAGCTCCACTGCCTTGCAGCAGTGCTTCCAACCCCACTTGTAATCTGTCAGGGTGCCTACAAGGAAAAGCATCTGGCTCAACCTCAGTCTAGCAAGACTGAACACATCCTGGCTTAAAAAAAAACCCAAACAAACAACAACAAAACTTGAGAAACTCCTTTTGTCACTAATTTTTTAGAAACTTCCTTTGTCACAGTGCATCATGGACTTGCTCGCATCTGCTATTTATTGCAAACATTGATCCATAGCTTCACCTCTGGGTTTAACACTACCTATAAAGCCATTTCATCAAGCTGGTCACTGACAGACTTCATTCAGTGAGCCAGAATACCTAAAAGGAAAAGAAAAGAAGAAAGAACCAATACAAACAAGTTGCTATGGAGAAAATGAATAGAATGATCATCACGCATAGCAAGACTTAAAAGCATAAAAAGATTTAAAAGAGGGGAAAAAAATGTGGGGAAAGTTTGAACAGATTTAATATTTGAATTAACGTCAGATATGCGTTCTTTTCGTCAGAGGAGACTAAATTCAACTTTTTTTTTTTCATTTTCCTTTTATCTTTCTCCTCCTCTCTCTCCCTTTTCTATTTTTTTTTTCAATAAAATATTAGTCCAAAAATAGTAAGAGTGGGAAAAGTAAACTGGCAGGTATTAATTAGCTGGACGGGTAGCAAAAGTAAAACCTCCACAGCTCTGTACTCTGGAAATTCGGGAGGGGAGAAGGAGGGGGCAATTCATATTTAAATATTTAACCCGTTCTGTGATTTTTTCCATCAACTTTCTTTTTCATTTAGAGGAAAGAAAGATCGATATTGCTTACAGCCTTCTCTGATTGATTTCTTGTCTTGAATGACTCCTGACTTCTGCACCCAAACCAACGGCATTTCCACTATGAACATAGCACCAACTTTCGGAATTACTTATTGACGTTTAAAACACATCTTTGGCTTCTCTCTGTATGCCCCACCTTCTCATATCTTCAGCTGTGGTCAGAGGACGCTTGGGCATGCTCTGCATATCCTAAATCCTGTCAAAGCAAAGGGATCTTAATCTTCCACTTTGGTCACCCCAGGCCGTAAGAGTCTGTGCTCTAACTTTTATGTCCCACTGCCTTACTTCCCTTTGTGTGATGCTATTCTTGTGCCTGAATGCCTTTGAAAAACAGGGCTTTGTGATACAGCTAGGAACAGAGAAAATTAGGTTACTGTTTAACTCACATTTCCTTTCACTACATCTAAAGATCACAAGCTGGTTTTGCTCATTCATAAACCTGCCAAGATATCTTTTTAAATACCTATGAAAACCTGACCCATACTGTCTGTGTCTTTCACCTTAAAAATGCAAAGAATTTCAAAGCTACTCTCATCTACCTGATACAAGAAGTAGCGTCTAGTGAAGGGGTCAAGCATCAGTTCCTCACCGTTGCTGGTAGCAAGTGTTTTCCCATAGACCCGCAGCATGTGGGAGACATCCTGCTCAATGTACATCCACCAAGTCTACACAACTGCAACATTACTGGGGAAGTATCTTCCCAGGACAGTTTCAAAAGCTGTAAATTCTCTGGTTTTCCACGTTTCTTGTAAAGAAGGCAAGAGAAAGGTCAGTTTTTTCCTTATACAGTTCCATCACTGTGCCTGACCTTTTGGGGGAGCGGGAGAAGTCAAGTCTCTATGACCTTTTCGTTCTTTTTTTTCTCCTGAGACTGCCAAACTGGAATTCGGATGTCAGGCTCCTCCAGAGAAGAACCAAGAGCAGGATCTGAATCTTGTACTATAAACACACGGATACTACCCTGGCTGAGGGCTATGCACTCTGTGATCAAACACCATGTCATCTACTGTCAGTCCTCAGTTAGAAATGATCTGGAGTTGTTGTTGATCAAAGGCTGGGACTGAACAAGGAACCAAAAAAATATAGGTCAACACCACAGAGGGCTGGTTGCCTCAAAATGATAACCAGATTGTTTCGTTGATTTCTCAGGAGACGTAATTGTGGAGGTCACCTTCTTTCAGCAACGTGTCTTCTCAACGTGTCAAAACAATTTCTGGTACTCTCTGTGGAATTTAAGGTTAATTTAGTGTCATAAGCCTAAATTTCCCAAGTATCTCCTCTTGGAAACAATAAAATACAACAGAAGCAAAGAATTAGACAAAATTAAAACATCCTAAGACTCATTGCACCTGTCTGTCTCATACTTATTATCTGTAAAATAACCCAAGAGTATTAAAGAAAAGAGGAATATAATTTGACATTGTTAATATCATCAATCAATCTTCACCTATGCTGCGATGCACACATGCTCACATTCCTAAAGGCAAGAATGTGCTTAAGTACTTTGCTGTATGAGGTACCTGAAGGCAAGTGACTGCACACATTAAAAAAACCCTGTTCCGTGAACTTCCCATTCTGTTACTCACTCATTAACACATTTCAGAGGAGAGGATAGAGCATGGACTATTGATCAGACAGCTCCAGAAACACTTTATCAAGAAATGCAATCTTTAAAGGTAGGATATTTTTTTTTTTTTTTCAAATTTTAGCAAAGAAGTTAGAGAAGCCATCAGAGAAAATCACCAGCATGTTCCAATAGTTGATGGAGAAAAAGCCAAAGCACCAGTTATCCTGTAACAGCAATGTGGGAGAGGATGAATTAATTTGGTTCTTTTTCTGATAACCTTTCAGACTGACAACGTTTTTAACTTCTGCTTGTGCCTTTCATTACACCTGGCTTTCATCTCTTCCCTAGCCTCAAGATGAAGGTCTAATCCCTAGGCCGTGTTGCCAAGTCCTTTTCACTAGATGAAAGACGAGACAAGAAACAACAGATGGATGTAAACCAACAACGTAGCGCAAAGAAGTCATGAGACAATCTGGTGCGACCATGCTCGACTGCTCCTTGCAGTTTTCTGCAGACACTCATTTCTATAGACAGCTGCTTGGGAAAGGTTTTCAGAGGTAGGTGTGCCATAACACCCACAGCTTGGGAATCTCTGGGCTAAAGGAAAGAGGGTATTTTTTTCCCCTTCTGTTCTAGAGCTCAGTAAAGCCCTACATCCTACACAGCATATATCTTTACTGAGATGTTTTTCTATACCAATAATCTCTGCATTGAATACTGTTTGCTTCTGCTGCTTGGGCTGAAAATACAGCCTGAAAGTCCTCCATGGGTTGGCATCCCTCCTGACCACCAGCATCAGGGGAACAGCAGCACATGGTTAGGAATGGTGTCAGTCTTTCAGTGATTGCCAGGAACCAGGAGATAAAAAGCTTGAAATAGATACAGTTCCTTCACCTCCAAAAAATTCAGGTGTTTTACTTGAGGTTGTAATCAACTGCCACTAACCTTATCTTTTGATGTGTGAGCACCTTCTGAACTCATGGGAGATGGTGGGCATCTGCTAGCTGCTTTTCATTCAGAATGAAGGTCAATCTCTTTACTATTTTCCTATTCGGTGATGGTTTCTATGTGAAACCATCAAAGGTGTTTTCTGGTGGTTGGCCCATCCTAGCAAAGTGGAAGGTCAAGTTTAACTGTGGATGCCTAGAGGTTTCCCTGGAAACTGAGGAACAACCCAATGGTGGAGAATGGCTGGAATCACTGTGCAGTGCCTGGCTAGAACAGAAAAACAGTAAAAGTAATCAGAAAATGCAGAGGAAGCCAGAAAGTACCTGTTACCTGTTACAATTGCCCTGTGAAGAGAGAGGAAGAAAGAGCTTCTGTTTATTCAAGGTCTACATGGAAGCTCAAAAATCCATTCTTCTTAGCCCTTGGTTCCCTTCCTTGAAAACAGGATCACACCTCAAAATACAGCCATCCCACTAGAAACAGCCTGGCAAAAGTCCCAAATGACGTCTCTCTGGCTGGGTCAAGAGAGGTTACACCGAGCTCTCAGGAGACAAAGAAACGTGGCAAGCATTTCCTTCAGCTTAAACATGGCTAGAATTTGCTTCATAGGCAGGGAAGTATCTCTCCGCAGCTCGTTATAGTTTCAGACCATCGTGCAGGCAGGCAGAAACATGGACACCACTATGAATTCACAGGAGGAGGTACTCCTTCCTTACACAAGGCAGCCTCACTTGATTGCAGTCCAACCGCAAATCTAGCAAAAAAAAAAAAAAAAAAAAAAAAAGGTAGTTTTCTCTTTTGACAGGGCACTGGCTTCCCCTGAAAGTGTTGGAGAGCTTTTTGTAGGAGGGTTGGGATGAGGAAATTGAATGAACTATTTCAGATGGTTAATGTTCGTGAGACAGAAAGATCAGCGCATCAGGAGCTCTCTATTCACAAGCATTCATGGGAGATCTATCTGTCTGCACTTATCTCTGAGTTAATAATAAGGTGTCCAGACTAGAATATAGGAGCTGTAATGCAGGAATGAATTAACGCTTCATCAAAATACGTTTTCAGAAGATGCCAACAGTTACTGCATTGGGAAAATGCAGTGCCTTTATTTCCCCTGTTTTTCCCAAACATGCACTTCTGAAATTTTCTAACTCGTCTCCACATCTACAGGTTGATGACCCATTTCATTCCTGTACAAAATAAAAGTTTTTTCTGCTTGGCCCACTCCCTCTTAGAGATGCTGCTGGGAAGGGCAAGCATAAAAGAGCTTTCTGTGCTCGTTCTTCTCCTGCTTTCATACCCTAACACCTTTACGACAGCTGCAAAACCCCAGAGGGTGTCAAGATTAATTTGAAACACTTCTTAAAGGCTTGCAGAGGTGTTTATGTGAGAGGAATCACTGCTAAATTTGCCACACACTGTACTCGATTTTCACTACTGATAACCACTCTTTTTCCTTTCAAAACAGCAACAGAAGTTTGATTTCTTTAGTTCAAAGGGTGTAAAGGCATTCACCGAAGATTAAGTGAAGGGTAAAACTGAAATGCAAAAGTAATCTAAAAACTTAGAGAGACACTAAAGGGAGTTAAGCGCTTTGGTGTAGAGCAAAAACCTCTAGCAAAAATCATTAAAAATTATGCTGGGGGAAGCTAGAAAAGATAATGTCCCTACCTAAAAAACATTATCCCATTTATGAAACCTGTCTCGAGCCTTCAGGACCTGTTAAGTTTCTCACTTGAAGAGACGTAGGTAACATAGCATTAAAGTCTAGAAAGGTCTTCTTCAACTAGTAAAGCTGATATTTGCATGGTATTATTTTTTTTTTTCATCCTAGGCTGAACAACACTGTTTCACTGTATGTGTAGCTGAAGAAGAGAGCCATATAGCCACTCCAAAGCACTCACAAAGTGGGTGTTCTCCTTCCCCTTTGAAAAAGCCACCAGATGCACATCAGGCTCAAATATGTCCTCTCTGACAAAAAACAGTGGAAAATTTCTGCCTTTGCTATCCTGGTCATTGGTGAAACAAACCCATTCATTTGGATATTCAGCATTTTACCTCAAAAATATTTGAAATGGAAGACTTGCAGTGAAGTGCTCATAATCAGGAGGGAAAACAGACAATCTCCCAGACCAGAGCAGATCAACCAGTCTAGAGGGTCACTAAACCACTAAATCACTATTTTCTTAAAAAATAGGAAAAAAAAAAAAAAATCATTCCACTTTTCCATTAGAGCAGCAGTTCCTACACAGATGATCCAGACAGTCATTAGTACTTTAAGTCATGACAACCCTTCCCAGCTGGTCCTTAGGGCCGTTTAAAACAACACTACCAACTTCCAAGATTGAAGGAAAGGGTGCATCATGGTTTACAAGAAATTGTGGTAGAGGTAAATGAAGCCAAGAAATTTTGGATTCTTTGTAGTGAGGATAAGGTCGATATTCAAAACTTTTCTTTCCCATCACACTATAGAAACCTGCAAACAACAAATAAAACAAATGGTCACAATGAAAAAGTAAACACAAAGAAGAGCGCCAAGTCCTGAAAATAAAGGTTTACAGAGATTCTATGAATCTCTCTCCTGCGGAAGAATCTAAGACAGACATGTAGTTCCCCGAGGCTCCAGAGTTAGTGGAGCAAGATATCCACCCCAGCTAAATTAGGCACTGAAAATAGGAATCTAGTCTTCTGCTTTAGTATCATAGAGATTCCGAGACCCCCATGAAAAATTAGTTCTTGGGAAGGCAGGACTGTCCTGTTGCTCCATCACCTGCAGGAGATCCTGGGATCATCTGAGAAGTGTTTCAGGTAAGCACCTACAGTCACGTAGGATATGTCTGGGCCACAACGACTAGACTTTTGATATTGATTTATGTGACAGTTACTCAAGTCCCATAATGATGGGACTATAAAACTTAAAGAGACAGAGACAGCTCAACCTGTTCCCCATTGATCATCTGCACAGCACACCAGAACAACTCAAGGTCACTGATATTTAAAAAAGTTTACCTTGGTCATAGGGACATATGTATCCCTCTTGCTTGCGCAACAGGCAGCATGCTTGCTTTTGGCCTTTTTACCATCAAAATATTTGGGTGAAGCCTTTAAAGATTTGGGGAAAGCTTTTCAACCACAGTTTGTCTTGAATCCTGAACACAGACCAGAATCTGGAGAATTTCAAGATGGTCCTGAGGCTGTGAAGATCATAACCAGAGCCAATAAAAGTATTTTAAAGTATAATTCCAAAGAATCAGTGTCAGAGGAAAGAAGCCAAAGGGCAAAATTGAAGACCCATTTCTTTTTTCTTCTTGCATTGTAGCTTTGGATGGCTAATAGTCAGATTAAAATGCCGTTCTTCCTAGAATACATCTTTGGGCAACTGGCTGCAGCTGGATAAGAAATGGATGACAGAAGCCCACTTTGGGAGAACAAAAGAAAACCTCAGAAAGTAGTTTTCTCGAAACACCAGGAGAAGAACATTGTCTCCAAGCACTAGTTTCCAGGTTCTAAGCAAAATGTGACTGTGGGACTTAATGTCAGAAGGACTTTAGCTGATGAGAACACTTCATAATTGATGTCTTTCTTCTATTTCGTAGTGCACCCTCGTTCAATCCAGCTGTTACTTCATTAGACCAAATGGTGGTGTAAATCTCTGTGGATTGGCTACATCTGGTGTATGAATATGTAATTATATTTCTCTGTAGGCACCGTATGAATGTCCAGGTAATCATGACATTTAGTATCTAAGAAGAAGATAAGTTAACTAAGTCAAATTAAAAACAAACAAACAACAAAAAAGGGCCCTCTAGAATCAAAATAAGAACATGTTCAGGTCATCAACTGTTTGGAGGAGGTATTTTTGTTGACCCAAGCTTGTCGTTGGGAAAGAAGAATAGTGAAAGAGCAATAAATGCATGAAGGGCATTCTCTGAAGTGTTCCATACAGAGCCACTTCTTCGGGGATCATGAGAACATATATTTGCCTTACAGCCTTCCAAACCCATTGTGTTTATCAGTTTCAATTTAACCTCTTTCAAGGCAGATTTGGAACTATGACTTACTAATATACACAAAAATAATAAAAAAAGAAACCCGAAACTTTAAAATGTGTAGACATTAAGTGGTAAATTGTGTCAAAATTGTGATTAAACCTCCTGGCAGGACATAATTTTTTCTGCAAAACCTTCAATAGTAAAAAATTCCAAATATACATCAATTCAGAAGGAAGTGGAACCTTCAGCCTCAGCCATCTTCTCTACAAAAAGATCAAAACAAGAATCCCAAATTCAGGCACTCTGAGATTTTAGAAGAATTCAACTTCAGATCTGACATTTGCAATTCTGACCCAGGTCTACATTTTTAAGAAAAGCATGATCTGAATTTTATGCTCAGAACGACGCCTCAAGCAGGCTTAGCTCCATTCTAAAGAGCTCTGTTCTGCACTAAGGAAGAAAAAATATTTCAGGCAAAATGAAACAGTCTGAATCTCTTTCTGAAATTGAATCTTACCTTTACTGGAGGTCCTGAAGTTCACTCTCATTCCCCTCCCATATACATACAAGTTTTTAACTTGGCAAGGAAGGGTGACTGTACTGCTGATATCTGGAACTGAATTAGATGAGTTGAACTCATCTAATCAGACTTGCTTTTCTGCATAGCATCAAATTCCCTGTTCTGGTTGCCAAATTCTTGCCGTCTGCTCCTCTGGTAAGTATATTATGTTCACTACTATCCCTTTAATGATGTGTAACGACTCATGATCTGGGCGTCTGGAGATGTGACCTTTGTTTCTCCGCAACACCAGTAACTCTGGGTGTGTACTATCAAGTTCTTCTGCACGGCAATATGGTGAAGATGGATGGATGAATGCTTGTCTGACGTTTGACAGGCTGAGAGAGTTGGGGCTGTTCAGCCTAGAGAAGAGAATCATAGAATCATAGAATGGTTTAGGTTGGAAAGACCTTGAAGATCATTAAGTTCCAAACCCCCTGCCATGGGCAGGGGCACCTCCCACTAGACCAGGTTGCTCAAAGCTCCATCCAGCCTGGCCTTGAACACCTCCAGGGATTGGGCCTCAACAACCTCTCTGGGCAACCTGTTCCAGTGCCTCACCACCCTCAAAGTGAAAAATTTTTTCCTAATGTTTAATCTGAACCTGCCCTCTTCCAGTTTAAACCCATTCCCCCTCGTCCTATCGCTACGTGCCCTAGTAAAAAGTCCTTCCCCAGTGTTCCTGTAGGCCCCCTTTAAGTACTGGAAGGCTGCAATAAGATCTCCCCGAAGCCTTCTCTTCTCCAGGATGAACACCCCTAACTCTTTCAGCTTCTCCTCACAGGAGAGGTGTTCCAGCCCTCGGATCATCCTCCTGGCTCTCCTCTGGACATGATCCAGCAGGTCCATGTCCTTCTTCTGTTGGGGACTCCAGAGCTGTATGCAGTACTCCAGGTGGGGTCTCACAAGAGTGCAGTAGAGGGGTAGAATCCCCTCCTTTGACCTGCTGTCCACACTTCTTCTGATGCAGCCCAGGATACGGTTGGCCTTCTGGGCTGCGATCACACATTGTTGGCTCATGTTGAGCTTCTCGTCAGTCAGCACCCCCAGGTCCTTCTCCTCAGGGCTGCTCTCCAGCCATTCCCCACCCAGCCTGGATTTGTGCTTGGGATTGCCCTGACCCAGATATAAATCCTTGCACTTGGCCTTGTTGAACTGCATGAGGTTGGCTTGGGCCCACCTCTCCAGCCTGTCCAGGTTCCTCTGGATGGCATCCCTTCCCTCCAGCGTGTCTACCTCACCAAAGAGCTTGGTATCATTGGAAAACTTGCTGAGGGTGCACTTGACCCCACTGTCCATGTTGCCGACAAAGCTGTTGAACAGTACAGGTCCCAGTACCGACCCCTGAGGAATGCCACTCATCACTGCTCTCCACTTGGACATGGAGCTGTTGACCATAACTCTTTGAGTGCGATCATCCAGACAGTGCTATCCACCAAATGGTCCATTTGTCGAATCCATGTCTCTTCAATTTAGAGACCAGGATATCGTGTGGGACAGTTTCAAACACTTTGCACAAGTCCAGGTAGATGAAGTCAGTTGATCTTCCCTTGTCCACTGCTGCTGTAACCCCTTCATAGAAGGCCACCATATTTGTCAGGCATGACTTGCCCTTGGTGAAGCCATGCTGGCTGTCACCAATCTCCTCCTTGTTTTCTACGTGCCTCAGCAGAGTTTCCAGGAGGATCTGCCAGGCACAGAAGGGAGACTGACTGGCCTGTAGTTCCCTCGGTCTTCCTTATTTCCCTTTCTGAAAATAGGGGTTATGTTTCCCCTTTTCCAGTTGGCAGGAACCTCGCCAGACCACCACGACTTCTCAAATATGATGGCTAGTGGCTTAGCGACTTCATCTGCCAGTTCCCTCAGGACGCGCGGATGTATCTTATCAGGTCTCATGGACTGCTGCACCTTCAGATACCTCACCTGGTCTCGTATTTGATCTTCACCTACAGTGGGCGGTTCTCCATGTTCCCAATCCTCGCCTTTACATTCTGCGTCATGGGCAGTGTGGCTGCAGTCCTTGCCAGTGAAGACTGAGGCAAAAAAGTCATTGAATACCTCAGCTCTGTCTCTGTCCCGGGTAACCAGTTCTTGCGTTTCATTCCGGAGAGGGCCTACATTTCCTCTAGTCTTTCTTTTCTCGCTGACATACTTAAAGAAGGATTTTTTGTTTGTCTTAATGTCCCTGGCCAGATTTAGTTCCATCTGGGCTTTAGCTTGTCTAACCCGGTCCCTGGCTGCTCAAATGATTCTTCTGTACTCCTCCCAGGTTACCCGCCCCTGTTTCCACTCCCTATAGGCCTCCTTTTTCCTTTTGGTCATGTCCAGGAGCTCCTTGGTCATCCATGCAGGCCTCCTGGCTTTTCTGCCTGCCTTCCTCTTTGTAGGGATGCATCGCTCCTGAGCTTGGAGGAGGTCATCCTTGAATATTAACCAACTTTCTTGGGCCCCTCTTCCCTCCAGCACTTCATCCCATGGCACCATACCAAGCAGATTCTTCAAGAGGCTAAAGTCAGCTCTCCCAAAGTCAAGGGACGTCAGCCTTCTGCATACCTTCCTCGCTGCCTTGAACTCAACCATTTCATGGTCACTACAGCCCAGGCTGCCTTTGAGTTTGACACTGTCTACCAGCTCCTTCTTGTTGGTAAGAACAAGGTCCAGCATAGCTCCTCTCCTCGTTGGCTCCTCAACCACTTGGAGAAGGAAGTTGTCCTCAATGCAATCCAAGAACCTCCTGGATTGCCTATGCGTGGCTGTGTTACCTTTCCAACTGATGTCGTGGTGGTTGAAGTCACCCGTGAGAACCAGGGTCTGTGAACATGATGCCACCCCTATCTGTCTATAGAGGGCTTCATCCACTCGGTCTTTTTGGTCAGGTGGCCTGTAGGAGACCCCCACTGTAATGTCCCCTGCTCCCGATTTCCCTTTAATCCTGACCCATAGGCTCTCAGTCAGCTCTTTATCCATCCCTAGGCTGAGCTTCATGCATCCCTCGGCTCCAGGGTGACCTTATTGCACCCTTCCAGTACCTAAAGGGCACTTCCATTACCTACAGGAGAGCTGGGGAAGGACTTTTTACAAGGGCATGTAGTGATAGGACAAGGGGGAATGGCTTTAAACTGGAAGAGGGCAGGTTCAGATTAAACATTAGGAAGAAATTTTTCACTTTGAGGGTGGTGAGGCACTGGAAGAGGTTGCCCAGAGAGGTTGTTGAGGCCCCATCCCTGGAGGTGTTCAAGGACAGGCTGGATTTGGCCTTGGGCAACCTGGTCTGGTGGGAAGTGCCCCTGCCCATGGCAGGGGGGTTGGAACTCAATGATCTTCAAGGTCCCTTCCAGCCTAAACCATTCTATGATTCTATGATTTTCTCTTTGGAGTGATGGTGTTTATCTTCTTAAGTATCTGTTACGCGTGATGGAGCCCTGCTTTCCTGGACATGGGTGAACACCTGCCTGCCTATTGGAAGCAGTGAATGAATTCCTTGTTTTGCTTTGCTTGTGTGTGTGTGTTTTGCTTTACTTATTAAACTGTCTTTATCTCAACTCATGATTTTTTTCTCACCTTTCCTCTTCTGATTCTTTCCCCCATCCAAAATGGGGGATTGAGTGAGCGGCTGCACGGTCTTAGTTGCCGGCTGGGGTTAAACTGTGACAGGTATAAAATGTCGTTTAGGTAAGAATGATTCTCTAATGTTCAGGCAGCAGCTTCTTGCCACAGGCATACATGAAATTCCAGAGCTGCTTCACAGAAGTAGGGATGTGAGTTATATGACTGCACACAAGACTGCGCGTCTGCCAGCATGTGAAATGAATGAAAGGACAAAGGCTCCTGAAATGCACCTGGCAATTTTTCAGCAGCGAGCAGGTGAGCAAAGGTGCCGACATAGTCCTTGTCAGGCTGGAGGGGTGGCAGGGGCATTTGGATGCAAACCATGTTGGACCCTGGTTTTGCCAAACGCATCAAGGCTCCCAAGGACATCCTTTCCTCCCCTCACTAAACCAATGCCTAGAGTAGAAAGTGGATCCATGTACATCAGGAAATTAGGCTTTAATTACTACACCCCGCCGCCGAGTCTTTATTATACAACTCTGGACCCACCCATCATCTGCTTTGGCAGGTACTTTCCCAACCCTTTCATTCTCTTCCCTGTATGAAGACGCATCAATTTATGCCCTTGCTCATTACCAGCCTGACTTACCCCTGTGTTTATGCAGCTTGTAGCTTTGACCTTTCAAGCGACTTCGACATTTGTGGCATTTTCTTGCATTAGAAGTTCCACAATCCCTCTTTCTGTCCCATACTCTCTTGCCTTTGTCCTCGCCTAGGCTTTTATTCTCCTAACAATCACCCCAAAGGGGTCAGCAACCCCAGCCCTGGGTAAACCTTTTGTAAGGGACTTGAGAAACTCACAGTTGTTCCACCTTTTAAGTTTTATTGATCTCTATAAAAAGCTCAGCAGCTCTGTTAAGGATGTTATGTGGATGAACGCACACAAATGATGATTCCAGCCAAAGGAAGGAAAAAAAAAAAAAAGAAAAAGAACGTTGGATATTTTTAACTCTTTAAAATTATTATTTAAAACTCCTAAAAATTATGCATGAAATCAGAACCGCACATTGGTACCGACATGCAGTTTCTTCTCACCATCTCGAGGTCTCTCCCTGCTCCTCTTCAGAGTGGGTTGGTTGGTTCAAGAGAGAGCTTTGAAGGTGTTTAAGTGCCCAAACATGCATGGAGAAGCCTGGAGAAAATTTCAGACCTCTTTTAACCTTACATAACAAGTGATAGGACAAGAGGAAATGGCCTCAACTTATGCCAGGGAAGGTTTAGGATGGATATTAGGAAAAAATTCTTCACCGAAAAGGTTATCAAACATTGGAACAGGCTGCCCAGGGAAGTGGTGGAATCATCACCCCTGGAGGTATTTAAAAGATGGGTAGATGTGGTGCTGAGGGACACGGTTTAGTCGTGGTTTTGGCAGTGTTGGGGTAACGGTTGGACTCAATGATCTTAAAGGTCCCTTCCAACCTGTATGATTCTGTGATTCTATAACAGACCTGCACAAATATTAAGGATCCAATCTTTAAAGATACATCTGGAGATGTCTATGGGGCTATTGGCTAAGGATGTCTATTGGCTTCTTCTGTGTTCCACAGAGGGAGATGGGCATTAGATGTGACTCAGATCTAAGCTGGGCTGAGTCACCCCTGAAAGATGCTGACCTTTTCTACTGAAAACCTCAAATCCTCATCACTAAAAGGATAATAAGCTTCCCGTCCTTGCTTCTGTGTGTGTTCATCTTGTCTCCTCAGATTGCAGGTTCCTTGGGAAGGAATTATCTCTGACTAAGTATTTTAAAGTGGCACAAAGGATAATGTAGTCACATTTCGTTCAATAATATAAATTAGAAAAACAACAACAAACACCCTGGAATTTTAATAGTTGTTTTTGTGTCTTGAAAGAGTTGGCCTGAAAACCTGCTTGTCAGCCTTAGGGAAGCTTGGCTGCAGGTGTGCATTCACCCAGTCCTACACCCAACAAAAATATTGACCTCCATAGCATGTTTATCGCTACATTTTAGTAGCATACAGAAACTTACAGCAAAATAACAGAGAAAGTAATTCAGGTGAGTGCATCTAAGATGAAAGAGCAGAGGAAAAAAAATACATAATAGGTCAATAAAGAGAAAATTAATTGAAGGAACAAACTGAAAAGAAATTAATGTAGGTCCACCCCTGAGCTGTGCTCAGAAGGCACTCAAGAACTGATTCCACTATTGCCATGGTGTCACTGGTGCCCACTGGATCATGATATCATTTGGCATAAGTATGCACTAAACTGCTGTCATCAACAGGTGAGTTTTGGTGAGCTATATATTAGAATAATTGTATAGATGATGGAAAAAATCCCACCTATCCTACAAATATATACACAGAGAATATTCCATTAGGATCTTCTTCTTGCTTTGGTCAATTTAGCAGTTACAGAAGTTAGTAATTTAAGCAAGCTATCAATTGTCTCTTAATCTCTACTTTGGAATAAAAATCAAATCAATACACAATTAACTAAAAATATACTGTAGTAAAAATACTCTTTTCAGTGCTAGAAAAACTAAAGCATAAATTTTCCCCCTAGAATAGAGCCAAAGACTAAAAAATATGCCAACACCTCTTAGCATCCAGCAAACATCTTCCCCGTGGAAGGTCAAGTGTTTGCTGCTCCTCGTCCCTTTTCGCTATACCTCCTGCAGTCTTCAAACCCTTGTTTTAATCCACACCAGCGAGGGCAACCCGTACTATTTTATTGTCTCCTTCTTCCTCCTGAACAACCCCTGTGGTCACTGTCCCAATGAGTCCTTGCTGTCCTTTGCAGCAGGTCCACTACCGTCTTCTCTATTCATACTCCCTCCTCTCTGTCAACATTTTTAGCCTCATCTTCCCAGGGAAAACAGGCTCGCACTGGTGAGACAGTGATTGTTTCTGCCTATTCATCTCCCCAATAGCTTCTGAACTCTTCAACTAATTTCAGACAACTCTCAACAAACACTAACAGTTGGAGGAGAGTCAGTGCTCCCATCCAAAGAAATGGCTGATGCACGTTGCCTTTGATTAGACAATAAGGAGTCCACATCTGAGAGGTATTATCGGAGAGGTATGAACTGAAAGGAACACTTTGGTCATACGCTGGGCCAATCAAGAGAGATGAATCCGGGGAATTTCATTCTTCAAAGAGGTATGGTCTTGCAATATCTACCTCCAGTATTTCAGCATCACTCACCAATGAAAGGTGCAGTTTGCTGCCAGTTTAAGAAAATCAAAGACTGGGTTTGTGTTGCCACCAAAAGGGACAGTCCTACTTGCTCCAGTGTCCTCGGTGATGTGTTCACACAGCCTCTCGTGTGTCAAATCTGGCAAGTGTCCTCACACACGACTGATCCACTCACTGATCCAACAGAAAACCAACACGGAAAAGACAATGATTTTCGAACAGAAGAGGCAGGGGGAAGGATGAGCCCATCTGTGCTCACATCCATGGGAAGAACAATGTGCTTTGGGTAGCTGCAAGGCAGGCAGCAACTTCAGCCAAGTGTAAAGTCACAAACATAATTTCCTGAAAGCTCTGGACAGTGATTGCTCTCCTTTTTTCCTGAAACCATGTTTTTTTACACCAAGCCATGTGCATACACAGAGGGAAAGTGGTGGGAAGGAGTGCTTCAAGGCAGAGCCGGTACAGAAGGAGCGTTAATATGATCTAAGGACCAGTGAGGTTTCAGACCATACCTTCTCTGACTGCATCCTACCTACATAACTCCCTCTCTGCAGTTTCCCTATGCTGATTACTGTGGGAAGGTTACCCTGATGCTTGGTTTGACACCCAGGGAATGTCTCTGCCAGCTTGCCCACCCTGCGAGCACCACACAAACCCCAAAGTCATAGTGAACACCACTGACGCTTCAGTTGTCATCAGGTGTCCTGCAGTGTGAGGGAGACCACCATGCTGTGCCAAAGGACTCATTGACTTGGAAAAACGATGACTAAGGGGGAATGTGAGAAGGCTACAAAAGCACAAGGGGCCAAGAGAATAAGGGGATGATCATTTACACTCTCTTCTAATACAAGAAGACAAGGAGACCACCACAAACACAAGGAGATACTTTTTCACACGAGTTGTGCTAAGCTGTGGAGGGTCTTTGCTGGATGATGCCGGTGGTGCTTCCATAGGTTTAAGAAGTGTTTGCATAAATTCACAGGAGAAAAACCTACACAGTGCTTCCTGGTACCATCACACCAGCTCTTGTTCGGAACATCCATGAGCTCTGCCAGGGTTGGGGTACCGCAGGGATATATTCCAGTGCATTTACTCTGCTCTTGCCCTCCCTGTACCATCTGCTTTGGCTGCTCAAGGTTGCACCGCCCTTTACTCCGACCCACCACCACAGTTATGCCATCCCAGGGAAAAGCTCATTCAAAGACATCTGAGGGATCGCCCGGCAGGAACTGGCTGGTTTTCTGCTCCGCGCCACCCTCAACATGCTATGGGCTGTCCCCTTCCCCTCGGCAGTACCTGGCTGTCTCTCCTCTGCCCAGCATTTTCTTTCCCTTTCCCTTGCCGGTGATATAACTCCAGCCCCCACTACACCCTTCCTTGTCCTCCCCTTCGCTCCCCTCCTTCCCTCGCCTCTTGTCTTCCTGCTGTCATGTTTTCCACAGCATGCAGCCCACCTCAGCAAAGAGATGCCAAACAAAAAGTGCTGCAGACAGGATCTTGATTTCTATTGAAAAGCGCCGTGAATCAGAAAGGAGACTGTTAAAATTCGATGGGACTGTTTTCTCCCCTCTTTTCTTTCTCCCTCTTGTCCCCACTCCTGCCCTTTACTGCAGCTGGTGGGGCTTTTTCAGCCAAGGTGAGAAGGAAATGCAAGACCCATACAAGGATGTAGCTAATCTGCCTCATGTAGCTTGTGCCCACCGGCACCACCACCAGCTCCCCCACCACCCCGCAAAATGACAAAGGAACCTTGATTACTGACTCACCATGCCAGCTGAAGGAGGAGGGGCGGGGGGGGGGGGGGGGGGGGAATAATGCATTGCATTCGTTTATAATAATGGTCTCTGAGTTTGCTGGGAGATTGGCTGGCATTTCGGCAGCTGAGGGGGCTGCCCCGTGTCTGAGCTGTCACACTGACTCACCTGCCACAGCAGCAGCTCTGAAAGGCACCTCGGGAGGAGTGGGAGAGGGAGAGGCAGGGGACGGAGGAAGATGCCCACCCCGCAGACACGCGGAAGGAGGGTGTCTGCCCCCCACGCACTCTGCCCTCCCAGTTCCACCCCACAGATGCACATGCACATGTTTCGGGTGTCACTCGCTCTCCTCCTTCATTCAGAAACAGAACCAAAACTCAGCGTATTTCCCAGCTCCTCTCAGCTCCCCATCCACATTTGTCACAAGATAACACGGCATAAGGAAGCCCAAAGTGAGAAGGACAATTGTCCTATCTGACCTACTTCCTCAGTTTACCAAAGCATCACTTTTGGGGGGAGAGGACCTGGACAGGAGCCCACAGCACTGCTTTTCTGGGTGCTGGACCCAGCCTTGGGACTGGAGCACTTTGCCTTCACCAGGGGACAACCATGAAGGTCCTTGGTCAGTGGCTGGTCAGTCATTGCAATCCCCCACCCTGAACATGGAGGTAAGAGACAAACTCCAAAGCTATTTCTGGAGAAGCCTCGAAGTCCCTTCCCAGTATTCATCAGTGATTCCAATATACAATACAGGATTGGGGTGGAGTGGCTCAAAAGCTGGCTGGCAGAGAAGGACCTGAGGGTGTTGGTGGACAGCCAGCTGAATATGAGCCAGCAGTGTGCCCAGGTGGCCAAGAAGAACAACAGCATCCTGGCCTGTATCAGGAACAGTGTGGTGAGCAGGACTAGGGAAGTGATCATCCCCCTGTGCTCAGCGCTGGTGAGGCCCCATCTCGAGTACTGCATTCAGTTTTGGGCCCCTCACTACAAGAAGGACACTGAGGTGTTGGAGTGTGTCCAGAGAAGTGCTATGAAGCTGGTGAGGGGTCTGGAGAACGAGTCTTATGAGGAACGACTGAGGGAACTGGGGTTGTTTAGCCAGGGGAAGAGGAGGCTGAGGGGAGATCTTATCACCCTCCACAAGTACCTGAAAGGAGGTTGTAGTGAGGTGGGGGCTGACCTCTTCTCCCTGGTGACAAGTGATAGGATGAGAGGAAATGGGTTCAAGTTATGTCAGGGGAGGTTTAGATTGGATATTAGGAAACATTTTTTCACTGAAAGGGTTATTAAACATTGGAACAGGATGCCTAGGGAGGTGGTGGATTCACCATCCCTGGAGATGTTTAAAAAAAGGGTAGATGTGGTGCTGAGGGACATGGTTTAGAAGTGGTTTTGTCAGGGTAGGTTAAAGGTCCCTTCCAACCTCAGCAGTTCTATGATTCTACAACGGAGAAAATAAGCATTCATTTTATTACCAACTACCTTTTCTCTTTGGAAATGTCACTAGTGTTTTAAAACCACAGGGAACCAGGTGGCAGGACACTGAGTGCCTCTTCCTACTTTGGGTGCTGCTCTGTCTTCCTGCTATCCTCTTCCTTCTTCCTTTTTATCTCAGGTCTGGCTACTTCTCTTCCAGCCCATTTCTATATATTCTTCCTCCCATCCTTGCTGCTTCCTCCTGCTTTTGCAAGTCGCCTATATGAAAATAGACACCAGAGTATCTGCCCTTTGCATTAACTAACCGTCTGAACAGAAATGAGGAAAATGGTGATTACTTCTTCATTCTTTTCCCACTTCATTTCATGAGTGGGTGAGTTAGACATTACACCTTTTTCCACTGCTCGGACACCAGATAGGTTCCTTCATCATTAATGGCATCCTCAAAGGATTCAGTGAAGGTGTGTGAATGCAGCACTGAGTGGAAATGGAGTGCTTTGATAAAGGGTTATCAAGTCCTCAGTAAGGAAGGATGAGGTAAAATGCCTCTAGGTCCGAGACCAGAGAAAGGAACATCAGTGGTGCTTAGAGGTAAGAGGTAATTAGCAGGAAAATGCGATGGTAACCAGAATCATCTTTTGGTGTTCCACCACCTGTCTGGTTAAAGCACCTATTGCCTCTGCAACAAGTCCTTAGGACTGCAGCTTGGGGTCACACAAAGAGGTCTTTGTGTGTATTTGCAGCTCCTAAATGCTTCCAGATTAATAAGAGTTAGGAATGATAATCGATAATTGTTGTATAGTGTAATAAACATCCTCTTATTTCCAGCCTTTATACAACCCAGAAAGCATCAGAATCCCAAAGACATTATTATTCCGGACATTAAATCCCAAAAGAAGAAATCTAATAGTATACAAGCGGCAAACCACAGGATACCCATCCAATATAAACAAAAACACAATGAGAAGGAAGTGAAAGAAACCACTAGTTGTGAGGAATTTTATTTCCCCTTCGAATAGTGTGAGCACATGTTGAAGCTGTTTTCTTTCTCCCTACATAGAGGACTTCAGTGTTTGATTTATACCCTGAGGCCTTGTTTGCTGCCTTGCTTCTGAATCTGACTTGAATGGCACAAGAAGGATTGGTGAAAGCTTGCAGTTGTTTCACTCCTGGCAAAAGGAACAGGAAGGAAAAAAAAAAAAAGAAGAAAAAAGAAAAAAAAAAAAAAAAGAAAGGAAGGAAGGAGAGGGACACCACAAATGAGTTCAAAAGTTTGGAGAAGTGTTGGGAGCTTTGTGTTCATTTCCAAGGGTTGCCCCTTTCATTTCTAATCAATATTGAGTACGGAATAAATCTACAGGACTGATGTGCACACTACATTGAGTTATTTCATTTTAGCTTGTACTGGAAAATCACTTCAATGGTGTTTTCTGGTGGCTGGTACTGTTCCCTCCACCTCTGACACACTGGATTTAGCTAAGAAGCACTGCACAGAGGAGAGAAACAGACTTAAAAGCATAAAAGAAAAGTTAAAGTAAAGAGCACCCCTTCAAAAAGAAGGAATGGGGGAAGATGAGGCAACCAGATGGCAAAGGGAGAAGAAGGGAGATGGCTTCATGCTGGGGAGTGTGATTTAGTGGCCAGAGGTCAGCTGGTTTTCACTCGGGTCTACTTTTGTCTGGCTGATATTTTCCACAAGTGTTAGAGTCTCTGGGCTGCTGAGTGATGGCTTGAACCCTTTCCTCTCCAGGTCTCATTTTCATCTTCCCCAATTGAGGGAGATGGAAGCTGCCCATACTCTCCCGTGCTAACTCCATGGTATTTATTATATACAAGTTGCTACCAGAATCCAGTATCCCTGTGTCAACATTTTAAATCCTTTCTCTGCACTGAAAAGTTATTTTTAGTGGTGGGAAGACCCTGGCTGGCAGCAGAATAGTTCACTTGGATTAACTTCTCATTCAAACAGCCAAATTTGCTAAGCAGAGTTGTCCTTTCTTCAAGAAGTCACAGGTCAGGAATTTTCTTGATGTGTTACCAAGCTGGCCAGAAAGGAACTGTAATATAAGGGGAAAAAAAAAGTATGTTTCTGAGACTGATGGATTTACCTCCACTGCCTGGTCGAGATCTTCTCTGTGTACTCTGTACAGCTCACACCTTTGCTCCAGCAGAACAACCTCCTGGTTCTGGAGTCATGTGCTATTCAGTGCGGCATTGCAGTCACCCATTCGACACCTCTCCCTCTGCATTCTCTCACCAGTGCCAGGCATTGACCGGGGGACCTTTTTCAATAACGTTTTGAGTGGTCTGGCACTATGAACCCGCTGACTGCCGACTTTCCAAGGAGACCTACAAGCAGCAAGTCCATGGGGAGGTGGCAGTGAATCGAGAGGGCCTTTCCCTTCCCCTTCTCCCTGACACAAGTCCTGAGTTGTGGGACCAAATTGTCATGTACTTTGCTGTCCATCCTTGCTTACTGGCCTCTTACAGCATGACTTGCTTCTTAAATTGTATTTTACATTACATAGACACATTTGAATTTTGCCCTCTTTATCTCTCCATGTACAACGTCATTTTAGTCTTTTCTGCCACCACTTCTAAATTCAGAGACTTCTCATCTACCTTCCTTCCTTTGCTTGCTGGCTCAACACTTAGTGCTTCAGGCATTGTTAAAAAAGAAGTCCTGAATATGTTACAAGCTCACTTTAAAACTAAGATAGTTAAAGCCTCCACGGGTCCTGTGTCTATCCCATCATCTATGCTATGACTGACCTTCTGCCTGGAGTCTTTTACCTGGATTTCAGTCGACACATCAGCAAAAATAAATCCGAACTTCTCTAAACTAGTGCTTTGAGGAAGTTTCATGGGATACACAGACTTTTAGTTATTCCTTGGGCCTGGATTAACCCCTCATGCAACAGAAGAATGTTTCTTAGATTAGTTGGCTGGATTGACGATCCTCCTTCTCTTGATCTTCGTTGACAGATGAACCTTGTGGCGTTTTGTTGTTTTGTTTTTTTTTTTTCCTCCCAGATTTAGAGCTTGCTCCAGAGGAAAGCAAGGTATGAATGAAGTGTCAACCAGCTTCCCCACCAGCTGGCTTTTGAATAATCAAAGCTTTAACAATGCATAACTAACTCACATTTGAGAAGGACATCCCGGGCAAGCATGCCGGCAGAAAGTCTACCAAGTCATTCCCTTCCCAATCCTCTCACCATGACCCCAAGAGGCCAATAAATCCTTTGTTAGCCACCATGGCAGCAGCTACCGAGCACTATAGAGGCACGCAAGAAGCTGACCTTCTTGCCTCCACTGGTGTCAGAAGCAACGTAAGAAGTTTCTCTCCCACACACAGTATTCGACTCTCTGCTTCTTATCCCACTGGGAATGCAGGCACAGCACACGCCCCCACACGCATTGCAGTCAGTAAAACACACCAGGCAAGATGCTGTTACCTAGGCAATGGTTATCACAAGTCTCTGGAAAGGGGGCGGGGGGAGAGGTACAGGACAATGCAGGCTTGGGGAAGGAGAAAATGAAGCCACCAGAAGAGATCAAACTGACGTATCAGGCCTGGAACGCTGTGATACTGGCAGCTGCTGGTACTGGGAGATGGGGTGTTAGACTTCTTTTTTTTTTTTTTTTTTTTTAAATGTTAAACACAATTCTGTGATGGACAGAAAGACTTTGGCTCTTTGATTTCTCACCAGCCTGAGAAATACTGCCAGCTTGTAGGGTTTGTGTTCTAACCTTTGCAGAAGGGCAGGCTGCTGGTCAGACCCACTCCAGCACCAGGGATAGCCAAGTTCTAACTGACAAGTGGCTGAGTATGAGCCGGCAGTGTGCCCAGGTGGCCAAGAAAGCCAACGGCATCCTGGCTTGTATTAGAAATAGCCTGGCCAGCAGAAGTAGGGAGGTGATTGTGCCCCTGTACTCAGCACTGGTGAGGCCATACCTCAAGTATTGTGTCCAGTTTTGGGCACCTCAATACAAGAGAGATATTGAGGTGCTGGAGCGAGTGCAGAGGAGGGCAACGAAGCTGGTGAAGGGCCTAGCAAACAAATCATACGAAGAGCGGTTGAAGAAGCTGGGACTGTTTAGTTTGAGGAGGAGGAGGCTGAGGGGAGACCTCATCACTCTCTACAACTATTTGAAAGGACACTGTGGAGAGGTTGGTGCTGGTCTCTTCTCACAGGTAATTAATGACAGAACAAGAGGGAATGGCTTCAAGCTCCACCAGGGTAGGTTTAGACTGAACATTAGGAAAGAATTTTTCACAGAAAGGGTGGTCGGGCATTGGAATAGACTGCCCAGGGAAGTGGTTGAGTCACCATCTCTGGAGGTGTTTAAGAAACATTTAGATGTGGTGTTGGGGGATATGGTGTAGGGGAGAACTTTGTAGAGTAGGGTAGATGGTTGAAGTCAATGATCCCAAGGGTCTCTTCCAACCTAGACAATTCTATGATTCTATGATTCTAAGATTTTGGACCAAGGCTCATCTTTCACACAACTGGACCTGAGCAAGGTCCACAAGGAGCTGTTGCCTTATTGTTGTTTTTTTTTTGTGTGGTGTCCCACAGCAGAGGTATCCCCTCTCTCACTGGTCTTCACCCCAGACACAGTCTCTCTAAATTACCCCCTAAGGGGAGCAGCAAGGAGTTTATAGCATAACCCTTCTGAAACAGAAACTTCCCTGGAAGTGATCCCAGGGGTTGCAGGCTCTCACCTCCACACTGCCCACTTATACGTGTATCTAGCACAAGCTCCCCTCTCCAGTCGCTGGTGCCAGGCCTAATGTTAGAAAAGTTGAGCCCAGGCATTAGTACGTGGCTCACACAGGAATAACTCAAGAGCACAACTGCAGTGCTCATGAGTACCTTTGTGAAGCCTCAAAGCCTTTTGGAGGCAAGACCTGAACTATTTTATGGCACGTTCTCATGCATGTAAACAGCATTCTGTTCTGAAATCAGAACGAAACAACCCCGCTCCAGCAAAACCCCATGGCCAAGAATAAGACCAGCTGCAAACACAAGTCCCATGAGATGTTGTTACCTGATGCCATTCTAAAACACTTTTGCTGAGCCTGTGCTTGACGTTGTAATGTAAGTCCAAGCATTCATTTGTCCTCTCTGGATATGGGACGTAGAGAAATACCCCGTGCACCATGTTAGCTCCTCCAAAAAACCCTGTTAGCTCCCCTTGTGTTCACACAGTGACCATGGTCATGCTGGAAATTAGTAGCACATGAAACCCCTGCACAAGTTTGCATGTGCAGTTCCTGTGTAGTGAAGATGGAGGAATTCAGTCACAGTAGGACTGCTTAAGTGCCTTGCTGCACTGAGCTAGGTGGGCATCACCTGCATGTAGAAGACACAACAGGATGAAGACTTTCCCCTTCCTCTTCAAGCATTGCAATGAGTGAAGGAGAGGAGAGGAGAGGAGAGGAGAGGAGAGGAGAGGAGAGGAGAGGAGAGGAGAGGAGAGGAGAGGAGAGGAGAGGAGAGGAGAGGAGAGGAGAGGAGAGGAGAGGAGAGGAGAGGAGAGGAGAGGAGAGGAGAGGAGAGGAGAGGAGAGGAGAGGAGAGGAGAGGAGAGGAGAGGAGAGGAGAGGAGAGGAGAGGAGAGGGAGACAATGCTCTGCTTGCAGGTTTTGTTGTCAGTTCCTTTCAAATCAATAGGAAGGGAAATGTGGAAAAGAGGATTTAAAAAAAAAACAAAAGGAAAAAAATACAAAACACACTCCCCACACACATACAAAATGCCAATACGTCCCCTTCCCAGCAAGTTAAGTGTCTCAAGTGTCACAGGGAAGGGATGGATTTTGCTTGCTTGCAGTATTTCCTGTGTCCACCTCCCCACTGGGTCTTTGTGGTCTTGAGAAAGGGAAAGGATGTTGTGTACAAAAAGAACCAAGCTGCCAGGGCAGAAAAGCGATGGGGGAGGACCAGGGAGCGGGAAAAAGGAGGAGGGCATAATAAAAGACACACAAGCATCTTGCACTAACTAGACGGGTTTGGAGCATTTAAGCCCCTTGTTTGATTGTTTATTCTGCTTTCCCCAGAACAAGGTTTTTGCTGATTGGTGGCCAAAATGACATTTTGATGGTTAACAAGGTGGTGGAGAGAGAGAGGTGGGAAGAGGGGAAGGAATGATGCATTTTCTTTGCATGGCTCAGATGGAGATCCAGCATGGTAGAAAAAGGGAGGCCTTGTTAACACAGCAGTGGGGTGGCCCTTGTGATGGACAAACCCGACAAGAATCCTTGGCATGACTCAGACCAGCTACTGACCCATGCTTTGCTGTGCAGTGAGGCAGTAGTCCACCAAGTAGCCTGGAGAGAGCACTGGGATCCCTCCTGGAGTTAAACTGAGCACAGACCAACTCACAGCCCCAGCTAGCCAAGACTTTGGGGGCAAGACATTGCTTAAATTCAGGAGATCTTCTATAATCAGGGTCACATCTATGGAGTTTCACCTCACCCTCTTCCTTTAAACAGAAATGCTAGATGTAAAAGCAGAGGAACTGCAGTACAGGTGTTGGATTTCTGGTGTATGACCTGAACTAGGCTTTTGAGATCTCCAGCGACACCACCTTCTGAGATGTGCAGAAACCCTGAGATCCAAGTCCCAAATGGCAAGCTGAGAGATTCTTACAAAATAGTGCTAGAAGAGGTTATCCTGTTAGTCTGATATAGCTTGTGGAGATATTTTGTTCCCAGTGAAACCAGCAGTGTGGGGAAAGATCTCTGTTATGCAAGGCGCTTCTAATCCTTATCTCTTCCATGGTTGGGTACTGAAATTCAATCCTGTCTCACCGCCCAGCACACAACAATATGCCATGCAAACCAGGAACAGCAGTGCATGACTGCAGAAGCAAAATTGGTTTTGGTTGAATATTCCTGTCCACCTTAGATTTTCTTTTTGATGAACATTTCTTCCAGGAAATTTTTTGGGCTGTAGGTAATCTAGAGAAAAAAAAAAAAAAGAAAACAAAAAAAAAAGAAAACAGACCTGTCCAGGTAAATCTCTTGAACAGATCACTAGCAATGGCCATAAATTCCTGCCTAGAATATCACCAATTTCTGAGAGATATAAAGGTTTGCTAGGACTTTCCCAGTCCCAGAATGCACTTCTGTACCATGCCTTTTAGGCAGCGGTGATTTAAGAGTTTTCATTATCTGTTATGAGTCACTTTGCAAAGAAAACTCTGGTGAAACAGTAAGGGTTTGTACTGCCCGCACCCTCATCTCCTGTTGAAAAGGAAAACGTCTCGTCACTGAAGACCCCTTTACATAAGCTCCTATGGCGAGACAAGCTTTCTATATGGGAATATGGGCACAGACTGTCTTGTCCCCTGATTTGGAGGCATTTTTGCCAGCTTGCTGGTGAAATATGTTATGTATGAGTGTGTCCTCCAGAAAGAACAATTTGATAATTACTACCTTCATGCCATTCCATTTGTCAGGTTAAGCATTTTCCATTACTTATACAAAGCACAGGTTACTGACTTAAGGACTGTAGTTATCTACCTGGTGTACACGAGGAATGTGACAGGCTGGATCTTGGAGACTTTGTAAGGGCTCGGACTGAGTGTTCTTCACTCAAAAGCAGGCAGAACTGAGATACCTAAACTTAGGTGACCTGTGCCATTTTAAGCATTGTAAGGGATTCCACCAGCTTCTGGATGCCTCTCCAGAAGTGCCTCAGTCTTCTGTAACCTCATGTCATATACACCAGCCCCATGGAGGTGCCTCAGACACCCTATAACATCTCATACAGAGTAGGCATAGTGTTTTGGTCAAGGTGACAATCCTGCATTTTAGACACCTTGTGCCTATGGAAACAGCAAAATATGTACCTTAATTTCAATTCTAGGTTTGGAGCCCAGATGTCCTTATCTCCCTCTGCAGTCCATGGAAGATAGACCTCACTCAAGAGAGGGATGTAGGTAACTGATCTTGTTTAGGCAGCAATGTTAAGTACATAGGTGAGAAGCATGCAGTCCTGGCTTGTCCATATGAGGACATCCAGCTGCCGTTGTGTTTAGCACATGTACCATCAACCTCAAATCAACTGAGTCAAGGCCAGTTCATTGAATTGTGTTTTACGGTCGACTTCTTCATGGATTACAGTACGAAGCACACAGGAGAGGGCAGGAGAAACAGAAATGTGCTCAAATAATTTATTCTAAAAGCTGCTCCACAGTCCTTAACCTTGATGTATGCCAGCTGTCTTGAAAAATCCTTGTATGTGACTATTACTCATACTGAGGCAACCCAGAAGTTGTCACCCCACCGTTAACCCTGGACTGCACGTTCTTTGCTTCGCCTGCAGAGCCTTTAAAGAACAAGATGCTGCCTCTATTCAAACTACTCCAACAAACTCTGTGAATAAGCAGCCTTTGGTCCTTGCAGAGGATTTTCAGAGAGTGAGTCTTTAAAAGTGTATTTTATGGAGAGGGATTTTGTGTCATAACTGTTACAATCATCTTTGCTGAGCACAGTCAAATGAGAAAGGAGAAGTTAGTGCAAATAGAGAAACATCCCCCAAAATAAAGAAATAAATGACAAATAATAGCAGCCACCGTAAGCAAGCAGTGTGTGGGCAAAATATTGCATGTAGAGGTTTGCGTCGGACGCAAAACCTCAGAAGAACAACCTCAGAAGGTTAGAGGAAGAAGAGCTTACTGCCAATATCTGCCAGGCTCTCCAGACAATCCTAGAATTGTTATAAAAGCAAGACATAGGAGTATCAAACCTTTACAACAAGTAGGGCCAAGTGTTAGATTTCAAGCTGATAGAGGCTGACAATTTGTAGGCATAACAGTTAGATTAGTTACACCAGGAACATTTATCATAATCAGCTGTGGAGTGTTAGCAGTCCTTCAGGAGGAACAGAAAATATCACAAGAAGGTTGTTGTCTATTTTTTAAGAATATCCAGAAAACCAGCTGCTAAGAAAAAAATAACACACATGGCCAGACAAAGACAGAGTTAAAAACAGAAGCCCTAAGATAGAATCCAAGTATCAGTTTTACCTGTCATCAAAAAAGAGTATCCTAAAACCAGGGAGGCTAAAGTTATCAGCAAGTCTCAACTAAGTCCACAGCCAACATCCAACAAGTCTTTTAGCTGAATCCTATCTGGACGTGGGATTAACCTGTGCCTTACTGGTTGATATTTTGTGAAAAATTCTTATTCATGTCTATTTCATTAAAAGAAAAAAAAAAAAACAAAACAAAACAAAAATCTCAGAAAACATCTTTTTTCTCCATTCTCTTTTTAGAAGTCGTTTCCCATTTAATCAAACACAACTAAAAAAGATGCTGACCTAAATACCATAGATTTGGCTGGAGCTATTGGACTCTTAACATTTGAGAGGAGCTTCAACGTTTGTATCTCAAAGCCATGCTGTATGGTGACACCAAAATATAAATTTATTTTCCGCCACATACCAATCACATCCCCCTGGCAAGGAGAAAACCCCTCGCACACCTGGAGTGTCCAGCCCTCCGGCTCCTGTTCCTCTGGCTGAAATCTCAGCTCACTAAGCAGATTGATTCAATGTACACATCTTTTTTTTTTTTTTTTTTTGCTGATGTTGTTTTATCCCTTGTCTCTAGTGGGAATGTATTATCTTTATCTCTTCTCAGAGCACTCAAGATGAGGGGAAAGCTGTTGAAAATAAATTAGACTAAAATAAACTCCGATTGGAAATGCTAAGTACTGCATGTTCCTGCTTTAGGAAAATGAAATACTTCATTCACATTCCTGAAACAGGACTTGGGACAATTTCAAGTGTTGTGACTTTTTTTAAACCTTCCAAAAATAGTTAGTGGGTGTTGTAAATTCTTTCTTTTCTCATATGATAAAGAATGTGTTCGTTATTAACATATAGCAAAGCTTTCCTCTCTAACTACACATTTAATCAGGACTGGGCCTCATTAGCTAACGTGTCTGTGCGTTGCATGTGATTTTTGTCTGACTGGTGACCACCTGAACGGATCTATGCTGTAATTAATAACATCAAGATTGAAATGTTGGTGCACCTTCCACACCTTTAAAGATGAATTTTGCTCTCTGCTAAAATCTGGGTCTAAACTAATTTGGAAGAGAACTTAAGTAACACACCCCAAACCTTCCTTTTGACCAGTCCTGCTACATGCTTTAGCAAAAGGGATGGGGAGATGTTTACCGATATTAATGGTGTCTGCACCACCCTAGCTATCACAGCCCTGAGTCACCCCTAGTGAGTCTTGTTCTAGGTTAGCACCAAACATCTGGTATGTTCACTGGTGCAACCTCTGACTTTGCTGGTGCCAGAGCTGTACTCAGGATGCTGAAGCAGGAATCTTCCAGAGATTTCTACAAGGTTGGACAAACAGATAGGTGGACAGACTGCACTGAGGTACCCAGACATGATGTGGACTCCACCTTCCTACATGTCTCATTTGTGGTCCCAAATGTATTTTGGTTAGAGAGCTCCTGTTCCCCACACCTTTTTTCAAGGGATGGTATCCAAAACAGTAGAGCACAAGAATATTTCATGCTGCCAGGACCCTTTGCTTGTGGAATAACTTTCCAGAATGAGACACAGGATTGGCAAGGGAAAAATACAGGTGTATGAGGATAGATGGTGAGGTCTCCTGGGGGTACATAGGTTCAAGAGAAGTCCCTCTCCCTTAACACTATTTGTCCCGTGGAGTTTCTCCTCTTTTCCCTCCATTTTCCCTAGTCCATATGGTCCCTTTAGACCTCTACCCCATTTAAGTAATTCTCTGTTCTCTTTCTGTCTGCTTCACCTTAAAATCCATGCCTGGTCACATTCCCCCTCTAATTTGTTCTTCTCCAAAGTTCCCCAGTAGATACATGCCATCTCCATCCCTCTTTATATGTGATTCTCTATGTCCTTGTCCTGAATAAAAGGCCTGGGGATGACCAAGAGCTGCTGCCTCTTCTCAGAGCAGCCTGAGACCTTGAAGCAGAAAGCTTTGAAAACGGAGTAGGGACATCTCATCTGTTTTGAGGTTGCCTCTCAGGGGAGGCAGGTAGGGAGTGGGAAAAAGAGACAGCAGAAAGAACCCTGTGGCATGAAGACCCTTTGCCCCTTACACCTTTTCCCTCTTTTTCCTAATGTTCCTTTACTCCTTTCTTACAAGACATAATGGGGAAGGGTAGTGGGGTCACTGTAGGTGGACTATGTCCAGCTCCATAGCTTGATTACGTCTGTAGTAAGGTAAAGAATAAGGCACACAGAGGGAATTTCTGCTGAGATTTTGCTGTGTTACTCAGCATACTTGGCAGAAAGTTAATGACAGGTCTGAAAACCCTGGGATGATTAAATTGTAATAAATAATATGAAAAAAAAAGGAAGTCTGTAGCTGGTTTGAATTGTTTATGTTCTGGAAGTGTTTTGTTAAAAAGAGCTGAAGATGTTAATAAATGGTTAATAAAAAGTCACCACTTACACCAACCCCTTAAGGTATTCTGTTTAGATGCCCCTCCCCAAACTTTCAAAGGGTGATAAAGGTGATTGTCCCAAGCACAGACAAGGAAAAACACTGTAGGCAATACTGCAAAGTGGTTTTTTTTGTATCTCATCACACAGCTTCTGGTGTGGTACTCACAAGTTACTTCTATCTGATACTCTTTTTTTTGGTAAGTGACCATCTCTGACCTTTGAGTTTCTGATAAGCCCCATTTGTTTCACTGATATCCAGCAAACCTACCTAATTTTTCACTGTGGACCAGCTGGCAGGTCCCTTTTAGTCGGTGGCTGGGGAGCACTCCAGGTTCTCAGACCTGTCAAGTCATATATTGAGAAAGAGAGTCATACTGCTGACTCTCACCTTGTGTTACCCAGCAGCCCGGCTGGCGTATAACTCACTTCCAGTATTGTCCTGCCTCTGCACTGCGGCCATCCTGAGCCCTCGACTGACGGTGCAGAGCAGGAGACTGCTGCAGGTGATGTGGTGTCACCTGGCAGGACGTGGTGCCAGGAGGATACCTGTGAAATGGTCTCCCCTTCCTTGCTGCCGCTGAGATCAAGCCTCCCGCTCTGCGTACATGTATTGGGTTTGCGCGGCAAGGTTTTGGTAGTGGGGGGGTTAAAGTGGTGGCTTCTGTGAGAAGCTGCTAGAAGCTTCCCCCGTGTCCGATAAAGCTGATGCCAGCCAGCTCCATGACGGACGCACCGCTAACCAAAGCTGAGCCAATCAGCAACAGTAGTAGCGCTTCTGTGATGACATATTTAAGAAGGGAAAAAAAAAAAAAAAAAAAAAAAAAGACTATGAGACACTAGCAGCAGTTGGGAGAGAGGAGTGAGAATATGTGAGAGCAACAACTCTGCAGACACCAAGGTCAGTGAAGAAGGAGGCGGAGGAGGGGATCCGGGTGCCAGAGCAGAGATTCCCCTACAGCCATGGTAAAGACCATGGTGAAGCAAGTTGTCCCCCTGCAGCTCGTGGAGTTTAATGGTGGAGCAGATATGCACCTTCAGCCAAGGGAGGTTCTACTGCTGGAGCAAGTGGATGCCCAAAGAAGGCTGTGACCCTGTGGGAACCCTGCACTGGAGCAGACTCCTGGCAGGACCTGTGGCCCCATGGAGAGAGTAGCCCATGCTGCAGCAGGTTTGTTGGCAGGACTTGTGACCCTGTGGGGGACCCACGTTGGAGCAGTCTGTTCCTGAAGGACTGCACCCTGGGGAAGGGACCCATGCTGCAGCAGTTTGTGAAGAACTGCAGCCCTTGGGAAGGATTCATGTTGGAGAAGTTTGTGGAGAACTTTCTCCCATGGGAGGGACCCCACGCTGGAGCTGGCAAAGAGTGTGAGTCTTCCCCTGTGGAGAAAGGAGCAGCAGAAACAAAATATGATGCACTGACCACAACTCCTATTCCCTGTCCCCCTGCACCGCTGGAGGGAGGAGGTAGAGAAATCGGGAGTGAACCTGAGCCCGGAAAAAAGGGAGGGATAAGGGAAAGGTGTTTTAAGATTTGGTTTTATCTCTTGTTATCCTACTCTGTTTGATCGGTAATAAATGAAAGTAACTTCCCCAAGTCAAATCTGTTTTGCCTATGCCAGTAATCGGTGAGTGATGTCTCCCTGTCCTTATCTCAACCCATGAGCCTTTTGTTATATTTTCTCTCCCCTGCCCAGCTGAGGAGGGGGAGTGATAGAGTGGCTTGATGCGTACCTGGCATCCAGCCGAGGTCAAACCCACCACAATGCACAACTGTGGCCTTCTATCTTGCCCGAAGGAGGAGAATGGCATGGACAACAGGAATGACCAAACACTGTGGGATCACCAACGAGTGCACTTTTCTCTCCTGTGCCAGAACTGTGAAAAGCCACAGTGACCACTGCTGAGCGAGCATCCAATAACTTGGCCAAAGACCCTCCCTTTTAGCTCCTTCATGCAGCAGTGTTTGCTATACTCACATCTTCTACCCCTCCAAACAGCAGAAACAAGCCTGACCGTGGTGTCATGGTCAGCCTTCAGCCCTCTGTCCCTGGTGGTCCTTCTTTCAACCCTGTTTCTTCCCCTCGTAGCCCTCATTCAGCCCTTCCTAACCTTTATTCATCATCATTCAGAATAACAAGCTTTGATTTTGCTTATGGTGCTGAGATAGAGCTGTCTCTGTCTTCAGTATTTGCAATGGTCGTGTAGCCATGATGGTCTAGAGAGAAAGTCTGACCACCAGGAAAGGTAACTCAACCATGGGACATGAACCCTTCCTACAAGCTTTTTTTTTCCTGGGCAATGCATTGCTTTAGGTCACTGGAATAGCCTCACTTCGTATCAAGGCAAATCCTGAAGCACTCGGTTAATTTTTGATCAATCTTTATTCAAGTACACTGGATTGTCTACTTAGTAGGGACATGAAAAAGAATCTTCTAAACTCGAGATTTTGCACCTTATTAGGAAGAGTGCAAAACAGGAGGAAAAAGAGACAAAAAAGAGCAGAAAATCTTTATTTCTGAAGTAGCACTCAGCACGTTTAAACAGATTCATAAAGATAGCTTCAAAACCAAACGGTCGATTAAATTAAATCAGATTAAATAAACAAAAGAAACAAAGGGAAGCACAGATAAGAATTTGGCTCTGTGAGCGGTATTATTGGGGGGGGAACAGTTAATTTAAATTTTAAGAAGGACGCTGTTTTTCAGGGTGGTTTCATTTTAACAGATCTGGTTTGTCCGTGCCACAGTGCCAGAGCCCCTCTTTGTGAAGCCAACATGGAAAATCAGTGTTATTTTACCAGCCCTGTGCTATGCTGAGATTGGGATGTATTGACATGAATTTTTCATAGAATCAGACTGGTTTAGGTTGGAAGGGACCTTGAAGATCATCCGGTTCGAACCTCCCTGCCATAGACAGGGACACCTCCCGCCAGACCAGGTTGCTCAAAGCCCCATCCAGCCTGGCCTTGAACACCTCTAGGGATGGGGCAGCCACAGCTTCTCTGGGCTATGTCTTTCCTATCAGAGACGGTGCTCTGGGCAATATTTATTTCTGTATGTAAAGAATTTTGTATGTGGGCAGCCTGTTGAAGCCACTTGCATCTTGCTGTCCAAGGCTTTCCATATTGGGACATCACAGGAGCAGGGATATACCACTTACAGCCCCCAATCCCCAGCAGACCTTTTTCTGGTGCCAGTCTGTGTTGGGAGCCAGTTGGGGTAAAGCTAAGCATCATGTGAGCCGTATAGATTCACTCAGCCTTACAAATCTCTTTTTTCTCAGCATCCCTGGTTCCTTAATAGATCTTCTTCGTCTTCACATGATGGAGTGTTTCTTCTCTTTTCTGAATAGAAACTGGGGTCCAACTAATGGTCTTCATTGTGATATGTCCCTCCATGATGATTTCTTGTTTATAAGCCCACCTTTTTCCCCTCAAACACTCAGCCATGGGGAAATGTTACCAGTGGTCCATGCTATTCTTTCTCCAACTCATCAATATTAATTAAAGAGGGATCTACCAGCATTGATTAGGAAAATACTCACATTAGTTGTGCAAACAAACACCAAAAGAAAATCAGGATGGGCAGCAGCATGGACCAGGATGGAACAGTCACCACAGTGTTCAGATCTGAAAAGGGAAAAATGAATATTCTTGATTATAAGCCACCCAAATATTATTCATAAGCAGCGGAATTAAATGAAGACAGATTTTCTACAGAATTGTGTGCACAATGTTTTGTAAACAATCCTACCACAACAGTCTCAGCTTTCCTCCCATGTACAGAACGATCTCCGCTTGCTGAGATACACTGAGGACCTCCCCAAGTCACAAGGCTGGCAATGCATCCAGTTCTCAGATCTCAACTCTGCTGGTCCTCCACAATCCTGAAATTCCCCAAATCCTTCCAATTCTTCCTGATAACCCCTGAACTCCCACCCATACTGTCTCCAGATCCTCTCATGTCCTCTCCCTACAAGTTTAGCAAGAAGCAGAAGAGGCAGCAATGCCTTCAAGGGTGCACGCATGTTGACTGATGTGCCACCAAACCAAGAGGAACAGGTAACTCTGGTTTTCATGCTGAAACCCTGCCCTCCATAGGCCCACAAATGTAGCTTTCTGTGCATTTCTAAGAACAAATCCTTGTGACTGAGTCATTGTTTCAGTCTCATTGAAACTGGCAGGTGGATGGAAACAGTATTAGGAGGGAGAAGCAGGAATGACAGTCAGCTAAGACAGATGGACAGTTACAGTGTGATCATGCTAAAAACGAGAATTAAGGTAAAGAACCATTGCTGAAATGTATCCAAAGCTTTAGCTACCTGTCATTCCATGTTTAAGTGCAGTTAAGTGGTTTTGAATCAGTGCAACCTCCAGTGGGGTTGTACGATGTGATACCTGCAACTGTGGGGAATGAAAGGCGGTGATTTCTGCAGTCCTCTCCAGTCTGCTCCCAGCTGAAGGATGCATCTCTGCAGATCTCAAGGCTAAGCAGGCATGTAACCAAAAGCGGCACTTGACAGCTTGAAATCTTGAATGATTCCAGGGATGGTGCATCTACCACCTCTTCCAGGTGGCCATAAGTTCTAATTACCCCAAATTAGCATTTTGCATAGTGTCATAAAAAAGAGGCCACCCTAAGGGATCATGTGCTTTGGAGCCATTCACGACTGAGCTCTCTGAGGTCCCAAATCCAGATAAGCAAGTTATCAGCACTCCAGCAAACATCAGGGTGAAAGTTGTCTCCCTGAATATAGGTGTCAGTAGCATAGATAGCTCTGTCATCAACCTCATGAAGTACAACAAGACCAAATGGAAGGCCCTGTACCTGGGTCAGGACAATCCTCAGAATCAGTACAGGCTAGGTTATGAACTGATTGAGAGCAGCCCTATAAAGAAGGACTTGGGGACACTGATGGATGGAAGATGAGACATGAGTTGGCAATGCGCACTTGCAGGCAATGTGCATTTTCAAGCCCAATCCTGTCCTGCGCCAGCCAGCAAGTCGAGAGAGGTGATTCTGCCCATCTACTCTGCTCTGGTGAGACACCACCTGGAGTATTGTGTCCAGCTCTGGGGTCCCCAGCACAAGAAGGACATGGACATGTTAGAGCAGTTCCAGAGGAAGGCCACAAAAATGGTCAGAGGGCTGGAGCACCTCTCCTATGAGGACAGGCTGAGATAGTTGGGGTTGTTCAGCCTGGAGAAGAGAAGGCTTTGGGGACACCTTATTGTGCTTTTTCAGTACTTAAAGGGGTCTTCCAAGAAAGACAGCGAGAGACTTTTTACAAAGGACTTTAGTGATGGGACAAAGGGTAAGGTTTTTAAACTACAAGAGTGTCAATTTAGATTTGACATAAGGAAGACATTTGTTATGATGAAGCTGTTGAGACACTGGACCAGGTTGCCCAGAGAAGTTGGGGGTGCTCCATCATTGGAAGTGTTTAAGGTCAGGTTGGACGAGGCTTTTAGCAATCTGATCTAGTGACAGTTATCCCTGCTCATGGCAGTGGGGTAGGACTAGATGATCTTTAAAGGTCCCTTCCAACCCAAGCCATACGATGATTTGACATGAACAACCCACTCCATGCTCCCCATATAGGAAGAGAAGTTTGGGGGCAAATCGTCTGTTCCTAATAATAGCTAAAATAATTCCTGTAATAGCTCAAGTCACAGACTAACTTCCACAGACTCCCCATTGACTGTATGGGGAGCCTTGATACCTCACTTATAGAGACCTACACTCTGAATACATAATATGGGATGTACTTGCCTTAACATAACGATGTAGTGCTGCTTCAAACACTGATGGCTCCTGATGACAGTCCAGAATCAGAGAATCAGAGAATCATAAAATGGTTTAGGTTGGGAGGAACCTTGAAGATCATCTAGTTCAAATCCCCCTGCCATGGGCAGGGATACCTCCCACTAGACCGGGTTGCCCAAAGACCCATCCAACCCAGCCTTGAACACCTCCAGGGATGGGGCAGTCACAGCTTCTCTGGGCAACCTATTCCAGTGCCTCACCACCCTCAAAGTGAAAAATTTCTTCCTAATATCTAATCTAAATCTCCCCTCTTCCAGTTTAAAGCCATTCCCCTCTCATCCTATCACTACATGCCCTTGTAAAAAGTCCTTCCCCAGCTCCTCTGTAGGCCCCCTTTAGGTACTGGAAGGCCACAATAAGATCTCCTCAGAGCCTTCTCTTCTCCAGGCTGAACAGCCCCAACTCTTTAAGCCTGTCCTCACAGCAGAGGTGTTCCAGCCCTCAGATCATCTTTGTGGACCTCCTCTGGACCTGCTCCAACGTGTCCATGTCTTTCCTACATTGGGGGCTCCATAGCTGGAGGCAACATTGCAGGTGGGGTCTCACCAGAGCAGAGCAGGAGGACAGAATCACCTCCCTAAGAGGTGAAGAGTGCAGGTCTTCAGTAGGTTCTATGTCATCTCTGCCAGCCCTGTGTAGATGCCTTGGACACCCTGGGAACTCCCAAGAAGTGCAAAACCTCCATGTATTTGCAAATGAACCCCATCTCTAAACCTAGGTGGGATAGGTGAGATGCACCACAAACATGGCACCTAAAGTTCTAAAGGGCTAAAGATTTTTCAGGCAGTGATGAAATCTTTCTGTCCTTTGCACAGTGCAAAGGACAGTAGACTATAATTTAGGATTGCAGATCCGGTCATATCAATTTTAGTCATAATAACAATAATAACTACAAGAACTCAGCTGTTCAAGTTCAGCCCTTGAGACACTGTGACCACAGAAATCTAACAGTAAGAAACAACCCCATCTGCTTTCCCATCTGAAATTAGCTGGAAATAGTCTTGTTATCTGTTTGGCCCAAGTATGTCAGCTGAAAACACTTCTTAACATATGCTTTTCAAAATACATTAGCTTTGTTTTACGGGGTTTTTGGCAAAACATTTTTCCATCACAATTTGCAAAGTCATCAAAATCTCAGCCTTCTTGAAGAATGCGCTGATTTCAATTCAATGTTGCTTAAAAAAAACTTTTGCATAATACATTTTAACATTTAGTTTTTAGAGTTATTCCATTTGAAATATATTTTAGGATACATTGTTTATTCTGATTTATTTTATAAGCTTATTTATTATGTTCTCTTTTATTTTACATTTATGTTCATGTTTAATTTTATATTCACTTTTTTATTTTAATTCCATATTCTACACCTTTATCTAGTAAAAATGAAATACTAGAAGTCAAACAAAAATAAATGTTGAAACAGTTCAGTGATATATTCTTATTGACCAAAAACGTGATGCTTTTTTAAACGCATTTGAGAGGCAAAAATGAAAACATAGCATTATATTTCAGATTGCAATGGAAAAAAACAATCAGAACTACTGAACTTCCTGTGAAGCTGAGACCCAATAGCTCTACCATCTCAGCTATACATGCTGATATATTTATTTAATCACCCAAATATAAAAGCTTTTATTTTCTAATACTGACATTGGTGTGCCATTAAAAATTGATTTACAAATATTTTTGCTTTTGTGAATAAACACTGTATTTTGCTGTGGGTTTCTTTGAATTATATCATTATTATGCTTGCATATTTGATGCTGAATGTTTACAGTCACTAGTTTTGAATCCTCTTCAATCCAATTCTAGATACATCCTACTTCTTGTTAGAAGAATTAAAGAGCACAGAGGTACTGCATAAACATAATGTGGCATTTGCTGTTGCTTATCCTCAGGCTGAAAATATTGATTTCCTCACTAAGGGAGAAGCAGCAGAACAATGCAAATTTTGCTAATTGGCTATACACTGCAAATTCAGATGAAGAAATAAAAATCTGTGAACAACCATGCACCGACAATTGCGTGAGATCTTTCCTTTGCCCGTAACTATTCAACAAGTATTTAGTTGACAAATGCATTTGGTGAGAGTCAGGATTCGTGCATCACCAGTGTTGTAACCAAAATACTTGCAGCAAGCCTGCCTCCAATTTATCCTTCTTTATGTTACTGGCTCAGACAAAACCCTTGAAGTACAGTAATCTGCCTCCCTATATCCCAAGGAACAGAGCATTAGGTGGAGATCTGCTTTTGTTTATGATTGCTTTTTAATGTCTTTTCGCTACAGCAGATAGACCTGACGTCATTAAGCCTGTTGTTATTATATCTTGAGAGGATTACTAAACGCATAATTGATATCGGCTTTCATTCTGTTATAGATTTGGAAATTTTGGTGGTGTTTATATAAGCATATTTTCAAAGTATTCTGTGAAACGAGAGAACAAAACTGTCTTACTTCATTCATTACCTTAGTCAATGCTGCTGTGTGCTTTGGTTTGCTTTTGCTTTCCTTCTTCAGATACGGAAAACTGTTTCATGAAACACTAAACTTTATGCAGATATTGAAAAGCCAATAAAGTTGTATGCTGAGAAGAATCAATGCAGAAAGATGTCAAGGAAAGCCACTTCCAGCCAACAGCCATTCCACAGGCTTTCCTGGTCTCATTCCTTTTTCATATGCACAGAAGAATCCTCTTTTATTTTTTTTTTTTTTCCTTCAAATCTCCCTTGAAATGCCCAGTTTCCCAAAAGCTGCTGAGTAGAGGTAGCATCCAGTCATTGCTGCGTCACTACGATGAGGACCTCGGACAGATGTAGATGGAGAGACAACAACTGCAGACATTTCAGAGGAACTTGTGCCAGATTTGCACAGTTCTTTCCATCCAACATGGGCAAGACGTAGCAGGCAGAGCTGGTCCTGACTTACCTCCGTGCCTGCACCACCATTCCCACACCCTGGGGAACAGGACTTCTCTGCTTCAGAGGACGGGCAAGTGAAACAGGTTGGGTGAGAGGGGAGGGAAGGAGGCAGTGGCGCATCCTCAATATGTCTAACGATACATCTGGAGGTGCCTTTTCCACTTCCCCAGCAAAGCCCAGCCCTCCGCTCAAGGGTTTAACTTCTAATGCAAAGCTCGCTGTGAAGGAGGCAGCATGGGGAAGGTCAAATACCACTGCAAAATCCTTCATGTTCTGCTAGGTCTCTCCTTAGAGTCATTTGGAAAGGTGCACCTCTTTGTAATAGGCAAAGAGGAAATGGAGAAAGACAGCAAAAATCACAAAAACAAGCTCCAAACCCTCAAGGCAGGAGGGATATTGCACAGAAACAGCCATGCCCGCTGCAGAAACACCTTTCCACAGCTCGAAGGCTCAGCAAAGGCTGTCTAATGGAAGCAGCAGGGTCTTCCAGCAGCAGCGAGGACAGCTTAACGAAAGGTTATTCGTGTCTCCTCTTTCGATCTCATTTTCCAGCCTGGGGAGTGAACTCCCAAACTTCTTTGACACCTTTCCGCTTCCATTTCTCAAAGCCAAGCTTTTCATGCCGGCTGCTCTTCGCTTCATCTGGTCCACTGGCAATATTTCCCCAGGACCAGATGGAGTCACCTGCCCGCAGTGGGCCAGGAGGAATCCTCACAAAAGGCACTCAGCTGTGTGTTAATTTGTGGGGACTGTTCACGTCGGTCCCAAGCTGGTGCGGGCTGGTGCCCTGAACTGTGAAAGACCAGAAGTATTAATATTGATTTACATCCTACCTCACCTAACAGAGCTGCATATTTGTATTCACCTCAGCATGGTGGAAATGTCTCATGTGCTCTGAATCATACTCAACTATTTTTTCACAGGAGTACTGAGTATGTTTTTAAATTTACCACAGTGATAATTTCCCATTTACTTGGATTTGGTAGGTGGAGGCTGCTCATAAGTGTTTCCATTGCAGAGTATATACATAATGTTTTGCTGGCTCCTACCTCCTTCTTTGCCCGGTTTTCCCTCATCTTTTAGAGTATTTGGATCATGGAGAAACGCAGGCAACCTCTCAGGAGGTGGCCACACTGTCAAGCAACGGAGAGCTCAGTTTACTTTGCAGTCCTGGTCCCTAAGGTGCAATTTAGATGCATTTTCCAAAGGGGATGGATTAGTTAGCCAAGCAAAATCATGGCAACATAGACTCATAGAATCCTTTAGGTTGGAAAAGACCTTTAAGATCATCCAGTCCAACTGTAAAACTAGCACTGCCAAGTCCACCACTAAACCATGACCCCAAGTGCCACTACATGTCTTTTAAATGACATGTAGTGGCACATGGTGACTCAATCACTTCCCTGGGTCACAATGACCACACTGAGGTCCTAACCCAGCACTGACCAAATGGCTACTGATGGAGACAGTCCGTAATACCTTTGGAAGAAAGTGAGAATTCACTTAAATGGTTTGCGTATTGAGTTCTAAATCTTATAATTCAGGGACTTTTCCACTTCCCACCACCTTCTAACAAAGACCCTCGTATCATCCATTCGACGCACGAGACTTTCATTCCCTGAGGGGTGAAGCTAGTGGTAAATCATTTATTTAGCCAGGAGGAGGCTAAGCATTAGAAAATGGTAATAAATCAGCCTGTTATTTAAAATCCGAATGTAATTTCAGACACATGCAGCAGAAAAGGGGAGGAGGGGAGATGGACCATTAGGAAACTTGTATTTTGTTTCCAAGGCAATTGAGCAGCATGTAAAGAGGACCAGCAGGGACAGATATTCAAGGAAGCAGCGTGGTTTCCTGCAGAATGAACTGATGGAAAGCAGCTCCTTGGTGCAGCTGATGGCTCCACCCGTGCTTTTGTGCTGCTTCACTGGTGACATTTCCACTTCCAAATTCACCTCTCCCAGGTAAAGACCCGTACTGCAGCCTCACCCATAATGTCACCTGGGAGCAATCCTTGGGGTATTGCTACTGCAAGTCTTGTTTTGGGAGGAAACTGGTGGGTTGTTTCCTAAGAAGAAAGCCCAGGAGTGCAGCAAGATTTGGGAATATCAAGACTCGGGAGTAAACCAGGGAGCTTGGTTATTTGATGGGGGTCAAAGCCTCATATGAACCCAAGAGATTTACCCATTCGGTCGGCATCTGCACAGACTGGGTCAGGGGTAGGACTCGCAGTATGTTTTTCAGAAAGAGGATCTGCAGGTAGCTGATCCTAGGGTGTGCGTATGAACTGGAGGGGTTCCCCCTGTCCTCACTACCTCAAAGGAAAAAGGTTTTGCTTTGAGAACAAGACCACTATAAAACTTGAACATCTTTACCTTTTTTTTGGTTTGTTTTTTTTTTTTTTTTCCTGTGAGATGTAAAATGAAACCGCTCATATTATTTTTTCTCACAAAATACTTTCTTCTTCCCTGCAAAGGAGAACTGAAGAAGGCCAAGGCTTGAGCAAATTGAAATCTCCAGGTGTTTAACAGTCATTTCAGTTTCTCCACATGGGCCTTTGCATTACTGGGGTTTCTGCAGTCAGGTTGTTCTTTCAATTGGCATCTCTGATCATTTTTATTTCTTGAACAAAAAAACAGTGGAGATGCTCAGCCCTGTATCCAATGGGTGCCGATCAGCAGTGAGATGGGAGAAGGACCTGTCTGGGCAGCCTTTAGGGGGAAAGTCAAGATGACAAACAGCAAAATATTCCTTGAGTATCATTTCTTTTAACATATTCCAATTTTCTAGCCCCACTACTTCTGCATGAACTACTTCCTTATGAGCAAATGAGAAAATGAACAGGAGCTTCTGGTTCACGCATTACCACCAACTAGGGTATAGCTTCTGTGTTCAGCAACTACCCACTCACATGATGTCTGAAGCTGTCTGTATATTATTCCCTTAAGCACCAGGAATGTTCCTATAGATCTAAATTCAGCTCAGAGTTTGCTGTGGTTTGTGCAGCGATTAATGGAAGGTCTGAGCTTATTTCGCGCTGACAGAGTCCTAATCAGTTTACTTGAGGATTCTCTTCTGGGATTAACAACTTCGCAAAAATTGTTACGTCAGATATGGTTCCCAGGGGTACAAATGTCATTTTTGACATGATTAACTGAGGAAAGATGCAATTATAAATAGACATACATGGGGCTGGCAGGAACTAAGAAACTGTGTTGCAAATAGATGCTCAAAGCTTGTTTTTACCCTAACTGACTGACAGTTTCTGTCACTCTTATAAGTACTGTGTTTCTTGGGCATTGCCCATAATTTGGTTGAACTCCTGGGACCAGGTCTTTTGCCAGTGTAAATTAAAATCTGTGCCCAGCTTGCATGGGGAAAGGCCAGTTGATGTCTTCACACCAAAATATTGCATGTTGCATTGCAAATTGCCTGACACTTTAAGCAAAGATGAACTCCAACTTATTCCATTGCTGTTACACCCACTTTCATGTGGTGTGAAGCGCAGCAGATTTGGGGATATTTCATTTTAGAGGACTGAATTTTAATGAGAATATCTGTTAACCTCTAGAGTCCCAGCTGTATCAGACACACTGTAATTCAATACAAACTTATTCTTACAACTATTTGGTCTCCTCAAAGAAAATCCTGCCTATTGAGAAGTCTAAGACGACTGTAATGTCTCCTGCTTTGTTCCTCAAGCACGGTATAAAGGTGTCTTTGTATGCTGCTTGCTGGATAAAACTGTCTCTGGGGATGGGCAATAGATGCTCTGAGCTTTGTAGAGCAGGTGGCCTTTCTCTCACTTCAGTTAACCTGAAAGATCTGCATTTAGTTCAGATCCCTTGCTGGCAGTGCCAGTCAGCCCATGGATCTCAGCAGCCCATGAGCTGAATCAGCCTTTGGAGGTACCCATCTCACAGAATCACAGAATGGTCAGGGTTGGAAGTGACCTCTGGAGCTCACCCAGTCCCATCCCCTGCCAGAGCAGGGGCACCTACAGCAGTTGCACAGGACGGCGTCCAGGAGGGTTTGGAATGGCTCCAGAGTGGGAGAGTCCCCCACCTCTCTGGGCAGCCTGTCCCAGTGCTCTGCCACCCTCACAAGGAAAGAAGTTCCTCCTCATGTTTAGATGGAACTTCCTATGGTCAAGTTTGTGCCTGTTATCTCTTGTCCTGTCACTGGGCACCACTGAAAGAAGACTGTTCCCATCTGTCTGGCACCTTCCCTTTAAGTATTTATAGAATCATAGAATCATAGAATGGTTTAGGTGGAAGGGACCTTGAAGATAATTAAGTTCCAAACCCCCTCCATAGGCAGGGACATCTCCCAATAGACTAGGTTGCCCAAGGCCATGTCCAGCCTGACCTTGAACACCTCCAGGGATGGGGCCTCAACAAACTCTCTGGGCAACCTCTTCCAGTGCCTTACCACCCTCAAAGTGAAAAACTTCTTCCTAATGTTTAATCTAAATCTCCCCTCTCCCAGTTTAAACCCATTCCCCATTGTTCTATCACTACATGCCCACGTAAAAAGTCCTTCCCCAGCTCTCCTGTAGGCCCCCTTTAGGTACTGGAAGGCCGCAATAAGATCTCCCTGGAGCCTTCTCTTCTCCAGGCTGAACAGCCCCAACTCGCTCAGGCTCTCCTCATAGGAGAGGTTCTCCAGCCCTCGGATCATCCTCGTGGCTCTCCTCTGGACATGCTCCAGCAGGTCCATGTCCTTCTTCTGTTGGGGACTCCAGAGCTGGATGCAGTACTCCAGGTGGGGTCTCACAAGAGTGGAGTAGAGGGGCAGAATCCCCTCCCTTGACCTGCTGGCCACACTTCTTTTGATGCAGCCCAGGATATAGTTGGCCTTCTGGGCTGTGATCACACATTGCTGGCTCATGTTGAGCTTCTCATCAATCAGCACCCTCAGGTCCTTCTCCTCAGGGCTGCTCTCCAGCCATTCCCCACCCAGCCTGGATTTGTGCTTGGGATTGCCCCGACCCAGATGTAAGACCTTTCACTTGTCCTTGTTGAACTGCATGAGGTTGGCTTGGGCCCACCTCTGCAGCCTGTCCAGGTTCCTCTGGATGTCATCCCTCCCCTCCATCGTGTCTACCTCGTCAAACAGCTTGGTATCATCGGCAAAGTTGCTGAGGGTACACTCAACCCCACTGTCCATGTCGCCAACAAAGTTGTTGAAAAGTACAAGTCCCAGTACTGACCCCTGAGGAATGCTACTTGTCACTGCTCTCCACGATAATATAATCATTGATATTATAATCATTGATTATAATCACGATATTATAATCTTTGATAAGATCCCCACTCAGTCTTCTTTTCTCCAGACTAAAAAGCCCCAAGGCCCTCAGCCTTTCCTCATCAGAAAGATGCTCCAGTCCCCTTATCATCTTCGTAGCCCTTTGCTGGACCCTCTCCAGCAGTTCCCTGTCCTTCTTGAACCAGGGATCCCAGAACTGGACACAATACTCCAGATGTGGCCTCACCAGGGCAGAGTAGAGGGGGAGGATGACCTCCCTCCACCTGCTGGCCACACTCTTCTTGATGCACCCCAGGATGCCATTGGCCATCTTGCCCACCAGGGCACATTGCTGGCTTATGGGCATCCTGTTGTCCTCTAGGACTCCCAGGTCCCTTTCCACAGAGCTGCTCTCCAGTAGGTCAGCCCCCAACCTGTACTGATGCACAGGGTTATTCCTCCCGAGATGCAGGACCCTACACTTGCCCTTGTTGAATTTCATTAGGTTCCTCTCTGCCCAAATCTCTATCCACTTGCTATGGATGAAAGCTAGATAACCAATTAAAAAAAAAAATATATATATATAGATATACATATATATGGCTAATTTTCAAAGGCTTGAGTTGAATTAGATGTCCCTCACAACACAGAGCAGAAATTGCACTCCGAGACCCTGCGCACCCCTCAGAGCTGGGCTCAGCATGCCATTCAACTACTGTTGCTCATCCAGGGTTTGGATCAGCTGGGATCATGGACCAAAGCCCCACTAGTTCAGCGCATGTCCAGAGTGCTCTCCTACACCCTTCCAAAAGGCTCCATGGAAAGGTTTTGGAGGGAGGATTTCCTATCAACCCATTTCTGGAAGCCCTCTTTGCACCAGAAAATGTCTGCTGTCATACGTTTATGAAAAACACATAGCATAATGGATCTGAGTGTCAGATGAGCCTCTGTGCTCTTCTGCAAACACAAATAATAGCACCTTACACACAGATAAAAGGAAATGTAGGAGTAAAGAAAGCTGTCCAGCCCGTGACTGAGACACAACAATTTCACAGAGCCTTTTTTCTTGATTTTTCACTTCCAGGTCACTTCCTGGACCTTTATGCACATTTTCTTCCATTAGCTTTTGCTTCAGTCACAGAAAAAAAAAATGTACAAAACAAACTCGATGGCCAGGGTGATGCTGTTGAGCAGAGCCTGCCCTGCCAGCTTGCTATTTCTGGCTGGGTCCTTTTAAACTTGTGGATGGCTCTGTAAGCCTTATTTACACTTATTTACTAAACTCCATCTGACAGAGAACACAGCAGCTTTTCTCCCCTCCTCTCCATCGCTCTGCTGAAGGACTCATGCAGGCAGAACCACAGTGCCCACTGAATGGCAGAAAATGTGACAGGAATGGGTGTGAAACCTTGCTGTTAGAGGAACAGAAGAGAAAAAGGAGCAATATTCATTCAGAAATTTTCAGAGACACCTCTATAAGACACCCCTGCAAACTCAAATGAGGACAGCGATGTTTCACACTGGGTGAATACCTTCTTCTGATTTAGGTTTTTTTTTCCTAGAGTGGAGTGTGGTCCATTTAGAGGTGAAACAGACCAGCTGTTTAGCAACACAAAGCAACACAAAAAAAAAAAAAAACAACAAAAAAAAAACAGGGCCAGGCAGCAAAGAGAAATTCTGCATAGAAATGAAATGGCTGGGAAAACCGAAGCAGGTAGGATGTAATTTCTCAGCAGTGTGCAATCACAGCACCTGCAGGAACACCATTAATCCAATAAAAACCACCACCTGCTTTGCTGAACTCAAGAGCACTCTGAGCACTGTGGTGCCTCCCAGGAAATTTGCAGTTAAAATAACATGAAGCTGCGGCACCCCCTGACAGATCCCAGAGTGGTCCCCCCAAACCTTTGGACTTCTCTCTGCAGAGTTCATCACGCATGGCTTGGATGAGCTCCTACAGTATGCTAATCAACAACCTTTTCCATGAGACAAATTCTTCCAACCCATAGCAGAGACCTTACGGCTCTTTCAGCTTTGAGGATAAAATTAAATTAACATTATCCAAGTAAACCCATAGAGAAAGGGTAACACATACCATCACTAAACCGAGAACAGCCATGAAGATCTTCATGGGTTCATCAGCAATTTCCTTACCAAAATTTCTTCAGTCTTTTCTGTTACAGGACACCAACATCTACACACATCTCCCACAAGGGCTTTTGGCCTCCTTGTTATTTCAGGTCGGTATAAATCCAGAGTAAATAGGATTAGGGCAAAGAAAAGTCACAGGGAGAACATTAAAAGTATTTTGAAGAGTTACCATATCACTCAGATTGCTTAAAAGTCAGGCCAAGGAGACCTGCAGAGCACAGAGGTATGTTTTTGATGGGTACCTTTCCACCGTAGACTGCACCGCCTTACCCCAAGAGTGACATTTACACCTCGTGAAAATGTTTGACATATATTTTTGGCTTAGTCAGACCCCTCCCACAAGTCACCTCCAATTAAACATTAATTAGCTGCAACACAGCAGCACTTCTGCTGCTTAGTTAAAAGGACGTGCTCCAGACACTAATGAGATACCTCAGTGTGATTTACAAACACAAATGCACCTCAAAATTCGGCACCGGATGAAAGACAACTGTCGTGCTGCTCATCATGGTTCCAGTTCCCGAAAGACTACCTCCATCAATGATGTAATTACACAGTAATTTGAGGCTAACATACACTTGTTTTTCCCCAGACGTGTTTTTTTTCTTCCTCCTCAAAGTTTTGTCAAGGCAAAATTTAAAGCCTTATCTGGATGTGTTACTGCCCAGTTAGAGGAATCTCTCCAGCCAAGTACGGAGCAAAATGAAGTTTTTGATGCATCAAAATTACCATTGCGGTTTCTCTTTTCTCTCCTCCCTCTTGCCCACCAGTGTGCCAGATCATTGGAATTTCAGACAGAGTTGGTACTTATCTGCATTTAAAAAACATGATTACTTTTGGTGTAAGGGGCTTCGGGAGTTTCAGTGCAGCTTTTGAAATCAGGAAGATGTTCTTACCTTCATAGTACACTGACTTTCAAAGCAAAACAGCGGCTGTTGGATTTTGTAACAACTCCACGGCGCACATTGCAACTCCACAGCACTCATACAAGGATGGGACAGTTCACTATACACTGATATGTCAACCGATGCAGGGAACGCTGAAGGACACTTAAAATTATTCAGCTAGAACATTAAGTTACTGCTATGGTGCCTGGCATGGCTTTTGCCCTCTAGCAACTGCCACCACCGCTTGAAGGTCATTCTTTGCATATGGCGCTTCTTCTAGGAGACCATGTGGCAACAGGACTTGAAGAGTCAGGAGCTTCCTCCGCTCTCCTGGTCTGCAACCACTTGGCTGAGCCATAGGAGTTCAAGCACACATTGCAAGTCCTCTTCCTGGTCAGATCCCCGAGGAGAGCAGACAGTGGATTTAGTTTGAAAACAACGTACAACTTCTTAATAACCAATAACTAATGAAAGGTGCATGGCCAGGGTAATTGTGAAGATACAGAAATCACTGGAATAAATAAATAAAAAGCCCTGTTTTACCGGAAGCATTTCTGTAGTGAAATCAACTGCAAAGAGACGTGAAATGATCTTGCCAGTAATGGAGAGCATTTATCACATTCACAGATTCATGGAGCCATTCTGCACACCTGAGGCTGCTAACAATGTGGGGGACGAGGGGAGTTACACTAAAGGGCAACATATGGCAGTAAATCTGGAGTAGCTGAACACTGTGATAAATTCACAGTAATAATTCAAGATGCTCCTAGAAGAGTTTTGGGGCTGTGCCTCCCTGGTTGCCCTGTAAAGAGGTATAAAAGGTAGATTTTAAAGCATCTTCTTAGCGATTATTTATATGCAAAAAAAGTGAAATTCGGTTTTAACAGCAGATTTCTTGCAGCTAATTATAAAAAGTAGGCATCTCCTGTAAGACAGGCTTCTACAACTGTCAGCAGAGACAGTCACCTCCAGACACCACTTCTCTGAAGCGAGATGACCCATCTCTGGAGGAGCCTTGTTCCGTCCACTGATCACACAGGGAAACTAAGCTGTGTGAGCACCACGAAGCTTGAAAAGGACAGAGTATTTCAATTACAAGATCACGGAAGAGAAAATTGATGTTTTAATTTTTATTTTACTGATTATTTTTACTGGAACTCTGTTTGCCTTATTCCAGCAACCCTCAAAGGCACGCGAGGAAATAATTAAGGCATGATCTCTTTAGCTTGCTAAAATATGGAGCAATAAATGGCTGTTAAGATTGATTAGGGGCTGAAGCAAAGCACAAGCCTGGGGTAGATTTCACCTTGCTATTTCTCAGGATGATGCAAAGAAATTGAAGTCAGGCCTTTTGCAAGCAAATCACATGCCAAATTAGGAAAAATAAGCCCTGTGCACAGCTCCTTTCCTTGTGGTGAGTCTGAATTGCTCTATACTGTTTCTGCTTCATGTTGTGCAGAAGAACTGGACCAAAATCAGTTTCTTTGAATGGATGATCACACTTAAAAGGAAAATATACCTGAAAGCCCAAGGTGAAATACTTATCTACATTGAAATATGTGCTTTTCTGAGCCAGCTAACAGCCTGAAAAAACACTTGTATCTGCCCCAAAGCAGCACCAAAAAGTTGTGGGGATGGGATTGATGCCAGAAATAAATCAAAAGGTTTGAGTGCTAGGTGGAAGTGCAAGCAGGGTCACAAATAACCCATGTACAATGGGGAGGACACGAGGAAGCTTTCAAAGGACAGAAGTGGCTGTCAAACAATGCAGGTGAATCCACTGAAAATAGGAAATCCTTTCCCCAGAAAGGTGCTGCATCTTGCAAAGGAACAAGTAATCCTGCACTGTGCCAAACTGGCCTTTCCTCTTTATCTGTTTTTCCCTTCCCTTCCCTTCCCTTCCCTTCCCTTCCCTTCCCTTCCCTTCCCTTCCCTTCCCTTCCCTTCCCTTCCCTTCCCTTCCCTTCCCTTCCCTTCCCTTCCCTTCCCTTCCCTTCCCTTCCCTTCCCTTCCCTTCCCTTCCCTTCCCTTCCCTTCCCTTCCCTTCCCTTCCCTTCCCTTCCCGTGTTTGTTTTTGTTTTTGTTTGGTTTGTTTTTTGGGGATTTTTTTGTTTGGTTGGTTTTTTTTTTTTTTTTTTTTTTTTTTAAGAGTTTACAAAGTTATTCAATTTTGGGCAATGGTATGTTAATTCAGCAGCTGCCCACCCACATGGCTGAATACCTGCTTACCTGTCTTCTCCTCCCACTCCTGGGTTGGCTCCTGCTGTCCAGCTACCTGCCTGAAGGCAAAAGTATAAATGACAAAGGTCGGGGAGGCTGGCAAGCAAGGACCATCACTTCAGTTTTCCCTGACAGACAAACCATGCAATTGCTGCAAAAATAGGTGTGAGAAATAGTCACATGAAAAATTCAATGTTGAAAAAAACCCTTTATTTATATTTATTTTTTATTTTTGCCTTAGAAAAACATTCCAGCTAAGGTTTTGTCCCATTGCAGTGACCACAGGGATCGATTGCTCCTGTGGACAGAGGTGACTGCAAGACTGGCTGGGATAAAATTTAGAGATATGGGATGCAAGAGTCAAATCAGAACATGGGCATGAGGGTGGCTGTACATTCACAGTCCCATTGCTGATGGTGACCTCTGTGTGTCCCAATCTCCGGGCGCACATGTGTAAAATATCCTGATATGATGATTCCCATTCTGTGATCTTGACCCTGTGTGACCCACAAGCTCATAGTAAGAAGCCTGCAGGACGTGTATGGAAACATAGTGAACAGTGAAGTGTATAGTGTTGTAAACGTAAACTCTGATGGTAAGCCAAGTCGTGCTGCTAAAGCAATATTAATATGTTGTAGAGATCTGCTGGTCTGAAAAGTGATCATGCGGCAAACAATAACAATGTCTTTCCGCCTTCTTGATCCCACACAATGCTAAAATGACTTCTCTTGAAAGATTTTATATTTTTCTTATGGAAGGGATAACATCTAACCCCAGAGAAAGCATCTGCTGTGGACGGTGAATATTCCTCTAATGCCACGTATGGCTTCACATTTCCCTCTCGTATTCTTGCCATGTTTCCCTTCTTATCTGCAGGTCAAGTATTAATATAAAACAATAAAGAGGGAGATAACTTTCTATTGGTCTGGAAAATAAAAGGGGAGCCACAACGTAGAGAGAACAGAGTTGCAACACTCTGTTCAGAAAAAAAAAAAGGGGGACAACACTGTCATGATGCCTTTGAAAGCTCACACAGCAACTACCTGTATCTGGACCTTCTCCTACTGGTTGTTAAAGGAAGAAACTGAAAGGAGTAGGAAGACCCATAGAATAAACTAACTTTGAAAAATAAATGTGTCCCAGATCTGAAAGGATGAAGACAACTACGACAGGGAGGCTCAACTTGAAGCCTTCCTGGAGATTGATGGAAGCAATCTTTTTTAACACGAGGAAAGCACTTGGATTTGATCAGTGGCAACTTAGAGGTCTCCAAACTGAATCAAACTTCTGCTGTTTTCTTGATTTTTACCTCCTCCTCCCCTTTCTGATTCCCATGAGACGCCCACCAGTAGCACAGAAGGGAGATCCCAACCTGCTGCTGGTGTAACTCAGCTTCACCCCATGGGTCTGGGGGGAGCTGACCTGAGTTGTCATCATGAGATTGAGTCGCACAAACTAAATGCAGAGGGGGAGGCTCAGGCAGTCTGAGCTGATGCAATTTACTCCTTGAGATGAGGGAGAAGCCTTGACGAAGGGGATGGAGAGGTTATTTAAACTTGCAACTTTCTATACTCTCCCGCCAGACACATGAGCACTTTGCCTCACTGAATTGCACCATTTAAAAACCCTTTGACTCAGCGGTTTTTCAGTCCATACGGGGTGTAATTTAACATTGACTTCCATTAACTTCAGCAGAGCTACACAAATTGTGCCAGTTGAGGTGTGGCTTTCAATAGACCTTTGGACTCACTAACCCAGGTAGGAAACTACTGCGTACATGAGACCTGCCTTCACTACACTACTGCTCCTCTACCTTTCTTTTATACCACACCATCTCCACCATACTGGAGTCATGCTGGACTCACGCTATGGTGGCAGAGAAAAAAAAAAATCCAGCTCTCCATCTGAAAAAAATAGGATTTGTTTTCTCTCCTGCTTTTCTTCCCCTTGAAGGCCCAACACTATCCTGCTATTCTGGGTGGCTGCCACTGAGTTCGGGATGAAACAAAACCAATTAGGGAATGGGATACATGAGGAAAAGCCAGCCAACCTGCAGAGGATCAGAGAGATCATTTCTCACACAAGTGTCCACAGAAATGAGAAGTAATGAGCTGAGCCCTCTTCAACAGCTTTTCATAATACAAAGCATTGGGCAGCTGGTCAGGTGGAGAAAAGAAAACAACCAACCAACCCTCCTTTTTTTCTTCTTTCCTTTTATTTTTAGCCAGAAAATGTGTTTAGTCCAGAATGAGGAAATCTGTCATGTTGGTCAGATTCTCCTTACCACAGCAACACTCTGGAAAGGACAGCTACTCCAAATGGGTCATTTCTCCCATCAGCCACAGGGTGAGCACAGCGGTGGCTGATTAGCAGCACGGGGTAAAAGCCATACATGACAAGGATGAGGCAAAACCTTGCTCAGAAATGAAGCTGTGGGAGAAATGAAATGAGTTGCTTGCGATTTTCCAGGATCCTCCAGCCATGACCGCAGCAATGAGCACATGAGCTCACAACTCTGTGCTATGTTTATGTTCTACTTGCAACACTGGTCACATCTACATCCTTAGATAGTCGAGATACAGGCTCACAGTTATGTTCAATCCGTCTGTAAGGGTGCCAGGGAGTTAGGATAGAAACATGTCACCTAAATTGACAGTCTACAGAGCAAAGGATGTCCATGCAATAGTGAACTGCACTGGAGATTGTTCTGAACATGTCATGATAACTGAGAGAAGGGTATTCTTTCCCCTCCAACTTCAGTTATTTACCTAGATCACAGGTCATAGAATGGTTAGAGTTGGAAGGGACCTAAAGATCACCTAGTTCCAAGCCCCCTGCCATGGGCAGGGACACCTCCCACTAGACCAGATTGCTCAAAGCCCCATCCAACCTGGCCTTGAACACCTCCAGGGATGGGGCAGCCACAGTTTCTCTGAGCAACCTATTTCAGCGTCTTCAGTGACCTGAGTCAACAGATCTCCACAGTCTCCCTCTGCAGTGGGTGGTGAGAAACTATAGGTGGGTTTCATCTTACCTGTCTTCAGGTGTCTTCCTTCAGGCATCTACCTCTGCACTGGTTTTCTGGCTTCCTATAATAGTGGAGATCCAGTCAACAGAGTCAATAGAGGTAATGCCACAGGTCTGTCCATGCTAGGGTAGAAGCCTACCTTTTTTCAGATAAATCATGCCCCGAACTTGACTCAATAAAGAGAACCTGGGGTGACTTGCTCAGATGGAGACACCTAAATTGCAGATACCCACCCTAAGACAGATGGTTTTTAACGATGGAAGGTTATTTGGAGAATGTGTCTGGCTTGTGTGCGTGCTATCTTTCTGAAGAAGCCTTAGTTCATTCCAATGACTCCAAAAGAGACCTTGGGTGTCCAGTTGGCTGATATATGCTTCCTATTTTGAACACAGGACTGCGCATGCAAACATCAATTTTAAATCAGAGCTCATCCCTCTGACATCTGATCTAACACAGGCCACCAAATACCACTCTAAAAACTTTACTGGGAAAAATTATTACAGTTCTTTCCTTGCACATGGAAATATCTGTACTACCTGAACTGTTAGGTTCTGCCTACAGTGCCTTAAAAGCTTCCAGACTCACAGATCTGATAGGAAATGGTTTTCTTTTTGAAACAAAGCATTATTTTTTATTTATTTTACAAGACATACAATTAATTCCAGCACGACCCAACTACTCCCCACCCAACTGAGTAAGAGAGGAGTAAGTATAATCGTTAAAAGACAACATATGTAAGATCAGCAAAAGAAAACCAGAGGAGAGATCCAATACAAAATTAAACTTTGTGAAATGTGAAGATCTGCCTCACTTGAAAGGATGATTTCAATTTGCAGCCTTTATTTACAAGAACTGCACACTAACGTCCAGCGAGCGACATGTGGACTCACGCTTATGAGCCGCCTGGCAAATACTTATGCACCTCCCACAAAAACCCTCTAATTAAATGTTAATTAAATGCAACACATTAGGCTTCGCAGACACTCTGCTGCTGAGTTATATACATACACTGCAGACACTCTAATGAAATACTCGACTTTGATTTACGAACATGAATGCAGCTAGAGCTGGGTTTCGCGCTGGTATCTAATTTTGCGCAAAACAAAGGAGGCCGCCGTGCCTCTGCTAATGGTTCCAGCTTTTTAATGAATACTTCCCGCGATGATGTAATTACACAGTAACTTACAGGCAGGAAAGTGACACAAGCAGAGAAATGCCTTGAGTGAAGGGAACCTCCTCTCCTGGCAGCGGAAAACGATTTTTGTCGGGTCTCCATCAGCAAACGTCCTTCAGCCACTGCAGTGATCTCATTTCAGTCCTCATTGCTCTTGCTGCCATGGCAAAACACACACTTGTTCTAAAGGGAAAGAAACAGCAGGTATAGCTTGCGTTGTGTCATGCCACTAACAGTCAAGATGATGAAGGGCCACAGGTGAAAATCATCAGGAGAAAATTAGAGGTGTCATACTTCAGGAGTGAACCCATTTATGCAGATGACTCCAGATAGAGCTTCTCAAGGCCATGTTCAGTCATTACATGTATGAAATCATTAGTGCATTATTAACCTCTATTCAGCTTGAAAGTAAGGAAATATACCTAATTCTGGCCCAAGTGTAGGGTAATCTTAAGATTGCCTCCTTTTTATTTTTTATTTTTTCCACTTGACCCCTTTTACTTCCAGTGCAGACACTGGCTGGCAATTTCAGAAAAGAAACACTGAAATAATTCTTTTTATTCCCATCAAGCAATGTGTAGCCTGGTATATGGGACAATTGAAACTCTACAGTATTTATAATATTACCCATTTTCTCCTGGGGTTTTCTGTTGAATTCTCCTTTAGTAACCAGAACGGGAGGTAGAACCTGCAATGCAACTCCTTTTTTTATCAGAACTCCTCAACGATATTCAACATCTAGCACAGACTATGCATCCATGCGGTATACAATCTCACCACAAAATACGCTGGCAAAGGAACCGCCTTTTTGCAGGTTTCACATAAAAAGCCCCCCAAAGTTCTGAGACTTCAGGAAGGTACCCACTTACCAGGGAAGGCTCCGCTTCTCCTTCCCAAGGACTCTTCTTAGTTCTTGTGCAATGACACACCCAGCAAAAATGCAGAGCAAATTGCCCTGTGCCGAATTTGTCAGGCTTTAGACACAGGTATAATGAGCTCAGGCAGAGTTTGTGCTGCTGCACTGCTGTCAGTAACTGGGCTGGTACTTTTAATCTTAGCTGAAGTATATCCACCCTCAACTGTGGCTATTTTATTTTTCAAGTCCAGGCCTCTTTCTCCTTAAAAATATACGGTTTATACCTCAATGTGGAGAAGGGTATTGCTCTCCAAGCAAGCCCAGCAATGCAGACAAGAGAAATTTGAAAATAACAACCCTTCCTGAAGTGGTAGGAGGCTGAAGTCACTCATGTTGGCATGGTACTTTTTTTTTTCCATCTTCCAGGATGGAAGACATGGCTGAAATGCACATTACTGTCTCAGGGACGAAGAGGAGAGATCAGATGAAATAACAATAAGGAAAAGCAAAATAAATTAGTTCCTTACCCCCCACTGAGGGCGGCTGCGGTGATTTTATGAATGTAAGAACTTAATCTTGGCTTCATACGGGCATCGGTGAAAAATGTGTCACTCTTGCATCCCTGTATGTGTATCCTGTCAAAAAGAGCGAGCGTGGGGATATTTAGTGACACATTCTGCAGGAAGGTTTGTGGAACCGACCACGTCTTTCTGGAAGGGGTTCTGTACACCGCAGCTAACTAAAGGACCTGCAAGGTCAGAGACTAACTTGGATGTAGTCCTAGAAAACCACCCAGGCGCACTAAATAAAACAGAAGCCAGTAAGCATCTGGGGAGAGGTGATCTTAATGAATTCAGATCAGAGGTGTCGCCAGCAGAAGGCTCAAGCAGCAAAGCTTGGAACATAAGACCATAGGAAGCTTTACCTTAAACAGAGGTCCTTACCTGCGAGGAAATATATGGAAAACAACTAATTATTCCAGCCTTTCCATAATGCTAAGTGGAAGGGAAGTAGTTTTCCTTGAGAAGTCCCCCCCAAAACCAACAAAAGATGCTCTTGTATGAAGAAAGCAGAAAAATGCAAACTGGTAAATGTTGTGTTGGTGATACTGTAACAAAGCCTTTCTGAACATTCAGACAGTTTACTGGTTAGCATGGAGCTGTGAGCCCATAGCTCACAAGCTGTACCTAGCCTGCAAGACATAAGACCACTCTATACCAATGTAAAGAAACTCTTTTTAAGTTATTAGATGGCCTATTGTAGGCATCTCCTCCAGGATGAGAAGGTTCACACCAAGCAGTGCCTTGGCACTGTGTTCAGAGGGCAGAACAATGCCACCTTTGGTCTCTGCAAACAACCTACTTGCTTTGTGGCAAGACTGAAGGCAATTTAAAAGATTGGGATTCTTCAAGGGACACCATACACAAGTTTTGCCTCCAAAAGAAATATGTTGGGGGTTTTTTTTGTTGTTTTGTTTTTGTTTTGTTTTGTTTTTTTTTCCTCTAAAGACATCTTAATTAGCTATAATCAGCCAGGAGTAGAGCATACCATTGAATTCAACTCATGAGCTCCACATACCATTTACCAAATTTCTCTGGTTATTAGCGAATTGAGAAAGTTCTTTTCTCGTGCTAGCCTTTATGGGTTAAACCCTTCCCCAGCCACAGGAACTGAAAATGTTGAATGAAGGACCCATTGTCAATCTAAAACCTATTACTAATCCAGAAGTCATCCCTGTTTCAAAATATTCCTTGATTTCTGAGACTTATGGCCTGAATATTAAGCAATCCCATGAAGTCAAGGTGCCATTTTTCCCTTCAAATGGTTAGTTCTTCTTTCTTTCTCTAAATTAAATTACTTCTTTGATTTTATTTTTTTCCCCTCCAAAAGCATTATAATACATTGCTTGATCACAAAGTGCTTAAAAGACGTATGTATCAGATTTCACTTAAACAGATTTCCAGACAGGAAAACAGAATCAATGGCTTTAAAAACTGACTGGTCCACCTGCTGCTCAGACTGATCTACTACCAGGATGGGGAGAACTGAAAGAAGAAATAAAGGGTGAGAGCATCTAAGTTAATTACAGTGAAATCATTTTCTGAATGCCTATTTCATGGAAAAAGCTTGAACTGGAATATGTGCTCTGTTAGACACCGGAGGAGAACAGGAGAGAAACCATACTTTGGTCCCTACAATAGCCAGGACCATTCTCCCAGAGGAACCACTAATTATGCTACTCTTCTTTACCTGGAAGCCCATCCATTTTCACCCAAGCTTGTGAGAATTTAATATTTTCCTTCTGTCAGATTTCACTTAAATTAGCAAATGGACTCAAAAGTCATGGGAAGAGAACAACTGATAGGGTATGCAGTCTCAGCTAAGCCTAGATGAGCAGAACCCATCAGTGCTGAGTTATGACACCCAGAGCTGCAGAGGCTGCCAAGACAAGAAAGAAGCACTGAGATGAAGCTCATATTTGGGAGGGAAAAATCAAAACAGAAATATCTGTGTAAGTAGGCTGAGGTGCAGGGGAAAGATATAGTAGGAGGTAAGTTTGCAGAAGACACAACACTGGGAAGAGCGTCTGATACACCAGAGTCATGCTGCCACCCAGACAGACGTTGACAGGCTGGAAAAATCACAGGAACCTCATGACATTCATAGAATTATAGAATCATAGAATCATTTAGGTTGGAAAAGATCTTTAAGATCATCGAGTCCAACCATTAACAACACTGCCAAGTTCACCACAAGAAAGGGAAGTGCAAAGTCCTGCACCTGGGGAGGAACAACCCCGTGCACTGATATATGCTGGGGATCACCCAGATGGAAAGAAGCTCAGCAGAAAACAACCTGAAGGTCCTGGTGGACATGAATTTGAACATGAGCCAGCAATGTACCCTTGCAGCAAAGGTGGCGAGTGGTATCCTCAGCTCCATTAGAAAAATGGATTACCAGCAGGTCGAGGGAGGTGATCCTTCCTGCCTAATCAGAGCTGGTGAAGCCACACCTGGAGTGCTGTGTCCAGTTCTGGGCTCCTCAGTACAAGGGAGATATGGACATACAAGAAAGAGTACAGCAAAAGGCCACAAAGACGATGAAGGGACTGGAGCATCTCTGCTATCAGAAAAAGCTGAGAGAGCTGGGACTGTTCAGCCTGGAGAAGGGAAAGATCAGGGGGGAACTTACTACTGCATATAAATACCTGAAGGGAGGGAGCAAAGAAGATGGAACCAGGCTCTTTTCAGTAGTGCCCAGTGACAGGATGAGAGGCAATGGGCACAAACTGGAAAACAAGAGGTTCCCTCTGAACATCAGGAAATGCTTTTTTATTGATCACTGGCACAGACTGATCAGGGAGGTTGTGGAGTCTCCATTCTTACAAATATACGAAAGCCACCTGGACATGGTCTGGGCAACTGGCTCTAGGTGGCCCTGCTTGAGCAGGGGGGGGTGGAGCAGGTGACCTCCAGAGTGTCCCTTCCCACCTCAGACATTCTGGAAGTCTGTGATTCTGTAAAGAGGAAGCCAGAGATTAGATTCTGAACAGACTGATTGGCTGGAGAATTAAAAACCCTGCCAGCTGCAAAGAGTGGAGAAAGTCTAGGAAAATAGACTAGTTGGTGGTAATGCTATTGCAGTAACCCAAACAGGAGGCGACTGGAGCATGGACTGAAGTCTGGACTGTGGAGGATAGTGATTTCCTATGAAAAGGCTTGGGAACTAAAGGAAAAGAGAGAAAAGTCTTTCCAACAGCGGTGAAAGGAGGTGGTCAGTGAGCAGGAAAATGGCCACATTGATTTTTAGAGAGAGGAAGAGATAGAGGAGATGATTCGTAACAGTAAAGCCAGTGTTACACAGCTCTGTGAAGTGTTTAGATAACGCCGGGCAATGGACTCTGTATCCCTTTCACTGTTATGCATGTGTCTGGAAAGAAAGTCACTCTGAGGGGGGAAAAAATGTGTTCCCAGGAAACACGAGGGAGCAGAAGTTAATTTTTGGGATGGCAATAACATGGTACTTCATCAGGATGCACAGCACAACTATTAAAAATAAAACCAACAAACTACAATCCAACAAAACACCGAAGAGGGAGATGTATCATCAGGACAAGAGAGACATGGGAATTTTTGTGGGTGTTAAAATTGCCTTTTTTCCATTTTAAGGGAGTAACCAGTGGTCGGCTCTAAGAATAACACACTGAATCTTTCATGTTGTCCACAACCATCTATGGCCAGCAGCTGGGTGCGCTGTGACCAATTTAATAACAGACGTGTCAGCTACCTGCAGACAACCTGTGATTAGGCTTGCCTTCATCACACCTACCTAGGAAGTGGACACCCACTAAGCTAGCTGGTCTTGGCTCCTTCCTTGTTCAACAGAACAAGATCAGCACCTATAGAGGTGATTCATCTGCCTCTCTGATCCCCCTCCCATTCACAATGGGATGAATCACCCTACGGAGGTATCATTCAACCTCTACTTGGCGTTAAGATTACCTACTTGACTGTCTTAACAAATGGTATAACTCTTAGTTGGCTAAATGTATAAATCTAGCCTAGGTGATGGCTTGGTTGCTGCAATGGTTTTTCTCCACCTGGGGCATGAGTTTTCTGGGTTTATGAGATGGGGATTACCCCATCATAGCACTAACCCAGGTGGCAGGAGCAGACTTCAATCCAAATGGAACCCCATCCCAACAAGAAGAGCGCTACTTTCTCAAACTCCAGCTTATAGCTCAGATCTCTTGATATTGCCCAAAATATCATTTAGAGCTACAGGAAAGAAAAAGCCGTCAACTTTTTGACAGTCAGAGCCAACGGGTTGCTTGTTTTTCCTGTGGTCATTGGTGTGTGCCATGTGGTTATCAAATTTTGGGGAATGAGAGGAGACGCAGAAGGCTTCAGAGACTCATCTTCACTGTAATTTGCAGATATTCTGCATGAGTAATTTCCATGCAAATGACCTAGAGGAAAATATTAATAATATGATAATGAATCATTTGCATACCCTGCTGAGTATGTGGTCAGTTCAAACAAGAGACTTTGTCCAGACCTCTTTGTCAGCAAACAGAGAAGCAGAACAAGGTCTGTGAGTAACACTTACATTGAAAATCCCAGCTGATAGCTGAAAACATTGGCAAAAAGCTTGACTTTTTTGCAAGATTTCTTGAATACCAGATCACAATGAGAGGCAATGGGACTTGGGCACTGTAAAAATTTTACTCAGCTTTCAAAGCTTAATTTCATTCTATTTTCACCTTTCCTCTCCTGATGATTTCTGTAGCATTTCCTAAACAAAAGAAAAAGCAGATTCCCTAAATTTGTGAATATGAACATGACAAATACATTCCAGCCGTGCTTTCCTTAAAAGTCGCTAAAATCTGATCTTAATTTTTTAGCATCAGTTACATATAACAGAGCAAAACACCAGCCCAGCCCTGCCCATACAATTTTAGGCATTTTAACTGTGCTGCATCCCTCCCTGCAACAGATCTACAACAATTTCTTCCAGCTAATTTAGAAACTTTTGGAAATTCCATCCAAAGTTGAAAAAAATCTGTGCTGTAGACTTATAATTTTCTTCGTCCTTCTTGGTATAACTTTCCCTGTGGTGATTACATTTATTATGGGCATAGAAAGGACAGTCTCAAACATGAAATATGTGCTTTGTACGCTAAAAGGGCTAATTTCTCAAAGCTGAGAAAAATTTTGAGAGAAATTGACATAAGTGTAGACAGGAAATTGTGAAAGAAAATTGAGAGTCTTTTAGGAATAATTTATTAGATGGCCAAAAGCCAAGCATCCACAATCAAGGCAGAGGATAACTTTGACTGAAAAGCCATTATAATTTTCTGACAAAGTGAAAACATCAAGTAGGAATATCTATATATAGGGAAGTAATCTCTCTGTCTGTGTGCATTTATTGTGTCTAATTGCTTCCTTACTTCTTCTGTGTATACATCTATTTTTTTTCATGTAAATGAAAACATGTGCATTTATGTATTTTTCATAGAATCATAGTATGTTTTGGGTTGGAGGGGCCTTTAAAGATCATCTAGTCCGATCCCCATGACATGGGCAGGGAGAGTTTTCACTAGACCAGGTTGCTCAAAGCCCCATCCAACCTGGCTTTGAACTCTTCCCATGATGGGACATCCACAACTTCTCTGGGTAATGTTGTCCAGTGTCTCATCAGATTCATCATGAAAAATGTCTTCCTTATGTCAAATCTAAATCTACCCTTTTGCAGTTTAAAACCTTTACCCTTTTGTCCTGTCACTACAGGCCTTGGTAAAAAGTCTCCCAACATCTTTCTTAGAAGCCTCCTTTAAGTACTGAAAGGGCACAATAAGGTGTCCCCAGAGCCTTCTCTTCTCCATGCTGAACAACCCCAACTCGCTCAGCCTGTCTTCATAGGAGAGGTGCTCCACCCCCTGAGCATTATTGTGGCCCTTCTCTGGAACTGCTCTAACAGGTCCATGTCCTTCCTGTGTTGGAGACCTCAGAGCTGGATGCAGTACTCCAGGTGGTGTCTCACGAGAATGGAGTACATGGGCAGAATCACCTCCCTCAACCTGTTGGCCACACTTCTTTTGATGCAGCCCTACTTACAATTGGCTTTCTGGGCTGCGAGTGCACATTGCTGACTCATGTCCAAATTTTCATCCCCCAGTATCTCCAAGTCTTTCTCCACAGTGCTGCTCTCAATCCATTCATAGCCTAGTCTGCATTGACATCAGGGATTGCGCTGACCCAGGTGCAGGACCTTGCACTAGGAATTCTTATTTACTCTTTTTTTTAATTACTTTACTTGGCCTTTATTTATTCATAAATCCCAGGTCACAGAGGGCAGAAACAGAAAAAGACAATTAAAGTCTTCAGAAAGAAAAAATAAGGTGGGGAAATCCCAAACTGGCAGGAAGGGAGGTTTTTAAATATACCAGAATAAGAAAAAAGTCAAGAATGCCAAAGACCAAAAATCTAACCATCTCCAACTAATGGCATTATAGAAGAAGATTAAGCATTGAATAAACATTTCTGTTCTATATTAGGAGATCTCAACACTTGTTGAGGTTTTCAGCCTTGGTAATGTTTTCATACACCTTGGAATCCCAGAGACGTTTCAGAAGGCTCAGTAAGAGTTATAGCTACTCTCACACCGTAAAAGGGCAAACCTGAAATCATAGACCACTTAACCTGACATCAATCCCAAACACAACATTGAAATATAGCTGTTGGTTTGTAAAGAACAGAAGGACAGGTATATAACTAGTGTCAGTCAAGAAGGTTTTGTGGGAAAGAAGCACTGCATAAAACTCAGCCTGATTTCATTCTTTCAGGGTGTTTGCTAAAAGTTATTTGGGAGGAAATACAGACATCTTTAAGGAAATTGGCTTAGTGATCACAGAATCCGAGTGATTGAACTCGGAAAAGACCCCTTGAGATCATCTACTCCAACCACCCACTCAAGTAGGGTCAGCTAGAGCAGGTTGCCCTGGACCATTTCCCATCAAGTTTTTAACACCTCTGTGGATGAAGACTCAAGTGATGGATGACATTGACATTAAAAACCAGACCCAAACAGTATCATTACCATTTTAAATGGATTATAAGACAACTGACTGACAGGCAGTGGGAAATCATTGGTTGAGAGATCTGCTTCCAACAAGATTCTGCAGGGGTTGTTTAGACCTCTACTGATCTCGTATTTTCATCAGCAGTGTGAAAAAAAAAATATGTAAAATTAATTATGATCAATTTTGCAGACGACCGTAAGTTGGGAAACAGCGACGAGTGATGAGGCTGGAGCAGTCCTAGAGGGTAGCCTGGACCTGTCAGTCAGCTGTGCCCATTCCGGTAATATGCAGCTGCATCCAACCGAACGCCAAGAACAAGGAGCACGGGCCATGCTTACAGAATGGAAAGTGGCTTTCTAGCTCACAGGGGCTGCAAGCAGGGTTTTGGGAGCTGAGTGGCATTCAGCCGTGACCTCCTAACACACTGTTGTGGCAAAGAGCAGCCTTCGGCTGGATGACCAAGGGAGAAGTGAGTGGGAGAGAAAAGCAACGCTCTATTTACAGACAGAGCTGGGCAATCTGCTACTGCCGAACTTGCGTCACTTTGTTGTCCATCCTTTTCAAAAGGTCACTGGAGGTTCTGGAACATACTGCATTATAAGTTAAGACGCAGAGGAAGATTTCTTATTAAATGAGACATAAAGAGGTCGTGCTGTTTATCAAAAAAATGCAATGCCAAGGTAATGGCATAGACGTACCTGCATCAGAGGAAATTGTGGGTGCTCAAGTTTCTTTAATCTAGCAGAGAAAGGCAAAACAAAGACCAAAAGCAGAAAGCTGAAGGCAGAGAAATCCAAATTAGAGGAAAGGCGCGCGTTATTAATGGTGATTAATCGCTGAAACAAACTATCCAGGGAAGAAGCAGAATCTCATCTCCTGATGTTGTGGGAGCAAATGTGTTTGCTTTCTCAGGCAGGATGCTTTCAGTAAACATATGCTATTGGTCTTGCTACAGGAGGAGCCAGTAGAATTTAAGAAAGAGTTCAAAAAATGGAACCTAATGACCCCTGTTCTCTTATCTTTTCTTCTAAGGCTTGCATGAGTCTATGAATCTTTACCTAATTAACTATACTCAGTCATTACAGAGATAATGAGAACATCCTGGTTACATCAGGATCAAGATGCATTTGCATAAGACACCTCCAGACAAGCACAAAAGTCTTCCAGACAAAAATTGGGTATGAATAGACAAGTGAAGGGGGAAAAAAAATCTTTTTTCTATGTCCTATTGATTTTTATTCCCATTTTGTCTCAGGGAGTTTGTCCTGACCTGGACACCTTTGATCTGAGATGCTGTATGTTTCCACACCTGTCATGTTGCTTGCAAACCCTTTAAAAAATTGATATCCACTCAAATGTATGTTAGATCTCCTCAGCTTGCTGTTTATTGCAGATGTTGAATCCAATGTCTGATTTCTTTTTCAGTCTGCGTGCTCAACAATTCTTTGAAATGTCACTTTGAAGATGTCCCAGATGGTCACCCAAAGGTAGTGGATACGTTCAGATGAGTAGGTGAAGAGAATCATATGTAGTTATTTTTGATAGCAGCACAAATATTAAGGGCTGTCACATAATATCTGTGCATGATTTGGTTTATGTTAACACGATCTCAGAAAAAAAAGAAGCTAAAAATTATAGCAGCATTATTATTATTATGACATTATTAAATAATGCCAAAATTAGCATTTTAAGCCTCTTTCTTCCCTTAACTAGCTAATCCCCACCCAGAATATTGCCCTGTAACAATATATAATGCTAAGTCTGGCAGGCTGAGAACAGAATGACTCTGGAGGTTGGAGCATTAATTAAGAGCAACTGGATTCTCATTTGTTCTATTCCCATTCATCAACACAGCTTAGGTGCTTGCTTTCTGATTTGGTTTCTGCTGTTTCCCTCAATTTCTTTGGCTCGTTAGTAGAGCATCCAGGATTCCTAGGCAGTTTCCCACCTAAATACTAGCCAGGCCTTGAACGGGTTCGTTTCCAAGAACAGATGAAAGCAGCACAGCCGTTCCAAAATGGGCATAGGCCAAAACACTCAATGCTCACCGCCAACTGCTCACGAACTGTCTACAAACCAAGAGTTATTGGCAGGCAGCGTATGGCAAATATGTTGCTCTTCAGAAAACTGCGATCTCTTTGTGGGCCACTTCTAAGTAGATAAACGGACCAAATGGTTTGTTATGAATTATAGACGCCATTTCTATATGTCACCAGATGTGTTTCAGTGTAAAATCACCAGCCCATAATGATTAGTTAGCAAGCTGGAAATGAGGAGAGCTTGGACAGGCATTTTCAGCTAGCTGGTTCTTAAACCTTGCCAAGCTAAATCAAATTATGCCCAGATATCAAACTGTGCCTAATAAACACCAGTGCTGATAATGAGCACCTGTATTTTTCACTGGTATATCTCAGTGTTGCAACAAAGATTCATTGGGAAGAGTAATTATTGCGAGCGTGCGTGACGCTGACCATTGCAATTGCTCTGGAAATTGCTGGCCACCCTAAAGCCATTGATAGCAAGTCAGATGAGGAAGACCATGGCAAAAGGTGCCATTGGACTCCTATCGCCCCTTGCCTTGCTCAGAGGGTGCCCTCACTCCTATTTGTAGACTTCAGGATGAAGACTCCAAAAAATTTCCACCCTTTTGTCTATTGTCAGCTTTACATTATCACAGTAAGTTTTGGCAGATTTCTTCTACCTTCATTCCCTGTATTTCATTTTGGACCAAATTTTAGCCCTTCACTCTTGAATTCAGTGAAGTATCTTCCAATTTAGAAATATGGACAAACAGTCATCACATAAGCCGTAAGCTCCTGTCAGCCTCTTCATGTAGTTGTATCTCTATAGCAAAAAAAGAGTTCAGAAAAGCCTTACCTTAGAGGGGACACAAGTTCAAGCAAGATCGTGCATACTAGATCTGTACAGAAGATATCTTTAATGAGAACAATTTTCCTGAAAAGCAGAGAGGCCATAAGAAACCTTGAAGTAATTAGAAAACTGGAATCATAGATTCATAGAATAGTTTGGGTTGGAAGGGGCCTTTAAAGGTCCTCTAGTCCAACCCGCTGCCTGCAATGAACAGGGACATCTTCATCTAGATCAGTTTGCTCAGAGCCCCATCCAACCTGACCTGGAATGGAAAAGAGGGATCTCTCCTTCCAACAGCCCAGAAAGTTATGTTGATCTGTTAGGGCTCCCCAAAGCAGCAACAACAGGTTACCAGGAAGATCCCCCACCATTTCAGTCGGTATCTCAACAAGAAACACTTCTGGTCCTTAGCTGGGTGGAGATCCACAGTGTTCTTGGAAAGGACTGTGCTCCCACCATTGGTGGATGACCTCCAGTCCCAGGAGTATCGTGTACTACCTTGGCAGTTCAATGTGGGGAGCACTGGGGAACTCAATCCTTGCAAAACCAACTGTACAAAAGGCAAAAATATTTAAAAAAGAAAACAAAACCCAGCATTCACTCTCTCTCGTGCCATACTTTCTGTTGGAATAGCAGGTTGATTGATGCTGGGGTGTTCACCCAGGCTGGAAGGTGAACTTTGTCTTCATGCTTACATAGCCTGATTTTAATTTAAGGTTTCTCTTCCTCCCTTGTGGGTTCCTCTCCCTGCCCTGCTCTGTAAGTTCACTGGATTTTATGAGTTATGCTAATCAGTCTGCTGCATCTGTGCTAATTCATCATCTAGGCTGGAGTGGATGGATGAAGCTGGACGGCTGTGCTCCTCACTTTGTACCCCACAGCCTCCAGCAGTCTGGATGAAGAGGGTGGTGGTTAGGGCTAGACATGCTGGGCAGAGGTGAGGAGGGACTACTTGGCAGAATAGAAAGGGCAAAGGAATGCCCATTTCTCTCCATCGTCTTGGAAGTGGATGTCCTCTCTCCGTGCAACTTTTCCTCAAGACACAACAGTACTCCTGAAGTCCAATTTGAAGATGGGGTGCTGGGGAGCTACCGAGAGCAGCATCAGTGTCAATAAGCTGTCAGGAACTAGCCTTATTCATCATAATTATTGGGTAACTGCCAAGGACCCTACAGTAATTCGGCTGAGTTTCTTCTCTGCTAAATGAGTTTACAGTGATGAATAGTGTTTTCTGGGTAATTTAATAATATTAATGGGTTCTCATTAGGTTGGCATTCATTTACATTCTTGAAGGTGTATCCCCTGCTGGCAGTCTTTGGAAAGACTGGGGTGGACAGGAAAACCAATATCCTAATTCATTCACAGACCTAAATACTTCCAATAAGGTAAAGGTTTTAAAGCACTTTATTGGTTCAGTTTATTTAATTTACATTGCTCTTTGTGTACTGTGATTTTATTTCCTACACAGGCAGTAAACCCAATATTGTTTAGTCGAAAGTGCCCTCAAGAAAGACGATATTGGAGTTAGAAATAGATATCAAAATGACTAGAATTATTATTATTATTATCATCCAAGCATCAGATGATGGAAATGCAATAATTCACTCAAAATAAATCCGTCTTCTACCAGAGCACAAGTAACCTATCTGTATGAGATAAGCAGCACCGATAGCACTGGTAGCTGCCATCTCAGTCAACGCTCCAGCTATCGAAAAGTCGACTGGCAGAAAGGAGGTATTCATACTGATTGTTTTGATCTCTCTGAACAAGATCCTCTTTTTTATTTTCATTAAATTATATATTTCCCTGTGTGAAACCCCCTCTGTCTTTTTCACCTCACAGGACACGTGAAGGTATGAATCATCGTATGACATTATCAATAGGAATAACAGTATTGGGGCAAAGAATCGTTCAAAAAATGAAGGTGCTACCATGAGCCAAGATCCACAGTGCCAAAATGAAGGAGAAACTTAAACTAAAACTTATTTTCAAAAAGAAAGACCTCAAAATATATTTCTGTGCTTCATGTCCTCACTGGCCTCTTGGGTGAAGGTAGCCAGATCATAACATTGAGTTCAACTTGATTTTCTGCACACATGAGAATCTTCTGCAGAATTATCCTTTGGAGATTAGTGCAGAAGATACCAGCTTTCATCCACGTGCTCTCTGATGCTCTCCATATTTAATTTTTTTCCAAATTTTCCTGTTCACATAATTTCTCGATACCTTTTAAGAAAACTCTTACTCTTAGAAGCTCTTACTATAGGAAATTGGAAAATTCCTGCTTTTACAAGGAAACCCTTCTTTTCAGTAAATATTTATTTCTCCTTTGGGAAAAAAAATCTTAATAAAATTTGAAATTTCAACTTTTTTGACTTTTTAATTTTTTTGTTGTTGTTGCAAGGTGCTGAATATAATTTCGGATGGGGAAGACTTCAGCAAGCTATTTCTGTGTTGGAATGTAAAAAAAGAGTATAGACAAAAGAAGGGCTATTTTTAAGAAAATACGTTATTCAATAAAAATACTGCCACATTTTTCATCACAAATTTCAAATAGAATTCTTTTTACGCCAGTTGCAGTTTACCTCTAATACCAGAATAAAATCACTATCATGCTAAAAACCTCCACATCCTCAGAGCTCATATTTCATGCCATTTTTGCACCAGAAGAGTGAATAATTCAGCAGATTGGAGTAATGAATCATTTTCTCATCCCAAGGTGGCTGCTGCTCACGATGATTAATACTGATTTATTTATTACTCATGACAGTCTCAACCAGGTCAGGGCCTCACTATGTGACATACTGTATGGGATACACTGAATAAACAGTTCCTGCCCCAAAGAGCTTGCAGTGTAAGTTTTTGTTCTTTGGGTCCTCGACAATGGATAATACCTATGCCCCTAGTGAGCAGCCAACCTTTACTCACACCAACCATGGAGAGTAGGATAGAATAGAATAGAATAGAATAGAATAGAATAGAATAGAATAGAATAGAATAGAATAGAAAATTGGTGATGGGTGGAGGGGAGAAGATAATCTTGTTGCATAGGCACCTTGCCAGTTTATCCTAAATTTCATAAACACCAGATATTTTTTTTTCAGCAAAAACTTATTTTTTTTTCAGCAGCCTCACCTCATGTCACCTTATAAAAACTGGATGATGAGATGTTTTGTGCAAAGAATGATCCCGGAAAGATGCATTTGCAGGCTTCCTGACAGTATTGTTAGGAGCTGCGGTTACATTATTCAGCTACCCATGCCTGGATGTGTTTAGGCATTTTGACGGGCTGAAGTCCCTGGACAACAAGGAACATGGTTGAAACACAGGCTATGTGCAATCCTATTTCTCTGCATTTATTAATCCTTTTAAAGAAAGATCAGTGTGTTTTCAATATACAAGTCCACCAATGCACACAAATGCCACCAAATACATCACGGTCTCTTTGCAAAGATAACAGTTTGCATCCAGAAAGAGAGGCGAGCACTGGACAACTGTGAGACCATCAGAACCACTGCACCTTCTCAAAATAGCACAATGGACTGCACTTTCCAACAGTGGCCACTTTAGGAATAGCAAAAAACAAACAACAAAACAAACAAACAAACAAAAAAACAAACAAACAAACAAATAAAAAACTCCCAACAGTCATCTATTTTCTTCTAAGTGGAAAATATGGCTTAGGAGCTTATATATTCCCACAAACACTGAAGAAGCTTGCTATTATATTTTGAGACCCCACCTGCAGTACTGCGTCCAGCTCTGGAGCCCTCAACATAGGAAAGATATGGACCTCTTGGAGTGGGTCCAGAGGAGGGCCATCAAAATGATCAGAGGGCTGGAGCACCTCTGGGGTGAGGTCAGGCTGAGAGAGCTGGGGTTGTTCAGCCTGGAGAAGAGAAGGCTCTGGGGAGATCTCATTGCAGCCTTCCAGTATCTGAAGGGCGCCTACAGGAGAGCTGGGGAAGGACTTTTTACAAGGGCATGTAGGGATAGGACGAGAGGGAATGGCTTCAAACTGGAAGAAGGTAGATTTAGATTAGACATTGGGAAGAAATCTTTCACTCACCCAAACTCACACATGACATCTGTTAGTGCTGTACTGAGTGGTGGGGGATGCTCTTTTACCCAGAGTCCCATCCTCCTGCCTTTGTTGACAGGTACTTTTATCTAGTCATCTTTAGGGAGTGGGGGGTGGGGGTAGAAAAACCTCACCTAAGTACAAATTAGCAGCATTTACCCACAATCCTCTTTCTCATCCCTGTCACTCCAAAACAAGGAATGGGATTTCCTTTCAGGAATCCTTTGCAATTTTTTCTCTGAAGGAGAATATTATTTTAAGGGAGCCCAACTCACACATACTCTGCTCACATGTAAGTGAAGCAGTATCTGCAGACTGGGATCAAAACTAACCTCTAAAATAAGATGGGTTAGGTGTGGAATGAAGTCCTCTTGTCTGGGGGGGATGCCCCTGTAAAGGCATCACCTTGGAGGAGAAAGAAAACTTTATCATTCAAGAATATCTGTCCAAAAATATTCAGGAACCGTAACTACAGGGCTACACCAGTGATGCATTGATAGCGGCAGAGTGTGTCTCCTCCACTGTTTCCTGCTCAAACAACCATCATTCATCATGCTGTCCTACACTAGGGAGGGACAATTCAGCACCGCAAATGCCTCTAGTCAGTGATTACAATAACAAGGATATTATTTCCCAAAGAAAGTAATTTCAGCCCGCATTTTCTGCCAGCGAGCCCAAATAGTAGTTGTGTCAATTTATCCTGGTCAATAATTTCTCCTTAAAAAGCAAACGCTGTTCCAACTTCATGTTCATAATCTAAACTTGGTGTGTCCTGTATCTTTAGGGAATGGATAAATCTGGGACTGTCAATTTGTTGTTCTTTAGCTCATCTGTCTCCTTTCTGCACTATTTACTACTACAGGGTCAGATAGTTTCTAAGATTGTCTTCCTTCTCAGTTTCTAGACTCTGATCTTTATTTTTTTTTTTTTTTTTTTTTTTGTGGAGGGTCCCTAGACCCCTTCTCACCAATTTTGTCTGCAAAACCTTCATCTACAGACAAATGTTCAACACCCATCTTTATGCGAGGGCACCATAAAAATACTCCTCTTTGTCAGCTACATTCCAAATGGATATCTCACCCTTTCTCTTTGACATCAACCCATAAATGTCTCATTGTCTGCTCAAATTAGGCTAATTTCATTTTTTTTTTCCCCAGGAGTTCCTCCCTTTCCTGTACGCTTCAGCTGAAGACTCCAAACACCAGCAAACTAACACGATATTTCCTATTGTCTCCTTCCTCAATGTCTGTGGAAAACACCATTTTCTCAACTGTCATGTAGACCCTGAATGTCTATCACAGCTTCAGACTAGATCTGTCTCTGATCCACCCACCCAAGGCGTGCCTTGGACTTGCAGATTCACCTTCAATAACAACTGTACAATCTCACCTTTTTGGCCCCTGCTGCTAAACCAGTGGGCCAAGGTCTCTCACATCTTCCCCAGGGCAGGCATTTATCTGTGCTTCTGTCACATATAACATTGTGAAAGTCACCTTCTCAGGCTATTTTAACACATCTCTATTGACTCCACCACTTCTTCTTCCCTGTACATAAAACACAGTGTGCAGCGTGTTAAACAGTGTCCCGTTCCTCACCTCCCCAATCTTCTGCTATCATCTCTTTGGCAAGGTGCAATCCTGCTTCCCTCATGGACAAGATTCCTCCCTACCCAGTAGCCTTCTGCCCCTCTCTGGTGTGAGCATCAGCATGAGAGCCCAGGAGTTGCTGAGTCCTGACATGTAGGGCAAGACTCATCCCACCCATGTTGTGAATCCTATCGTATAACCATCTATACCAGAGCTCATTGCTTAGAGGTTCCCTGTATAGTCAGTGGGGAGAAAAAAAAAAAAAAAAAAAAAGATACCCCAGGGTCCAACTGACCCACTTTATTTCGAAATGTCTATTCTTCACGACAAGAGGAACTGTACCCAGATCTACAACGCTCCACTGACTATATTGACTGTAGCTCCCGCAATTATAGCGGAGCTGAGGGCGACTGTTTTCGGTGAAGACATCACACGTAGATGAAACCTGCTTATATTACCAAGTGTAAAAGGAATTTGTTGCTGTCAAGCGCACAACTTTTTTTTTTATTTTTTCCAGGGCAAGGTGAAAGCATTTAGCTTCCTTGCAGGAAGAAGCCATGGGCAAGGTGTAAGCTCTGAATACCAATCCAGAAATAACACTTGAAGAAATGACTGCTTCCTTGGGAATGAAAGTGCAGACAGAAAATTTATGTGCATTCAGCCCGGGCCTTTTATTCAGCGTCCACAACAATTTCCACACAGGACATTTTGGGTTAATTAGGTCAGCTCAGATTAGTCACAGCTCTCTTAACGAATGTTTTTAAATAGGTTTCTCTTCTTAGGGCCGCATGGAATTAGCAAGAGTCTAGTCAAAATACATGCACCTAACAGCCTTTTCTGGGCTAGGGCCTTACAAAGTTTATTTAGAGAAAGCCATTAAAAAAGCCAAGTTCAAGTTCAGCTCCCCCTGAGCATAAGGAAATAAATAGTGCCCCTGTAGTGCTAAGACTTGTCTCTGGAAGTAAACAAAATAAGGGATACTTGCCCTCTCTGCCCTTTGATTTCAGACCTCCAGACCAGACTGATGGCCGGTTGCCCGTACACTCAATAAAATGTGTCCATTATTACAGTCTGTAAAATAGAGCACTGAGGTCATACTGCCCTACAGAAAATGCTGAGAAGGAAAAAGGTCTTTTGTGTGTGTGTGTGTATGTGGTTTTTTTTTTTAATCTGAATGCTGTTTCATGTCACCCATGCCAGCATAGACCCTCCATCCCTTGACCCCAGCCACCACATTGACCACTGCAACCCAGAAACGGCCTGAACTGATGAAAAAGGTTTTGTGGGATATTATACATCCATATCTAGGTGTGAACCTTGTGAGTGTCCCAGTGCCATGGCCCACAAATCTGGGGATCCAGCTAACACAAACTCTTTTAGGACCATCTCTTAGATATATGCAGAAGACCCAGCAGCCACTGTGTTCATAGTGGGGTACTGACACAGTTGGGAGCCATGGAATAGCCTTCAAACCTGGCTACTACCAAGCCAGTGCCATCAAAGACTCTCAATGACAATGGTCCTCCTGCTCCTTTAGTTGATATTGCATGTGTTTCAGCATGGCCAGGGGTCTGCGGGCCAGGGACTCCTCTGGGGTCTGCGGGCCCACCAACATCACTCTATGGAAGAAGATGCACAACATATCTCTATGGAAGAAGATCCCTCAACCGGAGAAAGAATTGCTAATCTTGGCCTTATTGAAGGTCTCTCTCAGATTCTTAACTCCACCCATGTGCTGGTTGCAATGTTGCCAAGGCATACCTTAATTAGCATGGGTGCTTACAAGTTTTTTTCTCGGTAACTATGATGCTGTGCATATTTTTTATCCAAATGGAGAAGAAATGATAAGTATCCTTCTCCAAATTGTAGCCTGGCTTGCAACCTCATCTGGTGTGGATGCTGCATGGAGGTGAATAAAAGATGTGATAGATTTTTTTTGCGTTTGCTGTGAAGATATGAAGAGACTCTCCATGAAGAACCTCAGGGTCGGTATCGTCCATGAACAAGAGACTCCTGCGACAGAGAGGGGGCACTGCAAACAGGAGTGATCCCAAATGCAGGTCTTCCCTGCTGCATGGGTGAACTCAGCGGACGAACTCATGTGCAAGACGGCACAGGGAAATGAAGCCTCAAGCCTTATTTCTGCCGGAGCTCTCTCCCAGCATAGAGTAGAAGCACTCCTGAGATCAGCACTGGGAACAATCACTTTGGAGGGTGATGTTCTGGGATTGCATAGCTGCAACCCTCGATAAGCCCTACAATGAACAATACCCACTCCCATCCATCCCATGTCCATCTGAAGGCAACTTATCAAACCCCAAACACTTCTGAATCCTGACAGACATCTAGGCGTAGTCCCTCTCCCAAAGCACTCAAACGTGGCACAGAAGAGCAGGTAGTCTACCAAGAATCACCACCCCCTCCAAATGGGTCTGATGGAACCAGTAGGAGAAGAGTGAATGTCCTTCCATCTGCCCTCCTAAGATGTATGAAACAACCCAAGGACAAAAAATTGCTTTTAAAGCAACCTTTTCAGTTTGATTCATTGCAGCAGGGAGCCAGGCCATCTGTCTGGAAGTGACACTCCTCCCGAATCCACTACACACTTTGGGAGTCATTTTCACAGGAGGGAGTTGAAGAGCTCAGATACCTTCATGCCTGCCTTATAGAACTCTTACAGGTGTGTTCAGCATAGTATAATAGCATTAAAAAAAAAAGAGAAAGCAAAATGAATAAATAAAATAGAGTTAACGTGACAAGAACTGATGGTCCAAAAATGTGCAGCATATTTTACGCCATCCTAAAAATGACTGTCACTGCTATTGTGAACTGAAGTGGTTCCCTGAGTTCAGTATTATATCTACCTTGTTTAACAGTGGTTACTCTTGTTTTACTCCCGGCAATGGTGCACAGTCCACAATGCCACCATAAAACAGCTTGGGAGGGAGTCGAGGAGAGCAGGAGTTGAAAGAAAAGATGGATCTCTCCTGCATACACCAGGCACAGGGATGTACTGGAGCCTTCTGGCACTTTCTGGCAAATAGAAACCTTTCAGCTTCTGGAATAAATTTCTTCCTGTCTCACTGGATCATGCACTGACGTGAAATTTTACAGGTTTAGTGCAAAGCTGGGTAAACACAGACAAGATATTATGGTTCAGCACCTATGTGCTAATCCCTGGGCAACAGGCATGCCAACTGTCCAGGAAAGGTCTTTTGAAGCAGACCCCCACCCGAGTGCTGCAAAGACCCCCCAAAGTTGCAGAAGGGGTCAGGTGCTGGGTGAAGGGGAGTTGCAATGAGCATCGCTCCAGCTCCTGCCACTAACCTGACACCTCCCACCCCATTTCAGACCTCGTGTTCTCAGGCACAGCGGGGTGCACTGCCACCGCGAAATGACAGCTTCGGGACACCTCGAGAAACCAGCTGGAAACATCTCAGGTGTGTATTTTTAGCACGCTACGTCTGGAAACTCAGCTCTGGGATTTACTACTATTGAAAGGCAAAGGAAGGGTGGGAGCAGGGAGGGGGGAAAGTGGAGTATGCCCTGGTAAAGAAGGAACAGCCATCAAGCGGTCAGTATTTGGGTGCCTGAGACCTGAGCCTGTGCTTTATTATCTTCTTCCCTTCTCCCATCAGCAGAAATGAAGAGGGCTAAAGTCATCTTCAGGGTTCTTGAACAGAGAAATGGAAGTTTTGGGGAGGGAGCTGCAGTCCCCTTAGATTCCCTTACAAGCTCATTCTGACTTCTGCACCCAGACTTCTGCAAAGGGCAGTAGGTGCTTCACCCACCAAATCAGTCTTTCTGGCCCTCACTCCCTCTGTTTGCCACTACCATCCTTTATAAAAGGAGTTTTCAGGATGGCATAGGAATGCAACTCGCCACTATAGACCCTTCAGACGGCAACGTTTGGATGGTTTGTGGCCTGGGACTGATGTGATTTGAAGATCTGGAGGGTCTTTACACAATGGGGTGAGGTGTCAGTCACCAAGAGAACAGCCAGAAGAGCTTAAGCGTGGGAGAAGTGGATGGGGTGGGAGTGCAGAGAAGGGGGGGATGTCTTGCCTTTTCTGCAATTAGTGCACGGAAGAAAATTTGTGAATTTATTTGCATACAGAAATGGCCACGGAGCACCAGGCTGGTGAGCAGTGTTATAGCTGGTGCACCAGTGGGAGTCATAGACTAGCACAGAGGGGTCTCTAAGACGCGACTCAGAAAAACTTGTATTCACCGGCAATACCTATAAACTTTCCGAAGTTCTGCACTTTCCTGGAAATGCTTTTAGAGGGCCATAAATTGTCGTTCTCCTGGAGACTCACACTCCCCCCTGGGGTGAAATAGGCAGCAGCCTGTGGCCCCCCTTGGGAGATGCATCAGATACTCTGAAGTCTCAGCCGGGAGATGAAAGAAAGGGAGACACTGCTAAGAAAGGTCTTGGTGCCAAGCTGGTAAAACCTTCGAGCCTGTTGTAAACTGAAAGAGTCTTGAAACAGTCACAGCCAGAAGGTTTTTGGTGGTGATTCATTGGTAGTGGTACAGCGAGAAAAACAGTTGTTTGGGGGCTTCTTTCAAGCCAGTGATGAAGACAAGGCAGGAGGACTGGTGGGGACAGCAGTATCAGAGGCAAACTGGCCATGGGAGATGCTTGGGAAGCAAGTCTTCTACTCAGTGACACTACTACAACCCCCCCTTCCCCTAAAACCAGGCTGTTTCTTGACCTTGAGAAAAACAACTGTCAGAGTCCCCCCCATCTTCCACTCTGCCTCCACTTCTCCTTCGTTATTAACCACCCGCGGAGAGTTTGAGAAGTCCTCTGAATACCTGAACCTCAGGCAGGGAATTTCAGAGCTTTGCATGTGAAAAAAAAAAAAAAAAAAAAAAAAAAAAAAAGTGGCAGGAGGGGTGTGAAACCGAGCAACACATGCTACTTTGCTGCCTGAGACTTGATGTGCCTTGGATTTAGAAGCAGTCCTGATTAATACTCATCCCGCATTTACGAAATTAAATTAGGCTGCTTAAAATTAAAAATACATATTTATTTTAACCATCCTGGGTATTCTGAATGAACCGAAAAGGAAAGAAGATGGAATATTACAAATGAGACAATTAAGCAAAGCGAGCAGGAGAAATTGTATAAATTACAGTCCTGTGATGAAACAGTGCTTTGATGCAAGGGAGGGAAGCTGGCAAGGACTTCGGTCACCAGAGATGGAAAGTGTTGGGGAGGGGCAGTGGGAAAGGAGTTAAAGAAGAAAGAAAAAAAAAAAATTAACTCTGAGAAAATCCATTAGTATTGATTTAAAGAGGTAATCAAGGGGAAACAGTCTCAAACGGACAGGATGGACTGGTAATGGTAACACATGAACGCCGTGATGCTCAGGCACAGATCCTTCGGCTGCAGAAATACACTTCTGGGAGAGCCTTGGCCCAACCCTGATACCTCCTGGCCTGGCCAGGTTCCCAGCACCTGCCAGGTGTGATGAAGCTCCTGAGTGTGAAACAGGATTAGATCGACCTGAAAGCTCTTCCCTTGGACAATGCTTAGCATGGAACCATAAACCAGTGAAAAGAGCAGGAATGAAGGTGGTCGCTGCAGTTGAAAGCACAGATCACAGGCCCCCGTCACAGCAAAACACCTCTGCAAGAAAATACTCCCAGGAAGGGCACAGCTTTTCCGAGGAACAATAATGACCCATTGACTTTTCTATATGGCATTTGGGATTGTTTGCCTTTCCCCAGCAGAAGAAGACAAAGCTGGCCATGGACAGTATTTGCAGCTTGCTGGAGACTAGAGATGCTCAGCACATCGCAGAATCTGGCTCCAGAGATGTGAACTGCTCCTGAATACAAAGCAAACTAGCTTTTCTCCTGAATGTACTGAAAACTATTCCCTTGGTTTTCTACAAGGAAGAAAACGCCAGGGTGCTCTTGCAAGAATGCAGGCACACAAATATAGCTTGACATACTCCCTTAAAAACATACCCTTGCTGCACAAAGACCTCTCAAGTACACACGTTTTACTGCTGTGAAGTAGGTCCAAGTCACTGTGGGGTGCAGTTCCCTATAATGGGGGGGAAGAGGGCATGGGGGGAGCCCAGATCAGTCATCTTAACTCAACTCGACCCCACAGACAAGGGAAGAGCCCACCAAGGTGACTTTAAGCTCAAATCTGTCCACTTATCACTGCTATTTGACTGTATGTGAGCGGTTGTGCAATTCCTACGCATGCTGAAAATACGTGGTTTACATTCACTTCTCGAACAATTCAGCGTAGTTATATTTTGGTCATAACCAAATCAAATCTTTTTGGGATTAGTTTTTCAAAGGGAAAAACAATTACCATGCAGAGGCCTGGGCTGTCATTGGAGGAGACTTAGACACCTCTGAGTAAGGCATGAGCTGGATTAAAGGAGCATACGGGCCTTCCATACAGACTTGTGTTTCATCCACCTGACAAGCAGACACTTTCACCTTCTACAAGTCCCATTGTAGCTGCTAGACACTAGAGATACATTTTTCCACTGTACCCAATTTTCTCTTTTTAATGGTGGATCAGGAAAGTAAAAGCCTCAGGACGCTTGGCTGCTAGTTCTGCATCGCTCACAAACTGCATGACTTGTCACGTACCAGTTTTTCCAAAGTTCAAACTGGAATGAAGGAACTCAACTGACAAGTATATGTGTTGTGGATCAGCTTCTGTGAGGGTGACAAACCAACAAACGGATGTCAGTGTCTTCTTTGGTAAAGCCCTGACTATTTCAAAGAGCATTCTGTTTCCCAAACGCGGGAGAAGCGATGAAAGGGTAGTTTCTTCACTCCTGATAGCCAAAGTTGGGTCCTCAGGGAGTTGTGTGCCCAGCACTGCCTGCCCCTTTCTGTCCTGGGATGTGTTCATTCTGCCACTCTTGCTTCCTACCTGGGTTTTCCCTTTCCATTTTTTCTCACCCCTCCAAATATGTAGTATCAGTTTTGCAAGCAGTCCTGCAGAAACCCTTTTCAGTCCTTCTATACTCATTGGTATACAGGAATTTTAGTTTGGGGTTTTTTTTTGTGTTTTCTTTTTTTTTTTTTTATCCTGTGGATCAGAGACTTGGGCAGTATTACCTTTAGCTGTGTTATTGATGAAGGCGCGTTTAAGCGCTTCTTCTATTTCTCTTGACAGATGGGTTCTTTGCAGACCTGTTAACTGTAGTTCTGAGATCAAAGAGCGACTCGATCATTGACCATCAGTACTGTTGAACTCAACATTCACTTTCTTTCAGAGCTTTCCAGTTTAGCTATCTACTGCAGAAATATATATATATATAAATATATATATAACTACTATATAAATGCAAAGTGGCATTATTAAGGGGAGAAGAGAATTGCCATATCGATCGAAATAATATGCTGTTAACTTTCAAAGAGCGAGCACACTTTCTGCTAACGGGTTTTTCTAATTCTAGAGGAAGAATAACAAGGCTGGAGGCTGGGAGACATTTAGCAGCAAATATGAAAATGGGTTTGTTTGTTCTCTTTCTTTGTTCCTTTAAATTCTCCGTGCTTTCTCTCTCATGCCTGTTTTACAAAGCTGCAAAAGCACTTTCACCCTACAGCAAAGCTCTAAAAGCAATTTCACATGGCCAGCAGAGCTGGAGGAGGGAGGCAAGGGGAAACAGATTGACTTTTCTATACAGGGAAATGGATCAAGGCATGGAGAGACCTGTGAGATGGGGAGGCATCACGAACCAAGAATGCAGCTGCAGGTCTCCATCTCCTAGGGCCCGGCTTTCCCTCCCTTTAAGTGGTTTGTGCTGATGTATGTTCATTTGGACATTTGGATATTTTTCTGGGTTAAATATTTCACGGTGAGGGAATTACACTCTGTGCAACAAAAACCTGGGAGCTTAGATGGTTTTCTGCCCACCCCTCATGCCAACAGAAGGTTTAATAAGGGTGATCCTCCACACCACTCTGTCTTTATCAACCGAAAGCCACACAGGAAACCAGGTGAGGCTTAAAATCCAGCATAGTGATGTGGTCAAGCAACTGGGTGATAGTGTTTCCTTCTGGGCACAAGTCTGCGTTGCAGCTTCCTATTTTTGATATAAAGTTTTCTCTCTTTAAACCTGACATGGTATTGATTGCAAGTTAAAGGAGCTTTTTGTTTTTTAATAGTTTCTTTACTTCTTTTTATTTTTCTTACTTACATAGGGTGTCCAGAAAGGAAAGGGAAGCAATACTGCAGTGAACTGATGTGTGTTTACAGATGTGAGGCAGACAAAGGGTACCGTCGATCATTTTGCTTCATGAGCAACAGAAGGTACAGAGATACTCCGTGAACAACGGTAGTAGATGAATCAGCAATCAAGAAAATTTATCGGTGTTGTCTGTGATTAAATTGTCACATGTCTAGTGCCATGTGAGAGTACTATAAAGAAATAACAATAATGGGAAGAACTATAGAGATGTCCAGCTTGGATCCAGAGATGATCTAACTCAAGTGGTCAGTGTTGTGCCTCAGCTAACAACTCTTGACTCTTTTCAGGCTGTTCTGGCCTCCTCAATGCCTCTTCTCCATGTTTCAGCATCTTCATATTATTTCAAGCAGGGATATCCCCTCTTTATGTCCTGATAGATGAAGAGCAGGAGGAGTAAGCCAAATGTCGTGTCACAGTCTTTGCTACATGGTGGGACTTGCAGGGATGTGCAGTGTAGTCTCTGGGTATACAAAAAAGAGAGGTTCCATAGGAGAACACAGGTGCCGTGATGTGACGGCTTAAAAGGTCCAAGCTGACGATGATGCTCATGTTTCAGATCTGGAGGATATGCAGGATGTCAATACCCGTCATTAAAAAACAGTGAGTGAGGAGGGCTGTGGCTGAGGGAGGTCAAAAGCTTTTAGTCGTATTAGACTGATTTGAAGTTAGCCACAAGGACATGTCAGAGGGAGACAACATGTATTACTGGTTTGGACAGAAGCTGTAACATTCATCTCATTTAATTTAAAATATCTGTACTACAGACTGTCCCCCTCTCAGTTAACCATTGAGAATCCCCACAATCGATGGAGATGATACACAAGCATTTCTCAGGGCTTTTTATGACCTCCTTGGAGAGACCTCTGAAGTATGTCTGAAGAACTGTATCCCAAAAGTACCTGTTTATTCCCATTGACTACAAAAAGCATTTTCATTATTAGCTCAGATGCAGGTGTCTCTTGTATCTGTATAAAATCAGGCAAGATTAACCCCACCTTAGGAGACCACCTGATGAAAGATAAATTCTTCAAGCAGCTACACAGGGGTGGCAATCGAAACGGCAGATGACAGTAGCAGGGCCACAAGCTGGTGGAAACCTCCAAGCAGCTGGAGGATAAGGAGTATCTTTTACAGGAGCCATGAGAGTGGTAGGAGACAACAGTCATGGAAATTAAAAGATGACAAGAAGAATCCATGACGAGTGAAGAGCAAGGTGCAGTGCTGAGTCTTAGCTTGGACTTGGGAAAGGTCATTGGAGACTTCTGAAAAAGTCATTTCAGTGCTTGGGGCAGGCACTGGACTACAGAAAGTCTTGGGTGGAATCGCAGAGAGGACCTCCACTCCTTGAAAATGAATGTTCAGGGAGATTGGAGATGAGTAGAAACAAACGAAGCAGCTTTTCCTTTTTGAAAAACAAAAACCAAAACCAAACACAAACAAAATAAAGCCTTCCAATCTGTTGTCATAAATACCTAGCTAAGTAAATAGGTAAATAAAAAAGTGTGGACAGGTACAAGCATCATTTTTCTATTGAGTGGCTCACCTCCTAAAAATTACTGATATCATGGAAGTGTGCCAGCACCTGGAATAACGGCTACACTTGGACAAAGGACAAGGTAGACATTTCCCCACAAAAAAAAAAGTTGGATTGCTCAAATTTTATCAGCATCCTTTTGTTCAAACGGTCCCTACTGTGAATATCGCTGCTAATATTTTAAGTAATTTTGGGAGCAGTCCTTAATAATGTTCTTATCATTGAAGGCCTTGACCTGAAGTAAAAAGACGTGAATCCACTTATTGGCTGTGGCACCAATTCCATCTGTAGTATCACCTTAAAATATTAAAAACTCTCCGCCTCAGTTTCCAATTGCTAAACAAGTGCAAACCTGTGTCCTTCATCCTGCTTGTTCAGGCTAAAAATGCTCCAGGTTACTTTAGTATGTAGAGCAGTACAATACTGATCTCATCTTGGGTCCAGGAAGCACCATGTTATAAATAACAACCATAACCAATTTCCTGCAGTCTTACTAAAAAGTTTGGGGTTTTTTTTTTCTCCTTCTGCCTGTCTCCATATACATATGTATGAATATTAATCCTGCCAAAAGAAGATGGGGAAAAAAAAAAAAGGCAGAGAGAGGGGTAATAAAAATTCAGTACATCAAACTGACTTTTCTTGATTTACAACAGGTAATTATCATTCTTCACGCATGGCTGGTCTCCTGTTGTGAGAAAGCAGAGCAGGTGGAGCACTGCTTGTCCGATATCCTTCCCCCCGACAATCACCTCCACCTGCAAACTCCCCATACATCTGCATGAGAGAGGCATCGTCGTGCCCAGACAGAAGGACGGGTGAGAAAGATCGATGGAGGTAGCTGAATGGAGGCAGCTGGAAAAGTTGGGTTTGCCCACGCTTGGGTAGGCTTGAAATCTTCCTTAGCATCCACTTTCTTACTTAACTTGCCACGGCAATGGCTCTATCTTTTAGCTATGGGGGGGGGGGGAGGGGGGGGAAGAAGAAAAAAAGCAGTAAAATTAAAGGTCATAAAAGAAGTGTGGAATGATAATTGGAATTATTCAGGTTATGGATTGAAACTATTACAAGTCCCATGATCTAAATCTGAATGGTGGGGGAGGGGGAAGAGGGTAATAAACTAATAGAACTTGGAATTGATTTTCAAAGAATACTAAAAATTATTACCAGTAAAATTTACACGCGCTGTATATCATGCTCACTGTTGCCTTATTTGTAACAGAAATATCCAATTCCAAAATGAATTGGGCTGTGCTAAAACTAACTCTTGCTGATGGTGGCAAGTTGTTAATTAAATGACACTTTTGTGCTGTTCATTTTGAAAGTCTCTGGAAAGATAACCTGAAGTTCTCAGCTTCTGAAATGAGTGGGGAGAGGTGAGCAAGCACAGAGTTTTATAGACTCCAGGGGAAGAAAAAAAAATAATATTCCCTTCAGGGATATGCTCACCAGGATAAGATTTTATCACACAGCCAACACTGAGCAGGTGTTAGGTGCTGAGAAGGGAAATAAATGGAGGTACCAGGGATGGCATTCACAACTCAGAATCGCATGGTCTTCTCTCAGAGGAAGTTATGTCGGCAGAAGAGCTATTTTGTGGGTAGTTCTCAGAGGCTTCTGAGTGCCCATGGACTGTAAAGGCTCGGTTTTCCAGTGAATTGTGGGATGTAATATTCTCCCTAAATTCCACAGGGGCTATATATATACATAATGCTACACATGTATGTACAGCCCTGGTTGGAGGAAGGTCTAGGTGTCCTGGTTCCCAAACCACCTCCTGTATCAGTTAAGTGCATTACGCCTTGGATTATTTCTTCTCTGCTTTCCTGTGGACATCTCTCTTTGACTTGATAAATCTGTGGCTTCATGAGCGTGAGCGCTCCTGATGGTCTTTATCCACGCGCTCTCATGGTGGGGCTGAGTGGTAAGTTTCACAGAGGAGACTCAGAAGACAGAGAGACAAAAGTCATGCATAAAACCTGGCTCAAAAGCAACTTGAGCCTCTCTCCAAAGTGTTAGCTTAGCACCCTGAATCTCTCCACAGCGTTTTAGTACGCTTCCAGCCCTAATTGTTGTTCACAACCTTCCCACTGGCCTCAGAAGGAATCTTTTATAGCCAAAATAACCTGAACTCTTATAAGAATCACTTATAGGGATGGCTGTAGCCTTTGTTTCCACACATGTAGCTCTGTTTACCCACCTGTGATCCAACGGATTCCCTCATATTTGGATACAAATCAGAACAGGAGGTGCCAAAGTCACTTTCTCCGTAAAGCACCATGAGGCCAGCGAAACCATGTCCATATCTGCCAGAAGATATGCTGGCCCAAAGAACATTCTGGATCCCTGTCAGCAGCTGAAATCCAGCCCCATGCATGTAGCAAGGGGAAGCTATTGCCTTTCAGATATCCCTCCTCCCATTCCAGTCGCCACACTGGGACACAGTGGCCCTACCAAGAAAGCCAATGGCATCCTGGGCTGTATTAGAAGGGGGGTGGTTAGCAGATCGAGAGAGGTCCTCCTTGCCCTCTACTCTGCCCTGGTGAGACCGCATCTGGAATATTGTGTCCAGTTCTGGGCCCCTCAGTTCAAGAAGGACAGAGGGCTGCTGGAGAGAGTCCAGCGTAGGGCAACTAAGATGATTAAGGGAGTGGAGCATCTCCCTTATGAGGAAAGACTGAGGGAGCTGGGTCTCTTTAGTTTGGAGGAGACTGAGGGGTGATCTTATTAGCATTTATAAATATATAAAGGGGGAATGTCATGAGGATGGAGCCAGGCTCTTCTCAGTAGCAACCAATGATAGGACAAGGGGTAATGGATTCAAGCTGGAACACAAGAGGTTCCACTTAAATTTGAGAAGAAACTTCTTCTCAGTGAGGGTGACAGAGCACTGGAACAGGCTGCCCAGGGAGGTTGTGGAGTCTCCTTCTCTGGAGACATTCAAAACTCGCCTGGACGCCTTCCTGTGCAACCTCATCTAGGTGTTCCTGCTCCGACAGGGGGATTGGACTAGATGATCTTTTGAGGTCCCTTCCAATCCCTAGCATACTGTGATACTGTGATACCAGGTGATCCTTCAACCATCACCCACCGAAACAGATCCAGCCTGGGGTTTTCTTATAGTTTTCATTTTCTTTGTGCACTTCTGCTCCTTGGGTCTCACGTGGCTGCCAAACATTTCATTTACATGCCGATCCTGACGTCCTGCTCCGGCTCTGTTCTCTGCAGAGTTCACGGGGAAGAGTGAAATATAGCCGGAGTGGTTCGGCTTACTCAGGGAGCAGCTCGTTCCTCACTTACAGGCAATATATTTTTCACAGTGGGAATTTTATCTCTTTCATTTTACTACCTTTATTTATTTATTTCATACAATGGAGCAGTTTATTTTTTTACTTGTTTTTTCTTTGTGCAGGGGAGTGGTTTTAGCGATGGGAGCAAGGACAGGAGGAACTTTCCTATGAGTAAGAGAGAAGCTACCGGCTGGGGCAACTGTCTCTTCATCTTCTACCCCATAAACTAGATGATAAAACCTCTCTAATCAGTGCTGTCTTTGGCTTTGAATTTACTCAATGGTTTACCATCAGACCTCCCGGATTCCATTCAGGGAAACTACACGTGGCAGAGGAAGACAGAATTAGAGGCCACTTAATGCAAATAGGATATAAACAAGTCCATGGGACCATGCGACTGAAGATGCTGGACAAGTTCACCAATGTCATGGTAAGGCCACTCTCTAGCATATACAAAAGTTCAAGGCAATCAAAGGATTTTCCGATATCTGGGAAAAGGCAAAATGTCACAACCAGCTTAAAGAAAGGCAAAAAGGAGGATCCAGGGAGCTACAGGCCAGTTGTCTTACCCTCAGTCTCTTGAAAGGCTACAGAGCAAATCCTCCTGGAAATTATGGAAACACGAAAGACAAAAGTGTCTAAGAACAGCCAGAATTAATTTAACAAGGGCAAGTGATGCATGACCAAAATGATTGCCTTCTATAGAGATACGACTAGTTCCAAGGAAGCAGAGAGAAGTAGGTGTCGTTTACCTTGGCTTTAAGAAGGGTTTCAATAGTCTCCCATAATACTCTTGTAGATATATTGGAGAGATATGGACTAGAAAAGTAGACTAGGAGGCAGGTAGAACATTCACAGGACCATTGGGCTCAAAGCATAGTGGTCAGCTTTATGAAATCCATGTGTTAGCCAGTTGGATTCATCTCCTCTGATTCATTAAATCACACCTGGATTACCATGTCTAGTGTGGGAATTCCCAGTGCAAGACACACACACATGTCCAGTGGAGACTCCCAAGATGGTCAAGAGGATGCAGCACATGATAGACATGGAGAGGCTGGGGTAGCTGGTTTTGTTCAAACTGAAAAAGAGAAGGTGAAGGGAATATTACTGTCTTCAACTACCAAACAGAAGATTATGGCATAGGTAGGGCCAGACTTTTCTTGTTCATAACAAAAGAACATGTTAAAACAAGAAAATTTTTATTAGATATTATAAAAAAAAAAGCCACCATAAAGGCTGACAAATATTGGAATGGATTCACACATTGTGGAAACTACAGTTTTGGAGACTTCAAAGCTTAGCTGGATAAGCTCAGAACTGAAAGCTCATAGATGAGTTTGAAGTCAAGTATACAAGATGTTCTTCTAAGATTTCACTCCAGAATAGTAGTAATTTTATCATATCATTGAGACTTTCACTTTCACAGAACTCTGCATCCCAAAAATGGTTGCAAAATTTCATCCACCTAGGAAAAAAAAAAAACAAAACCAAAACCCAAATGCTAGGTACCCAAACAAAACAAACAAAAAATACCCCAACCAACCAACCACAACAACCCCAAACAAACAAAAAACCACCAAGAAACCCAAGAGAGAGAATATCCAACTTCCTATATCACTTGCAGTCACACGTGGGGGTTTGCACAAAGGGATCTGAACTGCCAAAGTTAAAGGAACCAGTTTCAAAGGTTATCCAAGGTCCAGAACACATTCAGGATGGATAAAACATTCTGGCTAGTGGCCAGAGAACATCAGAGGTTTTTGTCCCAAATGTTTTCAGCTCCCTCAGAAAGAAAATAGGTAAGAAAGTGTCTGTGGGGTGACCAAATACATGGCGCTGTGCTATCCCAGTCATCATCTACCAGCTGCATATCTAAGGGAGGCACAATCCCTCTGTACTTCACCAGCTTCAAGAAGTAACCGACCAGTTTGAGTCTGGCTCAGGCCATGCAGCTGTAGGTGTCTACAGAATCGAGGCTGCACATGTCAAAGAAAGTTGTTTTTATAATTAATGGAGAGATATAGGCATTTTTAAAGAGTGAGTCACCTGACCTTTTTTATAAATCTGCTTCAGGATCAGATGAATCATGTCCTGAACTCCACTGTCTGTGTTGACTAGCTCTGCATTTACTGACTCAATTTATTCCTCATTTGTTTTGACAAAGATGTTTATTTAATCAGATGTATTCCAACCCAGGAAATATAAGAAATTACCTCTTTATACCGCCCACTTTATGCTCTTATCCTAACTGTTCATGAGCATCAGCTGTCACAGACAGTGTAGTTGGGCTGACGGACACACTGATCCACTGGAGCTGGTCTTACAGGTCTCTTTTAAATTACATTCCTTCGCCAAGTCCTCCACATGTAGAGGTTAGAAATCTGACATGATGCCAATGGAGTGTGACTGGAGGACAGACAATGCCAGCTTTGCACAGAAGCAGAGACAAGTATCCCGGTTTCCATTTCCACAATTGCCCTCTATCAATACAAATCAAAAAGAGAACCAGATTCACAACAGCTTATCTATTTCCAACAACAACTTATCCAACATTTCCAACAATCCCTGTAGATTTCCCACATGCTGACCACACATTCACTAAACCTCCTCTACTTGTTTTTCCCAATGACATGAGCATAGCAAGGCACTTTACTGTAATTAGGATAAATCCTCTGGGAGTTTGCTACCCACCATCTTTAGAGAATCTGAGCCTAAAGGTCCCAGCTTTTGGCAGCAGGAACATGGGATCTTCCACCATGTGGAAGAATCCCATGTGGGAATCCTGACTTCAGCTCACCCTGCAGGTCTGCTTTGGTCTCCAAAGTAGGATTGGAAAGATCTTAGTGGATTTTCTAACGGTCACAACTCTTCAACCTTCAGATGTCTTCCTCCTTCCCATGACTTTCCTGGGTTGCATCCCCAGCAGCGTGGCCAGCAGGTCAAGGGAGGTGAATTTACCGCTCTACTCCACTCTCGTAAGACCCTACCTGTTACTGCATCCAACTTTGGAGTCCTCAGAACAAGAAGGACATGGACATGTTGGAGTGAGTCCAGAGGAGTGCTACAAAGATCATAGAATCAGATGATGATCAGAGAGCTGGAGCACCATAGCACCTCTGCTATGAAGACAGGCTGAGAGAGTTGGGGTTGTTCAGCCTGGAGAAGAGAAGGCTCCGGGGAGACCTTATAGACTCCTACCAGTATGTGAAGGGGGCTTACAAGAAAGCCAGAGAGTGACTTTTTACAAGAGCATGTAGTGATAGGATGAGGAGTAATGGATTCAAACTGGAAGAGGGAAGATTTAGATTAGATATAAGGAAGAAATTTTTCACTCTGAGAGTGGTAAGGCACTGGAACAGGTTGCCCAGAGAAGCTGTAGCTGCCCCATCCCTGGAGGTGTTCAAGGCCAGGTTGGATGGGGTTTTGAGCAACCTGGTCTAGTGGGAAGTGTCCCTGCCCATGGCAGGGGGTTGGAACTAGATGATGTTCAAGGTCCCTTCCAACCTAAACCATTCTGTGATTCTGTGACGCACACTCCCTGACCGAACAGCCAAAGAGAAAGGGGAGTCCAGGAGGCGCTGGGATCCAGCTCAGAGTTGAAGACTCCTTTGGGCGTGGGTCTGGGAAGGAAAAAGGCGGCAGGTTCACTCATCAATAGGCCACATTATGATTATTTAGTGGCCAGAACAAGTCCAGCTTCTCTGATGAGAGCCCCACGCACAGGAGCGTGGGGTGGGGGAAATAAAGACACCATAAAATGCACCACATTATGAGTGGCAAGCAGCAAGAGATGGACGCAAAGGGGTAAAAGGAATTATAGCATGAAAAATTGCTTTCTTTGATAGAATTAAAAAATTATTGGGTGAAAGGAAATTTGCAGATTTAATATGCCAGTTAATGATGTGGCATTTGAAACAGTCTCTCATAAAGTACTGCTCATGGTATTAATTTATATTGTCTCTGAGAGGACTGCTGAGCTTAAAATTGGTAGATGTATAGAAAACAAAGAATAACCTTTATCCAGGCTAGCGTATACCCACAGAATTCTCTCAATAAATTTTAGTTTTTGTAGAAAGCATTAATACTGTCTTTTATTAAGTACTAAAGAACAGTGGTTTGTTTTGCCTTGGTTTTTGTTTTTGTTTTGTTTTGTTTTATAACCAGAACACAGAAAAATCAAGCTCTTCAGAATCAAAAGTAATTCAGTGTACACATTGTCTGCAACATTTACTCTCTCCTGACTGAGGCAACAGTTACAGCACAAGTCTGATAGAGAGCCCCAACTCCGGTCCCGTTAGGTCTAGTGACTGAATGAGATGCCACACACAAGTGGCTGAGGTGAGCAAAATTTCTCATTTGCCGTTTCCTGAGAAATCACAGGGTACTGAAACCTCTATTTTTCCACACACAGACTGAACTCCAGGCTGGCCAGCAGGTCAGCCAACCATACGCTCCACTTCTCAGTTATAGATATATTCATGTGGCCACGGGTGACACAGTATCCACATGAACGTTAATAAATATGTCCTAAAAACTCTTCTGTGCAGAAGGGCACTCTTTTTAACCCTCCTGTACCAAGGGAGAGTTAGTTCAAAGAAAATATGTCCCCTGTGCAAACACATCCAGAAGATAGATGAGAGAGAGACGGACAAAGCCCAAATCTCCAGAATCCAAATCTTAATAGCAATGTGTTCTACTTTGGGATATAAGGTACGTGTGAGTCACAAAGAGGTGTCACTTGGATCACAGCGCGGATCAATGTCAGATCAATCTGCTTAACAGCCTTATTAGCAATATGGGAGAAAGCAGTTGGAGAATCCTAATGACCATTGCAGATTGGAGACCGGTACAGAAATCAGTTAGAAATCACGCACAAGGGAGGAAACAACATCATGGGTTTAACTTCTCAGGGGATAAAGTCATATAAGAAACCCTGCTACTGGGGAAGGCGTGTGAGAATCATAGAATCAAAGAACGGTTTACGTTGGAAGGGACCTTGAACATCATCCAGTTCCAACCCCCCTGCCATGGGCAGGGACACTTCCCACCAGCCCAGGTTGCTCAAAGCCCCATCCAGACTGGCCTTGAACACCTCCGGGGATGGAGCTTCCACAGCTTCTCTGGGCAACCTGTTCCAGTGCCTTACCACCCTCACAGTGAAAAATTTCTTCCTAATACCTAATCTAAATCTCCCCTCTTCCAGTTTAAAGCCATTCCCTCTCGTCCTATCACTACCTGCCTGTGTAAAATGTCCTTCCCCAGCTCTCCTGTAGGTCCCCTTTAGGTTCTGGAAAGCTGCTATAAGGTCTCCCCAGAGCCTTCTCTTCTCCAGGCTGAACAACCTCAACTCTCTCAGCCTGTCCTCACAGCAGAGGTATTCCAGCCCTCTCATCATCTTTGTGGCCTCCTCTGGACCCGCTCCAACAGGTTCATGTCTTTCCTATTTTGGGGGCTCCAGAGCTGGACACAGTAATCCAGGTGAGGTCTCATCAGAGCAGAGTAGAGAGGAAGAATCACCTCCCTGGTGCTCTGCACAAGCATTACAGGCGACGCATTGAGCTCAAGTGAAAAAAGACCTGTGGTGAAAGGCCCAGCTTGAGCGTCCCTGCAGAGCATCACCAGAACCTCCATTTGGAGGAGCCAGAGACAGCAGTCCAGGGAAGACTGCAGAGCTGGGGGAGTCAGGGTCCATCCAAAATGCAAGACAAGTTAGGTAACGGTCTAATTTTTTTTTTTTTTTTTTCCAGTGACACAGGATTATCAAAGTCAGTGTTATAGCGCTAGATGTTTGGTCTTACACAACATACCTCGCATCGTGGGCAACCTGAAAATGCTGATTAGAAACTCAAAACCAATGTAATAACTTGTGATGAAAAGGGAAAGTGATAACAACAGAGCTGAATAATGATATTTGAAGTGTTGAGAAGCCATACAGGAAAACCTGAAGACATCAATTAAAAGGCCATAAACTTTGGGAGAGAAAGAAAAAAATAACAATGATATGAGGCCCAGTGCTAGATAGAGATGGTCTGCTGAGAATGTCTAAGAAAAAGTGTACAGTGATTATTTCTTTTTATTCTTTTGGAATTACAATAACGTGGAAAAATTAATATCACCTTTGGGTGTCAAAGCCTTTTGCAGTCCTTCAGAAACCAAGAGCATTGTAACTTGGAGAAATACATCCAATATTTAGGCTGAGTGACTTACACCCTGAAATTCTGAAAGACAGGTCAAATGTCTGCCTTACATTTTGGGGTTAGCTTTTGAGAAATCTTCAAATGTGAGAGAAAACGTGGAATGCGTGGAAGTGTGAACCCCATATGTTTGCTGAACTGGAATGACACTGGCCTGGCGTTGCAAAGCTTCTTGGTGCGTTCTTCTGCCTTTACTACAGAGCAGCAAACCTTCCCAAAGAATTTGATTTAGTAGCGATGACAAAATTAGCAGGTGGAGATATTGGTAGAGCATATGGTAAATAAATTAAGGAGTTAAATTATTAATGACTAGTCCTCAGTGAGGAAAAGTGGGATACAGAGGGGCGATTTCAATACCTGATCTGCTCAGCATGTGCACCAACAAGATTAGCATTACTTAAAATGAGTGGCTGGATTCAGTGAATTGGTAAATCAAGAAGGGAATGCCCAGTCCTGCAGAGAGCTAACGTCATCGCTGGAGGAACCAACGACCATGAGTTTCCAACGCAATGTTGTGGCAAAAAAACCCATAATTCTTTGGTTTAACAGAGTAGTAAATATGAATAAAACTTTTAATGATGTCTCCTGTTCCTCTCTTGCCTCTTGCTCCTCTTTTTACAATTTTTTTTTTTTTTTTTTTTTTTGGTCAGCAGGGGAAAAGGAATGTAGCAAAGCAGAAATTGGGAAAGGACAGAAAATTTTCAAATTGAATGCTGATGGATTTTTTTAAAGGCTTCCCCAGATATCACTAAAAGCAGGACAATTTTAAAATTACAAACAACTGTTGGTTGTTTTGTTGTTTTTTTTTTTAATTTGTTTGAGGTATAAAGTAATTTTTATCGAAAAGAAAACTTTAAAAGAAAATATTGCAAATAGTTCTATTTAGGACTTTGGAAGCAAGACTGAACTTAATGCCAAGGAAGGCTCTGTAGAGAGTAAATGAGGCCCCAAAAGACTTTGTAATTGCCCCATTAGCCGTCTTTCATCTTTTACATCTATGACACAATCAACACAGGCACCGTGAGAGTCTGTGAGAAAGGATTTTTCCTCCTTTGCAGGATGATGCTATCAACTAGCTATAGTACAAGCTATCCAATTTGCACTCTTAATTTCTGCTGCAATGGGACCGACAGCAGCCTCAATGGAATTTATCATTTCTTTCCTTCCATCCAGAAAAATACAGGAACGAAGGGCATAGAGTCACTGCCAAGGAGTTGCACGGTTGTCATTTAAACTGTAATTCACCCAGAGCCGATGGAGGAGCATCAGCCTTGTTGGGCCTGGAGTTGCAGGATTAATGGAGCTGAAGTGGAGCAGAAGCTTTTTACATGCAATTCAGGAAATGTCTAGACTTTGTGAGAAACCCGTTAAATTAGAGTGGCAGGATGCTGGGAACAGGGAAGCTCTTCTTGCTCTTGGCAAAGAGGATGGGTTGGTGGAGGGCGGGGGAAGCAGGAGGATTGATTGCTGGGGGGTGTCTGGTTGTTGCTGTTTGGAGAGTGATGGAGCAGTTGGCAACGTGAAGCATTATCTGACTCAGGACTCTTGTCTCTAAATAAAGGTGGGGCATAACTAGAAGGGAATTATTTGGGGGCATCTCATATAAAATTGTACCCCTATGGCAAAGCTGTTGTTGACCCCAGCAACAGCTGAGGAGCGATGAGGAAGGACTGGTAAGGTCGATCGGTCAAAGAAATCATTTTAGGGTCTCCTTTCATCCCACTTTACCTTGATTTCTATTTAAGCTTTGCCCAGTTCAGGCTTTCTAAAAAGCACAAGAAAAGCAAGTCATGTCAGTTAGACTAAGGTACCCGCAACCACGGTTGCCCCATGGAATCTGGTGGTGGTCTCTACAACTCTGTTTAAGGCAGCATGTGTAGTCACCTTCCAGCTGGCCAAGAGTTGTCACTATTTCAGCCTCTGCTTGTTACTTGAAATCCCTTCCTCTTTCCTCTCATCCCTGCTTAGTTCCCAGACTTGTGTCATTGTCTTGGTTCCCGTGCTAGCTCCAAATCTTCAGTTTATCAGAACCAATTATATCAGACAATTACAGTTGTTTTCCCAAGACAGAATAATGGGTCTTATGAGCAGGAAAGAAGCAGCAGAAGTTCCATGCTGGCATTAGAAAGGCTCTGGTCAGTGTTTCATATGAGTTTTCCTAAGCAAGATAAGGAAGCATGGTTAAGATGAATGTGAAACAGTGGGTGATGCAGAGCGATGATGGGTGTCACGCTGTCAAAATGAATGCATGCATCTAAGTAGGAACCTGCAGGAGCCTGCTCAGATATACCTGCAGGAGCGTAGCTTACGAGACAGGTACTCATCTTTGCCCAAGGCCACCAATCCACTTTTTTCAGCCGGAGCAGGGTCTCTCACTCAGCCATGGTTCTGACAAGCTTCAAAAAATGGGAAGTGTTGGTGAAAGCTGGTTAGGGGAGAGCAGGGAGAAGAGTGAAGTGCCAGAAGGAGGGCTTCATGGTGTCTCGGCCATGCAATGCTTGGCGCTTTAACAGTGTTTTCTGGGTGTGAAAACACCAGTGTTCCATTACCCTCCATAAAAAGCTTAGCCCTGCTTTAAGAAGGAAGATTTTATGTCAAAAAGAGTTTAATCCAGACATTTTTGAGCCCTTCAAGGGTGGTTCTCCATCTGCGGCTCACAGGACATCACCAAGGGAAGCCCCTACAGAAATGTTTTTAGAACCAAGTTGATGAGGAAGATCCTGGGATCTCAGATCTCCGGTCTCAGAAACTCTGCTCTTCAGGTTCGGTTCTACACAGAAAAAAAGGAGAGGCAAGATTAAGCCTAAGAAAGGTTATCTAAAATATATATATATATGTACTTATATATATCTTGCAGTCTTCTATTCTCAAACATATTTAACTGAATATTTAACCAGCACGCATTCTCCCCCAGGGCAACAGACCTGAAATTGCAAGTAAAGAGGCCAACTAATTAAGTAGAAGATTTCCAGGAAAAAAAAAAAAGTGACAATTCCTCTGACACAGGGCACAAATTTTTGGGATGAAGCAGGGATGACCCTGTAGTTGCCATACTTCCTTTCTCCAGGGGATGGAAAATGAAGTGAGGTAGAAGATGAGGGTGGGAGTTTCTGTGGAGCTTAAAACCAAGCGAAAGATGCCATTACACTCATATTGGCTGGTTTGCACAGTTAGTGCTCAGGCTGGGGATGGGAAGCCCAAGAAATGCAGAGATTCAGGCTGGCAATCATAGGAAGGGCGGAGTTTGAGGGCATGAGAGACCCACATAGGCTGATCTGCCAAAGCAAATTGGTCATTTCCTAAATCTTTTATATAAAACACTAGGGACTGAGCCTCTTCTTCACCACCTGCTCTCATTCTGTCACTGCTCTTTTAATTTTCTTTATCTATAACATTAATAATCCTAAAGGTATTTTTAGTGGGTTCCCTAGGAGATATATCTCTTCCAGCCTGTGTTTCCTTGAATACCAATAGTTGAATATCCTGATATCATGATTACCTGCTAAAAATGATTTAACCTTTTTTTATATAGAGTTTCTCACTAAAAATATCCAATAAAATTTGTTTTCCAAATTACCTCCATCCTGTGAAAGTGTCTGTGAGAGAAAATAGTTATTAAAATGTCATTTGTTGCTGCTAAATTTTTGAATTAACTGCAAGTTTAATGAGAATTACTGCTCCAGACAATCCCATATGAGATCTTCCAAACTTTTATCTGTTGATATTTGCCAGCTACAATCATCTTTCATAAATCAGAATGCAGAACTCTTCAGTAGTTTTAAGTGGGAAAGCTCATTTGCTTGTTTGTTTAAAAAAAAAAAAAAAAGTAAAGAAAAGCCTCTTTTTATTGAATAGGCATTTATTCAGCAAAGTGTTCAAACCTCTGCTGTTCCTGATAGTTTTCTCATCATGATTAATTGAACAACATTGCATTAGGTACATATTTCATCATATTGCTGCTACCTACTTTATCCCAGACCAGATACATCCATGGCACCTACCCCTCATTAACGCAGCACTCACAACTGGGCACACTCATCTAACTTTGGTCCCTTAAGCATCTTTGAGCCCATGACGGCACTGCAGCACTTCGCCCGTGGCCGCGCATTTTCTTAATAGCCTCGTGTATGATGCCGTCTCAAAGCTGTTTTTTTTTTTTCCAGATCCAAATAAATCCCCCAGGACTTCACCTCACAGCCCTTTGCAATGGATTCTCGTTGATTATTGAGATATGATTTTCCCCTCCAGAGGACACTCCGCATTGCTTATTTTCTCTATTGCACCGCTGCAACCAATTTTCCTTCGACGGAAATCACACCTTTCTGGGCAGCCTGTCCCAGGCTCATTTGGTACCTTTATAAAGCTACACCTCGGTACCACAGGTGCGTGTTTCTATGCCAGAACAGCTATAATTAGTAATTCCAGGAGCAAACTGGAATATAGAAATATTCTTCCAGCACACTCTGCACAAAATAAATAAATAAATAAACAAACAAATTATTGTATTGCCTCACATTGCTATTATATTAATTCATTGCATTCAGACTGCGGTAGCATCCAGACACTATATCAATACGCTGCTAAAGGACAAACCCTTCCCCAAAGAGCTTAATACCATACCAGTTTTATCATATTGCTGAACATCAATTATGCTCCAGCTGCTCCCTCCACAAAGGTAATAACTATGTTCTTTCCAGACAGGGTCTCGGGTAACTTTCTCATATCGGAAATAAAAGGTTTATAAAAGACTGATGTGATCCCAGATTATCACAGGACTGGGGAAGCACGGACCTCGCACTTTCAGGATTTGGCATAAAGAGGAGGGTGAAATAGCACCAAAACTTGTTCTCCAGGGAAAACCTCTCTTTGCTCTTCCCTCAACCTCCTTCAAGAAAGCTTTCTCCACCTGATAGTTCCTGGGCAGGCAAAGACTTTCAGGAGAAGAAAGAGGGGACAGGTAGAGCAGGAGAAGATAAGACAACAGTGATATAAAATGAAGCTACAAGGTGCTCCCAGCCCTGCATAATCAATGTCCTAAATCAGCCCAAACGTTCTGTCAGGGTTCAGAAAAAGCAGCACTTTCAGGAGGCGCTTTGTTTGCCGACTGCTCGGCCAGGGAGAAACTTGACAGTTCGGAGCAGTAGCTCAAACTAACAAGTGTCTGTGTCGTCACTCTGCAGGAGAGGCAGCGAGCAGGCAGCGAATTTATGCGCTAGTGAAAATCCCCTTATTATTTTTCAGCAGTAAATTAAACTCAGCGCTCACACACTTTGGCTCACCAGCGTCAACGCACACTTACACGTAAGAACACATGCATAGCAATACTGAAATGTTAATAAGAACACATGTAAGCCCCGGGAAATGCATTCACAAGGTCATGTACAGGTAAGGATAAATCCCTGGACAAAGGTGCAAATCAGTAATGCAAAATCTCGGACAACTGCTACGGGGAAAGATCTTTTTCCAGCAGTAATAACCGAGTCAATGACTTCCTCAAAACAGGGGATTCATTCAGACATGGGGATGCTTTTTTCAAGAAAGTTGTTATTTATTTATTCTAATAACTGGTCAGACTCATTCCTTCGAATGTTTATTATTTACAGACTTGCTAGCCTAGAAACAAGCCAATGCTCATCTATGGACAGCACCAGCTGAGATAACTCCTTCAACCTACATAATGAAAATAACTGTTTGGGTTTTGTTGGTTTGGGGTTTTTTTTTTGTTTTTTGTTTTTTTTTCAAGAAACATAAGGCTCAGATCTATGGTCCTTTCAATATGTTCCCACCTGTCAGCTGGGCTGTGGTATCTATCAGCCTGTATGCTTTCCGCATCCACTGTGGCTCGAGCTAAATCAAAGTAAATCCCAGTGGTATTAGGCTAAGAGCACGCTCAAAAACAGTTACTGCAGCTGCGCTCACAGGCTGACTGCTCCCATGGGGTCTCAGGACCAGCCCTGCTCAAGGGGACCTCGGCTGTCTCTGTGGATACATGCCCATATAGAGCTGGAAGAGATGCTGAAATGTGACTCAGTAAAGGAATTGATAATTCCTAAGTGTACCGGGTCCATTATCTTCACCAGCACTTGATTCATTCGACGACGCCAAAACAGCTAAAATGAGTTGGTAGCTGCAGAAGGACGTATTAGCATCAACATCCTGGCTTTAACTGCATTTTTTGTGTTGTTTTGCACCAGAAAAAGCTTGCCTACATATGGTAGAGATCATCCTAATGATTTATGTGTCTCATTGACTTCCCAGTTCCACAGCTGATGAAGATATGGGGAGGAAGTTCATGTGAGCATCAGAAAGAGGCAAATTGGGTTTTCATGGCCCCTTACTACTTTATCCAATTATGCATTCCCATGTGAGGGCATCCCACTGGGGTCTCACCCTTGGATTCACTCTTCTTAATGACATTCAATCATTTTTTGCTGAAGACAGTCATTTTCATAGCTGCTTGCATAATAAATTCACAGTTACATGCTCACTGGTTCTCTAATTATACCCCATTCCTGCAAAACAAAATGATTAAACTGAGTTTCTACTGAAAAAAAAAAAAAAAAGTCGTGAGTCAGCAGCTTTATTTTACTGACAAAGTTTGAGTGTATTTGGTTTTGTTTGATATTTTCGTTTGCAAATTGGAAGCTCACTGTATTTAAAGGTTAAAACGTAGAAAATTATTGGGCCAGTGGATAATTGTCTATTAAGTTTGTGGGGCATTCTGTATTCCATTCCCGGCTTAAAATTATCTCAGTGACCTTGGGAAAGTTAATCTGCATCGAGTTAGAAGTTTGTGATACTGTGCTATGGAGGGGTATCGGGACCCAATTGTACTAAATGAGTTTCAGACCTGGAGGCCACATAGCTCATGCAGAAAAAAAAAAAAAAAAGAAAAAAATCATTCAGTAGACAACTGGTAGATGATGGAACATGAACTATTCATCTGTATTTAGGTTAGTCCAATCACACACCTCAACATAATCTAAACCCGGTAAATTTTCATGTTTGCAAGATTATTTGAGATGTAAATCTGGGAAGCTCCAGAGGAGGTGGTGGAAACCATCAGACCTACGACCACAGCGATCAGGGTTCCTACTCTTTTAGGTATTCTGTGCTGAGTATTGCAGTTGGTTCAGAGGTGTTCTGAGCATCTTTGGTTGTCACACATCATTGAAATTGTCCTTACTTCATTGTTTCTGCAGTGAGTAATACAGGTTGAGGATGTAATTCTGAGCGTAAAGGCACTGGAATCAGTCATTCCAGGTGCTGGTTGTGCCAAATAATTGCAAGACATAAGACAAACATGGTTCAGAGCTTAAATCCAGTTGAGCATGACAAAAAAAAAAAAAAAATATCCAAAGGACAGGCACAAACAATAAAGCTTCATTAGCAGGGGTCTCCTAGCCTTCCTAATACGTTCCCCAATGTCATACCACCCTTCTGTAAATGGCCCCAAAGCCCTCCAGCACTGCTGGCTACAGGAGCTTCAAGATCTAGGACAGCATTGCTACATCCAGAACGAGTGCAATAGGAAGGGAGAAACATACCCCTACGGCCACACTATGGTGGCCCAACCAGCCCTTACCTTTGCCCATATGACACGCTGGGGAACATTTTCCGTTAATTATTTGTGCACGCAATCAAGAAACCAGGACCAAAGAAGATGGACACTTAACTTATAGGTCTTCCCTGCATAAACAAGAGATAGTCCTTCCTTTCCAGCATGAAAATTCTGGTTAAAAACACCTTTGCAATCAAAATTCGAGGATTTTCTAGACACAAGCTACACATGCTGACACAGTTTCTATTGCAGCTCAGGAAGACATTTCCAAAATATCTTTAAATTAACTCGCTTGGGTACAGCCAGGAGTGCATCTCTGGTAGCAAGGAGCTCAGTGTGGATTTAATCACCTGAGATCAATTCAGTTTTCCCAGCAAGTGTCACTGCATCTATTGCAGTTTCTGTACCTGAGCAGGCCACTTTGGTACACTCCTCTGCAGAGGTAGCAGTGCAGACTGGTCCTGAGGTGGGCTTCATCTCACTTGATGTATGGGATAGGTTTTCTCTGATCAAATAAAGATGGAGATGAGATGACTAATGTCCTCAGAATCCCTGACTCTACTGAGTCACTCTTCCTTGACCATAAAGGGAGCCAGCAGTGATGGCCTCTGATATTGGCACTTCCAGTATAGACACCTATGCTTAGTCATGCAAATCCTGCCCTAAGCAAGCCCAACTCACTTAACCCATCTTCTTTTCACACCCACACAGAATATATCTGCCCTTAACACAACCATTTAGCTTCTCTCAATCTTGGCAAAGACATGCTTTCCCATGGTTATTATGGTAGACATTAACGAGGGAAAAAATCCATCTACATCTCCTACTCCTGCTGTCAGAGTATTTCATAACTTAGAAGTGTCTCCATGAGTTGAGGTCGTGCTCTTTTTGAGGTCTTTAACCTAGTTGTGATGCACGGCAGCTTAGACCATGTACTGGCCGGGAGAGTTTGGTTTGAACAATCTATATTCACATCCATGTTGTATGGACTCGGTGAGTGTGGACCGAGATCAATAATCCTGATCTAACCCAGTTAAACAGAGCTGCATCTCACAGGTAAAGTGGTAGGACTTGGTCTTCTGGGAGGGCAGTGGATCTGTCTGCACAGCCTACAGTGCCACATCACCTTCACCTTGGGCTGAGGTTGCCAATAATTGCAATGGCAAGATGGTTTTAATGTCCCCTCTGTGTCTCACGGCAGATCCTCCTCCCTAAATGTCAGACTTACAGCCCCTTCATTTTTAAAACCCTACTAGAAAGCTCTTTAGTCCTCATGGGCGTGTCAATAAATGAAGAAAGTTAATTGTGATCATTACTGTGTGGATAGAGGATCTGCACCATCACTGTTTGTTTCCTACCACTGGCTTCTGTCACCACCCATCCCTCATCTTTGTTGCCGTTCGACATTGTAAATTCTTCTCAGCACAGAACTTGCTCTCTAATTTGTCTGTTAAATGTCTAGTCTACAAATTAGTCCCAGCCATCCTCATTAACAATAGCTTGTACTTATTCCTTCATAAACTGATGGATGGAAAGCTCTATAAAAGTGCAAAAAAAAATATTATTTCCCCCAAGAGGAGGGTTTGCAATGTCATAGCTCAAAGCAAGCCAGCAGACTTTCCCATCTAACTGAAATCCACCACAGCACAACTGTGTCGCCAGAAGCATATCTTGTTTTCCTCTCTCTCTCTTTTTTTTTTTTTTAATTTTATTTTATCTTCTGATTGATTCGCTTATGAAATTAAAGGAGATTATGATTTTAACTCTTTGGTTTTAGAGCCACGAGCAACATAAGCTACTAGTACTGCCATCTGCAAATTGCAAGAGACATAAAACCGTGTAAAAGAAAGGAAAAATAAGCATTTTCCACTTAGCAGTATATTTCAGCAGAAGATTAATTTGCTGTCTGACACTTGATGCTTATTGTTTGCAAACTCCAGACCTGCGACTGCATGTCAAGCTGAAAAGCATCATCTAGTCAAAGAGGCGATAATCTAAGAAGAAAGCACTCTCATATCTCTTCCTTTCAGGTTATCCATGTACATGCATGCTAAAATTGTCGCAAGAACAGAGGTCCACTAAACTATGACACATCTGTGTCCATAACAGCCTCCTCAGAAAAACTGTGATTTGCTGACTTTATGTCAGTCGAGACAAAGAAGTGTCGATGCCATTGGACAAAGACCTGAGACAACACCCAGACCTTGAGTAGAGCTCTGCCAACTCATATTCCAGAAAGTGGCATTTAAGTTGGAATTGAAGAGAAAGTCTAAATGGGAGAGCAAGCAAAAAGGAGATCCTTTGGGTCGCAACATGCCTGATTTTTGATGTGTGATGGCTCTGGTGAGAAGATGATGTAGTGGTCCAGGAAATTCTTCTACCCTACCTTCACATATGTGTAAGATGTTATTAAAAGGGTGAACCAGCAGTAACAGCCTTGAGTACACTGCTGAAAAAAGAGTACAATTTTAAAATCTAGACTTGCTTGAACTCTATTAAATCTCTGCTTCACTGGCTCTAAGCCTGTCCAACCCAACCTGAATGATTATTGTTATTATTAACAGAGCGTAAAGTGAGAAAAGAGAGTTGGTTTTTTTTATTATTTAAATAGGTTATTCTTCCTGCAGCTGGCTGTGCTGCATAGGCCTGGCAATGGTTCATATTATGGGCATTAACGATTCCTTAGAGCTTTTCATGGAAGAAGCTTACTTTGACATTCTCATCAACTCTTCTCTCCCCTATTTATTGTCCAAAGATTGGACGATGTCCTCCCATAGAAATAATTGCATTTTCAGAAGCTATCTATGTAGTTCTATCTTCATGGTAGGACTTTTCTATGGTAGCTCTGTTTCCTGCTGTTTACCAAATAAGTAATTTTTGTGGTTTCAATGGGACTTTCCCCTCTTTCCTACCTAGTAGCAAAGAGTAAGCTGTGGCAGTATAAATCTGTAAGAATACAGCATGAAAAACTTAAATAAAAGTACATTGAAATAAAAATACTGGGTCTGATAAAAAAAAAAAAAAAAACAAAAAAAAAAAACAACCAAACAATTTCAGCCCATTTGCTGACTGAGAGTGGTTATGGAGGAGAACAAACACAAGGTAGGGAGACACCGATACTGGCCAGGACCATAATGACCATCAATGCATTTTTTTTTCCATGAATTTTTTCATAGAAACAGCATTGTCCTGGGGCAAGGAGTGCCACAGCTCAATCACATACTGCTGGTGAAGAACCTACCCTACTCCCCATCACTGCCTCCACATCCATCATGGTTTCATCCTGACAAACACCCTCCCCAAAATGTCTCTTTCCCAGACTGAAGTGTGAACATCTATTTAACCCTTTTCTGTTCCACTGCAGCTCATCCTTGCCATCCCCCTGTCATCTTCTCTGAGCCTTTTCCAGGGCTGCTAGAGCCTTTTGAGAGGGGAGGACAAGAACCACACACTATTCAAGACAAAAGTCCAAAACGCATTTGTTCAGTGGTATTACAATGGTTTCTGTTTGGCTTTCTATTCCCTCCTTAATTATCCTTAACATTCAATTTCCTTTTTTGATTGCTGTAGAGCAATGAGCTCATAATTTCATTCAACTGTCCATTATAAGCCTCAAATGTCATTCCTCAGTAGCAATAATCAGCTCAGAGCCCATCACTGCGCACGCAGAGTCCGAACTGTTGTTTTTCCTTGTGTGCAACGCTCGTATTTAATGCCACTGAATTCCACCTGATGTTTTATTGCCCAGCCATCCAGTACAGTAAGATAACGCCAAAACTCTTCACGGATGGTGCCAGGTAGCCACAAGTTGTGGGCATGATCCACAAGGGAAGGTGAGCCGAAACCCAAGGGCAAGAGCGAGGCAGAGAGAGACCTCACCAGCAAGGTGTAGTAATTTCCTGACATATGAGATTTTCTGTGTAAAATTCACTGCCCCTTCACTGCTCCCTTAGGGGGAGAGCTGGAGTTTGATCCTTTCTGGTCCAAACACACCACTCCTCCTTTTTTTTTTTTTTTTTTTTTCTTCCCATAGTGCAGCCTTATTTAAAGATAGGTGTTGGAACCTTGCAGTCTAATTGAGTAGTTTACAGCCTGGCCAGCTGACAGCGATAAAGCAATATTGTCATTTTTCAGCTTATTTAAATAGGAAGTGCCTGATGTACTAGATCACCTCTTGTGTTTCTGCTAAAATATCTTAGAAGCTGTGTTTCTTCTCCGTGTCAGAGAGTGTTACAGAGAAAATCCGAATGTTTGCAACTCATTGCCCCAGACAATTATAAAATCCTTTCATGCAGCCAGATTAAGAGTTTCCTACAAATCTATTCCCTGCAAATCTAGTCCCTTAACACAGGTGATACTGAGGCTTTTTCAGGCTGGACCCCAGGAAACCTTGAAGGAAGAACTGCGCATCGTGTCTTCTGTTTGATGATGTCACCAGAAGTTTCGATAAATGTCTCACATGACGGTGGACCTGTCTGCAAAGCTGGTAGGTGATATAAACGTGGATGCCAAAAGCAAGGTACAACCAGGCTTTCCCTCGTGATTAGCTGCCAGGACAGCAACCCATGGGTCCCCAGGAGCTCACCCGCAGAGATCTGTGTGGTTGGGTGAGAAAGTGCCACGATTTGGTGGTCAGTTTGCACATCGGTGTGGGCACAGCTATTCCAGCAATGCACTGAGAAGCCGTGCAGGCAGCGTGACATTGAGGAGACAGCTCGCTCCCGTCTGGGTGCTGCTGCTCATTTTAATGAACAGAACCCTCTCCTCGGGTGACAGCCAGCGGATGCTGACATGGCAACATGAGCAGAAGTGATGAAACTTTGGTTCTCCCGACCTGACAAATGCTTCTCCTCAGATGTTCTTAGTTGACGTCAAAAATTCAGAACATTGCACAAATGGGACAAGGTAGCCAAAGGGTGTTGTATTTAGTACGCTTGCCCAATGCGAAGGCAGATTACTGGAGATCTGGTGGTAGATGTCCCTGCCCATGGCAAGGGGGTTGGAACTCAGTGATCTTCAAGGTCCCTTCCAACCTAAACCATTCTATGATTGTATGATTCTATGAGATATGCATCAGTCCTCTCTTCCAGTCTTTGTGTTGATTGCTTTACTGGGTAGAGGTGTTAACAGATCACAGCTCCTCCTTTGTGGAGGGATTGCAGAACATCTCCCCGCACAGCAGGTCAGCGAAAAGCTTTGGTTAACAGAGCGTGAGGCACACACACAGCAAAAGAAATGGTCAGAGCATCCTCCGTGGGGAAATCGTGCCTGTGAGATCCGCTTCTATAAAAGAGCATACTATCTTCATACTGTTTCCCCTTTAGTAATAACGTAAGATTCATCCCAGGGGATGTAGAAGAACACTGCCCCAGCACTGTTTAAAGGGATTTGGTAGGAGAGGTAGGAAAATTATTCTTATTATAAGAAAGTGCATACAGAGACGGGGATTTAGAAATGTGCTGAAAGCTGGGTTATTACAATGCTGTTACTAATGACTATAATACATCATTTCAACTTGTTGATTTTTCTTTCTTTAATTTCCAGATTATCCGGCTGTTGCTTATCCTCCGCCCATTCAGGGAGTAAACAGAGACATCATGCGCCTGAGCTGCAAAAAAAGTTACTGTCAGCAGCAATTAACTTCTGGGGGTTTTTCTCTCTTTTTCTCAGAAAAGCCAATCTTTCAACTTTACCTTTTGGTTTTACATTTTCAATTTTCTTTTGCAATCTTACCTTTGTAACACCTCAATGATTTACGAAAGTATTATTTCTATTCTAGAAATGGGGGAAATGGTGGCAAAGGGTAGTTGATATCTCTTTCATAAAGTCCCAAGGGAAGTCCCTGAGAGGGCTCAGAGGAGAAGCCGCTTCTCTGGAGCCCAAGCTCAGAGCAGTCAGCATGGCCCAAAATGATGGGCTCAGACTAGATTCCAGCAAGAGGGCATTTTCCCCACACTTTACTGAGATCCCAGGCATAGGAAGCTTCTGGCATTGCTATGGGAAATCTGGCTTTTCTTGCCCTTCTTCTAGCTTCTTGGAATAATCCTGCAATACACTGCCAACCCCAGCTTCAAAAACTGTATGCAGATGACAAAAAGAATATAGGATAATCTCCCAGATGACCCCAGTAAGAGTGAAGGGGTCCTGGCAAGACTGCCCAGAGGTCCTCTGTAAAAAAGTACAGAAGATATCTGCCACTTTTTCCTTCTTTACTTTGGAAGTCACCTCCTTTTGTCACGCTCTCAAAGGCTTTCACATTTTTGTCAGGAGCAGCTCTGTTTTCAAAGGGCCGTGAATCACATCCATCAATCTTTGAGAGAAAAATAATCAACAGATGGTCATTAAGGATCACGTGGTCCCACTCAGATCAGGAGAGGCAGCAGAAAATGGGCTCTCTTTTCCTCTTGGTTATGCTTCTTTAACGCAGTTAACGTGTTCAGCCGCATCCAGCCTGGAAGGAAACACATGACAAGACCATTGCTTTGTGTACGGTACCAAAATCAGTACATAAAGCTCCAGCCTCAATCAGAGAAGAGCCTTTACCCCTGCTAACCAGGAGGAGAAAGAGAGCGAGTGTTTTCAGGCCACATAAAAGAAATACTAGATTGCTGAGAACCAAACAGAGTTTGTTCTCCGTACTTGGTAAGCAACCTGCAGCTGTCTCTCAACCTGCCATCTTCCATTCCCAACGACAACAAGAAGCCACATTCATTTTTAATGCCAACAGGTGTGAGGGAGAAGCCTCAAAATGCAAACTAGACATCTCTTAAGCAGATATTTGCATCTGAGCTTGCAGTGAGCCTTAGAGGTGTCAACTAACCAGTCATCACAGTAAGGGATTGACTCAGACAACAAATAAGAATTCTGATTTTTTTTTTTTTCGGGGCAGCTTATTTTTTAAGACCAGAAAATGACGAAGGATGGACTTTGTCTTTGAACCACTATTACTCTCCTTTGATTTATGTCTATAAGATGTTGGACCTAACCAAGATAGGAACCCAGAGCACACCAGACCTTGCTCCCTCATTGCCCCTGGAGTCTGCCTGAACTCAAGTTGCTAACGATCACTTTCTGTCCTGGAGAAAGATGTTTTAGGGGCATTTTTAAGTCAGAGTATACAAGTCTAGTGAAACTGCATCATTCTTCCTGCCAACTAGATGCCATTTGATGCTCTTATGACAGCTAAAAATTGAACTGATCAGAAAGTGATGGCCTTTGACGGAAAAACTCTTAAGCAGGTGGAGAGCGATTTGAGGTAAGCATCTTTGGTTGGTTGGTGTTTGGTTGTTTCTTTTTTTTTTTTTTCCTGGGAAAAAGTCACTGCAAAAGTCACAGAAATGTTTCTTCAAAGATCTCTTTTTGGCTGATGTCTAAAGAAAGAAGTTGATGGTCTGGGACCCATAGACAAGGTCCGGTAAAATCCTTTCACTGACAAAGTTCTTACTGTTGGGAGGGGGAACTAATAACATCCCTCACATCCCCCCCCCAAAAAAAAACAAGGACAGAAGGTGACCTGCAAAATTACTTATTTAGGGGACGTAATGCATATTCAGGGGTTATTTTTGAGCATTTTATTGGGAATAACCATCTTTTAATTTCCAGCAGATCTTAAAAAAATAATTTATGTCCTCCATTTCCATCTACATAGTCCTTCATTTACTCATTTTTCTGTTATCAGAGGAGGGGCATGCTATATTTCTGAGGCAGGGAGGTCTGTTGAGAGTTTCCGGTTTCTGATTCATTTTTTTAATATATACCTAAAGACTGGCATGCTTTTTATGCTCCGCCTCACACCTACACAAGCTACAAAGATACTGTCCAAAAGATAGATACCACAACATGAAACAAAATGCAAAGGATGAGGAGCTCTTCCTGGATACTTCATTGTAGCTTGAATATTTGTTTCAGCCAGAGTTTTTCGCCTGGGTGTGGAAAACCTTCAAGTTGGAAGTATTTCACCCCAACCTGCAACCTGCCCTTCCCACAGCAGTGGGGTGAGCACTCACGTTGCAGAGTCCCTCAGGAATCACTGCAAAACGAAGTCTCCCAAGTAGTTTTCCCATCATTTTTGTCCTGCTCTTGAGAGTGACGCTTTTGTTTTCTTCGTGCTTTATCTGCCCCCGGTGGCTCTCCATTTCAAAATGTATATTGGATCAGGAAAAAAGTTCATTTCAGATAATCACTCCCAGTTCCCAAAGCCCACCTGAATCACCCCAACATCAGTGTCTGTCATGAGTAATGCATGGGATTGAACCACACACAGTCTGTTCAAGACACCGAAACCATGGAAACACTCCTGACGAGAGCTGCTACTTGGGATGATCACAGGAAAGAGTGGCTGAAGGAAGCTCGTCTTGTCCACCTCTGTTGCCCAAGGCCAGATCATTACACAACATGAAGGATTTCAGGTGTCAGACTTCACCCCCATAATTGCTGACAGTGTCTGTTAACAGAAAAACTTAAACAAGATCAGAAATTGGCAATTGTGGAGTTTTCTCAATGAGATCTAAACACTCTGAGCTGGGAGCATGGATCTCAGGTGTGACTCCATGTGACCAAAACACCTTCCCAACCTTTGGCTGCCTTTGGAGGCCAACCCAGGTGTGGAAGAAGGACAGTTCGCTCCAACTTCCTCCTTCAGTGTGGACAGTGAGATGACCAGGTCTGAGAGCCATACAGTGCAGGGCTGTTGCTTCAGAGCTTACACACAGTTTGGGTTTAAAAAGGCTTTTAAAGGGCTGAGGAAGAGGACAGAGTTTATAATGCCAGCTGCGTCCTGTTTCTGTAATCACCCTCTTTAATAAGGTATCCACAGCCTTCCAGAAGCAAGTTGGGCACTAGTTTCTTGCTTCTAGGAAATTCAACTACCCTGCAATAAATCCTGTGAAGGTTTACAAGAGAAGCATTAGGGGTTATTGACTTGCTCTGCCATTCTTCCCACCACTCCATCTTTGGAAAGACTGTCCAAGTCTGGGCACTCAAAATCGCCAGCTCTTTTACAAACGATGGCTGGCGGGGCGCAGGTCAGGGAAAGACTGTGATAATCTATAGGCAATGTATATCACAAGGAGAAGGGTATGTGGAAGAGGGGAAGAGCTTGAAGAGCATCAAAAACTAGGTGAACTCTTAGCTTGTCTCCTGTGCCCTATAGCCTCCCTGTTCACGCATTTTAGCGACGGGACAAACTCGAATAGGTGGAGGAAAGACTTTTTCTTTTCACTTTGTTTTCTAGTCATGCTCATGATGGTTGGACCAGTAACAAGAATGGTTTAGATGTAATATCCCACTCCTCAATGTCTCACTCCACGCAGCCTCAAAACCAATTTATTTTTTCCATCGTGCCTTCTCCACCCCTCAGCATCAGCTTTTCCACGCTGAGAACAGAATACCCACTCCCACGACACCTGAGACCTCTCCCATCTATTCGGAACTGTTTCCCCAGGCCCCCGCTACTTGTGGGGCACATTTAAATGATACAGAGCAGCCAAAGCATCTAAAATACGCGTTCTTTGGCGTGGAAGCAGCAGCTAAAATTAGGCTGTAGTCTGAAAGTGTAGAAGGGAGAGAATCTCAGGCTAGTTATCTAGTTATTTTACAGCTTCTTGAGTCACCAATGTGGAAGCAAGCAGCTGCTGGGCGACACAGAGTGATGCATACACTGCAGTGGAAAGACACCAGTGCTAACAATAGCTCATATGCATGGAGCATCTTTCACGATCCAGCTTCAAAAAGCATCAAGAAGACGTACAGCACATACTTGGAGTGCTTCATCCACCCCCTGCAGCGATGAGGAAGAAAGATCTGATGAACAGACTCCCAAAACATCCGCGGGCTTTGGAGAAGGCTCAACAACATTCAAAAAACCCCCACAGCAACACCAAAGCCCGGGCCAGCAAACTCTTGTGTAACTTTTCTCACCTGAATAGGTCCAGAAAAAGTGAACGAGATTGCCACACGCTTTAAATACACATACTTTTAAATTAGGGGTTTCCAAAACTTTCCTCATCTGTGCAGTCTGGTGACACGTCTGAGCACAGTTAGGACTAGACCCCAAATCTGGATGTGAACCAGAGCTTAGTCAAGATTCCTCAGTTATGTTTCATGTCTCGCTTCTTTCTTTGCCTTCTGTCACTGGTGTTCATAAACAACACAGCCTCACTGCGGCTCTCAGTTTCAATCCAGCAAAGAAATTATGTCAATTTTCAGGGGGTGACACTTGTTTCAGAGGAGATGAAGCAAAGCAAGACACAACGCTACCAAATAACGGACATGGCTGGAAATTATCTGAAGTTTCTGTTCCCAGGTAGTTTGTTTTCCCCCTGCAAAATTCATCATTCTTCATTCAGGAGAGGCAGCTAAACTATGCTGCAAACTATTCCAACACAGAGATGTTTGCTAGGTAATTACTGCTATTTAAATTATTCTTCATATACCATACAGCACGAATGGCAGATATTAAAATGCAGAGATGACTTAATAAGTTACAGTTATCCAGATGTGTCATTCTTCTAATAAGATAAAAGTGTTGTTATATTTCAGATTTACCAGGTGTACAGTAAATAAGATTAGTATATTCTATTTCAAAATGCCTGTAAGCGATATTGCCCCTGTAAGAATTAAGATAAATGATACCAATAAAATAAGCAGGTTTGGATATATTATTTTTTTAGGTGTTGAATCAAAAGTATATTAAACTTGTTGATATGCATATTAAAATCAATGTGAATGGAAAAAAAATAAATCCCATTAAGATGAATGATTAAAGAGGCAACATCCCAGTGAAGGAGGATTGGACAGCTCTTTGAGGAAGAGGCAACGAATTTCTAGTATTTGAGTTGAGGCTGCATGGCAAATATTTGCACAACAGGGAATTTAGCTGCTACTCAGATACACCTGAACTGATCCACTGATAGACCCCAAGCACAACAAACAATACACCAGGGTTGTAACGGCATTTTAAGACTCTATCCTACAGCTACTGCTAAGCAGTTATCTTTCTCAATCAGTCATGAACGCAGGGAAAATACGGGATTGCTTCGGCTCCCGGCAGCTGAGACCGAAGCTGGTGAATAGCCAGGCGAGCTGGGTTTATCCCACCACAATGTGTTTCAATTCGTCTCAACGCAAGGTCGGGTTTTAACAAAGACTGGAAAATACATTCAGGGAAGGGGATTGCTCCTTACGAAACACATTTAGCCAGGCAGGCAGAGCCCTGTTGAATAGCAGCAAGCTAAAATAGGAGGTACAGCCTGGGATGTCTAACAGGGAGACCATGAGTGGGGATAGAGTGATTAATGCAACGAGCTCTGCGATACCGCGTCTGATCCCGATTGTAAAAGGGGCTGATAAACGGGAATGGGTTCACAGCGGGCTGAGAAGAGTGAGGCAGGACCTGAAAAGCTGGAGGGATCAAGGAGCTTGAAAGTAAAGGGGAATCCGATCATCCGTGTTTGCGTGTTGCAAGCAAAGCATCCTGCACTGCTCTTCTGGATGAGGCAAAGAAATTGCTTTCTTTTGGCAGCTCACTGTCAAACATTTTGTCTTACCTTGCCGCACTTGAAAATTAGACCTACTGCCAGGGCTGTAGATGCACATTCCCATTTTGGGGGTGGTTTGGCAGAGGCATGGCAGGAGTCAGGGGAGTGTCCCACGTGCACGGACATAAAAAGTGAGTTTTCTTCCCCCTCCTCTGTGTGTTTGGTACAGTCATGGATGTCAGGGCTGTGAATTTTTCATAGCTTCTTTTGGAAAGCTGGACTCTATCACATTATGAGAAAGAGTGGGATTTCACAGCCTTTCATGTATGGGATAAAAACATCATTTCCCTTTAACGTGCACTGGTTTCAAAATTAAAAAAAAAAAAACAAACAAAAAACAAAACAAAACAACAAAAAAGAGATACCTAACTGGGAGATTTTCATTAGAATTATTTTCTCAAAGAAAATTGAGTTTCTGGAATATCAATTATTTTCCTATGGGGGAAAAAAAAAAAAAAGTGCCCCAAATGTTCTATGTTCTGCTGCAACACTATATGTGGCTTTCATTCAGGATTTTCAGGACTGCTGAGTCTCCTATCTTTTCCAAAGCTGACAGACTGGGTTTCAGGCTCCTCAGTGAGCTTCAGACATGCTTCAAAGAGATTTAAAGGGAATCCCTTCACAACTTCATCTAAACTGAGTGTGAGGGTTCCCATTCCACAGGAGATTAGAGTTTCGTTCCGTTTCAGAATAAGTATCTCTAAAAAGAAAACGGAGGGGATTTTTCCATGGAATTCCCAGGGAGTTCCAGTTTTGAGCCAAATCTATAGATAGATGTAGTTTATTCCATGCTCAGAAATAAACTGTGAATCTTTCTAGCCAGTACGGAGGATCCCTCAAGACGACGACTTCATATAGGAGTCCAAAACGCACAGAAATAGACGGGCTGCTCCTTTCAGTTAAATCCTTGGCAGAGATCCCACCCTTAATTCACCAGTATTCGCAGCGAAGACACCCCTTTCTAGAATGCAACCTCTTTGGGAGGGCAGAACAGTCTAGGCTGGAAAAAAGGTGTATGTATGCCCATACTTTTCTACTGTTTAAAATATGTTTCTTGGTTTAGTAAAAGATATTGCCTCCACTTACAACTTATATCTTGCCTACAACATGGATAAGGACACCCCAGTATTACTGGGTTACCCTAGAAGTCCTATCAGTTGGGTATGGAAGATACTGAATTTTAAATGGGGACTACAAGACACAGAGAAGAAAGCAGCCCAACTGAACAGTGCCATCTACTTCCTAAACCTAGGCAAGAAACCACTCCCTCCACTGGCTATTGAGCGTTGAAATTTGCTGCTTCAACTTCAGACCTGAAGGAAAGCTGGTGGGGCCTGAAGCCTGAAGTCCCAGATGTGGCCATCAGCATTGCAAACGTGAGCCTTCTCTATTCTGAAGCCGATGGTTTTAGGCTTCATTCCAAGTCCAGCCAAGAAACAGCAGTGAAGAGAAGCCCTTAAAGCAGAAGTCAAGTTAAAGGAACTCTTCTTATGACCCTCAGACTTTACAATTACAAACCACAACTTATACACTAACGAACTATTGCATTTACTTCAAATCCCTAACGCCTCTACATAGACAAATTTCTGGACTGTTGGAGCTGGCTATGCCAGACTACACAGCCAAGGGAATACAGGATCTCTCTCTGTCCGTGTTTGGAGGTGATGAGGGATAAGTTCACCTCTGAAAACTGCCTAGCCCAGCACTGTATGTGAGTTTTGAGGTCTGGCTTAGGGGAAACAGACCCGAGGTGATGGAGAGCACCATGCTGATGTGGCTCCGTGCCTTCTCCGTGTTGGTTTGCATGCTGTAGGAGACTGTGCAGGTCTGCTTCTGTGTGCAGGCACGTCTTGGGACAGTTCAATTCCTCTGTGTAGCCTGGAGCCCTCAATGCTACAATCCAACTCCTCGATGCCCTCCCTTGCTTAGTCCTTCTCTGAAGGCCTCCCGGCCCAATTGTTGCCTCTTAGGAAGCTCCTTTGTATCTCTGCCTCAGGCAACAGCGACTTCTGCTTTCGATTAAGCCTTGGTTCAGCTCTTACGTTTCTTTGAAGAGGCGTTCTTACAGGAAAACCAAGCAAATCGGCTGGGGCTCAGTTCACCTCCACAGGAACCCCACTTGGCTGCTTCTCCCTGCCTCGTGATCCACATTCAACGTCAGGATATAAAAATCATTCTTTATTCCACGCAGGCAGCAGGCTTGACTCACATCGACATGCCTGTTACCAGCGGCGGTGCCTGGATGGGATGCAGAAACACAAACAATCCCTCTGTACCGTATGATAATCAACAAAAATTATCCGCCTAAGGGAATCGGGAAACTCTGCCATGAATGCAGCAGTTAGAGACTGAGCCTATTTATTTAACAGGTGTCCCCTGAGCAGGGATGCCAGACTCCGTTTGCCAAATTTGCAGAGAGAGGAAGACAGATGGAATAAATATGGGCAAGAGGGGAACAGTCCCAAAGCCATTTTCTTTGTGGTTTCGGTTTGTTGTTTTGTTTTGTTTTTTTTTTTCAACAACTTTTGACTGTAAGAAAGTATACGCTCGTTCTTGGCTGCGCATATTCAGAAAGAAGAAGCTGTGCGAATATCCAGTGTCCCTCCCCGTAGTGGTGCATAGCCCAGCTCAGCCGCCACGCAAAGTCAGCACTGCTGGGTGGCTTCATGATTGGTTGGTTTGTTCAGTTTAATTAAAATACAGTGTGGGGTACGGTTTGGATGTGAAGCCATCCCAGGTCGTTAGGGACCCAGAGCCAACCACGGCTGTGGATAAATGATCTCCTTCCCCATTCCCATGCAGTGGAAATGTGCCTCAGAACACAAGTTGCTACGTCTGATGCTGAAGCATCAAGAAGCCCTGGGACGGATCAGATGCGTTGCACACACAGGTGGTCCTTGTTCCATTTTTGGAGTGTTTTCACTCAGTCTGGAGGCAAGGGATGGATAGTGACAGAGAGGAACTGCTGCAGACATTTATGCCACCTCTCGAATGGAGGACAACTTGAGGGACATGGTTTAGCAGTTTAGTAGTAACTTGGCAGTGCTGGGTTAATGGTTGGAGTTTATGATCTTAAAGGTCTCTTCCAACCATAAAAAGTCTATGATTCTATGATTCTGTGGTACTATGACAATGCCAAGCAGCTCATAAACATGTTTTCATGATTTCCAGAGAGAGGAAGGCCAAGTGAATCCCGAACTTCCTTCTGGGCATGTAACCCCAGGCAACTCTTTTGCCATATATCCCCTGTTGCCTTGCAGTCATGCCAAAAAGCCAAGGCAAGGCAGAAGAATCAGCAAAGACACATCATGGATAGGGGACTGCGGCAGCCCTGGCCACCAGCATAAGCTGAAGGAACCGAGTAGAGCAAACTATCTGCTCATCTGGTGAACGAGTCTCAGAAAACATCCCAACCAACCCCAGAAAAAAAAAAATATGTAAGCAGCAGGGAAAAGAGCTTTCTCCAACCAGAGGTTTCTGCCTGAGAAAGAATGAATTTCCAGTAACTAGAAACTTTTACTGACTTCTCCTTGCAAGCTGTAGTAAAATTCTTGCTGACTGCACTGGTGGGCTGAGAGATAATCTGATAAATAAACAAGACAGCATCTAGTTTCCTTTTTTTTTTTTTTTTTTTCACTTAGTTTTAGTGTATAAGGCACTGGCCCTGCGATATTAGTTACATAAAGTACACAGATTTCCCGGCTGATGCCAGCGGTCTCCAAGTCATTTCTTGCTGATTGCAGTCACGAACAGGGCTGACATTTATGTCTCGTACAGCCAGAGGAGATATCTAGGAGATGTTCATCTCCATGGTAAGACAGAGATGTGAAGGTCTCGCTCATGCCTTCTTCCAGCAGCTGCGAGCTGAATGGACAACAGCGTGAGCCAAAAGCTGCCCGAGGTGTTGCTCAGTGGTGGCATCTGCGTGGGTCTTGCAGTAGTCATAAGTGCATGACAGAGAGCAACTCGCCTGAGCCCTGTGCCACAAATATTTTTGCCCCCAGGTCATCCACAGCAAAGGAGAATCCAAAGATGTTTACGACAGTGCAAAGTGAAGTAAGAACAGCTTTTGCCTTTTGGCTTTGCTGGTGCAACCAGCATGCAGCACAGGGTTGAATTCCTCTTCTGCTCAGCTGGAGAGCTTGGAAGATCCCAGTCCTGCTCTTCAGTGGCTGAATCCATCCACACATCCATCCATGCTGCTTCCCACGCTGTGTTGCCCTGAGCAACCTCTGCCACCACCTCTGTGGCAGAGCCTTCTCCTCTCTAATCACCCACAACAGCTCCTCGTGGGTGACAATGAAATCTTTGCCTGGCCAAGGTCAGCTCAGCTAACTCACGCTGAAACCCCAGAAGCCAGGACAGGGAAACCATACGTGGTGTTCCTGCCAGCTGCGATTAAAGAAACAAGGATGAAATGATTCACATCACTCCCCCACTTTCTATCCTGAAAATCCCAGCAAAGCCTGAAAACTTCTTGAACACTGCTGCAGGGAAGAGAAATGAGGACCTCTCTATAGCAATAGAAAGCTAAAATAGCTGTGTGTTTCATGGACCTCACTGAAATGACGCTGCCAGTCTCAATCCACAGTCTAGTAAACGGCTGCGTATTAATTCAAGACACCCAAAGTGTTTCCATCCAAATTACCAAGCCTACGGGACACATGTAATACTACATTACAAATTCGTAGGTCTGGGAGAGATCTCAAGAGGTTGCAGGGTTTATTTTCCTGTCCCAAAGCAAGATACAGTATTTCTAGGTCACTGTTGACAGATCTTTGCTTAAAATGTTTTTTCAAGGCCTCTCATGATGGAGATGTTGCAGGCAATTCATTCCAGTGTTTTGCAGGCCTGACCCGTTGGAAAATCTCTCCCAAAATCTCTCCCAACAGCACAAATACAGGCTGGGTGGAGAATGGATTGAGAGCAGCCCTGAGGAGAAGGACTTGGGAGTGTTGGTTGATGAGAAGCTCAACATTAGCCGGCAGTGTGCGCTGCCAGCCCAGAAAGCAAACAGCATCCCGGGCTGCATCCCCGGCAGCGTGGGCAGCAGGGCGAGGGAAGGGATTCTGCCCCTCTGCTCTGCTCTGGGGAGACCCCGCAGGCAGTAGTGCATCTAGTTCTGGAGTCCTCAGCACAAGAAGGACAGGAACCTGTTGGAGCAGGGCCAGAGGAGGCCACAAAGATGATCAGAGGGCTCGAGCATCTCTGCTGTGAGGATGGGCTGAGAGAATTGGGGGTGTTCAGCCTGGAGAAGAGAAGGTTCCAGAAAGACCTCATAGCATCTTTCCAGTATCTGAAGGGGGTCTACAGTAGAGCTGGAGAGGGACTTTTTACAAGGGCATGTAGGGATAGGATGAGGGGGAACAGTTTATACTGGAAGAGGGGAGATTTAGAACAGATATAAGGAAGAAATTTTTCACTCTGAGGGTGGTGAGGCACTGAAACAAATTGCCCAGAGAAGCTGTGGGTGCCCCTTCCCTGGAGGTGTTCAAGGTCAGGTTGGATGGGGCTTTGGAGCAACCTGGTCTGGTGGGAGGTATCCCTGCCCATGGCAGGGGGGATGGAACTAGATGATCTTCAAGGTCCCTTTCCAACCTAAACCATTTTGTGTTTCTATGAATATCTATCCACCATCTCCCCCGTAGAAGTTTAAACCCATTGTGTCTTTTCTTATCCACTGTGAACACGAGGAACAGATTTCATCTCCTCTGACAAAACAGTCATTCACAGATTTGAATGGTGCTACCATGTTCTGCTCAGTCCCCTTCCCTCTGAAGGAGATAATGATTTCACTATTTCCCACTGGTAGTTTTTCCCTGTTGGCTGCTCTTGTGGTTCCCACCAGATATTCCCGAAGCAGGACAAATCTTTCTGGAAATGGAGTTCCCCACTTTATATACTCTTCTCCGACCAAGACTTTCCCAGGGGCGAGCAGAGCATCGCTGGCAGGTTACACAGAGTAGTATAGCCTTCATCTCTTGCACAACAGCACAATGTATTGATTTGGGGAGCATTTTGTGATTCATTACAGCCTCCAGATGTGTTTTGTTGTTTTTTTTTCTTTTTTTCTTCTCTTTTTTTTTTTTTTTTCTTGTTTTCTTTTTTTTTTTTTTTCTTTTTTTTCTGGGAACCAATGTTTGATCGGTTATTCCAAGCCCTGGATCTGCATTTGTAAAATTAATTACGAAATCACTGATGTTAAACTTCCTTAAGGTACTCTGGCTAAGGCCACGCTGGAAGGAACCCAGCGTGTAGAGTGAGTATGGGAACATTTAATTCTTCGCTATAAATATGTCATCATGGTCAGGACCTGAATCTACCTTACCTAGTCTCAGATTGGCTGATAACAGGGGCTTTAGGGGAAAGTTTAAAAAAGAGAGTATAAAGCAAATCTTACCTGTTTTGCTCTCCTAGGCTCCAGCACTCATTGGTTTTGCCAGATTATTCTGGATTAGGTATTTAGTTGCTAGCCTTTTTTCTAAACTCTTTAGGGAAAAAAAGTTATATTTTAACTCCTACAACAAGTTCCATGATTTGTGTGCAGGAACTTCTTTATGTTTGCTTGAAACCTGCTATCTGATCATTTCATCAGTGCCCCTGGGTTCTCATGGTATGAGAAATAATGAATAACTTTTGCTTATTCAGCTTTGCCCTACTCATCATCACTTTGCAGATGTCTACTGGTACGCAGAATGGCTCTCTGCTGCAATGAGAATTCCTCCTTAGCCATTCCTCATATTAAAACTATTCCACATCTCTGATAATCCTTCTTTTTACCTTTTCTAAGTCTACAACATCCTTTTTTTGTATGCCATGAGTAGAAGTACGCAGAGCGTCTCAGATTTAGGTGCACTAGGGATTTATATACACAGTTTTAAAGTGAAACTCTGTTTTCTATCTATTCCCTAGTAAATTCTAGGATTTTGCTCACATTTTTTTGCTTGTATTGAGCACTTGCATGGCATATGAAAGCACTATCTGCGATGACTCCAAGGTCTCTTTCCTGAGGGGTGAGTGCTAATTTACAGTGGAACATTGTGTATGCAGTTACCAGCTTTTCATTTCCCTCCTGGCTGTTACTTGGCCTTAGCTTGGGCTCAGAGGGTTCATATGTGATGTTCTGAGTCCACCAAACGTCCTGAATCCTCACCCCAAAAGATCTCATGCCCTAACTAGAGCTTCCTAGTTTATTATTTGGGCTCAGACTTTCACTCAGTTGAAAGGGTCGATATATGCTTGGGTACTTATGCGCACTGTTTTTCTGCCGTTAATTGAATCTAAAACCCAGGGATGAAAGAAGAAGAATCCTTCCACAGTTTATGCCACTTAAAGCCTGGTTAAAATTGGATCAATTGGGTGAATTTCACTGAGACGTGGAACTTCTATTACTACCTTCTGTGTTATGAAATAGATGGGAGAAATACCACCGTCTACTACGTCTTCTCGACCAAAGGCCATTTCATATGACTGGGCAACATGGCAGGAATAAGCACAGCAATGACTCTGAATCATGCATACTCTGGAGATCTGCAGTTCCTACTTCAAATCAAAAGAGGAAAAAAACTCAAGATGTATTCACTCAGTTCACTACAGTGTCAGTCATAGCCTGCAGAGGTGAGAAACTGTTTGTTAGATAATATTATGTCACCTCTGAAAAGTTAGGAGGAAAGGGGAGCAAAGGAAATGTCATATTTACCCAGCAGCCACTGTCTAACAACTAGAATTGCTAAGTCCCAGGCAATTCCATAACTGCTCTTTTTCCTCCAGATTTTTCTTCTCCCACAAGGAATTTGAAACCAGACAGATACTTCTTTGGTCAGCATTCAAAGGGGACCAGCCTTGGAAACTTCACTGTGAGTTTCTTCCAAGCTCACAAGCCCAAGCCCTGGAGCACAAGGGCTGCTCATCCCTGGAAGTTCTTTGATGAGCCGCATAGGAAGGAGCCCAATTAGTCCCACTCATGGGGATGTTTGGTCTCACAGGCACCTTGTCACTAATGTTGAGACACGGTCCCCCTCTCACCAACATGGTCTGGCCACAGTGTTCAGTGTTACCAAGGAGTAGGCAAGGGCTACACTGGGATGGATATACAGGACCTCAACCTACCCATGGAACCATAAACCCCAAGTCTGTTCTGGATGAATTAAGGTGAGGTGACTGCTAAATAGTACTTCTCAACCAAGTTCTAGTTTTAGAGCCTCATGCTACTGCATCTTACTGCCTAAAAGCCAGTTCAGCCTGCGCTAGTACTTTCCCAGCATAGTTCCTGCCAGCAATGGCAGGAGATCTTCTCTTCATCCATCTCTGATTGCTATTCTGGACCTCCTTGGAGTGGAGAAGAGGAGCTGAACTCTATCCAGGGTTGTTCTCTGTAATTCTGGGCACTTTTGCATACCCAGCATTGGGAAAACACACAGGACAGAGTCTGACATTTCCTTTCTTAGCTGTTGAGAATTCCACCGTAAGGACAAATCTCCGACCTAGAACATGGGGCCATGATATCATTGCTTTTTCACAGCCCTTTCTATACTTTTGCAACCAGCCTTTGGCTTCTGACTTGAAACAGATGAGTCCTGATACAGCCAAGGTCTCTCGCGTTCAATGGCATCCACATTTTTTGAGCGCACTGTGCCCACTTATGAGCACGCTGTCCAGGCATGAGTTTCGAAATGCCAACACACAATGCACTGCAACTAAGAGGATGCTGAACATCTTTCAATGCCCAGGCTTTTTGCATATTGAGAATCTCAGCTGGGACATTAATGACCTCATTCGCTTTTAGAAAGTAGGCTTTTCTAGCCTGGATCCGTGCTACTAGGCAGAGATGTGGAGAGGAGGTCTAGGGAAATAGCTGTATTGCTTAGGAACAGAAAGTCATATGGCTCCAGCAAGAAGTCCAACAGGTGGCCTGGGGCCAAAACAAAACCGGGGTCCAGAGCACAAGTCTTATGAGGAGCGGCTGAGGGAACTGGGATTGTTTAGCCTGGGGAAAAGGAGGCTGAGGGGGGACCTTATCACTCTCTACAACTACCTGAAAGGAGGTGGTAGTAAGGTGGAGGTCAGTCTCTTCTCCCACGTAACAGGGGATAGGACAAGAGGAAATGCTCTCAAGTTGCGCCAGGGGAGGTTTAGATTGGAAAAATTTCTTCACCAAAGGTGTTATCAAACATTGGAAGAGGCTGCCCAGGGAAGCGGTGGAGTTGCTATCCCTGGAGGCATTTAAAAGATGTGTAGATGTGGTGCTGAGGGACATGGTTTAGTGGTGGTTTTGGCAGTGTTAGGCTGATGGTTGGACTCGATGATTTTAAAGGTCCCTTCCAACCTAGACAATTCTATGATTCCATGATTTTAACCTATGGACCTCCCTGGCTGGAAAAGAGTGCCGAGATATTGCAGGATTATATTTTGGGAGCAGATCAGAGCTCAGCAGAGAGAGGGTGGCAGGAGTGTCCCAGAGAGACGGGACGGAATAAAATATGCAGAAGTACTGTTGTGTACTTGAGAGAGGAAACTGCTTATCAGGAGATTTAGCACCTCTTCCTAAATCTGTCATGGCAGGAGCTAGTGAGCATTAATCAGTCAGGACATCCATCCCTCCTGTGCCTCTGCTCCCCTGCCTGGCAAAGAGGGATGGCACCAGTTTCGCAGGGACCTTCACTTGCTCACATTCCCGTACGATGACACGGTCTGTCAACAGGCTCAACGTTACTCCGAGTGCCAACACTTCTCACCACACGCTGGATCTGCTACCTTTAAATCTGTGGTACACCTAGTTGCCCCTACCCTGTTCCAGTTGATGTGGGGAGTGAGGACCATGTGATTTTTTTTTTCTTTTTCTGCTTTTTTTTAATTTTTTTTTTTTTAAGGATAAACATAAAATCTACCCAGATTGAAATCGTGATATAAAGCAGCAGCACAGAAAATTAGCTTAATTTCCAGCCTGAATCCAAAGAAAAAAACAGTTACAGGTGTACAGATCTGAAGACAAGCTCCAGCCTGTTAAAAGACATAGGTTTCGGGGGGGGGGGGGGAACTCCCCTGTAACCGTAGCTGCAGTGCAGAGCTTGCAAACACACTTCTTTTTCTCACCTCTGCTCTGTCAACAAACACGTAGAAACCTACATCCAGATCTCTCAAAAAAGTCAGTTTTCCAGGGCTCCATGTTTCAGAAACACAAGTGCACACGCATGTGGGTGTACGGATGTAGGTGGTAATTTAAGGGTCTCGCCATAATCAACTCTTCTGGGAAAATTTAAAATACCATCCTCCTGTGGGTGGGGATTTGAGGACCTTCTCCCAGCAAATTAGAAGCTTTTTTTTTTTTTTTTTCAGTGCACGCGTGGGTGGTGAAACTGGGCTCACCTTCGGCAACTTCAATGTAAAAATAAAACTTGTAAGACATTTACATCTTCAGAGAGGATTTCAGACCTTCCTGCAGACAAATTAGCAGTGAATATCTTGCGCATATGTAGAATACACAGAGTGGTAGAGATACAGAGCTGGTTATTATTAGCACAATATTAATATCTCTGGAGGTTCAAACTCAGACAGAGGTGTTGGTGTGCAGGACACTGCAGATACCGCAAGTGGGGCTAAAAAAAAATTTAATTTATTTCATTTTTATCTTTTTACTCACCGTTTGACTTTTTGCTTATTCTTTATTCCCTATACATATTACCTGTTGCACTTTTGGTCACACGGAAAAGCTTTATGAATCTTGGTCAAAGTTCCAGGTTATTGTCAAATAAAATAAGTAAATGAGAACATAATGGATCTGTCAGTCTTCTGCTCAGCAGCTCACTGTTAGGGGGAGGTCCTCAGTGTCTGGTTGTGAGGACATTTAACTCACCAGTACAGATGCGTAACATCTTGGGATCTGGACAGGCTGCAGAGGTGGGCCCAAGCCAACCTCATGCGGTTCAAAAAGGCCAAGGGCAAGGTCTTACATCTGGGTCGGGGCAATTCCAAGCACAAATCCATGCTTGGTGGGGAATGGCTGGAGAGCAGCCCTGAGGAGAAGGACCTGGGAATACTGATTGTCGAGAAGCTCAACATGAGCCAGCAGTGTGCGATCACAGCCCAGAAGGCCAACCGTATCCTGGGCTGCATCAGAAGAAGTGTGGCCAGCAGGTCAAAGGAGGTGATTCTGCCCCTCTACTCCACTCTCGTGAGACCCCACCTGGAGTACTGCATCCAGTTCTGGAGTCCCCAACAGAAGGAGGACATGGACCTGCTGGAGCGTGCCCAGAGGAGAGCCACAAGAATGATCCGAGGGCTGGAGCACCTTTCCTATGAGGAGAGGCTGAAATTGTTGGGGCTGTTCAGCCTGGAGAAGAGAAGGCTCCAGGGAGATCTTATTGCGGCCTTCCAGTCTCTAAAGGGGGTCTACAGGAGAGCTGGGGAAGGACTTTTTACTAGGGCATGTAGCGATAGAACAAGGGGGAAATGGCTTTAAGCTGGAAAAGGGTAGGTTCAGATTAAACATTAGGAAGAAGTTTTTCACTCTGAGGGTGGTGAGGCACTGGAACAGGTTACCCAGAGAGGTTGTTGAGGCCCCATCCCTGGAGGTGTTCAAGGCCAGGCTGGATGGATCTTTGAGCAACCTGGTCTGGTGGTAGGTGTCCCTGCCTATGGCAGGGGGGTTGGAACTTGATAATATTGAAAATATTGACTCTCTAAGCTGCAACTGGTTTTAAATATTACTCAAATTTGGTCATTGCTCCACCACTGACACAGCATGACAACTAAGGCTAGTCAAGAATCGTGGTCCCATATAACAGTGTTATTGGAAATTATTTATCCATGAAAAAATTCCAGATTATTTGTATTTGAGTCAATGTGTAACAGGTGAATCACTTTTGCCCGGCTCTGGTACAGCTTCTTCTGGTATATACCGGTTTAGACTGAAAACTCTGAAATATATCAGTGTTAATAAAGACAGTGATAAAAGTCATGGGTAAAAGTCACGGAAATGCTAAGAACATAGTAAAAGCAGTGTTAATTAATGTTGATTTCACAGAATCACAGAATGGTCAGGGTTGGAAGGGACCTCTGGAGATCATATAGTTTAACCTCCCTGCCAGAGCAGGGTCACCTACAGAGGGTTGCACAGGATGGCATCCAGGCAAGTAAATACTAGAAAGTTGGTCAAAATAGTTTAGAACCGAGAAGTGAATTATAGAAAATTATCTTTAAAAAAGTTCATGACTTCAAATCCAACCCCTTTATCCTTTTGGGGGATTTTGAATGCTGGATTTAAACTGCATTGAAAACCCATTTGCAAAACCAGAAACAAACATTCTTCAGTTACTGTTCAAAACTAAGTGCGGCTGTAGATCAGTTCCTAAGTAGGCAATGTCTTCTCCAGGACCCTGGCTGAGACTTCCAGTCAGTTTTCTCACACAGCAAACCCTGTGAGAACTAAAAGCAATGCGATGCTGAAAGCAAACCCCAAACCATATAGAATCATAGAATCATAGAATGGTTTAGGTTGGAAGGGACTTTGAAGACCATCAAGTTCCAACCCCCCTGCCATGGGCAGGGACACCTTCCACCAGACCAGGTTGCCCAAGGCCACGTCCAGCCTGGCCTTGAACACCTCCAGGGATGGAGCTTCCACAACTTCTCTGGGCAACCTGTTCCAGTGCCTCACCACCCTCACAATGAGAAATTTCACCCTAATGTTTAATCTGAACCTGCCCTCTTCCAGTTTAAAGCCATTCCTCCTCGTCCTATCGCTACATGCCCTTGTAAAAAGTCCTTTCCCAGCTCTCCTGTAGGCCCCCTTTAGGTACTGGAAGGCCACAATAAGATCTCCCCGGAGCCTTCTCTTCTCCAGGCTGAACAGCCCCAACAATTTCAGCCTCTCCTCATATCTCCCTCCTAAGGATACTCCCTTTGCCCAGAAAAGTGCAGAAAATGTTGTCTAGGAGAAAAGGCTTATCTCAGTAGATTGCTACCAAGGGGTGGATGTGTGTGCAAAGGAGCTGGAGGCAGAAGAGTGGGTAACCAAAGACCTTTTTGGAAAAACTTAGCAACACCCTTGTATTTGGTGGCGTATAACCTTTCCAAGTCAGCAATATCATGAGGTTAATACACGCAGAAATGGAAACCTGTCAGTGACACAAGACCCAGCAGCACAATCTGCACTATTCTTCATCAACCAGAGATGATTTGGGATGTTTGAATCACACTCTCATTCCTGAAATAATCCTGTTCAACCCAGATGAGATTCACCCTTGCATGGAAAGCTTTCAGTGCTTATGTCTTATTTCGGTTCAGCCTTCACTGGGATTTTTCTAAGCTGCCTTGTGTCTTTAACCAGCCACTCTTTTTTATTTTCTTTTTTTTTTTTTTTTAAGTTAAAGGAAAGAGAGATGTTTTCCAGTGGGATTTGTAGTTTCTGATGAGTAGAAATGGACAGGTGATGAGACCATCATTCATAGCTTTACTCTGCTCAGCTCTCTCCTGGAACACAAATGTCCTGTAGCCATACGATAATGCTGAATGCCTGAGTCCGAGTACCCAACGTGACTCCCACCTTCATGAGGTTAAGATCATTTCAAAGCAAAAGACTTGCCTAACGTTTCTGTGAACTCAAAAGTTTGAAGCCAGAGACGAAAGGGGAAGGCACTTACTTGAATTTCAATGGATGCACTGCTAGCTCAAGAGTTTCTCCTGGAGGATTGTCAAGACTCACTGTGTCTTTGAGGCTCAGAAGAATGCGAGGGCATCAGCTATGTCCCCATAATGCAGCTTCCAGTAAAATCCGTTTGAAATTCAGGCGTGCGTGGCATAATAAGGACTATTTCTCACAGTTTATTTTTCTTCCAGATACATTTCTGGCAAATAGAATAAGATAAATCAGCTTCTCCTAACAAAGAGAAGTATCATTAATGAAGGCAGTTACGACAACTGTAGAAAAAAATGGGATTTCAGAGGCTTCTATTTCATTGTTATGAAAACAAACAAAACAAACCAGAAAACACTGACAGAAATAACGTGTCAGCATTTGGGAAGGGGAAGGTGGGTGGAAGAAGGAAGCAGAAGATGACATTGACTCCAGGGGACAACAACAAGTCTTGGAGAAGGAAAAGAGGGAGACTATGAAATTTACTGCCGATGGCTTGGAAATTATAATTTTTATTATTAAGATTGCTTAACTTCAGCCCTGTGAGCAACACTTAACTGCTCTAATCATTGCCAAGTCACTGCTGCCTTGTTCTCCTGGGCTGTTTGACCCAGCTCTCTACAATCTTTCCTCCTGCATCTAGATGAGAAACTCCTGAAGACCAGGACCAGCCTTCAGTTTTCTAAGCATGTCACTGCTTGTTTGTGGGTTCCCTTATATACCTGGTTGCTAGAAAAATGTCTGGAAAATATTAAGCAATTAAAAAAAAAAAAAAGATGCTCAGGGGCGGTTACCTTCCATGAGCTGTTACAGACACCTCAGCATCCAGCAAAACTGTTGTGTTTGTACCCTGCAAAAGGCACATATTCATATCTACTAAGATTAGCCAAGACTGCAAAAGATTGAGCTAATGAACAGAGCTGGAAGTATATTGCGAAGCAGCTAAATCACTTGTGAAGTCCCACCTTCTGAGAAGTGCATTAATTTAGGACACTTCACATGAGTCACCTAAAAAAGGTGTTCCGAAGAACTGAGCATTTCTTAAATGGCTGAAAATCATTCGGACAACCCAGTATAAGTCACAGTTACGGCCAGGAGAGATATCAGGGAGTTTGCTCAAGACAAGACATCAGCTATAGACAAAAGAAATGGGAAGCACGGTTGTATATTTCATTAATGCTTCCTAGGAGTCAGCAGAGTCTTAAGAAGTTGATCTATAAGAAAAATATTTTAATTTATTATTTGGCCAGCTTTCTTGGTTAGAAATTGTTACTTGTCACGTGTCTGTCCTGTCAGCAGAGCAATCGCTTGCCATGGGGTTGGCAAATCCGTTGTCCACAGATTTCGGTGAATAATGACCTTCAATGAATAATGAAGCTGCTCAGTTCAGCGGCAGAGGCTCATCCAAGTTTACTGTCTGTAAGGAACAGCCCCAATAGCTCGTGATTTGGTGGACAAGGTGCTAAAATGCACGACAAGATACAGAGACAACAGCAGCCACCGGTAGGATTTTACAGGATTGCTCATCGTGCACCATCCGCTTATCCTCATTAGCACATTTGTGTGTAGACAGCCCGTCTACCGGTCACAGCTTCTACAGAGCCTGTTTTGATTAATGATTTCAGCAAAGCTTTTCTGTAATTACATCTACTAATCAATGCTTCAGGGTAAGCATACAGAATAAAGGACAACACTTTATCACAAGAGGTATTTTGGGGAAATACTGTTTTTCTTAATATATCAAGTCTTTTTCTCTAAAGTGAACCTTATATTGCCCTTAAATATACCACTGAATACCACGAGCTTCACGGTTCTAAGTACAAAAGGTCGCTGCCTAAGATAGTTAATAAAACGTTCATTTTAAAATCTATTGAAACATATTTTTTTTTTTACAGATATGAGGGATTTAACCCTAATAGAATCAGTAGTTGTCAGCTTCTGGACCTTGTTTGTTTACACAAAGAAAATATTGTTTTCATAGCTGTCTTGAAAACAAAAATGGATATAACAAATTCCACAAGATTTAAAAAAAAAAAAAATGGAAAAAAATGGGATTGGAAGAAAAAGCGTTTGATCATTTCTGAATGCATGATTCTTGAGGCATGTAAACACACTCTACTTAATCTATCACTTCATCCTATTCTCTTGCTGATCCCACTAATTTCATAATGGTTATGACATCCTGAAAATGTTAACGTTCTTTTTAGAACATAGATGAATTAGATTAAGAACACCGCATTCCATGAAAACAAAGGTCAGATATTTCAGAAGTAGTTTATGTTCCTGAAAAAAGCAATTTTTTTTTCCTGCTTTCTTATCACATACTTTCTAGGTAAGAGATAAATTTATCACCAATTTTTCATAATTTATTATAATTGGTCTTTTAGTTACTATGTTATACCTAAACATTGGTGAAATAAGATCAGGTTATTCTAAGCTTTAATGTTAAATCATAAAAACCAGCTAGACGTTTAGCACATTTCAAAAGACCCATGAACACTCAGCAATTGTAAGCGACTCTATCCTCCTCAGTTTTGTCTTCTTCAAAGAACTTAGAAATTCAAATTGAGCAATTGTGCCCTAACATGTAAAAGAAAAAGTTTATGGCAGGAAAACACGTTAAAATGCATTGTAATCACAGAATCATAAAACCGTTGTGGTTGGAAGGGACCTTCTAGATCATCAAGTCCAACCGTTAACCTAGCACTACCAAGTCCACCACTAAACCATGTCCCTCAGCACCACATCTACACAACTTCTAAATATCTCCAGGGATGGCGAATCAACCGCTCCCCTGAGCAGCCTCTTCCAATGTTTGATAAACCTTTCGGTGAAGAATTTTTTCCTAATATCCAATCTAAACCTCCCCTGGTGCAACTTGAGGCCGTTTCCACTTGTTACTAGCGAGAAGAGACCGACCTCCACCTGGCTACAACCTCCTTTCAGGTAGTTGTATAGAGTGATAAGGTCTCCCCTCAGCCTCCTTTTCTCCAGGCTAAACAACCCCAGTTCCCTCAGTCGTTCCTCATAAGATTTGTCCTCCAGACCCCTCACCAGCTTCATTGCCCTTCTCTGGATACTCTCCAACACCTCAGTGTCTTTCTTGTAGTGAGGGGCCCAAACCTGAATGCAGTACTCGAGGTGGGGCCTCACCAGCGCTGAGCACAGGGGGATGATCACTTCCCTAGTCCTGTTGGCCACACTACACCTGATACAGGGCATAAAGAAAGACACCTTTTGTGGATTTGCCTAAATATTTTCCTGGTTTCGTGACTCGCATGATGAAATATCCCCTGTAAATTTTAACTCCTTTTGGAGGATTAAGAAAGTTCATTAAAATTATTGTACAACATTCAAGGCCTGGCTGATGTATTTGTGAGCCCCCTGCTTATCATCTTTGAAAAATAACAGTGATCAGTGAAGATCCCTGATGACTGGAAAAAGGCTGATCTTAAAAAAAAGAAAAGCACATATTATAAAAATAAAAACAAAACCAACCAAAACCCAACTAAAAAAAACCCTAAACCCAGAAGTGAGGAGAACATTTGGAAGTATAAGTCACTCCATGTCACTCCCATCTCTGGAAAAATCATGGAGTCCAACAGCATGTGCAAATGGTGATTTCGGGCCTTAATTGCCTTCTGTGAGAAAATGGGTGGCTGGATGTATGAGAGAAGATCAGTGGATGTCATATGTCTCATGCTTAATATGACTTGAGGCATTATTTCCCACTGCATTCTCATCTGGAGGCTGAAGGTCGTCTGTGAAGAAGGTTGAAAGTTGGCTGGACCACCTTGCTCAAAGGACAGCGATCAATGGATGAGTGTCTGGCTGGCTTCTCATAACAAGAAGAATGGTTGGGGCTGATATTGTCCTCCATTTTCCTCAGTGACCTGGATGATGACACAGTGCATCCTCAGCAGATTTAAGGATGGCTCTAAACTGAGAGGAAGGATTGACATGCTGAGTTGTGGCAGAGTCTTGACCCAAATGGAATTAAAAAGCATTGCAGACTGAATCAACATCATGAGGTTCAGCAAGGAGGAGTACGAAGTTCTGCTTTGAGGAAGAAATCATCCCACGCCTCAGTAGAGGAAGGGACCTGGCTGGGTACAGCCCTGCTGAAAAGGACTGGGGACTTACGATGGACACCAGGTTGAACATCAGCTAACTGTGCACTCCAATTGCAAGTAGTCAAACCATGATCTGCACTAAATTGAAAGGAATCTGACCGGCAGGATGAAGGGGAGTTCTTATCCCCCTCTACCTGGTATTGGTAAGACTGCACCTGGAATACTGCATCCACTTTTGTGTTCTCCATTCAAAAGCATGTGGAGCAACTGAAGAGGGTCCAGCAGACAGCTCCTATGATAGGCAGGGGCCTACAGCACAGATTCTACAAAAAGAGATTGAGAACTGGGTTTTTTTTTCAGCCTGATGAAGAATTGGCTAACGGGTGACCTAGTAGTTGTCCATAACTGTATGAACTACAGTTATATGGACAATGAGGCCAAACTCCTCTTGGCAGTGCTAAGTGATGTAATGGAAGACAATGTCCACAAACTGCAGCTTGGAGGGTTAATTTGGACACCTGAAAAAAACCAAAACCAAACTCAAGCCCAGACCCTGAAAACAACCCCCTCACCAGAAAAGTAGTGCAACCCCAGAACAGTTCACTAGAGAGGTCACGGAAGTCTCAAGACCTGACTAGGAGAAGTCATTGCTGACTGGATCTAGTGTGGGCAACAGTCCTGCTTCAGGCAGGAAGCTGCACTAGATGCCTTCCGCGAGTGTTCTCCAAGCAACATTCTCTTCCAATCCAAGCCTGAAATGCAGGCAAGAGCCTTGGAAGCCAAAACTCTCTCAAAAGAGTATCTGATAAATTTAATACATGTAGTAGATAATGATGTTGAATATTCAGTAGTTGTATCATACTATTTGTTGTCCATAGCTTTAAAAAATTCACTCGTTAGGAATTTTCCAGATCTCAGCCTTCAGTATTTTGCATGAATAACTAACAACCTCTCTCTGTGTCCACTTTATCACTTCTCCTGCTTCCCACATGCCTCTGGCTCCACAGATACTTGCAAGATATTCTTTTGTATTCTTCTATCCATTGACATAAGCGAGTTTAACTTTGAATAATGATTCCCCACTTCTATTTAGCTTGGAAGGCCGCTGATTCTACTCTATATTTGAAGAGGACCCGGTGTGCCTAAAAGCTCATGGGGTTTTTGTTTCTTTTTTTTCACAGTTGTATCAGGTTGTCTAAGAAAAGATGTTATTTCTCATTACAAACTTTGCTTACTTCATATTTTCAGATGACCACGGACCAACGACGTTACTCGGTACCATGAAAGTCAGTATTAGCATTGTCATCTGCAAATCCCGATGCATTGTGAAGTCAATTGACTTTAATACACTTCTTGCATTCCCAAGCATTTCTAATTAATTTTTACTGTTGTACTGAAAATAATTAAGCAGATAATAGATCACTTCTCTTTCAACTGTATAGGAACGAACATCTGCCAGAAACATTTTAACATTTCCATGGTTTAAAGCACCAGTGGCCACAGAGAAAAATACAGCCCTTTCAACCAGGCCTTTAATGATTCTTTTGATTGAAAATGGAGCTAGCGTATTACCAGAAATATGTAAAGCTTTTATTCTACCAAGATATATTATTTAACAATGGGTGAATTTTGCAGAACAACTCTATTTAATTTGTTCTTTCGATCTAATGACCCATATGAATGATTGTAGATGCTATTGTGGCACGTAAGTTGCTTCTGTCAAAGCCAGGATGTGTAATTTTCTTCACATCTTCATCAGGGAAAACATTTCAAGTGGTTAGACCCTGTACAAAAATTGCTTTACAAGTTACTTTGTTTGCATGCTGCCTTACAGCTAATGGTCAGGTATGAACAATTAAGAAAAAGTCTTCTGCATCGGAAATAACCGCTACTGCTGATGATCCATGCAAACTTGTGTCTCCAGTGAGTGTTAAGTCTCTTCTTTATGGGCGCTAAATCTTGTTTTGTTGGAGGATTGTTACCATCTAAAGCACTGTCCAGTCATGATCCGTGTAATTCATCGAAATCCACACATACGTAATAATTAAACGTAGCTGTTGACAAGGGTCACACTGCCAGCCTTGGACCAACTGTTGTGGAGGCCCTGCATACACTGATAGACCTCAACACCCCTGACAAGCTTTGCCCGGGGCCTCCACCAACACATGGAATTGAGATTTGTATGTAATAATTTGTTTTCAAACCTCACAAGAGCAGGATTTTATCATGACACTTGACAACATTTTGATTAAAAGCCCCTATGCTCAGTGGGAATCTTTAGAGTTTTTTGGATCAGATCCACAAATAGGATAGGGAATGTGAAATCCTGAATTACAGGATATCTAAACTTTTAATATAGTAATGGTATAACTGGCTCAAATGAACTAAGAAACAGCAGTTTGGTCCTTGTTTTTTCAAATCAGTGTTGAAATATATTTTTGAAAAAAGGATAAAACCTGAATGGCTTCTTCATATTGGAGCTAATTAATATTGTAGGTGGAATGGTTTGGCTTGGCTTCACGCATTTTTTTCCTCCCTCTGTTAACAAACCAGCTCATATACCAACTATGATTCCCTTTAACAAACTAAAATAGACGCAAATACACTGTTATCATACACTATTCTTGTTCTGAACATGTATAATACAGCCTTTCATCTGTGGGGTTTTAATGTCTCTCATGTACAGAAGATCACTTTAACCGTGTATTAAAAAAACCATATGGATGCATACATTTATATTTTAGCTTATCTGTTGGAGGTATAGAACATACACAGTTCTCCTTAACAATATAGCTACAGGTGTTCAAAACCATAGATAATGTATTCCGGTAGCAATGAATATTAAAAAAAAAGAAAGTACGTAAACCAGGATATGTTGGCCACAGTTCTTATTTATAGTGTGAAAGAGGAAGGTCTGAGTTCTTGTGGATCGGGATTGAATGCCCCATTCCATGTCTTTCTGGATCTCAAATTAGGGTGGAAATTCCTCACTTTTTGGAAAGAAAAAAAAAAAAAAAAGAGATCTCTCTAGCAGATTGATGTTGTGGTGGTATCCACCTGGATTTGAACAGATCTTTCCTGGGTCAGGATTTCCAAAGTTGAGAGAAGTGACTATGAGGGAGTGTCAGCAAGGCAATGGAAGGTTTCACCTGTAAGACACTGAGTCTGGTATAAATGTGTAATCACACCCCAGACAAAGTTGATACCATTGTAACAAATAATTATGGTGAAAACTAAAAAGTTTGTCAGGTGCTGAAAAAGCTAAACTTGTAGCAGACAGAATCGATCTGATTATAAAATTGAAGGCCATCAAACACTGGACAAGCATAGTGACGCTGTTAGGTATAAAAATGAAAATATGTGTTCCACAAAGTTGTTTTTTGCCTAACCAGCATCATCTTGCCACTGAGTATGTCATCACAATATGTATCACCACCTACCCGCATTCTCTAGAATGAAAATTTTCTAAAGAAAGCCATAAGAGATTAACCTTTTCTAAAAGAGTATGGGGAAACGGAATTTAGAGCATAAGTTCAGTTTCCTTTGGATTTCCAGTCAACTAGTTAGCTCATGTGGAAAATGACAACCTGGACAGGAGGGTCAGAAGTGACTGAATGGTGTGATAACACTTATTAACATGACCCAAGGCTGGTAGCACAATGGGATAACCTTATACTGAAGAGACCTTTGCTTTTTATTAAGCTTGATCAATACAACATTCGTATTCTTTTTATCACAGTCACAGAATCAGAGAATGGTCGGGGTTGGAAAGGGACCTCTGGAGATCATCCAGTCCCATTCCCTGCCAGAGCAGGGTCACCTACAGCAGTGGCACAGGACGGCATCCAGGCGGGTTTGGAATGGATCCAGAGTGGGAGACTCCCCCACCTCTCTGGGCAGCCTGTGCCAGTGCTCTGCCACCCTCAAAGGAAAGAAGTCCCTCCTCAGGTTTAGACAGAACTTCTTATGTTCAAGTTTGTGCCTGTTCCCTGTTGTCCTATCACTGGGCACCACTGAAAAAAGCCTGTTCCCATCCCCCTGGCACCCTCCCTTTAAGTATTGATAAACATTGATAAGATCCCCTCTCAGTCTTTTCTCCCGACTAAAAAGCCCCAAGTCCCTCAGCCTTTCCTCATAAGAAAGATGCTCCAGTCCCCTCATCATCTTCGTAGCCCTTTGCTGGACCTTCTCCAGCAGTTCCCTCTCCTTCTTTAACCGGGGAGCCCAGAACTGGGCACAATATTCCAGATGTGGCCTCACCAGGGCAGAGTAGAGGGGGAGGGATCACCTCCCTCGGCCTGCTGGCCTTCTTGGCTACCAGGGCACATTGCTGGCTCATGGGCATCCTGTTGTCCACCAGGTCCCTTTCCCCAGAGCTGCTCTCCAGCAGGTCAGCCCCCAACCTGTACTGATGCATGGGGTTATTCCTCCGCAGGTGCAGTACCCTACACTTGTCCTTGTTGAACTTCATAAGGTTTCTCTCCACCCAACTCTCCAGCCTGTTCAGGTCACGAAGAATGGTGGCACAGCCTTCCGGTGTGTCAGCCACTCCTCCCAGTTTCGTGTCACCATCAAACTTGCTGATGGTACACTCTATCCCTTCATCCAGGTCATTGATGAATATATTGAACAAATATATTTTTCCTGATGTGAGTTTGCCTGAGCAGTTTAAACATTAAATAAGTGACTGGCCTTTTCTTCTGTGACCTCAGACAACAGGGGGACTGTTAAAAAAAGCCCACCAAAATGAGGTGGACGGTGATTTACTTGTCAGAAAATGACATGCTGGAATGAAATCCTTTTCTCTTTGATGGAGTTGTGAAGGACCATGAGATTGGGACAGCATTTTTGGATGCCTGTGTACCAGTACACTGGGAATGTCCTTATGCACCAAAATGTGACCCATGTGTATGGGTACCATAAGGTTGGAGAGGTCCTTGGTGTGCCTTTGGTATGTGCCAACGAAGCTCTCCAAATACCTCCCAGGCACAGCTCAGGCATGAGTTTGTTGCAGAGTTCATGCCCACTTGGCACTTTGCATAGAGCCGCCCTTCATCTAAACAGTTCCTAGCACGGAGGTAGCTGGTAATGCACCAGTTGCCCTTACTGCCCAGAAAATTTTCCATGCACATTTATTTTTGGAGTGCAGAGAGTGTCTCGCAGGAAAAAAAACATCCTGCATCCACGGCTTCTGTCTCTGCAGGCTAATGGGAATTTCTGCTGTCGCTTTACTGGTTGTAAAGGGGAAGTGGTTTAGTCGTCATCCCTGGAGGTATTTAAAAGACGCGTAGACGTGGTGCAGAGGGACATGGTTTAGTGGTGACTTGACAGTTTTAGGTTAACGGTTGGACTCGATGATCTTAAAGGTCTCTTCCAACCAAATGATTCTATGATTCTATGATAAAAGTCTGCAGGGGGCCCTAATTCAGAAAAGCATGTGTTTATGTGCATGGCTAAATCATAGCCCATAGCCCGTACAGACAAACGCCTTTAGGCCTTATCTAACTTTCCTTCACATATTAATGGCAACTTGAATTATTTTTCCCCCTACAAAAGCTAGACTGCAAAAATCTGTGGTTTCAGAAGGCAGGCTGAGGATGATGGGCACAAGGGGCACTTGTAGCCATACCTCTATTTTACTTTCTCCGGTGTGTGACAATTAAAAAGGGCCAAATCCTGACACTAGACCAAGGTTGAGTGGGACTTTAATTATTTCAATGAGACTGCTAGGGATAAAAAGTGCTGTTCAATGGATTGTTGTACGCAGTAAAAATGAAGAGAGGGTATTTCTGTCCCAGAGCAGAGATCATAGAATGACAGAATGGTTTAGGTTGGAATGGACCTTAAAGATCATCTAGTTCCAATCCCCCTGCCATGGGCAGGGAAACTTCCCATCAGACCAGGTTGCTCAAAGCTCCATCCAACCTGGCCTTGAACACTTTCAGGTATGGGGCCTTTCTTCTTGGAAAGTCTCAAGCAGCCAAGCTGCTCACCATCAACTTGAAGATAAAAGTCAAAGTGGCACTGAGTCAGCTGGTGCAAGTTCATTTGTTACCAGATAATGTCTCCAAAACAACTCTGCAGCCATCAGAGCCATCTCATCCCTGGACAGTGCCCAGGAATCACTTGTAAATTAAATGCAACCGAATTTATTGCTTGTGTAAACCATGGCTTGGTCACTTCTTGGATGCTCCCTTGGATGCTGCAATGGAGAGGAGGAAGCCTCCTCCTGTTCATGACAGCTGGGACAGTCCTGGAATTTTCATAGAATCATAGGACGGTTTGGATTGGAAGGGACCTTAAAGATCATCTAGTTCCAATCCCCCTGCCATGGGCAGGGACACCTCCCACCAGACCAGGTTGCTCAAAGCTCCGTCCAACCTGGCCTTGAACACCTCCAGGGATGGAGCCTCCACAACTTCCCTGGGCAAAGGGATGCAGAAGACTTCTTCAGAAGTAGCATCTAGCACTATGAGAGTCCTGTAGTTTTCACCCTGGCAGAGACCGGCAGTGACAGCTGTGACTCACACAAACAATAGGTTACAAGACCTTCTCCGAAAATAGCAGCTGAAGTATAACAGACTGCAGTAGTAACCCGCTCAAGTTAATGAGGGAGATTTGTTCGGCGTGTGTAACATTCCTCGTTCTATGATTAAAGGAATGATTTGGCAGTAAATGTGCTATGAATGAGCTGACAAGACTCTATGCACCAACCAGCAAATGACTGCAATATGCCGTTTTTATTAGAGCATGCGTCAGCAATGAATATTTATTTAGAAGTGGATTTCCAAGCGATGCAATGGACCTAAAGGTCATCGACTCCCAAAGCTTTTGGATTTTTTAATATTGAGCCATCTTTCTTTTCTAGAATAGATGAGTAACCCCTCCGCATCACTCTTCCTCCCAAATTCCCTTGAAAAGTATTTTGTTCTCATCTCGCTGTCCGCATTGGTTCAAAGAAAAGAGAGAGTGTGTGTGTGTGTGTGTGTAGGTTGTGGTTTTTTTTTTTTTCCTACAGCTTCACAGAGATAGCTTTTGGGGATGGAATCAGCAAAGAACAAGGACAGAAGGAGACACCAAGGCTGAAATTAATTTCTGGGGCTTCTCACCTTCTCAGGTACATTCTTTGTTCCCCCCCTTGCGAGCCTCTGTCCTAGTCCTTTCCTCTGCACCGAGGCAGAATCAAGGATACCTACACCAATCCGGAGCGTGTTTGCCTCAGGTCTTCTAATAAACATCCAAGGAGTTTTCACAGCCTCTCTAGACAACATTCACTCTACATTTTCTTTTATGGCATTTAATTTCTCTTCTTTGCTGGAAGTTGAACAGATTTTGTGTTGTTCTAGTCACCAAGGGCACAGAACTATTGATCGCCATACTCTCCCTCCACTTTGTTGGAAGAATATGTAGCTGGCTTCCTTTGGGTTTCCCTTTTCTAGGCTAAACAAATCCAACACCTTCACTTTTTCTTCACATGTTGTTGCCACATCCTCTTCTCATTTTCACTCTTATTCTCCAGGGTTTTTTTCAGTCTGTGTGGACTCTATATTTCTACCGCACCTTTTCTCAGGGAGCTGCTGCTGCTGAAATTCAACGGATTTCTGAAGTCTGTGGCTCTCCATTATTCAGTGAGAAAAGGAAAAAATGGGTACTGACCTCCAGACAATTCTGGAGCTTAACTCCCAGAAATCACCTCTGAGGAAAGAGAAGATAATTTAATCTCACTGGCCTAACTGCTCCTTTATCTGTTTCCTCAGACTGCTGAAAAGCCTGAAAAAATGATCAAAGGCGGGCTTTGCCGTAGGGACATTGGACTCAAACATGGGAAACGAACCCCCAAACTCACTAGAAATCAACTTGTCCCATCCCCTTAGGTCAATAGTCTTGGGGAAATTTTTTGTCCCTCTCCAATGAGGAATCTGAGCAAAACTGGGAGGTGGAAAGACTTCCTCAACCCAGGGATGGGTAGTACCCAGTGCCCACCACGATGGTCTTCTCGCCCAGTGCCCTCTGTGCTCAGTGGGTGGCATGGCAGTGCTGACCCTCCTCATGCTTACCTTCTTTAAGGCCTTTATGTGGAGACTTTTTGGCCCGTAGAAAGGTCGTCTTTGCTAAGGGAGCTGCTGGATTTAGAAAGTCGATGACCTGTGTTGGTCTCATGTGAAATGGAGCAGTCATCACGTCAATTTACTCAAGGAATTATTCCGCATTTCTGTTCAAGGATTGGAACAGGCTGCCCAGGGAAGTGGTTGAGTCACCATTCCTGGAGGTATTTAAAAGACGTGTAGATGTGGTGCTGAGGGACGTGGTTTGGTGTTGGTATTGGCAGTGTTAGGTTAACAGTTAGACTTGATGATCTTAAAGGCCTCTTCCAACCAAAACAATTCTATGATTCTATGATTTTGATGATTGGGTCCGCAGCTGCACTGAGACCTGGGTATCGGTCTTCATAGCACCTGACTGAAGCTTCAAGTTCCCAACTTGGCAGCAGCAAACGTCGGGTGGAAGGTGGAGTCACTTGGCACTCCAGCGCAGATCCATTGCTGCTGCTAGACTGAGGCGGCAGCCTACAACCCATGGGAGAAAAACTTGTTGCCTTGCCCGTTTGAAGTACTTTAAAGGGGAAAAGCCAAACGCAACATCCTGCCACTGCCAAAACCAGAAACCCTGTATTGCTTGCCACTGTACTAGTGAAAGGGTCGTCTCACAGTTGGTTCAGGCAAGCTGTGTTGTAGGGAAATAAAGATTTTTCTTTGTAATCCAGGTCGAGAAGAAATACTTAGGGGAGCAGAAAAAAATTTTGAAGACAACAATAGAAGACAATTTTTTTTCAAGACAGGTATCTTTTACGAGCATCCTGTTCAGTGCCACCTTTGAGATATAACAGAGGAGGATATGATCGTCCAGCGGATGGTCAAAGCTCTGAAGGCCTTTTGCAGGCTGCTGGCTCCAGCCTACCCCTTGTTCTCAGTGTCTTTTGGAAGTCATAATGCTTTATATAAGAGGATGCTAGCTTGAGAAGAGAGATTTTTCAAATGTGGTCCCTACCCTTAGGAAAAAAAAAAAAAAAAAAAAAAGAAAAAACTATAAACAACTGCACAGAAAAATCTGTCCACAAATGTCATGAAGCTTTTCTTCAGCCATCTAAAAAACCAAAAATAATCAGGTGTCCCAGGTGTCTTAAGGTATCAATCTGGTACCATGCTATTTCAAGCAACGAAGATGCTCTCCTAAAACTTTTCGCAGATGCTGAGATGCTGACACTGAGGGACATTAAGGAAATTCCTTCCCCAGATAATTTTTTTCTGATTTCCATCAACCTGACAGAATATTTCTTATTATTAAGTTCCTCAGAAGTGCGTATCGTAACCCAGGTAAAGCCAGTCAGCCTACAGGTATGTAGAGCAGAAATAGTTCTGTGAAGCTGTCTGTACAGGCAGCAAAAGACAATGGTGATGTAGTGTGCCAAAGTCTGAGATATTATTATTCTTTTAATTAAATTTTAGTATGCTTTGCAGATACTATTTACTTTCTCTGATTACTGTACACAGACTTGTGTCAAAGGCATTAGGAAGTACTAACTGGGGATGGTTACCAGCGCAGCTATCTAAGCCAACGGGGAACATCTGGATCATGAAAGTTTTAGGGAGATAAAGATCATGAGAAGTGACAGAGTTGGAAGATAAGTCTACATCCCGAACGACAACTCCTGGTTCACTGCAGAGGACTGCAAGGCTGTGATTCGGGAAGATGTAGGAAGCTAATTTAACCCTTTAGAGGATGCGAATAAGTTAGAATTGTGAATTAATCAGTTTTTTTTTCCCTACTTTTCCAAAGGTTAGATAGTACGACACCCTTTGGGGCTATATAAGTATAAAATCTAATCATCATAATTGTGCTTAAGGACTGGTACACAAAGCAGGGACTGTGAAAAACCATGCACAGTTTCTGGTGGAGAGAGCTCATAGAAGGGGAGTAGGTCACAATGGTAACAAAGCAAAATCAAAAGCGAGGTATGCAGAGATCCCAGGACAAGGTGGAGAGAAAAGGTGACACGAATATTAAAAAAACTCTACCAGGGATCACAAAATATGATCTCAGCCTTTCCTGGGGATTGACTTCCAGCTCCTGGGACCTGCCTCGTCCCTATAAACCTGCCTGGTGATCTGGACTTCTGGTTGAACCTGGCCATGATCTGTCCTGCTTACTTTGCTCCAGGCTGGGGCTGGTGAAGCCCCTGACCAGCCAGCCATGTTATGGAGCCCAGTTGAAATCTCCCCATGCCTCAGGGAGCAGCTGACCCCTGCTGCTCCCTGACACCCCCATTGAGAGAGGCTGCGGGATGGCAAGAAGGAAGCCATGGATGCAACGGGAAATTTCATTTAATCACCCACGAAGAGACAGTTAAGAAATTAAGCCAAGACACATGGCAGAGCTTGCACTCTCCCCAGAAGAAATACAGCTGTGTCATTTAGCAGGTCTTCTGCATCTTGGTGATGGATGCCCAGAGAAAGATAGGAGAAGCTGCTTCTTTACAGGAAGACCCATCACCCATGGCCTTGTGCACAGAGGAGCTTTTAGAGCTTTCTCCTTCTCCTGCCCCCAGGGTAGGACCTCCTTCACTGGTTATTCTTTGCAGCTTTGCTGGAGGCTGGCAAAGGATCAGCGGGAAGTTGAGGTCAGACCATTTTATTTTGGGCTCCTGCCATGCTGGGACAGCTGAAGGGAGCAGATGCTTGCAAGGTAGATGATCAACTTCAGGAAGGTCTGGGGAGACTCTGCAAAGGACCTGGAGAAGCCCCCAGAGGCTTGTGAGAGGCAGGAGCTTATTTCTGTACACAGTTTGGCATGGGGTAAGGACATCCATGGGCAGCAAGAAGGACAGGGTAGGCGGTTTCAGGGCAGCTCCCTGGACAGAACTGTGTGTCTCCTCTAGCAGCGTGGCTACGGAGAGGACCCAATGCCAGTGATTCTGAGCCACCAGAGCTAAAAGAATAGGGAAGGTGTGAAAGTGCTTCTCCAGTTCACAGGGTTCAATGGAAGAGCCAGTCGTCTTGCCATCTCCTACTTCCTCTGTCACCCAAGGAGTGAAGTACATGACCAGGAGTTTGTGTGGTGTCATGTCTGAGGCCACCATGACACAGGAGCTCCACTACTGTCTGAGGAAGCAAGGGCCTCTGGGAAACTCTGGAATCAGCCATTTGACTTGTATAGGCTGATTGTACAAATGGTTCTTTCTTTTGGAGAGCTTGGCTCTTGTCTTTCGGACAGGGCTTTGAGCAACCTGGTCTAGTGGAAGGTGTCCCCACCTATGGCAGGGGGGTTGGAACCAGATGATCTTATAGGTCTGTTCCAACCCAAACCATTCTATGATTCTATATCCTGTCTCAGGATGTCCCTAAGTCACAGACTGCCGGAGGACAGAGGATCTTCATTTTACACCTGTCCCATACTTAAACTTTTTTTTTCTGTGCATCCATCTGCCCCATCTTTCTTTTGTTCTTGATTGTAGTGAGCAAAGATGGAGCCAAGCTTTGCCAACTTTTGCCCTTCTTGACTTCTTGGGATTCCGTGCATCTCGAAGAGAATCTTAGAAGCCACACAGTCTCCAAATGAAGGACTATTGATGAAGCCACCCTTCCACAGTGCATGCAGCCACTATGTTGACAAGTTATCATGTGTTAGACAAGAGTGAGTTATGAGGTACATCATAGAGCTCATCAGCACATACCAGTAGGGAAGCTCGACCCCCAATGACACACAGTGTCTGCACCCCTGTTCCTAATTCTTACTCTTTTTATTTCCTTATTTCCTTATTTCGTCCTCTCACTGGTATCTTCAATCCAGCATGCTAGGACTTTGAGTAGTGCTAAAAGTTGTACCCTTTTCTCCACACACCACACATGACAGACAGTGGATCTACCCAAATTTAGAGGTTATGGAGTCACTACAGGTGGGAGGGGAAAAAAAAAAAAAGAGAAAAAAACCACCCCACACTTCTAGGAGTAATCAAAAAGACATCTTTCTAATAAACCAGAGTGTATTTGCATCTGGTGTAAAATAATTGTTTCTTCCTTAACTCTTAATAAGAAGCAAAGCTTATGTGATGTAGACCAGTCACAATCTGACTGTTGAGCTCTCAAATGCTTCCCCAGATTTTTATGGCATTTCCCACAAATTCCCTTCCCTGAAACAAGAGCTATATTTCAAGTTCAGGAGGTCAGTTTCTTTTTGGAGAACTTAGACTGAGTGGTGAAATTTTAATGGGAATCTAGAAACAACCTAAAAGTGGAGTCAAAAAGATTGCTGTTCTGGGAACGCTTCCTACTGACCTTATAATTACCAAAAACAAGAAAAGCACAATTGAAGTCAAGCACTTCTGCCCCCTTACGGAGCACGGAGGACACCGTTATTATAACTAAAGACTAAGTCTTAAGCTTTCCAACAAACATATAATAAATCAATGTCCTTTCCCTTGTTGTAATTTCACACACAAGATTTATGAACCTGTATATTTAGACTGTTTATTTAGAGCTCTGGCATGCAGGCTACTCTTGGCACAATAAGAGAGCTTTCTCTGAATGTATGCTCAGATGTTGTTTTGATTTGGCTTTATTTTAATGATTTAAATTAAAGAATCCATCACTGCCTTCCAAAGATCAGCTCAGACTTAGCAAGGTCAAAGGCACGTTTTGTATTAGTCTCAATTCCGCTGCAGCATCATGTTTGATCTGCACTCGATTCCACAAGTGGCAAATCTCTCCTTTCTTTGTAACATCACTTTGGTTCCTTCGTTAAATCTCAGGCCTCTGTTGGTCTTCTGCATCCCCCCCTCCTGTGTTCTTATTTCTTCTCTTCTGCATGGAATTCTTGGCTTGTAACCAGGTGCCACCTTCGAGCTGAACCAGGGGAGAACACAGTTGTGCTCTTCAAGTCCTCCCACCAAAGAGCATCCTTCTGCTTGACTCACCAAAATGAGAATAAATATAGACGTGTGTACAGTTTTCGAATTTTTTTTGAATTGCCAGCTTTCCCTTTAAACTACTAAACCTCTCTGATAGCAGCTCTCAGCCTTTTGCAAATCAAGAATATCCCTTGCTTACACACACCATGGATACCGCAAGGACTGTCCTCTCTCGTCTCTATGGGAATACAAAGGAGTTATGACGGTTTTCTCCTCCCCTTACATTTTGCTCCAAATAAGGACTGACGTTCTGCAATTTTTTTCAGTCTGACTGTTCTGTGGATCATTTCTTTTCATATGACATGGCCTAAGTACTGGTAGAATTTAATGTCGCTGACTGTCACTTGAATGTGGGTTTCTGAAAAACATGAATCAGATGTAAATATTAAGTTCCACTTAGGATTTTTGCTTTTAGTATTTTCCTTTTTGCAACCAACATTAAAAACGTATCCAGCTTTTTTGACTGCTCTGTGAACCTGCTGAAATCTTCCCAGGATGACTGTGCTGTCACTCCCCCACTTGACTCCCCCATTGCCTGTGACTGTTGGGTCACAGTGACCTGGTGGCACCCATCTTGCAGCAACCACGGGAGAGATAATTTCCCTCAGGATGCCTCTGGAAACACCACAGAGTGTTCATCAAAAGGGTTCCAAAAATGACATTTTGATCTCTCTCACAGAGGAAAGCATTTATCCTTGCTTTTTCACAGTTGATGCCACATGAGGAGTACTCCTTGTGTGGGACGAACTGTCAAGTGCAAGGACAAACACATTAGCTAACCTGTGGAATACATCTTTGATGTGGATAAGACACTGCAGTGTAAGGAGATGTAGGTTTAGTTTGTGTAGAGGAAAGAAATATGTTTTTTTTATAAACTTGTCTATTATTGTAATTATTTGACTGTTGAGTAAACTGTCAGTGCCTAAAAGAAATGTATTTTCCCCTAATTAGTGTAGGGGGTTTTGGTAATTTCAGGAGGGCAATGAGAAGGTTACGCATGGTTCTAGGTGAGATATTTAACCTTATATTGTATTTCAGTCACTCAGTAAACTGAGAAAGGGGTTGAGTAAATTACCCGTTACAACAACAAGAGTGCAATGTCACTGCTGAGTAAGGTCTCCTGACTGGTTCTCAACATTTCCTTTGCATACATCGTATGAGTGAGCATGTAAATCATTTTGTGCAAGTACAGCAGGTTAGCCTTGTACTGAAAAACTTCTTGTTCTGCTGAAATGTTTAGTCAGAGAAACTGGAAAAGGAAAGGACAGCTCAACAAGGACATGATGTCCTCCCCTCGTGATTGACAAAAGTCCTTCGATGTCAACTGTGGTTGCCTGTAATGCTTAGGCTCATCCAGCAGGTAGAAATACGAACACAAACAAAAGATTTTTCTCCTCACTTATGTAGACCTAGCACAGGCATTAATGGCTTGGCTTAAATTCATCGTTGCTCATTTTTGATCTGATAGCAGTGTTTCAACTAAAACTGGAATCACCCTGGGCTCCCAAGAGCCTCCATGTAGAAAAAGTTGCTTTCAGTGCACGGCTCAGCTCATTCAACCTCACAGACATCTCCAGCTAAAGATCAGTAGAACCAACAGTAGACCTCAAAGTCTCACTCGTGACTCAGCTGGTTTGTACCACGCAACAGAGAAAAAGGCAAAGTTGCCAAGATATCAGAGACCCAGATCAGTAAAGGCAGCATCATGCAGACATCCCAGTTCAGGCCTGAAGGTGAGACAGCTGAGCTCAGTGTATCCAGACTCTTTTTGGGCAATCAAACCCCATTCTGTACTACAGCTGGTGTCATATCCAGTGATATCTTTCAGTTTCTTAATAAATCTACTGGAAAGGAAGGTCTTTTGTTCCCATTATTGGGATTAGGAGACTGTCACAGATCCTTCCATCCTTAAGACTTAAGACTTTCCAGATTAAATTCATCCATGTCCAATGTATACCAATTTATTCTTGCATCAGTGTTCTCCCTCTCCTTAAAGAGTCCTTCTCTTTTCCTTGAGTTCACTTATATTTAAAGAATAAACATATTCCCCCTCAGCTTTCCTTTTCCTAGGCTGTATAAAACACAAACACTTCTAGGCTTTTCCTATCTTGTAATCTCTCCGTGCCACTGATGGTCCCTGATGAACTTCACGGCACCAGCTTGAAGTCATATTTCTTGTTTGTGGGAGCCGAGGATTTTGTCCACTGTTCTGTAAGAGGCCTCATTTCAGTCTCATCAAAGACCTCTCCTGAGAACACCTCAGCTGAGGCATCCCTGGGATATTTGCTTTTTAAGGGCTGTACGGTTCTGTGATCAACAGACACAACCTGCCCTTTTTACTCCCTCATCTTCCACTAACAAGCTCCAGCTTTACAGCCAATTCTCTTGTTATTAATCCCCACATGCACAATCTTACTCTTTGTACTATTACATTTTTCAGTTCTCCATCCAATTCACCTCACTAATACACCAATCCTCTTCTGAATAGCCTATGCCCCCCAGCTTTGTGCTGTCTACAGATTCCATGGGTCACCAACGGATATATTAAATAAGATTAGTCCAAAAACAGAGCGTTGTGAAAGTCCAGTAAAAACTGCCCTGCAAACTACAAGCTCTCTTCTCTACAGAACCCCAGGTCATTTCTCTTTAGTAGTTACTGACCACATTAGCAGTTTGGAAATGATCCATATTTTCTCCAGTTAATAATATCCCATGTGGCACAATATTGATATTGCTTCATTGAAGTCTAAGTGGATTACGTCTAAAGCATTTTTCCCAACCATAAGAACTGGTTATCCTTTTTAAGGAATGATATCAGACACAAACAGCCTTTGATAAATCTGTATTTCCTGCCATCTTGATTTATTTTCACCTCCTTGTGATCGTTTCTTTTCTTTAATTATTCATTCATTTTTGTTTTCGTGAAGATTTATTCTAAAGCTTGCACATTTCTGGGGCTGGGTGGTTGCTTTACTCCACTCAAATATGGACGCTATATTTATTATTTGACATACAGATGGAACCACCTCCAACTTCATACATTTATTAAAGAGCTTTGAGACGGAGCACTGATTTCCTGAGCCAGCTCTTTCAAATATCAAGAATGCTGATTACCCAGCTCCATATCTCCTCCCTTCTCCCCAGCTAAATGAAACTAGTTTAGAGAGTTTTGTTTCCACTTTGGTAATAGAAATTTCCATGTCCACAGTCCTCTTCCCATTAATCATCTTGTCTTTCCTTAGCAGGTTCTACATCAGAGTCCTTACAGAAAACCGAGCTGAAGCGGACCTTTAACTGCAGGGTCATACTTCCATTATCTTTAATGTCTGCTCTATATTTCTTATTCCACATTTTCTGTTTGTTTTCATGTTTATATACCGAAGAAATCCTTGCTCCCTATTTTAATTTTCTTTCCCGGGATTAATTTGAATTTACTTTTAGCAATGCCCATGCTACCCCTTGCATTTTTTGAGCTCTAAAATGCAGTTCCCTCCACTGATATTTTTGCTCTTTGTAAAGTCTCTGCTGACTCCCACTTTTCTATTAAGGTGATTGCAGTTGGAGCGGTCCCCCTTCTGAGAAGCCTAATGAACTTCATCTTTGTGAAACACAGGTTGCTCACCTATGGTTGTTTTTTTTTTTTCACCTGCCAGAAGACAAAGATTTACTGACCCTTGTAATTGTTGGCCTAAAATGGGACACAACTCCTCCATCCTCTCTTGTTATACTACCTCCTAAATTTCACAGAAGCCTAATACAAACGTTTAAAATAAATGTGTTATTTCAGTAGCGGGTATGAGCTTGTCCTGGTTTGAGGTAAAACAGAACCAATTTTGTTCAGTAACTTCGCTTCTTAGCTGGGCCTCTTCTAACTACTGAAATTAACTGCATATTGTGCAGACAGTGTTCACTCTCTCAGAGTGATAAGACCAATGTTTATAGCGGATGCCCAGGCGTGGTATGCAGAGAGGCTCTTGCTTATACTTATTGTCATAACAGCCAAGGCCAACCAACTTTGTTATTTGCCACGTTGGAGGGTCGGAAGCGGAAAAGCATAGTGGGGTCCCACCTGCAGGGAGGAGCGGACAGGACAGGTGACCCAAAACTGACCAACAGGGTATTCCATCCCATCTGCCTCATGCTCAGTATAAAAGCTGAGGGACCAAAGGGTCACGGGCTCTTCCTTCAATGGCCGACGTCTGAGGAGGACTCTCTCTGCCTGTGATCCCAATCCTGACTCCAGATCCGGAATCCAGTTCCCGTCCGTTACTGAGTCCAGCCTGGGACTGCCCCAGTGCCAGCCGGTGACGTGATTGTCATCTCGGGAGCTTGATACGGTTTTGTATATATTTTTCATTATTTCTTTTTATTTTATTATTAATATTTCATTAAAGTAGTTTAGTTTCTTCTAAACTCTTAAGTCTCTTTTCCTCCTCTGCCTCTCTCTTTGTAGAGGGGTAGAGGGGAGCATCTGTCGGTCCCGTCTGGGGTCCTTCGGGTCCCCAGTGGTGGATTTGGCCTAAACCACGACAGAGCTAGAAGACAAAAAGAAAGCAATCGCTGTTCATACTTACAAACATGTCACTTTTTATTGCTTCTGAAATAAATGACCTCTGCACCATGTAAGATCTTCTAATTATTGAAGTTCCCATAATCACAGGTGGTGCCATTCAGAGCAAATTGCCAGTGTTAGGGTACAGATTCATAGAATCATAGAATTGTCCAGGTTGGAAGGGACCTTTAAGATCATTAAGTCATCATTAGTTGTAGAGACTAATAAGGTCTCCCCTCAGCCTTCTCTTTTCCAGGCTAAACAACCCCAGTTCCCTCAGCCACTCCTCATAACACTTGTCCTGCAGACCCTTCACCAGCTTCGTTGCCCTTTTCTGGATACGCTACAACACGTCAATGTCTTTCTTGTAGTGAGAGGCCCAAAACTGAACACAGTACTCGAGGTGGGGCCTCACCAGTGCTGAGTACAGGGGGATGATCACTTCCCTGTGATAGTCCTGCTGGCCACACTATTCCTGATACAGGCCAGGATGCTGTTGGCCGCCTTGGCCACCTGGGCACACTGCTGGCTCATATTCAGCTGGCTGTCGACCAACACCCCCAGGTCCTTCTCCGCCAGGCAGCTTTCCAGCCACTCTTCCCCAAACCTGTAGCCCTGCATGGGGTTGTTGTGACCCAAGTGCAGGACCCGACAATTGGCCTTGTTGAACTTCACACCACTGGCTTTGGCCCATCAGTCCAGCCTGTCCAGATCACTCTGTAGAGCCTTTCTACCCTCAAGAAGATCGACACTCCTGCCTACCTTAGTGTCATCTGTAAACTTACTGAGGGTGCACTTGATCCCTTCATCCAGGTCATTGATAAAGACATTAAACAGAACCGGCCCCAGTACCAAGCCTTGGGGAACACCGCTTGTGACCAGTCACCAACTGGATTTAACAGCTCCATTACCACCACTCTCTGGGCACGGCCATCCAGCCAGTTTTTTGTCCAGCGAAGAGTACACCCATCCAAGCCATGAGCAGTCAGTTTCTCCAGGAGAATGCTGTGGGAAACGGTGTCAAAACAGTGTCATGCCGTGCCTAATTTGGTCCAGCTCCAGGCTGCTGCTAAAGAGGTGATCCCAGTTCTTTCTGCTACCCCGGCTTACATGACTGCTCAGTCAAATGCACAGGAAGGAAGAGGAATATCCAGCCAGCGTCCACTGCAAAGTGGAAGGATCAGGACCACCTCTTCTGGTGGCAGCCCACACTGAGATCAGATTGTAGCGCAGATCTGCATGCTTAATCAGGGGCATTTAAAATACTTTAACTAAATGGATCAGTTGGCCTACGTTTGCTTCTGTTGGTTTTGAAATTATATCATTTTAAGGTCAAGAGATCTGGCTCATTCAAGCAGCGGTTCGTTAATATCTTAAGATAGTGGATTATGAAAAACATTTTGCAAAAAGTTAATCATTCTCCCTTTTTGTGTATACCATCCTGATGAATGCACGTATGTCTACTACTGTTTCTCTTCCCATACCCAGCCCAAGTACTGCAGTATCGCAATGGCCTGCAGGTGTGTAGATTTGTATCTCATTTTATCAAATCTGCCTGAAAAAAATAAAATGGATACACTAACTCGTTAAAATGAGGGAGCCAGCCTCACTCTGATCTCATATTCTTTAATCAGGCTGATCAATAGACTTCAGCCCCAATCTCCAAACAGATAAATAAGTAAAACAATTTTAAAAAAAAGTTTTATTCCTATGATATGCAAGTAAATGAAAACACTAATTTCGATTTATATAAAGACTTCAGCATAAATTATTCAAAAGCACTCTGTGAACTGACATAGGAAATTGATGCAAAGCTTATTGACTCGGCAGAAGTCCTTCCATTGACCTCACATTAACTTTGGACCAGGACTGAAATGCAGCTGATCCACTGCTGAAGTACAGCCACTTCTGATCAATGGTGGAGAGATATTCAACAGCACATCAACACCAATCGTCATGTAAAACCTGGGGACACGTTATCTTAATGAGCTACATCATTGACTCGAATTCTTGATGAAACTTAAGCAGGCAGAATATACCCCTTCAGCTTGTTCCTTGGCCTAAGCCTAAGCCCTTTCTTAACCATCCTCATTTGTCCTTCTTCACTGCAGGTGATGAGTTTTAACTAATTGAGGATGGAGGGATACTCCGTAATGTAGTATCTTCCCGGCCACAGACTGGAACATCTGTTCAGTTCTGAAGCAGAGGAAAGTTAACCTTGTGGGTACCTTATTGCAGTGTCCAACCTCTTCCTTGGAGGTCTGCCATCAATGCTAGTTTTGAAACGGCTGAATAAGTAGCACATTTTAAGGAAGTAAATTTTGTAAAGGTGGGTATGAGGTACAAAAGATGCCCAGACGCTATGGCACAAATCCAGGTCTACTGTGCTACAGTTGTGAGGAATAGTCTCAGTGCTACTGTGTTCCTCTCCAGTTCGACCCACTGGATACACCTGTACTCATCTCTCCCATGCACATATGAAAGAGTACAAAGCTGTCCTAATGAGAGGCAGGGTCTATTTGCATTTAGCATTTATTTCACTTATTAAAAAGGATGTTCAGTCTGAAAAGAATCAGTGATAAAACCTCTCCTACAAAACACACAGCTGTAGCTCACTACAATAGTTATTAAAAACCCATTTTTAAGAGGAAAAGCAAAGTCTAGGCAACCTATTCAAGACCAAGGATGAGGCGCAGCAGCCTTAAAAGCGCATCTACTGAGGGAGGTAACCTCTATTATTTGGTGGGACACAGCCACCAGGAGAAAAGCTCTTCCAAATGAGGATTAGGGAAATTCAAGCAAATTCCCCCCATTGCCTCCCTCTGCTTTATCACGTCAAACACGAGTGTTTTGTTTTAACGTTAAAGGTCCTCCGCAGTACATCCTTACATTCTTTCCACCCTCTTCCCCGAAAGGTTTCCTAGGATCCCCTTTTTATTGAGCTACAATGTCATGTTTCTTTTTGGCTGTTCCTTCATTTGCTTTATGAAGCTTGAAGGCTTTTTTTTTTTTTTTTTTTTTTTTTTTTTAATGCACAAAGACACAGCTTCGCTTAGCAGGACAGAAAGCAGCTTGAACCCAGCTGCATGATTAGCACTTTTTTCTAGGACATGGAAATGGTAGATTGGAAACCTCCCAACCTTAGAGACTTGAGCCCAAGCCACCCACTTCCTAAGCAAGCAAGCTAATCCCTATTATATTACAAAAAGGGCAGATTTTGCATTACTAGACAGTCAGGACAGTGTTATTGGTGATCATTACATGCACTCAGAAGATGCTTTTGAGATGAGCTTCACTGGGGCGTTTGAGAAGAGTGCCAATGTCATGAATCTCACAAAGTGCTGGGAAGGAACTGCTCAGCTCTGCCAAGACAGCAGCACCTCTGGACATCCACAGGAGAAAATTGTAGATATTGATGGTTTAATAGCAAAAGCATTGGCATTTAGGGACACTGGTGCCTAAAAAAACCCTAAGAAATCTTTTTGCAGATAGTTTTGTAGAGTAACCATCCCAACTTTCCTCATGAAACAGGACCTATTTGCCAAAATTTCTTAATGTGGATCGCATCTCCAGTGCCAGAAGCGACAAGAGATCCAATTGGTATTGGCAACCTGTACTACGAGAACCTTGCTAGCCAAAGTGCCTCGTGTGGGTCTATGTGATATCTTGTCTTATTTCTTGCTCCCACTATCGCTATATGCAGTCACGACACTGAGAAATTTTAGAAGAGATTTAGTAACATAAATAAGGGCAAAGGAAAGCACATTTCCACGATTGCAGACTCTCTGCCAGCCATTCAGATGGGAGGGGAGGAGCTGATTCAAGCTGCTAAATTTAATTAAAGCATATGCTCTTGGGCTTTGCAGATGAATATCCTTAAATCTCCCTCACTTTGTCTCCTTTCCAGGTCATCACAAAGTTTAAATCACATTGGAAGGTTCTTGTTTCATTATCATGCGATATTTTTTTCTAAAATTTGGGTTTTTACCCCCTCTCCACTTCCTCCAGAGAAATCATATAGAAATCCTCATCAATAAGGTATATAAGACCATTTTCAAGAAGACAGCAAAATTAAGACACTTGGAGGATCAATCAGGAAAGACGTTATCACCTAGTAAAGGTGTTAAAAAATATAAGACAATACCATTAGTTGTTACAACATGCAAAGGTAGTTGGAAGATCAGAACAAGCAAGTTACGAGGAGTCTGTGGTCATGGCCAAAATGGGTATCGATGACACAGGCAAGGGAGGTCCTGTCTGTCGAGGCAAAATTTAGGTTCCTAGAAAAGTAACCAAAGTGAAGGACCTCTACGGTAATGTTCTCTGAAGTGCTACCTTCTCTCTTGCAGGTCCAGGGAGAGTGGCAGAGAGGCAGAGTTTGAATCTGAGATGGTTTCAGGCTCTTCTGACGTGTAGTGTGTCAAAAGCCAGTACAGGAGAGACGGATTTCATCTGAGGCATTGTCACTTAAGATCAAGGAGTGTTAGCGAGCTTTTAAAGAGAGGAGTGAGGGAAGCCAACCGGTGCAGAAGAGCATATGGTTTGGGATGACATTTCTAAAGATGAAGACACGATCATAGGTACCCCTCAATGAAGAATAGGTCACAGGAAGTAAACAATCAAACAGAAAATGGAAAACAAATGGATTGACATTTGAAAAGGTTGTCAAGACAGGAATGAAAGTGGCAGTACATGTGTTACTACGCAAACGCTGGAAACCTCAGAAACAAAGACGGTGGGACTGGCCTTTTTGAGCCTAAATAAAGAGACGGATATACACATATCAAAAACTTGGTGGAAGGAAAACAATCATAATGGACACTATATCAGATGAGCCATATGCTGGAAAGAGAGAGCAAAACACATCATCGAGAAGCTCTATGAATTGAAACTCCAGGCCAAGAAGGAACAATACGGTCTTGGGTCAATAGACCTTACTGCTCACCAGCTCAGCAGCACTGATGCTAACAGAAAAATAAAAAAGTTAGGAAAGGCAGGAAATACAAGTGTATCGGGAGACTTAAGTTACCTCCATGGAGAATGAGCAAAGGTGGCATCTGAGCCTGAACCAGCAGCTGCTGGTTACTGATCCCAGAAAAAGATACGTAACCCCTTGGTTGATATAAAAATCTAGTTCAAAATCTCCTCATGAAGTCAACATGCTGCAGCAGATTCCGAGACATACCTTGCGTCAACATCCCTATGGGAGCAACAGGGGCTGAGCAGTCCATCAAAGCTTTGTCCAAATTCAGCAGTGGAACCGTGTAAACATAAGCTCTTAAAAAAAGTTAAAAGGGGAAGTCAGCGGAATTAAATCCTTACAGGTGTTGACAGTACCAAAGGGTGTTGGGTAGTAAACATGCCACTGGTGCACCACTGTTTTTATCTTAGAAAAGCCTGGAGAAAAAAATAAGCCAGCACGGTTGAACAGAAGGGTAAAGGCTGCTATTAGAAATAAGGCATTCTTCAAAAACCTAAAGCTGTATCCAAAAAAAAGCAAACAGAATCGGGAACTCTGGCAGATTAAAAGTAAAAATATAATGAAGAAGGCCAAAGGAGACTGAGGAGCAGCCAATGATGGGAAACAACACTAATTTTAAATTTTTCTTTCAACATATTTGGAGTGAAAAGCCTGCCTGTAAGACCAATTGATAACAACTATATACAAGAATCACTCGCAGAAAAAAAAAGTCAGTGCAGAGCACCCAAGTGAATTCTTTGCACTGGTGTTTACTACAAAAGAAACAAAGGTGATAAACATCCTGTACCCTTTTTGAGGGGAGGATTCAGCGAAGAACCTGCCTGAAATTGAACTAAAGGTACAGATCAAAAAGACGGAATAAACACAGACAAAATAGCAGGGCTAAATATATTTATTCAAGAGTTTTACAGAAAAGAAAAACATTAAATATCTGAATTATTAACACCAATGTGAAATGTTTCCCTTAAAACCTCCCTGGTACATGAAGACTGGAGAGGATCCAGGAGAGATCCAGGGAACTACAAACTTATAAACCTGACATCTGAACCAGACAAATTGCTGAATCTTTGATGAAGGAAGGTAAAAAGATTTCACTTCTGGTTAATTGCACCTTACAGATCTCTTGATTTTTTTAATGGGTTAACAGGTATCAAAAACCCAGTAAATAAAACGTTCCAAAAAAGTGTATACAAAAGGTGTCTAAAGGAAATAAGCAGCCATGGGATAAGATTATCCTCTTACCTGGTCTTGACTAATATAAATAATTTTTCAAAGACAGAAAGCAGAGGGTAGGAGTAACAACTCAGTTTCTTCCACTGCAAAGACTAATGACTTCAAATGAAGCTAATGGGATTCAAAATAAAATTAAGAAGTTGGTCCTTCATGCAGCAAGTAGCAGACATGAAAAATACGAATGTACTTTTTTATGGGCTTACATCTGGGTGGATAGCTGGAGGAAGGAATCATAGAATCATAGAATGGTTTAGGTTGGAAGGGACCTTAAAGATCACCTAGTTCCAACCCCCCTGCCATGGGCAGGGACACTTCCCACTAGACCAGGTTCCTCAAAGCCCTGTCCAGCCTGGCCTTGAACACCTCCAGGGATGAGACATCCACAGCTTCTCTGGGCAATTTAATCAGCAAGGACCACAACAGGGTCAGGAAGTCCTTGATATGAGAATAGTTGGAGACTGGTAGAGTTGTCATAAACATCTTCCCTGTGCTTACTTTTTTGGCATCCACTAAAGGGTGCTGGTAGAAGGAGATGGGCTATATGCACCTGGGTCTGATACAACACTGAGGTTGTTTTTTTTGTTTGTTTGTTTTGTTTTGTTTTGTTTTGTTTTTTAATTCTTAAATTATGACATGATGGTTTTGAATTTCTCACAGGCTTAATCATTACGGCCCTCCTCCCCAACATTGTCCAAATCACAGAATATATAGGACTGGAAGAGTTTTCAGGAGATCATTTAGTTCATCCCCCAAATCATCTGAATCATTGTGTAAACTGCTTCCACAGATGATTTGTGATTAAATCTGTTTTTGAAAACTTCCAGCAGCAAAAATTCCAGGACTTCCCTGGTAGTTTGTTCAAATGTTTTACTACGCTTAATACTGGATAGTACTTTTTCTTATCTAAATTAAATCTTCTCCTAGCAATCCAAGCCAGTCTAAGCCAATGGCTTCTTGACCTATCCCTGGTGGGCATGGAGAATAGTTTTTTCTGCTTCTTTTTGCAGCAAGGCTTCATATATCTGAGCAGTTACTCCCATTTCCCCAGATCATCTATTTTCTAGATTCAACAAGCTCACCTCTTTCAGTGTTTGTTCGTAACTACATTGTCTAGATTTTGGATCTTTCTTGCTGTTGTTTTGTGGACTTTCTCTCGCTGACTCATAGTGTGGATGGAAACCTTGACAGAAGTTCAGCTGAGTCCTTATAAACACTGGAAAAAGTAAATTTGCTTTTGTCAGTGAATCCCCAAAACCTACATCTTCGGTCATTTTAAAAATTTTCTTTCTGAAATGGAAGGTTTTATTACATTTCTCAGCACAGCATTATTGTTTAAAAAATGATTGGGCAGTGGCACTTGCAGACTGAACAGAGTGGGGATCGGTTGTGAGAGATGTAGCACAAATGTGTAAAAAGCAGTAAATTTTTTCCTTGTAAAATGTGCAATTCATGATAAAACCTATTAGCTGGCTGGGACCACGGGTGAAAAAGACAATTCTTGGCTAATCAGCGATAGTAACTGCAGCTCTAATAACAGTAACCAAGTAGAGACTTGATGCCCATAGTGGGAATTTAGCCTTAAAACCAGGCAATGAAACTAACATTTATGTTTGTAGAATTGCAGCAAAAATACCCATTTTAAACCCAGACCATTTTCTTCTTTTCTAGATACCTACATACCGACTTGTATTTCAGGGCTCCTTGTTTTGCGTGACGTGCTCACTTGTTTCACAAGTGCATCGTAAAAAAGGAGGTTTTCTGTTATGCTTTGGATACTTTGATGCCTTTAGATGTCGTAGGGAAGAACTAGGTAGTGAGACTTCGAGAACTGAAATCTCCCTCAGTTCACTCTCTGCAGTGCTCTCCTTGCATCCTTTGTACCTGTAACTCTTGTACCACGGCTCCTCTGCATCGGCAAATTTTTCCTCCTGATTATACAGGTGCAGCAGCAACTGCATTACTGAACCGAGCAAATTATCAGCGGTGTTTTGCCACTGAGTTAAGTGGGATGAAGGATTTGTTCCAACGTCCATTAGTTACCTCCAAGTTTTCCTCCCCGCCAGCTCGGTTTAGCCTTGCTCCTTCTCTGTTTTGTTACGTCTGTCGCGCTCAGCGTGTGCTCCTTTAGCTCTGTCAACATTAGTTTCAATTGCCACTTGTCATCCCCGCTCAGTGCCGTGAGGAAGGAGCTCAATATAATATCTCTAGCTTTCATAAACAAAGCTGATCACTAGGATTACCGAGAGTACCGGACACGCTTTATTGATGAGGTGATTGACTTATCACTGCCTCGGATACAAAGTTTTTTATATTGGCTTGGCGCGTTTATTTTCCTAATTCAGACACAATGCTACATTTCTTGAAAAGGATGGGTCAGGTCTAGTGATGCGGAGATAAATCCAGACGTAATGCCACCAAAATCTGCAGCTATTGCAGATATACCTGGTGTAACTGATGCAGGAATGCAGTGCAAAGTCTTGAAAATCAGCTCTTCACAGCTCGTGATTCCTCCTTGTGACGTACCGGACCTGCCAGATAGTCACCAGCTTGGGACATGATGAAAACATCTTTTTTATGTCAGAATCTGCTAGGTCCTGGAATTCGAGTCTCTCTTGGACTTTAAATAGACTGAAATAAGGTTGTTCGGGGATTAGCTGGCATTCTCCAGCCTCCTTTTATTGTTGCTATAATATCTTTTTTATTAAATTGCTCACAGGTAACAACATACAGATATGCTGCGATAAGCTCTCTGAGCTGTACTGCTTTCAGGGAATCTTAGGTCACTGTCATGGATCTCTGGAAATAAGAAATAAGAATAGTCTTGTTTTTGTGAAGCATTCAGACCAACTTCTATTTGTTCTTGTGCTCCCAGCAGTTGACTGGTTTGCTATATAAGGCATTTGACCGGAAAACAACACTTTTATCAAAGGAAAAAAGCACCCTTCCAACTGTGCAATTGTCCAATTAATTCAGGATTGAAAAGTTAAGTACTGCTAAAAAAACAGCTATATTTTGTCTAGTAGTCTTCAGAAAAGCTACAACCCTGGCTCAAGTACTGAAAGTAGCAGGAAAAAATGGCAAAAGGCAGTCATAATTGGGGTCGGGAGAGGAGGGAATAATTTCTCATTGAGATCTGAAAAGAAATTGGAGCAAATGAAGAAAAAAAAAAGATTCTTTCTGAAAATAAGCTTTTTTTTGCTTCTCCTTAAGCACAGGAGAATAGGAAAAACTAGTTCAAATAAATAGTTCCTAGACTATTTTAAAATTTTGAGAAATTTATTTGTACATACTCCAGAGAAGTATTCAGGCTTTCTTCTTCATGTTATTGCAATAAGTTACTCTTTATTCTTCCTTTACTGCTGTATTAGAAAAGCTTTGCTGCCATGTGTACACGGCTTTTGGGAGTGATATAGCAACTGTGTGTTAATGGGATAAATTAAGCAGTCATTGGCGCTTTCTTGTGATATGCTATTTAATTACCTCTCTTTTCCTGAACCTGTCAACACTTTCAGTCAATCCAAAACAGGAGAGAAATTAATAGTAGTTTCGATTTTATAAGAAGTGATGTTAAGATCACAAAGAAGTGATGTTAAGATCACAAAACAAATTGTAACCTGAGAAATCCACATGACGATCCTTTACTATTCATGCAAGTTACTTTTTGTTTTCTCCTGCTTTTTGGAAAACTCCTGCAGTATTTAATAGGAATGAAACCCCACTGGGTTATAGGTAAGTATGTATAGGGCAACTAAGATGATTGCAGGATTGGAGCATCTCCCTTATGAGGAAAGGCTGAGAGAGCTGGGACTCTTTAGCCTGGAGAAGAGAAGGCTGAGAGGAGACCTTATTATGGCATACAAGTATCTAAAGGGTGGGCTGAAGGAGGATGGAGCCAGGCTCTTTTCAATGGTTCCCAGTGACAGGACGAGGGGCAATGGGCACAAGTTAGAACATAGGAAGTTCCATTCAAATACACGGAAAAACTTCTTTACGGTTCAGGTGACAGTGCACTGGCACAGGCTGCCCAGGGAGGTTGTGGAGTCCCCTTCTCTGGAGATTTTCAAGACCCGCCTGGATGCAGTCCTGAGTCATGTGCTCCGGGCAATCCTGCTTTAGCAGGGGAGTTGGACTAGATGATCTCTAGAGGTCCCTTCCAACTCTGAAAATTCTGTGATTCTGTGATTCTGTGATAGGATGCAACATAGATTTGTAGAATAATACAATCATTCAGGTTGGAAAAGAACTCCAGCCGCTATGTTTGGGTTTTTTTCTTGAACTGAAATACAACAGGAGAGAGATTGTGCTTTTAATGTTCTCTATGATATTTAACTATCCTAGTTTATCATTTTCTATAAAATCCTTGATAATTTTTTCATAAGAGCATAACTTGCTTTATCACGTCAAACAAAGAAACTCATTAGACAACATAAAGAAATGGCAGTGGCAATAGAGGTCGACGAAAAGCCAGGAGGTATCATTATAGCAAAACCAAATAAAGACAGCTTACGAAAAAGTAACTGAGAGGACAGCAGGATAACCTTTCTATAAATACTTTAATTGCATAGCTATTAAAAGGTTATGATTTCAGATGATTCACAAAACAAACCAGTGAGCCAAAAGGGAACTCCTTCCAAACACTGGAAGAAATCCCCTAATGACACAGTCAACCTAACTGGATAATCATCTCAGTATGAAAGAGGTGAATGCATCATTGCTGAGTTTATTTAAATTCAGGTAGAGATCCTCTGATGGATCCCGTTTCATCCAGGGCAGTTTTCCAAAGCAGAAACACGCTGACAACTTCCCCCCTGAGTCATCTTCGCCAAACTCCTGCAGGTACGCAGGTCTGACCTGCGTGAGTTTTGCTCACCCTGGAATGAAATCACGGCTTCCCACCTTGGGAAAGGCCACACAGCAGCTGGCAAATGGGCAACCTCTTCCCACTAAAGGATGACAAACATAAAGACTAAACTGTTTAAATAAAGCTTTGGCCCTTAGGGCTTGTACATCTGACTGTATATTTGTCACATTTAGAGATGCTATTGCTATGGGATGGAACAAAGCTGTAGATTTGGGGGATTTTTTCCTCAATTCATCTAAGATGACACAATAAACCTTGCCTTATGTAAAAGGCCTGATTTCCACACCCTGCCAAAACCAACCTTTGCCTCTTTTTGAAAGGTCTAACAGATCAATAAGCAGCTGGTAATAACAAGGGACAGTCCTGATGCACACAATATGGAGGTTTGCAAAAGCCCAAATCCCTCAGAAGAAAAATGTCCCAAGAGAATGCGCGGTATTATTATTGTACGAATAACACGCTTATTGATTAAGCAGTATTTCTTCAACTACAAAATGCAAAACCAGCAAGAGGCAGACTGCAAACCAAAGCAATCATTTGAGTTTTATCTCACTGTAATTTTTATGATTGCTGTCCCTTGGAATACTTTGTCTGTGCCTTATATTGGCGCATGTTTATATATTCCTTTTCTTATTTACTTTCATGAGGCTCCCACTGGAAGTAAATATGATTTGTACTGAAAATTACTGAATATTTTGCACAGCGGTTTTGAACTGTAATCTATGCTTCTTACAGGATTAACCTGCTCTTCCTTTCCCCTCTGACTGCCCTGAAAAAACCACCCAGCAAGACGCAGTGTGTTGCATGTGTAACTGTAGTCAGAGAATTTTGCAGAAAGCGAGCAGGACGGCTGTATTTTGTTATCAATCCATTTTTACAGCCCTTTTCCTACGGGATTTTCTTTAGAGTCCACAGAAATAAATGATTTACCAATGCAGCGAAAGATCGAGGAAACTGCTCTGATAGCGGTTTGGTGCTGTAAAACCCTGAAGTTTATGGAGGCTCAGGTGGCCCCCTCAGCCCTTTTAAAACTTTTTTTTTGGCAGGGCCACTGGTGCAGAACGACATTTCAGAAAAGGCAGCTGGCTTGTCAACCCCTTGTTAAAATGAATTGTTGTTTAAAGGCCCCATCAAGAATAATCTTTGCTTTATAACTCCTTTTGCAAAACCAACCACCAAGTAAAGCTGCTGTCCCTTTGCAAATAAAAAGCAAAAAAAAAAAAAACCCAAAACCCTCCCAGGTACTGTGAGTTGGACCAAACGCCCTGTGTGCTGGATTGCTCTATTGAAACACTTTGTTGGTGAACCTCCCGTCTCGGTCAGCAATTTGCGGTGTTTTGAACAGCATTAGTAGCTTTAGCAGTGGCAAGTTGTTGATTTTTATTTATTTCTGTTCCTCCATGCAGCATGGTAGGCACTGTGCGACTAGAAAGGAGGGAACAAACCTGTCCTCAAAGAGCTTATGCTGCTTTCAGGAGTAACGAAGACTGTTAATCTGTTAATCACAGAACGGCAGGGGTTGGAAGGGACCTCTGGAGATCCAATCCTCCTGCCAAAGCAGGATAACCTGGCACGGGTGGGTTTTAAGTATCTCAAGAGAAGACGACTCCACAGCTTCTCTGGGCAGCCTGCTCCACTGCTCTGATTAATAATTAAAGGAGAATCGTCTCCTCCTGTGCTGGAGTCTGAAGGGCCTCTCTGCTGGTGAAATTACAGGCTGACCACATCACTCACAGTCCCACCCTGGGTCTCCTCACCAGGTAGGTCCCTGTGGATGGACGCCCAGGAGGAGGTATCCGAGATGGCCAGTCCACTGTTTTCAATAAAGACACATAGGAGGGGACCAGGAGGGCTGGTGGGAGGCCTGAGGAGAGAAGGGAAGGTGCTAGGAGGCAGGAAAGGGGCTCACGTCGCTACAGGCCTGAGGAGACTGGACAGGAAGGTCCCCAAGGAGGGGGAGAGGCTGAGGGGGTGGCGGGCTGCCCTCGGGGGGGGGGAGGGGGGGGGGAAGCCCGCCATGGGGAGCGCGGCTGCGGCGGGAAGGTGGGACCCGGCGGCCCTCAGGCCGTCTGGCGGGTCGCCACGTAGGGGCAGGAGGGGAGGAGGAGGGTGAGGAGCAGCCGGCGGAGCGAAGGTATACAGCGAACTGCTGCTGCGGCGGCCGCCGCCCCCTGAGACGGGAGGCGCTGAGGAAGGAAAGGGCGGGGCCGGAGGCTGAGGAACGGTGGGCGGGACGCGCGATACGCTTGAGTCGTTCCCCCAGGGGATTGGTCGGCCGGAAAAGAGGGCAGGGCGAAGCGTCGCGGTGGCTGCTGGGAGTTGAAGTCCGGGGCGGCGCCCGCGGGCGGCAGCACCTGCGGGCCGGGGACGCCAGAGAGGGCGGGGCGGGCGGAGGGGAGGCGAACACGTGGTCAGGGCGGGTCCGGCCCGTGTCACGTGATGTTTGGGTGCCGGCGGCAGGGCGCAGCCTCGCGGCGAGGGGCGCGCGGCGGCAGGTGAGGGGCGCGCGCGGCGGCGCGTGCTAGGCCTTCCCCGCCCCCTCTCCCCATTCTCGTCCTTCCCGGGTGTGACACGGGCCGGGGAGAGGGACTGGGGTGGCACAGGGGGGCGTGACATGGGGACAGGGCTCGTGTGGCACAGGGTGTGTGTGTGTGTGTGTGAAATGGGGACAGGGGTGGCACAGGGGGTGTGTGTGTGACATGGGGACAGGGCTGGTGTGGCTCACGGGGGGTTTGTGTGACTTGGGGACAGGGCTGGTGTGGCACAGGGTGTGTGTGTGTGTGACATGGGGACAGGGCTGGTGTGGCACAGGGATATGTGACATGGGGACAGAGCTGGTGTGGCACAGGGGTGTGTGACTTGGGGACAGGCCTGGTGTGGCACAGGGGGTGTGTGTGACATGAGGATAGGGCTGGTGTGGCACAGGGGTGTGTGTGTGACATGGGGACAGGGCTGGTGTGGCACAGAGGTGTGTGACATGGGACAGGGCTGGTGTGGCACAGGGTGTGTGTGACATGGGGACAGGGCTGGTGTGGCACAGGGTGTGTGTGACATGGGGACAGGGCTGGTGTGGCATAGGGGGTGTGTGACATGGGACAGGGCTGGTGTGGCACAGAGGTGTGTGACATGGGACAGGGCTGGTGTGGCATAGGGGGTGTGTGACATGGGACAGGGCTGGTGTGGCACAGGGTGTGTGTGACATGGGGACAGGGCTGGTGTGGCACAGAGGTGTGTGTGTGTGTGACATGGGGACAGGGCTGGTGTGGCACAGGGGGTGTGTGTGTGTGACATGGGGACAGGGCTGGTGTGGTACAGGGTGTGTGAGTGTGACATGGGGACAGGGGTGGTGTGGCACGGGGTGTGTGTGTGACATGGGACAGGGCTGGTGTGGCACAGGCGGTGTGTGTGTGACATGGGGTCAGGGCTGGTGTGGCACAGGGGGGTGTGTGTGTGACATGGGGACGGGGCTGGTGTGGCACAGGGGGTGTGTGTGTGACATGGGGTTGGGGCTGGTGTGGCACGGGGGGGGGGGTGTGTGACACGGGGACAGGGCTGGAGTGGCACAGGGGGGGTGTGTGTGTGACATGGGGTCAGGGCTGGTGTGTCACTGGGGTGTGTGACATGGGGACAGGGGTGGTGGGGCACAGGGGTGTGTGTGTGACATGGGGTCAGGGCTGGTGTGGCACAGAGGTGTGTGTGTGTGTGACATGGGGACAGGGCTGGTGTGGCACAGGGGGGGTGTGTGTGTGACATGGGGTCAGGGCTGGTGTGGCACAGGGTGTGTGACATGGGACAGGGCTGGTGTGGCACAGGGGGTGTGTGTGTGACATGGGGTTGGGGCTGGTGTGGCATAGGGGGTGTGTGTGTGTGACACGGGGACAGGGCTGGTGTGGCACAGGGGGTGTGTGTGTGTGACATGGGGTCAGGGCTGGTGTGGCACAGGGGTGTGTGACATGGGGACAGGGCTGGTGTGGCACAGAGGTGTGTGACATGGGGACAGGGGTGGTGTGGCACAGGGGTGTGTGTGTGACATGGGGTCAGGGCTGGTGTGGCACAGAGGTGTGTGTGTGTGTGACATGGGGACAGGGCTGGTGTGGCACAGGGGTGTGTGTGTGACATGGGGTCAGGGCTGGTGGGTCACGGGTGTGTGTGTGACATGAGGTCAGGGCTAGTGTGGCACAGGGTGTGTGTGTGACATGGGGACAGGGCTGGTGTGGCACAGGGTGTGTGTGTGACATGGGGACAGGGCTGGTGTGGCACAGGGGGTGTGTGTGACATGGGGACAGGGCTGGTGTGGCACAGGGTGTGTGTGTGACATGGGGACAGGGCTGGTGTGGCACAGGGGGTGTGTGTGACATGGGGACAGGGCTGGTGTGGCACGGGGTGTGTGTGTGACATGGGACAGGGCTGGTGTGGCACAGGCGGTGTGTGTGTGACATGGGGTCAGGGCTGGTGTGGCACAGGGGGGTGTGTGTGTGACATGGGGACGGGGCTGGTGTGGCACAGGGGGGGGGTGTGTGTGACACGGGGACAGGGCTGGTGTGGCACAGGGGGGGTGTGTGTGTGACATGGGGTCAGGGCTGGTGTGGCACAGGGGTGTGTGACATGGGGACAGGGGTGGTGGGGCACAGGGGTGTGTGTGTGACATGGGGTCAGGGCTGGTGTGGCACAGAGGTGTGTGTGTGTGTGACATGGGGACAGGGCTGGTGTGGCACAGGGGGGGTGTGTGTGTGACATGGGGTCAGGGCTGGTGTGGCACAGGGGGTGTGTGACATGGGGTCAGGGCTGGTGTGGCACAGGGTGTGTGACATGGGACAGGGCTGGTGTGGCACAGGGGGTGTGTGTGTGACATGGGGTTGGGGCTGGTGTGGCATAGGGGGTGTGTGTGTGTGACACGGGGACAGGGCTGGTGTGGCACAGGGGGTGTGTGTGTGTGACATGGGGTCAGGGCTGGTGTGGCACAGGGGTGTGTGACATGGGGACAGGGCTGGTGTGGCACAGAGGTGTGTGACATGGGGACAGGGGTGGTGTGGCACAGGGGTGTGTGTGTGACATGGGGTCAGGGCTGGTGTGGCACAGAGGTGTGTGTGTGTGTGACATGGGGACAGGGCTGGTGTGGCACAGGGGTGTGTGTGTGACATGGGGTCAGGGCTGGTGGGTCACAGGTGTGTGTGTGACATGAGGTCAGGGCTAGTGTGGCACAGGGTGTGTGTGTGACATGGGGACAGGGCTGGTGTGACACAGGGTGTGTGTGTGACATGGGGACAGGGCTGGTGTGGCACAGGGGGTGTGTGTGACATGGGGACAGGGCTGGTGTGGCACAGGGGGTGTGTGTGTGTGACATGGGGACAAGGCTGGTGTGGCACAGGGGGTGTGTGTGTGTGACATGGGGACAGGGCTGGTGTGGCACGGGGGTGTGTGTGTGTGACATGGGGACAGGGCTGGTGTGGCACAGGGGTGTGTGTGTGTGACATGGGGACAGGGCTGGTGTGGCACAGGGGGTGTGTGTGTGACATGAGGATAGGGCTGGTGTGGCACAGGGGGTGTGTGTGTGACATGGGGACAGGGCTGGTGTGGCACAGAGGTGTGTGACATGGGGACAGGGCTGGTGTGGCACAGAGGTGTGTGACATGGGGTTGGGGCTGGTGTGGCACAGGGGGTGTGTGTGTGTGACACGGGGACAGGGCTGGTGTGGTACAGGGTGTGTGTGTGTGACATGGGGACAGGGCTGGTGTGGCACAGGGTGTGTGTGTGTGTGACACGGGGACAGGGCTGGTGTGGCACAGGCGGTGTGTGTGTGACATGGGGTCAGGGCTGGTGTGGCACAGGGGTGTGTGACATGGGGACAGGGCTGGTGTGGCATAGGGGGTGTGTGTGTGACATGGGGACAGGGCTGGTGTGGCACAGGGATGTGTGACATGGGGACAGGGCTGGTGTGGCACAGGGGTGTGTGCGTGACATGGGGACAAGGCTGGTGTGGCACAGGGTGTGTGAGTGTGACATGGGGACAGGGCTGGTGTGGCACAGGGTGTGTGTGACATGGGGACAGGGCTGGTGTGGCACATGGGTGTGTGACATGGGGACAAGGCTGGTGTTGCACAGGGGTGTGTGTGTGACATGGGGACAAGGCTGGTGTGGCACAGGGGTGTGTGTGTGACATGGGGACAAGGCTGGTGTGGCACAGGGTGTGTGAGTGTGACATGGGGACAGGGCTGGTGTGGCACAGGGTGTGTGTGACATGGGGACAGGGCTGGTGTGGCATATGTGGTGTGTGTGTGACATGGGGTCAGGGCTGGTGTGTCAGAGGGGTGTGTGACATGGGGACAGGGCTGGTGTGGTACAGGGTGTGTGAGTGTGACATGGGGACAGGGGTGGCACAGGGGGTGTGTGTGTGACATGGGACAGGGCTGTTGTGGCTCACGGGGGGTTTGTGTGACTTGGGGACAGGGCTGGTGTGGCACAGGGTGTGTGTGTGTGTGTGACATGAGGACAGGGCTGGTGTGGCACAGAGCTGTGTGACATGGGAAAGGGCTTGTGTGTCACTGGGGTGTGTGACATGGGGACAGGGCTGGTGTGGCACAGGGTGTGTGTGACATGGGGTCAGGGCTGGTGAGGCACAGGGGGTGTGTGACATGGGGTCAGGGCTGGTGTGGCACAGAGGTGTGTGACATGGGGTCAGGGCTGGTGTGGCACAGGGATGTGTGACATGGGGACAGGGCTGGTGTGGCACAGGGGGTGTGTGTGTGTGACATGGGGTCAGGGCTGGTGTGGCACAGGGATGTGTGACATGGGGACAGGGCTGGTGTGACACAGGGTGTGTGTGTGACATGGGGACAGGGCTGGTGTGGCACAGGGGGGGTGTGTGCAGGGAGGAACACGTGTCCCGAGTTTTTCCTGCTCTCCCAAAGACCTCTCTTATGTCCTGAGCTTCTCATGGACCCGTGAAGACAGGAGGTCCCCACTCTGTCACCAGCAGTCACCGTGACACTGTCCCATTTTACCTTAACGCAATGGACCATGGATGTGTCCACCTCCGGTGCGAAGGCAGCGTTGGAAACCGCTCCGTGACCCGTAATTTTTTGTTAAATTGCAGCTTTTGTCTCAGTTTTAACTTCAGGTCGGATATAATTGTTTCTATTTATTTATTTATTATTCTTTTCCTTCCAGGCTAATTAAGGAAGCTTTAGCCAGAAACGAGTCCGTGCGCCGGACTTGCAAGCGTGAGGAAAGGAAATAAAACTACTTTTAAACATACCAAGCGCCGCTTTCTGCAATAGTCCTCGGTTGACTGCAGCACTTTCACTTTTTTTTTTTTTTTTTTCCGATGTTGCTTTTATTGCTTTAATTTTTTTTTGGTGGCTCAAAGCTTTTAATTAAATCTCTTCCCGCCTGCGTTGTCTGACGAACTTTCGGCAGCTGATGCCGGAGTGGACTTTTCTTGGGAAATGTTGTGTTCCCACTGAAACCGCTCCTCGTCTTTACGTCCATGTCCAAAAAAGCGGTGGGTTTGGATACCTAAAAGCGTGTTTTCCCTCTTCCGCCGTCCCGCCGAATCCTTCTTCGTGGTGGAAACGTTCCGTGACGTTTGCGGCTGGGGAGGGGTCCCCCGTGGCCGGGAGCGCCGCATCCACGAGCGACTGTCTGTTCGCAGACCCCGGGGGTGACACCTTCTTGGAGGGGGGAGACGGGACACGGTGACCTGAATTTTTGCTCTTGGTTCTTCGTTCTTCTAAATCCGACATTTTTACTGGTTGTGCGGCGCGGGGGCTGGGACTGGGAAAGCTGGACTAAGTTATGACTTGATTTTTTTCTTTTCCCCCCCTTTTTTTTTCTTCATCTGGCAGCAATAGCGCGAAAGTTCATATTTTATCTGGCGTTTACCCTTTTTTCCAGGTTGGCATTTCCCTTCGCAATAGGGCTGCGAATACACGACGCCCCATCCTTCCTCATCTCCCCTCATCCGGGAGCCGATGCAGATGGGTTCAGGTCTTTAATTCCCGGATTATTCAGGCCAGCTGCTGGCTGGCCTCTCGGTGCCTTCCTCCTCTGCTGTCTTCTCCAGCTGTGATGTCCTTTTCCATCTCATCATCTCATCTTCAGGTTGGTCTCCGGACTTATTCCGGGGGTGCTAATGATGCGCTGATTCCCTCTCTCCAGCCATCAGCCGAGCAAAAACCAACTCCCGTTGCTCTCTCCAAACCTTCCCGCCTCGTTGATTTGCTTGTGTATCACAGACTGGTCAGGGTTGGAAGGGACCTCTGGAGATCATCCAGTCCCACCCCCCACCAGAGCAGGGGCACCTCCAGCAGTGGCACAGGATGGCGTCCAGGCGGGTTTGGAATTGCTCCGGAGTGGGAGACTCCACCACCTCCATGGGCAGCCTGTGCCAGTGCTCTGCCACCCTCACAGGGAAGAAGTTCCTCCTCATGTTTAGATGGAACTTCCTATGGTCAAGCTTATGCCTGTTACCTCTTGTCCTATCACTGGGCACCACTGGAAAAAGACTGTTCCCATCCCCCTGGCTCCTTCCCTTTAAGGATTTAGAAGCATTGACAAGATCCCCCCTCAGTCTTCTCTTCTCCAGACTAAAAAGCCCCAGGTCCCTCAGCCCTTCCTCATCAGAAAGATGTTCCAATCCCCTCATCATCTTCGTAGCCCTTTGCTGGACCTTCTCCAGCAGTTCCCTGTCCTTCTTGAACCGGGGAGCCCAGAACCGGGCACAATACTCCAGATGTATACACTCCAGATGTGCATATTAATGCAATTAAAAACTAGCACAGCCACCACTGAAGTGGCTTTGATGGCCATCGGAGAAGTTGAGCTGCTCGACCGCATGTCCCGCTGCGCTCCTGGCTCCTCCATCAGATCTCCCGTCTCCCGTTACCTCCTGCCACAGGTTCTAGAAGGAGAATGAGCTTTCGGATACGATGTCGAATTGTAGAATTCCATCTCCCTCCTAGCGGGGTTTTGGTAATTCCTTAGTTCAGAGGAGTTTTGGTGGTATAACGCTGTGCCGCTGTGGTTTCGCTGGTGCTGAGGGTGGCTTCTTCTGCAACGGCTGCAAATTATTTCGCTGCGGTCGCCCACAGAGACCGCTAGAAGAGAGGTTTTAATATTAAAAAATCTTTTACTCCCATCCCCTCTTGTGCAAGAAACCTTATTCCTTTTCTCAACAATGGCTTGTTTCTTATTTTTACATATTTTTTTTTTTAAATTTCTTTTATTTTAAACTTCTCAAGAATTTGCTCCTCATCGTTCAACTCGCTGGTGTTAACCGGGTCTCCTTTGCCAGCGAGATGCCTGTTCTGGGGCTGGAGGTTCTCTGCTGAGGGTACAGGAGAAAGAATACCGCGTCTTGATAAATTTGCACGTGGATGTTACAGCACTTAAAATCTAATTTAAAAAAAAAAAAAAAAAAAAAAAAAAAGAAGTAGGCAAGCTGAAAATGAATGAGTCTGTGCTTCCCCTTGCTTATAAATATATATCAAACGGTATTTTGAATTGCTGGTTCTTCTGGGAATTCGGGGATATTTAAATAGCAAGTATGAAAGGGTAAATAATATCGAGATAAAAATAATACTTTCGATTCGATGCATATGCCATAAACGCATTCTGCTGGATAAAAAGGGAAAGAACTTTTTTTTTTTTTTTTTAAAAAATCCAATTAATTTTTCCCGTCTTTGTTATCCTCCTTCCTACGGTTCAGCTAGTTTGGGTGGTCAGGGAGCTCTCGCTTGGCTTTTTGTGGACCTTCTGAGGGTTGCTGGTGCTGCTGGTGGTTAGGGAGCTCTCGCTTGGCTTTTTGTGGACCTTCTGAGGGTTGCTGGTGCTGCTGGTGGTTAGGGAGCTCTCGCTTGGCTTTTTGTGGACCTTCTGAGGGTTGCTGGTGCTGCAGGGCACCGTGGAAATCTGTGATGCCGGAGGACTTGGTGTGGGCAGGTGGAGCCTCTGCCCGTGTTTGATGTAGGGTTGGAGTCATCATCATCGGGGCAAAGGCTGCTTGCGCTGGAAAGGACTTGTGCATCCAGATCCGATCCCCATGAGAACTGATAGATGGATAGATGGATGGATGACTGGGTCCTTCCACCCAGGATGTCATTGGTGGTGTCTCCCTGACCATGCATTTGTGTACAGAATGATCATAGAACCATAGAATGGTTTAGGTTGGAAGAGACCTTAAAGATCATCTAGTTCCAACCCCCCTGCCATGGGCAGGGACACTTCCCACCAGACCAGGTTGCTCCAAACCCCATCCAACCTGGCCTTGAACACCTCCAGGGATGGGGCAGCCACAGCTTCTCTGGGCAACCTGCGCCAGTGCCTCACTACCCTCACAGAAAAGAATTTCTTCCTGATATATATTCCAAATCTCCCCTCGTCCAGTTTGAAGCTGTTGCCCCTTGTCTTATCCCTACATGCCCTTGTAAAAAGTTCCTCTCCAGCTTTTCTGTAGGCCCCCTTCAGATACTGGAAGGGCCTCTAAGGTCTCCCGGGAGCCTTCTCTTTTCCAGGCTGAAGAACCCCAACTCTCTCAGCCTGTCCTCACAGCAGAGGTGCTCCAGCCCTCTGAGCATCTTCATGGCCTCCTCTGGACACTCTCCAACAGGTCCAAGTCCTTATGTTGAGGGCTCCAGGGCTGGATGCAACATCCATTTGGTCTAAATTTCATCCAGATACTTAAGCATGAGCTCAACACACAAAATGAAGCATCAAGTGCCTGCGTGCCGGCGTTTGTTGGGGAAATATTGTAGAACTTGTCCTCCAGCAGCATCACCAACCCTTCAAATTGCATTTTTTAAATTTTTTTTTTTTTTTTTTAATTTTGAACATACTTTTTGACACGTGCGAGTAAAACCTGGCCACAAACTTGTGTTGGCGTTGCCGGCAGCGGCGTTAAGCGTTGCGAGGATGGAGGGAAGCTCGTGCCCATCGCTTGGTGTTGAGTGCCCACAAAGCTACATATGAAATTCGTGCTGCAGAGGAGGTGGCCGCGTGTGTCCTTTTGCTGTCAGAAAGGTTATTTGCGGTTTTTAATAATACTCTGTGTTTCCAAAGGAATATGGTCAAGATAAGAATCCTACTCTCTATGTGTTTTTTTCTGCTTACCTTGCAGATGATGGTGTGTGAGATTAAAATAATGCCAAAGAGTTAAATTAATCTGATTTAACGCTTGCAGGGAGGTTTCTATTTAAAACTCTTCTTTTTTTCGTCGTAGTGTCACTAGTCAGGAAATTCAGTAGGCAGGTGCCATGTCTTTGTTGCAGTGCTTGGGCACGTCTCTGCTTTTCTGATGATGGAAAAAATAGCATTTGACTAAAAAAAAAAATTCAAAAAGGGGGCAGGATGGATTTTATTTTATTTTTTTTTTTCCACGTCCGTTTTGCTTGCGGCAACATTAGAAAGCCAAGATTGCACTGGTGATCGGTTTCTTTGGGAAATATATTCTGAAGATGGGTAGGGAAAAAAAAAAAAAAGAAGAAATGATGTATGAGATTAGGGGTTTTTTTTCTTTTTAATGCTCTTTTTTTTTTTTTTTTTTTTTTTTTTTTTCCTGGGGTGCAGAGCTGTGGGGAAAAGCTCTCCCGAGGGCAGTTCAGGTGCGTTGGCTACTCGTGTGCTGGGATGCTGCAAGCAAAAATCTGCAAAACATTTTCTGGCTTCTCCTTGATTGAAGTCAAACTTGGCTGTGACACCTATACTGACTTTTTTTTGGGGTGTTTTTTTTTTTTTTTTTTTTTTTAGTTATTTTAGTAAATTTATTTGGGTTAGGCTGTGATTCTCTGTTATCTCTTCCCTCCATAAAAGCAGAAAACTGCAAACTGGTTTCTGCTCTTCGTTGCGTAGCGGTGGTTTTGTTCTTGTTCCGCTATCACCCTTGCTGCAAAGCCACACGTTGGAAAAATGTGATTTTTTTTTTTTGATTTTTTTTTTTTTGGGGGGTTATCGGGGACTTTCTTTGTCCTCCTTTCCCTGCTGCCTGCATTTAGTATGATTGTAGTCTTGAATAACTTGGCCATGTATTCTTTTTTTCCCCCCCTGTAGGACTCCTCCATCATCTGTAAAGGAGTGCGGGAGACAGCCGTGCTGTAGGACTTTATTCCAACCCTCTTGTGCTGTAGGTTGCCATAGTCCTTATTTCTGTAAAATTAAAATAAACCATTTTCTTCTTCCATGAGGGACTTTGATGGTGCTCATTGCTGAAGCTTGTTGCTTTTTTTTTTTTTTTTTTTTTCTCCAGTTTGTAGTGAATCTTCTTGTGATGCTTCTGCGTGGAGGAGGAGGAGGAGGGAGGTGCCTCCTTCGTTTTTCTGCATGTGAAAACCAGGCGGATTTGGAGGTGTTGTGACCCAAATTTTTTGGATTAACCCATTTCTTTGCTGTGTGAGATGCCAGACGCTCGAATATGGGATGGGGGAACTCCCAAACTTGCTATTAATGGCTGCTTTGTAAAAAAAAAAACAAACTTGTATGAGCAGACAGCTCAGGAGCTCTGTGGTGGAGCGTATACAGCCGAAAATGCTGTTTTTCTTCATTTTTCTTTTTTTTTTTTTCCCCTGAAATTCCTGTACTTATTTCCCAGCATGTGATGTCTCATGACCGTGACGGCAGTCTGCGCGCGGTGGTGCTCGCACTGCAGCCCATGCGCTCCCAATTTTGGGTTGTTTTAGGGGGGGGGGGGGGGAAATAAAATAAATCCTCCTGGGTTGTTTGGGGAAGACGTGGACGATGTCTCCCCGTCGAGTTTAGGCAGAACGAACTGCAGGGGAAGTCCAGGCTGTGCTCTGCAAAGGCAGATTTTTTCGTGGGGAAAAAAAGAAATGCCGCTTCTCGTCAAAATTTCCCCCTCGAACTCAGTCCTTGGTTAGATAACCGGTATTGAAGTTTTTAACGTGAATAATTTGTTTGGAAAACATATTAGCGGATAAAAGAAGGGCTTTTTATCAGAGGGAGCAGTGGTTGCGACTAACTGTAGATAATTGCGATTATGTTGGAGCGGAATTATTAGCAAATGCTTTGCGGCATCTCATGTCCCAGCCTGGAGATGTTCGTTATGCTCTGAGCTCTTCGCGTTTTGGAGAGGAGAGGGGGAAAAAAAAAACAAGAAAAAACCCAAAACCAACACCGCCGTGCATCTGTTTGGCGCCGGGGAAGGTGGATGATGCTGCAGGAACTGTGCTGACTTGCAGGGTAACACCTTGTTTAATTTAACGCTCTACGTGACATATATTGTCTTCGTTTGCTATTTATTGCGATTTCATCCGCCTGGAAACAGGAGCTGCAGACAGCCATCCCTTGAGTTTGCGTAATTTTGCCGTCGCTGCTGTCGAAGCATCCCCTTTCCTACACGTGGGCTCGATTTTTTTTTTTTTTTGTTTATTTCTTATTTTTGAAAGTAAATAACGCAGATTATTTGCTTACCATGCTGGTTGTGCACAGGGACCCTTCAATGTCCCGCCGGTGATCCAAAGTCCCTCTTTGTCCCTTCCGTTTGCCACGGAATCTTTATTAATGAGAAAGCAAACTTTTTTTTTTTTTTTTTTTTTCTTTCATTAAGTGGTAATTGCTGCAACAACTCAAAGTTAACTCCGATGAACTGCTTTTTCTATTCCCAGCTAATAAAATAAAATGAAAAAAAAAATTAAAAAATCATGTGGCTGTCTGAGAGTAGGTGCTGTGCATTAAGGCGTAGATTGATGTACGTCGTTTTTTACCGTCTTCCATGTAGCTGCGTCCTTCTCATCTTGAGCTTTTCCTTCTTGCAAAGTGAAGCAAGAGCGAAACCTTAATAAAGCTTTGGACTTCGCCCCCCCCCCCCCCCCAAACACTTGATTTATGATCCCTTGTGACACTATTAGCTTTCTAGACTCTGGCAAGACCCTCCTAATTTCTAAAATACCTAATTTACACAACTTTAAACATACTGCTGAATAGCTTGAGAAGTGATTTGTCTTTCCCGAATGTTTCGATGTCTTCTGTCATCTGCCCGGTGTATCCCCAGCCGCTCTCTTCCCTGAGTGCCCGTCGCTTCTGGAGAGACCTTAATGTTGGTCCCATCAAATATTCTGCTCCAGGTAGCGACCAGGAGCAGATACTCAGTGGAAAAAGGATGAGAAATTAAAGTTGTGTGTATATATATATATATGAAAAATAACAATTAATTTCTATAATATAGTGCATAAGATCATATATATAAAAGTAATGTATATGTAATAATAATAGCGTGGCGGGGGTTGCTTGCTTTTATGCTCTTTTTATTTATTTATTTATTTATTATTTTTGTTTTAAAGAATTGAAAATTTCCATCTTTTCTCTGCCGAAGATGCCGCGGGCAGAGGAGTGGGATCGGTGCCGGTAGGATCAGACTGGGGCGAATAAACCTGCTAATGCTCCACATCCTCTTACAGGCTGTCTCGTTACAGGTTGTAAAGCTCTCCAGATTTGTAGTGATGGTGAAACATCAAGTCGCTTCACTAGGGCTACTTTTACTAATGATAAATAAGGCAAAAAAAAAAAAAAAAAAAAAAAAGAATAATTAAATGATGGTGCTTAAAGTTGTGTTGAGGAGGCCACTCCATGTTAGTGGTTCCATTTCCCAGTGTCAAGGACCTTCAGCTTCCATTAACTGCGAGTGGCTGAAGATGGGAATAGGTGGCAAAATGTGGGCGTCGAAGCCCCAGAAATGCTGTCCTGAGCTTTTTGACATTTCTGGTTTCGAGACCAACCGCATGCTTTCCAAAGCCCTCTTCAGTATTGATCGTGCTCCACGGGGAAGTTTCATAGGCATGGTTTTTTTTTCTTCTAAAAACGTACTGGGTTCCAGTGCCAAACCGGTCCCTTGGAGATGCATCTTAGCGAGTGGTGTAAACGGTGCTGCGATATTACAGTAAAATAGGATGCTGCAACTGAATTTGAAAAAGCAGATTGAAAGTCTCTCTACAGATATTTTCCTGATTATCATCTTGAGAGCTTTAAGCAGATGAGTTTCTTCTCCTTTTCCCCAAAGATGGGGCAATTGAAAAGATTTCAATTATTTTTTTTTTTTTGCCTCCCCTCATGCAAATACCTGCGGTTTAATTGTAAAGATTCTTCTCTTTGTGTGTGGAAACTGAGGTGTGCACATTTTTTTTTTCTTTTTTCTCTTTGCACATTATTTGGTGGTATCTTTGTTTCCTTTTGCATATAGAGATGTCTCATGGGCTCTCAGGCCTACAGGCTTGCTCTTCTCCCTTTGTCTGGTTTCTTTCCTAATGCATTGTGTTTCATAGAATCATAGGATGGTTTGGGTTGGAAGGGACCTTAAAGATCATCGAGTTCCAACACCATGGCAGGGACACCTCCCACTAGACCAGGTTGCTCCAAGCCCCGTCCAACCTGGCCTTGAACACCTCCAGGGATGGGGCAGCCACAACTTCCCTTGGGCAATTTATTCCTGTGCCTCACCACCCTCAAACTGAAAAATTTCTTCCTAATATCTAATTAGAAGTCTACCGTCTTCCAGTTTGAAGCCATTCCCCCTCGTTCTATCCCTATAGTCCTGTGTAAAAAGTCCCTCCTGAGCTCTCCTGAAGATCCCCTTTAGGGACTGGAAAGCCGCAATAAGGTCTCCCTGAAGCCTTCCCTTCTCCAGGCTGAACAACCCCAACTCTTTCCACCTCTCCTCACAGCAGAGGTGCTCCAGTTCTTGGATCATCTTTGTGGCTCTCCTCTGGACCCGCTCCAAAAGGTCCATGTCTTTCCTGTATAGGGGCCTCCAGAGCTCCAGGTGGGGTCTCACCAGAGTAAAGTAGAAGGAAGAATCCCTTCCCTTGACCTCCTGGTCATCTTTTTGTCATCTTTTTGTCATCTTTTTTTTTTTTTTTTTAATTCATTAGAATTTATCATAATCCCATACTTGGAAACAGGGCAGTGGGTCTGGGTCCCGTTTGTGAGGGGTTTGAACACAGAATACAGAGTGGACAGAAAGCGGCCTTGAGGTCCTCCTGTTTCCTGGACACTCGCCTCCTGCCTCCACAACTCCTGGCTTTGAACACCCCTTTCTTTTGGCCCCTGGTAAAACCAGAAGGAGCTTTTGTGTTTTCCTCAGGGGTTACTTCGTTGGCTTGAGATGCTTCTGGCTTCTTCAGCCCCGTTGGGGTGCAGCATCCTCTTGCGGGGAGGGTTCAGCTTTTGCTGCTTTTCTCTGCTGGCGGAAAAGAGAGCAAAAATATAAAGTTTTGCTCTTTGCAAGCAAATTGCTTTTCAAAATCTGTGGTTCTTCCTGGGTTGGGGCAATAATCTAACTCCTTGGAAGCAGGCAGTGGCCTTCAGGGTAAAGCGATGAGTGGTCTTCACCAGTCTTTTACCTGCAGATGGTTGTACCCCTTGGCTGCTTCTCTCTACAAGAGCCTCAGTGGAGGAAGACTTGTGGACCTGATGTCCATCTCGCTCCTCTCCCGTAGCCCAGAGAGGCAAGTAGTTGTTATGGTCAGTTAAAGTTTGGGTGGATGTCCTCTTGATGGACATCATCTCAAAGCCTACCAGCCCCCTGATGAAGCTCTTGCAGTTAAATGAGGTAATGTTTTCGGGGGGGTTCATCATGCTCCATTTCCATTACTTGCCTTCCTGGGCAGACCGAGGCTGGTTATTCTGCCTGGCTGTCTGCACACCACTTTGCAAAGTTGCTCTCCTAAGCAGCCGAGGGTGACCTTGCCCTTGCTGATTTGGTAGCCGGGCCCCGGTGCTGGCCGCCTGCATCGCATCTTGTAAATAACTCTGGTTTTCTGGTTTCATTTCCCAGACCTGTTTACGCCTTGCCAAAAATAATTACAACCTTCGAGACCAGGGTTTGCTGGGTCGATGGGGGAATGAGGGCGCAGAAAAAAACCCAAACCTGCAATCCATGTTTTTTCATGCGCGTTCATCAACGTGGTGCTGCCCGATGGGACCGGGATCTCCCTTCTGGGACGTGAATCAGGCTACTCTCGCGTTCACCCGGGATCGCTCCTGTTCTGTGCGTGCGCTTTCTTCCCCTCTTCAGCATCATCTTAAATTCATGTCCCGGGCGATGCATCCCTCGCCTGATTTATTACCTCTTAATGTGTTTTCCCAAGTATATCCCGCGCTTGGATAAACCTCTCCTGCTTTCCTTGGCTTTTTTTCTGCGGTCTTTCTCCTCTGGCTGCTGTGCGCATCCTTCCTCCGTCCATGCAGGGGGACTTTTCTGCACTTTAGCACGTTTTTCGAGCGCTTTGGAGCCTGCGCATCCTCCTCGAGAGGCGGATGGATGCCTTCGCTCCCGGTTTTGCATCCGAGCCGGCGTTAGCTGTGGTCATGTGTGGAGCCGGTAGGGAAAGCAAGAGTATTTTTAGCGTGCACTTCTGTGCGCCGCTCAGGGGGGCCACCCACAGTTGAGAATTAAAATAATAGCGGGGACATCGGGTAAGCTCTGCGGCAAAATGTTGATATGCAAATTGCCATCTTAAGAGCAAACCTCAAGGCGATTTTTGGCAGTGCACGCAAGGCTCCGGAGCAGTGTGTTTTGAATAAAGATTACAGCAAGGGATTTTGCCCAGAGGGCACGCTCGTCTCATTTATTCTGAAGCTTAGCGGAGCTGGTAATTCAGCGTTGGAAGCCAACGGGGTGAAACGTATGCACCTTTAAAAAGGTATTAGATCAGCCCTGGCAAAACAAAATGTCACGTCACCTCTGTAACTTGAATTTCCAGGTTTGCACAAGCAATAAATTCGGTTGCATTTCATTTGCAAGTGATTCCTGGGCACTGTCCAGGGACGAGATGGCTCTGATGGCTGCAGAGTTGGTTTGGAGGCATTATCGGGTAGCAAATGAGCTTGCGCCAGCTGAGTGGGTGCCTCTTTGACTTTCATCTTCAAGTTGATGGTGGGCAGCTTGTCTGTTTGAAACTTTCCAAGAAGAAGGGCCCCGTGCCTGAAAGTGTTCAAGGCCAGCTTGGAATGGATTTGGAACAGATATTAGGAAGAAATTCTTTACTGGGAGGGTGGTGAGGCACTGGAACAGGTTACCCAGAGAGGTGGGAGATGCCCATCCCTGGAGGTGTTCAAGGCCAGGTTGGACGGGGCTTTGAGCAACCTGGTGTAGTGGGAGGTGCCCCTGCCCATGGCAGGGGGATTGGAACTAGATGGTCTTTAAGGTCCCTTCCAACCTAAACCATTCTATGATTCTGTTTAATTGGATAAAATATGAATGACTTTTTTTTTTTTTTTGTTTTAGTTTCTTTGTTACTGAGGTCCTGGTGGCACTGCTGGGAAGGAAACAACAATAAATGAGGAGAAGCAAAGCGGTGGTTTCATGGTTCTTGCTTTGCAACCATTCAAGGTGGTCTTGTGTTCATCAGAACAAGTCAGAGGTACCATTTCTCCTTCTTTCCACCCCCGGCTTAGTTGTATTCAACAGCTACAGCTGGGCAGCTGTGTGGTTTTTGTGGTAGGTAAAGCAGTTATCCTGCTTCAGGAAGGACAAGGAGCACCAAGGGAAATCCAGAGGAACTATTACATGCCATGGTACTGCTGGCCAGAAGTTGCCCTATTTAATATTTGAGCACTGAAAGCAGATGACAATTTTAACCTCTTGGTACCTTCTGCACTGGCATATCTTCTTTTCTTACCCACTCTTGCCTCATATTCCTGTTTTATCCTTGATCCTTGTTTTGAACCTTATTTGACTTGTGGTATCTCTTTATCTTGTTATTAAATGATGTATTTCTTATGTGCTTCATGACTTGAACGTTAGCAAGAGCTCAGGTCCTCCCCTCCTTTCACACACATCCTCCATAACCAGGTTATAACCAAAGTTATTTAGTGTTTCTTATGTGTTGGCGATGGGTTTAATTCAGTAGATGTTTTCCTTGACAGAGTTGACCGTACGTTTTTGGCCTGTTGAGCATTACAGCATCCCCAGCCGTTGGATAGGAAGGGTGGAAGACTGCATCTGCCATGCTTTTATACCTTGTATGTAGTTTCTCAGGGCCTTAAATTACATGTGCTGAGGTGTGCGTTGGACTCGGACACCCCATCAAATCATTGTGGGTCATGATTGAACTCGAATGAAGCCAATGTGCATGACCAAACAGTGGGAGAACGTGCTCTGGAGCTTGGTTTTCCTCATTGTACATCACACTGACATTAGCTTTTTAGAAGTCTTGGTTGACTCCTTCAGAGGTCAGTTGAAATTGAGGAATCTCTGCCCGATACTGTCAAATTTTGTATAACGACTTTTTAGGTACTGATAGGAAGAGGTAACCTGATTTGTGAGTGCTGCTGTGCTTGTTTGAGGTATAACTGCTGAATGCACAAATTTCGTACAGGTTTGGTTTAATTGCTTACAAATTGAGAGTTTTAAGAGACAGAGTCCGGTGTGCTTGCCCCAGTGAGGTGACCAGTTGGGACATGGATTTCAGTCCTTCCATTTATTGCAATTCTTGAGGAGCGAGTACTGTGGTTCTTCAAAAAATACTAATTTGTAGGTATTTTCATTATTCTTATATTGTGAAGCCTGGGCATTGTTGGGGGAAAGAAAAGTTTGGATCGCAGTAAATGTGTTGCTCTAGGATTGGAAATTGGCAGTGAATGAGGCAAATTCTTCTGAATTTTGGGTTTTGTTTGCATTTGTTTTTGTTTTCGGTTTGGTTTTGTTTTTTCTGTTAGCACGCTCAGGTTGGTGCAAATCTGTACTTTTTAGAGGCTGGAGAAGGGTGATGGTCAGTGGAAATAAAAGTAGCTGGTGGCCAATTTTTCTTTCTTTCATGGAAGAACCTGGTGGCTGAGACTTTGTGGGAATGCGTTCTCCTGACTTCCATACAAGTTTGTGTTGATCAGCTCTTACTTCGTGTCCTTTTACTTTAATTATACGTTCCAGCTCCATAAGACTTTTAAATATCAATTTTTGACAGTGTTCTCTGCCAAAACCGCATGGTTAAGTGCAGATCCTGTTGGCAGGCATCTTAGGAGCTGTTGACTTCCCTCCTTCGTAACCCCGTCCTCTGTTGCCTAGTTTTTCCCCTCCTTAAAAGTCAAAACAGCATTTGATAAAATAGCAGAGCCTTTTAAAACATGTAAAGAAAGTACTTAGAACCTCAGAAAGTGATGGTCTCATGAGTGTGTAGCCCTGTGAAGATCAGTGTCCAGTTTGCATCTCGACAGTGCTGAGCGAGTGAAAGGAAAACATCTTTCTCGCTTGGTTCAGGCACGTCTTGAATCTCCTTTGTGTCTGTCCTTTGCTTCATCCTGCACCTCTGTGGCATTAAACATGAGGTGCTGCTTACGTCTTCCAGAGCCCTTCTTGTGCTGCTTTATGCCACGTTTGAGTTGTTGACTCTTCCCTCCAAGGTCACCACCCCCCGCCAGAGCAGGGGCACCTACAGCAGTGGCACAGGACACGTCCAGGCAGGTTTGGAATGGCTCCAGAGCAGGAGACTCCCCCACCTCTCTGGGCAGCCTGTGCCAGTGCTCTGCCACCCGCACAGGAGAGAAGTCCCTCCTCAGGTTGAGATGGAACTTCCTATGTTTAAGTTTGTGCCCGTTACCTCTTGTCCTATCACTGGGCACCACTGGAAAAAGACTGTTCCCAACCCCCTGGCACCCTCCCTTTAAGGATTGATAAGCATTGACAAGATCCCCCCTCAGTCTTCTTTTCTCCAGACTAAAAAGCCCCATGTTCCTCAGCTTTTCCTCATAAGAAAGATGTTCCAGTCTCCTCATCATCTTCGTAGCCCTTTGCTACCCTCTCCAGCAGTTCCCTGTCCTTCTTGAACCGGGGAGCCCAGAACTGGACACAGTACTCCAGATGTGGCCTCACCAGGGCAGAGTAGAGGAGGAGGATGAGTCCACCAGGGCACATTGCTGGCTCATGGTCATCCTGTGGTCCACCAGGACTCCCAGATCCCTTTCCACAGAGCTGCTCTCCAGGAGGTCAGCCCCCAACCTGTACTGATGCATGGGGTTATTCCTCCCCAGGTGCAGTACCCTACACTTGCCCTTGGGGAACTTCTTAAAGTTTATATATATATATATATATATATATATATATATTCTCTTTATATATATGTCTCCGTGTGTGTATGCAAATATATATATATATATATATAAAAATATGTATTGGTCAGTGATATAATGTAAGACACAGTAGCCTGGTAACATTTGAAAATCTCAGAAATAATAAAATCTGTGTTTTTTTTTCTGTCCCTACCTTGGCTCCTTCAGTAGTTATCATCTCAGCTGCTTCGTGTGGGGAAAGTGAATGGGTGAACTCTGATCTCGCCGGGCCAGAAACATTTTTGTAAAGCTCTGCATTTAGACTTAATTCTGTCTGCCGTACAATGCGCTGAGGGTTTGTGATCCTCGGCAGGCATTTGACAGATCTTAACTAGTTATGCTGCGTCTTGTCAATCAAAATTAAACGCCTACCTCACTCCTTCCTACTTTCTCTCTCTTGCAGCTTTTTTATTTAGGTTGGTCATTAAAATTGCTTATAACCATAGAAACGAGGAAAACCCGCCCCTTACGTTCCAGATCTTTAGCGTGATATTCCTGTACTGACATCATGTGAGTTATATACACGATGGCTTAAAAAAAAAACAACCAACCAAAAAAAAAAAAAAACCCAACCAAAAAATCCTTGCAGATAGACAGAGCAGTCATTAATTCCTCCCTATAATGGAGTTGTTCCTACGGATGCCAACCAAAGATCATGTCCCTCTTGCATCCTGGACAGTGTCCAGCAGAAGGAGAGACCCTGTTGTGGTTAAACCGCCTGACTCGATAGAGCCAGAGAAGAAACCAGATAGATACATGGGACGGGAAGGGTGGGAGGATGAGGTAAGGAGAACATGGGTCGGCAAGAAGTCTCCTGCGTGACCCAGCACATGTTGATAATTTCGCTATTGGTTTTCATCCTTCTAGGGCTCTGTGCACCATTGGGTGCTCCGAGAGATGGGCAGAATATCGAAACTTCTGTCAAACGGGGCCACCGTGTCTCTACGCTGCAGGATCTGAATCCTCACGTGGCAGGATGGGATGTGTTACGGCTTAGCTTGTTCTGAAAAATTCAAATATTTACTGTTTTTTTTTTTTTTTTTTTTTTCCTTTGCAGAAGCAGTTTAAAAACACTTGACCCAAGGCTACATGAAGGTGGTAGAAACTCTTACCTTAGGAGCCACGAGCATCCTGCAGTTTCAGTGCTGGACTCTGTGCTGGGCAAATAACGCTGTTTTCATTTGGAGCAGTATTGCTCCAGGTGAGATTGTTTGAGACAAGATTTCTGACTTTCCCCCCCCGCCTTGAGTTGCGCTAAATCACACGAATATTAGGGTTTTTTGTTTGTTTGTTTGTTTTTTACCAATGGCAGGAGTAATCAATCAGGTGAAAATGGTTAACTGCAGCTGCCAGTATTGTTCTCTATCTGTAACTCACTCAGTTTTGCTCTTTTTATGAATTATGGGAACTTGGTAGCACACGGAAGGCGATGTTGTGTCCAGTTCTGGAGCCCTCAACACAGGAAGGACATGGACCTGTTGGAGCGGGGCCAGAGGAGGCCACGAATCTGCTGCGAGGGCTGGTGCCCCTCTGCTGGGAGGACAGGCTGGGAGAGTTGGGGTTGTTCATTCTGGAGAAGAGAAGGTTCTGGGGAGACCTTAGAGCCCCTTCCAGTGCCTAAAGGGGTTATAGGGGAGGGACTCTTCATCAGGGAGTGGAGCCAGAGGATGAGGGGGAATGGTTTTACACTGAAAGAGGGGAGGTTCAGACTACATATAAGGAAGACATTTTTTACGCTGAGAGTGGTAAAACACTGGCCCAGGTTGCCTAGAGAGGTGGGATGTGCCCCATCCCTGGAGGTGTTCAAGGCCAGGTTGGACGGGGCTCTGAGCAACCTGGTCTAGTTGAAGATGTGGCTGCTTATTGCAGGGGGGTTGGACTAGATGATCTTTACAGTTCCCTTCCAACCCAAACCATTCTGTGATTCTATGAAATGGGTTTATTACATCATTAACCAGTCTCCAGCATTATCTGAGCTATCGGATCTTTACAGATGCTCTTCTCAAATGTGGGATCTTGTATCTGTATCTATACGTTATCTCTGCCTATGTCTCTATACAGAAGCGTGTGCGCATGCGCGCTCGTATGAATAATCTTCCCCAATGTGATAATTTATTTTTTCCTCTTTCGATGTATTTTTAGTTAAAAATCAATTATAAAGATAACCGTAATGATTTTTCAGTCTTCTGCCAATTTTGCTTTGTAACAGATTGGCTGCTGTTGTAGAGGAATGAGTCTTCTGTGCAGCTTTGCGTTACGCCGCCCCAGCGAAGGTTTTGCTCTTCTGTGCTGAGACCTCTTCCAGTGCTGGGTCCACTTGGTTGTCCCACTTGCGTGCTTCTAGCTCAGCAATCCCTTTAGTTTTGTGACCTTTCTTTTTGTAAGAAATGCAGGGAAAATGCTGAGAGATCCTGCTTAACTGGCTCAGACTGACTATAAAATATGAGATCACTAAGCAGGAGAACTTAGAACAACTTTCCATTATCTGAAGAGGGCCTACAAGAAAGCTGGAGAGGGGCTTTTTACAAGGGCATGTAGTAATAGGATGGGGGGGAACAGCTTCAAACTAGAGGAATGGAGATTTAGATTAGATATTAGGAAGAAATTTTTCACTTTGAGGGTGGTGAGGCACTGGAATAAGTTGCCCAGGGAAGTTGTGGCTGCCCCATCCCTGGAGGTGTTCAAGGCCAGGTTGGATGGGGCTTTGAGCAACCTGGTCTGGTGGGAGGTGTCCCTGCCCATGGCAGGGGGTTGGAACTCGATGATCTTTAAGGTCCCTTCCAACGTAAACCATTCTCTGATTCTGTGAAATTGGATAAAATGTGAATCGCCTTTTTTTTTTGATTTCACAGTTACGTGAAATCACAAATTGAAGAAAATAAGAATTACTTGCTTTGTCTCACTGGGCATCCCCTAAATTTTGCACCCTGAAATTAAAAGGCAGGAATTGGTTTTTGTTGTTTTTTGTGGTTTTTTTTTTTTTTTGGTTGGTTGGTTGGTTTGTTTTTAATGTATATGTTACATTGGCAGATATTGTGGAGATCAAAAAGCACAGCTTGCCTAATATGTATGTTTTTCTTTAACAAATTCACAGGGTGTGAAAACTCCCAAAGCAGGCTGAAGCTAAAGATACAGCTAAAACCTCAGTCTTGGGAACGTCTGCACTTCACACCGGGGGGGAAACAGAGCAGATAAAATCCTGTATGAACTTTTTACTTCTGATCTTGTTTTTTTTTCCCCTTTTCCACGAACAGAGACAATAGAGGTGAGACAGGCCTTGGGTCCGTTGGGCTGTTGCTGCCTAGTGCAGAACAAGTGGCTCCACAATACAAGGCAATAAAATTGGGGGTGAGACCTTTTTTGCAGTTTTCTTTCTTTGATAATCCTTCCCGTGTCGGGTCCTTCCTTTTGTTTTAGTTGTTTTTCTCTGTATCCTTTCGACTCATTGGAGGTGATGCTATGTTTCGTGGACAAAGACTTTGGAGTGGATGTGCAGGAACATTGTGGGCTCCACGCTTGCAGATGTTCACCTCTGGATGGCATCTTCTGCTCTTACGGTGGTTTCTGTGTTTTAACTGGTTAATATTGGGCAATCTCCATCCAAATTTTTCCCCTGACAGCTGATCTTGCCTAATTTGGCTGATTCATTAAGTTCTGGGACAGTCCACGCTTGCGATGCGTTGACTTTGAGTTGGGCTTTCTGGTCAAAGTGAGTGTTAACGGGCGCTCTCTGCTAGGAACAGATGGTCAGTGAAGGTTTCATTTTTCAAGGCGTAACGGACTGTATTTGTAAAACCTTTAGAGTTTTTTATCAGCAGAAATAGTTTTCTTAAAGTACATCTGTTTTTCCCACCTGGAATACCGTTACAATAATTTGTATCGGGGCTAGAACAGTTGTTTCACGTACTCCAGCTTAATAGTAGGAAATAAGTCTTTTCTTGGGTATTTTTGGTTTGTGCATCTGTTCCTCTTTCATAGAATACTTTAGAAAGCATTCTAGAATTAGAAAAAAGGGAGGATTTTATATATATTTTTTGAATCAATTGTTTACCTTGCACTTATTCGAGAAATCACTGTCTTTGACACGAGCCCTTAAAAAGGTTTCTATTTCTCTACCTCCGTTTTCCATAGCATGAGGAGAATTGGCATGTTCCAGCCCTGTTTCCTATACAGAGCTAAACAGATTTGTAACGTTCGGTAAATGGTATGCCTATCAACATCCTGAGTAATCACCAACAACAGCGTAAATACGAGGTTAATGACATTAAGAGGGAAGAGGAACGTAAGCGTTTGAGTGCTCCTCCCCACGGCCCCGTAGCCGGTGGCAGCCCTGGTTCTGTTGACGAGCCCAGCATGGCTATGGATGCAGTAGTGATTTTGCTGCTGTTCCCCATACAATGCTTAATGAGTTCCTACCGCTGGCATTTTTCTTTAGATACTGTAGAATATTATTAAATCCCACTCAGATTTTGAGTTGTGGGTTGTTTTGTGTGTGTTTTTTTTTTTTTTTTTTTAATAACTATTGATTTGTATTTCTCCCTATTTGTTTCTAGTGCTGGGGCTCAGAGATAAGGCGTCTGATTAGCCCTTGTTTTCTGAAGTCTTCTCCCAGGCATCTTGTACCCTCCTAGATGTCTCCTTAAGGCCACCAGAGGAATTGGCCCAAGTCTTTTTTGGGAAACATGCTCCCATCAGAATATTGTACTGAGAAGTGCATTGAGATTTAACCTTTATTTTCTTATCCCAAGCTTCATCTTGAGTTGATTTCATTTGTCCTTTGCCTTTCTCCTTCCAAGGGCTCTCCATTGTGTGCTCTCCATTAAGTCTTGGAGGGGGAGAAAGACCCATTTCCAAGCAAAAACGTGACTCTTTTTTCTACTGTAGTATCTCTCAATCCCTCTCCGTTCTCCAGGTTAGTGGGTTTTCTGGACACGGTGCTCTCTGTCCATCTTCCTTTAACATCTTCTGGCAGTAGTCAATGTTTTCTCAATGTCACTACCTCAGAATTGGTTGGTTGAGTTTTCTCCACCCAAAACTGCATACGCGTGATTGACTCAAAGCTCTAGGCACCGACTCCCCTTACTGGTCAGTTGACAAACTGCAACATGTTTTGTTTTGTTTTGTTTTGTTTTGTTTTGTTTTCTATTTTTAATGAAAATGCCTTACGGAGAAACCTATTTCGTTTACTCAAGATAAATCTTGTATTTCTTACGGTGATTCTGATTAAACCATGAACCTTCGACTTAAACAATCCAGGTAGAATATGGGCGCTGTGTATTGCCTAAAGGAATTATTCACCTCTTAGCTTTTGTTTCTATTTTTTGGTGGTGGGGTGTTTTTTCGTTGTTGTTGGTTTTTGATATTACAAGTCATTTTCCTCCTGTTTAAACTGAGTAGGGCAGTGGTTTTGCTCTCTCTCTCCGATCAGCTCTTTTGCATTTGGGTGTGATGATGACTATTGTCACAGCTTTGCCTGGAGCTGAGATTTCCTTTCCAGACTGCGTTGCTGGAAGTCAGCCCAACATCTTGGCATGGGCTGGGCAAAGTAGAAGAGCGCTTGAGCGCTTCACCGATGGTGTGGGAGGGAGGAGATATTATTCCACCAAATTGCTGCCCAACAACACGGTCTTGGAAAGGTCCTTTGGGTTCATCTTGATGTGATGGTGAAGTGGTTTGCTGCTCTCTGGAGAACTAAGAATCATAGAGTAGTTTGGGTTGGAAGGGTTGGAAGAGACCTTCAAAGGCCATCTAGTCCAAACCCCTGCCATGACCAGAGCATCTGCAACTAGATCAGGTTGCTCAGAGCCCCGTCCGACCCGACCTGGAATGTTTCCAGGGATGGGGCATCTCCCACCCCTCTGGGCAACCTGGGCCAGTGTTTCACCAGCTCCATCATAAAACATTTCTTCCTTAAAAACTAAGAAGAGGGGATTTTGATGGGAACATTTCCTCCTTTGCCTCGCCAAGATGTGATATGGGGCTGTCTGAGGGAGAAGAGGGTATGTCTTGAGTTTGCTTGGTGGTATGGTCTCTCTCCACTTCCTCCCAGTTCCCATTAGGGTCGGTAGTTGGGAAGACCAGTTGAACTGAGTGATGCTCTCTCAGTGCAGAGGCTTTTGGCCATGAGTCATGTTACTGGTCAGCGTTGAGAGACCTCTTGCTGATGCTTCCAGACGTTGCAGTGTGGTTGGACAGAGAGATTGCTAATAGGCAGGACAGCAGGACCTTCAGAAGGGAAGGAAGATGTTAAAACCAACGGCAGGATTGCTTATCGTTTCGTTTTGACCTCTTCGCAAAAAGAATAGGGATGGAAACGGCAAATGTGTGTGTGTGTGTGTGTGAGTGTGAGAGAGGAACTTACACATATTCCTCTGCGAGGGCAGGGGAAACTATTCACAGCAGCATGTTACTAATATTTGTGTACGAGCGCTTAAAATTTTCCAAGAGACGTTAAGATTTGAGAAATCTACTTTGTTACCTTGTAAGTGGATGATTAAACCTTCTGCATTTTCTTCTTTTTCCACTGTGGGAATCTTTAAGTCGTGATGTTTGTTTTTCTTTAGAGATCACGTTAAAAGCAAAGAGTGGCTTTGTCATTTATTTATTTATTTTTGCAAAGCGCTTCGCTGTCTACTTTATGCCAAAGCACTTTAATTGATCTTTTGGACGGTCGAGAAGGGGACAGAGAAGAAAATATTTAATGCAACATATAATTCTCTCTGGTTTTGCCTCAAAAGAAGGAGCCACTTTGCTGAGATTTATATATCTAAACTCAGTTTATGCGCACGGTGCAGCTGTGTTTTATCTGCCTGCTGCAGCAGGCGGATGCAAAGAAATGCCTTGATCAATGGTACGAACTGGTTCAGGGTAACTCCCAAACTGTTCCGGTGATAAACACAGTGCCGGCTTCTTGCTATACCTGGACTATAATTGTGGTATCTTTTTACATTTGTGATTTTTTTTTTTTTTTAATTTAATCTACTTGAAGGTTAAAAATTAAAATGATGGAAGTCCATTTTTTGCTGTACTACGCTGAAGCGGAATAACACCCCATTAAAGCAAGAGTCTTTCCTATGCGCTTTGGGGCACTAGGATGCTTCAGAGGCAGGTGAGATGCCTGTGCCTTCTCTTTAATCCTCCTGGAATCCTCCTGTCACTGCATGACAGAGTTTGTGCAAGCCTGGCAATTGAACACAGATTGCCTGAATTGCAAAGCATCGCTTCAGCGTCAACACCTCCCTCCCGCCTATTTAAGGTGAAACAACTGGGGGGATACGATGCTGTTGGAGGCTTACCTTCAAGGTTTGAGGTCTGAGCTTCTTTAGTCAGCACGTTCTGGCTGAGTCAGGGATATCTGTGGGCTGGAATCACCTTGTTTTCATAGAATCATAGAATTGTCTAGGTTGGAAGAGACCCTTGGGATCATTGACTCCAACCATCTACCCTACTCTACAAAGTTCTCCCCTACACCATATCCCCCAACACCACATCTAAACGTCTCTCAAACACATCCAGGCATGGTGACTCAACCACCTCCCTGGGCAGTCTATTCCAATGCCCGACCACTCTTTCTGTGAAAAATTCTTTCCTAATGTTCAGTCTAAACCTACCCTGTTGGAGCTTGAAGCCATTCCCTCTTGTTCTGTCATTAATCACCCGTGAGAAGAGACCAGCACCAACCTCTCCACAGTGTCCGTTCAAATAGTTGTAGAGAGTGATGAGGTCTCCCCTCAGCCTCCTCCTCCTCAAACTAAACAGTCCCAGCTCCTTCAACCGCTCTTCATATGATTTGTCTGCTAGGCCCTTCACCAGCTTCGTTGCCCTCCTCTGCACTCGCTCCAGCACCTCCATATCTCTCTTATATTGAGGTGCCCAAAACTGGACACAATACTCGAGGTGTGGCCTCACCAGTGCTGAGTACAGGGGCACGATGACCTCCCTACTTCTGCTGGCCACGCTATTTCTAATACAAGCCAGGATGCCGTTGGCTTTCTTGGCCGCCTGGGCACACTGCCGGCTCATATTCAGCTGCTTGTCAATTAGAACCCCCAGGTCTCTTTCTGCCAGGCAGCTTTCCACCCACACCTCCCAAAGGTGTGGGGAGGCTCCGTTGTAGTCAAAGTTCAAATAAAATTGTGCATATTGGGTCTTGTTTAGTGTTTGTGATCTGTTGTGGCTGAGATGTGGACGATGTGCATGTGCTATTCTGGGGATATCTGGAGATGGTCTGGAAGAGTCAGCTGAGGGACTGTGTCTGAAAGCTGTACCCAAAATAATGAGCTGCATCCTGTCATGGTGGGCTGAAGCCGGAGCTTGATGGAGGCGTATGGCAGGATGCCATGGGAACGATGGAGAAGGGACTGAGCTTGAACGCCCCATAAGAAACCTCTTCCCTGCATGTAGACAGAGTAGAGCTATGCAAATATGTGTCCTACTGTTAAAGGTCTGGCTGGTAATCATTGAGTTTGAGCATTTGCTGTAGGATATAGGTATCGCGAGCTGGAAGCTGTGTGCAAGACAAGAAGGTTGGTTCCTGACTTGGATAACTTCAAATTTGTTGGAGTGTAAAAGGAAGGGAGGAGATGATGATCAGCATCAGAGCCCATTGGGAGGCTGGAAGCAAAGCACAGCTCACACCAAGAGTGTTTCAGGGCAGTAGCTTCTGAGGAAGTCTGATGTCTCATGAGGACGGCTTTGGGAAGTCCTCTGGAGCTTGGGAAGACTGTGGAGACGCGGCCGTGGGGTTGTTGGCACCTTCCCATGCTGGTGAGTTGGTCCATGGAGTTGAGTTAAAATACATGGGAGAGATTCAACTTTTTAGAAGTTGTGCGAATCTCTAAAGTCAGCAAAACCCTTTGCTGAAATAGCTTTGGATATTTTGGAGGTTTTCAGCTGCATTTGTTTGAAATATACCATGGCATTTGTTTGAAATATGCCACGTGCCATGCCTTAAGACTGCATTTTCAATATATTTTAGGGTCCCTCTTATTTAATGTTGAGCTCAAGAAAGAAGAGCTCCTGTGTGGGCACCTTCCCCCCCCCCCCCCAAAAAAAAAAAAAAAAAAAAAAAGGAATGAGAAAAAGTGAAAAGGAAGCAAAAAAAGCTTGTCATGAAACCTAAATTCATTTAGAAACATCTAGTTTAGAAAGGCATCTTTAGAACCTCATTCTGTACTTTTATTGCAAGGATGGTGTTATACGGCTGTACTATATCAGAGAACGGCGTAACAGCAACTCCTCTGTCCTGAACGATTGCCTGGAGCTGTAGGGTTTTGTGTTTAACCCGACAAATATTTTAGCTTGGTGTCTCCAGGGGTAAAACGAAGGAGTAGCTGCTCCGGGGAATTGATACAGAGTGAATTAGGTGTTTGCAAAAAAAAAAAAAAAAAAACATTAAAAACCTCAATTGCTGTAATGGGATTGCATCCCGGTGTTGGAAAAGGGAGGCGAGATGCTGCGGTGCATCCTCCTGCTGATGGAGCTGGCTGCTGCGGGTGAAGCACTGGTCTGGTGCAAGCGTGGGGACATCCATCCCGATTGCAGGGTGAAGGCGGCTCGTTGTCTGTTTAACGTGTGTTTAGATGAAAGGTGCTTAGATCAGATGAAAAGGGTTAAAAAAAAAACACCAAAGACCCAACCCCCAAATCCCTCATGTTTCCCAGAATCAATCATAAAAATAGTTGTAAAAAAGCCTCAGGGGTGTTTCTTCTCTTATCTCTCACAGTTTCGCTAAGCACCACAGGCCAAATACTTGTGCTCACCCCAAGGATGCTGTTTCTTGACCCCAGAAGCTGCATCCCAACATCATTCCCCCTGGCTCCGAGCCACGAGGCAGGAATAACGCAGCCCGCTGGGCAAGGAGATGCCTAAGGACTACCTCTCAAGGTGGTGTCCTCCAAATGTGCTGCTCCTACAGCATCACCACGCAGGTCCAGGATGGGAGCCAGGCAATTTGATCGAGGTAGCCACTAGCTGGGGGTATTAAGACCCATTTTCCCACTGTGGGGGTTATTCTGGTGACCCGGCAATGCTTGGAGCAGCCCAGCCCTTGTTCTGCTGGTTGGGCTTGGGCGCTGGTTTTTGCCACCTTCTCAGAAATCGCCCTCGACTCAGCTTGCTTTTTTAAGAAACGCTCTTTCATCGTTTGTAATACTAAAGGCTCTCCTGCAATGGAGGAGTTTTTGGCTGTTATTTTTAACGGAATGTTTCATTGATGTGATTTACGGCATGAGCTGTTGGCTGCTGTATTAGCAAGAGAGGGGAGAGCCAGCCGTGGTGTAGGGCGGGAAAGGAGCCGTGCGGGGAGGTCTTGAGTTATCTCCCTTGTCAGAGCTAATGCATCATGGAGCTGCAGCCCGAAGAGGCTTTTCGTGCATCATTTTAAGCCAATAAAAGTCAGGGCTCCGCTCTCTTTTAAGTGGATCCATGGACTTCAGCCCTATCCAACGTTTTGGCGTTGGTGTGGTGGTGTCTGCGTGGTAAGCCAGTTCGAAAGCCTGATTCATTCAAAGTGAAAGCCTCCCAAAAATAAAGAAGTGACTTAGATTTTGGGTAGATGAGATGTAGTCTTAGCTCTAAAAGGCGGCTTGCTGCTCTCGCGTGGATTGAATTAATCTTGCTTGCACCCTCAGCTGAAGATGCTGAGTGCCAGCCATCGGGACGTGGTGTGGTTGGGTGGAAGGTGGTTTCTTCTGGTCAGTGCCGTTGTCTGTGATGTGGTGTGCAAAGCCTCTGTTGCTGATGCTTTGCTAGACGGTGAGCGCAAAGCAGAACCAGGAGAACCCAAAACCTTCAATGACAGGTTTGAGTGTTCAGCTTAGTCGTAAGCCAAGTGCGTAAATGAAGCCGGAAGCCCGAGCAATGGGTTATTTTTCTACTTGGTGAACCAGAAAATTAAATACAAATACAGTGTTTGGGGCACGGGGATGAAAGTGAGAACAGATGAGTGCTATTAAGTTGTTTTCAGCAGTGGATTTTTTTTTTTTTTTTTTTGATGGTCTGAAGCCTCACTTCCTTTAAGGCTTTCTCCTGTCGCTGTCTTTCTGCCTCTTCCACTTTAGTAGGTTGGCTGAGTTAATCACATCAGAGAAAAAAGTACAGTTCGCTGATTTGGGCTTCTCTACCCAATCATCAATGAATGTTTCCATGAAGCACATAAGGACTAAATGTCCTCAAGGGAAACACAGGAAAATTCAGGGATTATCTATTTTTTTGGTATCATCCAGTTAACCAGTTTGTATGTGTCCAGGTCTAGATTACCCAGGTATGCTGCTTGCTGCCTCTCTGGTACTTGGAAGGATGTTTTGGATGACAAATTGAGACTTGGACGAGGCTTGAAGCTGCAGAAGGGGAAGCATCCATAGATATGTTTGATAATCAGAGGGCTGGAGCACCTCTGCTATGAGGAGAGGCTGAACGAGTTGGGGCTGTTCAGCCTGGAGAAGAGAAGGCTCCAGGGAGATCTTATTGCGGCCTTCGAGCCCCTAAAGGGTACCTACAGGAGAGCTGGGGAAGGACTTTTTACAAGGGACTCTAGGGATAGGACGAGGGGTAATGGCTTCAAACTGGAAGAGAGGAGATTTAGATTAGATATTAGGAAGAAATTTTTCCCTGTGAGGGTGGTGAGACACTGAAACAGGTTTCCCAGAGAAGCTGTGGTTGCCCCATCCCTGGAGGTGTTCAAGGCCGGGTTGGATGGGGCTTTGAGCAACCTGGTCTGGTGGGAGGTGTCTGTGCCCATGGCAGAGGGGTTGGAACTGGATGATCTTCAAGGTCCCTTCCAACTTAAACCATTCTATGATTCTATATGGAGGATGTGGAGAGATTGTGACGGAAGGGTTGCAGGGATACAGAATAGGGGAGCAGGGATTATCGTGGCAGGGAGCATTTTGTAGGGGACATGAGCAGGGATGCTCAACCACTGTTGGCTTTGAAAACACGTTGGTCTGCAGGACTCGGTGCTATGCAGTGTATTAATGTGTGGTTTTGTCACTGCTAAGACATGTTGAGCAAACAGAGCGGACTTGGAGATCCTTCAGTTGAAGGGAAGTGTGACTTTTTGAGGATGCTATTCTGGAAGTTGGGTGTTTAGGGCATTTCCCTTAGTCTTCCTTATCCAAAACAGCTGAATTGCCTGATGTTCAAGATACTTGGTGTATGCCCTCTCTTCCCCTGGAAGTGGAACCAAAGAAATGGGAATGTCGAGGAAGCTGATTATGCAAAGTAGCTCCTCTGTGAGGTCAAGGCAGCTATCTTTATGTGAGAGACCCTGAGTTGTTCTGTGATAAGTGTGTCTATGTGGATGGTCCAAAGATAGAAATGAAAGTAGGATGAGATTCAGCCTGTCCTGTTAGATTGAGCTTCTTCATATTTTCCTGTTCTCTCCTTTGGACTCAGCATGAAACTCCCAGCTGGAGATTGGAGCGTGAAGGACCCACTGAAGTCAATGACACAGTGCTGTGTGTCAGTTGTCTGCAGATTCAGTTGAACAGGGTGCTGAGCTGTCTTGTCCAGATTGTGCTTGCCAAGAAAGGTTGTACTAGATGATCCTTGAGGTCCCTTCCAACCCGGTATTCTATGGTTCTGTGATGACATGCAATACAGACTTCTGTGTTCTTCCAACGAAACCACAAAGAGTTTCTCCGTTACTTGAGAAACTGCATTTTCATCAGATGATAGTGTTCAGAGGGGAAGAAGTGAACTCTACATTTCTTATCTCCTGTAGCATTTGCGAAAAAGCTGAAAGCTGAAGTCTAGTCAGCTCAAGGCAGCAATCCTTCGCACTTTGCTGGAGAGAGATCCTGGCTACCGAAGCTCCTGCGCTAAAAGGAACGAGCGAGCTGGGAGATAACTCTAAACTCTTCTTCTGTGTTCACAAAATCACAGAATGGTCAGGGTTGAAAGGGACCTCTGGAGATCATCCAGTCCAACCCCCCTGCCAGAGCAGGGGCACCTACAGCAGTGGCACAGGACACGTCCAGGTGGGTTTGGAATGTCTCCAGAGTGGGAGACTCCCCTACCTCTCTGGGCAGCTGTGCCAGTGCTCTGCCACCCTCAAAGTAAGGAAGTTCCTCCTCAGGTTGAGATGGAACTTCCTATGTTCAAGTTTGTGCCCGTCACCTCTTGTCCTACCACTGGGCACCTCTGAAAAAAGACTATTCCCATCCCCAGGGCACCCTCCCTTTAAGTATTGATAACCACTGATGAGATCCCTCCTCAACCTTCTCTTCTTCAGATTAAAAAGCCCCAAGTCCCTCAGCCTCTCCTCGTAAGAAAGATGCTCCATGTTGGTATGTATGGCTTTGCCAAGGAGGAGGTTCCTGTCACATTGGGTGCTACTATTGATGGCACTAATGCAAATCTTGTGGGCTTCACCATGGGATGTTCTGGATCTCTGAAGATGAGTATGCTCATGTGTCTGGGGTGAGGAAGGCTCTTGCATACCCAGAACTTGCTCTCCAGTTGCTCTTTTCTCTGAATGCCCAAATTAGCTCTTTTTTTTTTTTTTTTTTCTGTTGAGATGTTGTTTGTAAACTTTTCTGTTACCTTCTGCTGACTTCAATTTACCAGTGACCTTTCTCACAGCCTGAATGCCGTGCTCTTAGTACTGTGAGCAGTATAAACTGTCTTAAATTATACCTCTCGCCCTCCATCCATCTCAGTTTAGATTTGCAGGAGGATTGTGCATTATCACTCGGAGTTTGCCTTCAGAATTGAGGATGCTGATAAATAAACGCTGGTGGTAGAAACTGGAGAACATGGACTGCTTTTGCCAGCTCAATGCGTGGGAAAGAAAGAAGAATGGATCTTTTTTTTTTTTTTTTTTTTTTTTTTTTCTTTCTTCAAGTATGCCTTGGATAGACCTCTGTGTCTTCTTCAACCTACGTTTTCTGGGACTGTAGGCAAAGATGCTAATTTTGGCTGCTTTTCCCATCTCGCAACTGGAAATGCCAATTGGGGTCATTGCAATAGAGGCAGCCGTGACTTGGTTAGAAGCTGGACTAATGCAAACTGCCGTGTGTGCTTCCCCTGCACCTGGAATTGTTTCCATCTCGGTGAGATGACTTTTATTCGGAAACCCACAGGTGTGTTGCTGTGTGTTTTTTCTTCGTGATCTCTGGTACTCCCTTAATTTTCACACTGCAGTTTAGTGGAAGAGCTGTTGAGATCCAGCTGTGTTGGCATTCATCAATTTTGCTCTGACTTGGCTGCAAACAAGACTGTGTGTTAGATGGCAAAAATCTTTAAAGTAGGTAAACAATTTCATGCCATGAATGACATAGATCTAGTTTTTGGAGTAAAGTGACAAAAAACAGGGCATTGGTTTAACTGAGGTACACCTTTCTGTTAGTCCCCTGCTCTACTTAATTATAGTCCCAACTTCTTGATCAAGTGGGAGAGTAATGTGGGTGGATGCGTTTGTCAGAGAGAGTTTTGTCTTGGAAACACTGTGTAACGTGCTGGTTCGGCACTGTGTATTTGGGGAGCAAGAACATAGTTCTCAGGGCTCTGGTTGTGGGACATGTCCTCACGGGAGGTTTTTGGGCAGCAATATAGGTAGTCTGACAAGCACCAGAGTATCAGTATATGTGAGGTAACCCAAGTGGATGAAGTGACTTTAGGGCTGGAGCATTAGTGGTTGGCTGCACTGCTGTTGGCTACACCACCAAGATTGGTCTTGCTGTTGGTGGGGACAAAAGAAATATCTAAAATGGGAACCTCAGAAGGAGGTTCTCCAACTGCGCTCCACGCTCCATCTGCTGAAGAGAAGGCAGAAAGCGTCCAGTTTCCTACAGATGTGCCTTTCACCTCCTGACACATCTTCTGCCACTTGCCATCTCTAGTTGCTACCCCAACCACGAGAGAAATCGTAACTCTGGGTGGTTGCCCATGCTGGTTGCCCATGTGTTTACTCATAGGTAATCCAAGGGTTGGGTAGTTTCTGCGAGTGTTGTGTTTTGGTCTACTTCTCTGCACTGGTGTTCACTTATCTTTCTTTCCTTGCTTCATCCCTTAATGTTTCACTCAATTTTTGGGGTGATAATTATGTTTTAGGATTATTATTTTTTTTTTTTTTTACCTTTTTTTTCTCTGATTTGATTGAAGCTGGCCAACAGCTTCAAGTTACGGGAGCAGCTGGAATGGCAGGAGAATGGGACTGGTAAATGGGAAAGTAAGCATAGACCATTGATGGTTCTTGTATCGCTGTAGTTCTTTATGGTGATCATCACTGTGTTGCTGGGAACGGCTGAGAAAGTGGCATCTGTCACTCCGTGACCGTGGGAGGTTGGCCATTTTGTTTGCAAATAGGGAAAACTATAGGATGAGCGCCTGGAGGCAGTGCGATGGTAACAAGTAGTAAAGACTTCTTTGTCTCTTCCAGAAGATCTCCTGGTGGGGAATGTCAAGAAATGCCTCTCCTGTGACTTCTGCATCTCTTGTGACACAGCATCTCTCTTGACTTTTGGTAGCCTATTTGTGGAAGGATTCAGGGAACATATTCTCCTACTTATTCTCCCATCTGTCTTTTTCCCAAATTCACTGGCCTTGGTGTATGCTTTAAGAATAGACTTGCTTTCTGCGTTATGTTGAGAAAGCAGTTAAGAATTTATTTTTTGACCTTCCTGTGTTTAGATGATAATATTTTTAGTATCTTACATGATGGCTGTTTCTGAGTCAATTTATAGTTTGGACTTTCTTTCTCATTTAAATGCAGAGGGGAAAGCTTGATCAACGTCTTAATCCAAAAGATATTTCAGGGTGTTCCGTTACCCGGACCAGGTTGTGCCAGAGCCCTTTTCATGGCACTTAATTACCCTTTTACGTTTTTTGGAAAAGACTTTTTCAAGAATGGACGAAGTGGGTTTGTGGCATTTACCAGTCCACAAGAACGTACAGTCACTTGGCTGTACAGTCCCTGAATATGCACGCAAAAAGGGAACCCAAAATATCACCCTACTCCCCAAAAAAAGCGTGAAATAGAAAGGAAGAGATTGTTTCTCGTGTAATTTTTTTTTAATTTTTTTTTTTTTTAATTGGCTTCACCACAGTATCAGTGATTAGGTGGGCTTTTTCTTCTATTTGTCTCTTATCCCATCTTAATCTTGCTGGCACATACCTAGGGACAGTCTTTTCTGTTCTAAACAAGGGATAATACAGGCAAGTGCATCTCGAATGATCTCAAGATTGTAAGATATGGGAAAAAGCTTCCCATAAAATTATATCTCTTGGGGATATGCTCTTGAATGCAGGGTAATTGGACCGCGTTCAGCAGCGTAACTTTTGACATGGGTTTGCATCTGGTTCTCTGAAGGCTTAATGGTGCCTTTAATTATAAGTAGTCTGGGAATTGCCTAGTGAGACACAGGGTTCATTTAGCTCAGGAATCTGTCTTTTGGATGGTGACCAGTGATAGCATGTTGGAAAGAAGAGAAAGTAATGCCCTGATATGCGAATGTGGTGATAATTTCTCCCTGGGTTTCTTCTGGTGGTTAATCATTAAGCATTTGCGTTACAACTTCGTTATGACGACTTTGGCTGGTTTTGCGTGAGTTCGTGGCCTCCGCAACCTGTGCTACAGTTCAGTTGCTCAAAAAAATGTCACTTATCTCTTAAGTATTTCCTGACTTTTCGTTTTTTTGTGGGAGATTTCCTATTTTTTTCTTCTGGTATGTGGTAGGAAGCACAGAGGTTCCAGATGTCTTCTCTGAACTGTTCCTTTTTGAGTTTGTTTCTGCTGTGTTTAGTGTCAGGCTTCTTTCTAAATCAAACTCATTCCTTCACCGTGTCTCCTTCCTTCTCCCCTCTTTCCATGAGCCAAGGAGCACTTTTGGCGCTCGTCTCTCCTCTTTACTTTCGTGGGCTCCTTCTCTGAAAAGAACAAGATCCAAATGACACTGCACCGCTAATTTTACCTTAGAATTTTACATTATAGTAATCTATGATAATTATATTTTACATTCTAATAATCTCTTTGTTATTCTGCCTTCTTTCCTATGCATCCTGTTGCTTACTGGAAAGTAGTAGCCTTGGGCGGAGTTACTTTTTGAGGTGCCAACGGTGACATCCAGTTCCTTTCTGTTGGCTTCAGTTTGTGTTAGGAGTGTGTGTGTTGTAACACTTCCTCTCCATCATCGCTTTGCATTTATTGAGCCTGGTGTAGCTATTCTAAGAAATAGCAAAGTACATTTTCTAAATGCTTTACGTAAGAGGAAAAATGAACTTGCGGGTGGATTTAGATTAGCTATAAGGAAGAAAATCTTCACTCTGATTGTGGTGAGCTACTGGCTCAGGTTGCCCTGGGAAGCTGTGGAGGCCCCATCCCTGGAGGTGTTCAAGGCCAGGTTGGACGGGGCTTTGAGCAACCTGGTCTGGTGGGGGGTGTCCCTGCCCATGACAGGGGGGTGGAACTAGGTGATCTTTAAGGTTCTTTCCAACCCAAACCATTCAGTGTTTAAGGAGGCAGTGAATTGGCATTTGGGGTCCGTGACCTGCTCTGAGGGTCTTGACGTTGTTGTCCCTTTCTTGATGTGTTGTCCCCTTTGCCCTGCCTTTGATGTGCCCCATGATCCTGGGTGGGTTGTGTTCACTTCTGTGGCCAAACTCAGGTAGTAATGGCACCAGTTCCAAGGAACCTGAAGAAGTTACTGGAGACCTCTGCCCTGGTGAGGCCGCATCTGGAGTATTGTGTCCACTTCTGGGCTCCCCGGTTCAAGAAGGACAGGGAACTGCTGGAGAGGGTCCAGCAAAGGGCTACGAAGATGATGAGGGGACTGGAGCATCTTTCTTATGAGGAAAGGCTGAGGGACTTGGGGCTTTTTAGTTTGGAGAAGAGAAGACTGAGGGGGGATCTTAACAATGCTTATCAGTCCTTAAAGGGAGGGTGCCGGGGGGATGGGAACAGTCTTTTTTCAGTGGTGCCCAGTGATAGGACAAGAGGTAATGGACACAAACTTGGACATAGGAAGTTCCATCTTAGCATGAGGAGGGACTTCTTTCCTGTGAGGGTGGCAGAGCACTGGCACAGGCTGCCCAGAGAGGTGGGGGAGTCTCCCACTCTGGAGCCATTCCAAACCCGCCTGGACGTGTCCTGTGCAACTGCTGTAGGTGACCCTGCTCTGGGAGGGAATGGGACTGAATGATCTCCAGAGGTCCCTTCCAACCCTCACCAGTCTCTGATTCTGTGACCCGTGGCTCCTGCCATGGTCAGTGGAGCTCCTTTGCAGAGGCTCCAGTCTCTCTCCCTTTACTCTAGAGAAGCCACACTGCATTCCTGGACACCACGCTTTGGTTACGTGGGTGAACTTGACCGCAGAATGGCTTTTTCTCCTTTCCCTTTCCCCTGACACATTCAGGGAGTTTAAATTGAATTCATGTTAATTTTTACCACTTTCGGATGTGCTTACTCAGCACTCTGGCTGCCGTTCGTATTTCTGCAAGCCTCTTTCTTGCGCATCCCAATCCTTTGAACGATCAGAATATCTTTGACAAAGCGTTTAATTAGCTGTGTTACGGTCTCGCTGCCCAGACCCGGCAATATTCATGGTTCTGCTTATGTTTGCTTTCTCCTAAGCTGAAGTTGTGGCCGGAGAAAAGACGATTGGGATTGTCGGTCGAAGCTCATCAGTCGTGAATGTGGGACCTGGAGTCCCGCTGAGCTCGTGCATCACCCGTGGAGCCGTTTTGAGCTTTCATCTCTGCTACCCGTGATGGTTTGTCTCAGTGGAAAGTTTTCTGCCATTGGCAGCTCTAAAATCGACCCAGCAGCATTAACTGCATTCAAAATTATAACTAAAAGTGGGCTACTGTTATTTTAAACTCTCTGCGTTTAATTCTTTTGCAGAAGGCATCTCATTGGCACAGGAATTCCCAACCAAATCCCAGTTAAAACTTGGGACGCTTCTTGTTAAGGTCATCTTTCCATTTTGGGACAAATGTGCTTTTTTGAAGGATTCTCTGCGTTTCTCCGGTGCCTTTCACCCTTTGATCTGGCAGCACTTTATTTATTTGATCTCCCGGTGTCTTTGCAAAGAAGGGAAGTATTGAGAGAGAATAACTTATAGGATATTGTGGCACAATGCCATTTTGCTCCAGTGTAATTGCGCTTGAAATATTCAATAGAACATCGTTCTCGAGTTAATGGGCAAGATTGTTGTTGGATTATGTCCCATGTGATTTTTTTTCTTTTTTTTTTCCAAAGTTTTCTTGCTGCATGTGAGATAAATAAACAATTATATCTGCGTTCTTAATAGCTGGTATCAGAAGTGAAGCGCTTCAGTTAAAATGCTTCTAAATTTACTTTTTTTTCCCACAAGTAAGACTGTTCTATTAGCTTATGTCCTTACATTTATTTTTTTTCCCCCCTCTTTAAATAATCCTAAAATCTAGATATAAATTGTTTCCCTCTGCCCACACTCTGGATAAAACATCAATTTCCAAAAATAGCAGAATGATGTTAGGTTTTATTTGTTGTAGGAAGAAAAATAGCAAGTTGGAGGTGAACAGCAGAGTGAAAGTTCTTTGGGAAGAGAGAAATTGCTTTTACTGTTGTTTTTTTGTTTGTTTTTTGGATTTTTTTTTGTCATTGTCAGATCTGTATCGGGTGTGACTGTGACCTGGTGATGGTGTACCGGTGCTGCGGTTATTACTGGGCTGGTGGAGGGAGAACAGAGAAAGGGCTGTGAGAGCAGGAGCAGAGTATTTCTGCATTTTTGGAAGACTACAAAGTTAATTTCTCCATCAAAGCACGGCTGAGAGAAATGAATGCCGTTAAGAGGATCATTTTTGATGATTTTCAAAATCAGTCTGGCAAAATCAGAATGCCCTTCTGTCCAGCCTAGGTAAAATAAAGGTAATTCAAGGCAGCTTGAACATCTCTTTTCTCAGAGGTTTTCAGCAGCTGTTCTGTTCTAAAACCTGATGATCTTCATGGTTATTTGGAGATGTACGTACGGTACCTGCTGCTCCGTTTCTGAATGGAGGAACTCAGATTTGGTATCAGCAGCGCTTTCTTTTTCAGCGGGGTGTTCCTCATCCTAATTTCTCGGGAGAAAGTACTCTCTGTAGTCAAAAAAAGACACTGGAGAGATAAAGTGTTCCCATATGGTAATTCTTGCGCTCCAAAGTTACGAGGAACCTTTGATCAGTCCTCTGCCTGATTATCTTAATATCAGGAAGGCTGATAATGTAAATGGAGATTTCAAGCTTGACCTGATTCATAAATAGGATAAGTTAAAATGATGAACGTGATTGAGTTATTTGCCGCAGCTGCTTCCAGGGCTGGATTGATTTGAATTTCTGCTGACAAGACGTTGAGACCGCTGGCAAGGACATCCCTGAGCTTATTAACAGAGTGCTGGGGAAGGAGGAGCGTTTGGAACAGAGCAAGATGCGAACGGTGTGTAGATGGTGGTGGGCTGGCTGGGCTCTAAAGCCTTGGCCTGATAGTGAGGTCTTCTGCAATTATTTGGTTTGCTTGTAGCAAATGGGTTCAATTACTATAATAATTGTTCTTGGATGATGTATTTCTGGTACGGCTGCTGTAGTTGGTGCATCTCAATGTCTGTTTCTTTTTTTTTTTTTTTTGCATGGTACTGTAGACTTAGGATTGTTGCTGGTGAAGTATTTTCTGGGAAAAAAAATTGGAATGTGGGCACTTAAACAAGTACTGATTTCTGGATAAAGACTTCTGTTTTGGTTATTTGTATGTTCTGGCAAAATTTCCATTGGCAAAGAATTCTCCATGTCCATGGCAGAATTTTGTCTCAAATGTTGTGAAATGCTCTTTTGACATGCAGGACCCGTGCTGGATCCATGCTTTGGAAATCTGTCTTCTCTGGCATCTCAGCTGTGTACCTGAACATTGGACTGAGATCAGTTTTCTTTCTCTTGTCTTAATATTCCACCTACGTATAACTTCCATCATAGTTTAAATCGGGTCTGAAAGCTTTGACATCACAGAAGTTCATGGTTGTGGACCTTCCTGGAGGAGATTTTGCGTGCTGGCTCTTGGTATTGAAGAAGGGCCATCTCAGCAGGGATAGCTCTGCTGAGCAGGATAGAGGGTGCTGCCCCATTTTCATACAAGTACACATCTCCTTTGTGTAGTTTTGTGCTCTTCCATTTCTTTTGACTCCGGACCCAGTTCTGTTTTCATCCCATCTTGGTTACCCTATTTTCCGTGTAAACCAGATGCTCCACTGATCCACTGACCTGAAGACTCCTGCGTCATCAGCTGGGTGATGCCCGGAGAAGCTGTGGAAGGTCCATCCCTGGAGGTGTTCAAGGCCAGGCTGGATGGGGCTTTGAGCAACTTGGTCTTTGCTTTTATAGTGCATGTCTGCAAAAATATACGTTATATGTATGTGTATAAATATATATTATATATATAAAATATATAAACACTATATAATATTGGGGTTTTTTTACATTGACAAGTTAAAGTAGCAACCGAGGAGAAATGCCCAAAATAGAGCAGTGTTAAATCAAATTGATTTTTGCCATTTCCTGCCCATTATAAGCTCAATTTAACCCCCTCGGTTCCGGCCTTTGCTCCGAACTGACCACCTGAACGCTGGATGAGCAAGTTCTGCACGAGAGTTAATTATCGTAGCTCACTTAGGTACTACTGTGAGAGGCTTTGGAGTCAGAGGCAAACGTACCCTGAAAACTGTACAGAGATAAAGCCCCAAAGGGTTTGACTTTCTGGTTTATTGGTTCTGCTGTAACTGGCTCTATTTTTGTAAAAATAGCATCTCCTGTTGTCGGTTTACAAAGGAAAAGATGGTCCGGCTCTGAACTGGAGTACAGTTTAAGCTGTTTGCTCACATCTGGGCAGGGGCTCAAAACATGTCACAGAATCACGGAATCACGGAGTTTTCAGAGTTGGAAGGGACCTCTAGAGATCATCTAGCCCAACTCCCCTGCTAAAGCAGGATTGCCTGGAGCACATCACTCAGGACTGCATCCAGGCGGGGCTTGAAAATCTCCAGAGAAGAGGACTCCACAACCTCCCTGGGCAGCCTGTGCCAGTGCTCTGTCACCTGAACCGTAAAGAAGTGTTTCCGTGTATTTGAACGGAACTTCCTATGTTCTGACTTGTGCCCATTGCCCCTCGTCTTAGTACTGGGAACCATTGAAAAGAGCCTGGCTCCATCCTCCTTCAGCCCACCCTTTAGATACTTGTACGCCATAATAAGGTCTCCCCTCAGCCTTCTCTTCTCCAGGCTAAAGAGTCCCAGCTCTCTCAGCCTTTCCTCATAAGGGAGATGCTCCAATCCCTTAATCATCTTAGTTGCCCTTCACTGGACTCGCTCCAGCAGTTCCCTGTCCCTCTTGAACTGGGGAGCCCCAAACTGGACACAGTATTCCAGTTGTGACCTCACCAGTGCCGAGTAGAGGGGGAGAATGACCTCCTTCGACCTACTGGCCATGTCATTCAGTACTCTTTATTTTTGTCATTATTAATATTATTGAATTCTTAGTTTTTCCCTTAAATAGCACAGTTGTGTATCTGTCTTGGTGTTAAGCTCGTGTAGGCACGTGTCCACAGAACCGCGGTGTGTTTGTTCTCTAAGTATTCATCCCTGTCCTTATATATCTCTTCTACCAACTCAGCTTTCCTTAACCTGCAAAGAATTAAAGCGCCTAATAGCTGGAAGCTTTGGCAACATGACTTAAAAGCCTTTTATAAATCAGCGTTCTGTAGTCTTCAGTGCACTTTGCTTTAGAAAATATCTTCAATGTTTGCTTGTTTGTTACTTTTAAGAGAGTCATTTTTATTTGACCAGCTTTGCCCGGCTCTCTGTATACGCATCTGTCTTTTTATTCTTTGCACAGCTCCGTATATATCATAGAATCACAGAAAGGTTTGGGCTGGAAGGGACCTTGAAGATCATCTAGTTCTAACCCCCTGCCATGGGCAGGGACAACTCCCACCAGACCAGGTTGCTCAAAGCCCCATCCAACCTGGCCTTGAACACCTCCAGGGATGAGGCAGCCACAGCTTCTCTGGGCAATTTGTTTCAGTGCCTCACTACCCTCAGAGTAAAAAATTTCTTCCTAATATCTAATCTAAGTCTACTTTCTTCCAGTTTAAAGCCATTACCCTTCATTGTATCACTTCATGCCCTTCTAAAAAGTCCTTCCCCAGCTCTCCTGTAGACCCCCTTTAGGGACTGGAAGGCTGCAATAAGGTCTCCCCGGAGCCTTCTCTTCTCCAGGCTGAAAAACCCCAACTGTCTCAGCCTCTCCTCACAGCAGAGGTGCTCCAGCCCTCTGAACATTTTGTGGCCCTCCTCTGGACCAGCTCCAACAGGTCCATGGCTTTCCTGGGCTGAGGGCTCCAGAGCTGGAGGCAGCACTGCAGGTGGGATCTCACCAGAGCAGAGTCCAGGAGCAGAATCACCTCCCTTGACCTGCTGGCCTCACTTCTGATGCAGCCCAGGTTATGGTTGGCTTTCAGGGCTGCGATCTCACGTTGCCATCTCATGGTGAGCTTCTCGTCAATCAGCACCCCCAGGTCCTTCTTCTCTGGGCTGCTCTCCAGCCATTCCCCACCAAGCCTGTATTTGTGCTTGGGGTTGCCCCGACCCAGACGTAGGACCTTGCACTTGTCCTTGTTGAACTGCATGAGGTTGGCTTGGGCCCACCTCTGCAGCTTGTCCAGGTCCCTCTGGATGGCATCCCTCCCCTCCAGCGTGTCTACCTCATCACACAGCTTGGTGTCATCGGCAAACTTGCTGAGGGTGCACTCGTCCCCACTGTCCGTGTCACCGACAAAGATGTTGAACAGCACCAGTCCCAGTACTGACCCCTGGGGAACGCCAGCAATATATTTATTTATGTATTTAATTAATTCCAAAAAGCTTGTCCCATGCTAAGTAAACTTCCTTAACCTGTTGTGAAGTGATGCCTCATTTTTATCTGCGAGTCAGGATTGAATTGCACAGTCAACGTATACGCTGTGGTTTAATGCCCCGCTGCAGAGACGTTGCAATAACTGTGTCCCATGTCCACTCCTCCCGTGTACGGCGCATGAGAACATCTGATCGTCTTTAACTCCTCCTACATCCGAGCAAACCCAGCACTGGGGAATGAGGCAACCCCGGCTCAGCCGGTGTGCACTAATTTGCAAAATTCATGTTTACCTGGTGGTTTGGTTTTGGGAGCGAAGCGCATCCACACTTCTTCGGGCTTCTGAATCAGTCCCTTTTCTGGGACTTTTTTTTGTTTTGTTTTGTTTTGGTTTGTTTTTTTTTTTTTTTTTAAAGTAAAAAAATAGTGAATTTCTTCCTACTCAAAAATCAGAGCGGTGTCTGGTGCTGGAAAGGCTTTTTACAAACACCATGCAGCGCTGCTGCTGGGAACAGCCTCCCATAGCAACCTTCAGCTTGAAAGCTGAAATCACGTCACCCCATATGACAGCTTTATTCTTAGATTGGCACATGAACCCTTTGGAAGCAGTCTAGGTGGCAACAAAAAAGTTCCTCTAGATTCTGTCTTTAGTTTGGGTTTGTGTTTTTTTTTATTTTATTTTGTTATTTTGTGAGTTTTTTTAATCACGTTGAATTTTTTTTTTTTTAATTTTCTTTTTTAGATAGAATAAATGTTAGAAAAGTGAGAGACACCATTCTAGGTAAGGTAGAAGATCTCTGCCATGAGATATGACATGTGACCATGACCATCACCGCAGCAATTTTAACTCCTCCACTGCTACATGTGGACAAGACGAAACCCTTGCTGGAGAGCCATGGGAATAGCGGAATTAGGCTCAGGGTGTGCTTTTTTGGGATTGGTCTTTATTGCAGTAGTGCTGGGGAGCTCCAAAGAGTTAGGGTCATTCTCGCTCAAGGACTGAGCAAAATGGGTGGTGAGACCTTGAAGGGAATGCATTTGCCATCAGCACAGCATCTGTCTGGTGGTCAGCAGGTAGCTTTGAAGGTATGGAGGTGGATGGTGCAACATATCTGTGTGGTATTTTGGGGTTTTGCCTGCCATCTTTGGATAGTGGGTGCTGTGCAGGTGGTCAGTCAAGGGGACTCCATAGGTCCAAGTCTGTCTAAACCAGTCATTGGTGTGACTGTGCAGTAGCTATTCTGCTCTCACAATCCCTAAGGAGATTTGAGTTGGCCAACCTGAGTGGTTCTTGTGTTGGGAAGTTAGAATTTCATTTATCTGACCTTCACGGGGCTGATGAGCTTGGCCCCAGGTTGGTCTGGAGTATGCTTCTGAGTTTTGCTAGAGTAGCATCTTCCTTTGCTTTCATGGTGGAGGTTTTTCTGGCCCTCATCCATCAGAACTCAACATAAATCAAGACTGCGCTGACACGTGGGCCGTTCCCCTTGTCCAGTCTCTCTGTAGACTTGTGTCACACCTTCTTACTGGTTATTGGCTTGCTTCCTCAAAGCTTCTGTTGATGGAGGGAGGCCTTGAGGGCTGGATGAAGGTCCTGGAGAGCCAGGAGGGGCTCCTGAAAGCACTTGTGGAACCAAACCAGGACATACATCAGGGAGGTGATTCTGCCCCTCTACTCTTCTCTGGTGAGACCCCACCTGGAGTACTGTATCCAGCTCTGGAGCCCCCAACATAGGAAAGACATGGACCTGGTGGAGCGAGTCCAGGGGAGGGCCATGAAGATGATCAGAGGGCTGGAGCACCTCTGCTCTAAGGAGAGGCGGAGAGAGTTGGGGTTGTTCAACCTGGAGAAGAGAAGGCTCTGGGGAGACATTGTTGAGGCCTTCCAGTCCCTAAAGGGGGCCTACAGGAGAGCTGGGGAAGGACTTTTTACAAGGGCATGTAGTGATAGGATGAGGGGGAATGGCTTCAAACTGGAAGAGAGGAAATTTAGATTAGATATCAGGAAGAAATTTTTCCCTGTGAGGGTGGTGAGCATCTGGCCCAGGTTTCCCAGAGAAGCTGTGGCTGCCTCATCCCTGGAGGTGTTCAAGTCCAGGCTGGATGGGTCTTTGAGCAACCTGGTGTAGTGGGAGGTGTCTCTGCCTATGGCAGGAGGGTTGGAACTAGATGGTCTTCAAGGTCCTTTCCAACCTAAACCATTCTATGGTTCTATGGTACCGGATCTAGTTTGAGAGCAGGCTGGTGATGACAGAGTTTGTCTCCTGGGTTTGGCATTACTGATCTGGTGGTCTCTTCCTCCCCACCAGAAAACCAGTTGCAAAATAGCTGCTTGCAGTTTTCCCCCACCCGTATGGACACGTGTGGCTCACTCTGAGCTGGTGGCTGCTGTGGCTTCTCTGGTTGGGAGGTGTGAGCCACCAAGTCCATGGGAGGGGCAGCATCCCTCCTGCTTGCTACTGGAGCTCCGGTTTTCTCTTCCCAAGCCCTTCTGGGGAGGAGGAAAGCTCGGCGAGTTATTTTTGGGTGGAGGAGAGGGGGTGGCTTTCTCTGCTGGCTGTAAGCAAGGAGACAGCCGGACTCAGACCGCGAGAAAGCTGTGGTGGTAGAGAAAAAGGTTTTGGAGCCCATGTGAGGAACCGCTTTGCTTTATCTGTGGCTCCCTCAAAAGCTTTTCAAGCTTTTCTAACAGGCTTTGTGAGTGTCTCCGTCCTCTCTTTAAATCCTGTTCCTCACCATCCCTTTGCACTTTACAGAGAAGCAAGAAGTGACTCATTACACAGCCTACGAGGAAACTTTAATGAATACATTCATTTAAGAAAAAGAAGAAAAGAAATAAAACGGAGTTCTGTCTGGGGCAGAGCGATGCTTTTGCTGTCTTGAACTCTGAAAGAATAAGTTAGGCTGCTTTTTATTAGCTTTTAATTAATTGAGTTACTTTAGTGCTGTTGTTACGGCTAATAGGACTTTGTTGGCATTGGAGCTGTGGGTTTGGGGTTGTTTTTTTGTTGTTTTTTTTTTTTTGTTGTTGTTGTTTTTTCCTTTTGGTTGGTTTTAATTTGCTTGAAACGTCAAGAGCAAAATTTGCAAATCTCCCGACTATTTCCCTTCTTCTTGCTTCAAACCTCCTCGATGCTGGCAGCATCCCACGGGCAGGAGGAGGGGTTCCGTGTCCTGCGGTGCTTCCTGAGCATCCTTGGCACTAATTGGGGCAAAGCGGTGTCTTTTGAGGCGCCTGCGGTGTCTTGGAGGTTGATAGGAGCCTCTTGCCCTTTCAGAGGAACGATGCTTTTCTGCCAGGTCCCTGAAAGGAATATCTTTATTTATCTTTCTTCCTTTGCTGCTCTGGTGGAAGGAACCTTGGTGACAGCTTTCACTTTTTCTCCAGTAATAAAATAACCATATATACCTGCAGCATATAGACCTTGTGCATCCCCTTTCTTGCTTCTGCATCTTCTCTTCTGGTTGGGATCTCTCTGCTCGGCGCTCCTCAACAGAGCAGGATGAGGGGGTACATATATATTTATATAATTCATGCAACGCATGAATTTTGAGGTCCATACGGACAATAGGGCGAGTCGGCTGGGCCCAGTGGTAATACCTGGGAATTGCACTTGATTTCATTGAATGGTTTTGAAGGTTCTCCTTGAATTCGAAAGCTCTGCTTCTTCTCCCTAAACTCCAAGTCTCTTCTCTTTGTTTAAATACAGGGAAGGAATGTTTTCAAAGGGAGGGAAGAGGGTGAGAAAGAAGTGTGGGTGCTCCTCTGAGATGGAGCCGATCCATTTTTATCTTGTTATATATCATTTTTACTTAATGCTGTTATATTATTTCAGCTGTGCTCGGTTTTCAGATTCCATGCAGATATGAAGTTGCTATAACAACATGATGATTCATATAATGTGAGCAACAATCTGCCGGGATTTATTTTTCTAACATGACGACTTAGATCTTTTTGGTGGGGATTTCTGTCTATTTTCAGACAGACTGCGCCGTTAGCTCTCCGCAGTGATTTGCTTTGGATTACCTGGACTCGAGGTAGTAGCACCTGTACTTGTGTGACAGACCCAGAGATGTCAAAGCACTTTACAAAGGTCAGGGCTGCTGTGCCAAATTTGGGATGGGAGATGAAGGCATGGGGATGCAGGACTGACCCAAGCACCTTCAGCGTGTCAGGCGTGCGACCACAGCATTTGGCTCCTTTTACCTGTGCTCAGGTGGTTCTCCATCTCAGTCCTTCTTGCAGGGGTAGAGCTGATAAACTGATTGCTTCTGGAGCTCCTCCTGATCCACGTTGTTTAAAAACTAGAGAGGCATGAGTTAAGAACTCTTGAATTTCTCTTGGAAACATATTATCAAGGTTTTTGTTACCACCTAAAGGTTCTCTGAAGTCACTGGGGAGTCACGTTGAAGATCCGGAGGATTTGATTAATAAATCTGTTCCTTTTTTTTTCATCTATTTTATTATTTTAAATTGCAGTCTGTGATAACAATTTTTTTTTTTTTTTTGGTCTTTTAATAGAAAAAAATGCCCAGAATTAGGGATGACTGATTTTTCTGTGGAAGGTGGCGGATTATACAGAAATATCTACTGAATGCCAGTTTTAAACTGTTTCTCCTTTGCAAAGAGAAGTCGTGATGGGAAATATTTCCAGGTACCTACAAACACTTTGTCAGCCTCTCAGTTCAAATCTGAAACGTAAGCAATGGAAATAAATGCCTTCGACGTCCTAAAGCCTCATGCCGAGAGCTCTCTCCTCTCTCTCTTCTACCCTAATGTTGAGGATTTCAAATAACACATCTGCAAATGGAGAAATGTGCCCTGGTGCCTTTCTTGGAGGTTCGGGGTTTTCCAGACTTAAAAATGAGTTGGGTTTGGTTCCTTCTCCCCCCCCCCCCCCCCCCCCCAACCCCCAAAATGAAGCCTTTTGCTTTCCTGCTAACAAATCTAGGATTACTTGATATATTCATCAATGACCTGGATGAAGGGGTAGAGTGTACCATCAGCAAGTTTGCTGATGACACAGACTCACAGAATGGTCAGGGTTGGAAGGAACCTCTGGAGATCATCTAGACCTTGACAAAAAAAACAAAACTGGGAGGGGTGGCTGACATGCCAGAAGGCTGTGCCACCATTCAACGTGACCTGGACAGGCTGGAGAATTGGGCGGAGAGAAACATTATGAAGTTCTACAAGGGCAAGTGTAGGCTACTGCATCTGGGGAGGAGTAACCTCATGCATCAGTACAGGTTGGGGGCTGACCTCCTGGAGAGCAGCTCTGTGGAGAGGGACCTGGGAGTCCTGGTGGACAACAAGTAGAGCATGAGCCAGCAATGTGCCCTGGTGGCCAAGAAGGCCAATGGCATCCTGGGGGGCATCAAGAAGAGTGTGGCCAGCAGGTGGAGAGAGATCATCCTCCCCCTCTGCTCTGCCCTGGTGAGGCCACATCTGGAGTACTGTGTCCAGTTCTGGGCTCCCCGGTTCAAGAAGGACAGGGAACTGCTGGAGAGGATCCAGCAAAGGGCTACAAAGATGATAAGGGGACTGGAGCATCTTTCTTATGAGGAAAGGCTGAGGGACTTGGGGCTTTTTAGTCTGGAGAAGAGAAGACTGAGGGGGGGATGTTATCAATGCTTATCAATCCTTAAAGGGAAGGTGCCAGGGGGATGGGAAGAGTCTTTTTTCAGTGGTGCCTAGTGACAGGACAAGAGGTAACGGGCACAAACTTGAGCATAGGAAGTTCCATCTTAGCATGAGGAGGAACTTCTTTCCTTTGAGGGTGGCAGAGCACTGGCACAGGCTGCCCAGAGAGGTTGTGGAGTCTCCTTCTCTGGAGACATTCACAACCCACCTGGATGCGTTCCTGTGCAACTGCTGTAGGTGCCCCTGCTCTGGCAGGGGTGGGACTGGGTGATCTCCAGAGGTCCCTTCCAACCCTGACCAGTGCATGATTTTGTGATGGGTGAGTTTTTTTCCCCATGTAGAGCTGTAGCAGGGCTTGTTGCCTTTTGGAAAAGTGCTGTTCCTCCTTGCAAAGTCCCATGCTCAGCTGAAAACCACCCGGAGGTGGTAATGTGCTTTTGTCCAGCCTGCCTCTTGAGCTGGCGTCTCTTTATCTTGCCCGACAACTGGAATGCAGTTAATCCTGTAAAAAGGTCTGGGCTTTCTGTCCTGCCTAATTGTGTTAAATTACATTTGCATCCTAAAGAGAGTGACTGGGAGAGGATGTTGAAGCATTATATGCATTTTTAAATTCATAAATGCCATCAGTGGAGTCTAAAGCATCAGATAACTGACTCTAAAGGCCCTGCTGAAATGCACTGATGTCTTTATGGCTTTGAGAGTCGCCTTCCCCTGCGCTGAATCTCCAGATCCTACATGTGTTGCTGTCAGCTGTGTTACGGGTAAGGAGGAATCATAACTGAGAAAACAGAGGATGTTGGAAATGTGCCGTGGGGGCTGTAATATCTGTACACCATCGAGGGAATTTTGCCGTGTTGCAGGGGGTCACATTCTGACACCTGGCGTTGCTGCGGTGGTAGGACTTTCGTGGCAGAGCAAGAAGCTGTTTTCAGATCTGTCTTCCTGCATCAGAGGAAACATCTTCTCCTGGTGCCTCTGTGCATCTGCTTTACCATTCCCCACTCTGCTTCTGGAACGACTGGGTATTTGGGCAACGCAATAAAAATGGAGTAAAAATGGAGGCAATGGAAAATATATGCCAGTTAATTATAGCTTTTCCCAGAGTTTTAAAGCTCATGAAGCAGGCAAACCAGCGTAGTATATGAGATATTGCAGGCATCACTAAGAGATGCCATCACTTCGTTCCTAGGCAGAGTTTTTTATCCCTTGACCACGTCAATCCTTCTGACTTGATCCCATACAGCCTCTTCTATGCAGCAAATTGCAGACCTCTCCTCCCATGAGCACCAACGCACACGGGATGAGGACCTTCCTGTTTGGCTTGGGGGCTCCTTGAAGGCTCCCCTGGATGCTGCGATGGAGAGGAGGAAACCTCCTGTTCATGACGGCCAAGACAGTCCTGCAATTTTCATAGATTCATAGGATGGTTTAAGTGGGAAGGGACCTTGAAGATCACCTAGTCCCAACCCCCCTGCCATGGGCAGGGACACCTCCCACTAGACCAGGTTGCTCCAAGCCCCATCCAGCCTGGCCTTGAACACCTCCAGGGATGGAGCATCCACAGCTTCTCTGGGCAACCTGTTCCAGTGCCTCACCACCCTCAAGGTGAAAAATTTCTTCCCAATATCTAATCTAAATCTCCCCTCTTCCAGTTTGAAGCCATTCCCCCTCATCCTATCACTACATGCCCTTGTAAAAAGTCCGTCTCCAGCTTTCTTGTAGGTGCCCTTCAGATATTGCTATAAGGTCTTCCCAGAGTCTTCTCTTCTCCAGGCTGAACAACCTCAATTTTAGCTTCCAGTGTAGCTTCCAGTTGTTGGTACTGTTGCTTTTTCTTGTCTGTGTTTTCTCATGGACACCTTACAGAGCTGTGCTGGCATGGTTAGTGTGATGCTGATGGCCATGGACAGGTCTTACCCAGCTACTTGGGTGCACGTGTGCATTTCTGTGATGGGAAGAAGATGACTCTCCCGCTGAGTCACGCAGTTCCTCTTTCCTTCTATGGGCTGGTAAAATCAGTTGAGGGACAGGGAGAGAAGAAATGGAAAATGTCTCCGTATTTCAGGAGAAAAAAAACAACCACTCCTCCGTGGCGGTTATTTTAGCAGCATTTTGCATCTCAATTTCAACCCCAAAATATGCATCAAGTGCAGGCAGCTGTGTTTGCTGAGCCAGAAGGTGGCTGTGATGGTGTCTGTTTTCTTACTGTGGTCCTGATAGCGTGAGGAGCCGTGAAGGGATCGTCAACCGATTGGGATGAGGGGGATGATGTGGAAAAAAAAAAAGTAATCAGTTGGGGTTTGCAGCAAGACCGTGGAAGTGTCTTGGCTTGACGTATGGGTGCCTGGTTGTTGAACAGGGTTTTCACAATGGGGCACTGACTGCCTTGAGGGCTTTGGGTCAGAGTCTGTCCTGATGGTCCCTCTTACAGAGCTGCTCATCTCAGCTGGAGCTGCAGAGTCCTATGGCCTAATGTCGCACAGATATCAGTTTTCCTCTGGTCTGGTAGTGCAGTGTCACATCTTTGCCCAAAACTTCTCTGTAGGGTAAGCAGTTGATGTACATGCTGGGTAGAAATGTGTTTGCAGGTGGTTCCCAGAAGTTGTTTCTACTTAGGGATGCCCAACCTTGTGACGTGTTGTGGTGGTGTAGCCCCTGAACTCTGTTTGCTCCCGCCTGCTCCTTGGGGTTTTTACAAAAATAATTTCTATTTTCTCCTGGCTTCTAGTTTTACTTTCCTTGTATCAGTGTGGTGGCAAAGCCAGAACATGCACGAGACCTTCAGCAACTGTTTCTGAGAAAACACTCATGGTTGCCTTTTGCTGCTCCAAAATAGCGGGAAACCTGTCTTCTCCTGGTTCTCCCATGTTCATTGTTAGTGGAGGATGACTATTGTCCATGTGCATGGAGGAAACGGTGCCCTACAAGCAACCTTGTTGGGTCTCAAGCAGCAGCTGGTCTGCTGGAAGAGGCATGATGGTGGGACTGGAACCCTGCTTTGAAGTCTGGTAGCAGCAGAGCGATACTCTTGCTGCTGCAATTGCAGCTTCCCATTACTTCTTTCAGCTGTCGGGAGTCTCTTGACGTGACGCAGGGAGGTTTCCGCATGATGAATTTCAAGGAGTGAGGCGAGGCCGGGTGTACATTTTAATTTTAGTTCTGCTTGACGGGAGATGCTTGTGAGCCCATCATATTAATTTCAAAAGCTCTTCGGTATCGTGGTTGTTTTGCTGGAATAACGCAGTGAGTTGACTGGGGAATAAGCAACCAAAACAAAAATTTGGGGAACAGTAAAACCAACCATGCAGACATAACTTAGCCTGCACAGCCTGTCAGGAACCACCTGCGTATCTTCCTTGACCCTGTTCCTACCCCTAGGAAAGAGGTTCTGACCCTGAAGGATCTTTGCATCCTCAGTCTTTTGGACCGTAGTTACTGGATTGGAAAGACTCCAGTTGTCCAGCTTTCTCTAGCTCAGCCATCTTCCACTGGTCCCATCTGCTAATTCATCCTCCAGGAGAAACAGAGTCGATGTCATGCCAGTAGGAACTGTCGTAAGCTATTTTCATGTCCGCTGCCTGGACATGGCATAGGGGAAGGCACGGAGAATTCCCAGAAAGGCAATTGAGTAATGGAAAGTGATGGGTCCATATGGAGCAGGGAGACCTTCAGAAAAGGGCCCTTCTTCCTCCCCTCTCGTTTCCATGCAACTGAGCTTTGACAGCATTAAAACTTCAGGTAACCTCCTTGTGGACGCCTTTGCTTGCTCAAAACGGGGACCGGGTTGCAATCCACTTACGCCATTTCAAGCTGGGAGGAGCGTGGCGTCGCTACAGACACTTGGTCCCTGCAGTGCGTGTAGGACCGTGCACAAAGATGCGAGGTGGCCCGGCAGCAAGGATGTGAACGTTGAAGCGAAGAAGGCTGGGTTGGTCTCTCCTCATCGAAAGTGTTGTTAGTAATAGAGGTGTGCAGGGCAGTGTCTTTGACTGTTGATTTGCCTTCGTACTGTCCTGGTTTCCACCCCAGAGGCTCTTTAGATTTTGGGGATATGGTGTACATCTTGATTGTGTTGCAGCTTGGGGACGTTCCTGTAGAACCTACCGGACAAACTCCTCTAGATAGCAGCTGTACTGGACATTGTACAAGCGAGATGCAATCTGTGCCTCTGCCTCCTGATTTTTGTGTTATTTTGTTGTTGGCTTTTTAAAAAATAAATATTCTGTTTGTGTGCTTGGATGGCATTTTCCATTCAAAAAGGGAGGGGAGGAATGAACGCGTCACCCACACCCAAGGTGCTGGGCACATAACTCAAGAGAATTACTCATAAAACTGCAACCTCATTATCCAACTCTGAAGGATATCTTCCACCAATTTACTCAGTCTGGCCACAATCCTGCAATTAATCTCACCTAAACAGTCAGTAGTGTTTCAGGCAGAAATCATTGTGTTTCATGGCCGAATGCTTCAGACAAAGAAGAAAAAAAAAAAAGGAAAGAAAAAAATTAAGCGAAAAGTATAATACTTAAGTAGGTGCATTCATTCTGGGTTTTAGGAAAGGATGTCCCCATCCCAATTCCAAGCAGGTGATGGAGTGCGTCCCCTGGAAGCTGGAGGATGGATTGCCATTGCCATTCTCATCGTAGCGTGTATCAGCATATAAGGCTTGAAAATCTGTTGTGATTTTGTTGGCCTCATTAGAGCTGCTCTTCCTCCTGCCATCTGAAGCTTCGGTGTGCGGTTGCTCCATCCTCCCTGCTCTCCTCATTGAGTCTCAACGTGTTTCTGTCTGTCATCTCCCGCGCCACGTTTCCTGCTCCCAATCCTTGGCCATCACCATGAACGGCTGACGATGCCCTTGGCCACGCTCATCCTGGCTGAACGACGGGATGCTTTTCACAGCATTTGCTTTCCAGATGGATCTCCCCTCTCTGAGTCGGCTGTGGGTTTTTTTTGTTGTTTTTTTTTTTTTTTCTCTGCTGGGGAAAACATGGCTGCCCTGGGGTTTGTTTTGCACGCGCGAGCGTAGGTGGAACAGATTGGAGAAGACTCAGAGCACCTGGGTGACTGGTGAGCTGGGTTGTTGAGATGGTTTCCCTCCTGTAAACATCTCAGGAGGCAGGGAGAGCTTACCCCTTTGGGTAGCGGATAGGATCTGGACCTGCCATGCCCTTGTGGACACTGGTAGGATGAGCTAATTTTTGGATCTTGTTGCTTGAGAGAGCCCATGTGAGGCTTCGTGCTCCCTTAAGTGCTTGCTCCTCTATCTCTTTCACCTGATGGAGAGTCACCTAGATTTTAGCTGCTCTTAGCAATGCCCCACAGTAACCGGGGATGGTGAGCCTGTGTTGGTTGAAAAACAGATCAAAGTGGATCTCTCACTGATGTTAAAATTCAGAAGCCTAAAATTCAGGGGTCTCTTACATGCTCTTCACCATGCTCTTCCTCAATTTATTTTTCTGGAGCAGAAGAAGCTGGCAGCTGAAGTCAAAAATTCCCAGCTCTCATCCCCTGCTGCTTGTAACAAGTGTTTGTAAGCATGGATAAGATCCCCCCTCAGTCTTCTCCAGACTAAAAAGCCCCAAGTCCCTCAGCCTTTCCTCATAAGAGAGATGCTCCAGTCCCCTCGTCATCTTTGTAGCCCTTTGCTGGACCCTCTCCAGCAGTTCCCTGTCCTTCTTGAACCGGGGAGCCCAGAACTGAACACAATACTCCCGATGTGGCCTCACCAGGGCAGAGCAGAGGGGGAGGATGACCTCCCTCCACCTGCTGGCCACACTCTTCTTAATGCCCCCCCAGGATGCCATTGGCCTTCTTGGTCATTAGGGCACAACATTTCTTCTGTCAGCTGCTAGCACTGGTTGGAGGCTTTTTAAAAGTTTCTTTTTGTCCCATGGACTAGTTTTACCTACCCAAGAGGACACAAGAATGTTGCTGGGGATGTCCCAGGTGTAGGATGTTGAAGGATGAGGTGGGGTACCAAGATTACCACTCATCTGCTAATGAAGACTCTGGTGAGCAAGAGGAGATGGGAACGATTGAGCTGAGTTGCCTGATAGTGAAACTTTTGAAATGTTTCCATATGTCCCATGGGCTAGTTTTAGCTTTCCGAGAGGATACGAGAGTGCTGCTGAGGGTGTCCCAGGTGTGGGATGCTGAAGGATGAGGTGGGGTACCAAGATTACCACTCATCTGCTAATGAAGACTCTGGTAAGCAAGAGGGTTTGGGAAGGATTCAGCTGAGTTGCCTGATGGTGATTTTTGTAGGTTAAATGGGCAGGGAGTTGGGAATTACATCCTCTGGCTGTAACAACTCAATAAGATCAATGTTTACCACCAAACACTTCACCCAATTTGATCCAAATCTTGATTAAACCTCTAGGCTGGTTGTCCCTAGCCTCAAGCGCTTGGTAACGAGTATATATTATTTTTTTTTTTGCACTACCTTTTGGAGTTTCTCACAGCCAGCAACAAGAAGCTGCTGATAGAAGAGGGGAAGGTCTGCTGTCACGGTGTGTAATTGGCTTGGTATGTTTGCGCAGAGGTCACCGAGGGCTGGGATTGCTTCTCTGGGCAGATACGAATAATTGCTGCAATTTTATCTCTGAATTTTTCTGGCTGGGGAAATGGCAGTATTTTTTTATTTTTTTTTTTTTAGCGAGCTTTGTACATAGAGCATGCATATAGGAAGTATATGGCATTTATATAGGCAGTGTTTATTCATACCTTAAAAATACTCTTTTATTCTGCATATAGTGACCAAAGCAGTATAGGAGCTAAGCCCAGTGAGTGAAGAAGCATTTCCTTGTTGGCATTAATTAAACAAAGCAAGTAGGTGCATTAATTAAAAGGCGTTTTATGATAACAGGCTGATGAATGGACACCACGTTTTCTTTGTAATGGAGTAAATTAGGAAATACTGCATGCTCAATAGCTGTTGCAAGGTAGATGGATATGTTAAGGAATTTACAATTTATCTGGCTAACGCTTATCTTGCGTCATCTGAGTGTCGTCAGGTAAAACCCTACAGCTCATGGGTGCACTCGAAAACTGCTTGGTGGGTGCAGGACCTGCTTCTCGGGGTTACACCAGCATTTTTTTTTTCCTCCCAGGAGAATTAGGTGCTTTTACAGGCAAGAGGGGTTGCGATTCTAGGATAGTCCTTAGAATAAAAGCTGAAAAATAGAATCATAGAATCATAGAATTGTCTAGGTTGGAAGAGACCCTTGGGATCATCGAGTCCAACCATCTACCCTACTCTACAAAGTTCTCCCCTACACCATATCCCCCAACACCACATCTAAACGTCTCTTAAACACATCCAGGCATGGTGACTCAACCACCTCCCTGGGCAGTCTATTCCAATGCCCGACCACTCTTTCTGTGAAAAATTCTTTCCTAATGTTCAGTCTGAATCTACCCTGTTGGAGCTTGAAGCCATTCCCTCTTGTTCTGTCATTAATCACCCGTGAGAAGAGACCAGCACCAACCTCTCTACAGTGTCCTTTCAAATAGTTGTAGAGAGTGATGAGGTCTCCCCTCAGCCTCCTCCTCCTCAAACTAAACAGTCCGATGGCAGTTCTGGCAAAGTAGAGGTGTGCGTATACGTGTACGCAAGCGCGAAAGTTAACCTGCTGGTGAGAAACGTGGAGATCTTGACTGAGTGGGGCTCTCCGTGTTCTCTCAAATTTGACATAAGCTGAAATGCTGAACTGGTTTATGACCAGCGTTCCTCCCACAGCAGGTTCGGGATTCTCAAGAAGACAGGACAGTTAAATAGGTGATTTCCCTTTCCCGTTGCAGGTTGTAATTTGTTATTTTTTCCATTATAACCCTCTACTTTTGCACCTCTGCTAATCCGAAAACTCTTTAGCAGCTTTAGACATTCGTGTCCGCTTTCTTTTAAGAAGGAGATGCTGTTCCCATACTCAGCGGTGATGTTTCGAGGAATCAACGCTTGCTTTTGGACCGGTTTGTACAGCCCAGCTCAAAGGCTGCAGGTTGTTGCTGGACACCAGAGCTTATGGTGCTGATTTACCCGTCCTTAGCCATCAGGGTGAGATAGTTTTTCTTCCCAGTACTAACCAGTTGTCTCCCTTTTCCTTCCAGATTAGAAGAAAGTCTTGTGTGACCGGGAGAGCAGGACTTAGGAAGCACTTGGTAAGAGCATCTCTGCAGGAGAAGGTCACCTCCACCTGGAAGGATGGGGGTCAGGCAGATGCAAATAAAATTTTGCCCTTGAGAATTTTTTTTTTTTTTTTTTTCCCCCGGGCTTTCATTTATAGAAGTTTCACCCTCTTTTTGGACTGAGCTGCGAAAAGGGAGAGCTGATTTCTGAAAGTTTTGAGCCCCTTCTTCTCCAAAACAAAGCCTTCCTTAACAAGCCTTTTATTCCTTCAAGGCTCTCCTCGAGCTCCAACCCTGCCAGTAGCATTGTTTTAAGTGCCTGTGCTAACGTGATTAGAAATACCACTTATCTAACTCAATTAAACAGCCACCTGTTTACCTACTCAGGCATAGCTGGTGGTCCGGCTAGTTGTCATCTTTTCACTCCCACATCCTTGATTTTTGTGCCAAACGAGGCTGTACACAACCGCCCTGCGGAAAGCTAACGAGCAGGAGTTTGGTGACGTGTCGCTTTTCTGCATGCTGATGTGATGGGGAGGGAGTCCCGGTGCGTCATGCCTTAGCTTCACTCATGTGGAGAACAACCTTATCCAAGAGCTGTCTCAGAGCTTTGACCGTATTTCCGTGTTCTCCCCGTGTTGCGTGTTGTTGGTCTTTTGATGGTTTCGTGTCTTTGATCTCCAGAGGTAGCTATGGACAGAAGAAAATGAAATATAGAGAATGGCAGTGTTTTGAAACACGGGTGCTTAAAGAGGCCGTACAGAATTAGGATCATAGAATAGTTTGGGTTGGAAGGGACCTTTAAAAGCTATCTAGGCCATCTGCCATGAGCAGGGACATCTTCCACTAGATCTGGTTGCTCAGAGCCTCGTCCAACCTGGCCTGTAATGTTTCCAGGGATGGGGCATCTCCCACCTCTCTGGGCAACCTGGGCTAGTATCTCACCACCCTCGTCGTGGAAAATTTCTTCCTTCTATGTAGTCTGAATCTTCCCTCTTAGGTTAAAACCATTACCCCTTGTCCTATCGCTACAGGCCCCGCTAAAAATCTATCCCCAAATTCCCTGAGATCAATGAGAACCATATTGTTCTGTCGGTCTGTGGGTTTAACTTCATGTTCCTTGTCTTTGAAACTCTTGCCAGGGTGAGTAAAGACTTGTTGGGCTCCTGTGCAGTGTGAAAGCCAACCGGGGAAGTGCTGGTCCCATGGCACCCTGGTGGGATGTACACACATCCCTTGGATGCTCACTGCTCTGCTCCCAGGGCACTTGCTATCTGCTCCAGCAGCAGATTTACAAGCGGCAGCTCCGTTCTTGGGCAGAACAGCCGAAGCCGAGCTCCGTTGGCTTTTCCTAAGACTATTCTCTTGTTTTCCCTCCCATTTGGTTTACCTCCACTTGGAGGTGTAGGGAGCTGCTGTGGATTTACATGACTCCTCCATGGTGTCCCTTGAGACAGCAACTCTTGATTCATCACCTCAAGGCTCATGTATTGGGGAGAGAGCAGAGCTTTGTGTCATTTTCGTGTGACCTGCTGCAGCACCGGTGCTGAATCGATGAGATGGGTGCCCCTTTTGATATGGGAGATGTTTCCCTAAATATCAGTGCTCCTTTCCCCGGGATCTCCTTACAGCAGTGCCAGGTAAAGAGCATTAGCGGTGTCACTGCTGTCCTCAATAGTCCCCCAGCACCACGTTTGGCTGGAGAGAGATAACATAAATTGTCCTCCTACAAGGATCTGGGCTGAAAACTAGAGGATTTAGCTTTCAGTACGAGCTAGTCATGCCTTAAAACAAATTTTGCTGAAGGCGTCTTTTCTCAGCTTTATTGCTTTCCCTTTCCATCTCTTGCCTTGATGTGCAGTTTGTTTTGTTTTTTTTTTTTACTATGTGGCAGAAAGGACCGCTTGTGTGGGAATGTGGCCTCTGTGAGCTGCCTAGACCGATGGGTTAGAAAGCTGTAGATGGCCAGGTGGTGGGGCAGATTGTTTTAGCAACGAGGGGGAAAATAAGTGTTGTGGCATCTCCGTATCTCTGACCCGTCTTGCTCTTGCTGGACCTGGAGTCACAAGCGTGGTGCAAGGTGTTGTTTGGTGGTGTGAATGATGAAGAACGCCAAACGCGATGAATGTGAAAATCCCTTCACGCTTTGAGAGATGTGTTGATGGTGTCAGCCAAGCCGGGGTCAAGATATTTATCTCCCACCAGCTGCCATGGTGGTCCCTGGTTGTGTTGACAGTGTTTGCCCCTGTTGATTTGTTGACTTGTCCAACTTCATAACTGTTTCTGTGGTGTATTTCTGCTCTTGGACACTTGTTGATGGCCCTCTCCCCGCTCTGTGTGTACGGTGGGTCTGGTGCTATGCCCAGGTACGTGCTGCATGATGAGGATGAAGAAAGTGGGTGGGAACTGTTTGGGGAGCGTCACCCCAGCTGCAGGTTGGGTATGGGATGCTTTTGAGAGCCTCACTGTTTGGTAGCCACGTGTTGGCCCTTTGGGAGCAAAGCTGTAGAGGGACATCTCTTGCAGCAGCAAGGCCATGTCTCATCTTGTTCAGATTTGCTCTTTTTTCACCTTATGATGCCCTTAAAGTCCAGGCACCAGAGTTGTTTTTAGCTCCTTGATTCTCCCCGCCTCAGATCTGCGCTGTGCGAGCGCTGGTGAAGGCACTTTTGCTGGAAGGGGTGCAGAGGGGGCAAGCGCAGCGCGCTCCCTGGCCCCAGCCCACTTCATCCACGTGGTCAAGTGTTTGCCAGAGGCTGCTGAGGTCCAGAGAGGCCACTCCATTGTAAGTACACCAGCAGGTCCTCCCTGGGGACGTTGTTCAACTGGCCTGACCCATGCTTCAGCCGTTCAGGTGACACAAGTAAGAGGTTGACTGGAGCTAAGCCAGTTCCTGCATTCCTGTCCGAGTGGGAGCAGTGAGCATCAGCTTCAGTGCTCAAACTTTTGTTCAGTGACCCAAGTGGTTTTCTTTCTTCTTGTCTCTGACTGGTCATTTGTGCTTTCAGGTAGAGGCGCGGGGATTGGAAAAATTGTTTTTATATGACTGCATGAAAATAACTATGCATGTACACAGCTATATATAAAAGAAACTGTTGTTTGCTAAAGCAAATGGAGATGTAACATCCATGTGTTGATGCCCTTATTGTGCTCAGGCCTTGGCTAGATCCTGTTGCATTTTCTCCTTCTCCCCATCCTTCTGATCATATAATCAGAACGGTTTAGGTTCGAAGGGACCTTAAAGATCATCGAGTTCCAACCCCCCTGCCATGGGCAGGGACACCTCCCACCAGCCCAGGTTGCTCCAAAGCCCCATCCAGCCTGGCCTTGAACACCTCCAGGGATGGGGCCTCCACAGCTTCTCTGGGCAACCTGTTCCAGTGCCTCACCACCCCCACAGTGAAAAATTTCTTCCTGATATCTAATCTAAATCTCCCCTCTTCCAGTTTGAAGCCATTCCCCCTCATCCTATCACTACATGCCCTTGTAAAAAGTCTCTCCAGCTTTCTTGTAGCCCCCCTTCAGATACTGGAAAGCTGCCATTGAACCTCACAGATGCTGTTTTCCGTGTAGATACTGATTTTGTCTTTAGGGGTGCTGAGGATTTGGGGATGGTGTTTGTCTGAGGGCAGGTACAAGGGTTCAGAGCTAGTGATGTGGACTTGCTGGTGGAGTTTGTTTGCTGTTGCTCCTCTCCCAGCCTCCTGCTCCATCTCCTCATCCCATGTGTGGTTCCCATCCATGGCGTTGCTCTGCAGGACGCTGTTGAGTGTGTTTGCAAGGGAAAAGGAGCCATTGTGCAACATCCTTGTGCGGTTGTCCCATCTGTCAGCATGTGACGTGAATGGCGTGGTGACCCAAAAAAGCTTCTCCCTGGGTGGTGTGTCAATCTGGTTCCTCCCCACGCCTGCCTTCATCTGGGTGTCCTGATGTTTAGCATTCAGCACACCACCCACCGTAGAGCAATGGGCAGTGTTGCCAGGCTGTTAGCATATTTTGTGTTTTCACAAACCAGTTTCTTGGCCAACATTTCAGCACTGGGGTGGTTTCTGGCCAGATTTCACCCATGTGGTGGTCCCTGCTCAGTGAGGAGAGCTGGCCTCGCCTCCACAAAGCCTGTGGCTCCCGTCTTGCTGCTTTATCCCTGCATCTCAACGCTTGAAATCCTGCAATAGAACAAGATAACCGTCACGTCATTTTTGTAGCAAACTCTCCTCGAAGTGACAACCGTAGGCAAAAGCATGTTGACGTGGTGCGTTGGGGTTGCTGGTTTGCTGGGCCGTCATCCTAATCTCCTTAGCATTGGAAGAGTTGCCACTCCGAGCTTCCTCGGTTGTCTTTCTTGAGAAACGCCGCCTCCGAGTAACACGGGATCTGCACAAATTCCCCGGTCTTCCCCAAAGAAGTAGGAAGGTGTTCTCCCACTTCAGCAACGTGGTTTGGGTTTGGCAGAGCAGAGCGTGCAACTAGAGGGAAAGCTTTCCATGCTTGGACGTGAATGTTGCTGTCTGGCCAGAGGAGGTGTCTGCCATGCATCGCATGGGAAGAGGGTTTCTTGTGTTCTGGGAGTGCTCCTAAGATAGGGAAAACCTGGGTGTTAAGGAAGGATTTGTCTTTTTCTTTCTTTTTCTTTTTTTTTGAGATGCACAGGGAAGTAAAATCATAGTTATTGCAGTAGCTATTGCTAAAGACAGCTCCTGGATGTTTGTCAACTTTAAAAATGAGCTTAATCTCCATTGCATATTAAGAGATTGATGAGAGCTTTTCTGTGATGTGCAGGTATTTTCACCAAGCACCGGCACCTGAAAACTCATGAACTATGGAAATCCAGTGATGTTCCCACTTCTCACCCTCCTTGCAGCATCATGAGAATTATTGATTCTGCCCCTCTATTCTGGTGAGACCCCACCTGCAGTACTGCATCCAGCTCTGGAGGCCCCAACATAGGAAAGACATGGACTTGTTGGAGCAGGTCCAGAGGAGGCCACAAAGATGATCCGAGGGCTGAAGCACCTCTACTGTGAGGAAAGGCTGAGAGAGTTGGGGCTGTTCAGCCTGGAGAAGAGGAGGCTCTGGGGAGACTTTATAGCGACCTTCCAGTCTCTAAAGAGGCTACAGGAGGGTTGGGGAAGGACTTTTTACAAGGGCATGCAGTGATAGGACGAGGGGGAATGGCTTCAAACTGGAATAGAGTGGATTTAGATTAGATATCAGGAAGAAATTTTTCCCTGTGAGGGTGGTGAGCATCTGACCCAGGTTGCCCAGAGAAGCTGTGGCTGCCCCATCCCTGGAGGTGTTCAAGGCCAGGCTGGATGGGCCTTGGAGCAACCTGGGCTGGTGGGAGGTGTCCCTGCCCATGGCAGGGGGGTTGGAAGTCGATGATCTTCAAGGTCCCTTCCAACCTAAACCATTCTGTGATTCTCTGATTCTATGAGTCTGCTGGTGGCTGCCACCGTCACCTATTTTCCAGCCTATCAATGTCCTCTTCTGCAGCTCAGGTAGCATGGGGGAAAGATGAGACTGTCCTTGCCCTCCCTCTATCACATGGCTGCCAGCTTCAGGTTGGGGTACTATGATGGGGTTGACGATTTAGCTTTATTTATTTACGTATCCGTTTTTTTTAAGAAATAGAGGGATTAATTTTTCTCTTTTCACCTGGAGTTTACAGAATATCAGGCCCCACAGTCAAAAGCGGGTGCCTCCTTATCTTAAAAGCGACGACATCTGTGCAACCACCTTAATTTCTGCAGCGAGCTGCCAATGAATCTCTCCTGTGTCAGGCCTGACTTTTTGGCTGCAGCCTCCGTTTTTCAGGGCACATCAACATATTTTGAATGATCTGCATCCCTGGGCCTTACAACTTTTCTCTCTGCTCCCAGTTGCCAGCCTTGGGGTTTTTTTTTTGTGTGTTTTAAAAACACCTCCTCCACACACGGGCAGGTTTCTGTGCTGGTTTGGGACGGCAGCCAGCGTTTCTACAGCTGGTGCGTTAAGCGTCGCACGAAGTTTCTGCAAAAGAGGCAAATCCAGATGTACCCTTTTTTTTTTTAACTGAGCAACAAGGAAGAAACTGATGTGAGTTACTTCTGCGTTTAGAGATCCAAAAGGACAAGTATATTTATCTTCTAGCTGAACTGGGAGACAGCTTTCCAGCCCGCCTGCCTGCAAATTGACAGAATCACAGAATGGTCAGGGTTGGAAGGGCCCTCTGGAGCTCACCCAGTCCCACCCCCCGCCAGAGCAGGGGCACCTCCAGCAGTGGCACAGGACAGCGTCCAGGAGGGTTTGGAATGGATCCAGTTTGGGACACTCCCCCACCTCTCTGGGCAGCCTGTGCCAGTGCTCTGCCACCCTCACAGGAAAGAAGTCCCTCCTCAGGTTTAGATGGAACTTCCTATGTTCATAGAATCGTAGAATGGTTTAGGTTGGAAAGGACCTTGAAGATCATTGAGTTTCAACCCCCCTGCCATAGGCAGGGACACCTCCCACCAGGCCAGGTTGCCCAAGACCACGTCCAGCCTGGCCTTGAACACCTCCAGGGATGGGGCCTCAACAACCTCTCTGGGCAACCTGGGCCAGTGTCCCACCACCCTCGAAGTGAAAAACTTCTTCCTAATGTTCAATCTGAACCTGCCCTCTTCCAGTTTAAAGCTATTCCCCCTCGTCCTATCGCTACATGCCCGAGTAAAAAGTCCTTCCCCAGCTCTCCTGTAGGCCCCCTTTAGGTACTGGAAGGCCGCAATGAGATCTCCCTGGAGCCTTCTCTTCTCCAGGCTGAACAGCCCCAACTTCCTCAGCCTCTCCTCATAGGAGAGGTAGTCAAGTTTGTGCCCGTTATCTCTTGTTCTATCACTGGGCACCACTGAAAAAAGACTGTTCCCATCCCCCTGGCACCCTCACTTTAAGGATTGATAAGCATTGAGAAGATCCCCCCTCAAGTCTTCTCTTCTCCAGACTGAAAAGCCCCAAGTCCCTCAGCCTTTCCTCATCAGAAAGATGCTCCAGTCCCCTCATCATCTTTGTAACCCAAAGTTATGGTATGGAGCCGGGGTGGGGATCTTTCCTCTTTATTTTTCTCTCTCCTCTCACAGTATGCAAAGATGGCGGTACCGTGTGCGGGGTGGTGTGAGAGGAGGTGCTCTGAGGGATGTGGATCACAAGGATGAAGGACTGAGTGGAAAAAAGGATTTTGTTGGTGGCTACCGAGCAGAGGGAAGGGACTCTGGCAGTGATTGCACAGGAATGGTCTCCAGAACCCTCAAAAATACTGATCCAGCATCAAACAGTAAGAAAAGGAAGCACCGTGGTACTGTCCAAATCTGTTGTCACACTAATTCCATGGGAAAGGACATCGGTCTTTTCTAAAATGACAATTTTTCTATGAAATTTGAAATGCTGGTGAAACTTCTAAATTCTTGGGGACTTCCCAACTCTACTCCTCTTCCCACCTTCATCTTCCAGCCTATAGCAGGGAAGGGAAGTTCATAAAATCAAGCAAAGGTAACGAGGAGGGGAGGCAATGACACGGTGCCTGTGGTTGAGGGAGAGCACTTCAGCATTTGAAGGCGGTTTGAATCAGTGTTTGCTGGTTTAAAGCGGTTCTGCAGGTTGGCTCATGTCATCAGTCTTTGTCTCCTCAATGATAAAATTGCCTGAGATGATCTACTCTGGCTCAAGCTGGCCAGCTGGGAAGGATCTTGTCTTGGAAACTTTTCAGTCAGAAGTATATTTTGAGTTAGAAAGAAATTCACTCTGTCTGTTTTGAGAGAGCAGCTGGGAAGCAGAATAAAGAAATCCTTCATTTTTATTGGGAAAGGGACAACAACAACAATAAAAAAAAGAATAAATAAATACAGAAAGAAATAAAGAAAAGCCACAAACAGAGTAGAAAAGGCTCAACTTCAGTACTGTTGTGCGTGAATATGATTCTGAAGCCCTCGCTGGCATCAGAGCATCTTTGCCGAATGCAAAATGCTGCCTGTGCCTGCCAGCGTTGCTGCTTCTCGAAAAGGTGCAGTTGTTCAGTAAGCAGTTACAATTTGGGGGGGAAAATATATAGAAGTGATTAAAAAGTAATTTAAAATATCTGTGCTTTCCCATTAAGCTTTTGCCAGTGGCATTAAACAGTCTGTTTCTTCCCCTGCGCTTATAAACAAGCCTGTTGTCACGCCGTAGGCATTTTTATTATAAAAAAATAACATCGTGTACGGACCAAAGCTCAGTTACCTAAAGCAAGTGGAAGACCTCCCTTGGCAAACAACACCCTGCGGCTAGGGATGTTGATTTCTCTAGGGATTAGTAAATTTGGCGTATCAGAGTATTTTTAAATAACTCCGTACCCTCCCAAAGCCACTTAGGGAAAGGGTGTTATTTCCATTCTTTTCCCGCCCCTTAAATGGGACCATGATGTGTTAGATTTTTTTTTTTTTCTTTCTTTCTTCCAATTGCAATAGAGCAACAGTGATAACAGAAAAAAGTAAAGGGGAGTAAGCAGTTGGGGCAGCCTTTGGAGTTCACAGAATCTCACAGAATCACAGAATAGTCAGGGTTGGAAGGCACCTTCAGAGATCATCTAGTCCAACCCCCCTGCCAGAGCAGGGTCACTTACAGCAGGTTGCACAGGAACGCATCCATGTGGGTTGTGAATGTCTCCAGAGAAGGAGGCTCCACCACCTCTCTGGACAGCCTGTGCCAGTGCTCTGCCACCCTCAAAATACAGAAGCGTTTCCTCATGTTCAGATGGAATTTCCCATGTTCCAGTTTGTGCCCGTTGCCTCTTGTCCTGTCGCTGAGCACCACTGGAAAGAGTCTGGCCCCATCCTCTTTACACCCGCCCTTTCAATATTGACAAGCATTGATGAGATCCCCTCTCAGTCTTCTCTTCTCCAGGCTAAACAGCCCCAGGGCTCTCAGCCTTTCCTCATAACAGAGATGCTCCAACCCCCTAATCATCTTTGTAGCCTCCGCTGGCCCCTCTCCAGCAGTTCCTTGTCTTTCTTGAACTGGGGGGTCCAGAACTGGACACAGTACTCCAGATGTGGCCTCATCAGGCCAAACTAGAGGGGGAAGATGACGTACCTTCACCTGCTGGCCACAGTCTTCTTGATGCCCCCAGGATGCCTTTGGCCTGCTTGGCCACCAGGGCACATTGCTGCCTCATGGTCATCCTGTTTTCCAGGACTCCAAGGCATCTCTCTGCACAGCTGCTCTCCAGGAGGTCAGCCCCCAACCTGTACTGATGCATGGGGTTATTCCTCCTCAGATGCAGGACCCTACACTTGCCCTTGTTGAAATTCATTAGGTTCCTCTCCGCCCAACTCTCCAGCCTGTCCAGGTCTCGCTGAATGGTGGTGCAGCCTTCTGGTGTGTCAGCCACTCCCCCCAGTTTTGTGTCATCAGCAAACTTGCTGATGGTACACTCTGTCCCTCATCCAGGTTGTTGATGAATAGGTTGAATAAGGGATACAGATGTGTCAATGCTTTCATAGGTCTGAAAAATGCCCACTTTCTCCATTATAGGAAAAACAAGGTTGCAGCTCCTAAAGCATTTGCCATGTGTTGTACACATGTAATAATCTAAGTGGCGTAAGTTATATTACAAGAGCTCTCACGAGGAGCTTGGAAATGCTCAAAAGCCCTCTGGATGGGGTCTGGAGATGCTGCTTTTATTGGGTATTTGAGGCAATTTTGGGGTCACATTTTCTCACAGCCCTCTTGGCTGTTGCTTGATGTTGTGTTTCTCGAAACGACACATTAACTCAATGGAGTCTCAGTGGAGTGAATGGTTTCTTAGTCAGCTAGATGTTGTTGATGGAATTGGACTTCGCTAGACATGGCGAGTGTCCTGAATAAAGCAGTCTGCAGGACTGGGTTCAGGGGGAGCTGTCCCCAGTAACTCCTGTCTTCAGTCTGGAGAGGGCTCTGGACTTCAGCTCCATGGGATTCCTTGGATCTGCCCTCCTTGAACCTCTTCTCTTGAGAAAAGTTGGCTGAAGGCAACAGATGCTTCAGTATAAGCACTGACATCCCTCCTGGCTGTTACGGTAAATGGGTATGTTCCATATGCCGATGACTTGATGTCTTGTTTTCAGATACCATCTCAAAGCCTTTTTTTGTCTTCTCTCTTTACTTCCCTAAGTAATACCCGAAGGAAGAAATAAACTTGGAGGGTACTGTCCTAGGTGGTGTGCAAGGTGCTGTATAAAACAAGGCTGTCTTGGACAGCATTGCTTGCCCTATCCGTGCAGCCATTGGTTGGTTTGTCGGTTCCCAACCTGCAAATGCTTTCTGGCAATTTGATCTTTTGGCTGGAGCCACTCTTCTAGTGAATGAAATCTGAGGACTATTATGCTGAAATGCTCTCCTCCTCCACCAGTGCTCCCCTATCTTGCCCTTACTTCTTTTTTGGACATGTGATTTCTTCTTAGGACAGGGAGACTTCCCAGCATCGACAGTGAGAAGAGATAGCAGGTTGAGCAAAGAAGCTCAACGCTGGAAAGCTCTGCAAGACCTGTTGTTGCACAATTGGTGGTTCCCAAGTGCTTCTGCTGAACCCCCAGCATGTGGTGTTGAGCCATGCTTCCATGATGGGTACCCATTGGGCTGTGCTGGACATGGGAGTCAACGCAGTGGGGGATTTTTAGAAGAAGATGGTTGAAATGCTGTTCCTTGGCTGATCTGCAGTTCACCCAGACCTGTTCTGTAGTGGCTGGTGGCCTTGGCTGAGCTTAGTGGTCCGGTTGGCATAATTTCTCTTTTCTCTCATGACCAGTCTCTTGCATGACATCTCTGATAAAGAGCTCAAATTGTTTTCCAAGAAGTGTATTTACAATAAGCTGTGTAATCGCTGCTGCTGCTATAGGGTGGCTGTAATTAAAAGCAAACCATGGGAGTTTACTGTCTAAATTAGCAGGTAATTGCATATGGTGAAAGAGGAATGGGGGGAGGACAATCTATAGGCTGATGGGTTATTTGCAATACACTCTAATAATTTTATTTTGTAATCTAATTATAAGAGAACAAGGGGAGGAAAAAAATTGGGTATTAATCAGAGGAGCTGACTCGTGATATTGAAAGGAGGAACAACTTTCTCCCCCCCCCCCCCCCCCCCCCCCCCAAAAAAAAAAAAAGTGTGTTTTGAAATTGCTTTTGAAAGTTAATATTTACAGGACTGGAAGCTGATGGGCTTTCTATTATGTCATAACTAATCTGGACGGCAAAGAGCTTTCTGACTGTCACACCTGGTTAAATCAGATTTGGCAATGCCGTGATAGGGTTTGTGAGTACCTAATGTCAGCCAAGGAGAAGGGCACTGGCAGAGACCTGTGCTATGAACCCACCTATACTGGAAGGGGCTATAGAAGGTCTCCCCGGAGCCTTCTCTTCTCCAGACTGAACAACCCCAACTCTCTCAGGCTGTCCTCACAGGAGAGGAACTCCAACCCTCTGACCATCTTCCTGGCCTTCTTCTCGACTCGCTTCAACAGGTCCATGTCCTTATATTGGGGCCTCCAGAGCTGGAGGCAGCACTGCAGGTGGGTCTCCCCAGAACACAGCAGAGGGGCAGAATCCCCCTCCTCGCCCTGCTGCCCACGCTGCTGGGGATGCAGCCCAGGATGTGGTTGGCCTTCTGGGCTGCGAGCGCACATTGCCGGCTGATGTTGAGCTTCTCATCCCCCAACACCCCCAAGTCCTTCTCCTCAGCGCTGCTCTCAATCCAAATATGTCCTCACTACTGCCAAGCTGAAAGCGTCACTACTGAAGCGTTGAAAAAAAATCTGTAGTTGAAAAGATGTCCTGGCCTGCTTGACCTCTTCCATGTTTGTAAAGGACATGAGTCCATTGCTGGTTAGCTGCAGGGAAACGTTGCTGGTTCTCAGCTTGCAAAGAAGCTCCTTTCCTGCCCTAGAAATGCAGCCCTGACATTAGCCATTCACCACGCGTAGTCTGACGAGGCCTATTAAAAACTACACAGAACTTTAATCACTTTTTAAATACTAGAACTCCTTGCCAGCCCTGCACTCAGTGTGAGGGAAGCAGCTCTTGGCAGCGGTGGATGAGGGCAGCTGTTCTGCTTGGACGTCAGGGGCAAAGTGCTATTTTATGAACTCCTTTGCTTTCGGCTAGCAGCAGCGCGTGCTACACTTAATTTTACTCAGCCTCCACGATGTGTTGAACCTGGTGTCGCTTGGCTTTGTGTCGGAGGTATTTTATCTTCTCCAGGTGAGGAAGAACAGGCTGAGTTGAGGTGGTTGGAGGTGCTGAGGGAGATGCTCTGAGCTGGACGTGCAGCTGAAGCCACCACCCGCAGTTGGACACCCAGGCATCTGCTTATTGCCTGAGTGAGCCAGGAAGGACCATCCACCCTTACGCTTCGCTTCAGACACTGGTTGTCTCTCTAACTTTCCCCCTGCCTAACACAACTTGGCTACTGATGCCTCGCAGTTGGACACGACATAAATTTATATAGCGGAGGAAAGAAACCGACTCCTGTGGGAGGTCTAAGGCTGTGGATTTTTCTGCTTCTGAACAAAATTTCTTGTTTGCAGGACTCCAACCATTGTCTGGTCTTCCCTGCGTGCTCAGTGGAGATGTCTGGGCAACAGTCTTGTTTGTTTTGGCTCTTTTCCCAAAGTAATTTGTGGGACTCTAGGGTGTCTGGGAAGGAGAAGCTGAAAACTGTGATCCTAAGTTTCAGTGCCCAAAAGCTGGAGAAATGCTGTTGTTTTGGGACCATTGTGATTACACGCAAGTGTCTATAGTACTTCTGTGACTGTTGCCTGTGTGGTCCAACCTCATTACCTGGGCATGCTGGTGGGGGTGCCCATCCTTAATGTCCATCGTCTCGTATTGGTTTAATTTGCATTTTGCTCTTCTGCTGAGTTGGGGTATGGTGGTTTGCTGACCTTTTACAGGGTCAGTGCCCATAGCAGGACTGTTTCGGGATGTTGGATGATTGTTCATGGTTGTGCGTTGCTGTGGCTCTTAGTAGGATGAGCTGCAGAGAGCTGTGTGAAGTGACAGCCCACAACTTCGGTGTTTTCATAGGATCATAGAATCATAGAATGGTTTAGGTTGGAAAGGACCTTGAAGATCATCCAGTTCCAACCCCCCTTGCCATGGGCAGTGACATCTCCCACTAGACCAGGTTGCCCAAGTCCACATCCAGCCTGGCCGTGAATACCTCCAGGGATGGGGCCTCAACAACCTCTCTGGGCAACCTGTTCCATCTCTCCTGTAGGCCCCCTTTAGGTACTGAAGGCCGCAATAAGATCTCCCCGGAGCCTTCTCTTCTCCAGGCTGAACAGCCCCAACTCACTCAGCCTCTCCTCATAGGAGAGGTGCTCCAGCCCTTGGATCATCCTCGTGGCTCTCCTCTGGACACACTCCAGCAGGTCCATGTCCTTCTTCTGTTGGGGACTCCAGAGCTGGATGCAGTACTCCAGGTGGGGTCTTGTGGTGACTTGTGTTGTATCACTTTATTTTGTATATTCCTTTAATATTATTGTTATTATTGTTGTTATTATTATTATTATTACTCCTATTATTATTATAATCATTACTACTACGACTACTACTACTACTATTGTTATTTTTCTCTTGCATTACTGTTCTATTAAACTCTCTTTAACTCATCCCATGACTTTTGGGGGTTTTCTTCCCCGTCCTTTTCTCCCTCTTCTCCCTCCCCTACTTGGGGGGGGAGTGAGCGAGCAGCTGCGTGGTCCTTGTTGCTGGCTGGCATTAAACCACAACAATTGACCTTTATTTCCAGGCCATAACTGTGTAGGATCTAAGCCATAATCACAATTCCTTGAAGTTTTAAGTAGCTATTTCAGTCTCCTTGACTTCCTGTGTGTGCTTTCACGTCTGCCTACAATGGTATTCACTGCTGAATTGGGGTTCCATGGTGCTACAAGATTTACTGTTCCCCTTTTAAAACAACTTCTCCTCTCCTTCTCCCTTACCTTCCATTTGTATGACCTACAGGACCTTTGGGCCTACAGGAGAGCTGGGGAAGGACTTTTTACAAGGGTCTGTAATGACAGCACAAGGAGTAATGGCTTTAAACTGGAAGAGGGAAGGTTCATATTAAACATCAGGAAGAAATTTTTCACTTTGAGGGTGGTGAGACACTGGCCCAGGTTGCCCAGAGAAGCTGTGGCTGCCCCATCCCTGGAGGTGTTCAAGGCCAGGTTGGACGGGGCTTTGAGCAACCTGGGCTGGTGGGAGGTGTTCCTGTCCATGGCAGGGGGGTGGGTCTAGATGATCTTTAAGGTCCCTTCCAACCTAAACCATTCCATGATTCTATATCCTTAAAGCTGTTTCTTTTTCGGTGGCTTTCCTGAGAGCTTGGACTCTCCTTTGTTCTTCTTTCAAGTCCAGTTCACTCTGGGTAAGGCAGAGCTGGAGGCAAAGTTGATGCCGCTTTCTGAATTTTGTCCTTTTTTTTCTGGGACACGTTTGTAAATGGTACCATTTTGCTGATTCTGTGCTACATGGCGAGCTGTCCTGCCCGCAGGATTCCCCTGCAAGCTCAGCAACGTCTTGCTAGACCTGTGCCGGCATCATTTACCTGTTAAAGCAGTTTGGGAATCACTATGTGATGTATAGGGCAGGAGAAGTGTCTCAATACAGAGACATGGATGGCAGAGATTCCTGTGCCAATGATGAACTTGGAGCGTCGAGGAGGGACAAAACCCCAACCAGTGTCTTGCAGTTCTCCAGAGTGGTTTTTCTATTAGCGCAGCTGGTGGGGCTGAAGGAAGTATATTTGGTTATTTAAGTGATTGTCCGTTTTGGTGAGATCTGCCACAGGAAGGGGAACAGGGGCCTGATTAAAAATATCTTCTGTGAGGGCTAACATCTGGAGTGGAACATTTGTCTGGCTCAGATGGTGGGTTTTTTTATTATTGCTCTTTGAACAGAAGGACAAATGGCTCGATGGGTACGATGTGCTTCCAAGTCAGCATCAAATTTGGAATAGTACACTAAGTTTGGGTGTCTAATTCTGGAATTAAATTCTTCCAGTCCTAGGACCCACACGTGTGTCTCCAGTTGGGTGATGCTCTGCCTTTATTCCTTCTGTCACAGAGAAGGACACGGCCTATAAAACTGTCCCAGTTGCTCCAGGTGGAGCCTGAGCGTGTCTGGATAGTGCTCTCCCACCCAGGGAAAGCGTGTCAGGTCCGTGGTGGCACATTTGATGTGTACGTGCGCCATTGAGCATCTGACCTCTGCTGCTCTTCTGCAGAAATATTTTGTCAGGATTTTTTTTCCTCCCCCTCCGGTATTTGATGAACGATGTGTGAACTTCAGAAGCATTGGATTGAATGCTAAGATTTACGTCTGAAACAGAGCTTTTGTGTATGAACAAACCTGTGTCGGGATAGTTGGAAGGAAAGGTCATAATACCGCCAGAGCCTTTAAAACGATGAACCTCCTGTCCTCCCTTCACCCCAATTTCTCAGGTGTGACAAGCGTGAAAGGTAGAAACCTCTCCCTGACTGCACAGTAGACATGACACGGCGAATGTATTTTGGGCAAATGAATTGGTAAGTTACCGAAGGGAAGATACTATTGATGCTACATTACTGAAGGAAATCCCACTGTTGCTTTTTATTCCCACCCCCTTGGAAGCTACAGAATTTACTGTGCTGTTAATGTGCCAAAAGAAAACGGTACTAAATTAGTCTCTGTAGCCAATCGTACGCGTACTCCAGAAACGCTCATATTTATGAGAGTGGTCAAACATGCAATAGTGTCCAGAGATGTATGGCAGTGTTTACAATAGACCATAGCACGATATGATTTATCACCCCGCGCTATGTAGCAGGCTATAACGTGCATCGTAATTAGTGTAATGCACCTTGTAATAGCTGTGAGATAAATTCTGCGCTGAAGCTTTCAGCCCCCAAAACGCAAGATCCAATGCAGATTCCACGAAGACAGAGGGGAAAACCAAAATCATCGAACACTGCATAAGCCTTCAGGTGAATCCTAAAGTACATGCATACATAAGCCATAGGTTTCGAGTTTGTGGGCAAAATATCTCTAATGTTTGCGTTGGTCACCCCTTTCCTTCCATGGCACAGAGCTTTTCTCTGCCCCATAGGCTCATCTTTCCTCTGCCAACCTAGGTAGGACTGGGAAGTGCTTGTTGATTAATTAATTAGCCAACCGCTCGTCTTTTTGCCCTCTCGGTGCGGCTCTTTTTTTGCACTTGGTAGTTTTGGAGAGAGGAGGACTGGAGATCCCACTTTGAAGCTGTGTCAGCATCTTACTAGTTCCTTACCTCTGTTGCAGCTAGTGTTTAAGTGTAGTGAAATACATCATTTCCAGGTGGGAGTGGGCGCCCTCCTGGACTTCTAGAACATCTTCTGGTGAGGCCACACCTTGAATACTGTGGTCAGTTTTTGGCCCCTAACTCCAAGAAAGATATTGAGGTTCTGAAGCGTGTCAAGAGAAGGGCAACAGAGCTGGTGAGGAGTCTGGAGGACAAGTCTTATGAGGAGCAGCTGAGGGAACTGGGGTTGTTTCACCTGGAGAAAAGGAGGCTGAGGGGAGACCTTATCGCTCTCTATAGCTACCTGAAGGGAAGTTGTAGTGAGGTGCGGGTCGGTCTCTTCTCCCCAGTAACAAGCAATAGGACAAGAGGAAACGGCCTCAAGTTGCGCCAGGGGAGGTTTAGATTGGATATTAGGAAAAATTTCTTCCCTGAAAGGGTTGTCAAACATTGGAAGAGGCTGCCCAGGGCAGTGTTTGAGTCACCATCCCTGGAGGTATTTAAAAGATGTGTAGATGTGGTGCTGAGGGACATGGTTTAGTGGTGGACTTGGTAGTGTTAGGTTAATGGTTGGGCTCAATGATCCCAAGGGCCTTTTCCAACCCAAATAATTCTATGATTCTATGATTCTATGATGCAGCCAAAATCGGAATTTTGTTTTTTTTTTTTTCACTCTTGGAAGTCCTGCAGGACTGTCAAATACTAATGTTCCCAGTTCACAGACAAGGGAAGTGGCCCCCGAAGGGCATTTGCTTTGTTTTCTGGCTGTGGTGCTCTCTGAGTGCTTGAGGATGAAGTTTCCTCGTTGATACAAGATGGAATTTATTTCATTACTTGGTATCTCTCTATCTACTATAAAGACATGTTTTATTTTTTATTTTTAGAAGGAGCCTTTATTATTCAGATCCTTATTAGGACAGAATTTCTTTTTGGGGGCAGATGCTGGGTTTTGTTTTTTCTTTTTTCTTTTTTTCTTCTCTCGCTATCCGCCTTTCGCTCCATAGATCATAAGTATTTGATTGGGGGTGGAAGAGTCAAACCAAAGCAAATTTATTTTGTCTGTCAAACTTCCTCTTTGTAATATTCTTCTCTATGTAAAAGATGACACAAAATCAATCTCCCGGTTAGCCTCGCTGTTCTGCTTGCGGCAGCTTTTGCTCAATGATCGTTATTTTTTGTTTGGTTGCATTTTATTCTTTAATGTGTTTTCAAATACATCATCAAATAGCAATATTTGCGAAGGAGGAGATCCTCCTTCCATTTGAAGGTCTGAGTGCATTCATATGGCCTTTTACTCACCTTTTGTGATCGTGTCGTGCTGCATTTTTTTTTAGACAGGGATACCAGGGGAAGGAGTCGAGTGACAGCCAAGAATGAAGAACAAGAATATTATATTCTTTAGGCTGCCCAGGGAGGTTGTGGAGTCCCCTTCCCTGGAGATTTTCAAGACCCACCTGGATGCAGTCCTGAGTAATGTGCTCTAGGCAATCCTGCTTTAGCAGGAGAGTTGGACTAGATGATCTCTAGAGGTCCCTTCCAACTCTGATAATTCTGTGATTCTGTGATTCTGTGATATTGCAGAAGGGGAGGTGGCATCTATGTTCTTTTTCAAGCAATACATTTTTGAAAGCTTCTTCCAAATATCCTTTAGTTTGTGCTCCAATTCTGTTAACTTTTCTTTCCCATCCTGCCGCTCTTTTGCCTTTTCAGATTCTCTGTTGTCTTTGTGATGGACTGTGAAAGCAGATGCACGGTTGTAAGTGAAGTGAACCGAAACGTGAATTCTTAAAACTATTGTTCCACTGATGTAATTCATTTTTTTTTCCTGCGTGCTTTAATTCATTACGGGTTCTTCCGTACTATTTTTTTTTAATTTTAATAGACTTTTTGAGAGCCTTTACATTTGTAGAGTTTCTGATTCAGGAAAAAAAAAGAAAAAGGCAAAGAAAAAAAAGCATGGATATCACTGAGATTCTAATATGAACTGAATGAACTGTTCTTTTTTAATATATTTTGTAGTCAAGACTTCGCAGTACCTCCTTATTTCCTCCCCACATAATAATCACTTAACGTTAACTCCATGATTTGAGGTATTGATCTCTAAAGACTGGGAAAAGTGATTTTTGTTGAGAGTGTATTGGAAAATTGACTGATGGCAAAAGGTGATGAACAGGAGGACTCGGAGCCAAACTGAGACCCTCCAGCTTGTCCGGGCAACCCGTTCCAGTGCCTCACCACCCTCAGAGTGAAACATTTCTTTCTAATATCTAATCTAAATCTCCCCTCTTCCAGTTTGAAGCCATTCTCCCTCATCTTATCACTACATGCCCTTGTAAAAAGTCCCTCTCTGATGTTCAGCAGGAAATGGCTGTTCTCCAGAACTCCTCTGATGGTAACTGTGAAATTGTCCTTCTTTCAGCTCTCCTCTTAAGCCATTGAAGAGATTTATTTCTTGAACAGCTATTCCCAAACTGGGAATTTCAGTTCTCTAAGTAGGATTGCAGGCTGGGTGAAAACGTGGCTGTTGGGGTGACGAGACAGCAGTCAGAAAATGGGTTATCAACACAAGAGATGTCTTCTACAGAGTGATGTGGGAACTGATGATGTGCAGTAGTGTTCATCCTCTTGCTCCAAGACTTTTGCAATAGAATTATATAGAGCACTGTCTTTAGATGTGTCCCGTTGATCTTTTTGGCAAGTACTGGTTGCATTTGAATTTGTAGGTCTAAAACTTCTCGTGGTGTTTTGGGTTCTTTTTTCATAACGTGAAGGGAGATAGTTCTGTAAAATGGCAAGCTGAAATCTTATGAGTTCCCAGCTTTTCAAGACATCTCGGCTCTTGTGGAGATGCACTGCTGCCCTAGAAGTCTTGTAACTCACGTCTTAAATTGGAAACCACAAGATTTTCTTTAAGGTTTGTCCCTTCTCCAGCAATGATTAATTATTGCTGCTGTAACCAAATGGATTGAACGGCCTGATGTAAATCCAAACACGTGGAGACCTTTGCTCGTCTTTAATCATCTTCCATCTGATGCCATGCTAGAATAAATTATTACTGTTGTTATAAAAGCTACAATTCATCTTCCTGCAACCAAGCCTCATAGCCAAATTTTAATTTTTATTTTGTTTTCCTTGAGACATAGTAGTATTTTTTTTTTCTTAACGTCTACCAATAGAAATGAAATTTAGAGTATTTGTGGTGGTGCTGTGGCCACACGGTTACTGCTCATTGCAATCTGATTGCAGTGGTTTTCTATTCAAAATGACCCAAAACACGATGTGTCCGTGTCTGCGTCCTTCTGCTCTTGAATATATGATTTTTTTTTTTTTTTTTTTTAAGCAGAGAGCCGTCCTTTCCTTTCTTCATATCGCTTCACTTGATACATTGGCATGAGCTGCTATGAGCACACAGGTATTTTGTCCTGATGAGATATTGGGCAGGTCTTTATTAGCCTTTTCAGTGTCATTCTCCTGACGCAAGCTGAGGATCAGAAGTTGGGTTATTTCAGGGGACTTATAAGACAAAATATAAGCTGCTTCAGTTCCCTTTCTTCCTCTGTGTATGCACAGGCGACATTGCAGAAGCCGCTGGAATTATATCTCTTAACAATATAGCCTTTCATCTTTTTCAAACTGTAATATATATATAATCCGACTGGTTGGTTTATTACATTTTTGTAGCTGTCAATTTTTTTTTTTTTTTTCTGAAGATTAGACCGGGAGAAAAAAATGCCTTCAGAGTGAGATCTATGAAGGTGTGAAATAGTCTCTGAGGAGAGGCACAGGAAGAGCCGTAGTTTGAGTTATTGCAAAGCAAAGAATCCAGAGGATGGCGAAATACCCCCCTGGGGGCATTGGTGCCTGGGCGAGCTGGCTGGGATGGATTAGCTCATGCTGGGGGTCATCTTCTCCAGATGCAGGTGCTCGCAGGATGGATAAGGCCTACTGGGAGGAGAATTGGCTGTTGCCAACGAGTCTGTGGGATTCACAGCGGCTTTGAGGTGTCTTTCCTATAAAATAGCTTAAGTCGCTATGTGCTACTGGACTGCAGGGTGTATTTCCGTTTATTGATGGCTTCTAAATGGTTAATTACTGGTGTTCTCTTGCTTGTTTAAAGGTTTTAATTGCCCTCTCTCCAGGGAGACCTCATTGCAGCCTTTCAGTACTTAAAGGGGCCTACAGGAAACATGGGGACAGACTTTTTAGCAGGGCCTGTTGTGATAGGACAAGTGGTAATGGCTTTAAACTAAAAGAGGGAAGATTTTGATTAGATATAAGGGGGAAATTTTTTACCATGAGAGTGGTGAAGCCTCAGGTTACCCAGAGAGGTGGTGGATACCCCATCCCTGCAAACATTCAAGACCAGGTCAGACAGGGCTCTGAGCAATCTGATCTGGTTGAAGATGTCCCTACCCATGGGAAGGGGTCGGACTAAATGGCCTTTAAAGGTCCCTTCCGACACAGACTTTTCTATGACTTCACCATATTATTCCTTAGTGCTTCAGTGAGGTCTTAACCCGTTTCTCAGGTAGTTTGCATGGGTAGAGCAAGAGCTGGCATGGGCAGCACATCCTCACCCCTGCCAGGCAAATGAGTTGGTGGGCAGTAAGTTGGCCAGCGTTTATTCTCTTTCCTCATAGCACAGCCTGGATGAGCATCAAGAGGTGTTCTGATAACCTGTTGCTAAAGGGTTGCTAATCGCTCAACAATTTTAAACGTGGTTTTCTTTATGCTGAAAGACAGTTCACTTCGAGGTGAGCTGAGCCCCTGAGGATGTTTATGGGTACCCATTTTTTGGTGCTGTTCGACATCTTTGTTGGTGACATGGACAATGGGATCAAGTGCACCCTCAGCAAGTTTTCTGATGACACCAAGCTGTTTGGACTGGTTGACACGCTGGAGGGGAGGGATGCCATCCAGAGGGATCTGGACAACCTTGAGAGGTGGGCCTGTGCAAACCTCTTGAAGTTGAGCAAGGCCAAGTGCAAAGTCCTACATCTGGGTTGGGGCAATCCCAAGCGCAAAGGCTGGGTGGAGAATGGGTTGAGAGAAGCTCAGAGGAGAAGGACCTGGGGGTGCTCATTGACAAGAAGCTCAACATGAGCTGACAATGTACACTGACAGCCAAGAAAGTCAAACGTATCCTGGACTGCATCAGAAGTGTAGCCAGCAGGGCGAGGAAGGGGATTCTGTCCCCCTAGTCTACTCTAGTGAGATCCCACCTACAGTGCTGCCTCCAGCTCTGGAGCTCTCACAACAGGCAAGACATGGATCTGTTGGAGTGGGTACAGACGAGGGTCACAGAGATGATCCGAGGGCTGGAGCACCTCTCCTATGAGGAGAGTCTGTGCGAGTTGGGGCTGTTCAGCCTGGAGAAGAGAAGGCTCCAGGGAGACCTTATTGCAGCCTTTCAGTCCGTAAAGAGGGCCTACAGGAGAGCTGGGGAAGGACTTTTTACAAGGGTCTGTAATGACAGCACAAGGAGTAATGGCTTTAAACTGGAAGAGGAGAGATTTAGATTAGATATCAGGAAGAAATTTTTCACTCTGAGGGTGGTGAGGCACTGGCACAGGTTGCCCAGAGAAGCTGTGGAAGCCCCATCCCTGGAGGTGTTCAAAGCCAGGTTGGATGGGGCTTTGAGCAACCTGGTCTGGTGGGAGGTGTCCCTGCCCATGGCAGGGGGGTTGGAACTATATGACTTTTAAGGTCCCTTCCAGCCTAAACAATTCTATACTTCTATGATTCTTATTTGTCTTTTTGAATAAGTCTTCTGCAAGGATTGAAGGGGTTGTGCAGGTGGTCTTATGAGTACTGGCTCGGAGCAAACTGGATGGACCAGATGCTGATTGGTACAATATCATTCTTGGAAGCAAGAGTTGATGGTTATTTTTCACATGTTCAAGACTTTCCTGATGGACACACTACCATTAGCTTCTTTTTTGTGCAGTCTGTGCGGGCACACTCAAGTTCTGCTTACCGAAGCCCTCTTCCTGCAAAGACTGATTTTCTTTTTCCATTTTGAGGAAAGAATGTCTTTTCATAGACGATGGGAATGTGGGGAATAAATGCTGCAGCAGAAGATTTAAAAGCTTGTCTCTATAAATGGTAAGGGCGAATTCAGCATTTAAAACAAAACAAAACAAAACAAAACAAAACAAAACTAATGTACATCTTGGTGGAGGGTTGAGCTTCATTTATGTGGTCGTAGGAATGCAAGCAAGAAGCCATGTCATTTCTAAAGAATTCAGCAGCCCAGCTTGGCTTTTCCCTAGCAAAGCTAAATATATTGTACAGTGTCTGAGACCTCGCTTTCCTTACGCCAGAGAATTTTCTCTTCTTTGTACATCGCTCCACTTTTTACTGCAGAGGACTTCCTTTGAGTCACGCAAGACCTTATTAATCCCTTACTCCCATAGAGATGTCAGTCCTGGCTGGATTAACTCATCACCATATTTTAAGCTAATAAATTGAGCTCCGTGCAGGTTATCGCGTGGGGTTCTTCCAGAGACAATCCTTACCACGTAAAAAGGTTAATTTTGCTTTTTGTGATTCTTAAAGATCTGGGGCACCTTTTGCAAGAGTATGTTCCGCATGCTTTTTAAAACCATATCTTCCAAAAAAAAAGTTGTCTAGCTCTGTATTATTTGATCTCTTATCTGTTACCTTCACTGTAGAAAGTGCATTGCTGCATTTCAGCGATAAACTTATTCCTGTATATCTGAAGCGGTATTGCTTTAGGTTTCTGTAGTGCTTTTCATTGTAGCATCTCCGGCAGCTTTGCAAGTGTGCTGGAAAGTAGGGCAGTGTTATTCTCGTTTATAATATAGAAGCTGAGTCTTTAGATTTCTCTGCAACCAATTTTTTTGTTGGTTGCAAGTGGCTCTGGCTGCGGACAAGTTGCTGATTCCTCAGCTTCATTTTGCAGTTAGGAACCTCCTTCTCCTTTCCCCTGTGCAGTTGCAAACCACTTCTGAGATGTTTGAGGAGAGGCCTGCTGTCGTATCAGCTGGTGCCTAACTTGAATGTTGGGGTTTCATTGTTGTTCTCTACAAAATCCCTTCATATGTGTCTCCAGGACTGCTTAGCACTGTGCAGAGTGGGAATCACGGAATCAGGGAGTTTCAGAGTTGGAAGGGACCTCTAGAGATCATCTAGCCCAACTCCCCTGCTAAAGCAGGATTGCCTAGAGCACATTACTCAGGACTGCATCCAGGCGGGTCTTGAAAACCTCCAGGGAAGGGGACTCCACAACCTCCCTGGGCAGCCTGTGCCAGTGCTCTGTCACCTGAATCGTAAAGAAGTTTTTCCGTGTATTTGAACGGAACTTCCTGTGGTCTAACTTGTGCCCATTGCCCCTCGTCCTGTTACTTGGAACCATTGAAAAGAGCCTGGCTCCATCCTCCTTCAACCCACCCTTTAGATACTTGTACGCCATAATAAGGTCTCCCCTCAGCCTTCTCTTCTCCAGGCTAAAGAGTCCCAGCTCTCTCAGCCTTTCCTCATAAGGGAGATGCTCCAAGCCCTTAATCATCTTAGTTGCCCTTCGCTGGACTCGCTCCAGCAGTTCCCTGTCCCTCTTGAACTGGGGAGCCCAAAACTGGACACAGTATTCCAGTTGTGGCCTCAGCAGTGCAGAGTAGAGGGGGAGAATGACCTCCCTCGACCTACTGGCCACACTCTTCCCTATGCAGCCCAGGATTCCATTGGCCTTTTTGGCAACAAGGGCACATTGCTGGCTCATGGATAATTTACTGTCTATTAGGACCCCCAGATCCTAGGGAAGGATCCCCCAGATTCCTTAGGGATTAGGGAAGTAAAATGTGAAAAATTATCTCAAACACGGCAATTAAACTTGACATTTCCTTGTGTTTGTTTTTCTTGTAATTTTATAGTTATTTTTTCAGTTCTTAGTTTCCCGGGAGAGGCCAGTCCATCAGTTGGAGGCGAAGGAACAGTCTTGCAGGAGGTCTTTTATCAGTCCCCGTTATAATTCATGCTCTTGTCAAATTCATTGCCTTTACCAAAGTGTTACAGAAATCATTTTGAACAGTTTGCCCAGAAGCTGTCCGCTTCCATCGCGTTCACATCTCGAAGTGCCCTTATCCTTTTTGAGTGTTTTGCCATTAAATTCAGCTGACCTTCCACCTCTGCACGCACTCCCTGCCCATCAACCCTCCTCTTTCCCTTGCGTATTGCAAAGGTCTTCAGTAGAAGTTGCCTTTCCCTGGAGATCATTGGTAAAATATTGGAAAATAACCTGTTTATGGCAGATACTATCTTAGAAGGATCAGTATTCTTGACTTTCTCTTGAAATTGCGCAGATACTCTGACCCCTTACAGAGTTATCGGGTGTTTTAAAATTGAAGTGGATATGTGTAAAGAGGCTTAGGTTTATTGAAAGGTGAGTTCTGTGGTGCACTCTGCACCGGTCTTTTGGAAGAAGAACTGGAAAGCAACATTTTGGTGCATTTAGCCCCTGGTTAGGCAAAGTACGCGACATTTTGAGGAGTAGTTTTGAATGGTCCTTGAATAGGTAGATAGAGTAAGAAAGACTTCTATGAAATTTATAGCAGTTTAGATGTGGTAGAGTTGATTTGGGTTATTGTATCCCATTTTAGTTTGTTGGGTGTAGACCATGTTGGGTGTCTACAAGAGCATCTGCTCCTGTGGCTCTAATCTGCTTCCAGCCTTTTTCCACCTGCTGTATGCTACTGACCGCCCAGTTACCCTCCAAAGGAAGGGGGAGAGTGTTTCTCAGGGTCCCATGTCCATGTGAGAAGAGATTTGTTAGATGAAAATGCCCAGGTGAATTTAGGGTGTGGATCGTGCAAAAAGCCTACCCATTTCATGCTGTCTCTGAAATGCCTCACTCAGCAACCAGAGAGGATTTACAAGATTGAATAAGACTGTTCTTCCAGGACTGGGGCAGTGATTGTCCCCCTGTACTCAGCACTGGTGAGGCCCCACCTCAAATACTGTGTTCAGTTTTGGGCCCCTCACTACAAGAAAGACATTGAGTTGTTGGAGCGTGTCCAGAGAAGGGCTACAAAGCTGGTGAGGGGTCTGGAGGACAAGTCTTATGAGGAGTGGCTGAGGAACCTGGGGTTGTTCAGCCTGGAGAAAAGGAGGCTGAGGGGAGACCTTATTAATCTCAACAGCTACCTGAAAGGAGGTGGTAGTGAGGTGGGGGTCAGTCTCTTCTCCCAAGTAACAAGCAATAGGACAAGAGGAAATGGCCTCAAGTTACACCAGGGGAGGTTTAGATTGGATATTAGGAAAAATTTCTTCCCTGAAAGGGTTGTCAAGCATTGGAAGAGGCTGCCCAGGGAACTGGTGGAGTCACCATCCCTGGAGGTATTTAAAAACCGTGTAGATGTGGTGCTGAGGGACATGGTTTAGTGGTGGACTTGGTAGTGTTAGGTTAATGGTTGGACTCGATGATCTTAAGGGCCTTTTCCAACCTAAATGATTCTATGATTCTCTGATTTAACTTTATATGTGATCTACAGGAGCTACATGGAAGTCCTTTGGACTTACAGATGCCTTTACAATGTCAAGTTTTAGATTACTGGGCAGAAAGACTTGGTGTCGTAGTGTCCTCAGAAAACAAGAAAGTAGTCCATAAGGGTGCAGGCTGAAAAACACTGAGCTGAAGTAATTTGAAATGAGGTGGAAAGCATCTAGTGCTCTCAGCCAGTTTCAGTATAGGCCCCTCTTGCCTGTAAATAACTGTATACCATTGCTTGCAGCTAGGTTGGAAAGTTGGGCTCCAAAAGTGTTCCTGAGAAGCAATCTGCTTTATTTTCTGGCCAAAAGATATCAACGTCTATTCCATTTTTGGCCCATTTCTGCTGCTTCTAGAAGCAGTGATGATGTGTTGCTTCCCAGAACGCGCACTTACTGTGGATTGCAAAGGCGTGACATCTACCGATGCATCAAAATGTCCCCGTTAAGCATTAAAATGTGCTTTGATTGGATGTGCACATTAAAATCGGTCTTGTCCCCTTTTCCCCCGAGATCAAGAAGCTTCTGAAAATTACAAAGTTGCAAACAACTACAACTCCGTTCATAAATTGAATGGTAGATAACTAAATCTAGAGAAGTTTGCTTTTCTGTGCCACAGAGCTGTATTTGCTTTTGGAGTGGGACGAAACAGCAGTGTAAATTAACAAATTTACTAGTTACATCCAACCTGTTTGGACAGTTAATGCATAAAAATTAAAAGTAGAAACATCAGGCTCTTTTGAGATATGTACTACCTCCTGTTCTGTCCCTCATCTGTGTGGAGTTACCGTCTTGAACGTGAATAGTTGTCCGGAGTGGTAGACCTCAGCAACAAGTCTAATAAGGATATTTAATGACCATAATATTATATATGTGAAGGTCAGCGGTGCTGCACTGGAAAGAATACGGGTCGTGCTGTTTAAAAGGGCTGCAGGATAGGTTGCAAACTACAAGTCAGATTTATTTCTTTGAAAATAATTGTTATCCTTGCAGGCAAGAGAAGGCGCCCGCAGAGAGCTCTGTCCATGGCAGACTTGCTGTTTTAAAGGCTCTGCGCTCCTTTTAAATAACGTAATTCCGTGCCAAAAAAAGCTATTGCTCTTAGGTAGTTCAAAAGTTGATTTATTTTTTTTTTTTTTGCCTCTTTTTCTTTTTTTTTTTTTTTTTAATCAATTAGCAGAATAAAAATGTCACCGCTATATATAGGCTGTAGAAACTCAATGTTAGTTTTCGACAGGATGTTCTTCTAAGAGAACACGGCGAGGGACGGAGCCGCCGAAGGACGCGGGTGGATGCTGAGCTGCCTGTTGGAAACAGCCAAATTCAGCCTTTGATTATTATTTTTCACCGTATTACGTCATCGCTCCCCAAACTTTAGTTCCACTGTCCTTTGTGTGCTGTGGATTGTCACTCGATTTAAATAGCATCCTCTTTGTGCTTGGGGAAGGGGGGAGGTTGAGAGATTCCCATTTGAGTTGCCTCAGATTTGTGGGCTTTTTCAGAGCGTGAATGCTCAGCCCAGGGATGTCTGTCAAGAGGGACGTGGTTTTGGTGGCTGAGTATTTAATGCTTTTGTTATAATATTTTTGCTTTTTAATTCCTATTGCGAAAGGATTGTTCTTCCTGTTAAACACACGGCTTTTTGGCAGCTCAGCTACCTTCATGTGACAGCGCACAGATAAGCTCAAGGGCAGGGAGTGAAGGTTTACTGCAAGCAGATACTGCTCTCAGCCCCCCAAAATGTTCTAGTCCTGCAAATAATCCACGTTTTTCTCCCTCTACCCATGAAACATAAACCCCAGCTTTTTCTTGACCCTGGTATTTTCCCATATGGAATCATAGAATGGTTTGGGTTGGAAGGGACCTTAAAGATCATCTAGTTCCAACCCCCTGCCATGGGCAGGGACACCTCCCACCAGCCCAGGTTGCTCAAAGCCCCATCCAACCTGGCCTTGATCACCTCCAGGGATGGGGCAGCCACAGCTTCTCTGGGCAACCTGTGCCAGTGCCTCACCACCCTCAGTGAAAAATTTCTTCCTAATACCTAATCTAAATCTCCTGTCTTCTAGTTTGAAGCCGTTACTCCTTGTGCTGTCGCTACATGCACTTGTAAAAAGTCCCTCCCCATCTCTCCTGTAGCCCCTTTAGGGACTGGAAAGCCACAATAAGGTCTCCACGGAGCTTTCTCTTCTCCAGGCTGAACACCCCCAACTCTCTCAGCCTGTCCTCATAGCAGAGGTGCTCCAGCACTCAGATCATCTCCATGGCCTCCTCTGGACCTGCTCCAACAGATCCATGTCTTGCCTGTTGTGAGAGCTCCAGAGCTGGAGGCAGCACTGCAGGTGGGGTCTCCCCAGAGCGCAGCAGAGGGGCAGAATCCCCTCCCTCGCCCTGCTGCCCACGCTGCTGGGGATGCAGCCCAGGATGCGGTTGGCCTTCTGGGCTGCAATTGCACATTGCCGGCTCATGTTGAGCTTCTCATTGACCAGCACTCCCAAGTCCTTCTTCTCAGAGCTGCTCTCCAGCCATTCTCCACCCAGCCTATATTTCTGTATGGGATTGCCCTGACCCTGATGTAGGACCTTGCACTTGGCCCTGTTGAACTTCATAAGGTTCTCACAGGCCCACCTCTCAAGGTTTTCCAGGTCCCTCTGGATGGCATCCCTCCCCTCCAGCGTGTCAACCGCTCCACACAGCTTGGTGTCATCAACGGACTTGCTGAGGGTGCATTCAATCCCAACATCCGTGTTGCCGGCAAAGGAACATCGCCGGTCCTAGTACTGACCCTTGAGGAACACCGCTCCTCACTGGTCTCCACGTGGACCGTGGATATGAGTATTCACGTCCCTCCTCCAAATTGCACAACACTTTGAATAGTGTCAGAGATCTGTGTGGCATGTAAAATGCCACTTCCGTGCCTTTAGAGAAGCCGTCCCTTGGTTTGTCTTGTTAGTTGATGCCTTGAGAAGCAAACCTGGACAGGCGTGGTGCGTTCTTGCACCTTTCTAGGGGGTTTGGAAAAGGAGAAGGACGATGCTGGTAGGGATCAATGAGGATTAGCCTGACTGCGATTGCAAACATGATATCGGGAGTGGGTTATTCCTGGAAGAGATGAATGGGGGAGGAATATAGAGAACACAGAGAGAAGATCTGGTGATTGCATGGCTGCTGGAAGCCCGTGGTAGCACGGATTCAGATGGCTGGTCCCAAACAAGCTGGAGATTGACACTTGGGTCTTGAAGTGGTGGAGCAGCGAGAGGTAAGCCATGCTTTGCCAGGCACACCAAGGTGACGGCCAGTTTCTGTGTTCACTTGAATAGTTGTTTTGGTGTTGTTTTTTTTTTTTTTTTATCGTTTTAGTTTGGTTTTGGGCTTTTTTTTGGAGTACTCTTCCTTGTATCCCTGGTGCTGGGTTTGCTGGGAGGCATTGCTGCTGAGGGAAGCTGCAGATGTGAGTTCACACCTGCAGATCCCATAGCTGTGTGTTTGCACGCTTGAACTTCGTTTGTGCTGAAAAAAAGCAGCCGTGGGTCTGCGTGCGTTTGCGTGGTTATGGGGGAGATACTATTTGCTACTTGAAAAAGAGATGGTTTCTGCTGAGCAAGTCACACTGGTAATGGATAGGTGTCCTTGCCAGTGGTGCACCGTGGAGGTACAGCTCCTGAACCCTTCACCTCCTACCCCACCATCCCTTTGCCCCGGTCTCTTTTATTTTTGCTTGTTTTATATCTAAAAGTAGGTAAGTATTGAAATCTTGGAAATAATTAAAACGCTTTGCTGGGAAATAGCCAGCTGTTACCCACAGCAGGCAGGATTAAATGCATCTGGCTTTTAGTCCCTCTCCGGTCCGGAAAACAATTCATTTTATCCCAAAGCAGATACCTGAAATGAGGTGTTTGACTCCATCAAAGATTGCAAAGAATGGAACAAAGCAAGAAAGCCAAGATTTAAACTGCCTGATATTATTCACCTTCTGCTGTCGTAGTCGTAGGGTAATGTATTTATATATTTTGTGTTGTGTGATGAGCGAGAGGGGTTATTCTGTTATTCTTCCTTGTTAGAAGGAGAAGAATCTATACGAAGGGAATGTGCTAATGCTGTTTGCATGTGGGATGTCTTTATGGTTGTCGTCCCCCCCCAAGACGCACATGCAGAACCCCAGCCAAACAACAAAAACACTTATTTTTCATCTAAAAGGTCAAAGCAGAGTTTATCCGCTCGCTAGAGGATAAGGAATTTACGATTCTGATTTCGGAAGTTTCTATTGCATCAGCATCCTTGTTGCCTGAGAGATAAAATCCGAGTGGGATTCAACTTAAGAAAAGGAAAAAAAAAAAAAAAAAAGGGGGGGGGGGGAATGCGTTTTCAATTTGTGTATTTAAGTGGTGGGACTGATGTCTTGCTGGGGAGGTTATCACAACTCCAGAGCACCTATTGCAAGTCAAAATCTTTCTGATCCATATCGTATCCATGGCGGGGATGCTCCAGTTCCTTGTGATGCATGTAAATAAACTTTTCTGCTAAATAATGGGCTTTTCCGTGAGACTTTTACAAAGGTTATTTTGTGGTTTCTACCACTGATGCTTCGCATCTCTGCATCCCCAACCTGCGTTCAGGGAGGCATCTGGCAGCGTGAGTACAGTGGGTTGTGTACGCTGTGCTCCGCAACTCCCCTCCGACAAGGAGGGCTCCCGGGCTGCTGTGCTGGAGCGTTGCCTCTTCGTCCCACCAACCCTCAGTTGGTAGAAGTTTTCTTCTTTAGCTCAGCCTGAAAAAATGCTAAATTGCTCCTGGGGTTTAAGGGCTGCAGTGTGCTTCCTCTGGCTTGCAGGATGGTCTTTCAAAATACCAAATACCCACAGGAAAGCTCCTCAAACTCTACTACATCAAAGGTTTGATATATCTTTTTCTTCCCTCTATGGGTCCCTGTTTATTGTGGAATAACTCCTATTTTGGGGGGAGGTTTGTTTGTTTTTTTTGGTTTTTTTTGTTTTTTTTTCTCACCCATCTTCCCCGCTGCCATATGCTACAGCTGATCTGGACTGTGCAAACTGCTCTTCGGCTGAAAGAGCACCAGATGAGTCTCATGATTTGCAGCCAGGTCATTGTCCTTAACCAGCAGGAGAGGTTTCAGCATTGACCCATGGGAAGTCATTTACTTCAGCTCCCAGCCACATTTTTTCCATAACACTGCTGGCCCAAAACGCCAAGAAATGCCGCCGAGACTGAGCGTGCCTCCCCTGTGTGCCATGGATTTTCAGCTGGGTGGTGCTTCTGGACACCATCTTTTCTCTGGGGGAAGTCACAGCTTGGTCTCTTCTGCCTGTGGACAGTTTTATAATCACCAGGATGTAATGGTGCCACTGGTGGTCTCACCCGGTGGAGCTGTGGAATGTTTTTTGGGGGAAACCATGTCCAGGGAGAAGTGTTTAGAGATGGAGATAAAGTTTGGAGGTAAGAAGGTCCATCTGGAAAAACGTCCCCTGGTAGACCTTGTGCTCTTGTTGAGATGCCTCCGTGATGCCTATATGTCTGGTGGCTCCCACGTGCAGTGCCATTTCCCTGGAGGGACCACGTGTCTCATCTTTCAGCGCTAACGTCTGACCCTGTTGGGAAGTGACACGTCATCTTGGTGTCTGCAAGGCAGCTATCGCAGAGGGGCCTGAGCCCACCTTGCAGGACCTACTTGTGACTGTAATTTGGACACCAGCAAGATGATGGTGTTTGCTGGAGAACTATGTAAACCCATAGGATTTTATTGCTCAAGTCAAAATGGAGAGAGATGATAAGGGTGGTTGGCTGAGTGGAGTTGATTAATTTATAATGTATAGATTGTTTGCTCTTTTCCCGAGTGTGAATTAGCAGGATTTTTTTCTTTCAGCCCTATTTGAACTTGGTTATCCTCAATTGCTTCCTCTAAAAATTTCACCGAGCTCGTATCACGATAGGCTATTCGTGAGTGGTTCACTGCCGGTAGCAGATATCTGAAAATGGAAACATTTTGCCTGAAAATTAAGTGACGCTGTACACTCGTGTTGCCTGGCTGGAGAGATATGAATTGCAGTTCTAGATTGCTCTTGACCTTGCGGTAGGATGTGCCTCGCTGTTTACTGAACCCGGATGCTGTTATGAATGAACCTGCTCGTAAATGAGTTTGGGAGAGCGTGGCAGAAGGCAGGGCGGCAGGAAGGCTTCCCGGGCAAGGCAACAGCTCCTGGGGGTATTTGTGGTGATTGCTCAGAAGTTTCGTCCTTCCTTTGCTCTTGTCATTGGCTTGTTCGTGCATGTATTTTTATTTCGTTCAAAGTTCATTGAAGGCTTTGCTGGAGAGCCCCTTCAGCCATAACCTTTAAAACTGCCATCTGAAGTAGAGTGGTAGTCAGAAAAGCGACTCTCTAGAAGTGACACGGTGGCACGCGGTCAAGGATTTCGTCCCTTTCCATTCTCCCAGTGTGCCTTCTTCGTGCAATGAAAATCTGAATTTAATTTGTATTTCTCCTCCCTTTCTAAAATGTCAGTGCTCCACATCCACACTGGCATCTTGGCACTTCTTCTGATGAAGTTCAAGGCAAAGCAGGCTCCTGTCTCCGTTGTGGTGCTCATTTTTGCTCCGCCAACGGGAACAAGTTCTGTTTTTCACAGAAAAAAAAGTTAATGGCTCTGACTCAGAGGAAGCGGAGGCATTTGGTAAACGGTGTTTTACACAGTCTGGCTTTTGCTGCAGGAACCCACCTGCAGCGGTGGCCACAGATGGCCGACGGTGGAGGCAGACGTAGCACCAGCATCTGCACAACCCCTGCAAAACTCACCTCGGCAGACAACCCCCACCCCCCCACCTGTCTCCCTGTGCTCATCAATTAGAACCATAGAATCATAGAACTGTAGAATTGTCCAGGTTGGAAGAGAACTTTAAGATCATCAAGTCCAACTGTTAACCTAACATGGCCAAGTTCACCACTAACCCGTGTCCCTCAGCACCACGTCTACACGTCTTTTAAATACCTCCAGGGATGGTGACTCCACCACTTCTCTGGGCAGCCTGTTCCCATGCTTGATAACCCTTTCGGTGAAGAATTTTTTCCTAATGTCCAATCGAAACCTCCCCTGACATAACTTGAGGCCGTTTCCTCTTGTCCTATCTCTTGTTACTTGGGAGAAGAGACTGACCCCCACCTCGCTACACCCTCCTTTCAGGGAGCTGTAGAAAATGATAAGGTCTCCCCTCAGCCTCCTCTTCTCCAGGCTGAACACCCCCAGGTCCCTCAGCCCCTCCTCAGGAGACTTGTCCTCCAGACCCCCCACCAGCGTTCTTCTCTAACGAAAGCTCTATGTTTCACCTGCATTGCGCTTGGCCGGGGGGACCAAAGGAGCTTCTCTCCACTGTCCGGTTGGTGTAAGCGGTGGTGCACAGGACAGGCAGCTCCTGCCCCTGATGCTGAAGGTGCTGGAGGCTGGAGCTGTGCTGGTGAAGCATGTGGGACCAGCAGGATTAATTCAAAGCAGGTGTGTGCTGCCGAGTACCTGATCTTTCTGACTTCTCCCCCGCTGCTCTTAGGTGTTATAATTGCATTACATCCCCCTCCCCCTTCTTTTTCCCTCCCTGCTCCTTCCACCCATCCTCGATGTTTATTATATGCAAGTTGTGCTGCAAGGGAAACTCGGAATAAAAAAAGAAACCCAAAGTGATAGAGAGAGGAGGGGAATCCCATTGCTCTTTGCATCATTCTCACCCTTTTTTGGGTAAAGGATGGAAAATCTCCTTGCAGTTAACGTGTGTTTAGCTCTGAAATAGGGCTTTGTAAATGAAGACAAGCTGAGAGAGTTGGGGTTGTGCAGCCTGGAGAAGAGAAGGCTCCGGGGAGATCTTACAGCAGCTTTCCAGTATCTGAAGGGCGCCTACAGGAGAGCTGGGGAGGGACTTTTTACAAGGGCATGTAGGGATAGGACGAGGGGGAATGTCTTCAAACTGGAAGAAGGAAAACTTAGATTAGATATTAGGAAGAAATTCTTCACTCTGAGGGTGGTGAGACACTGGAACAGGTTGCCCAGAGAAGTTGTGGAAGCTCCATGCCTGGAGGTGTTCAAGGCCAGGCTGGACGTGGCCTTGGGCAACCTGGTCTGGTGGGAGCTGTCCCTGCCCATGGCAGGGGGGTTGGAAATAGGTGATCTTCAAGGTTTCTTAAAACTCTAACCACTCTATGATTCTATAAACACAGCCAATGAATGGGATAGGCGAAGAGCTGGGATGTTCCCTTGCTCTGCTCGAGCATCTCAGGTGACCAAGGATGAGGGTGAGTGGGGAGCAAGGGGTCTGTCCGGTTAACCTGCTTGTGCTCAAGCTGTTAAGCCAAACATGTTTGGTGTGAAGTTACCCAAATACATGTGTATATTTGCACAGATTTTATGTATTGTATTTTATATTTTTTGCCCAGAGAACCTGTGGCTGCCCCATCCCTGGAGGTGTTCAAGGCCAGGTTGGACGGGGCTTTGAGCAACCTGGTCTGGTGGGAGGTGTCCCTGCCCATGGCAGGGGGGTTGGAACTGGATGATCTTCAAGGTCCCTTCCGACCCAAACCGTTCTATGATTCTATATATAGGATATATATTTAATATATTATATTTGCACGCATTTATTTGCTTATTCAATTTTATTCCCTTTCCCTGCCGGTTTGAATCTACATGCACGTTGGTGCTACTTGGTCCTTCTCTGCAGCGTGCTCTTCTGGGCAGCTCCGCACGAGGCGATGCACCTTGAGCGGGGAGGTGTAGCTGGGAGAGTAGTTGTTCCAAAAGAAATCCCAGGCGATTACTCGGTGCAGCCTGAATGGATGAGTAATACAACCTCGCCTTATTTTTGGTGGCTCGTTTGTTGTCATTAGTTCTTCTTTGGTTTGTTTTTTTTTGTTTTTTTTTTCTGGTTTTGTTTTGTTTTGTCTTATATACAGAGCAAAATGAGAACGGAGAAGTGTAGCTCCTCTGAATGTGAGCCAATCCCAAGAAGTTTCCCAGAAGCAAGAAATATCGGCCCTTGCCAGCACCTGCCGTCACTTGAGAATGCTCCATAGGCAACAACGCAGCTTGCTTTGTTGCTTCTGTCTCATCAGCAGGTTTTTAATTAATATGGAAAAGGTCCTAGATAAAGCTTTTTTCTTCTTTTTATTTTCTTTCTTTTTTTCTTTTTTTCTTTTTTTTTTTTTTTTCCTCCCCACTCCCCATCTGTCAGTATAGAACTGGTGAAAGCTTCAGGCCATGAAAAATGCCCTGAAGATTGGGACGGCAGCCAGGCCAAGGACGGGATTTGCCTCCCTAATTACTTCTTTTCCATCTCCAATTCTTTGCCTGTTGATCCAGCACCTTTAAGAAACTCCTGCTGATTTTTAACTCAGAATAATCTTTAATAATCCCTGTCATTTTATATTTATAAGACACTTTTTATCTGGCAGCGTTCTGTAATTCGCCCATCACATACAGAAACAGCGATTCTGTTGGGAAGAAACAACACACCAAAAGCTGGATTTTCTTTTTAATTGAGGTTTCTAACCTTAATTACAGCAGAGTGTTGGTCCAGCACACTTTTTGCTTGAGGAGGAAATCCATCGACGGCATTTTCACCTGGTTGAAAGGCAGAAAAATGAAATCTTGGACGTCTCGCTCTTGTTTGCTAATGCAGAGAAATAGCAATTTGGAATATGAATAATGTAAAAGGGATGCGGTAGTTTGTGGGAGAAGCGAGCCAGTTCCGCTCGCTGAAGCAGGCTGAAAGTTCAGCCAGAAAGAAGCACCTCTTGCCATGAGTGTACTAAGACAAACGCATTTTGATGTTATTTTTAATAACAGACGTGACGTTTTGGAGCTTCTGGACGGCCGTGTGGGAACCCGAGGTGTAACTCCTCCAGAGAGGCTGCAAAATGGAGCTGCTCGCTAATAAAAAGTAGTATGAGAGGTGGTCTTCCATTCTGAAGTTCTGGAGCGGTTCTTATAGAAATTAAATAGGGAGATTTGGGCTTTTCTGATTACTCTATATACCCACCACTGCATCTTCCCACCAAAATACAGCTTTTTTCCTGATCAACTATGGAATGATACATATAAATCGGGAACTTGTTGAGTACGGCTAAAAATTGTGATTTCTACAGGGAGAGAGAGGAAGGAGTGATGGCACAGTGACAACCTGTGGAGGCTGGAAGGCTATATTTGTTTTCTTTTATTTACTTATTTATTCATTTTCTTTTTGTTTTTTTTTTTTCCTAATTGCCTTTTCACCCATCTTTGTCGCCGCTTTCTCAAGGATGTCGTTCGCGTGCGGTCTTTGGGTTCGTTTTGCTGCTTGGGAAATTACTGACATCTCTGAGCGCCTTCGGTGAGCAGCGATGGGGGAGCGCCGCTGCTCAGCGTGCATTAAGTATAGCGGCAACCTCAGGCTGTGATGAGTTAGGTACTGCCTGTCTGGAGCGTTGTGATTTGAGTCAGTGCTTTGCCACAGATTGAAAATGCTCAGTTTCGCTGAGCACTTCGCTTCCACAAAGGTCTTTTGGGTTTTCTTGAGCGTTAAAGGATGGCAAAACTACTAATCTTTATGCATTTGCTTAATTATTTGAACTTCTGCAAATGACTTTAGTTTTGCGTGAAATGCCGTCGCACACGGGGCGTTGATTGGCGGAATCTTCATGATACAGGTTTTCACGAAATCCCCTTTTCTTTCCTCTGCTGTGTAATGTGGTGAGCGGCTCTTGGGTGGGCAGTGCTGTTCCATAAATAAAGCTGTGTGTGGTCGAGATGCGGACAATGTCTGTAGGGCAAAGGAGGAAAGTAGATAAATGTCCTTGGGGAAATTTAATCTTCTCTCTCTAATTTTCTCTTTCCCTTTCTCTTCCTTTCTTCTTTTCCTCCATGGGAAGCCAAATATAGATGGATAGTGATGTGCACATATAGAATCATAGAATCATCTAGGTTGGAAGGGACCTTTAAGATCATCAGATCCAACCATTGACCTAACACTGCCAAAACCACCACTAAACCATGTCCCTCAGCACCATGTCTACATGGCTTTTAAATACCTCCAGGGATGGTGACTCCACCACTTCCTTGGGCAGCCTGTTCCAGTGCTGACAACCCTTTCAGGGAAGAAATTTTTCCTAATATCCAGTTCAAACCTCCCCTGGTGCAACTTGAGGCCATTTCCTCTTGTCCTGTCACTTGTTACTTGGGAGAAGAGACAGACTCCGACCTCGCTACAACCTCCTTTCAGGGAGCTGTAGAAGCGATAAGGTCTCCCCTCAGCCTCCTTTTCTCCAGGCTGAACAACCCCAGGTTCCTCAGCCACTCCTCATAAGATTTGTGCTCCAGACCCCTCACCAGCTTCGTTGCCCTTCTCTGGACACGCTCCATAACCTCCATGTCTTTCTTGTAGTGAAGGGCCCAAAACTGAACACAGTGCTCGAGATGGGGCCTCACCAGTGCTGAGTACGGGGGGACGTAGAGGGTGTTGGTCTAAGGGATGTAGGATGGAGCCCTTCATTGCACTTTTGCCCCCAGGTCTGCACTGTCTTGCTCTTCAGCATATCAGCACAGCAGGGAGCTAACGATGCAGCCCATGGGGATGCTTCACTGCTCCCTGTGCTGTTTGCCACTTGCTTCGCTGTCCTCTCGAAGGCTGGAAAACACACTCCTATGCGGGGTAGCTCTCCAGCCAGCAACAGTATGTGAACATCTGGAGCTTCATCCTCACTGCTCCATCAACATATCTTCTGGTAGTCAAGAATAATTCTCACCGGTTCCTGCAGACCGTAGACTACCGCGTTTAATAGGTGAAATATGTTAAAACCCATAAAAGGTAATTGTGCGCCTCCTCGTGCTAGATACGTAATCTCGCATAAATTTATCCAGAAATGTGGGTGCAAGGAAAGAAGGCGACGGTGGCAAGTTGGAACAGGAAGACAGTTAATTCATAGGAGGGAGAAAGTGTGCATGCACCTCCAGCAGTGAACGGCGCAACCGGTAGGACAGACTGCAGAAGGAATTAGTGGATTCAGTAATTTTTGAAACTCTCGCATGGGGCCGGACTTTTTCTTTGGAAGATACCTTGTGTTCACACAAATGAGTTAAAGGGAAATAAATGGGAACTGGACAACCTTGTAATGTTGGAGAAGAGAGCAAACTCAACTGTCTATTTTAAATTTAAGTTTATAAAATCTTGGACTGAAACTGCCTGGACTAATTTCATTGGACCAAAGGAAGTTGTGCTGCATGTAGCTACAACGGCACTTAAATAACCTGTTAAATATCCGTGTTTTATGGATCAAAAGTGATGATTTTATGTGCATTTGTATTATGGTCCATATCATCACTTACAGGTAAACATAATATAGATGAATAAGGATTTTTTTCTTATTAACTTGCTTTTCAGGTGAATGAATCTGAACCTGAGCAATTTACAGTAGAGCAGGTCCTGAGTACCCATCATTTGCACATTAACAGCTGAAAACAAAGCTGGAGTGAATGCAGATTTCTGGATTTATTTATTTTTTTATCGTATTTCTGCTGTTTTCTGCTATTATGATCTTTCAGTATTTATTTTTTTTTGTGTGTGTGCAATTCTTTATATCTCCATTTTGCCATTTTTTAAAAAAGGCGACTTGAGGATCCCAGGTGCTTTATAGACACAGAAGAAAAAAAAAGCAGCTTCCATGTGAAAGTGTTAATTTCAGATGGTGGAGGAATGTTTTAAGGGGCGTTCATATGTTGAATATCTTGATCATAGAATCATAGAATGGTTTAGGTTGGAAAGGACCTTGAAGATCATCAAGTTCCAACCCCCCTGCCATGGACAGGGACACCTCCCACCAGACCAGGTTGCCCAAGACCACGTCCAGCCTGGCCTTGAACACCTCCAGGGATGGGGCCTCAACAACCTCTCTGGAAAACCTGTTCCAGTGCCTCACCACCCTTAAAGTGAAAAATTTCTTCCTAATGTTCAATCTGAACCTGCCCTCTTCCAGTTTAAAGCCATATCCCCTCGTCCTATCGCTACATGCCCTTGTAAAAAGTCCTTCCCCAGCTCTGCTGTAGGCCCCCTTTAGGGACTGGAAGGCCACAATGAGATCTTCCCGGGGCCTTCTCTTCTCCAGGCTGAACAGCCCCATCTCTTTCAGCCCCTCCTCATAGGAAGATCCTATAATTTGATGTTGCAATCCATCATTTTGATGTTGCAAAAGAGTAAGGGATAACTTGCAAAGGGCTTTGCAAGTGGGAAATACTGTCTTGTAAGGGAATGAGGAGCAAGAATAATCACAGGGCTTTAAATTTCAGGATAAGGGAAAAATTATTTTTGCATGAACTTTCTGGATTGCTGAAAGCGGTGTAAGGTGCATATGTCAAAGCTGGCGAAAGAAGGGGTGCAATAGTTGGAAGACGAGGTTGTGGGAGCAGCCCTTTTTCCCCATGCTGTGAGCCCACAAACCCATGTGGGTGCTGCAGGAGGCGACCAGGTTCCTGCCAGAACTGGAAACGGGCCCTTGAGAAGCACTCAGGAGAAGAAACTTCCTCTGATCTTTGAGATGGTCATCTAAACTGGAAAAAAGAAGATAGCTGAATACACCTAAAGGGGTCTGGAAGGCGCCTGCATGATTTGTGTCTTTGTGACTGGAAACAACAAGAGGGGAGGAGGAGAGGACAGAGTTCTGAAGTTGGAAGAGAAGGTCACAACAAGAGAGTCAGTGAACGTGAGAGGCAAGAGCTAGGACAGGAGAAGAGTCATGGGACCAGGGTTAACCATTTGGACATCGTTGAACTTGAATGTTCCAATTTCACATTCCAGCTGTGGTGTTTTATACCTATTGCTGCCTGTGGAGGATTAGCCTCTGCAAACAGCCAAGCACCAACCCAGCCACTCACCTCCCACCCCAAGCTGGATGGGGAGAGAAAACAGGATGAGAAAATTCATAGGTCAAGATAAAGGCAGGGAGATCACTTACCAATTACCATTGTGGGCTAAACGGACTTGGCTCGGGGAAAATTAATTTGATTTATTTCCAAATAAAAGTAGAACTGGATGGCGAGAAACAAAGACAAAAGCTAAACCACTTTCCTCCCTCACCTCAGACTTTTCTTCACACCCAGGTTCCCCCCTTCCCCTCCCCTCCTGCCCCCTCTCCCCACCCCGGGGGGCGCAGGGGTGGGATGGGGGCTGCAGTCAGTCCATGGCAGCCCCTCTGGGCCGCTCCTCCCTCCTCACACCTCTCCCTGCTCCAGCGCGGGCCCTGCCCCAGGCTGCAGTCCTTCAGGGACAACCTGCTCCCACCGGGGCTCTCCACGGCCGCAGCTCCTGCAGGCAATACCCCCAACACCTGGATGTGGACAGCCAGTACATGTCCTTTGGTGATAATCTTATCAAAGGCAGCTTTGAAATAGCCTTTATAGGCTATTACAGGAGAGACAGAATCACAAAGTGGTATTAAAAACTAAGGTAATTCTTTCCGCCTTCCGTGTGGATGGTTTGAACAAAGCAGAGGTTGCACCGAGTCTTGGCTCTGCTGTGCAACACTCACTGCAGACCTTGGGTGCCAAGAACACCTCTACGGGGGCAGGAGGGCTGATTTTTATCTAAATTAGAAAATGGGTGAAATAAAAAGAGCATCAACAAGAGGCCAAAACTCCTTCCTTGGAGTCGCTCCGTTTGCTTTTGAAGCACCCCTTGATGTGACCTTGTCTCCTAGATGATTGTTCCTGCCTGGTTGGATGAAGCTTGCTTCAGGCACCTGGAGCCCTGACCTGCCTTCCTTTGCTCTTTTGGATCTGCCGGGCTGAACTTTGTCTTTCCTTTTCCTCTTTTTGAGGACTTAAGCCCCCCTCCTCCCCCCCTGTCCCTTCCCTGGATGAGCTGTTGCTCATCTGCTGCCCAGCCTGGTGACATCTCTTCTGGAGCAGCGGGTCCAGCTGTAAAATGAATGAAATGAGACAGTGGTTTTATATAGCACCTTTCAGGCTCTGAGTATCCCATAGCACTCCTCAGAGCACTAAGCTCAAAACTGTTTTGCTTAAAACCAGAGCAGCAGCCCTTAAATTGGGCGTGGGCCTGGTGGAGTTTGATAGATGGAAGGAACCTAGAGGTCTCCCAGGCTGGTGGCCAAGAGCAAAGAACTTCCCAGTGGCACACTCTTCACTGTCTGGCCACATGTCTTGTGTCTCAACGTTGTTTTTCTGAATCATTCTTCTACTGTCTGTCTTCATATCTTTCTGTGAGAATACATAGGAGATCGTGGTTTTGACATGAGGGTCATCAGAGTGGTTTCGATAGTGGACTGGAACTCATTTGGATTTGGTTCCTGGTTTGTGGGTGGTTTGGGGGGCCTTAGGAACCAATGGGAACTAAATATAAGTACCCTTAAAGTAGGACAGTAGAGTGGGAAGATTTCCTTAGATGGGACCCACCTGCTGCTGGAAGACAGTAGGAAAAGCGTGGAAAGGAGTTGGTTTGGCCCAGAAATGGGAAGTTTGGTGAGGAGGCTAGTGAAGGCACATGGTGAGTGTGAAGCCAGGCTGTATGAATTCAGGGAAGAGATCGTCCCCCTGTACTGGTGAGGCCCCACCTCGAGTACTGTGTTCAGTTTTGGGCCCCTCACTACAAGAAAGACACGGAGGTGCTGGAGCATGTCCAGAGAAAGGCAATGAAGCTGGGGAGGGGTCTGGAGCACAAGTCTTATGAGGAGTGGCTGAGGGACCTGGGGGTGTTTAGCCTGAAGAGAAGGAGGCTGAGGGGAGACCTTATCACTCTCTACAACTACCTGAAAGGAGGGTGTAGCAAGGTGAGGGTCGGTCTCTTCTCACTAGTAACAAGTGATAGGACAAGTGCATCATTTATGAACAGTCCTGGATAACTGGGGAGGTCCCAGCTGACTGGAGGTTGGCAAATGTGATGCCCATCCATAAGAAGGGCCGGAAGGAGGATCCAGGGAACTACAGGCCAGTCAGTCTGACATCGGTGCCTGGGAAGGTCATGGAGCAGATCATCCTCAGTGCCATCACACGGCACATGCAAGAGAACAGGGTGATCAGGCCCAGTCAGCATGGCTTTGTGAAAGGCAGGTCATGCCTGTCAAACCTGATCTCCTTCTATGACAAGGTGACCCACTTGCTGGACAAGGGAAAAGCTGTGGACGTTGTCTACCTGGATTTTTGCAAGGCTTTTGACACCGTTTCCCATAGCATTCTCCTGGAGAAACTGGCTGCTCATGGCCTGGACAGGTATACTCTTCGTTGGGTAAAAAACTGGCTGGATGGCCGTGTCCAGAGAGTGGTGGTAAATGGAGTTAAATCCAGTTGGTGTCCAGTGACGAGTGGTGTCCCCCAGGGATCGGTGCTGGGGCCCGTTCTCTTTAATATCTTTATCAACGATCTGGATGAGGGGATCGAGTGCTCCCTCAGTAAGTTCGCAGACGACACTAAACTGGGGGGGCGTGTTGATCTGCTTGAGGGTAGATTGGCTCTGCAGAGGGATCTGGACAGGCTGGACAGATGGGCTGAGGCCAATGGTATGAGGTTCAACAAGGCCAAGTGTCGGGTCCTGCACTTGGGTCACAACAACCCCATGCAGCGCTACAGACTGGGGGCGGAGTGGCTCGAAAGCTGCCTGGCAGAAAAGGACCTGGGGGTGTTGGTGGACAACCGGCTGAGCATGAGCCAGCAGTGTGCCCAGGCAGCCAAGAAGGCCAACACCATCCTGGCCTGCATCAGGAATAGTGTGGTGAGCCGGACTAGGGAAGTAATCATCCCCCTGTACTCGGCACTGGTGAGGCCTCACCTCGAGTACTGTGTTCAGTTTTGGGCCCCTCACTACAAGAAGGACATTGAGGTGTTGGAGCGTGTCCAGAGAAGGGCTACAAAGCTGGTGAAGGGTCTGGAGGACAAACCTTATGAGGAACGACTGAGGGATCTGGGGTTGTTTAGCCTGGAGAAGAGGAGGCTGAGGGGAGACCTTATCGCCCTCTACAACTACCTGAAAGGAGGTTTTAGAGAGATGGGAGCTGACCTCTTCTCCCTGGCGACAAGTGATAGGACAAGAGGAAATGGGTTCAAGTTATGTCAGGGCAGGTTTAGATTAGATGTTAGGAAGCATTTTTTCACTGAAAGGGTTATTAAACATTGGAATAAGCTGCCCAGAGAGGTGGTGGATTCACCATCCCTGGAGGTGTTTAAGAAAAGGGTAGATGAGGTGCTTAGGGACATGGTTTAGGAGTGGTGGTGTTTTTATCAGGGTAGGTTAATGGTTGGACTTGATGATCTTAAAGGTCCCTTCCAACCTCACTGATTCTATGATTCTATGATTCTACTGAAAGGCCGCTATAAGGTCTTCCCAGACCTTATTTGGGTCTTTTTGGGGTGGATCTGGAGGAAGGTGATGCTTCTTTCTTTTAGGAGCTTCAGTTGTTGCATGCCAAGGGAGCTAGTTCCCAAATTGGTCCCAGGAACCTCATCTAAATTAACCTCTCATCCCTTCTTGTCAACTGGAGATTTTATGGAGCTTTTCAGTGTTTTTCATGTCCATCTTGTGGTTCCTACTTTGCACTGGTGGGAGAAATGGAAATATGTTTGATCTGGAGTGGCTCTATCCCACTTGTGCCCTGGGGAAGTCTTTTGCTTTAATTTTCATAGACATTAATAATGTAGTTGAAAATGGGAATTGGGCAAGTTTCAAGCTGCTGGAGTTGATAGGAGGTGATTTATCAAAAGATGAGGGTTAGTGGGCTTCCCGAGACAGGTGGTTGCTTCAGGGATATTTTTTATTAATATTGTTCTATTTTCATTACTTGCTAAAATACTTCAGGTGCGCTCATGTGTCGTTTCTGTGCACCAAGAGAAGGTCTGTCAGTGCAGGCTCAGGACTAGTGTGCTTTGCCCCCGCAAGGTGCCTCAAAGGAGACACCTGAATTAAGCAGTTAATTTGGTATCTACAACAAAGGAAAGGCAGGAGGAGGAGAAGCAAAGGCAGAGAAGTGAAATGAGCGGGCAGGACAGAGGTGGGAAACGCTGCTTGTGACAGTTGCCATCAACCTCCTGTGCTGCAAAGAGAATTAAGGAAATGCTGGAGAAACTTGATCCCAAAGAAAATTCATTTGTGCCTCAAATCCATGTGTTTCATTCAAAATAATGGTGGGCTACCAGAGAATAATCAAGTTAGCTCAGTTCTGATTAGGAACGTCAGTGACAGAATCATCGTCCCAGAGAAAATGTTGTTGAAATAGCACCCAGATGCTAATGAAGATGGTGCTCCACACTTCGCAGCCATGGAAAGGTTAGGTGATGCTGCTTGAAGCCAGATCTTTTCTCTCTCTTTTCCCACAAAAATCCACCAAGGCAGTTGTGGTCCTTGCATCCATGTATGTGCTGAGCTTTGCCGCGGAGTGCAGCGCCAGTGATTTCAGTGGCAGCTGAGGAACAGAGTATCAAGCCAGAAGGAATCACTCTCATTATCTCGTCTGACCTTTTATATAGCAAATACCTTAAGTCTTTTTTCCTTCAGTTGTTTTCCCTCTGAACTAAAGCATATCTTTTAAGTGGGGGAAGGAAATCTAAACTTAGATTGTCTTTTATTGCTTTTTTTTTTTTTTTTAAATCTCCACAGTAGATTTTTTCCAATGCTATTGATCCCTCCTGATGGATATTTTCACCTGGTTTCTAGTTTGTGACTGAGTTTAAAGTTCAACCTATGGAGTTGTTTGGCTAATCAGAGAGTCAGTTAAAGATTATTTCATAGAATCATAGAATCATAGAATTGTTGAGGTTGGAAGGGACCTTTAAGATCATCAAGTCCAACAATTAACCTACCCTGACAGAACCATTTCCATACAATGATGATGGTTACGTAAACATTTAGATAAAGTTGCACCAAAATGTAGCTTTGGTTAAGCTAATCATATCGCAGTCATGGAAGAACTCTGCATTTCCAATATTTGAATATTTCTGTGGATTCTCTTTTGATGATTGGTCAATGTCTCATAGAACTTGGCAGTAGAGTTGGACCCAATGTGGCCATGACAGCACTGAGGAGCGTGGAAGTGACCTCCCCAGGTCAGTGACCTGTTGGTGCAACTTTTTTAACCAATTCCACTGATCCTTGCGTGACCTTAAACTATTTCTACAAAGTCATTGATAGAAATGACCCAGGGCCGAATCCATCCCCGTTGGACTGTTCTGGAAACTTGTCCCATCTCTGGTAAACGCACATATGTAATTATAGCCTGATATCTTGTGGCTGATGAGTTTGTTTGTTTTTTTTTTTTTATTCTGGGGTGCATTGGTTTTCTATGGTCACTCAAGATGGTGCTCTGCCTCGCGGGCTTCAGTGGTGTCACCCTTATCCGTGCGACTTGTGATGTTGTGGACGACGACATGTCCCCGCGTCGTCCAAACTATGGTACAAGCCATAGTTTCCATAAAGCCGTACTGATTTGAATATTTAATAACTTTCTTATGGCTGAGGATTGGGTTACCAGTAGTTGGACAACCAATGCACTGAGCTATCCCTTGCTGGAGAGAAAGCAAGGGTTAAATTGTCCGTTGCATCAGGAAATTCAAATGTTCTACTTTAATAATTGAGTCCAACATCGGCTGTTTCTTCTTCTTTTTCTATTTTCTTCTTTTTTTTTTTTCCTCTTTCTTTTTTTTTTCCTGGATTTGTTGTTAGTCTGGCAGGCCATTAATGAGCACTGTATTATCCGTTTTACCCTTTAACTTTGATTCAACGTTAGCTTTTCTTCTGGAATTTCCTTGATTTTTTTCCAAATGGTGTCACAAATCAGCACTAATGAGCCAAATCGCTGCTTGCCCTGCTCTTTGACAGTGTTGGTGCTCGTGTTACCGAGGCTTGCTGGATTTAATCACATCTGAGCTGCTATTTTTGAACTTTCTGGAGCAACTGATGGGGTGGACAATAATTTCCACCGCCTTTCAGTGAAATTTTGTATTTGAATGTTTCCCAGACATTTTCCAAAGGTAGAAAAATATTACAAACATTCCTAATTTTTCTAAATTATTTCTGAGTTCAGTCTCTCCTGTCGTATCCTGCACCAGCTCCATTGTGAAAGTTACCTTCCCCCCCTCCCCCCCTTTTTTTTTCGTTTTACTTATTTGGGTTTTTTTTTGTGGCTGTAGATTTCTTGTATGTTTTTTTTTTGTTGGTAGTACATGGGTTTGGTTTTTTTTTTGTGGGTGTTTTTTTGGTTGGTTGGTTGGTTTTCCTTCTTTATTCTTCAAGTCCGTATATGAACATTGTGCTTGGGACAGTTCTTTACCCCATGTATGCAGCATTGCCACCTTCCCTAAATGAGGATTGTGGACATCCAGGAAGGGACACACCTGTGAAATTCCTATGTGTTGTTGATATTTTTATCATCCAGTTGCCCTTCTTTTTTTCTACTTGTATGCCTTTGTAAGACAGGCCTTTTAAAACAAGCGAGGGTTTATATTACTGTACCAGATATTTTTTAAATACTTTTTTTTTTTTTTAAGTGAATGTGTTACGATTACCCAAGAAGCCACTAATTTTCAGTTCTTTGATCAATTCCTCTATATCAAGATGAGGTCTGACGCAAAATTCCCTCGAGCGGCGCGCAGTGCTTTCTGAGGTAGGAAACTTGTCAGCTGCAATATTAAATAATTCGAGGGATGTTTTAGTCCTGGCAGCAGGAGACTTCAAGCATATGCCGGTCAGATTGAAGACCCTTAAGAGAACATTTTTCCTTACACTTCGTAGGCAAGCGTTGGTCTTCGCTGGTGTGTCATCTTATTTTTGTGTTTTTTTTTTGTCTGATTGATTGGTTGGTTTTCCTTCTTTTTTCCTCAAGTTCATATATGAACATTGTGATTTGAACCGTTCTTTACCCCATTACCATCTTCCCTAAATGAGGATTGTGGACATCCAGGAAGGGACACACCTGTGAAATTCTTGGTTTGTCAGTGGTGTGGAAATACTGTCACATGCGGTTTTGAATGCTCTTGCTTTGTTGGTCCCTCCTGAAGAGGTAATAGCCTGGAAAAGTCATGTCCTGAGTTTGCAAAGGCTTTTCCACGTTTTGATAGTATCCATCCATATGAGGCCGTCAAAGCTTCCCTAATGGGAGAGCTGACCTTCACTCTAGACTGCGAACAGAAATTGTGACCATCTGATTGCTCTTTTGAGGAGCTGATGGGTGAAATAACTCAGTCCTGTCTGAAAGGTTGACACTGATCTACTGAATCAACATTTTTTATTAAATTATTTCCTTTTCTGGTGGTTGTACTCAGCTGTAATGAAGCTTGCACCTCTGTCTACAACGTTGGCTGAAAAGGTCTAGGTTGACTTAGTCATGTCATGCATCAAAAAAAAATATTCAGATGCTTCGGAATTTTACTTCATTAAGAGAAAAAGTTTGGCAGATTTATTCAAAGGACAGTGGATGTGGTTTCTGGTTTTCCACAGGGGTAAAATGGTATGAGAGGTTGTGTTCAAGGCCAGACTGGACATGGCCTTGGGCAACGCGGTCTAGTGGGAGGTGTCCCTGCCTATGGCAGGGGGGTTGGAACTCGATGATCTTCAAGGTCCTTTCCAACCTAAACCATTCTATGATTCTATGATTTTTGGCAGAATTAAGAAAGAAAAAAGCTCTCTGGAGACCACAGCTTGAAAACGCAGGCTGGTGTTTACCCTCTCCAGAGGACTGTGGGTCGCGGCTGTTGGGGCTTATCTTTATTTGGGATTCTTGTGCCTCTGTTCGGTTCATTATTAGGCTTGCTTTAGAGAGGATCAAATCCATACTGCGGTTAGAATAGTGTATTGAGACTCATGTGAGAAATCCAAATATTTTAAAAGGATGTTGAGAGATGTCCCATTTGGGGATTATTTTAAAAGTCAATTAGCTGTTAAAAAAAAAAAAAAAAAAAAAAGTTTGTAATTTTAAATACATAGATTCCCATACACGCAAACCCAAATTTGTTTTTCACTGAAGGAGAAACTTGTGTGTGCAGAAGGGCTGGAGAAGAGCTAGAGAATGAAATGCCTGAAAACTGAACAGGTCATCTCCTTTCAGAAAATGCAGCTCTCGGACCATTCAGGTTTTGCAAAGTAAAGCCAGTCCTGAGTTTCCAGGTCCTGAGAGTCCTTCAAGTTTAATTTATCTGTGTTGGCTTCAGTGACAGAGAGACTAGGCGTACGTGAGCGTTTTCTTTTAACTAATGCCTCTTCAAAGCAGCATCTGGATGCTACAGCGGTGTTTGAGATAGTGTGTGAGGCTTCTTAAAATAGTCAGTAGATGCAGGGCGGAAGAAAAAACAGCATGTTCTCTGAGGGTCTGTTGTCTGCCTGAACCTCAGGACAGTGCAAGGTGTCTGTAAGGCGAAGATTTTTTTTAACCCTGCGAATTGAAAAGCTCGATTTTGTTTTGGTGGTTTTGTGGGTTTTGTCATTTTTAATAACTTTTGAACCTTGGATTCTCAGAACCGTCAGTTGAGCTTGAAGACTTTTCTACGTATACATCAGGCGCTGTTACCTCTTGTACCTTTTTTTCTTTTCTTTTTTTTTTTTTTTTTTAATTAAATAGCCAGTAAAAGAAGGCTGCACACATTCTTGCCAACTGCTGAGTGTAACACTTAGAATATCTTGTTCTTCTTGTGTTCTCGTTTGGACCAGCATGGAGAGAAATGCCTTGAGGGTTTATCTGTGTTCTCTTTATTTTTCTATACTTATAAATATATACACAACTAGGAAGACAGAAAGAAAAAGGAGGTTTGCAAGAAAGTGAACTAAATCACTGAAAAAACGATACCACGGAGGAACACGAGCAGAAGCAGCAAGGGTCAGCCTGCCTTAATGAAATTACATCGTTTGAGGTTGTTATTTTAAGAGCTATTCCATCTCGCCGTGCCTGAGCGCCAGCGTCACGCTGTTAAATCAGGGAGGCTGAATTGGTTCGGTGTCCTCTGAGACAATATCCTGATACAGGAGGGATAGCGTCATGGTTAAGGTTAACTCATATGAGCGGCTGCTGTTATATTTCGACAGTTAACATGCTGTTCAGTGTGCTCCTATTCATAGAACCATAGAATCGTTTAGGTGGGAAAAGACCTTTAAGATCATCAAGTCCAACCATCAACCTAACACTGCCAAAACCACCACTAAACCATGTCCCCCAGCACCACGTCTACATGGCTTTTAAATACCTCCAGGGATGGTGACTCCACCACTTCCCTGGGCAGCCTCTTCCAATGATTGACAAACCTTTCCATGAAGAACTTTTTCCTAAGATCCAATCTACCTCCCGTGGTGCAACTTCCTCTTGTCCTATCACTTGTTACTAGCGAGAAGAGACTGACCCCCACCTCTCTACAACCTCCTTTCAGGTAGTTGTAGAGAGCGATAAGGTCTCCCCTCAGCCTCCTCTTCTCCAGACTAAACACCCCCAGTTCCCTCAGCCGCTCCTCATGAGACCCCTCCAGACCCCTCACCAGCTTTGTGTCCTTTCTCTGGACATGCTCCAGCACCTCAATGCCTTTCATGTAGTGAGGGGCCCAAAACCGAACACAGTACTCTTCCTACTCTTAGATAGTGGAACATCATGAAGAGTGTGGCTATATTGGAAACGTGCTGACTATTGCCATGTTTTTAATATTGGCCATTGCATATGGGAGTTACATAATTCATAAGGGGCTTAGTTAGTTTTTTATTTCTTTTTGTTTGTTTGTTTGTTTTTAAGTAAGTGATGGTTTTGAAGAAGTGCACTTGAATTTGGTTGCCATGGCACGTGACAGGGGTCTAGTACAGCTCCTAGAAAGCACAGCCTTGACTTCAAGGATGGATGTTACAGATGAGATCCTGGATAGCTGATTACAGTCCTCATCTCTCTGAAGCATCCATGGGGAGCAGGGTGCTCTCCTGAGGAGATGGTGCGCGCCCCAACGGGATAAGGAATAGCTCTGTGCCTTTCTGAGTGTAGCCAACACGTAGAGGCATCTATATCGCTATGTAATAGCTTCTTCGAGATAAATGCCATGAAAAGCCTGCAACGCTGGACAAATTTGCTCTGCCATATGCTTGTGGAGGAGTATTTTTCTGAAGCTTTTATGTATGACTGGTAATCATAGATTGGTTTAGAGAGACGTTTCTGAATGTGTGAAGGGAAAGGAAGGGCAGCATGCTAATTTGAATTAATTGTAGTGCTTATCAAGTCAACGTCCAGTGGAGACCAATTCATTATGTCGTCTCTTCTTTTGCGTGTAAAAAGCATAATGCTGCATTGAACAATGAATCCAAGGTCAGCTTAAAAAAAGAATCGGGATACACCCCTATCATCTGATGTGTTGTAAATTCTTATCTCATACAGTAATATGTGAAATGGTTCGGAAGCAGACCACAATGTGATTTTCTTTGTTTGTTTGATCTTTTTTCCCCTTTTGATCTGCAAATATATCTGAGAGGAGTTCCCCAAGGGCGAGTGTAGGGTACTGCACCTGGGGAGGAATAACCCCATGCAGCAGTACAGGTTGGGGGCTGACCTCCTGGAAAGCAGCTCTGCTGAGAAGGACCTGGGAGTCCTGGTGGACAACAGGATGACCATGAGCCAGCAAGGTGCCCTGGTGGCCAAGAAGGCCAATGGCATCTTGGGGTGCATCAAGAAGAGTGTGGCCAGCAGGTGGAGGGAGGTCATCCTCCCCCTCTGCTCTGCCCTGGTGAGACCGCATCTGGAGCACTGTGTGCAGATCAGAGCTCCCCAGTTCAAGAAAGACAGAGATCTGCTGGAGAGAGTCCATCGGAGGCTACGAAGATGATGAGGGGACTGGAGCATCTCTCTGATGAGGAAAGGCTGAGAGACCTGGGTCTGTTTAGCCTGGAGAAGAGAAGTCTGAGAGGGGATCTCAGCAATGTTTATCAATATCAGAAGGGCGGGTGTCAAGAGGATGGGACCAGACTCTTTTCAGTGGTGCCCAGCGACAGGGTAAAGGGCACTGGGCACAAACTGGAACACGAGAAATCCCATCTCAACGTAAGGAAAAACTTCCTTACTTTGCGGGTGGCAGAGCACTGGCACAGGCTGCCCAGAGAGCGTGGTGGAGTCTCTTTGCCTGAACATATTCCAAACCTGCCTGGATGCATTCCTGTTCAACTGCTGTAGGTGACCCTGCTCTGGCAGAGGGGTTGGACTAGGTGATCTTCAGAGGTCCCTTCCAACCATGACCTTTCTGTGATTCTGTCAGATAGTTCTTTATGCTACATAGAGCTGAGAACACCCAACAAAGATAAAAAATCAGTTTTAACGCATGCATTGTTAGGGAAGGAATTAATGTTTTAAGCCCTGTGGCTCCCTTGCTGGGGACAGAGAGAAGAACAAAGATGCATAGCCTTGAGCAAGAAATCTGAGAGGCATGACCTGACCTTCATCCCCTGGTTTTAGCCCGCTGCCTTCACCTTGTTACCTTTTACATCAAATCCACGAGCACCAAGAGCTGCCTGGATAACAAAAGACTTGAATTACTGATATCGCTGCTGATGGTCAGTCACATCCTTCCCCAGTTTAAGAGCTGCTCCACGTTCACCGGGTCTATGCTCTACAGGACCACAACAAATATAAGGTTGATCTGCCTGTCATGTATAGATAGAAACTGCTCTCTCCTTCCTGGGGAGCTGCGGTCCAGCAGTTTGCATGTCGGCAAATGGAATGTACATTTTTAGGAGCAGAAAATTGAGAACTTTTTGGCTGATCTTAAATCAAAAAGTGGATAATTTACCCTTATGACAAATGATGAAGTATCTTTTGGTATCTAGAGACAGCACTGTCATGGGACTAGGGTGTTAATTTATTACGTGAATGATGGTGGTATCAGCCTGTGCTTATCCGAGCTAAGTCTATTTTAATGAACAAACTCTTGAACTTGCAATCTAGGGAACAACTTTGGGATAAATTAAGCAAAGGGACAATATCTCTTTTCACAGAATTTTAGAATCCACATTGATTAATTGGAGTCGCTTGCAGTAATTACAGCTGAGATTAAAGTCTGTTGGGGGTTTTGGTTTGTTTCTTTTAAAAAATTAATCTTATTGCATCTTCTGTGAGGGTTTAAAAAAAAAAAAAAAAAGACAGGTGGAGAGCCTTTGGTTTCCACCTCATCAAAAAGAAACGTAAGTTTTGGTGACAGAAGATCTGTAAATATTTTATAGAATTCAGCCGGGAATCCATCTGGACCAGATTTCTTTTTTTAGCCTTTCGTTCTTTTATAGTTTCCCTTAATTTTATCTGCAGAGAGCGGCTATCTCAGCTTTTAGAATTGAGTATTTGAAAATGGATTTCAAAACGTTTCCCTGCAAAATAACGGCCTGGTAGAGGTTTGTATTTCCTTAGAGCAATTTAAAGTGGGACTACCTATCCCTGCTGGAGCTTGCACTTACTCTGTTTTGCAGTGAAACAATTTATTCTGAAGCATCTGCAATATGTACAGTGCCTGGCAAAATTTAATTGATGCAGTTGTTTATGATACTTAGTTGAAATAGCAACAATATCTTCTGATTTTTATGAGCGTGTAATCATTAGGGGCCGGATTCTCATACCTTTCATGGATAACAAATTTAATCCTTGGATTAAGGCAGCGCAAAGAGGGAGGCATTGTTCAATTTGAATAAATATTTCTGGTCTCATTGTGGAACGAAGCCATTAGACACAACTCTGTGCACCCTCCCTGTGCTCCCATGAACTTAATTGCCTGAATTGTTTGGTTTTTTATTTGACCTTAAACTATTTCAGTTATGCTCCAGTTGCACTGTTTTCATTTCCTTCCTTATAACGTAGTGAGGTTGGGTTATGATTTGAAAGGAACAAAAGAGAAGCTTTTCTGTCTTCTTTAAAATAAAACAGAATACTCATCTTTGTGTAGCTGGCTTGTCTGTTAAGTAATATTTTTTCAAGTTAAATGTGATTTAATCAGGTTATTTACCAAGGGGAATAGAACTGCTGGAGAAGAGGACCCATAAGCTTATGAGGGGTTATGGAAAATAAGAGGTGTCCTTGGACTTTCTGTGATGGGTCTTCAGAAGAGCTTTATGTGGTTTGGGACTCACCAACCACCAATGGTCCTTCCTCCCGGGCTCTCCAAAGAGCTCTCCAAAGCAATGGAACTCTTCAGAGGAGGTGGGAGGGGACATGAACCTTGCATTCCTTGGGAAGATCCATGTTGGGTGGCTACACCCTACAGCTGTGATCGGCTCAGCTAAGGATTTTTGTCTGGTCTGAAGCCACGTAAGGTCCATACAGTCTTTCCTTTGTTTTCAGGAGTTTGGACTTTCCTGTGGTTGATTCACAGAGGGAGGAAAGTGGCCAAAGCCATGAGAGATCTCCTAGATCCTCCAGTGAGATAAGAGGGAAAACAAAACCAAAAAAACTGTGGAAGGGATGGAAACTCCTCCAACATTTGTCCAATTCTTTTTTGCACCGGGCTTCTTTCATTGCCTTTGTCACTTTATTTTTAGGGGGGTGGTGTCAAACCTCTTCTGTTAACCATTTCTGTTTTGGACATTTCTCTTCCTGCACAAGCTATTCCATGCATTGCACCTCATCCTCGAGTTTTCAGTTTCATTTTCCAATCAAAACGCTTTTCTCTGGTGCTGGCACCTTGCAGCTGTAATTTCCGTGGATTATTTGTATAGGTTTGGATGGCTTCCCAAAGCTTTGAATGTAACACAAGCAAACGGTGCAATAGAACATTTGAAATACAAGTTCTTTTGGTCCATGTCCCAACTCCATTACAGAGTCTCCTTCGTGTTATGTTTTATTTATATCATTTTCAGAACGGTGCTTTCTTCACGCTGAAAAAGTTTGCGAGACAGTAAAAAAGAAAAAAAAAGTTAAAAACTGACTGCACGCTTACAAAGAGCAAGAGGAAACAATTCTCCTCAAACATGGATCCTATCCGTTACGCAGAATCAAGCCACTAAAAAAACTCAACCAAATGATAAAAAATGGGGCAGTGTGATTAGACAAGCTTGGACAGAGAGAATAAAAAAAAAAAACAAAAAACCAACCCATGTGTGGGAGTATGTATTTCTACTCAATAATGGGGAATGTACTACTCAATATTGGGGAATGTACGTCCGTGTAATGATGCTGTAAAGGGAACGCCTGGGTGATGATAGTGCTGTGGCCACTACCGTCACAGGCTGAGTGAAGACACAGCAGAACAGGGTCCATCTCTTGCCTCACCTTATTTGAGACCTAAATATTTTTATACCTTATAACCACCTTGGTTCACATGCATCCTTTGCAGGTATGCAGTTATACAGTGTCATTTCAGTATTTCTGTTAAGAGCAGTAAAACGAAGCACAACACAGGTGCGTCTTTTCCATACTTTTCATCAGATGTGAAATTATAATCTGTTAATCATAGAATCACAGAATGATTTGGGTTGGAAGGGACCTTAAAGATGATTTAGTTCCAATCCCCCTGCCATGGGCAGGGCCACCTCCCACTAGACCAGGTTGCTCAGATCCCCATTCAACCTGGCCTTGAACACCTCCAGGGATGGAGCATCCACAGCTTCTCCAGGCAACCTGTTCCAGTGCCTCACCACCATCAGAGTGAAAAATTTCTTCCTAATATCTAATCTAAATCTCCCCTCTTCCAGTTTAAAGCCATTACTCCTTGTCCTATCACTACATGTCCTTGTAAAACGTCCCTCTCCAGCCTTCTTATAGGCGCCCTTCACATACTGGAAGACTGCTATAACGTCTCCCCGGAGTCTTCTCCAGGCTGAACAACCCCAACTCTCTCAGCCTGTAGTTCCTCATGCCTCTTCCCGACTTTAGTCTCCAAAGGCTGTTTACCTTCATAAATGCACAGATGGATTTAGGTCCGAGCCTGCCTGAACACAGAAGGAAGTTCAGCCACCAGCCCTTGGTGGCTGATGGGACCCTGGTGATGCTCTTGCTCTCTCCTTTCTAGCAAGTATTTCTCTTTGCTCTTGGGTGATAGAGATCTGGTGATCCTTGATAATATACTTATCTTGAAATGTGGCTCTTAGGGTTGGCTCTAACCTAGTTTATAAGGCCAAGATACCGTGGTTGAGTGGAGGGCATACTCACCATGGTCACGGAAAGAGGCAAGACAGAGCAGTTGACCAAAAGAGGTGAATTTCAAGTATCCTGGCAGCTCTTGAACGGTCTGGTTTTGTGCTTACCTGAAGGATTTTCTTCTGGTATTGTCCTAAGAGAAGACAAACCGGGTCAGGACAGAGATGCGTCTATGCAAGGCGGACCAAATCCAGGCCAGTTATGTGATCAGTTGTGGCTGCTTTGTGAAGAGCATGAGAACAGGGCAAAATGAGCAAGGCTTCTCCCAGTGTTTTCCTGTGGTCCATTTATGTTACGTTTAATATCACATGATGGGCTTTTGTTGTCTTCTTTTTTTTTTCTCTTCTTATAGTCTTGTTGCATTTTAAACCTAGGTCAGATTTTAGCATACACAGCAGCCTGTGACATGGAATTCTTGCTTAACTAGACTTCACATGGAGGAGTGTATCCTTTCTTTCATTCCTGTCTCCTCCTGGATTTGCTTCATTACTCCTTAGATCTTGCACTTGGAAAGAGGGGGAGGTCTGCATTTCCTGGGCAACTCAGGACTTCATGGGATTTTATCTTATCAATACTTATAAATGCTTAAAGGGAGGGTGCAGGGGGATGGGAACAGTCTTTTTTCAGTGGTCCCCAGTGACAGGACAAGAGGTAACGGGCGCAAACTTGACCATAGGAAGTTCCATCTAAAGATGAGGAGGGGCTTCTTTGCTGTGAGGGTGGCAGAGCACTGGCACAGGCTGCCCAGAGAAGTGGGGGAGTCTCCCACTCCGGAGACATTCAAAACTTACCTGGACGCCGTCCTGTGCAACTGCTGTAGGTGCCCCTGCTCTGGCAGGGGGTGGGACTGGGTGATCTCCAGAGGTCCCTTCCAACCCTGACCATTCTGTGATTCTCTTATTTTATGGGTTGTTCCCCCACCTCATCATTCTTTTCCCAGCCTGAAGAGACCTCACCTGTTTAGTTCTTCTGCTGTATTAAGAGAAAAGTGGTAGAATTAGATAGAGCACAGAAAGGGGAGGTGAAAATGAGAAATTTGAAGGTTTTTTTTTTCTTTTTTTTTTTTTTTTTTTTAATCTGTTGTATGCTTATCCTTACCAGAAGCTGCCATCTTCCTCTACTCCCTCTCTTTACTGAAAAGCAGGCACATCCTGCGTATTTTAACTTGCTCTCCAGGCTTCACTGGCTATACTGACTTAAGTCTCTACCAGCAGCCGGGGCTGCTCAAGTACCTTTTGCACACGCTGAGATTTAAGTGCCTTAATTTGGAGCTGGTTCCCACCTTTCCGCCAGCCCAGAAGGCTGTGCGTCACCAGTCGGGTCTACCAGCCCCACACGTGCCCCACAGGGCATCTCGCATGGTACTTGGCACCTATATTTAGGCAGTTGCATCCCACAGCCTGTCTTCATCAGGCTCTTCTATGTGGCTAGTTGTATAAAAAAGACAAAGCGCCTTTTTTTTTTTTTTTTTTTTGGTGGGGAAAAAAAAAGAATTGCAGTTTGTATTTTTAAGGGCAACTTTGCGCTTACGTGCAGGGTTTGATAGTCAGCTGTTTTGCTTTGGCTTGTTCAGGGCTTGGCGTTCTTCTTGCATGAGTCACGCGCTGGAGCGAAGCTGCTTTTTTTCTCCTTGATATTTGCACTTGGTTCCCTTTGGTGCCATCATGTGCTCCGTGAGCTTATCAGCAGGAAGGAGGAGTCCCAAAGCGTTGCGGCGAACGATATCGACACTGGGAAATGAGCTGAAACAGGGTTTTTTATGGTCTCTGGTTCATGACTGATTCGAGGCTGTGTCAGAGCAGACGTGACCGAAACGGTTTTCTCAGCGTGATGGTGGATGTACCCCGAAATATATCTGTCGTTAGGGTGAAAGAAAGCTGGGAAGGTGATGAGTTTAGCTCTCCGCAGGTGCCTTAGCTGTCTTTGCTGTCTCCTCGGCAAATGCTTTCTGAGCAGAGCTGGTCTGGAGAAGACGAGCTCCTTTGACAGCACGTATTTACACGTCCAGCTTCGTGTGCGCTTTCTCATCGTCCTTGCCTGTAAGACTTCAAAAGCGGTGAAATCTCTTTTTTTCTCCTGCTATGCTAATGTTGCCGCTTGCCTACTGTGCTTTGCCGTAGGCAGGAGACATGGCAGGAGGCTCCACTCCATCGTGGAGAGCCTCTCCTCCCCGGCTGAAGAGGGGTGGTTGTTAGCGTGTTTTCCTTGGATTCAGGCAAATCTGTTGCTGTTTTTTTTCTTCTGCATCCCTCTGGTGAATGTCTGTGGTCAAAAACATCTCTATTGCTTGTTCCTCTTCAGTCCACCTTCCTTAATTTTCGTCCTGTTGCCTTGTTTCAAGCAACCCCAGCAATCCCTTGCCTGACTGTGGCTTTGCACCGACTGAGGAGCATCCCTTGCTTTAAAAACTTCTTATTTTTGGATGATGTTTTTTTGACGAGGGGGAAAGTTGAAATAAAGCTATGCAAGGTGCTCACCCTTCCTCTTGACTTAGGGAGATTGTGTTGTGGTTTAAAAAAAACAGAAAGTCCTACTGTAAACAGCGGATTGGTGTGATATTAAGGACCACTTGAAATAATTAAGGGACCAACTGTGTTCTCCATCAGTGAGGGATCTCGGCAAAGGTGAATGAATTTTGGAAAATTAAATGTGCTTTTTTTTGTTTTTCTTCAATGTGAATAGTGTCCCAATGGAGGTTCAATGGAGGTTTTTCAGCAAATTCACTTAAATTTGTCAGGAAAATTGGCTCACAGCTGTTGCTGACTCCAGGCTGTGATTCACGACGGGTGGCCACAGGACCCAGTGCAATCCTGAGGATCTTTCTTCATTTTCTCATTGTCAGAGCATATGTATTTTTGCTACTTGGTTTTACTTTACCTTGCAACATGGCCATTGTTTGGAGGTCTTTTGTAGTCTTGTGTGAAGATACATAGTTGGAGTAATGGTAGAAGCACAATGGGCAGAGCAAGGAATAGAAATGTCATAGAATCATAGAACGGTTTAGGTTGGAAGGGACCTTAAGGATCATCGAGTTCCAACCCCCCTGCCATGGGCAGGGACACCTTCCACCAGACCAGGTTGCCCAAGGCCACCTCCAGCCTGGCCTTGAACACCTCCAGGGATGAGGCAGCCACAACTTCTCTGGGCAACCTGGGCCAGTGCCTCACCAACCTCACAGTGAAAAATTTCTTCCTAGTCTAAATCCACCCTCTTCCAGTTTGAAGTCATTCCCCCTCGTCCTATCACTACATGCCCTTGTAAAAAGTCCTTCCCCAGCTCTCCTGTAGGCTCCCTTTTGCCACTGGAAGGGCGCAACAAGGCCTCGCTGGAGCCGTCTCTTCTCCAGGTTGAACAACCCCAACTCTCTCAGCCTGTCCGCATAGGAGAGGTGCTCCAGCCCTCTCGTCATCTTTGTGGCCCTCCTCTGGACCCACTCCAAGAGGTCCATGTCTTTCCTATGTTGGGGGCTCCAGAGCTGGACGCAGTACTCCAGGTGGGGTCTCACCAGAGTAGAGTAGAACGGCAGAATCACCTCCCTTGACATGCTGGCCACACTTCTGATGCAGCCCAAGATACAATGTGAAAAGGACACTTGTCAGCAGAGGCTGGTGGTGGGTACAAGCTGGCCCTCCCTGCCTCTTCATGAGCTAGACGGTTTGTGTAAAGAGGGGAAGGCGATGAGCACTTGTTTGGATGCATTATTCCTAAGGTATTTTGCATGGGTGCCTACGTAAATGTAGCTACTGTGGGGTTTTGACCTTTCTTTGAGGTTATTCTTGGGGAAAGTTAAGGACTAATGACTTCATAATTAGGTGATGGTTACATAGTAGTTTGCTCCGAGCCCATGTTCCACCTAGTCACTGCTTGGGGTTGTGTAGAACTATTTTCTCCTCTCTATATCCCTGAAATATTTGCAGATTTCTGTATTTCTCATCTTGGTTGCAAGGGTTTGTGGCTCCCTCTTTCTAGCTTTTCAAAGTTGTCCTTTGCTTCCAAGGGCGTTCTGGGGATGCCCTGAGCCACCCTTCAGCTCCTGCCAAGACTCAACATCTTCAGTTGGTGGTTGACCTGGGCTACCCGCCTTCACTGACTTTGGATTATGGAGCATGTTTCATTTTGCCTTCCTGAGTGATGACCCCTCACTGGAAGGAAACTTGGAAACTGTTGCACAGCATCTCATTGGTTTTCTTTCAGTTCCCACTTGAAAAAAAAAACGAACACCAAAAAACCCAAGCAGAACACAACAGCCCCCCACCAGTCTTTTTCTCCCCCAGACTTTAGGCTTTGGAGGCTGCTGTCCATCATATGGCCAACGAGATTAGTTTTTTTTAATTCTCTTCTCTCTACAGCCATTTGTTGACTTGATTTACACCGTGCCTAACTGACTTCTATCATCTCCATGGTCTTAGTAGGAAAACTGAAATGAAGAGACCAAGTGGTTTTCGGTTTCTTGATGAATCGCTACCAAAGGTAGAAGTAAATTCTCGAATTTCCCACTGTGTACTGTGTCTTTGCACTGGACCACGCTGCTTCTCATTTAGCCTTCTGCGGGATTTGTGATACGACTACCAGTGAACGTTGGTGTACATGAGAACTTAGGTTGTTTTTTATTCTGATTGTGTGCGTTGAATAGCAGTGTTACTACTTTGGGAATTAGTACGTAGGGAGACGAGTGATGTTGGGTTATGGCAGAGCAGGATGCTGGGAATTAAGGAATCTATTACTTGATTAATTCACACATCCCATTTTACCCTTCGTCTCCTTCCCCTGTTGCAGGTCTGTCGGTCAAAATGTTCCTGTAGACTCAAAAACAGTTTTCCATCCTCAGATGTATTCTTCCTTATTCTGTTGAAATCCTATATAGATTTATAAATTCTACTTCTAATTCCGTTAAGCTGACCTACTGTGTTGCAGTTGGTCTTTGTCCATTCGTGCATGTACATCTTTTATAATTAATAAGTTTACTCTCAACTTCATAGTAGCAAACTAGACAAGTTCCTTCTCTGTGTTCCTCCTCCCTATTTTTTATAGAGTGAATAGACATAAATATTCATATTTCGTTACCAGTGAAAAGGCAGATGAAACCTGGATTCTGAACTGACTGGAAATTTAATTTTGCTGTTCACTGAAATATGTAATACTTCTGTGTTTGTCTAGCATATGGATAGATTAAGACGGCTCTACATACAAGGTTCACAAAAAGTAGACAGCATGGCACAAAACAGCAAATAGAAGAAGGCAATGCAGGAAGAAAAAAAGAAATAAACCCCTTGGTGGATTAGAACAGGCACTGTTTCAGAGTATTTGTCCCGGGGAAATTCAGGGTTGGAAGCCATCTAGATCATGTTTTCCTGCAGGAGTTGGAAGAAACGTTGTTTATCCATTATTTTAACGTTGGTTTTAAAAAATAGGAAGGGTGACATCACATTTCGATCAAACTGAGCTAACAGTGACCCGGCACTAAGTCATTTAAGCGCGGACATCCGTATAGCCTGGAGTCGAACAGTAGAAAATGTTACAGACAACTCAGTGGCGGTAGACTCCAAAACATCTTTGGTCTCCCAAAGACAGTCTTCCTTCTTTTCTCTTGATCTAAATACCTCAGTATCAAGGAAGCCCGATTGCTTCTCTAGCTAAAAAAGGTATTTGGGTCCTGAGGGCTGACCTTTCTGGTACAATCCCTTTGTCATTTATCACACTCAGCTGCTGCTTTTGGGAACCAAACCGTTTCCGTGTGTGCTGCCTCGTGCTTTGAAGATGGAAGGCATCCATCTTCCCATGGCATCTGTGATCCTTTTGATGGAAGACTTTTTCTAGCAGCCCTAAATAGCTACTTTTGCTCTCAAGTTTATACAGCTTAAACAGGGGGTCTAGAAACCTGAGATTCCCAAACTAAACAAAATATATCTAGTCCTTATTCTTGGCGTTTGCCTAAGGCCAACCTGTCTCTGGTGCCACTTAGCAGGATTTGAAGACTGTCTTCAGTTCTTTTGTGAGAAGACGTGCAGTCAGGTCGATGTGGAAGAAGAGTCTGCGTATTGAAGTGGCAACTGGGACTGACATGAAAGGAGCACAACAGGCTTCCAGATTGCTTGACATACCTCTGTTCTTCATGTCTGATATGCAGACATTTGTGTAACGTGAAATGTATACCAATGATTTGCAGGCATTAATTCCTTCCCATCTCTGTTGCTTATGATTTCCTCCTCCTTTATGTTGCGTGACCGTCCATCAGATCTTAAGTCCTCTAACGTCAACAGGAGGTCTTAGATGGAGCCTTCATGAGCTTGGTGGGGATGGAGGTGCCTTGTGATGAATAAGAAAGGGTTTGGTGTACCTGATGGGTGCTGTTAGCTGTAGATATTGGGAATGACTGACTGATTGACTGATGACTGCCTGGATGTCATCCTGTGCAACCTGCTGTAGGTGACCCTGCTCTGGCAGGGGGATTTGGAGTAGATGATCTCCAGACGTCCCTTCTAACCCTGACCATTCTGTGCTTCTGCCATTCTGTGATTAAAGAAGGGTTTAAGCAGAGACTGGGGTTGCATAGTGTTGCTGAGCTGGTGGAAAAATGAGATTATGTTAAGGTTGCGATCAAGTGCGCTGAGGCCAACCAGAGCTCTTGGTGTCATTCCAATTAGAAGCACAGCGAGCGAACCAACTGTCTCTATTTGTGGCTCAGTATATATGTCCATAAAATGTCATGGCTGTCTTGTCTCGCTACCTCTGACTTTGCAACCTATCCTGATAGTATATGTTCCTGAGACAAACTGCTCTGGTCCTGGAAACATCTACAATGGCAGCTGTACTGCAGGAAGAACTAAATCTCTTAGAAAATGATCAGGTGCTTTCCTGAAATAAGGCTTTGACGAGGAAGAATGCAAAAAGAGATTTTTTCTCATTGTTTCTTAGCAAATTTCCAGAATAGCAGAAGCTGCTTGTTTCTGAGATAATCCGTGCTGTTTTTACTTTGCACCTACTCTACGGTGCCTTAAGGCTGTAGGCGTTGCCTTCACTCTGTAGTACGCTTCAGCTGGAGGAGGGTAGGCAAAAGCGTGCTTTGGTACAGTGAATCAGGTTGTTTACAGTCATAAGCGGCACTGTGCCTGTCAAGCACTACATATGTGTCTCTAGAAGCTTCTGGAAGCCAATTCCATTTCTACAAAGTCTGCGTATAGATATAATGTCCAGTGGCGTTATTGTTGTCGTTGACGTATTTTGTGCCGTGTCAACCTAGGCTAGATAGTGTGCTCCTCAGGCCATGGGGACAGAGATGACTTCCCTCTCCAAGGACCTCCCATCAACATTAATACTTAATTGGAAAGCAAAGTGGGAGGAAACGCGTGCATTGCTGCATCCCTGGCCCTGGTGTATTGCAGAGCATCATTCCTGGACCGCTCTCCCGCCACTCACTTCTTCAGCTCCGGAGCGCTGCTGCCTCGCCTTGCCCACTCAACGCCCCCCGAGAACACGACGTTAATATTACAAACATCACAGAAGATCCAGAAGAGCATAAATTACCTCAAAGGCACAGCCTGAAAAAGAAGAAAGTCATCCCCTGCAGCTATTCTGATTGACCTCTGACAGTCGTGTTACAGAGCTCAGCGAGCACTCGGGGATTTGTGCAATTACACCAACTCAATGTTAAAACCATTGATTAAAAAAAAAAAAAAAAGAAAAGAAAAGAAAAAAGTGGTTTAACAGCAGAGCTTGTTCATAAATTCAAGCTCTCCGAGAAAGAGGAAAGGGGCATTTTTCCAGGTGAACAGCATAAAGGTTTATTGAGTTTTGTTTTTAATAATTGAGAAAATCCCTGAGAAGAGAAGCTAAAAAGCAGCAACGTCTGTGACACGAGTGGCAGAGTCGAGTCTGGGGAACAAACTGTTAGAGGCTGTTTGGAAAAGCAGCACACTTTGCAAATATGCCCTTTCATCTCACAGCTTCAGAAAACTTCCATATTAATCGAGTTAATCCTGCAAAAAGGAGGGCTCTGTATCTGTCTATCCATTTTACTGGCAGGGAAACAGAGGCAGCTGAACGGAAAGCAAGAAAATACTGAGTATTCTCCCTCCTTCTTGTGGTTTGTGTGCTGGTAAACAAGTCTCTTAGCGAGAAATGAAAGGGGGTCAACCTGTTTAGTTCATCTGAAGGAAGGTTAAGAGGCAACAGAGATCAAACAGCAAAGTTCAGGAGGTGAGAAGCCGCAGCTCTCCTGCCGGAGTGGCTGGGGCTGATCCTTCATTAACTGGAGCCTCGGAGATGCTCTTATGGAAAGAGGTGACCTGGTCTGACCAGAGGCTGTAGGGGTTGATGCGTAAAGATGATTTGTGCGAAATGATCTGCTCTCCCTTTATGAAGAAGGTCAGGCTGGTTGGTACAAGGTTTTTTTCTGGGTTAAAAAACTCGGAAGAATGTACCACTACTTGGTCATAAAGAAATGGAGGTGTTGTCATCGCTAATCACTTCTGAAGCCCACAGTGAAGGCACTTCTCCCTTAACAAGGCGGTGGTAGAGCTGGGAGTAGAGTACAAGAGTGCTGTTGCTTGCACCACCCCCTGCATTCATTAATGGCAGGTAATTATCCAAATTGTCTGCGATTTTATTTTTCTGGAGCTGGACAGCAAACAGAAAGAGTCTGCTTTATGGTAGCAGTGCCATTCCCCAGGCAGGAGAAGTCCTGGTGAGGAGCCCAGCAACACCAATAGCTCACTGTGAAATACAGGACAAGGAATTCACCTGGATGCCTGGTCTTGTCTTCAGCTGCCTATTAGCCTGCCAGAAGGTCCCACTGAACCCACAGCCACGTTCCTAATGCTTTTTCCTGAGGAATCTGGAGGTCCTCCCTAACAATGTGATGGCCCTGTCCTGAAAAGAATGAACGCAAGACTGGAAGTCGAAGTTCTGTGTCTGCGACCACTTTTGTATAGATCACATTGCCCGTGTGACTCCTTCCTCCTATCCCGTAAACAGCCACCACCCGCACTTTGATGATGTGGCTGGTTAGATACCAAGGAGGGACTCCAGTTTATGGATGTCAAATGCCAGAGGTTTCCTGGAGAAGTTTAGTCTCCATCCTTGGAAATATTTGAAACCCAACTGCACACAATCCTGGGCAACCTGTTCTAGCTGATCCTGCTTTGAGCAGGGCCAGGGGTTGGCCTAGGTGGTCTTCTCAACCATTCTGTGGTGTTGGCACATTTCTCCAGCCTATCCAGGTCCCTCTGGATGGCAGCATGACCCTCTGGTGTATCAGCCACTCCTCCCAGTTTAGTGTCATTAGCAAACTTGCTGAGGATACACTCTGCACCATCATCCAGATCTTTAATTAAGATGTTAAAGAGGACTGGATCCAGTATTGGCCCCTGACCAGCATTGGCCAGTCTTATCACCTCCAGGTGTAAGAAGACTTTCACCATGTTCCCCATTCCGAGAGGTGCTCTGTCCTTCCTCATAGGCTCTCCCGATGTCTCACTTCATCTTTCCTGCTTTGGTTTAGAGCCATTCTCTTGCCTTGGCCAATGCAAATGAAGACAATGTTTTCCTCCCTGTCTTTTTGCAGCAGCTTTGCACATATTTGAAGGCTCAAGTTTTCCCATCAGTCTTCCCTTCTATAGGCAAAACAACCCCATTTACTCAGTCTTTCCTAGCAGGTCATGTTTTCTTGACCTGTTGTCATTCTCCAAGTTCCCTCTAGGCTCTTTTCAGTCTCTGGCAAAATCTTTGTTGGAGCTTGTTGCCTGCAGCTGAGGACTCCAGAGTGTGGGGTCAAGCAAAAGGTTTGCTTCATCTGTCTAGAAGATTGTAATCCTATTTATACATCCCACGATGAGGTGTGCCACTTTTACAGGAACGTCATTGCAGATTCGTGTTCAGCTTGCAGCCTATAGCATCCCTCCATCCTTCCCTGCAGCTCTGGCCAGTTGTTCCCCGTCCTCCATTTGCGCCCTTGTTGGCTGCTTCTAAAATCAGGTCCCTCCAGTTGACCTGAATTATGTAGTGTCTTATTTTCTTTGTCAAACATCACTTTTGGTTTGTTAGGATTGTTCTGAATGCTGAAGCTGTCATCTAACCTCCCTGTTTGGTGTTGTGTGTGTGTTTAATGAGGCTAATCCCCGTTCCATCACCCAGCTCACTGCTCAAAATACACATGGCGAGAGCAGAACTTATAGAATCATGGAATAGTTTGGGTTGGAAGGGAACTTTAAGATCATCGAGTGCAACCATCAACCTAACACTGCCGAAACCACCACTAAACCATGTCCCTCAGCACCACATCTACCGGTCTTTTAAATACCTGCAGGGATAGCGATTCAACCACTTCTCTGGGCAGCCTGTTCCAATGTTTGATAACCCTTTCAGTGAAGAATTTTTTTTCTATTATCCAATCTAAACATCCCCTGGTGCAACTTGAGGCAGTTTCCTCTTGTCCTTGTGTCTTGACCCCACACAGTTTCTTCTTTCTTTATGACAACAGTTCACTGGGAGCATTTTTCTACTTAAAAAAAAATTCACCTGCACCTCCAATCCGTTTCTCCTGCCATGCGAGGAACCCCCTAATAGCATAAAGCTGTAATATCTGCTGGTTTTCTGCTAACTCCACTCTCTGCTAACTTTTTGCATGAAGAAGTTAACATTGATATTACTTGTTGCCAGATTTATGCTGGCTGTTACTCTGCTTTTTGCCATCAGATAGTTTCAGTGAATTTATCCCAGTGTTTTTGCAGGAGATGGAAATGAAGCTGATGGGTTTGCAATTTTCTTACTCTTCCTTTCTCAAACCATTTAGTAAATAGGCACTGTAAAGGTCCTCCAGTCTGCCAAGGGGACCGTGAATGGCTCTCAGGCTGCTTCAGACATCACAGGAGGAAAATCACAGAATCCCACAACCACTGAGGTGGGAAGGAACCTCTGGAGGTCATCTTGTCCAGCTGTCCTCCTCGGAGCAGGGTCACCTAGAGCTGGTTGCTCAGGCCCATGTTCAGTCAGGGCTTGAATATCTCCAAGGATGGGGACTCCATAACCCCTCTGCACAACCTGTACTGGTGTTTTACCACCCTCACCATAAAAAAACAAAACAAAACAAAACAAAACAAAACAAAACAAAACAAAACATTTTTTTGTTTGTTTATAAGTGAAATTTCCTGTATATTAGTTCATACCCATTGCCTCTTCTCCTGTCTCTGAGCACCACTCAGAAGAGTCTGGCTCCATTGTGTTTACTTCCTCCTGTCAGATATTTATGCACATTAATAAGCCCCCCCCCATCCCGAGCCTTCTCTTCTCCAGGCTGAACAGTCCCAGCTACCTCAGCCTCTCCTCATATATCAGATGCCCCCACCCCTTAATCATCTTCATGGCCCTTCGCTGGATTCGCTCCCATATGTCCACGTCTGTCCTCCTTTTCTGTTTCTTTTCAGTATGCTCATGTCTTTCTCAGTCACACTCAACTTTCAAAACATCTAACTTGCCTAAAGTGCTCTCTAACCCATTTCTTCCATGCTGAAATATTACTTTTCATTCTTTCTACTAATTATACTGTCCATGTAAATGCCCCTCTAAATGGAGACCGATGCGTATCGGGGAACTCTTTAAATAATTTTGCCTGCTTGGGTTTTGCTTGCTGGTATCTTTCCCAATCCAAGAAACTTGGACCAACCCTTTCCTTGAGATTCTACATCCTAATATAATATTCACGGCTTGATTGACTTCTACGGGATATACACAGCAAGAAGTAGTTGCATGTCATTAAAATACAAATTCATGCCTCTGGAGGGTTGGGTGTCCTTTTTGTTTGGTTTGGGTACGGTTGTTCTTTCATTTGTATTTTAGGTGATGAGGATAAAGCTGTGATAAAATGTGGGGTTTTGGTTTTTGTTGGTTTTTTGTTTTTTTTTCCCTTTTTTTCCCCCTGTATCAAGTATGTTAGGCAACATTTGTTCCAATTTGTACAAACTGCCTTCACAGTAAACTGAACAAGTCTCCCTGAGGAGCAGTAGACAAAAGACCTGGGAGGTGCCACGGGAATGGGGAGGGAAATTATTTGATTGCCAATCAAATTAAAGGTATTTAGATCCGCTCTTAAATTTTCCCGTAAATATATTACTGCGGGGTAGGAGTGTGGTTCTGGAGCTGTGTGAATAAGGGATATTTCAATGGCTTCGTAGGATGGGGTGGGAGGTGGTTGTTTCTAAAAAGGTTGTTTAAACTAAACCAAAATATTTAATTTTCAGTTCTTTCTTTTTTTTTTTTTTTTTTTTTTTTTCTGCCTTACAGGGAGAAAAAGTTTTAAAATGGGAGCGCGCTTTGAAATTGATAAATCAACATGAAACATTTGGAGTGCTCTAAAAGCCTTCCTTTTCTCCCCCTTTCACACCACTCTGGTGCGGAAAAAATAGATGCATTCACTGTTTGCCAAAGAAACGCTTGCCCAGTTGTAATCAAGTAATTTTACCACATGGTGAAGACTTTCCCTCTGCATTTGTTGTGTGTGGCCTTGGGGAAGTCGTGGCAGCAAATGCTTCCACTTGCTTAACTCTAAAAAGAAAGGATGGGTCAGGATCAACCTCTGTACAGAGGCGGTTTTCAAGCTTTTTCATTGTCCTACTTCCCTGCTTACAGCAGTCTTAATCTGTAGCCGCACTGGGAGGTAGACAAAATAAGATAACTCCTTATCCCTGCCCAGAAATTTTCCTGTAACTCTTTTATGTGCCCTTATTTTCCCAGGTAAGGGTCTGGCTAGATTTTGGGTTGCATTTTGCGGTGGAGGTTGTGTTACTGCGGTAGTTGTGGGCTAACCTGAGACCTGGGAGAGGCAAGATTTGGTCCCAAGTCCATTCCACACCCCCCAAGTGAATCTTCATCCGTTCCTTGTAGTGTTTGCTGGTTGCGAAGAAGAGCTTCCATCAAGACATCATCAATTATATTTATGCGTTTCTAATAGTTTTTCATGCCTGACATGATCCATTGTGTTGTTGAGTGTCTTGGAAATCCTTGGTTCGCAGATGGCCTGTTTAACTTCCCCTCTTGTTTACTTCATTTTCTGCGTCCTCGAAGTGCACACAAATACAGGTGCTCGTCCACTCTCTGGCTGCTTTGGGCTATTGCAGGTTGGCTGCCGTAGGTTTGGACTGAAAGTTGTTTTCCGAAAATGAAGGATTTAACGGCCTAGGGGCACCTACAGCCTCAGATGCCAGTTATATGTGTACGTCGTACACGGAGGCTGGGTGGGGAAGCTGTACTCTGGATTTTCTCCACTTTTAATGGATTTATCTCACATCCCTTGCTCTCTAAAGGCAGTTGCACTTTCATCCTCTTTTACGTGTCTGGCCCAGTTAAGGGAGGATGGCGAGTGTTTTCCTTTAGTCCTAGAGTTTCCCTGTCTGGCGATTCTCAGCAGTAATTTTTTTCCTTGGTTTTGAAACTTTGGAAGAAAAAAGGAGAATGAAGTACAAGAGGTACCTGAGACCATTAGACTGTTCCCAGTACAGTCCAGAACTGGGAATTCCTGGTGCTTTGATCTCCGTGGAGGACAAAGCAAAGAAATAGTTGCAAGTAGACCACTGTGTCAGTGCACCCCAAAAGAGAATTCAGCCCTCTGCTGAGGCATCTGTCAATACCTACATCAGGGCATCATATGACATGTGGCCATGTATCAAGAAGCTCTTACAAACCGGAGGTCATTCCCAGCTTTTGTCACGTAAGAGGGAAAGTGGCCTGTCCAGGCCACGTGCAGCTTGAGTAGCCAAGCCCAGGACAGAACATTTCATCTCATGTCGTCTGGCCTTGCACCCCAAAATCTTTCCCAGTAGCTGAAAGATGTAGAGTTGGAACCTATTGGAACTCGATGATCTTCAAGGTCCTTTCCAACTAAACCATTCTATGATTCTATGATTCTATGACCTGTTAGAGCACGTCCAGAGAAGGGCCACAAAGATGCTCAGAGGGCTGGAGCACCTCTGCTGTGAGGACAGGCTGAGAGAGTTGGGGTTGTTCAGCCTGGAAAAGACAAGGCTCCGGGGAGACCTATTGCAGCCTTTAAGTACTAAAAGGGGGCCTATGGGAAAGATGGGGACAAACTTTTTAGCAGGGCCTGTTGTGATAGGACACAGGGTAATGGCTTTAAACTAAAAGAGGGAAGATTTAGACGAGATAGAAGGAAGAAATTTTTTACACTGAGGGTGGTGAAACACTGGCCCAGGTTGCCCAGAGAGGTGGGAGATGCCCCATCCCTGGAAACAGTCTAAGTCAGGTTGGACTGGGCTCTGTGCAACCTGATCTAGTTGAAGATGTCCCAGGTCATGGCAGGGGGTTTGGACTAGATGGCCTTTAAAGCTCCCTTCCAACTCAAACCATTCTATCATACTGCCATCGCACTGAAGGGGTTGCATGTGCTTGATGGACAGAGTTGTTTGTTAGCCCAGTTTTTTTTGGTTGTCCTTCAGTTAGCAAGTGACATTTATAAGACAGAGCAACTCCCTACTTGGAGGGCAGGTGGTATTCCAGGTCATTTCACTCCAGCATGTCCTCTCCACTGGACTCTCCCATGCTGTTATACTGCAGCATCGCTGCTTGATGAAGAGGTACCCAGTGGGCAGCATTGTCTTCTGCCTTTTTCACGGAATAAGTCTCTATCCCGCACCCTCCAGATTTTCCCTGTTTGGGGCATTTTTTCATAGTCTCAGTGTACAGAAGCAGGAGTTGGGTTTGGTCCTATATCATGCCCCAACTGATGCAGCACCTTTTTCTCTTCTCTTCCTTTGCCGTCATCATCTCTGTGCCTCAGGGTTGGACTATTTTTAATATCAAAGTCCTGGGACCCTGCTGATATGCTGGAGGGTATCTGGGGCTCATCAGGAGACAGCGCCTGTGGACGGGGAGGTGGGAAGGGGGAAGAAGTAGTCTTTCCCTGACAGTTCTGCATTGATTTCATTCTGCTTTTGCTACCTTAGACCTTGCAGCTTTTTTTTTTTTTTTTTTTTTTGGCTTTTTTTTGTTTGTTTGTTTTTTAAACCAGCAAGGAAAAAATAACTCTGCCTCCAATATTTATACTGGAGGCCCAGGAGCTTATAATATAGCAGTAAGCTGTCTCTTTTGAGAACTCATCAAGACTGCAGGATGATGGATAGACTCCTAGCCAGCTGCCTAGTGGTAATGTTCCAGAAGACAGCATTACCTTTTTTTTTTTTTTTTGATCGAGTGCCTGGTCTTCGCCTACCAGCTCGGGATCTCAAAGCACTTTGTGAACAGCGAGGAATTAAAAGTCTTGCCGTGGCTGAAGCAGATAAATGGTTGCCCTTTATCACTGGAGCAAATAAGGCACAGGGAGGACAAATGACTTGTTTGCCCCCAAAATCAGCTGTAGTCCAGGAGACCTGTTTTTTAGTGCTTTTATTTTTCACAGGTGGGCATCCTGAAGTTTAGGGATAGTCTTGTATTTTTTCATTTGCCTTTTTTTTTTTCCCCCTTTTTTTTTTTTTCTTTGAATACTGGGGTTTAGCTGACTTTTAACAGTGTTGTATCTGTCTTTTTCTGTGTTTTCTTAGGTTTGAATTATAATCCCGCATCCGTTGCTGTCTAGAAAATGTCTTATGGATCCATTGATGGTAGTGGCTTTGGGAGCAGGAATCCATTTGGAGGCCCTTCGAGACAAGGCTATCAACCTCTCGGTACAGTATTGATCCCGTGCTGTAATTTATTCTACCTGACTCCATGGGGACTGAAGTTTTACTTGCTCATGTTCAATGTGGCTGATGTATAAATATCACACTGTCTCCAGAGGTCATTTCTGATCGTGATTTTCAAAGGTGAAAACCAAACTTTTGTTGAATTCAGTTTGTTTGATGAAGCACCACATCTTACCGTGGTCGGAACTTGAGGTTGGAACGTGGAAGAGCGGTGCGTTGGAACGTGGAAGAGCGATGGGGATTTTGGAAGTATCTTGGGTGCCTAGGAGAAGAAATGCAGAATATTCCCTAGACCTGATCGTGTCGTTCCTCATGTCCTCAGCATCTTTGCAAGAACTTTGTCTAAATGGTTGTTCTGTGGCAGGCTGTGGGTGCACAGGTGATGGGAGTAGATGGGAAGATGTGCAAAGGGCAGTGGACTGTGATTCCACAGAGGGTAACTGAACTGCTGTGGAGGCTCCTTGAGCCTTGGAAGTGTACTCAGATGTGGCGACGGGGTCAAAAAATTGCTCAGGAAATGCTGAAACCATAACCAGTGATTTGCAAATGGCTGTGGATTCTATTTTTGTGGTGTGTTTTTAAGCAAAGCCCAGATGTGCTTTCCTCACCTGTTTCCCCCCTTGCCCCAAAGGACTGCAGAAACTCTGCAGTAGAAAGAGAAAAGCATCCTGGTGTCAATCTGTAGGTCTGAAACCGACCCAAATGTACAAGTCAAAGCTGTGCTTCATACAAGTGAGTTCATAATGTGTCTGTCATAACGTGGAGCACACCTAATGATTATAACCTCCTGCTTTTGTGTGTTGAAGGCATTGACTCTACTGTGTCCCCTTCGTGATGCAGGCAATTTGTAGGAGGTCATGACCTGGATGAGGGGACAGAGTGTATCCTCAGCAAGTTTGCTGATGATACCAAACTGGGTGGGGTGGCTGACACCCCAGAGGGCCGTGCTGCCATCCAGTGTGACCTGGACAGGCTGGAGAGCTGGGCAGAGAAGAACCTAATGAGGTTCAACAAAAGCAAGTGCAAGGTCCTGCACCTGGGGAGGAAGCATGCAAAGCACCAGTATAGGTTAGGGGTGGACCTGCTGGGAAGTAGTTCTGAGGAGAAGGATCTGGGGGTCGTGGTAGACAGCAAATTATCCATGGCCCAGCAATGTGGCCTTGTTGCTAAAAAGGCCAATGGAATCTTGGGCTGCATAGGGAAGAGTGTGGCCAGTAGGTCGAGGGAGGTCATTCTCCCCCTCTACTCTGCACTGGTGAGGCCACAACTGGAATACTGTGTCCAGTTCTGGGCTCCCCAGTTCAAGAGGGACAGGGATCTGCTGGAGCGAGTCCAGCGAAGGGCAACTAAGATGATTGCAGGATTGGAGCATCTCCCTTATGAGGAAAGGCTGAGAGAGCTGGGACTCTTTAGCCTGGAGAAGAGAAGGCTGAGGGGAGACCTTATTATGGCATACAAGTATCTAAAGGGTGGGCTGAAGGAGGATGGAGCCAGGCTCTTTTCAATGGTTCCCAGTGACAGGACGAGGGGCAATGGGCACAAGTTAGAACACAGGAAGTTCCGTTCAAATACACGGAAACACTTCTTTACGGTTCAGGTGACAGAGCACTGGCACAGGCTGCCCAGGGAGGTTGTGGAGTGCCCTTCTCTGGAGATTTTCAAGCCCCGCCTGGATGCAGTCCTGAGTGATGTGCTCTGGGCAATCCTGCTTTAGCAGGGGAGTTGGACTAGATGATCTCTAGAGGTCCCTTCCAACGCTGAAAATTCCGTGATTCTGTGAAATTCCATGCGGCGTCCCTTGCCAGAAGAATGGTGGGTGGCGCAATGCTTGTCCCTATTGACACAGGTCTGCCCCGTGCACAAAGGTGGAAGGTAGGTCTCATCCTGCCCACTGCTGAGGTGCTAGGCATGGGCAGATAAGGCCACATCTCCAGCTGTCCAGATGTGCACCACATCCCAATTCAGATGGGCAGTTGCTGTACGGCCGGATCTGGGTTAATCCAGTCCTGCTTTCAGCGAGCCTGGTTATCTGGAGCATGCTCTTGCATTTAATTTTTGGTCCTGGGTCTAGTTTGCACTGCAGGGTGAGGCTGCAGTGGCTATGGTGTAGACACAACTAGGGGTTCAGACCTCTGCAGAAGTATCAAGGGGACCTTGCAAAGGGCTGCATTATCACTTTGCACCAGGGAAGAACATCACCCCTCTCTTCGAGCGCCTTTGATTTCGGCAGGGCTGTTCATTAAGGCAGCCTGAGTTGGCTTTCAAGTTTTGAGGGTTGCAAATGTTCTTCGGGAAGCGTTTTGTTGTTTTGCAAATAGCTGTTCCCCCCGGATGGAAATATAAAAGCGGTGTAGAGGTTTGTCTTGGTTTTCTGTTTTCTTACGAGGTTGGATGTAATTATGAATTTTTTTTCTTTGAACAGGGAGAAGGTATTGAAGTAAGTGCGAGTTGTCTGTTCAGTTGTAAATAGTGATTTTTAAGCTATTCTACAAGGCAAAATTAAAGGCATAAAAGCAAGGAAGAATGGGATACTTGGGCACAAAGAAAGAACCATAAGAAAAGACCATTGAAATGTGGACTAGACAAATGATGAATCTCAGTGCATTGTAGTTGAGGTTAAAAAAAACCATGAATACTTTTTGTGCTGTATGAAAGGACCACTGTTTTTAATGCAAATGCACAGAATAATTCAAGACGCTTGCAATCTCTAAATATTTGAAGAGATACCTCATTGTGCCCAGCTTGCCCATCATTTGGTGGTTACTGATGTGACGCTGAAGCCGCTCTCAGTGGATTGCAAAAAGCAGCTGTTGTGGAAACATCAGCTTTCTGGAGAAAGCCACGGTGTGTTGGCTGCCCGGCTGGAGCCTGTTAACATGTTGGCTTATGTCTTGGAGTTGAGTGTTTGCTTCCCTTCCATGCATGCACACATCACCTCGGGTGGCATTATGATGGCACACATCTCCAAGGTCCTCCAGGGTTGATATTTCCAGCAAGCCAAAATTGGTTGCAGACTTCCTAAATAGCGCATTGGTTCCTTGGCTAGACGTCCCTGCGGAAAGGATCGCAAGGGAAGGAACCTGATTGCGTTGGCCAAGGTCAACTTGAGGAAACTTTTCTCCTTTCTGTGTGTCTCAGAGATGTTACATCTGAACCTGCGTAGCTCCCCATGACCCTTCACCACGGGAATAACACATGCTGGATGTCTTTTGTTGTGGTATCCCCAAATATTGTCATTAATTAAGCGTCAGGAGAGGGTGATGTAACACTAATTGTCTGCCTCCTGCTTCTCAAAGACGGATGACTGACTTGGTAAGAAAAACTGCCCGCTGCATTAGATCATGGTATGGCCGGTTCAAAAGAGCGTGGCCTTCTTGCTGGCATACGTATGCCTGCTCGCAGGGGGAGAAGACATGTTCTGCGTGTGCTCTAAAACCCTTCTTCTTTTTGTATCTAATAAATGAATAAAAACAGGTACCAGCATCCCTGCAGATAGTTACTGTCCGATGGTAGCGTGTGGTCCAGCAGTAATATCCAGGCACCCAACAGAGAACCCTGAGATCCTGCAACGATAAAGTTGATGGAGATGGCACTGCTTAATAGCCTTTCGGTAATAAATTGGGATGGAAGTCACGTACAAAGAACAGGCAGGTTTTGGCAGCCCCAGCTCACCTGAGGAGATGGAGGCTTGTCCCAGCAAGTGGTCGTACGGTGGGGTGGGGAAAAGAAGAACCACTAGGGACTTTATTTTTGATAGCAAAGAAAAGTGGGCTCAAGTTGTGTTGTTTTTTATAAATAAAGGGTGATGCTACCAAGAGGGTGTCCTCTGTCCTAACACCCGCCTGTCCATCTTGGCTGCATTTCCTCCATGCTCGATCCAAACGCGCTCCCCAGGCTGGGAGAGATTAAGTACTGGAAGGTGCTTCCCTTGGCCCTGAGCTGACGTGATGATGGATGGACTTGCAGCCCATCACTGGGCCACGCAGCGGTTGCCCTTGCTGACCAGCCTAATTAGAGACATCCACCGGCTCTGTTTGTAGCAGTTTTGGGAGGGATCCCAGAGGCAGGTTTTTTTGGAATTTGGTTTGCTTGGGACTCCTGGGTGTCAGACAACTCTGGTTCAATCTCTGCTTTTGATGGTGTTGCTGGATATCCAGGAATTCTTAAAAAAAAAAAAAAAAAAAAAAAAAAAGAGAGAGAGTATACTTCTTTATTTTTATTTTTATTTGTATTGGAAATTGTTGTAAGGAATCAGAGGTTACACTTAGCAAAACTCAAATGTTCTTTAGCCTTAACTGGGGAGTACCCTAAGGTGTGTCACGAGGAAGACCACCAGCATTACTTGGAGTATAGTTTTGGGCTCCCTGCTTTGCACTTGTGAGCTGTGACCTCCTCCAGCAGCATCTGCATCTCACACCCTCATTCTGCTCCCAAAAATCCATGTAAAACCAAGTGTTCCCCTGTTTCCTTGTAGGAGCTTCTCTGGGCTTCAGCTGTGTGTTGGTGTTACACGGAGAAGTTGGAAAGTAGGTAGCAGAAGGTTGTTGTTTTTTGGTTGTTTTTTTTTTTCTTTTTGCTTTTATTTTTTTAACCTGAGAAATGAAAAAGATTGAAACTACTTCAAAAGGGGTTTTTTTTAGAGTCTAAAATAATGACATGTCTAAAATAAACAGAGACCGAGCACTGTACAGCAATAGGAATTAAACCCTGAATTCTTACGGTTTTGATGTGTGCAGCATGCACTCTCTACCATGTTCAACCTGTCTTCCCAAAATCATATTATTGTGGGGAAAATGAACAAAACCTGCTGTACGCAGGGAGGCGTAGAGGTCAGGGAATTCAAATAGCTCGAATTAAAATGCCACAAGCCAGGAAATTTTTAACACTGCTTTTATTAACCTTACAGTACCCTGAACATTAAATGCCAGATTTGAAAGGGTGAGGGTAATTTCATATTCCAGAGGTGCAATGTTTCTAGGTGCACTCCAGGGACCGTTGGGTCAGTGCTTCATTTTACTGTGACTTCATCCAGACCATTTTTCCTTCGGTTGCTCATTGAAGGTATCATGCGGGACACTGGCCAGAGTTGTACTCAAGATATATCGCACGTGCGTCTTTCTCCTTGTCTCCTAGGTTGGTTATCTTGTCACAGAATGAAATTAGGTTGGTCCATGTGAATTGTTCTTGGCAGTGTTTGCTGGGTATATATCACCGAATTATCATTTTGATACTTAGCAGTTGTTAAATGATTTGTTCTAACGTATTTCCAGGAATCGGGTCTATAATTTTCTTTGCTCTCCCCTCTCTACCACCTATCTGCCTCTGTGGTGCACCAACTAACTCTTGGGTGAAAAGTCATGTGTAAGTGCTGGCAATGCTGTCTCTGTCCTGTCTTAGCGGTTGGACCATCCTTCTGTCCTCTCTAATCCTATTTTGCTCTTTTCATAGCAGTTTGGGAAAGTTATTTGTCCTTAAAAACCCATCATAGGGTTCGTTGTTGCCTCCAGGTTGGCAAAGTTGCAGAGATCATGTGCTGCGTGGGATGGAGATGTGCACACCAGTCAGGACTCCTTTGGTGGGATGAGGATAGTAGGATATCTGCTGGAGACCCAGGTCCAGCAGCTGAAGCTGAGGTAGATGTTCTGTAGACAAAACTCACTCAAAAGCTCGTGTACGAACCAACGCTGTGGCCTGACCACCACATGGTCTCATTGCAGCACCGGGTCTGATGGCAAATCATGGGAAGGAATCCACTGCCAGCTTCGCATCTTGATACCACAAAGTGCTGAGGCACATAACAAACTCTTAAGTACACAAGGAGTCCCCCTGAGGTTAATTAACATTAAGCAGGTGGTTAATTCTTTTGCTATATTGGGACCTGAATACTGCTTTGGTTTTGCATTAACTTCTTAAATTACTTGCAATACATGCAGTGCTTTGTTAAAGGGATACTGAAACTCTTGGTCATTGCAGCATTGTCCAAAGGGTCTGGAAGGTGGTCTAGGTCTGGTTGCGGCAACTATTCCTCACTGGAGCAATGAGTGACCGAACTATGTACTTAAATGTCCTTAGTTAGAAAGAATTAAAAGCAGCGAAAAACAACAAGAACAAAATCATAGAGTTATAGTATCATAAAATGGTTTAGGTTGGAAGGGACCCTAAAGATTTTCTATTTCCAGCCCCCCTGCCATGGGCAGGGACACCTCCCACCAGCCCAGGTTGCTCCAAGCCCCGTCCAACCTGGCCTTGAACACCTCCAGGGATGGGGCAGCCACAGCTTCTCTGGGCAACCTGGGCCAGTGCCTCACCACCCTCAGAGTAAAGAATTTCTTCCTAATATCTCATCTAAATCTCTCCTCTTCCAGTTTGAAGCAATTACCCTTCATCCTATCAAAATCTTTTGATCTTTTAGGGATATTCAAACTACTGTGCAGCATTGGGCTGTTCTTTTTCAAAAGATAAAGCCTTTAAAACTGAAGGATTGCACCAGGTCTTGGTCAGATTTGGTAATGTAACCAAAGTATGTGTTTGGGATGGAGTCCCGTCGAGTGTAGAATGGAAGGAAGGACTCATAGTGCGACCTTCTGTAGCATCTTTTGTCATGCGCAGATCAGTTCACGAATATTACTGTAAAGAAAGTGGTCTTGCCTTAATTTTATATAACAATTAAAAACAAAAAAAAAGAGGACTTGTCAAACATCGTGTAAAAAGTTTCTGAGAATCTTAATGATTAACTTTCATTTCTAAGTCTTGGATCCTGTCATATTTTCTTGAATTTATGAGCGCACAGAAGTAGAGGACTCAGGCGTTGTATTAAGTAAATTATTAATTGGCCTGAGATAAAGTGCTGGTCAAAGACTCGAATAATACAGAAAATCATAATAAGATGATCTCTCCCATTAGACAATCTCAAAAAGCTCTTTGTGGCACATACAGAGGAATTATTTCATATTATTTCTTTGCTGTTGTGTAAGACTTCCAAACATTATAAATTTATTTCCTTAGTCCAGTTTCACTAAATTTAGAGGATATTCTCTGGTTTACATCTAGTTCTTAGAGATCTTAGCCGTGATTTAATGAATTAATAAACCTAAACATAAGAAAACATATTAAAGAATAATGAACAGCATGTTTTATAGCAAAAGGAATTGCCAGGAGAATTAACTTTCATACACGAATTAACTTTGAAACTGTTTGTTTTGAAAACCTCTGCCCTATCCCTTCTGGCAATTTTAACAGTATAACAAATGTTTCGCTATAATCTCAGTATTTCAGTGAAGTTAAGTGGTTATGCACTTTTTTCTATAACTAGCAATACCAGAACACACCATTGGAATCAATAATTGTTTTAATGAAATATGGGAGGGTGAGCTGACAACATCATAGCATTTTAAAAAGAAAACCAAGCCAAAAACCTCTTGGGTAAAAGTAAACTCTTTTTTTCTCTTCCAATTTTACGTGTTAGTCTTGGTCATCCAAAGCCATTTTACTGTAAACATGTAAAAATCATGCCAGCGGTCCCAGTCTTGAACAGAAAACCGAAGATACTGACCTCTCCTTAGGCAGCATTCAGCTGGAAATGTATTTAAACATCTCATCCTTACAGAATAGCTTGCTCCATTTTCCACTTGATTATGGTCAAATTAGAAGTAGTTTAAGAAGATCTTCTCCCCGCGATCTGCTCATCGTATGGGTAGAGGTACCTTGGCAGGGAAAGAAGAGCAGGATGGACAGGCTGGTGGTTCCTTTAGTTTCCCAATGGCGGTCTGGGAACCCCAAAGCTCAGGCTGTCCCTCCTGGAATGTCTATCTTGGTGGATGTATTTCCTTGAAGGAGAAGAGACTGTTCCATGCTATAGTTTCAGCTCCTGAAATTAATACGGCTTTAATTTAGAGAACAAGCCTGATGAGGAGCGGCTGAGGGAACTGGGGGTGTTCAGTCTGGAGAAAAGGAGGCTGAGGGGAGACCTTATCGCTCTCTACGACTACCTGAAAGGAGGTTGTAGCAAGGTGGGGGTTGGTCTCTCCTCCCAAGTAACATGTGACAGGACAAGAGGAAATGGCCTCAAGTTGCGCCAGGGGAGGTTGAGTACTGTAGACCGCTGTTTTTCAGTACCAAATGAGGAACACTTTTTTTGACATGGGAGGAAAATCCTTTGAAATTTTGAGGTTCTGGACTGGAAAGTGTTGAACTTCCAAGTCTTGGTCACCTCTGCCACTGCTCTGTACTGTGGCCTTGTGCAAATCTCTTAACTTCCCCGTTCTCTTGTTTCCTTGCCCTCCTGCTGCCTTATATTATCTAATTAATTAAATGCTTAAGGATGCAGAATGTGTCTTTCTTAATCAATTAGAAAAACAGAATTTAGCATCCTTTGTGTCGTTTTTTTCCTTTTTCTCTTTGAAGACGCAAGTGGAGTTTTATAATATTTGCTTCCGGCAGCAAAATGGGAATGGAGATTTATATAGATACTGGAATAATGCAGTTGTGGGTTTCTGTTCTGCAGCCTCACTGTGAGGGTGTATTTATTTGCAGAACGTATACAAACTCGCTTCTGTCCATTATGGAGGGGTAGACACAGCTGACCCAAATATGTGTGAGACAAACGGATTTTGAGTTGAGCGGAAAAAAAGGAATAAAGCTTTTATCCCTGCTGTCAGTCCAGAAATATCATCGCTAATTCTCTCTTCTTCCAGGTTGATGTTTGCTCGGAGACAGACACTGGCGGCAAGAAGTGGGCAGGGATTAGAGATCAGCCGTGAGGAAGGGCTCGGCAGATGTAAGCAGGTAGATTGGGGATTAGGGTGAATTAGTGTGGATGGAAAGCGTTCAGGAGCAAGGAGGGATTTGAAATTAGACGTTAGGACATACGTGTCGCAGGTCTTCCCTGAATTTCTGTGGTAGACTTGGATATTAATGGTTGGAATTCCTGAGCACCGTTAGTGGCTGTTGATGAGGCTGAAGGTAATGACGGTCCTACAGATCACAGAATCATAGAATGGTTTAGGTTGGAAAGGACCTTGAAGATCATCGAGTTCCACGCCCCCTGCCATAGGCAGGGACACCTCCCACTAGACCAGGTTGCTCAAGGCCACGTCCCGCCTGGCCTTGAACACCTCCAGGGATGGGGCCTCAACAACCTCTCTGGGCAACCTCTTCCAGTGCCTCACCACCCTCAAAGTGAAAAACTTCTTCCTAGTGTTCAATCTGAACCTGCCCTCTTCCAGTTTAAAGCCATTCCCCCTCGTCCTATTGCTACATGCCCTAGTAAAAAGTCCTTCCCCAGCTCTCCTGGAGGCCCCCTTTAAGTACTGGAAGGCCACAATAAGATCTCCCTGGAGCCTTCTCTTCTCCAGGCTGAACAGCCCCAACTAGCTCAGCCTCTCCTCATAGGAGAGGTTCTCCAGCCCTCAGATCATCCTCGTGGCTCTCCTCTGGATGCAGTCCAGCAGGTCACGGAATCACGGAATTTTCAGAGTTCGAAGGGACCTCTAGAGATCATCTAGTCCAACTCCCCTGCTAAAGCAGGATTGCCCAGAGCACATTACTCAGGACTGCATTCAGGTCCATGTCCTTCTTCTGTTGGGGACTCCAGAGCTGGATGCAGTATTCCAGGTGGGGTCTCACGAGAGTGGAGTAGAGGGGCAGAGCCCCTCCTTTGACCTGCTGGCCACACTTCTGATGCACCCAAGGATATGGTTGGCCTTCTGGGCTGGAATCGCGCATTGCTGGCTTATGTTGGGGTGGAAGAAACGGCTTGCGTAGGTTTTGAGGTGTGCCAGTGATCATATAGGTCTTTCTAGAACCAATTTCCCATTGCTTCCTGATGGCAAAGGCAGGGTGAAGAAGGAGGAATAAATCAAAGCCCTGCAGGTTTGGACATCACAGACCGAGTGCGATGAGCTCAGACAGGAAAATAGCACAAAGTTGGTCACACATGCCATCTCTCCTCCCGCTCCCCTCCTGCATTGCTGAACCAGTGGCATGGTGGTGGGAAGGGTGAGTGGGAAGCCCATGGTGTCTTGTCCCTGTGATGGCTGGAGGACGGCTCTGCCCTGTGCCGTCACAGCAGCGTTTCATCCCCTGCCGAAAACGCGTTTTGTCCTGTTTGATGGATGAGGGATTTGGGTCACGGAAGGATTCCTGCTTGCAAACCAAACCCATTGCCTGCTCAGTTTCCCTTGGGGATTATGTCCTAAGGTTTGAAGCTGGCATGGTTTCCGTGGAAAAGGCTTTCTCCTCCCCATTCCTGAGCTGCAGGGTTTAAGAATCATAGAATCACAGAATGGTTTAGGTTGGAAGGGACCTTAAAGATCATCTAGTTCCAACCCCCCCTGCCATGGGCAGGGACACCTCCCACCAGACCAGGTTGCTCAAAGCCCCATCCAGCCTGGCCTTGAACACCTCCAGGGATGGGCCCTCCACAATTAGCCAGAGTCCCTGGCTGTTCAACCTTGGTTGTTCTCTTAAAACAAGGACTGCTTTAGCCACTGCATTTTCTTTAATAGTCTTTTTTCAGTGGTGCCCAGTGACAGGATGAGAAGTAACGGGCACAAACTTGACCATAGGAAGTTCCATCTAAACCTGAGGAGGGACTTCTCTCCTGTGAGGGTGGCAGAGCACTGGGACAGGCTGCCCAGAGAGGTGGGGGAGTCTCCCACTCTGGAGCCATTCCAAACCCGCCTGGATGCCGTCCTGTGCAACTGCTGTAGGTGACCCTGCTCTGGCAGGGAATGGGACTGGATGATCTCCAGAGGTCCCTTCCAACCCTGACCATTCTGTGATTCTTGGCTTGCAATTCATGGGTTTTGCTCTCGTCTGGTGCTGGCTGTCCTTTGAGCTGAGCTGTATCTGTCCTGGGTGCATCCTTCAGCAGAACTATGCATGAGCTTTGCTACAGGGATTTTTGAACATCTGCACAGTAGAAACCCAACAAGGTGTAAACTTGCTTTTAAATTTTTAAGGAAGTACTTGAAAAAGAATTAACTTGCCAGCGTACAGTTATGTAGATAGAGATTTTCTTCCTCTTCTTTTAGCAGAACTGGTTAGCAGCTATCTTCCATGGATGCTCCTCTCTCTTCTCCCTGGATGGTTTCTCAGTCTGGAGAAGCACTTGAAGAAACCGTAATTTCTTCTGTCATGTACGTGTGGCAATTTGGTACAGGTTGTCATCACAGACACTTTGACTTACCTGCAACTTCTTCCCTTGGCTGAGATGGAAATGAAGCAGCCGGCGAGTGAAGTAGGGCAGGTTTTGCCCTTTTGGGGTACTGCTTCTGCATACGTGGATGTCAGAGCTGGAGAAACCAGTCTTGAAGACTTAAAGATAGTCTTGAAGAAGCATAGATCATGCTGTTAGCAATGACTCTTCAAGCTATGAAGAGCAGGGCCTGTTTCTCACTACCTACTATTGTGACATCCCAATCAGTACGTGCTTTTTATTCTTTGATTTCTATGGCTTTCTGCAACGCACGTGCTTTCTTGCCCCAAATAACTCATTTTTTTAGAGAAGGTCAGGGTCAGAGACTGACACTTCTTGTTGTTTCCGTATCATTTGCCATTGTCATCCATGTCGCGGTCCACAGAGTCGCAGGGTATGGACAGAATGGCTCCTGTGTGGTGACACTGAGGAATGCCCGTAGTTCTTCCAAATTGCAGAGCGGCTTCCTTGGGCTAACGGGCTATTTTTAGTTTTAATTGGGCTTAGTCTATCTGAAAAAAAAAAAAAAAAAAAAAAAAAAAAAAAAAAAAAGTTGATCCTTTTGTTCCTGGCAAAGACCCACACGTCTAGCAGCTGGGCATGGTGCCATCTAAGCAGATGGCTGGCAGGGCAGTGGCCAGCACAACTGTGTCACATCTCCTCTGCTTGGCAGCACGCATTCCCAGGTGGCAGTCACCATCCGCTTTGAACTTAAAACACACCTAGGGACTGACCAAAGCAACATGCTGGCTTTAATCCAGCCCTGCGTAGAAGGAACTTGGTTGACTATCCTGGAAATAATGCCCACAACTGCTTTATAAGCGGGTGGGACTGGCTGAGAAGGGCCCTGTCTTTGACATGTGTGGGGTGAGTAGGAGGTTGGCTCTGGGGTGTCCTCTTATCCAGACCCCAGGGAACATCTGTAGATGAACTAAGTAGAAACATGTTAATGGGATGTCTGTGTTTCTTACCTTTCTGTGTCTGCTGAGGACTACAGAGGGATGATGATAATTTTTTTTTTTCCTACATGAACACATCCTAACTACATTAAAGTTGCTTTAATTTTGTACAGGAAAGATGGAGAGGGACTCTTTATCAGGGAGTGGAACGATAGGATGAGGGGTAACGGTTTTAAACTGAAAAAGGGGAGATTTAGATGAGATATTAGGAAGAAAATCTTTACTGTGGTGGTGGTGAGGCAATGGTGCAGGTTGCCCAGAGAAGCTGTGGCTGCCCCATCCCTGGAGATGTTCAAGGCCAAGTTGGATGGGGCTTGGAGCAACCTGGGCTGGTGGGAGGTGTCCCTGCCCATGGCAGAGGGGTTGAAACCAGATGATCTTTAAGGTCATTTCCAACCTAAACCATTCTATGATTCTAATTCCTGCTAAACCCAGGTTGTTTTTTTTTGTTTGTTTGTTTTTGTTTTTTTTTTTTTTTAATGGGAATTAAGCCTGCAGCACACGGAGGTGGTAGGCAGGTGATAATTCTTGGGAGGTACAGTACCAAACCATGACAAATATTCACAGTGGGCTTTTTTTACAGGCTATATCCCACTTTCAGAAACACTTTTAAGGTCAGATCTCACAGGTCTCCAGGTACTGGATGGTGCAGGTAGGGACATGGGAGCGGATAGTCCAAGTCCCCTTTCTTCTCTGGAAGGCTTTTAAGGATCTCTTGAAATACTGTCTTTTAACCAAAGGCTCAGTCAAACCTGAGAGCTCCTAAATCCCTTGGTGCCCAGGAATGTGCTAAAACAGGATATTTCATAGATATATTTCTGTGGTTTTGGCCATTCCTTGCTTTGAAAGCTTCACCCAGAGAGATTTGGGAGTGGGTTTTCAGAGGAACAAACATCTTCCCATGGAGGTGGATATGCATGCCGATTGTCCAGACACATGCAAGGACTTTGCTTGGTTAGATAGGGAATTTTACTTTTTTTTTTTTTTTTTTTTTTTCTTTCCCAAAATGCTTTGCTCAGGTGCTTAGTGGAGAGCAGAAGAAGACTGAAGAGCTGACCACGCTGCATAAAACGCTATATATCTTCTATTCCTTCTCCTCTCCTAATATAGATACAGGAATGGAGACAGAGATACAGCTCACAAAGTAAAGGGACAAAGTTATGTAAAGAAGATTCTTTTTCTAAATTCATAACCCCATCTTTTTGGGCTGGGAATAGCACGTGCCATGAACTTGTGCGTGAAACGGGTCTGTTGCGTATGAAGTTGTGCTGAGGCAAGACTGCCAGGAATCCTGTTCCCCATCCAAAAAAAAAAAAAAGAGGTTTTGAAGGGGGAAAGTCCGTCCCAGGTGCCTGAAAGTTTCAGACCTACCGTACCTGTCCACACGTATGGAAGGAACTGAAGCGATGGGTGAAGCAAAACGACATTTCTGTATCACTTTCTCCCACTCATCCCCTACGCCTCGTTTTTTTTTTTTGTTTGTTTGTTTGTTTGTTTTTTAATTTATTATTATTATTACTTCTGTAAGATGGTATAAAGCCCAGATTTATAAAGAGGGTTTGCTGGAAAGTACATTTTTGCGAAGAACTTGGCCTTATGGCAAAATGCACTCAAAATGCACTGCTGCCATCCAGAGAGACTTGGACAGGCTGGAGATTTGGGCAGGGAATAACTTAATGAAATACAGCAAGGGAAAGTGTAGGGTCCTACATCTGGGCAGAAACAACCCCAGGTTCCAGTATAGGATGGGGAGCTACCTGTTAGAGAGCAGTGTAGAGGAAAGGGACCTGGGGGTCCTGGTGGACAGCAGGATGACCATGAGCCAGCACTGTGCCCTTGTGGCCAAGAAGGCCAATGGCATCCTGGGCTGTATTAGAAGGGGGGTGGTTAGCAGATCGAGAGAGGTCCTCCTTCCCCTCTACTCTGCCCTGGTGAGACCACATCTGGAATATTGTGTCCAGTTCTGGGCCCCTCAGTTCAAGAAGGACAGAGAGCTGCTGGAGAGAGTCCAGCGTAGGGCAACTAAGATGATTAAGGCAGTGGAGCATCTCCCTTATGAGGAAAGACTGAGGGAGCTGGGTCTCTTTAGTTTGGAGAAGAGGAGACTGAGGGGTGATCTTATTAGCGTTTATAAAAATATAAAGGGGGAATGTCATGAGGATGGAGCCAGGCTCTTCTCAGTAGCAACCAATGATAGGACAAGGGGTAATGGATTCAAGCTGGAACACAAGAGGTTCCACTTAAATTTGAGAAGAAACTTCTTCTCAGTGAGGGTGACAGAGCACTGGAACAGGCTGCCCAGGGAGGTTGTGGAGTCTCCTTCTCTGGAGGCATTCAAAACTCGCCTGGACGCCTTCCTGTGCAACCTCATCTAGGTGTTCCTGCTCCGACAGGGGGATTGGACTAGATGATCTTTTGAGGTCCCTTCCAATCCCTAGCATACTGTGATACTGTGAAAAAAAAACAACTTTATTGCAATCGTGTGGTAGTCAGTATTTTAGATTTATTTCAGGTATGGCAAGAGTTAAGTGGGTTGGGAAGGAGGAGTTGTCTGCTGCTTTTCCTGAAGTGCTTTACCAGCCAGACAGCAGCCAGATGGGTGTGCTTTTGAACAATACATAGACGATACCAAGGCAGGATCTAACAACAATAAAATAGCTAAAACCATATAGAATGTGTTTATGCACCTACCTAGGGTGTGTGCCTGCGTAGTATATGTATTTGCGTGTAAATATGTTTTCGCAACGTAATTTGGAGTTTTGAGTGGCATCATCACTTCATACCTCTCCTTTTATAGTCTCACTGTTAAAATGAAGTGGTGTCTGTTCATAATTTTTAAGTTTGGCTTTCTTAACAGAATTTCAATATTTTCACAGATGTTTGTTCTTTGTTTTTTTTTTTTGTTTATTTTTTTTTTTTCTTCTTCATGGGGTTTTCACACTTATTGCTTGCCAGTGTTGAAGAAACCAGGCCTTGTTGACATCCTGACAGGGAGAAAAAACGCATGTTTATGTACAAAATTAAAAAGAAAACAGCCACTGTTGCGAACGAGAGTTTCCTTTTGGTAGACTGAACTTCCTGGAGGTCAGAGAGTTGGACTGCTTTGGATTCGGGTGGTGCCTGGCATCCCCTCCGCAACTAGATGAGGGATGCTAATTGACTTGTTAATGTCTCTTATGTCAATGCTTCTTTTTCCCTCCCTAATCCTGGATTCAAAGTGGTAAGAATCCAGCTTTTATTTAATTTTTTATTTAATTTTATTTAATTTTATTTAATTTTATTTAATTTTATTTTTATATTTTATTTTATTTTGTTTTATTTTATTTTGATGGTGTCTAGTTGGTGGGAGGAGGGCTGCCTGTCTTGGTACCGCTCTCCAACCCTTTTATTTCGGGTTGATCAACCTATGCTCTTTGGTCCAACTCTGGTTTATTGCTGTATTTTACTTCTTTCAGGCATGTCTGAGTCCTCTTCAAAGCTGAGCCGAGAGGGGACGAGGAGCGGGCCAGCATTTCAGCATCGCGCTAGACAGTGGCAGTGCCTCTCTGCAATAGAAAGCTTTACAAGAGCTCCTTGTAGCATCTCTCCTCCTTGGCATTGGCATCAGGGTGGCTGTGAGTCAGGCAGAAGGGATTCCCTGCCGGCGGCGGGGGGCTTTCGCTGCCGTAGCACGCTGTGAATGCCTCTTCTTGGCTAAAAACAAATGCCAACCTGCTTTCAGGGAGAAATGCCGGGTATTCCGCTTGATTTGCTGTCTCTCTCTTTCCTAACTATTTCTAAAAATCCCACCCCCTCCCTATCCATTAGTTTAGGCACAGCAGGGACTCAGCTGTTTTCTTACTCTGAAAAAAAAAAAAAAAAAAACTTCATTTTTTTTCTCCTCCTCAGTTGTTTTTTCCCCCTTCTCTCAGTCCTTTCTCCTCACTTGCTTTTCCCGGCCAGGTTTCCCAAAGGGATGGCAATGACATTGTTTCACAATGCCATGTACATAGTTTTTCCTCGTTTGACATGAGCCTATTTAATACAGAATCACAGAATCACAGAATGGTGGGAGTTGGAAGGGACCTCTGGAGATCATCCAGTCCCACCCCCCGCCAGAGCAGGGGCACCTCCAGCAGTGGCACAGGACGGCGTCCAGGCGGGTTTGGAATGGCTCCAGAGTGGGAGACTCCCCCACCTCTCTGGGCAGCTGTGCCAGTGCTCTGCCACCCGCACAGCAAAGAAGTCCCTCCTCAGGTTTAGATGGAACTTCCTATGCTGAAGTTTGTGCCTGTTCCTCTTTTCCTATCACTGGGCACCACTGAAAAAAGACTGTTCCCATCCCCCTGGTACCCTCCCTTTAAGGATTTAGAAGCAATGATAAGATCCCCCCTCAGTCTTCTCTTCTCCAGACTAAAAAGCCCCAAGTCCCTCCTCAGCCTTTCCTCATAAGGATGATGTTCCAGTCCCCTCATCATCTTCGTAGCCCTTTGCTGGACCCTCTCCAGCAGTTCCCTGTCTTGAACCGGGGAGCCCAGAACTGGACACAATACTCCAGATGTGGCCTCACCAGGGCAGAGTCCCCATCGGTGGAGACTGCAGAATGGCTTCATGCCCAAACCCAACCATTAATCTGAGATCGCCTGGAGCAGGCACCAGCTCTGAGCCACGTCTCCATGGGAAGGGTGGGCGGTGCAGTCCTTAACCACCAACACAAACCCTTCCCTGTGCTGAAACGGGCACTCGTGGTGGTCGGTTGTAGGAAGTCCATTCCAGCTTCTCGTCTAGGATAGGGACCGTTACTTGTAGGCTTAGATGGATTTTCCCATGTTATGCTGTTCGTGGGGATATATTGTTATCATCTCATAGAATCATAGAATGGTTTGAGTTGGAAGGGACATTGAAGATCATCTAGTTCCAACACCCTTGCCATGGGCAGGGACATCTTCCACTAGACCAGGTTGCTCAAAGCCCATCCATCCTGGCCTTGAACACCTCCAGGGATGGAGCTTCCACAACTTCTCTGGTATTCTTGTGAGTGAGCTGCATTTTTAGCACAGTAAATAGATTCTCTCCTTTGTGTGCCTGCACAAATGTATGGGTATTGCTCTCCTCCAGGTAGAGTCCTCTTGGCCAAGGTTGTCACGATTATTTCTCATGAAATAGTAGAAACCCAAACCATATTTACTGGCTAGTTCATTGATTTGTGTTTTCAAGTCTATGACCTTGGCTCAGTGGATTACCTTCCATAAGTCAAGCATCTTCATGCATGCCTTGCTTCCTTGACATGGAAGACAGGAGGGAGGAGAAGGTTATCACTACTTTCCAGGGAGGTTTCCCTCCATGCCCAGCCTGCGGACAGGAGAGTGACCAGGAGACCAGCTGAAAGGTTAGGAGCCTGTGTATGCTCCTCTATTTCTTCTGCTGCTCATTTAAAAGGTATATTTGTTTGCCATATATTTATTTATTTTATTTAAGGCTGAGAGGGTTGGGGGTTGTTCAGCCTGGAGAAGAGAAGGCTCTGGGGAAACTGTATAGTGGTCTTCCAGTCCCTAAAGGGGGCCTACAGGAGAGCCTGGGGAGGGACTTTTTACTCGGGCATGTAGCGATAGGACGAGGGGGAATGGCTTTAAACTGGAAGAGGGCAGGTTCAGATTAAACATTAGGAAGAAGTTGTTCACTTTGAGGGTGGTAAGGCACTGGCCCAGGTTGCCCAGAGAGGTTGTTGAGGCCCCATCCCTGGAGGTGTTCAAAGCCAGGCTGGATGTGGCCTTGGGCAACCTGGTCTAGTGGGAGGTGTCCCTGCCTATGGGAGGGGGGTTGGAACTCGATGATCTTCAAGGTTCTTTCCAACCTAAACCATTCTATGATTCTATGATTTGCCTGGGGTGTTTTTTGCATGCTGATCTGCCTTTAAGCAGTGACTGCGTCAGATCTCCTAAGTCAAAGAGGGGATACCTCTACAGAGAGCCAGAAAATGAAGGTGATTTAGTGGCGACTCATCCTAATGGGTTATAACACAGAGATCCTGATAAATACTTAGAGGAGGAAAGATGTCACATTCCAGCATGAGAAATCCTTCAATCCCGGGGAGGAGGCTCTTCCAGGACTTTTAATGACCCCCAGTGGCCGAGATCAGTTTTATCTCACCAGCCGCTTTGCAGAGCCACGGAGCCACGGATGAAGAGCTTTGCAGCAAAAGTCACGTACAGAACTTGGCTATTTAGGAACCAAGTGCCAAGAAATAACGTGGTGATTAGCGCCTGCTCGGGACCCAACCGGAGTTTCCTTTCTGCAGTGCTGGTTACTGGTCTGCGGCATGAAAATGGTTCTCCGTCGGCTCAAGCTCGGCTTCCTCTGCCTGTGCCTGGATTTAGAAGATCAAAAAATAGATCAGGATATTGGCTGTGTCTGCTGGGAGGAGCATCACCGGGTTTGGAGATGCAATGGTTTAAAAATAAAGAAGTGAAGGTTGGTGTGCTCTAATGCAGGAGCTGTTCTGCAGCGTTTTGGGTTTTTTTATTATTATTATTATTATTGTTTTCCTTTTTTTAATATACATCATAACTGGTCTTCGAACTTCAGTGCTTCAGAGGAAGGCTGAAACTAATTCTGCATTTGGATGTTCTGGCAGGCAAAATGCTTTGCGTTTGTTTTTTTTTTATTATTATTTTTGGAAAGGATGTTTCCAGTCCCAGGTCAAAAGTTAGAAGAGCTAAAATGCATACTAATGCCTGCAGACACCACGAATTTGCGTTTTTAGCTCATTTTCTGTGAAACTGCAATTTTCATCAGCTCGAAGGTGGGGGTAAGCACAGCTGGCAGAAGGACGGTAGTACAGGGTTTTGGTGACTTTTCATTGTGAATCCTCCCCGTGCATGACCAACAAAGCACCTTGGGTGTGTCGAGGCTGGCTGTGCTCAGGAAGGTGGTGATATGGGGGTGGGGAGAGTGAGGAAGTTCTCCAGGGACACCTTGGTTTCTGCCTTGCCCCAAAGCTCCTTGCAGAGGTGGGTCTGGCAGCAGATATATCAGCTTACCATTTTTTTCCATTTATTCCACAATCCCATGATGGGAGATGGTGCTTACCTGCTGTAGGGGAAGAGATTCTTGCACTGCTTCACCTTTTTGCTGTGCCCAGCAGGAGCAGACAGGGATTATTCCCTGGTTGTTTGTGTCTCTCCTTCCTCCACAGCTGGTGTTCCCTACTAAAATAGATATCAAACTTGTGATTGCTCTGCTCACAGATAACTTGTAAAACTCACTGCTTCAGGCATCGAGAAAGACAGACATCTGAGCTGGAGCAAGGAGGCTCAAGAAATAGATGGAAATGTTTGTAGACACCGTGTTTTTCCCTCTGACTTGCACACATGAGGCTCCTTAAAACAGAAGGTTCTATATGCACATAATCTAATGTAAAACCATGCGGAGAGCTTAATTTTTATGTTTTGGGATATCACTGTTAAGGAGTTGTTTTGCTCGGATGGTCCAGAGTTGCTCGCGGAAGACTCAAGTTGCCCGTCAACGTGTGAAACTTGTTATGGGAGGACATCACCATGGCCAAAAGTTCATCTGAGCACAAAGAGACATGAACTATTTCTGTGGCCCCAAACAATATTTACAACTGTAATGGTAAATATTAAAGGATAAGGAGATTAGACTCTTCTGCTTCAAGGCAGAACAACTTGAAGGCTTTGAATGACATCATGCAGGTTATCTCTCCATATCTGTAGCTTCTACCTGCTGTAGGTGACCCTGTTTTGGCAGGGGGGTTGGACTAGGTGATCTCCAGAGGTCCCTTCCAACCCTGACCATTCTGTGATTCTGTGGTTCTCCACAGGTCCTGGAGGCAGGTATTGAAACACATGAATTTCTCATCTGGTCCATTGGCTCAGATCTTGTATAATACCTGTGCTCACCTTGGGAAAAGTTTTGTTTGGGTAAAAGTTTTCTAAATGCTCTGCTGGAAGGTGCTTTGGGAAGGGCAAGGAGGATAAAGAGGATAAAGAATTGGTGCAAGTCTGCAGAACAGCGTTGTATAAATTTAGGGAGGTTAGGGACAAGGCAAAAAAAACCCAAATAATCTTTTACAGAAGTGGTTATAGTATCTTGTTGGGAGCTTATCAATGAATAACGAAGCAGGCTGCAGAGAACCTCCTCTGCTCCTTCATCAGAGATTTATCTTAACAGCAGTTTATGGGACTCACCAGTGTGCTCATGAGGAGGTTTTAAAAGAATTTCACATTAGCGCTGTGTGTGTGAAAGGAAAGAAATGGGGATGGAGGAGAAAGATGGAGAGAATGGGTACGGCGACCCCACAGGGCAGAGCAGCCAGAAAACGGTTGGGAAATGGGACTGTCACCCTCAAGGCAGAAGAAGCGGAGGACAAGTTGGCTTGTCTGCGTATTTTAATTTCTTTGTAGTAACTAGGGACAGAGCAAGGTAAAGTCGCAGCCCCTCTTGGGTAAAAGTAACTTTCCCGGATGAGCTGTGCGACCATTGCCCAGTGATGGTGCAACTACCTGGAAGGTCAGAGGAGAAATACTTTGCACGCAGTGAGTTTCCCACCCCTGAGGCTGGAGCAAGGATAAATCACTTACTTTACTAACAGGAAGACAAGACCCTTGTGGGACAGAGCAGAGTGCTCATTTAGACACGATCTCCTGATATTCCTGGTGATTACATTTTATGCGGGATCAAATACTGACCATCTTCGGGAGCTGTCGTAGTAATTCTTCAAGGTCAACTTCTTCTCGTGTCCGGAAAGGACCCAGCCGAACGGTAAATTTTGCTTGATTGAAATCTGCAAAGCGTAACCCGTGTCCTTGCATCTGCAGTGACATAATTTTGCTCGGGGATTTTGGAGCAGGCACACGCAAGTAGATTGTAATATAGCAGGCATGTTTGATGTCCTGCCTTAAATCCCAAACTATTAACTTAATTAATATTGTAGGCTCTTAACACCTTTCCCTACTCGCGAGCTACCTTGCGTGAGACTGGAAAATGATGCCACTTCACCTTTCCTGGCCTTGTAGAGGCAGAAAAGTGTGCCGTTTGGTCTGTATTAATTATTTCGCTCTCAAGGTCCTGATCAGCCTTTGACAGAGAGCTCCACGTGGGCTTTTAGCTCTGCGCTTAAGCAGCTCCTTCGCTTTACGCCAGGGGCGGCTGCGCTTTGCCAGAGTGTGTATTGTAGATATACGAGACCAAACCCCAATTTCTAACCATTGCAAGGGTATTTTAAAGAGTAGATTTATTTTCCTTCCACTGTAAAGGCGGATAATATAATTATGCACTTTTTTTTTTTTTTCTTTTACCAGAATATTGTCATCCTCTGGCATAACCAGCCTAGTTATGTGCAAGTCGGAGTGAAATATTGCTTTTCTTAGGGAAATGCTGGTGCAGAAAAAAGATGCAAAATGACTCTGATTTGATTTGCTGTTTGTGTGGATAAAGGGGAGGATGAGGTGGTTAAGCTGCCGTCTGATGTGGAAATCAAATTCAGTTTAAGCAGCGCAGCGAAGTGTCACTGAAGATAAACTATTTTGAATAGGGGATTCCCTCATCAGGTGCTTTTGGGTATCTCCAACATGTTCAGTTTAGGTCTGCAGCTTCATGGAATCACGGAGTTTTCAGAGTTGGAAGGGACCTCTAGAGATCATCTAGTCCAACTCCCCTGCTAAAGCAGGATTGCCCAGAGCACATCACTCAGGACTGCATCCAGGTGGGTCTTGAAAATCTCCAGAGAAGGGGACTCCACCACCTCCCTGGGCAGCCTGTGCCAGTGCTCTGTCACCTGAACCGTAAAGAAGTTTTTCCGTCTATTTGAACGGAACTTCCTGTGTTCTAACTTGTGCCCATTGCCCCTCGTCCTGTCACTGGGAACCATTGAAAAGAGCCTGGCTCCATCCTCCTTCAACCCACCCTTTAGATACTTGTATGCCATAATAAGGTCTCCCCTCAGCCTTCTCCTCTCCAGGCTAAAGAGTCCCAGCTCTCTCAGCCTTTCCTCATAAGGGAGATGCTCCAATCCCTTCATCATCTTAGTTGCCCTTCGCTGGACTCGCTCCAGCAGTTCCCTGTCCCTCTTGAACTGGGGAGCCCAAAACTGGACACAGTATTCCAATTGTGGCCTCACCAGTGCAGAGTAGAGGGGGAGAATGACTTCCCTCGACCTACTGGCCACACTCTTCCCTATGCAGCCCAGGATTCCATTGGCCTTTTTGGCAACAAGGGCACATTGCTGGGTCATGGATAATTTACTGTCTACAATATTTGCAGCTTGTCTGAAAATATTTAGGGTCTGGAAGAAGTCTCCACATTTTTCAATAAGAAGGTGACTATCTTTTCCTCCACATGGAGAGGAGAGGAGGGGGTGGGAAATGTAGAAACTCGACTTGTCCTAGTTCAGGACACGATCAAAGAATTGGATATCCGAGGTCTTACCTCTGCCCTGACACTACCTCTCTCGTAATTTCTGGGCAAAAGCTGAAGCAGCGCTTCTTTCCCTAACGGTGTTGATAACTCACGTTGCTCTTTCATTCATAATTTTGAAGCGTATTGAGGACCTTGCTGTGATTATGAAAATTTCAAAGAAGTATTTACCTGTTTCCAAGCTGTCAGACTGGGCAACAGGGAAAGAGAAAAAAACCTACCACCGCCTTCTTTGGGATCTCAAGGCTGGTAGAGGATGGGGAAAGAACTGAGGTGTCCAGTTTCCGGACGGACACTTCACCTCTTGTTAATTCCTTCGCTCCCGGGTGCATTTCATCATCATAAAGGTCTCGTTGCAGATTTTGCTTTGAGTGCTAAAAGCTTTGTTCCCCTCTGCCTTCCTCCGTGATTTAAAAGCCACAGATGCTGATATATCTCTGAGACAGAATCTATTACGCTTTTCCTGCCAAGCCGAGCTATGGCGCTTGCTTTATTTCCCTCCTCCTAACACTCAATTTGTTCTTTGTCGGTGCTCAGCTGGCCGCGTTGCTGAGCACCAGCAGGGATCCCTCCGCGCAGTGGTTCCTATTAGCTTTCCCCTTCTTAATTTCATTATCTATTTCTAATGGCTTTTTAATGTCTGAGCTGAATTTACAGTAGCAAAGACTTCGAGCACCTTCTGTTTCTCCAGAAGAGTTTCAGGGATGGCATGATGGACCATCCGCCGCTTTACTCATGCCGTAGAGAAGAGCTGGTCTCTAGGGTTGGAAATGCATTTATTGGTCTTTTTCTTTTCTTTTCTTTTTTTTTTTTTAATTGAATATGGATAGTGGAGCATTCACGTGTGTGTCCTGAGCTTCCTACCAGTTTGTAGCAATTGCTGATTTTCCTTCTTTGAATCTCAATTTTTTAAACACTTGATTGCACGTATGTTGAGAAAGTCTTTGTCCACTTGTATCTATCTCTTCAGGTGTAAGTAGCATCTTTCTCAGACTGCTTGACAAGCATTCCTTGCAAACATTGCATCATCTAACTTTTCCTTGGTTTCTCTTTATAAATAAAGAATTCAGTAGCTCTAAAACTCAGTTCCCACTTTTTGTTTTGTTTTGTTTCCCTGTTTATTCCCCTGGTCTTTCTCTGAGCATCCTTTGGCCCTTTTCTCAGCTGTAGAGTGGGACAACAAGTTGCACCTCAGCCTGGGGCGCCCACCACACCTCTCTGAACAGGATTAGTAAACGAGCTACTCTCGAGCAGCACTACCAGTTTGTTACAGCTAATCTGCTTTTCGATGGAAGCAGCCAGTGTGTTTATCTCCAACTCTACCCCAGGGTCTTTGAGAGCCAAAGACCTGCCAAGAGGTTAGGTGGCTCCCAAAGCTGCCCTGGTGCCGCGCGGGGGTCACGGTTGCTGGTTTGTAATATTCATTCAAACATATGCTATTTTTATTAGTCACTAAATCTGGCGGTGGTGGAATTGAGGCGTTCCACATTTTAAAGGTAATTAAAGACTGTTCATAAAACATGACGCAGCCTGCGGGGTCCTGGCAAGGTACTGAGCGTTGCGCGCAGTTGCCAAAAGGACACCAGATGTTGACGGGAAAACCAAGCTCTTCCCCTTCCCATGTTCTTCTAGACTTCAGCGAGACCTGAAATGAGGCCTGAGGAAATGTATGTGTCAACAGGGGATGGGATGCTCTTCAAACTGAGGCATCTTCATGGCCAGGAGCAGCCCTGCAGTCCATGCCCACTGAAGCTGTCCATCACGCTTCTACAGCGGCCTTCAATTACTTCTCCAGGGAGATTAATTCAGATCTCAGCATTGGGAATTTCTCCCTAAAATATAATCCAATCTTTCCTTTAAGTTTTATTCCTTCATATTTACTGTTTTTTGCCAGGTTCCTTCTCCCCCATAATGTTGACCTACCAAAGTGTGGCTGCAGAAAGGTCTCAGGACTCATGTTTTGTCTCTAACAACATTAGGCTGAATTAGCACTGTGCGCTGTAAAAAGAGAGAGTGAACATCCCATGGCAAGTTGAATAAATGTGATAGTTGTATGGATAGTTGTATGGCATGACCCAGGGATGACTGTGCCTGGGCGTCTTAATGGAAAACAGAGAAATCTTCCAATTTTTGATGAAGAGATAAAAAGCTCAAGACCTCTTGCTGTTGGATTTCTAAAATTGAGAGAGGAACCATCGCAGCACATCGTATCGTCTTTAGTCACATATAAAGTGAGAGCAATGGCAACAACATAATTTCTCAGGCAGGAAACCTCATGTGCCCATATTTTACAGGGTTAAAACTAACAAATAAACAAATAAAAACTGCAACCAGAGCTATTTGCTTTGTGGGAACCTTCTTGCTTTTGCTTTACAGCAAATTTGGGTGTAGTTTTGAAAGGGGAAAAGTAGGTTCCTCAAAGGGCCAACTGCCATACAGTGGGAAATAAAATAATGAAAACTGTTAATATTTATATGAACACCAGTGACCAAAGCTAACAGAGATCAGTATTCATTCACTGGAAAATAGGGATTATAGCTGCCTCTATCATCTCTTTTTTTCCGCTGAGCTTCTGGTGCATTTATTCATTGCTTTACGTTCCCAGCAAAGTCTTGGACTTACAAGTTGTGTTTTCCTACCACAGAGGGACAGGCAGTGAAAACAGAGTAGGATGGGTAGCGCTGGAAAGGCAAACACAGAAAGGATCTCGCTGATGCTGAAGGTGTGCTGTTGTGATACTGAGGTTTGTTAAAGCAAAGTCTGGGAACATAATATGTGTGATCTGTTCCACCAGGTATTTCCCGGACCACAGAGGGGATTTATCTGAATCCCTTTGGAGGGCATTACTTTTTTTTTTTTTTTTTTTTTTTTTTCCACCCAGTGTAACTGATAGCCATGCGCTGAAAATAAGTCTTCCTTCTTTTCAAGGACAGCTGCAGTAAAGGGAGCTTCCCCTTCCATCACCTGCAGTGCTGCTCCATAGCAAGAGGAGAGGGAAAAAGGGGATTTTGATTTTTTGAGCACCGTCTATGTTGGTTATAAATATGATCAGCAGTGTTTGGTAACTCTTAAGAAAGCCATGAGTGTTAAGCGCTAGACCAAAGCAAGGCACGGTGTTGCAAATGCGTCTCTTCCCCTGGAGAGAAGAAAACAGAGGTGTCGGTGGCTTTACGAGAAGCAAAATCAAGTCACTTTGTGCTCTTTGCTGGAGGGTTGCTCTAAAAACTGCAGAGCGTGAAGCTCTCGGCTCTCATTTTCACATGTCTTTAGCCATTGGAGAGGCTAATTTGGTATGTTCTCCTTAACGAGGCACAAGACCCTGTGAACCACCAGCTCAGCTGCCTGTTTAAGACGGTCGCATTTAGTTTAGTGATGGTCCTAAGCTGATACAGGCAGGGTTGTTTGGTTCAGATGCGTTGTCCTAACATGGCTACAAGCCTTCAATCTGCATCTGGCAGATTGTCTCTTCATCTGCCAGATCGTCTCTTCACCTCCGTCTTCTGCATCTGGCAGATCTGGCAGATCTTCATCGGAGAAGGTACCACGTTCAGGTCTCGTTTGCCCATGGGCATTTTTAATAGTTACGATAATTGGTCCATTCAGAGTAGGGAGGCCGGGTCTGAAAATAGTGAAAAGATGATGGATCAGAGCCATTTGTCACCTGTAGTAAGGAAAGAAAGGCGGGAGGTAAAAAAAGCAGCACCAGCTCAGTAGAGGTGCTTCCTCCCTTCTGCATCGGTGCTGCCAACTACGCCAATAAAATTAAGTCCTTGCCCTTGGAGCCTCTGGAGGCCAGTCCAGTTGGCCAGTCCAGTTGGCCAGTCTCCTTCCTTGTGCTTTAGCAATGCAATAAGTGGCTAGACACTAATAACAGGGACTTGCAAAAAAAAAAAAAAAAAATAGGAGAGGTCAAAATAACAGCTAAATTTTGGGGGCTTGATTTGTTTGCAGCGCCGGGGGAGGAAAAATCACCGTGAGTTACAATTCATGCACAGTCGAGAGGCACGCAAAGAAATTGGTGTCATGGGTCTGTCAGCTCTTAGGCTTTGTTCTTTGCGTAGAAGGACTGGTAGGACTTAAATGTGCTCAAAATAGAGAAGGTTGCTTATTTTTTCGAAACTGTAGCTTCCAGGAGAAGGTTGTCTACGTCCCTCTCTGAAGGGCACCGGTGTGGTCAGAGTATAATTTCCATTTTGAGAAAATAGATTTCATAGACTGGATAGAGAAAGATAGGCCTGGCTGCCTAAAAGGAATAAATACCGCCTTTTTGAATGACTGCCTTGAATCCCATCTCTTTGTGTTGGGGCTCCAGTCGTACTTCACACGCGAGTAAGCTTGTTATTCTCGGAGGAAATGTTAATAGACATATGTCTGCGGGATCGGGCCCCCCGAAAGAGCAGATTTAATTATACGCATGGCAAGTTCATGTACTTGCTTGAACAAAGAAACATCCAGTCTAAGCTCTTCTGGGGAGGAAGCGTGTAATCATGCGTGTTTTGTGCAGCGCTCGGCGTGATGGAACGTCAGGGAGCAATTTATTCCCAGCACCAGTGCAAAAATGGTGATTAATAAAATTATAACCGTTTATACTCCTAATACTAGGTTTTAACCAGTCTGGTTGTGTCTTTCCCTGATTCAGGAGATAGTACAATTATTTCCATATATGTGAAGCTCAGATAATATGATAGCTCAAATGCTTACTCTCTAGTTGCTGATTTAATTATATGAAATGTCAAGTTAGTTTAAGAAATACTTGGGGAAACCCCTACCTCTGTCAACCAGGAATATGCCAAGTGTTTCAGCGGAAAGCTTGTACCTTGCTATTAAAAAATATCAGACCAGAAAGCAACACATGCACAATGTCTGCGCTGTGTGACGCAGCTTGAATATTAGGGTAAAACTGAAACAATAGATACCACTTTTTAAAAAATATATTTTGAAAGGTGGATAAAACAGCTTTGCGTTGCTCAACGTGTGTCTCATAGATGCTTTTTTATTGCCAGTGAGTTTCAAACATAGTGAACAAAGATAGGATTCAGGATTTTGGTTGGGGGGGGGAAGCGTTCACTAGGTGGTTCGTTAACGCCTCTCAGCAATGTGAATCCTCATATGCATGTGATCTCTGCCTCAAGAAAATGGACTTCTGATCTAGAAGAAAGGCCTGGGTGAATAAAAGGAATGGATATGCTCTTTGCTGAGATCAAAGAGCGTGGGGTTTTTTTTCCCCTTGCACTCCGAAGGCTTTGAAGCGCATGGAAGCCACAGCGGCTTAACAAGGTGCCGTTTATTAGCGGGGCTGTGGTTTGTCCGCTGAACCTGATGCAAATGTGAGATAAAACACACTCGCCGGAATCTTTCGCATGGGCGTAAGCAAGTCCAGTTCATCTCAGTTTGCTGTTGGCCAAGAGCGCACATGCCGTTGGGTACATCAGCTCAATGATGGTTGTGTGTCAAAGTCGCAGTCCTGAATGCTGACAGCGATTGCTCTCATCTCTCGTGAAGAACCCAATTTAAAGCTGCACAGGCTATTCTGCAAATATACCCAGCGAATCTAATTTTGTAAGAGTGATTATTAAATTTCAGATGTGTCTTTACGGTTGGACATCACTTCGTGCAAGATGTGGGTGGCATCTGGGTCACATCCTTCTGCAAAAGCCAGGCGATTATATCAGCCTTCACAAGTTAACTTTGATGTAAACTACTTTTGAGATGCAAAATATTTGGAAATCTCTTCTGAACACAAGGCTGAATTTAGTAACATCCTTGTGGCATTATTGGATAAACAAGCACTTTATGCACCGCTATCATAAGGGTGTTTGAAGAAATAATTGGTTACTATTTTGGGGCACAGCTAAAGTATAAAAGTATTAATACGAAGTGAGGAACTTTGTCAATGTTTAAGAAATACCTTGCTAGACTTAGGAAGATAAGTGTCTTATTAAGAACAGACAATAGCTTCTTTTACTTATTAAAGACAAAAACTGCCTGAATTTTTTGAAAGCTATCTAGAAAAGTGAAAGAATTTTACATTGGCATTTGGTACTCTATGAATAACAGTTTTTGCCTTCTCTGTAGAGTCATAGAATGGTTTAGGTTGGAAGAAACCTTTAAAGGCCATCTAGTCCAACCTCCCTGCAATGAGCAGGGACATGCTAACTGGAGGTTGGCAAATGTGACACCCATCCACAAGAAGGGCTAGAAGGATAATCCAAGGAACTATAGGCCAGTCAGTCTGACCTCAGTACCTGGGAAGGTCATGGAACAGATCATCCTCAGTGCCATTACACGGCACATGCAGGAGAACAGGGTGATCAGGCCCAGTCAGCACGGGCTCATGAAAGGCAGGTCCTGCTTTACTAACCTGGTCTCCTCCTGTGACAAGGTGACCCCCTTAGTGGGTGAGGGAAAGGCTGTGGATGTTGTCTACCTAGACTTTAGTAAAGCCTTTAACATTGCTTCCCACACTATCCTCCTGGAGAAACTGGCTGTTCATGGCTTGGATGGGTGTACTCTTCACTGGGTAAAAACCTGGATGGATGGCCGTGCCCAGAGAGTGGTGGTGAATGGAGTGAAATCCAGTTGGTGGCCGGTCACAAGTGGTGTTCCCCCAGGGCTCGGTACTGGAGCTGGTTCTGTTTAATATCTTTATCCACAATCTGGATGAGGGATCAAGTGCACCCTCAGTAAGTTTGCGGATGACAAGAAGTTAGGCAAGAGTGTTTATTTGCTTGAGGGTAGGAAGGCTCTGCAGAGGGATCTGGACAGGCTGGATCGATGGGCTGAGGCCAGAGGTGTGAGGTTCAACAAGGCCAAGCGTCAGGTCCTGCACTTGGGTCAAAACAACCCCATGCAGCACTACAGGCTTGGGGCAGAGTGGCTTGAAAGCTGCCTGGCAGAAAAGGACCTGGGGGTGTTGGGGATGGCCAGCTGAATATGAGCCAGCAGTGTGCCCAGGTGGCCAAGAAGGCCAACAGCATCCTGTCTTGTATCAGCAATAGTGGTGAGCAGGACTAGGGAAGTGATCATCCCCCTGTACTCGGCACTGGTGAGGCCCCACCTCGAGCACTGTGTTCAGTTTTGGGCCCCTCACTACAAGAAAGACATTGAGGTGTTGGAGCGTGTCCAGAGAAGGGCAACGGAGCTGGTGAGGGGTCTGGAGGACAAGTGTTATGAGGAACGACTGAGGGATCTGGGGTTGTTTAGCCTGGAGAAGAGGAGGCTGAGGGAAGACTTATCATTCTCTACAAGTACCTGAAAGAAGGTTGTAGAGAGGTGGGGGCTGACCTCTTCTCCCTGGTGACAAGTGATAGGACGAGAGGAAATGGGTTCAAGTTATGCCAGGCGAGGTTTAGTTTGGATATTCGGAAAAAATTCTTCACTGAAAGGGTTATTAAACATTGGAATAGGCTGCCCAGGGAGGTGGTGGATTTGTCACCCTGGAGGTGTTCAAAAAAAGGGTAGATGTGGTACTTGAGGACATGGTTTAGAAGTGGTTTTATCAGGGTAGGTTAATGGTTGGACTTGATGATCTTAAAGGTCCCTTCCAACCTCAGCGATTCTATGATTCTATGGTCTTCCACTAGATCAGGTTACTCAGAGCCCGGCCCACCTTGACCTGGAATGTTTCCAAGGATGGGGCATCTCCCACCTCTCTGGGCAACCTGGGCCAGTGTTTCACCACCCGGATTGTAAAAAATTTCTTCTTTATATCTAGTCTGAATATACCATCTTTTAGTTTAAAACCATTACCCCTTGTCCTATCTCAACAGGCCTTACAGTTCTTCAACCATGAACACACAGCTGTCTTTGGTCACCTTGTCCTCTCATACATGTAAGGTGTTGAGAATCTGTTCCCAAAATTGACATTACAGAGCATTTCTGTGTGTAGATATTTATACAATATGTATATACGTTTGGTTATTTTCTTTATGTATCATATATATATATATATATATATATTTTGTGAACTTGTTTAGGGTGCAGTTACTTGGAACACTGTCTTAAAGCTCCTGTTTCTAGTCCTGTGAACCCCAGCGGGACTTCTGGCTGATCATTTGGCTGGTGCGCGGGCTGAGTCATCCTCCCAGCCTGTCCTTATGGCTGGCATTGCAGAAGTCAGACTGTTTGTACAAGCAGCTTCAGAGAGATAAAAGCGATGGAAGAACTCTAGAGTGGAAACGGGGAAAAAAAGGAAAAAAAAAAAAAAAAAAGAAGGACACATTTTCAAGTCTTAAGTGATGGGAAAACCTGTCAAAAGGTTTGAAGTGATATGAAATCCTGTAAAAAAATAATTAAAATATGTATTTATACCTACATTGTAGATAAATAGGCAATTTGTAGGTAATCACCTGAGTTCAATCAGGAAACCACAAAAGAAATACTTAAGCATTTATATCTCCTTTCCCTCAGCCCTCTTTCACTCCTCATCCCATCAGGCCAGTTTTAATGGTAGCTGAGAACCTGGTTAATACCTTTAGATGTTTCAAGCCAAATTTGGGGACTTGGGAGTGTCAAGCGTCTCTGCTCCTACAGCCATGGAGACTTGCAAGTTTGCTTTTGTTCTGGTGGTTGGAGAACTCATAGTGAGCACTTCCATAGTCTTGAAGTGCCTTTTGGACAGACCTGCAAACCCTTGGAGGAGCCTGGAGCTGGTGTGCTCATTACTGCAATTACTACACTCCATATTTAATTGCATGACTTCATGCATATAATGAAGTTCAGCAAGGCCAAGTGCAAGGTCCTGCACCTGGACTGGGGCAATCCCAAGCACAAATGGAGGCTGGGCGGAGAATGGCTGGAGAACAGCCCTGAGGAGAAGGACTTAGGGGTGTTGGTGGATGAGAAGCTCAACATAAGCCGGCAACGTGTGCTTGCAGCCCAGAAAGCCAACCGTATCCTGGGCTGCATCCCCAGCAGGGTGGCCAGCAGGGCAAGGGAGAGGATTCTGCCCCTCTACTCTGCTCTTGTGAGACCCCACCTGGAGTACCACATCCAGCTCTGGGGCCCTCAGCACAAGAAGGTCACAGACCTATTGGAGCGAGTCCAGAGGAGGCCACAAAGATGATCAGAGGGTTGGAGCACCTCTGCTGTGAGGACAGGCTGAGAGAGTTGAGGTTGTTCAGCCTGGAGAAGAGAAGGCTCCCGGGAGACCTTATAGCCCCTTCCAGTCCGTAAAGGGCTCCAGGAAAGCTGGAGAGGGACTCTTGATCAGGGAGTGGAGCAATAGGACGAGGGGGAATAGTTTTAAACTGAAAGAGGGTAAATTTAGATTAGATATTAGGAAGAAATTCTTTACTGTAAGGGTGGTGAGACACTGGCACAGGTTGTCCAGAGAAGTTGTGGAGGCCCCATCCCTGGAGGTGTTCAAGGCCAGGTTGGACGGGGTTTTGAGCAGCCTGGTCTGGTGGGAGGTGTCCCTGCCCATGGCAGGGGAGTTGGAACTAGATGATCTTTAAGGTCCTTTCCAACCCAAACCACTCTTTGATTCTATGATTCCATGATTTTGGACCCAAGACTCACCCCTGACAAATTTTACTGCGCTGTAATGCATGGTTGGTTGCAGTTGTCCAGCTGAGTTCTGGAGGTTGCTCTCTCCCAAGTGTGCACTGTAGCATGTGGCTTGCACCCGAGTGTTATCTTCAAGCACCAGCAAAGAGAGTTTCTATGAATATTTTGGCCTGTGACTTGCACCACCTGTCTGCCCGGGGGGTAAGGCACACCAGTGGGGCAAGCACTTGCTGGGGTAAAATAGTCTATGCTCCTGCCACTGTCTGCTTTAGCGTGTGTGAGTCAGAGCCTTTAATTCTCTCTGCTACAGTTCCCTCAGTAAAGGAGGGATAATTATTGCCTTCCTCACAATTCGGAGGTATATTGGAAAGGGAGGTTGGCGAATCTATTTTGATTTTCAGACTCAGATGTTATAAGATTAGAACTTCCCCCTACTTCTTCTCGTCATTCCTGCAATTACTGTTGCAAAGTATTGCACTACCTGGTAGCTACGCTAGCAATCTCCGGTGCTTGCTCATCTCCTGTTTTTTTTATTTATTTTTTTTCGTTTGTGGAAGAATATGTTATTTTAAAGGAGGAATTTCTGGGAAGGCTTTGGACAGGATCTGATGGGGAAAAGCTGCAACTCCCCTTGGATGGTGGTAGCACAGGCTGGAATTTGGGGCTGAAGCCTTTTCTTTTGCTGTGCATTTAAAGTGGAGCTTACAGCTGCAAAATGCAAACCAGAAGGTTTTCCTTTTAATTACTTAAAAACTGCATTGGGTGTTTCTCTTTGGTAAAATTGACACCAAGGGTCAATACTTGGTCCAATCTTGTTTAATATATTCATTAATGACCTGGATGAGGGGACAGAGTGTATCCTCAGCAAGTTCGCTGATGATACCAAATTGGGTGGGGTGGCTGACACCCCAGAGGTCCATGCTGCCATCCAGCGTGACCTGGACAGGCTGGAGAGCTGGGCAGAGAAGAACCTAATGAGGTTCAACAAAACCAAGTGCAAGGTCCTGCACCTGGGGAGGAAGAATGCAAAGCACCAGTATAGGTTAGGGGCGGACCTGCTGGGAAGTAGCTCAGAGGAGAAGGATCTGGGGGTCGTGGTAGACAGTAAATTATCCATGGCCCAGCAATGTGCCCTTGTTGCCAAAAAGGCCAATGGAATCCTGGGCTGCATAGGGAAGAGGGTGGCCAGTAGGTCGAGGGAGGTCATTCTCCCCCTCTACTTGGCACTGGTGAGGCCACAACTGGAATACTGTGTCCAGTTCTGGGCTCCCCAGTTCAAGAGGGACAGGGAACTGCTGGAGAGAGTCCAGCGAAGGGCAACTAAGATGATTAAGGGATTGGAGCATCTCCCTTATGAGGAAAGGCTGAGGACTGGGACTCTTTAGCCTGGAGAAGAGAAGGCTGAGGGGAGACCTTATTATGGCATACAAGTATCTAAAGGGTGGGCTGAAGGAGGATGGAGCCAGGCTCTTTTCAATGGTTCCCAGTGACAGGACGAGGGGCAATGGGCACAAGTTAGAACACAGGAAGTTCCGTTCAAATAGACGGAAAAACTTCTTTACGGTTCAGGTGACAGTGCACTGGCACAGGCTGCCCAGGGAGGTTGTGGAGTCCCCTTCTCTGGAGATTTTCAAGACCCGCCTGGATGCAGTCCTGAGTAATGTGCTCTGGGCAATCCTGCTTTAGCAGGGGAGTTGGGCTAGATGATCTCTAGAGGTCCCTTCCAACTCTGAAACTCTGTGATTCCGTGAAAATAGTCAATAATGAAATGAGTGTTGAAAACATCATTTCTTGGAGGGGAACATGGCCCAAAAGAGAAGTGGGAGACTGCAAAGTATTGCTACTGGTCAGGCTGTTGGTCAAAGTGTAGACCTTCAGCAGACGTGCTGAACTTGTTCATCCTTGGATGGGGTTTGTGGCTAAACATATACACACACCGATAAAGCTGATGCGGTGATGCTGTCTGCCTTGGTGAATCATTTAACGAATAGATTTTAAATGCTTTCATATTGATAGAGAAAAATAAACCTTTCCTTTATGTGACTGTGTTGCTTCTCTTGCGGCAGCAGAATCCTCAACTTGTGGGTTTGTTTTTTTTTTTCAGATATTTAAGTATTGATTTCAATATTTCGTCAGATGCAGTGTACTGGCAGCAAAGCTCAGCTTCATGTGTCAGATGCAGGCCTCTCTGAGGGACCTAGTTAGGAAGAAGATGGCCCATGTGTGTCTGAGGAATTTAGCAAGGATGAACTGGCTCCAGCGCATCCCTCTCAGCAGGCAGCAGCCACAGCTCCAGTCCTGCAGGGCCGGCCGGCCTCGAGATGGAAATTTAACGTTCCACAGCACTTTCCGTTGCATTAAGCACAATCCGTAAAGGTACTGGAGTGGATAGTGACAACAAATCATGATTCACTCATTGGTTTTCCCCCATCAAGCTGCAAGCCCCACTGGGAGGTGGCTACCAGGAAAAGATGGTATTGGAGAGGCTTCTGCTCTACTGTATGAACAAATGGACATAAAATTATTGCTGCCCATCGCAAGTGTGGGAGGGGAATTGCACGCCTGCAGCTCTGCTTTTCTCTGCCTCTACTCTGCCAGTTATTCGACTTGAGTAGGAGTGGTGTTTCTCCTGCACTGCAGGATCTCTGCTTTGGTGAGACGTCTACTCTGCTCTGGTGAGACCCCACCTGGAGTACTGCGTCCAGCTCTGGGGCCTCCAATATAGGAAAGACATGAACCTGTTGGAACAGGTCCGGAGGAGGCCACAAAGATGATCCAAGGGCTGGAGCACCTCTGCTGTGAGGACAGGCTGAGAGTTGGGGTTGTTCAGCCTGGAGAAGAGAAGGCTCCGGGGAGACCTTATGGCCCCTTCCAGTACCTAAAGTGGGCCTACAAGAGAGCTGGAGAGGGACTTTTTACAAGGGTGTGTAGTGATAGGACGAGGGGGAATGGCTTCAAACTGGAAGAGGGTAGATTCAGATTAGATATTAGGAAGAAATTTTTCACTCTGAGGGTGGTGAGACACTGGCCCAGGTTGCGTAGAGGAGCTGTGGCTGCCCCATTCCTGGAGGTGTTCAAGGCCAGGTTGGAACAGGCTTGGAGCAACCTGATCTAGTGGGAGGTGTCCCTGCTCATGGCAGGGGGTGTTGGAACTCGTTGATCTTCAAGGTCCCTTCCAACCTAAACCATTCTACGATCTTAGCTGGGAAGATCTCTGTTTACCTGGGGATAGCAGTAACGATTTACCAGCCATGGTTTGCACGAAACAGAATCAGGCTCATGTCTACAGAGCTTGGTTGTTCTACCATGAAACCGTGCTCTGATTTCATTTTCAGCACTTCTGACAAACTGGATCTGCATGGGGTGGTGGATACTCAATTCTCTCCCACATAAAAACATCCGTCCCTGAAGAAACTCAAGAATTAGCACTGGCTATTGCAAAGCTGTTTATCCCTTTTAGTGGAGAAGGGTATAGATCCCATGTTTTCCTTTGCAAACTGGTGATCCGGTTTTATTTTATGTGCCTTACTCATAATAAAATACAGGTAAACATCTGGGAGATGTTCAACAGAGAGAAGTAAAGCTGGGCATTGCTGGTCTGCATTTGGTGAGCCTGGGGAGTGAGAGTATGGCACGATGATATGATTTATGAGGAAGAGACCTCCAGACAACAGCAGGAATGGTGTTGGCATGCCAGAAGACCAGCTCCAAATAATACCATGCTGCAGAGTCTGATTTTTCCCTTGGCTTTCAGGTTTTCTCTGCCACCCACTCAATGTCCTTCAAAAGCTGACTGCTGGGAGCTGACTAATGCAATGGTGTTTATCCTTCGCTATGTCATAATGAAAAGTAGCTTCAGTTCATTGAATAGGGAAGTTAAGTTCTCATCAGAGACCTGAGTGGGCTCAGCCTTCCTCAAAGATCTTCTCATTTGCTACATCTCATTTTCACGTGTTGGTTTTAATAAATAGATAGCAGCAGAGTCAGGAGTCCTGCTGCGCCGGCTGATGTTTTGCCCCAGGTGGGGTACGTTCCACCCTCTGTGCAGCAGAAGAGATGAAGATGGGCTACACAGTGGGCTCGTGGAGCAGGCAATGATGGAAACACCGCATGGGGAGGGAAAAGCCTACCATCTTGCATAAACCCATCTAGTCTGGAAAGACTATTTTACTGTGAGGGTGACTGAGCACTGGCACAGGTTGCCCAAAGAGGTTGTGGAGTCTCCATGCTTGGACTTATTCAAAAGCCGTCTGAACACGGTCTGGGGCAACTGGGTCTAGGTAACCCTGCTTGAGCATAGGGGTTGGATCAGATGACCTTCAGAAGTCCCTTCTAACCTCAACCATTCTGTGAGTCTGTGATTCTGCTCTTTTGACTTTGTTCCTGTGGCATCTTGGTGGAAGGTACAAAACCTGACCGTGTGGCCTGTGGAGAGATGTTTTGCTGGTGACTGGTGGCCAGGCTGAGAATTACATTTCTGTTGCCAATTTTTTATCTGCTGGCTCTTGCACTCTGTGGGGGGGTCTTCTCTTGTCCGTGGAACCTCACTAAAGCAAACTGAAAGCAAGTATGAAGGTGGATTTCCCAATGCTGTGCAATAAATCAGTGGCTGAGCAGGAACTGGTTTGGGAGTGATCAGCTCTGCCTGTTTGCGATTCTGCAGTAGACTATGATTCTTCTGCTGGGACAGCAGGCTGAGCCTAACTGAGGGCAGTGTATATTTTCTGCCTGGTTTCTGTTTCAATCAGTGTTTCACACTCTGTGCCCAGCACGTACGGGATCTGAGCATTGGAGGAGTTAGGTTTGCCTACACTTACTGTAGAACGTATGTCTTCAAGTAGAGTTAATGAAGGCTGTGGTCTGCCCCCGTGAGAATAAATAATAATAATTTTCCTATGGTTAGTGCCTTTCATCCAAATATCTCAGCCACTCTACGAGCATTAATGAATTTAACCTTCGTGCCACCCCAGAGCAATAATCCAGTATTTATCATCACTATTTTATGGATGCAGTAACCAACCCACAGAGAAGTGAATCAATTTTCCTGTGGAGCGATCAGACAGGCATAAAATATGGGAGGTTTTGGCTTGTAGGTCTATAGACTAATACATTTTCCTTCTTTCTTTGTAAGACATCTGGAAGGGGATTTACCAGTTTGTAGATAAGGAGATGTCTGTTTTCCAGCCTTGATTGGGAAAGAAGGAGGTGCCTGTGAAATCTTTCAGAGTGGATGCATCTGAACTACCAAGAGGGCCATGGTGGACCTGAAGGCAATAGCTTGTGAGGAGTTAAAGTCCATTGTAGCATTTAGCACAAGGCACAATCTCTGGTTTTTTTGGGTAGCACCACAATAAAAATGTTAAGGCCAATTAACAAAAAAGGGCCTCAAGCAAACTTAGACTTCTATGGGGAGATCAGTGTCATCCTCCATTCTGCAGTGAAAATAAATCACCGCTGGGATGTGTTACACTGAAACACAAGTGAAATGAAGAACAAGCTTTGCTGCTTGAAGAATGTTAAAATAAGAGTAGGCAATTGAAGTGGGTATGTTGAGGGGCATTTCTGTGTTGCCTCCCTCCTTGGGAAGGGGTTAGCTGACCTGGAGAGCCTCTTTCTTTCGGTATTATTATTCACTGAGTAGGTTGCTCAGTTGGGATTTGTGCTGTTGATCTGTTGGCTCAGAAAGATGTTGAATCATGTTCCTCCAGGTCATTGTATGGCTCAGCCCACAAGTGTGTGCAGAGTGGCAGCAGTATGGTAGAAGTAGCAGAAATCTCACAAAAACTGCAGAGAGCCTTTTATGCTGAAAACCTTTATCGTTCATTATTTCCTTCATTCCCTTTTTTTTCTCTCCTGAAGTATTGCTAAGAAGGCTTTTGAGCTACAGGGTTTGTGGCAATGATATTTCACTAACCGAGTGGTCCTCCACAGTTTTTGGGTAGCAGCTTTGTCTTTATTCTGGTATGAAGCCCACCTCATAGCCATGGAGACTAAGAGTCGTGTTTGGTCTCCACATATCATGTGAAGGTAGCAGGTGTCATGTTGAGAGCAAACAGAAGCAATGGAGCATCAGTGAGTTCCAGTTACGTCATTGAACCCCTTGTTGTGCTTTTCAACAGGTGCTGCAAGTGGAAAGCGTATGTGATTTTCAGGGGAGACTAAACAAGTCATGGTGGAGTAAATCACCAAAAGAACTTTTTGCTTAGGAAGTCCCTGAGATGCAAGTGGCCAGTAGCTGGGAAGGTGCTTGTGCAGCAGCATGTCTGCTTTCTACCTTCTTAACGTATTCCAGGCATCTGCTGTTGACCACTGATGTAGACCTTTGATCTTCCCCAACATACCTGTTATTATTTTGTAGAGTCATTGAGTCAGTTTCTGGCCACGCATCCTCAGAGGCAACCAGTTGTGTTGAGACCTTTACTGGTGTGGACACACAACCCATGCCCACTTGGTGCAGTAGCTTGGGCACAGCGCGATCTACAAGGGAAAAGGTTCTGCTAGGGAAGGTCTGAGTCAGACAAACGAACCTTTTTGTACAGCTTTTTCTCTTTTGCAGCCCATCCACTTGGTCTTCGACCATGAGAAAAGGCAGAGTAAAACCATCCTGTTCTCAGTAAGGAGATGGAGAGCAAACAATTAACAAGACAGTATTGCCCTGGAGGTCGCCGCAGTGAAATGTTAATTGAGCAAGCCTAGTTCAGAAATCGTACATAATTAGTTAAATGTTTAGTACTTTGTGTTTTTGTGCTAGTTAACAGTGTTTAGTGTTGTGCTTGACTGTAAGGAAACCTCTTAGCATGATTGCTCTTACCTGATGTAGGTGACCCCACTCTGGCAGGGGGGGTGGACTAGGTGATCTCCAGAGGTCCCTTCCAACCTTGACCATTCGGTGATTCTTCAAGAAAAGCCAAGTGGAGAAGTGATGGTCTTGTCTGCAAGCACAGCTTGTTACCACGTGTGACGGCGTGCCTTTACAGCGAGGAGGAGCTGGACAACACCTAGATTTGGGCCACGGTACTGGTTACGGCGGCAGAGATTTGGGCAGCGGAAAGTGGGAATACTCTCCGTACAACGTTTTTGTTGCTGCCTGCTTTGTGTAGGTCGCCCTGTCCTCTCAGCATCCCTGCTTTCGTCTTGCACAAAGCTCCAGTCAAGCTTCGAGAGTTAAGACTTGCATGGGACAGGGCTGGAGGGGGGACACTTTTGTAAGATGTACAATTGCCAAGTAGAGGTAAGAAGGTCTGAATTTTTATTTTTTGCCTTGGCAGGTTCCAACACAGGAGAGACACCTCCCCTCCGTTCGTTTTTTTGTCGGCATTTTTACAAAGGCGCTATTGTTTTGCTGTACAATGGCATGGGTGGGGAGGGACAAAGTGGCTCAGACAGCTCAGAACAGGAAGATTAGCTTTTCAGAATGCTTATTATTTTATTATTTAGCCAGGCAAGCATTGTCATTTGGAAGGTGGGGAGGGGGGGGGGGGAGAGAGAAGAGAGAGATGTTATCAACAAAACAGATTGTTTTTTTTTTCTTTTATCCTTTCCTCTGTCAGAATAAAATAAATGTCTTTTCTTGAAGAAATATATATTTTTCGTGATTTCTAGAGGATAAAGTTGAAGTTTAATTAGATTCAGTGATGCAGTATTTCTTCTCATCTGCTGATCACTTTAATTAAATTATTGGAAGGATTGGAAAGTATTAATCTAGTGGTTGGGGAACTGAGCAAGCGCTGGGGAAGTTTTGCAGAGTGATTCTTACCTTGAAACAAATTCTCTATAACCATGCATGGCTCCATGATTCTGTTTTCCTTCCTACTTGTGCTAATAATCTGTTTTCCTGGGATATCAAGAAGACGGTATAATACCTAGAAGTGCGTGAAACATGTAAGACATTATGGAAATTATGTTCTACATTCATCAAAATGACACGTACATTAAAAACTCAACAATTTCATTAACAGCGCACTTTGGATTTTCATGAGAAATTTGGAGGTTTTAGCAAAGATTTAATAGCAGGTGCTTTTAATGTGCTCTCATTCTACCACATCTCAGGAAAATATTTGCAATGAAAGAGTCATACGCTATAAAACATATTTTACGTGTATCTGGGTGTACACACAGCCACATGACATTGCATATAACTCCTGTAAGATGAAGAATTATCGCTAATGTTCTAACATTAACAAATGAACAGAGGAATTTAGATATTTCCTTTAATTTAATGCCTTGATTCGAAATTTGTAAAATAAAGTGTTGCCTTGTTTTGTTTTGGGGGGGGGGGTTCTTCGTTTAGTTCTTTTTTGGTTTTTTTTTAGGCAGTGGGGGATGAACAGGTCCTTACTTCATAGTGGCGAAGATTCAGTCTGTACGGGTAAATAGTGTCATGACGCGTTCTGCTGTTGAACGCAAGAGCCTGTGCCCTATGTATGTTAAACCCGCTGAAACTAATAGCAATATCTCCAGGCAATTCCAGGTTTATCAGCATATAGAGCCTGAGAGACTGCGCAATGCCTGGCTGTAATCTCACCAAAAACAATTTGTCACATTTTTTATTCTGCTTTTCATAGTTTCTTGCGGCTATTGGGTAGGGCGGATGTCTTGCAAGTCATTAGAGCAACTGTATATGAGGCATAATTCTATTGCATGTAAAGCAGTGTAATACAAAATAATGCCCACCTCTGTCTTGGTTGCATTGCTGTCTTGGTATGTACTCTGCTGAACTCAAAATCCTGTGGTTTCACCTGGTTTCCACCTACTTCACAGTATCACAGTATCACAGTATGCTAGGGATTGGAAGGGACCTCAAAAGATCATCTAGTCCAATCCCCCTGTCGGAGCAGGAACACCTAGATGAGGTTGCACAGGAAGGCGTCCAGGCGAGTTTTGAATGTCTCCAGAGAAGGAGACTCCACAACCTCCCTGGGCAGCCTGTTCCAGTGCTCTGTCACCCTCACTGAGAAGAAGTTTCTTCTCAAATTTAAGTGGAACCTCTCGTGTTCCAGCTTGAATCCATTACCCCTTGTCCTATCATTGGTTGCTACTGAGAAGAGCCTGGCTCCATCCTCATGACATTCCCCCTTTATATATTTATAAACGCTAATAAGATCACCCCTCAGTCTCCTCTTCTCCAAACTAAAGAGACCCAGCTCCCTCAGTCTTTCTTCATAAGGGAGATGCTCCACTCCCTTAATCATCTTAGTTGCCCTACGCTGGACTCTCTCCAGCAGCCCTCTGTCCTTCTTGAACTGAGGGGCCCAGAACTGGACACAATATTCCAGATGCGGTCTCACCAGGGCAGAGTAGAGGGGAAGGAGGACCTCTCTCGATCTGCTAACCACCCCCCTTCTAATACAGCCCAGGATGCCATTGGCCTTCTTGGCCACAAGGGCACAGTGCTGGCTCATGGTCATCCTGCTGTCCACCAGGACCCCCAGGTCCCTTTCCTCTACACTGCTCTCTAACAGGTAGCTCCCCATCCTATACTGGAACCTGTATGAGGTTCCATATGAGCTCATACTTGTATGAGCTGCTCTGTGTTGCAGTGGAGGGAGAATTTTTCCATCCCAAAGGAGGCTGTAGCTTGCCAGAAAAAGCATCCTGGGCTGCATCCCCAGAAGGGTGAGGGAGGGGATTCTGCCCCTCTACTCTGCTCTGGTGAAACCCCACCTGAAGTACTGCACCCAGCTCTGGGGCCCTCAGCACAAGAAAGACATGGACCAGTTGGAGCGGGCCCAGAGGAGGACCAAAAGGATGATCAGAGGGCTGGAGCACCTCTGCTATGAGGAGAGGCTGAAAGAGTTGGGGTTGTTCAGGCTGGAGAAGAGAAGGCTCCCGGGAGACCTTATTGTGGCTTTCCAGTCCCTAAAGGGGGCCTCCAGGAGAGCTGGGGAAGGACTTTTTACCGGGGCATGTAGGAGAGAAGGGGGAATGGCTTTAAACTGGAAGAAGGTAGATTTAGATTAGATATTAGGAAGAAATTTTTCACTCTGAGGGTGGTCAGGCATTTGCCCAGGTTGCCCAGAGAAGCTGTGACTGCCCCATCCCTGGAGGTGTTCAAGGCCAGGTTGGACGGGGCTTGGAGCAACCTGGTCTGGTGGGAGGTGTCCCTGCCCATGGCAGGGGAGTTGGAACTCAGTGATCTTTAAGGTCCCTTCCAACTCTAACCATTCTATGATTCTATGATAAAAAGGCAAGGGCTTTACGTGTCCCAAGGAAAGGGAGATGCAGCTTTGAACCAGATGAATTATTTCATATCTATTGATGCTGGGTGCCAGGAAATATGTTTATTAGTATTGATTTGACCTACAAACATCCGCAATGGTTGTTCCTTCACTGCCCTTTGCCGTTGCCCGCTGTTGGTGGCAGGTTGCACGGGTGTCCTTTCCAGCGTGGCTCCTCCGGCCGATGCGTGGTCGGGTTGGAGTGACAAGCTGTGAGACAGTGGGCACAGGGGATTTTTCAGCTTTCTGATGCAGCTTTAATTAGCTCACTCTCTTAAGCCGATTGCCTGAAAGCAAATCTCCTACACGGGCTTGCCTCCTAAGTTGTGTTCATACGGACGAGGTGGGCAGACGTGCTTGGCACAGCGTCATCTTTCCATCAAGGTGGCTGCTTGTTGCTGTAGAGGATAATTGAGCTGTAGGAATAAGGGGCCGTGTTTGCCCATGAACGAGGCTGCCTAATCTAGGAAAAACATGAATGAGATCTTTACTTAATACTCATTTTGGCACACGAAGGACCATTTCCCTCAACGCGTGGCAGGCGGGCGGTGGCCTTTCCTCTGCTCCCACCCCGAGGTCTCCCTGGCAGGGCTGGGAGCCTGTACCTCAGACAGATTGATCGGTCTGTCCCGTCGTCAAATGAAGCTCAAGTCAAAGTTGCTTTATTGACTTAACTGTAATGCAAGTATTGCCAAATCTAATACGCGGGGAATTAAATGGCAATTATCCATTTATTTGAGCTGGCTTCTTCCTCCTTCCGCGTTTCAGCTCTCTCTCGGCTTACAGGCTGCTTTCCTGATTGAATGCTGTTCAGTTTGACGCTGCCAGCTCTGGCTGGGTGGAGGGATAGGGGCAGCTCTTGACCCCCAACAGTAGGGGGAAGGTTGTCCATACCAAGCTGAAGGCCCGTTTGCTTGGAGGACGTCCAGACCCACCCCTGTGGTGTGGACATCCTGACTCAGGGACTTTTGCTTTGCTCATGTGTAGTGCTGCTCTCCGCAGCTCAGTTGTATCTTCCATCCCCTATCCGAGGTGGGCTGATTTCTTCAAGAACATTGCCCTCCATGAGATGAGTGAAGAGGAGGTGCAATGGGAAAATAGCTGAGTGAGGGACAGAACAAGAGGGAATGGCTTCAAGCTCCACCAGGGTAGATTTAGACTGAACATTAGGAAAGAATTTTTCACAGAAAGGGTGGTCGGGCATTGGAATAGACTGCCCAGGGAGGTGGTTGAGTCACCATCCCTGGATGTGTTTAAGAGACGTTTAGATGTGGTGTTGGGAGATATGGCGTAGGGGAGAACTTTGTAGAGTAGGGTAGATGGTTGGACTCAATGATCCCAAGGGTCTCTTCCAACCTAGACAATTCTATGATTCTATGAAATCTTTGCAAGCTTTTTGGGGGATCCTAATGAGTTTTCTCTAAAAAGACCAGCATTTGGTACAGGTGTTTGTCTGCTGGAGCCTGGGCTGTACCACATCGCTGTACTCTAGGTTCCCCAGCCTTGATAGGTAACATCTGACCTGGGTTCAGAAGCCAGCCATGGGTTAGAGAGCTCTTCTATCTCGTTCTGTGCCTTGGAGCTCACCAGCTGCCGGGGGTTGTTTTCTAGCCATACCAAAATGCACCCAAGGAAGGTAGGACTGTGGCTCCTTCATGCATGCAGTAAATATATTTCTTCTTTGGTGTTGCTTTTTTTTTTTTTTTTTTTTTTTCTTTTAATAAGCTGTTTTCCAGGCAGTGCCTCACCAGCATATAATCATTGTGACTACAGGTGATTTTTGCTGTAGCCGCTGTTTGAGTTTTTCACTGTTTAGAATAGAGGCGCTGGCTGTTTCGGTAATAGTCTGCTCTCCACATCCCACCACCCCTGTCCGTGTCCTTGGGCTTTAGCATCAGTGCAAGAAAAAAAAAGGAGTTTTGTCATAGCTGTAAAAATCGATGCTGGGGTTTGTAATTGAGTGCCAGCACAGGAGCATCCCTTGGGGTCTTCTGGAGCGTCTTCGATACAGATGCCGCATTCCAAGGGCTCGATTTGAAGAGAGCCAGGGTAGTCTTGTCCCCTGCTAGTGTGATGCTGTGGGCATCTGGGACTGTGAACCTCTTTTCTGTGGGAAGAGGGATTTTGGTGATTCCTCACATCGGTGTGTGGTGGGGGAGTACACAAAACTTTGGGAGGGTTTCGTCTTCGCTGTGCTGAGTATCATTAGTAGTGGCACGACGGGAGCTCAGCATTCAAAAAGAAGTAGGATTGTGCCTTTCCTCGTGGAGTGGCTTATAGTGCAACGCTAAATATCCATGCGTTAATTATTCTGTGCAAAATACTACCCTGTAGCAGTCAGATGGATCTTGCTTATGGCCATTGAGCTTGAGCATTAAGCAGCCAATTCTAGTGTGAGGACAGAGTGGCTCTAACAGAGCTCTGATTGAATTAACGAGCTTAAAAAAGCGTACGAGGGCAAGGTATCCAGATGCCAGTGCATGGATAGATTTCGTTTTAAAGCAAACCAAAAACTATTTGAGAAATGTAAGCCACCAGCGTTTTAATTGAGGCACAAGAATTTTAACTTTCCTTGTCTGTAAAGCTCGATTTTTGTTTTTTTTTTTTTTTTTCTTTTTAAAATATGTTTTAAGACAATGGCACAGAAGTCCCTAGACACAATCCCATCCCATGTAGAAGAGCGTGCTTTTAATGACGCATTCCTGCTGGAAGATGCTCCCTTTTAAAGTGTTGTTTTCCACCTACTCAGCGAGTTTTTAGGTGCAAAAGTTTACTGGAAGTTTTGAAATTCTGTTATTTAGCTGTGATCTTGGGTGAAAATATGTCTAGTCTTGCATTAGTGGTAAGCAGCATTATATTGTTTTCTGGCATGTCATTCAGCTCTTGCAATCATGGATTTTAAAGCTAAAGGGGATCATGAGATTATTTTGTCAGTCTTTTTTGGATCACCTGTATGCTAAGAACTTACTACAGTATTATTTGATGTATATTCAGCTCTTTGCATCAGGAGGTTGTTGGGATTTACCTGCAGGATGGGTGGGAGGTGCTCCATCCCGTTTTCAGCCAGGGGAATCATAGAATGGTTTGGGTTGGAAGGGACCTTAAAGATCACACAATTCCAACCCCCTGCCATGGGCAGGGACACCTCCCACCAGACCAGGTTTCTCTAAGCCCCATCCAACCTGGCCTTGAACACCTCCAGGGATGGGCCCCAGAGATCACAGAGGCTCTGTTTCATGGTACCGTGGGTGCCTGGTGTGAGTCTGCGGGGTGGGAAGGGGACACAAAAGAAGTCCTCACGACTCAACTGAGGTCCTGGGCAGGGTCCTGCACACACATTTCAGCTGCACCAAACCCAGCAATCAAGCAGCCTTGGGTTTGGTGTGAGTAGGAGTAGGTTGTAAATTCCCACCAAGCACCTCCTGCCTTGTTTAAATGTTTGGAAATGGAAGAGGTTTGGGATTTGGTAGACCAAAATGTACTTGCTCTGGAGCAACATCCCTACTAGGATGGACCAGGGCACTACTTGCTGTTATGCTGTTAGCAAATCTTAACCTATATAAATTTACCCCAGGCTTATTCCCACCAGTCTCATGCCTTTGCACTGTAAACAGACCCACAGATTCTAAAAAGACTATGCTTAGCATTTTGGCTAATATTTTGGTTATTTTGTAAGATCTTGTCTTTGTTTAAGCACAAGTGGGCAAGGTGCATGCTCGTGCGTGCACCTGTGTGTGCGTCTGTGTTTTTTCTTCTCTTTTTATGACTTTAGACTGTAAGATAAAACCAATTAGGTTTCTAGTTAATGCCTAGTGGCATCACTACAGAGGCTTTCCTCCCGAATATGCAGGCTTTTCCCCCTAGACGTGCAGACAACACCTTTCTGGGAAAGATGCGGTTTAGAGATGTCATTCTCCTTACAAATTGCTTCTCTCAGGGTGTGCTCTAATTATAGAAGCTGCAACGATGCCTGTGCGTGCATGAAGGCAGCAGCAGGAATTTCAGATAAAATCAATTCACTTAAACTAACTGATGTTAACTGCTTGGGCTGCTCGTTACAATGAACTGGAAGAGAAGTGCTGATTGACCTCCTCCTCCGATCTCTGGGGGGTGTTAAACCATCTCAAGTGTGGAATTAGCACAGTGCAGAGAGTGGGACAGGAGTGTGAGTGAATGACTGCCAAACTCTGTTTCGGAGGAAGTTACCAGATGATGAACTTTCCAACCAGACCGTGAACTCATTGGGACTGAATGGGTGCTTAGGGGCTGATCCTTACCTTCTAGACAAGACTTCGTGACCTTGAAGACTTCTTTTCTTTGTATCCAACTGGAGATGTTTTCTGCTTTCAGAGAGAATTGGCTACTGTGACATCTGCATGCCCAGTGTGGTCTTGTCCATGCTCTCCTGGACTTCATTCATCCAATGCTGACTAGCAGCGGATAAGTGAGTCTGCAAAGCATCTCCTTTCCTAGCAGATACATGTGCCCCACCTAGTCTACATGATCTGTCTTGTGGTCACCCAGTGGGGCTGGTGCAAGGGTAACATCTAGGAGCTGCAAGATGATAAAAAGTCTGTGGGAGGCAACTTTTCACCACTAAGGGTTCCTGGTTGCCTAGGAGCAGCACCATTTTACCCGTTTGAGCAGCAACATAGCCAACTCCTGCAGAGTTTCCACTGGAAAGTACCTGTCCCCTCTGCAGAGTCCAGTGGGGTGGGAGGAAGGGAGTCAGGATATGATGATGAAAGAAGACTATAGCACTCCTGATCCTTGGGTCTTCATCACTGTGTTTTTGAGGAAGAAGATGAATGGCTGGTTGAGGAGCCATAGAATGGTTGAGGTTGGAAGGGACTTCAGGAGGTCATCTAGTCCAGCCTCCCTGCTCAAGCAGGGCCAGGTTGCTCAAGAGCATGTCCAGATGGCATGTGGGAGGATGGGCTGAAGCTCGTTGCAGCTAAATAGGGGTACCAGGGATGCACCATCCTGGCAACAGAGATGGAGGTAGTTTTGAGGGCCCTTCAGTGTCAACCTACTCTACCTGAGGAGTGGCGAGGAGGGAATTTTGCCCAAGGAGGGATGTGGCACATCTCAGTCTTCCTGAGCTGCTTTGTGAGATCTGCATGGCGGTGGCTGCTGCTGACTTTCCAAGCGGTGGGTGGAAAAAGCGTTTGGTGAGAGGCCAAGGGAGTGAAGAAAAGGAGGAGGAGGGAAAAGGAGATGAAAGGAAAGAGAAGACAGTCCAGCATCCCCAGACAGGCATCCAAGATCGGTCCTCATCGAGTGACTATTGGTTCATGGATGGATAAACCCCCTGCCCCAGCCACACTAGACACAGGCTCTATCTGCTTGTGCCCAACCATTTATTGCTGGTTGATGCAACAGCAGCGCGAGGGAATGAGGAGAAGCAGGGATTTGGCAGCAGCCCTGTTTCCTCTGCTAGAACATTGCATTTTATTATTGTAGTCCTGACGTCGATGAAAATCCAGAGAGCCATTGCTGGCAACAGGCTGCTAACGTGGTCGGATTTCCCATTAATAACAGCGTACACAAAAAGCAACGGTTCTATATGTGCAGAAAATCAGGGTGTTAACCCCTTTATAGTGTTTGGTAGGGAGCGTGCACAGGGAAGGGCTTCTTTGAACTTAGATGCAGCAACATGTCATGGAAAGAGTGTCAGAAAATGATCGCAGCGATTTGCAAGGATATTTGAAGAGTATCTACAAGAGGAAGAGGAGCATGGAAGAGTTCAAAATGGTATTTCTCAGTTTTACTGACGGAATGACTGCTACAGCCCTAAAATGAATGTCCACTTTGGAATCCCTTGACATTTCCAAAGTACTAAAGGATTTGTTCCCGTGGAGGTTGTGCATCTCCAGCGGTTTAGCCCTTGGAACCAAAACCTTTCAGATCTATTTTTGTTTTTCACCACTTCGCTATGTCTTGTATGTGCATTTCTCTCAGCATGAGCAGTGGTACTGGTACTCTGTGGTACTCAGTAGGTGATGGAAATAATTGATTTTAATTCATTTTAAAGCTTTTCATCCTTATGGCTGATAAATATCATAGAATTGTCTAGGTTGGAAGGGACCTTTAAGATTATCAAGTCCAACCATCAGCCTAATACTGCCAAACCACCACTAAACCACGTCCCTCAGCACCACGTCTACACATCTTTTAAATACCTCCAGGTATGGCGACTCCACCACTTCCCTGGGCAGCCTCTTCCAATGATTGACAACCCCTTCAGGGAAGAATTTTTTCTTAATATCTAGTTAAATAGCCCCTGGTGCAACTTGAGGCCATTTCCTTTTGTCCTATCACTTGTTACTAGCAAGAAGAGACTGACCCTCACCTCGCTATGCCCTCCCTTCAGGTAGTTGTAGAGAGCAATAAGGTCTCCCCTCAGCCTCCTCTTCTCCAGGCTGAACAACCCCAGTTCCCTCAGCCGCTCCTCATAAGACTTGTCCTCCAGACCCCTCAACAGCTTTGTTGTCCTTCTCCGGACATGGTTCAGCACCTCAAGGTCTTTCTTGTAGTGAGGGGCCCAAAACTGGACACAGTACTCGAGGTGGGGCCTCACCAGTGCCGAGTACAGGGCACTGCTATAGTCCTGCTAACCACACTGTTCCTGACATGTTCAGAATTTATCTGAAAATGGAAAAAAGGAGTTACACTGATTGAAATATTTAGGACAAACCCCCCTCTTTTTTTTTCCATTTTTCTTCTTCTTTGGGGGGTTTAAACGTGGGCAAATTTTGAGAACACACAGTATTTTGGTTCAAAATGTCAAAGCATTTCCCGTTGAAGGCTTGCGATGGGCTGCTTCAACAATGGTAAAGGGAGGAAGGAAAAAAACTTTCAGCTGAAAACGGCTTACTGAGTTTGGCATTTGTATCTGTTGACCTAAAGTAGAATGCTTTAGCTAATAAAGCAGTTGTCTAAAAAATTTAATTCAGCCTTTTCTTCATCAGCTTCCTGCCACTTCCACTTTCTCATACTCATCAGTATCGCAGCGCCATGGATTTTTTTATTTTTTTTTTTTTTTTAGGAAAACACTTCAACCCATGTCTCAGTTTTATTTTGGAAGAAAGGGAATAAGTCTATGTTCAAGTACATAATAGAGTCTTTTCGATTAGGATGAAGAGCAGAATCTGGTCTGCAGATATTTAATGAGTCATGCTGAGAATGAGAAAGAGAGCAAAGTTCTGCCGAATTAAACAGCAAAAGGCCAGTTTTTGTCTCGCAACCGAATGCACAGATGGGCCCGAGGATGGGTCAGTCCTCCTGCATGCTAGGACCGGGCCCCACTGCGTTAGACGTGCCGCTGTTTTACCCATAGGGAAGGGATAATCTTGCTTTTCCGAAGGTGCAAAGGGTGATATATTAATCTCTAATAAACGTTAACACTCATGCAAACTTTTTTTTTTTTTTTTTTTTTTTGTAAGGATGAGTATGAAGTTCATTGTACAAATGGCCTTACACATGTAGTAACTACATTTCTTCTGTAGCTTTACATAAACTCCTAGTGAACTCTTTTATTATATTTTTTAGCACTGCCATGGGCTGTATTGTTCTGCATGGGTTAGCGGTTGTCTTGTACATTAACAGGTCCATGAGATTATGCCTGAAATTCTCTTGGAAAAAGCAAAGTTGTTGGGTTTTTTTGTTTTTTTTTTTTTGTTTGTTTGTTTTTTCTAACCAACAAATAGCTGGAAGATAATGTTCCCCTCTACTTCTGTCTCATTAGATGAGGAAAGACTGTTGTTGAGTGTGTATGTGCCTCTGTATATGAAAAATAGACTAATTCTATAGTGTTTGCCCACGTTGACCATCTCACTAGTGATGAACAATACGAGGGCTTATCAGTAACTTGCAGAAGGTCAGAGAACTCAAAATCTGGTCCATGTGTAGCCCAGGGAGGGGCAGCTGAGCCTTTTCCTTTTGCACTAGTCTTTCCTTTCTTGTGAATAACAACAGCAGGAGCTGTTTAACAAGAACCAGGACATTTGATGGCCATTGCTACAGCCTCTGCTCACCACTTGCAGATCCCATAAACTGTGGAAGACCAGATCTGAATGCAATGTCCCACAAAAAAAAGCCCAGGAGACTTCCAGAAGTTATGGCAGATGGTATTTCGTCTTACTTCCTGAATAGCGTATGGGGTCTTGTACGTATGGATTATAAGACTCTGCATGGGTTTTATGATTTCTTCCAAAAGAGCTAGTTCCTTGGGCCAGATGGTTTCTATTATGGTTAATTTTAGGCAAACAAAAGTAATTTTCCTTCCTCCATTCAATAAATGTTGGGAAGGTGCATAAATTATAATGCATAAATTATCAGTATAGTTTTCTTATTTAAAGATATAGCTAAAGACTACCAATAAATGGCAAAGGGTATATTGCACTTTTTTCGTTTCTCTTTAGGATGTCTCATAAATTACCTTGCTCCTTTTTTGCTGGAGAATTGAAGCTCTCCAGAGAGGAGAGTTGGTACTTTTGTTCTAAACTTGGAAATCTGCTCCAGCATGTGCGCTACTGTCCATCCACAAAACACTTTTTTTCTTTTTCCTGCAGATCGATGCCAGCTGTCGCATTGCTCGGTCGCTGTTTCCCATTGCGTCCACTTTGTCTGTGTTTCGGTAATTTCTGCTATCCTGTCATCCCAGATCTCACTTCATCTCTCTGGGGCTTCTGATTTGTAAAAAGTCTTCATGCAGATCTCAATGATGCTGCAGGGGCTCTCCAAGAATGTTGTATTTAATTACTGCAGGTGCAATTTATCTTCTGTATCCTTGAGATGGTCTGAAATTTTAGTCCTGACCAACAAAGGAAGCGATGAAAAAGAAGGAGGTGGGAAATAAAGATGTTTTCTGCACTAGAGCTTCTTCAGCTTTGTGCTGGAAGAAGCATGGTTGACTCTGAAGCAAGCTTGGAGGTCCGTGAACATGCTCTTCTGTTCTCCTACAACTCTTCTTCTGTATGGACTTGCAAATGCCAAGGGGCTGGAGAGGGACCGATTGCCTTCATTGGGTACCAGTGGCCAGAGCAGAGAGGAGAGCACTTCCTTCTCCCACCCCACTGTTCATCTCCATCTGAGTGTCACCACTCTTGATGCACTGTGTCTCAGCTCTCTCTCATTGTTCCCGTTTGATAAGTGACTCATCCCAACCCTGGAACCTCTCTGGCAGGGTGGTAGTAAAGATAATCTCATGAATTATACATATTATGTGCTGGAATCACACATTCTCATTCATTTTTTGTTACTGACCATTTGTCTAATATGCTTTGGGGGTCTTTTTTGGTAATTGAGTTTACGTTTCAGGATTTTATTTATAGAATCCCTAATTAACAAGGAATGGAAAAAAAAAAAAAACAAAAAAAAAAAAAAACCACCAAACATTTACCTGGATGTTTTCAACTGGAAAGCTGTGGGAAGGTAATATTTTTAAAGGTTTCTGCCTTTCATATGGCTGATTTTTCTGATGCCACTTCCTTGCATCACATGGACTTAATCAGAAAAAAAAAAAAATAAAAAATCTCCATTTTGTCATTAATAGCCTGGATCTTTTAAAAGATATTTGCTAAGGCAATTAGTGCTGAGTGCATTAATAAGACCAAAAGAGAGACTGATTAAGAGCTAGTTTAAAAATAAATACACTGCTTTGTAGTTTATATCACCAATAAATCTTTAAATAAGGACATTTCAAAAATATTTGGATTCTTCATCTTTTTTGTTGGTGGTTTTCATGTTGCCTTTCCAACAGACCGGGCGGTGAGTGTAGGATTAATCCTTTCCACTTTCTTTTTCAATCAATTCCTTTGCATTTTCACATACTGTGGGTGCTGGTGTCTGTGTTTGCATTAGCACAGGACTGCGGACAACCCTAGGAATAGAGCAGTGCGAACAAAAACCTACTCTCACTCAGGTTTTATTTATATACTCGTGCCACATTGTCATTAAAAACACCAAACAAAACCGTCGAACATCTTATATTGCCTTTTTTTTTTTTTTTTTTTTTTTAATGGCTTGGGTATCATTTTAAAAATACAGGCAGGCACTGCCTTAACACTTGCTTCTGCTCTTGCTTTGGAGCATGAAGAAGGGAACATGATTAGACTTTCCATCTTGGAAAGCAGGAAGCAATGGGATTTGATAGGGAAATTTCGCAAATGAATTGCTATTTTCCAGTACATTGATTTATTTCAATCAAAAATGAATTGTCTTTTTAACTCTCTCCTAATCCACCAGCAGCAAAGAAAAACGAATCAAAGTGCTTCGTTTTATTTAAAAGCTACTTAACTGCGTCTTGGTAATACGTCAGAATTATGCAAAACCTTTTAAAGTTTGCCTCCCCTTTGCTTGAAAATGGAGAGAAACTCTTAATTGTAAAACTGTCCAACCAAAGCCAAAATTCCACACTTTGCCAGAATTAGCAGCTTCTTAATCTCTTGCACAGTTCCGCTCTGCACTTATTCTTCATAAAATTTTGCTTAAGATTTCAAGTCTATTTTACAGTTAACCATAATGGAAAATTAACATTCTCCCTAATTCTCTTGTCTGGACGTGAGCATCTCTGCAAATGGGGATATCTGTGGTGAGAGTCTCCATCGGTCTTTGATTTACTTTGTTAACTTTGTAGAGATTTGAGGAGGTGAAACAGGACTGAGAATCCCACCAACTCGTTTGCCATGGGCTGCCAAGCTCGCCTGACCTTCAAATCCCTCTTAGCCATCGTGTTACCACCATGAAGTGATGGACTTTTTATTCTAGTAACGGTCTTGTGAGTCTTTGACATTTCCTTCTACTAAATCAACAAGGGCTGCTGTTTTTCTTGTTGTAGAAATTAGAAGGCAGTGTGAGGTGTTGGGGTTTTTTTTTGTTTGATTAGTTGGTTGGGTTTTATTTTTATTTTTTTTCACTGCTGCTTAGAAAGGAGTATAGGATGAGAACAGATTTTCTAGCAGTGATATGGTTTAATGCAGGTGTAGAGAATATCAGGTTTGATACAGCAAACCACCGTTCGCTTTCTAGCGTCTTTAACAAGCCTGAGAAGACTGAAAATCACAAACTGTAATTTGCTGCTGGAAAAGTTCTGATATATTTCTGGTGTCCTTGCAAAAGCAGGGAACTTGTTAATAAATTAAAAATAAACTGTTAGGGTACTAATGTAATAAAGTTTGTTGGTGGGTTAGGACTTTTTTATTGAGGTTTGTTGGGTATTTCCCCCCTGCCCTGCGAGCTGGAAGCAGCCTCTGCCCATCATCTCTGCTTCATCTCACCCCTTTTACTGGGTGGTGTATCCCATCTTCTGGGTGATGCTTTATGCCAGCAACTTTCTCTAATGCTGTTTCTGATGGTGTCTGGGATTTCTCTGCTCCTTGTCAAGATTGTATGTGCAGTCTCTCCAGGCTTTCCATCATAGCTTTGCTGTTCAGTCACAAATTCTACCTTCAGAGCTGGAGCAAATTTGGGCAGGGCTGCTATTGCCCACGTCTGACTGCATGGAAAAACATGGTGCTCACCAAGGAGGACACCTCCCCACTTGCCCAAGAGTCAGTGCCTGGTGGGGTGAGAATGAATGTGTGCATCTCAGGGTTGGCTCTGGAGATAACTTTATCTCTTGGTGGGCTACTTAGATATCTCGCTTGCCTTAGTCTTGGCATTGGCTCTAGAGACAACTTCTTCTCTTGGTGGGCTACTTGGATATCTCTCTTGCTTGCCTTAATCTTGGTGTTGGCTCTAGAGACAACTTCTTCTCTTGGTGGGCTACTTGGATATCTCACTTGCTTGCCTTAATCTCAGCGTTGGCTCTAGAGACAACTTCTTCTCTTGGTGGGCTACTTGGATATCTCTCTTGCTTGCCTTAATACTGTGTGGTTGGGTTCGGTAGGCTGCTTTTTTCTGACTGGTGCTTTGAGAATGGTGGAGATGTACCCACTGGGACATGGATCTGGCACTCTCTGCAGTCGTGCTCTCCTGGACATTCAGGGTGAGCTTCAGGGCTGAGAAGATACCAGCAGTAGCTGTGCACCTAGAGTGTCTTGCCATTTTCTTCAGCAGTTTCCTATTAGCATATATGCTAAAGAAGGAAACAAAAGAGAATAAAAGCATCTTAACTAGAAATAACACAAAGCAAATCCGATTGAATCTTGATTGCACTGTGAAAAGATAACTAATGTCTCCTTTTCTCTGTGAACCACTTCTTGGGTATGCACGGATTGGCAGATTTGTGGCTGACGACTTGGTTCTGTGTTTGGAGTTGCAGGGGGAGGTTTCCCTTGTGGGAGGGAAGGGAGGATGGGAATATGGCAAAGCGCCCCTGGGTGTAATGCTCTTTCCAGCTGGCTTAGGAAAAAACTTCTCCTTTGGCTGATTTAAAGTGGAAATGCACATATTGAGTGCAGCCCCTTTTCGGAGCTACATCGTAGAGGAGATAGTGTCTTAATCCTCTATCATCTTCTTCAATTTCTGAGATTGAATTTCACTGCAAGTTAATGGTCACCTTTTGCAGAATTGCAGAATCACAGAATGGTCAGGATTGGAAGGGACCTCTGGAGCTTACCCAATCCCACCCCCTGCCAGAGCAGGGGCACCTCCAGCAGTGGCACAGGACACCTCCAGGCAGGTTTGGAATGGCTCCAGAGTGGGAGACTCCCCCACCTCTCTGGGCAGCCTGTGCCAGTGCTCTGCCGCCCTCACTGGAAAGAAGTTCCTCCTCATGTTAAGATGGAACTTCCTATGGTCAAGTTTGTGCCCATTCCCTGTTGTCCTACCACTGGGCACCACTGAAAAAAGACTTTTCCCATCCCCCTGGCACCCTCCCTTTAAGTATTTATAAGCATATGTGTTTACCTTTTCTTGAATTCTGTAAGGGATGCTTTTTCATGCCTGGGCTGTCCGTGTGTCACCAGAGCACAGATCCTTGCCAAGCTGCAAAGTTTTGGTCCCGCTGCCCTAGACGTCACCTACATGAGAAGCTTTTGTCTGAATAACCTTTTTCCTTGACTTCTTTGTCCTTCCTTGGGATAGGCTCTGTATTTATTATTCCTTTCAGAGCTATGTATTGTATATAAATGTATAGCTTCATTTTTTTTTCCTCGGATCTCCCAAGAAAGAGCCATGAGGTCCAGTTAAAACCTACTAGCTCTACTAGGAAAACTTGTGCTGGGGACATCGTGCACTGCAGTTACTTCTCTGGGGACATGTTAACTAAAGCACAGATCTCAGAAGCTTTAAAAAGGTTAAATTAATGAAACTCTGCTTCAGAGAGCCCAAGAAAAACAAATGCATGCCTAGGCAGAATCCTTCCCAACCTGAAATGATTCTCCCTGCCTGCCTTACCTCCTTGGTCTTGTCCACTCATTGAATTTGGGCCCTGCACTTAACTCGGCCTAGAAATTGTAAAATCTCTGTCTCCTCTGATCAACTTGCTATAGCTGTGGTAGGTCTTTCAAAGAAAAAAAAAATCTGTCAAAGTAGATGTGAGTTTTTTTCTCTCATTTTCTCTATATTTTTTTCTTCTAGTGTATCTGGTGGGGAAGTAAGGTGGGAGTAAGGTTCTTCAGGGCAAGGCTGTGGTTTAAGAGACCTCTGGCTTGAGAAGAGGAGGAAGAGGCAGGTACTTCACTACCTAAACAGATCTCCCTTTCAGATGGGTGGGATGAAAAGGGTTCTTCCAGCTGAGATGCCTTCAGGTTAAGCTTCATTTCTAAAATGAGGAAAACTTTACTTTGTATGTTCTGCAGAACTTGGCCAAACCAAGAAGGCAATTTCAAACAACTGAACAGGGGTTTATAAGTTTTAATGCAAACAGACACCCTGAGTTAACCCACAGGTAATTGAGTTCTTGAACACACTGACCCCACTGTGTGAGAATGGGGCTTGGAAGAGGATTTATGCAAACTCTGGCTTCGTCCCATTTGTTAAATGTGTCATCCCTTTGGTGCCCCCTCTTTGTGCTGTGGTCATGCCAAGGAGACCCAGGTCTTTTGTCCTTTTGTATGAGTAAATCCATAGCAAAGAGCTTCAGAGCATTGCCACATGAAACAGCGTCACGTTTTCCAATGCTGATGAAAAGCATGTTGCCTGATGAGTGTGATTTTTGCTTACATTTCCCTATATCACGTATTTCACTCAAACTTCAACAGACGGAAATAAAAACCTCCTAAGCTTGCATGCCAGGAGCAACTTCACACCATTAGACACGACGCTGCTTCTTTCATTCCCTTCCATTTCCCTTTCTATTTTGAGCTCTTTTCCTTGAGGAAAGGAGACTTGTCCAAACATGGTCTTGGCCAATCCTTTCTTTGCTGGTATTTGTTGAAGGTTTTTTGAACAGTTTCAATGGAAGAGCAAAGGTCATAAGGGTAAATTAAGTTCCTGTGGTTTATATGAAATGGAAACACAGCTGAATACCAAAACAGCATTCGCGCTGTGGAAGAGACCGAGGGCTGGTAGGAAGAATGGTCTCAGATACCAGCGAGTCCACTGGGAGGAGCACCCTGGGAAGCTGCTGAGTACTGGTGGCCAGAGGATTTGTCGGGGGTGGGTGTAGGTGTCCGTGCATCCACCAGTTCTTTCTTGTCTGTTTTCTGTAGCATTTTCTTTTGCCCATGACAAGCTGCTTCTCTGTGTTAACTCTTCCTTCTTCCCCCTATACCTCCTTCATCGTGTGACGCCCATCCATGAGAAGCACCAGAAGAAGGATCTGGGGAACTACAGGCCTCTCAGTCTGACCTTGGTGCCTGGGAAGATTAGGGAGCCATCCTGAGCCATCCTGAGTGCCACTATGCGGCACATGCAGGAGAACAGGGTGATCAGGCCCAGTCAGCACGGGCTCATGAAAGGCAGGTCCTGCTTTACTAACCTGGTCTCCTCCTGTGACAAGGTGACCCCCTTAGTGGGTGAGGGAAAGGCTGTGGATTTTGTCTACCTAGATTTTAGTAAAGCCTTTAACATTGCTTCCCACACTATCCTCCTGGAGAAACTGGCTGTTCATGTCTTGGATGGGTGTACTCTTCGCTGGGCAAAATCCTGGCTGGATGGCCGTGCCCAGAGAGTGGTGGTGAATGGAGTGAAATCCAGTTGGTGGACGGTCACAATTGGAGTTCCCCCAGGGCTCGGTACTGGAGCTGGTTCTGTTTAATATCTTTATCCACAATCTGGATGAGGGGATTGAGTGCATCCTCAGTAAGTTTGCGGATGACAAGAAGTTAGGCAAGAGTGTTTATTTGCTTGAGGGTAGGAAGACTCTACAGAGGGATCTGGACAGGCTGGATCGATGGGCAGAGGCCAGAGGTGTGAGGTTCAACAAGGCCAAGCGTCGGGTCCTGCACTTGGGTCACAACAACCCCATGCAGCACTACAGACTTGGGGCAGAGTGGCTGGAAAGCTGCCTGGCAGTAAAGGACCTGGGGGTGTTGGTCGACAGCTGGCTGAGTATGAGCCAGCAGTGTGCCCAGGTGGCCAAGAAGGCCAACAGCATCCTGTCTTGTATCAGCAATAGTGGTGAGCAGGACTAGGGAAGTGATCATCCCCCTGTACTCGGCACTGGTGAGGCCCCACCTCGAGCACTGTGTTCAGTTTTGGGCCCCTCACTACAAGAAAGACATTGACGTGCTGGACCGTGTCCAGAGAAAGGTGAGGGGTCTGGAGCACAAGTCTCATGGGGAGCAGCTGAGGGAACTGGGGTTGTTCAGCCTGGAGAAAAGGAGGCTGAGAGGAGACCTTATCACCTGCTACAAGTACCTGAAAGAAGGTTGTAGTGAGGTGGGGGTCGGTCTCTTCTCCCAAGTAACAAGTGATAGGAGAAGAGGAAATGACCTCAAGTTGCACAGAGGAGGTTTAAATTGTGTATTAGGAAAAATTCCTTCATTGAAAGGGTTGTCAAGCATTGGAAGATGCTGCCCAGGGAAGTGGTGGAATCACCATCCCTGGAGGTATTTAAAAGACGTGTAGATGTGGTGCTGAGGGACATAGTTTGGTGGTGGGTTTTGGCAGTTGATGGTTGGACTTGATGATCTTAAGGGTCCCTTCCAACCTTGACAATTCTATGATTCTGTCTTCCTCCACCTCTTCATTTTTACATCAATTGTTGTCAAAAAAGCTAAAATAAAGGCATGAATTTAGCATTTTGATCCAGAGAAAATCATGGGCCAGCAGCCAGAAATCAATCTCTCTCCCTCAAATTCTGTTTCCCAGTGCCAGAGGCACATGTGTCTCGTTGTGGTTCATAATCTTCAATAAAGAGTTACTCTGTTGGATAACTTAGGTCAACACTGTAAAAAACCATCGAGGGGGGAAATAAAGCCTTCCAATGGGTCCCCTGGTCCTGGAGAAGGAAGAAGGTGCTTGATGCGTGAGACGTGTCCATTCAAGCTGGGTTGTGAAGGGGTTAAGCCACGGGTGAAGGTTCAGCCTTCAATACAGGTGATGCCCATTGTGCTTAATCCTTATTGGTAAACTGAGGATTTAGGGTGCATAGTTTGAAATCATTGTAAGCAGGTTGCACCCGACCTCCAATTTGTCCCTTTCAGGATACAAAAGTGGAGTTTGGGTACTAAGTAGCTTTCGGCTGGAAGTTTGTTGAGTGTTTTTTGTGGTTTTTTTTTGTTGTGTTTTTTTTTTTTGTTTGTTTTTAGCGAAGGATGATTTTATAACTTCAGTTAAGATTTTCAAATGAGCAAAGATGCAGATGCAAGGAATCTATAGCTGTCTTTTAACAGAGCACAGACATAGCTCTTGGTGGTGCATTGGGGATAAAAGCATTGCAATTCTGAGGTGTTGAGCTGCTTTACTACAGCCAAGTTAAGTATTGTAAGTAGAAAGATTGACTGCTTGTCCTGTTTTTCCTCTTTTCCCTTTTTATTTGAGTTACTGGTAATTATTGCCTCTTCTTTTCCGCAACTTTTGAGTTATTTTGGGTTTGCTACAAAATTGAGTTCACGGAGGCAATTGACTTCACCTGGCTGCAGAAAAGCCATTAGGAGCTTCAAATTAGTGTGAAATAATTAATAGGCAAGGAAGATTAAGGTGGGGAACATGGGCAGTTTTCATTAACACTAAGTGAAAGGGTGTTCCTGTAGATACCTTTACCATGTGTGATGTCCTGGACCTCTAGCTATTCCCTTTGGACATTAATTATATCCAGATCACTAGAGACAAGACCCTGTAGGTGTGCTCAGGCTTCACGTTTGGCTTGTCTTGAAGAGGAACCGAAAGACATTTCTACTTGCCAGCTTGCTGGCATTTCTCCTTCCCCTTCCACAACTGCTGTCGGTGATGATTGGAGCTAAGGACTGATTGTCATAGACCTGAGAGCCCCAGCGACACCCACACGCATCGGCAGCATTTTCGCCTTCCTGAACAGGATGAGGGGAAGCAGACCACGAGGTTCCAGCTTATATTTGGCTCCAGGTACTGACACCCCATTCCTCCACTGGCCAGTCCTCATCCCCACTGTCTCCTGTAGACAGAGGTTTGATGAATTAGGGGTTATAACTACACTGAAACGTGGAAAGCAAAGCACTCTGAGTCTCCACTGGAATAATAGTTTCAAAAATCATATGTGAGACTTGTATGGATTTTTAAGGTGCTCGACCACTCTCTACAGCTACCTGAAAGAAGATTGTAACAGGGTGAATGTTGGTCTCTTCTCCCAAGTAACAAGTGATAGGACAAGGAAATGGCCTCAAATTGCACCGGGGGAGGTTTAGATTGGATCTTAGGAAAAAGTTCTTCACATAAAGGGTTATCAAACATTGGAAGAGGCTGCCCAGGGAAGTGGTGGAATCACCATCCCTGGAGGTATTTAAAAGATGGGTAGATGTGGTGCTGAGGGACATGGTTTAGTGGTGGAGTTGGCAATGCCAGGTTAACGGTTGGACTTGATGATCTTAAGGGTCTTTTTCAACCCAAATAATTCTATGATTCAGGTTTGGTTTTTTGTTTTTTTTTTTTTTTTTCTTGTTGTTGGCCCAAAATACTAGGGGTGGCATAGAAGATAGGTGTGCAATGGTGTTGCATGTCTGGATTTAAACCTGGTGTGGTCTCACTGCTTTTTGCCTAGAGGAAACAATTTCTGAGATAAACTGTCCCCAGAACAGCTCCTGAGTTTGTCTTGGCAATCCAGAGCTGGGCAGCCAGCTAACAATAAAATGTGGTTTGTGCCTTCACTCTGTTTTATTTACCAGTGGACATATTCCCTTCAGGTTTATTATGAGGCGGTTTGCTGGGATGGCAGGATGGGACGGGTTAACAGCAGGGAGAAGGCAGCAAAGTCCGGTGAAAGGGACCGTTTGGCTTCTTCGATGATGTCCCCTCCTCCTCCTACCTCTTTCTCCCTCCTCAGTGCTCTGCCAGCATCATTGGACAAGGAGGATCTCAGGCTGCGCACATGCCATTACCGCCTGGTGGGACGCAACTATTTTTCTTGTGAAGGAAAGGGATTTTTGGTGCAAAATTAGGCACGGAAACAACAAGAAAAAGAAAAGCCAATAGGTACGTTTCCAGGAGCGCAGCAAGGTGCGTTACGAGGCGGTCACTCTATCTCAAGCTGCACATTTCCTTAATATCTCATTGGCAGCCGAGGTCTCCCGTTGCGGTTGGCCAGAGCGTCTATAAACACACTATAATTTGGTAGAGCATGTACTTAAAAGCTCACCCTTTCCATTGCTGCTTTTCAGGCAAAAGGCAGAAGAATTAAGAAACAGTAGGAAAGGATCAGAAATGCCAGTGTTAGCTGCTGGTGCTTTAGGAATTACAATAAACACAACAGGTCATCACTATTTGCTAGGTGGGGAGAAGGTTGAGCTGAGAGGAGAAGAGGTTGGGTTATCTTGTCTCCTGCCAAGGGGATTCCGCTGGAAAGCAAATGGGGAAAAATAACTGGAAACTGTAAAAAATATTTTTCGGAACTATCCAGTTAAGGAAGCGGAGGAGAAACGGTTTGCACATAGGATTTTGTAACATATCGACCGCAAATCCTTCACAGCTTTCAGGACCCGCGGTGTAAGTCAAAGTCACGTTTCCCAGAGGTGGCCTTGAACCTTATTAGCGTTGGGGCATGTGAAGTATTTACTGGATGTCAGCAACCTCATGCTCTTTCTTGGGGAATCGTAATATTTTAGCACTCGCTTTATGTAGTCAAAGACGTTTAATTTTTTATTAGACACAGATGTACTTCACATTCACTTTCTTTCACAGTCTTGGTCTGTCTTCACTTAGCTTGGCAGTACAGATGCGTTTTTGCTTTGCTTTCTGCTGCTGTTTTCAAATTGTTTCGCTTGTCTGCTTGAACTGCTGAATCCTCCATGAATAGTTACAACATCTCTGCTTGATGTGGGGAAGCTGGAAATCGGAACAGCTAAAAACAACCTCCTTGCTCTACTATTTTCTTTTCTTTCCTAAAACAAAACCAAAATAAAACCAGAACTGGCAGTGTGCTGTAACATGAAATAAAAGTACAGGGACAGGAAACTGCAAGGCAGATTCAGTGCAGTTTTCTCAGATAAGCCGTTCTCCGAGCATTGCATTTTCAAAGCAGGACTTTGGAAATTCAGGATGAAGGTTGCGTCTGCCTTTGTTGGTTTGGTTTTGTTTTGTTTTGTTTTTTTTTTCATTTAATTTGTGCTTTTTTGAGGTGTGGGGGTGATATGGTGCTCTCTGCCCAAGCCAACCTCATGCAGTTCAACAAGGCCAAGGGCAAGGTCCTACATTTGGGTCAGGGCAATCTCAAGCACAAATCCATGCTTGGCGGGGAATGGCTGGAGAGCAGCCCTGAGGAGAAGGACCTGGGTGTGCTGATTGACGAGAAGCTCAACATGAGCCAGCAGTGTGCGATCGCAGTCCAGAAGGCCAACCATATCCTGGGCTGCATCAGAAGAAGTGTGGCCAGCAGGTCAAAGGAGGTGATTCTGCCCCTCTACTCCACTCTCGTGAGACCCCACCTGGAGTACTGCATCCAGCTGTGGAGTCCCCAACATAAGGAGGACATGGACCTGCTGGAGAGTGTCCAGAGGAGAGCCACGAGGATGATCCGAGGGCTGGAGCACCTTTCCTATGAGGAGAGGCTGAGCGAGTTGGGGCTCTTTAGCCTGGAGAAGAGAAGGCTCCGGGAAGATGTTATTGTGGCCTTCCAGTACCTAAAGGGGGCCTACAGGAGAGCTGGGGAAGGACTTTTTACTAGGGCATGTAGCGATAGGCCGAGGGGGAATGGCTTTAAACTGGAAGAGGGCAGGTTCAGATTGAACATTAGGAAGAAGTTTTTCACTTTGAGGGTGGTGAGGCACTGGAAGAGGTTGCCCAGAGAGGTTGTTGAGGCCCCATCCCCGGAGGTGTTCAAGGCCAGGCTGGATGTGTCCTTGGGCAACCTGGTGTAGTGGGAGGTGTCCCTGCCTATGGCAGGGGGGTTGGAACTAGGTGATCTTGAAGGTACTTTCCAACCTAAACCATTCTATGATTCTATGTTTTATGGATTGAGATTTCCAGCCTTCGAGGGGGAGTTTGTTACCTCACAGTCCTCTTGCATTTGGCTCAAATAAATGTGCCAAGGCTTAAAAAGTTAAGTATTTCCATGTCTTCAGAGTATGATTCTCATACATTGTCCTGATGTGTTTTGCCTCTTTTCTTTTAGGGAAATGCTGGTCAGGGGGAGCGAATTGGTCTCCCCATGGCCACCCAGGGGAGGTTGGATAGAATCATAGAATCATAGAATCAGTGAGGTTGGAAGGGACCTTTAAGATCATCAAGTCCAACCATTAACCTACCCTGATAAAAACACCACCACTCCTAAACCATGTCCCTAAGCAGCTCATCTACCCCTTTCTTAAACACCTCCAGGGATGGTGAATCCACCACCTCTCTGGGCAGCTTATTCCAATGTTTAATAACCCTTTCAGTGAAAAAATGCTTCCTAATATCCAATCTAAACCTGCCCTGACATAACTTGAACCCGTTTCCTCTCGTCCTATCACTTGTTGCCAGGGAGAAGAGGTCAGCTCCCATCTCTCTAAAACCTCCTTTCAGGTAGTTGTAGAGGGTGATAAGGTCTCCCCTCAGCCTCCTCTTCTCCAGGCTGAACAACCCCAGATCCCTCAGTCGTTCCTCATAAGGTTTGTCCTCCAGACCCTTCACCAGCTTTGTAGCCCTTCTCTGGACACGCTCCAACACCTCAATGTCCTTCTTGTAGTGAGGGGCCCAAAACTGAACACAGTACTCGAGGTGAGGCCTCACCAGTGCCGAGTACAGGGGGATGATTACTTCCCTAGTCCGGCTCACCACACTATTCCTGATGCAGGCCAGGATGGTGTTGGCCTTCTTGGCCACCTGGGCACACTGCTGGCTCATGCTCAGCCGGTTGTCCACCAACACCCCCAGGTCCTTTACTGCCAGGCAGCTTTCGAGCCACTCCGCCCCCAGTCTGTAGCGCTGCATGGGGTTGTTGTGACCCAAGTGCAGGACCCGACACTTGGCCTTGTTGAACCTCATACCATTGGCCTCAGCCCATCTGTCCAGCCTGTCCAGATCCCTCTGCAGAGCCAATCTACCCTCAAGCAGATCAACACGCCCCCCCCTAGTTTAGTGTCGTCTGCGAACTTACTGAGGGTGCATTCGATCCCCTCATCCAGATCGTTGATAAAGATATTAAAGAGAACGGGCCCCAGCACCGATCCCTGGGGGACACCACTCGTGACTGGAAAAAATAAATCTCACCCTCCCAAATTAGCACCTGAATTCCTGGGTAGCTTTTAAATCTATGGACCAACTCTGGACACGTTGTGTTGTTCTTTCTCAGGGTGTTGCAGGGACACTGAAATGTAGGCGTGCACAGTCCGTGCAATGAAATTGGTGCTTCTCCTGCCTTTTGCAAAATTGGGCGTATTTCATCTTTGCTTTTTGGGGTGGTTTTGGCAGTTTAAATGACTCCCTGGAGGTACCTGCTGGATGCTGTCAATCTGCAGGAGTGTCCCCAGGTGGGGACACATTGAAGTCTGCAGTCCATATTACTTGTTCCTCACTGGGTGCTTCTAATTGAGGACTTTAAGGAACTTCCAACCCTGGTTTGATTGCATCATGGTCCATCTGAGGCTTCATTCTGCTAAGTACATAAGTGCGTATGGACTCAGCATCACTGGACCAGGCTAAAAATCTGTTGAGGCAAATTCAGTCTTTCACAGAACATGTGGACCGGTCCTCTTGGCATATGCAATTAGAAATTTAGCCAAGGTGAAGCCATGTCCTGGCTATCCATCCTCCCGTATTATTAACCCAGAGCATGTTGGCACACTGAAAGTCCAAGAAAAAACTCCCGAAACTGGGGTTGGCACAGTCTCTAAGGATTTAAAAATCTTACCCTGTGCTGCTCTTTTGTCAAAGATTTAATGAAAGCTGGACCTTGATACTAACAAGTCAAATTCCTGGGGGACAAGTAAGCCCAAGCTAATTTCTTGTGTTTTATAGCCTCATATATAAACCAAAGGAAAGGAGTGTCTGGGACAGCTGATTTAGAAGGAGCTGCAGGAAGAGAAGAGTGGGAAAAATCTCCCGCAATGAGCCTCTGTGCATTTGGATTAAACACCATTTAATGCCGCGGATTTGTGTCAACCTGACAGACTGATCGAGGACTTTATTTACGGCGGGTACAGGGCTGAATCATCTCACGCGAGCGCTGCTGCGGGCGAGATGTGTGAGAAGCAGTGGAAAATCCCCTGATTTGCGCTGTTTGGATGTGGAGCTTGTCCTCGAGCACCCGGGGATGCGTCCTCGGGACCAACCTGAGCAGCGCATCAAGCGGGCGTCTCCTTTTGTTCAATATTCACGGTTGTCACCTCGCTCAGTCGGTGATTTTCTGCCGTTTTAACAGCTTAGGGAAATCTGGTTAGGGGGTGCAGAATATGTCGCAGTTAGAGTCTGCTGAGTTGAAAATAAGAAACGTAGCGCCCATTTGAGTTTCTATAAAGCTTTGGCTCGGAGGAGCGGCTTGCTAATAGCACCGGCTGTTCGAATGTGCTCTAGCGTGCCGGGTGGATGAGCCCTGCGGTGATTTTGGACCCGGCTAACATTTCAGGTAGAGCAGCTTCTGGGGAAACCTGCAACAGCTGACCCGGGTGGGAGGCAGAATAGGGCTAAACCGTGGGAAAATCTGCTGTAAAGTTGCTGCCATAAAGCTGGAGCCAAAGGCATAGGTATAAATGAGTGTTTCTCTGGTGACTATTACCAAAAAAAACCCAAATGCCTGTTTAAAGCTTATTTAGGTGTTGCATCCTTTCTCTGTAACATCATAGAGTCATAGAATGGTTTGGGTTGGAAGGGACCTTCAAGATCACTGAGTTCCAACCCCCCTGCCATGGGCAGGGACACCTCCCACCAGACTAGGTTGCTCAAAGCCCCATCCAACCTGGCCTTGAACATCTCCAGGGGTGGGACAGCCACAGCTTCTCTGGGCAACCTGTTCCAGTGCCTCACCACCCTCACAGTGATTTTTTTTTTTTTTTTCCTAATATCTAATCTAAATATCCCCTCTTCCAGTTTGAAGCCATTCCCCCCTGATCCTATCACTACATGCCCTTGTAAAAAGTCCCGCCCCAGCCTTCTTGTAAGCACCCTTCAAGTCCAGCCTTCTCTGGGGATGATGAAGCTGTGGAGGAGCTCCGGATAGTTTCAGGAGGTTTAAACAACGAACAACCAAAAAATACCCAAACAAAACAACCACCACCACCAAACCCCAAACATTCAAACCCTGGCTTTAGTTTTCTCCTTGTAGGGCAGATTTGGTTACCTTGGCCAAAGTAGGAACTTTGAAACAAAGCCCAGAGAAGTCATCTGGGCAGCAATTCCTGGCACTGACTCGTTGACTCTTGTAGTTGGGCTATCAGGAAGAAGGAGAGCCTCTCTTGGGGGCTGGAAGATGAATGTGTGGAGGACCCACCTGGGCTCCCATCTCCCTCCTGCCCCAAAAGTTTTGAGCTGATGGAGCAGTTGCACTCTGCTCATGGCTTCCTCCCCTTTTCTGAAGGCGGGACCTGCTCGCATGCCCTCCTGCTTGGGAAAGCGATGGTTAACCACGCTGTTGTGCTTGCGGTTTCTCGTTCATTCATGGCTCTGATACTCCCACTTGATAAAAGAGCAGAAATCATTTATATTCCGATTGCTAGTAATTCCTATAAATGCTGCCTCTATCCACATGGGCCGCATCCACTGTGTTGCAGCAGCATCTTTACCGTCCTGATGATGCTGGAGTAGATATTGCCTGTCCAGTGCAAGTTGCATAGTCAGACACTGTGTAAGGCTACATCAGGCCACCTACTTGGGCTAAATTTCTGCAGCGAGGAGGAACCTGCATCCCCCTTCAAAGGATCAACTGGGAAGTGAGCCCCTTTTGAAGCGATCGGTGGTCTCCAGTATTAACATATCTTCTTCCTTTTTGTCTTCGCAGCCACCCAGATTGATCCCAGCGAACTACAGGAACTTTTTCAGGAGACTTCAGCCAATGTCTTCCGAATTAACTCCAACGGTGCGTATAATGAAAGGTTTCCTAGTCACTTGTGTGCTGTCCTGCTGATGACTTGTGCGTTGTGTACACGGTGTATGGCAGCTCCTGTTGTCAGGGAGCAAATATTAATGCAGTTTTTCTGCTGCTGCATCTCATGAGCACCAGCACATGTCCAATACACAGCTCTTTATACGATGTAAAAATATTCCACCATATGTTCCATTAAACAGGCACAGATATATTCCAGTCCTTGCTGAGACCACATCCTTTTCTATTTTTAATTGTGTCATCTGTTACAATAGGGAGTTAGAGCGCAGAAAGGTGGAACAAGCCAGACTCGCTTTCTAATGTGTTGCAGCACTGCTGCGTTCAGAACTTGTCATATGAGCTTGCAAAACATCTATCTCGCTTATAAAAACACCAAACCCCAAACTCTTCTGTTATTCTTCACTCTGGAGATTGAGCGGGAATGCTTTTCCTGCTCATGTCTCCCCAGACCCTAGAGATGCAGAGTGCTTCTCTCCTTTGGAGATGTGCTCCGGCTCATCGGTTCTGTTAGGTTGGGCTGGAGGGATGTATTTTGCAGACAGATATAAACAAACAATGCTGAATGGTCGTTAATGTCATGGTATCCCAGTTCTAAAATACACCAGTGTCAGACAAGGATCTAAAATTATTGGGTGTTGATTTTACGGTAGACCTTGAAATTGCTTCTGAATCACCTGGACAGCTTCTCAGTCTGGCCTGTTCTGTGTCCATGGGGATCGGCTGGCCTAGGTGTAAAGAAAGGGTCTTAGTGCCTCCTTATTTCTGTAATTATTCACACACACACATACCTGGAGAGCATCTCAGTGGAAAGTGACCTGGGAGTCCTGGTGGACAACAGGATGACCAAGAGCCAGCAATGTGTCCTGGTGGCCAAGAAGGCCAATGGCATCCTGGGGGGCATCAGGAAGACTGTGGCCAGCAGGTGGAGGGAGGTCATCCTCCCCCTCTACTCTGCCCTGGTGAGGCCACACCTGGAGTACTGTGTCCAGTTCTGGGCTCCGCAGTTCAAGAAGGACAGGGAACTGCTGGAGAGGGTCCAGCAAAGGGCTACAAAGATGATGAGGGGACTGGAACATCTTTCTTATGAGGAAAGGCTGAGGGACTTGGGGCTTTTTAGTCTGGAGAAGAGAAGACTGAGGAGGGATCTTATCAATGCTTCTAAATCCTTAAAGGGAAGGAGCCAGGGGGATGGGAACAGTCTTTTTTCAGTGGTGCCCAGTGACAAGACAAGAAGAACGGGCACAAACTTGAGCATAGGAAGTTCCATCTTAACATGAGGAGGGACTTCTTTCCTTTGAGGGTGGCAGAGCACTGGCACAGGCTGCCCAGAGAGGTGGGGGAGTCTCCCACTCTGGAGCCATTCCAAACCCGCCTGGACGTGTCCTGTGCCACTGCTGTAGGTGCCCCTGCTCTGGTGGGGGGGTTGGGCTGGGCGATCTCCAGAGGTCCCTTCCAACCCTGACCAGTCTGTGATTCTGTAATTATTCCCCCATGTGTCTCAGGTGTAAGGCCCCAGTCCTTGTAGCAGGAATCCTTGCTGGAAGTAGGATGGGAAGTAAAACTTCTAAAACATAGCTGTCTCTTCTTTAGAGGAATTGTGTGTGCTCCATCTGCCAGGGGAATACAAGCACCGTTGTTTTTTTTTTTTTCTATGACCAAAAGGAATTGGTAGGCCGTATTTTATTTTCAACAATTATCACCTTGAGCTTAGGACCTCCTGCAACATGGATGTACCTCACCCCAAGCACCGTGAGCCTCATCGCTGCTCTCCACCATCCCAGCAGGTGAAGGCCTGAAACCACTGTAGGCTCTGGGTATGCTCCATGAAGTTATTCAATTTCCCAGATTGCTGTAAAATCAGAATGAAAATAATTATTCACACTTTCCTTGTGCCTTGGGATGGAAGAACCCTATGCAACAGGACAGGATGGGTACTGGCTGGCTTTTAAGATGCTTTGAAGAAAAGGCCTGGGGGTACTGGTCAACCACAGGTTGAACATGAATTAATAGAAATCATATTCTTGCCTTTAATTACTTAATGGGAGACTGTAGAATAGGTGGAGCCACAACCTCTCAGTTGTGCACAGTGGAAGGCTAGTGGCAAAGCTATTCCAACTTAATATAAGGAAAAAGCTTATGACCATCAGGGTGGTCAACCAGTGCAACAGGAGCCCAGAGAGGCTGTGATATCTCCATCCTTCAAAATATTCAGAGCTGTACAAGACCCTGAACAACGTGCTCTTAAGTGGACCTTCTCTGAGCAGAACGTTGGACTGGAGACCTCCAGAGGTCCCCACCAACCTACATGAGTCTATGATCCTTCAGTAGTTTGTCAGAATGTCAATTACTGCATATACAAGATATTTCTCAATGGGTCAAAAGCAAAATAAGAAAAGCACACTTCACGTTTGTTTATTTTTTTTGCTATTTTTCACAGGAGTGACAGATAGATGGATTAGACAAACAGTTGCTTAAAACACTTGTTATTCATAGTTTTTTTGCTAAACTGCTTGGATACCACAAGCTCATCAGCTTTCTTCACGGAGGAGAATCTGAGAAATTTAGCCACTGAAAGTCACCTTTGGGTTGCCAGTGATATTTATCCACTGGGATACTGGAGAGTGATGGTGGGATTGATGGTGTTTGGGGTGAAGGACAACGATGCGCTACGAAGGTGGAGAAATTTATAGAATCAGAGAATGGATGAATTTGGAAGGGACCTCGGGAGGCCATTTTGTCCAACCCTTTTGCTCATGCAGGGCCTCTTAAAGCTGGTTGCTCAGGACCATGTCCAGATGACATTTGAATGTGTGCAAGCATGGCGACTCCACAACTTTCCTGGGCAGCCTGTGCTGGTGCTCAGTCACGCTGACAATAAAAAAGTGTTTCCTGGTGTTCAGAGGGAACCTCTTCCATTTCATTTTGTGTCCATTTGCATCCTATCACTGGGCACCACTGAAAAGAGCCTGGCTCCATCTTCTTTGCAACCCTCCTTTCAGGTATTTATATACATTGATAAGATCCCCCCTGAGCCTTCTCTTCTCCAGGCTGAACAGTCCCAACTCTCTCAGCTTTTCCTCATAGGAAAGATGCTCCAGATCCTTCATCATCTTTGTGGCCCTTTGCTGGATTCCCTCTGGTACGTCCACATCTCTCTTGTACTGAGGAGACCAGAACTGGTCACAGGACTCCCGGTGTGGCCTCACCAGTGTTGAGTAGATGGGAAGGTTCACCTCCCTTGACCTCCTGGCAATGCTTTGCCTAAAGCAGCCCAGGATACCATTCTCTTTCTTCGCAGCAAGGGCACCATGCTAGCTCATGTTCAACTTGATGTCCACCCGGACTCCCAAGCCCTTTTCCCTGAGCTTTTCCTTGAGAAAACTCCACCTGGGCATGTGGCCACTGTGGCAGCTTGAACCTCCCAGTTGTGATCACTGGTACTTTGCTTGTAGATGGATGTATAACCATATTGTAACAACCAGAAATACCTGTATTAGCATCGATCTTGGTTGCTCCAGCACTAACGGTTTCATCTTGACAATGGTAGTGTTGAATGGTAGTAGCACTTCTGGAGCGAGTCCAGCGAAGGGCAACTAAGATGATTAAGGGCTTGGAGCATCTCCCTTATGAGGAAAGGCTGAGAGAGCTGGGACTCTTTAGCCTGGAGAAGAGAAGGCTGAGGGGAGACCTTATTATGGCGTACAAGTATCTAAAGGGTGGGTTGAAGGAGGATGGAGCCAGGCTCTTTTCAATGGTTCCCAGTGACAGGACGAGGGGCAATGGGCACAAGTTAGAACACAGGAAGTTCCATTCAAATACACGGAAACACTTCTTTACGGTTCAGGTGACAGAGCAGTGGCACAGGCTGCCCAGGGAGGTTGTGGAGTCCCCTTCTCTGGAGATTTTCAAGACCCGCCTGGATGCAGTCCTGAGTAATGTGCTCTGGGCAATCCTGCTTTAGCAGGGGAGTTGGGCTAGATGATCTCTAGAGGTCCCTTCCAACTCTGAAAACTCCATGATTCCGTGATTCTGCTACCAAACCCAGGGCTCAGGGTAAAGTTTTGCAACCTGCTTGCAAGTTTGGGTGTGCTATTAATACCCAAAGTAGCCAGGTTAGGGCTGACTTGATATGTCTCAGTGCTGCAATCACAACTCCTGCTGTAGTGCAGTTTATCATGAGAAATCCTTATGATGAGCGGTGCATCTTTTTTTTTTTTTTTTTTTTTGAAATGCCACGATCCAATTTCTGTTTTTTATTTTTTGTCAGAAATGCGTTAGTCCATTCAGTTAGGTTTTGAGCAATTTCTGATGGTCTTTGCTTCTCCTCTTGAGAGGGTATAGAGCACGTGATGCCGTGCTTTCTGTTGAGAGTTGCCTGCATTGAGTGCTCTTTGGAGCAGGTAATGACAGTGCCTGTACTTAAAATTATTTTGCAAAATTGGAGAGGGTACAGAGAAGAGCTACGACAACTGTTTGAAGTCTGCAAATCAGACTTTAAAATGCGTGCTAGCTGAACTTCTGCTTGAGACATCTAAGAGGACTTGATCATGGTGTGTAAGTACCTCTCTGGGAAGAAAGACATCAAATAGATGGCATTGGGATCATTAATCTAACATTCTCGCACATAACGAGATCAGGAGATAGGAGTCAAAGCTAGACAAATTCAATCTTCCTGTATGAGGATAACTAGCCGTTAGAACTGCTTATTGAGGGGACGTGATGGATTTGGCGTTGCTTCCAAGCTTTAAATCAAGATTCGAATGTCTCTTTACGAGATACATTTTAGTCCAGCTACAGTCTATGGTCTTGATGTAGGAGTGATGGGGCAAAATTTTATGGTAGGAAATCAGATTGGATAATCAGAATTGCTCTCTCTGGCCTTTAAAATCTATGAATCTATGAATTTATAATGCTTTTTAAAGTGCTTTTAGGTTGAAGAAATGCCCATAAGACACTCTACTGTTGTTGCTGTGTTCGCCACCCATATTTTTTGTCTGCCAAAGTCAGTTTCATTCAGTTTGCGTGTGGTTTCTTCATAGCTTTTTTTCCCTAAAAGTGGATACAGCTTTTCAGGAAACAGATGCTGAATGTACTGCTAAGATTTTGCAGAGCTCATCCACGTTAGGGAAAGAACTCTGTAGGGTTATAAAACGGGAAAGGATGCCCGTGATCCCTTCTGCCCTGTACAGCTGTACCATATGGTCTTCTCCAGAAACCCAGCAAGTTCTGCCTCAGAGTCCGTAGCAAAAGTCAATGCAGTTGTTCATGTACCACCACCCAAGCGGCTGAGCAAGGAACGGCTGCGTCGCAGATGCTCACCAGATGATGGTTTGCAGTCCTGTTGCGCTGGGCATGGTGTGTTGAACGTCCTTCAGGGTTGCATAAATCCAATTGCGGCTCCCTTTTTCCTTCTTTTCCTGCCTTACCCCCGCCTCTGTGGTCATTTCCAGGTTCCTCATCGCATTTGGAGACCAAACCATGCACTTGAAATGCTCTTCTCTCCTTTGGGATGCCACAGGTGTTGTGGGCTCCCCACGCTGTGCCTCTGCTGTTTGAGTTCCCAAAATACCAGGTGGTGGCCAGTCTCGGCTATATTTTTTCTGTCTTTGGCGAATGACTATTTTCAATCAAACAAGAAGTCAACTTGGTACTGGGATTTTAACGCATTGTTGATTTTTGTTGAGTAACACTACAAAAGTAATAAATGTTGCATCCTTTGTCCCTTTTTTCTCTCCTCACACTTTTTGCAGAAGTCTGAGCCTTTGGGGTGATTTAAATTCTTCTTGGGCAGTTCAGGACTTACCTCTTGACCAAGGGGGCTCTTCGCAGCTCTGAGCTGATCTTGGCTGATCTCACATATAAATGCCTCCTGTTCCCTTTTTCGGCTATGAAAATGGAAATCTTCCCCATGTGTTGACTGAAAATCTTAACCAGGACAGTTGGTTCTGCTTTTGTGCTACCGGATCACTCTCCTGCCAGGTCGTGAGCTTACAGACTTTTGTTTTGTTTTGTTTTTTTTTTTTTTTTTTTAATCCCGTCTCTTACAGAATTTTCAAGGGCTAGAGGGAGCTTTTTCCTGTTCTTTCTTCTTTTCTAATCGCTTTCTTTCTTTTCTAATTCTTTGAGGGCTGTCCCTGTCGAGCATAGGGAAGTTTGTCTGATAGTGCTTTGACTTATGTAAGTTTTACGTTTTGTTTTGTTTTGTTTTTTTTTTTAGTGTGTTTTTTTTTTCCTCTCCAGGAAAAAAAAACAAACCAAACCAAACCAAAAAAACTCCACAAAAAATAAGCTTAAGTACTGGCTGAATTTGTCTTATTGATGGCTTTCTTTTCTACTTATTTTTATGAAGGTTTTGCATTTCTTTCGAAGTACGGCTTTCAGCTGCCTCTGAGTAAATGCCTTATAAATAAATAAAACAATTAACACTCGTAAAAGGGGTCGGTTTGGTGCATCGTGTCTAGAGGGCTGATCGGTGGAGGATACACTGAAGGAATCAGACCTGTTCTGGCCAGATGGAGAACCTGAGTGCTCTAACGGGTCTCTTCCCTCGCTAATTCCTGTTACTTGCTCATTAATGACTCCCCGTGACAGGCTGATGCCATGCGCAGTCCCATTACCTTGATCTGAGAGGCTGAGCAAAGGATTTTTCAGCATCCCTCAGGTGTGATAAAGCCTCCGTTGCCATCTCAGGATGGTTTCTTATCCCCCATTGATTTTAAGGATTGCAGCGGCATAGCCAACTGGTGCCAAACTTTCAGTTTATGTAAATCGGTGCAGCTCCAACAGCAGCGATCTCTTCTGAACGTGCCTCATCCTGGAGGACTAGCGCGTGTCTTTTAAAAACTAAGTGTACAAGGTTTTAAAGTAAGATGTCTGTTTTAACACTGGCTTCACGGTATGTCTTCAGCACAGCTTGACGTGTTGCTTCTTCCGTAGAGTTACTGCTCGCATGGTCAGAACTTGTAAATTGAGAGGGATTTTCCATATCCAGTAGAGGAACTGCACAGATTTTGATAGAGCGGTTTTTGGCCAAATCAAGTTAGATCCATTCCAAAATAGCTCAGTCCCCCACCCCCCCCCCCCCAAGATCCAGGAGACTCAAGTTTGAGTCTCAGTTCTGCTGTTTCCCAGGTAAGAGCCATGTCAAATGCCAACCTTTGGCTCCTCCAGAGTGCGTATCTTGTTCTTTTGGGATAACTGACCTTTAGGTAAGTATGTAAATATTATGCTTGAATTAAAATAGCAGCTAAAATTTTAGGATAGGGACTTAAACCTGAGTCGCTTTCTCACCTGACTGACAAGCGCTTTGCACTCCTGTCTCAGATTCTTTTGCGCGCGCACGCGCGTGTGTGTGTTTGCCAAAATATTTAACACGTGTGAAAGCTCTTGGATTTGCCTCGCTGTGAAACGGGGTGTGTGTGTGAAGCCTTGAACGGTTTTGCCCAATGGGAAAAACTGCTTCCTACTCCGTTCTTCTCCAACGCAGGGGGTCGCAAAGGTCTGTGCTGTTTCTGCGGAGAACCGCCTGCCTATCGGATCCGTCTTCCATCCAGCTCCTCTTCATTTGGAGGAAGATGCTGGCAGAGTAGCTTTCACTTTGAGTTATCCTGATTTTGCAGCTCAGGTTAGAAAGGTGCCTGGATGCTGTAGCTGCTGTTTTCCCTTCTGGAACTGTGCACGTGACATTAACGCGTTCTTAGCAATTCTTCTCCCTCTTCTCCCTGGCGACAAGTGATAGGACAAGAGGAAATGGGTTCAAGTTATGTCAGGGCAGGTTTAGATTGGATATTAGGAAGCATTTTTTCACTGAAAGGGTTATTAAACATTGGAATAAGCTGCCCAGAGAGGTGGTGGATTCACCATCCCTGGAGGTGTTTAAGAAAAGGGTAGATGAGGTGCTTAGGGACATGGTTTAGGAGTGGTGGTGTTTTTATCAGGGTAGGTTAATGGTTGGACTTGATGATCTTAAAGGTCCCTTCCAACCTCACTGATTCTATGATTCTATGATTCTATAATTCAATGTCCGCACGAGGGATTACTCTACCTTGACTCGCTGTCCGTTCTCCAAGGACCGCGCTCTGCTTTGCCCCGAAGGGTCGATGGCCCCAGAAGTAGTTTTAGATGATCCGAATTTTTGTCTTTGAAACGGACAGTATAAAGGTTGTGCAGGAGATTGATTGGTCAGGACTGTGGAGGGGAGAAGAGAGGGAATTATAATATCGGTGAGATCCCTGCAGGATCAATGCTCTTCTCCCAGAGAAGGAAATGGTTATTAGTGAAAACTCTCAATTTATTCTTTAAAACATTGTGCGTCCGGCAAAGGATAATAATTATTAGCTCAGTTGTAAACAATTCCTTGAGGCTTTATTTTACTGAATCGCCAAACTCTACACTAAAATCTGTTATTGAGATCTAGCAAGTGGGGTGAAAATATATGGTGGTATTCCAGCATGTTTCGAATGCTCATGTTGTCCAGGAATGTTAGTTACTTTTTATGATGTTTGGTGACTTTTGGTGTCAACCCAGAGAAACCCAAAAGAGAAGAGGGGATTTTTTCTGTCGGGGAAAAATATTAGTGACTTGTTCAAAGTTACAGGCCAGCCAAATCCAAGTCTGCAGAGCCATTAAAATAGAGGATTTTTAAAATATCTATGGAAATAATCGAGCCATGTTTCTAATCTATTCTTATTTTTGTTCTTAAATATTGAAGTGTGACTAATAATGAGTTATGAGTTTGCACATCTGGAAGCATCCTGAGAAAATCCCACATGCAGTTATTAAGAATATCACTTGTTTAGCATCTTCCATTGTGGAAGATGTTGAACTATTTGGCAGACTTGACATGCTAAGTCCAAAAGTAGTCACCTGCTGTTAATTTGAGAGTGAATTTGAGATGGTGAACATTCAGGGGTGTAAAAAGGCAATAGTACTCCTGGATTTCTACCACTTTTTTATATACATATATACATGATATATATTTCTTAAATCTGAAGTCACTGCGTATTGCAAAACAAACCGTGTTTCCAACTTCCAGCTGTTCTTAGGGTGAAGTATTCTCCTGTCCTGATAGAAAAACCCAAGAAGTTCTCTAGCTCAAACACAGGGGTTGATCACAGCGAAGCAGCCCATTTTATCAGATCCAGAACGTAGAAAAGATTTTGCATATTAAAGCCTTGAACCATGAGATAGAAGATATCAGAATGGACAACGGAGTTCTGCCTCTTCATCACAGTTCAGAGCAATTAATACTTACTATGCAATTTCTTGCTTCTTCGTTGAGGGCACGTTTCCAGCTGGAGATGCTCCATGTGCAGTTCTATGGGACCTGAAGGCATGGACCTCCTGAGGAGAGGATAAGCAGTGGTTTCCCCACTCCCAAGAGCACTGCCCTGATCTCCCGGCAGAAAGCACAACTACCTCCAGCCCTGGGAATTTCACGCAGTTGCTGTAACATGAAGAGTTAGAAAGTTTGGTGCCGGAAAAGTCGGAGATCTGTGCAAAGTCCACGGGGTGGAGGTTTTCTTGCTGTTACAATGAGTCATACCCTGTCATGTCATGGCACATGATACACGTTTAGATGTGGTGTTGGGGGATATGGTGTAGGGGAGATCTTTGTAGAGTAGGGTAGATGGTTGGACTCGATGATCCCAAGGGTCTCTTCCAACCTAGACATTTCTATGATTCTATGATTCTATTTATGCATCTAGGGGACCCAATTTATCCATTTTGGGGTGATGGCTATTGCTCGACATTGTACCCTTTGTCTCATGAGTTACTTGTCCTAACCCTACTTCATGGTATTGTTTATAAGATAAAATTTAAAGACAAACAAATGAATAAAAATCCAGTTGTTTTTTGGTTTGGTTTTTTTTTTTTTTTTTTTTTTTCTCTGAAAAAGTGTACTACTTCTTTACCTTTTCTTTCTCTGCTGTTGACAGTGACCTCTCTGGAAAGAAGCCTTCGATCTCTGGGGACCTCAAATGATACTCAAGAGCTGCAGGATGGACTGTGAGTTTGTTTCGAATTGCTGCAGATCTGTCTCTCTCCCAGCCTTCTCATTTTTTTTTTTTTCCCCTGAACTATCCTCACCCTTTCTTCTGTCCTCTTTTTATAGCTGGACACTTTTTTTTTTTTTTTTTTTTTTTTGTGTCAGGCATACTTCGTTTTGTTCCTTTCTGTCGGTGATTAATGACGGTAGGACGTGTATTGATCGTATAAAGCTTTGCTGGTGCTGATTTCAGGTGGCAGAGAATGGTAGGGAGATAACAGAAAATGATGGCCCACGGTGAAAGAGGGTTTTCTGTGGTTGTGTACGTCTTGTTATTTTTTGTCGTGGAAGATATTTTGTAGGTGGAAAAGCGTGTTGAGGTATTGAAATCTGCGTCGCGTGGCACAACGCTGCGAAAATGAAACTTGGGTTGCACTCACAGCAGACACAGCTCGTTACACTCGCTCTCCTAGATATGTGTCTACACAAACACGCACAGTTAGTTTTCATTGTAGGCGTGCTAATTAGAGAATTAAAATGGCTTTTCCGACTGTAGCACAATTTATTAAAGCTGCTTCCCTTAATGCAGCCCGCATGCAAAAATCAAGGACTTAGGATGTGGCTCTGATTTTGTGTATATGACTGCAGTTCCTGCTGAGATTGGGCTGCGAACAAAGGGGAGAATTTGGTTTCTATTTCTTTATATTGGCTTTATACACTGTAATTTGCCTGATGGACTTGACTGACCTTCTCAACGCAATATAAACTCTCAGACTGGTTTGCAGTCTCTCTCCTTCTCTCTCCAATCCGTTGCTTTCATCAGTGCATCAGATCTGCCCTAATTCGCATCTACTCTGTTTTGCAAACTCGAGGATTAAAAATAGTAATAGTAATAATAGTGAGAAGATTTGAAACTAAATTTAGGAGATTGGAGAGGATGTAAGAGTAAAAAAGTCAGCCCGTGGAGATGTAATCAGGAAAGATGTTTACATGTACAAAATTATTTGCAGCATAAACCACCCCAGTTACTGCTGGAGACCCTTAAACCAGGGAAGTCTTTCTGTCACGCAGAGCAGCTATTGTGCGTGCACTCCTAAACTATTCTGTTTTTTTTTTTCTTTTTTATTTAAGAATCAATTCCTTTACTCTTCAGAGCACTTCAAAAACATAGCGAGATAATTTTCTTCTTTCCTGAGCAGTTACATAAATAGATGCATAATGCACTAATTGCAATAATTATTTTTGATCTCGGAATTATCATTAATTGTCCAGAGAGCTAAATGCAGCTTATTTTGATTTTAACCGTGCTTCCCTGCCCCTGCCATCAGCCCCAGAATTCCTCCAGGTTTCTCCTTCCACCCTCCCGGTTCATCCCCTCTCCCCATCTTCTAGCAGAAGGTCTCTCCTCATTTCTCCCATTTTGGCCATTGCATCTCCAGCCCGAAGAGTTGCAGGGTGCCAAGCTAAGGAGGACCAGCAGCTCTCTTCCCCTCCCATTCTTTCATCCTCTCCTAACACTGCTGTGTCCTTCTCATTGCCCCCGATTTCGGCACCAGATGTACGCACGTAGCCTTGAACGCTCTACAAGCATCTCTGCCCGTCTCTCATGAGAGCTGCACCAGCAAAAAGCAGCGTGCCATGAATCAGGAGAGCTGGCAGTGCTGCGTATATCTCTACGTTCAGGGACAAGCAGAGGGGCAGCTCTTCGGGTGAGACCTTTGGGGCAGTGTTTTCTGCTTTCCCCGGCTGCAAATCATGGCTTCATCTTCCTCCTTTGCCACTTGACCCCTTCCCTTCAAAGGTTGATGCATGTTTCTCCTTGAACATCCTCTAACTTGGAAGACGGTTGGGGAGCGACAAGAGAGCATTTGGTAGGTTTATAGCCTTGGCTATTAGGAAAACGATAGTATTTGTGGAGATCTAAATAGTAAAATCGCCGCACTTCCTACTTTCATACTAACTAGGTGACTATCAGCCTTCCTAAAATGAGACTGACTAAAATGACTAAAATGAGGCGAGGGGAGGCAGAATATTTGGGAATAGGGGTTCATGGTGAATTAGCGGTACTGCCACATAGGACATGTAGCCACCACAGCCTGTGTACTGCTAAAGTATTTGCTTACCTAGCTGCAGGGTCTTGCTAAAACAGAAAAAAAAAAAAAAAAAACCAAAAAAAAACAAAACAAAAAAAAAACCCAAAAAACAAAAACCCCAAAACCCAAAAAAAACCCCAAACAAGTTGCCAGACTCCTTTTCAAATTCATGCAGGCTTTCTGCCTCTTACGCGCAGGACTTTCAAGGGCATCGGATGAGGGCACACTTCTTGCTGTCACATCGGGCTATACCCTTTGCTGAAATGGTTTCTCTCCCTTTGATAGCCGAGTCGTTCAGAATAAGGACTGTACCTGTGGCAAAGGGAACTGGGAGAGCTCATCCCGAATGGAGTGCCAGCTCTAGTCCGCGAGACAGACTTGGCTGTGGATGTGTGCGTAGGGTATATATAAACGAGACCCAACAGTCTATAATCTTGGTCAAAGCTCTTCTCAGAGCCAGCACAAACACTCGTGTGCTCCGTGCTTGGAGCTGGAAGTCCTGACACGTGAAACAGAAATGCCCAAAAGAAGCTCTAGATGGAGTCGGCTGAACGCCACCGACCCTGGATGAATTGGGAAGGGAATGGGAGCAAAAGGAAAAAAAAGGTGGATGGAGCTGGGGTGAGGAGCTGGGGCTAGTAGGCAACGCTGACAGCTTTCTCCAGTGATGCTTGGCTACAAACAACTTGTTAAGTACTGATATGTTGCAAGAAAAATCGACCACTTCATTTTTTTAATTTTTTTTTTTTCCCCCTGACCTTTGGTTTAGTAATCCAAGCTGCCAAGGAATTTATCTGCCTCCTTAGCCAGAGGATTTGGGATGAGGGCTTTCTCCAACATTAGGCACTGAAAGTAACTAGCTCTTAATTTTGGCAAATAAACGCCCAGATAAATCGCCGTCTCTAAGAGACAGTGAAAACCAGTCTTTATTCTTGTGAATGGGTATGTCTAGTTTGTCTCCCAACACCCTCAAAAAACAGGCTGGAAATGAAAAATTACCTCTGACCTGGGCAATGCTCTCTGAGAAGTATGATATGCTGCCCCGTATCAGTATTGCCCACGTTTGTTCATTCTTGACCCAACACATCAGGGCTGAAAGATGCCTTTGCCCACCTGAACGCACAGTCTTGGGTCCAGAGGCATTCCCTTTTAAAGTTACCATGAGGATAAAGGTTCCCTCTGTACCACCAGATATTTTTTTTTTTTCCCCCTGATAACAAAATTTAATAAGAAAAAAATGTAAAGCTAACATTTCTTTTTTTCTGGGGGAGGAGGGTGTGTGTGAAATGTAGTCTTGCATTTTTTCACAACCTGACTCAATCTTACTGTGATCTCAAGAAAAGAAAGGTGGTGGGGCAGTTTGCAAGTACCATTTGATGGCTGCGTTGGAGTCATGAGACTGAGCAATTAGCGGCATGAAGGGTCCTTGATGCCCTTTCTATGGAGTCCAGTTGACCATAGCAGCGATCCGTGCTCTCCAAACCAGGCTTCCTGCATTGCTAACCTCACTGAGGAGTATATCTCCTCATTGGACATTTGGCCTTAGCTCCTTGCAGGTGCAAGGTCAAGAACAATATTGCATTGAGTTACGGTCATGGCTTACAACCCTTTTTTAAGTGTGTCTGGCACATAGCCCATGAGTCGTCACTCTGAGGCATTTTTGGATCCTTTGCCAGTCACTAGCAGGAGAATTTACCTGTTTAGAGAGGAGTTATAAGACAGATATTTTCGGTGCTTTTTAGCACTGATGAGATTTTTGCATGTGTCCATACTACAAAATGTTTTGATTTCTCCTGATTTGAGGAAAAGCTCGAATTTCAGCTTCCACCTCCCTTCTCCCATTGATGTTATATTTTTTAAAAAAATGTGCATTATAGAAATGTTGTAGGGATTTATTTTTTTTTTTTTTTATGCAGCTGAGAGAGGGCTCAGCTCTACATCTGTACAGTGTGTGAAAATAAATCTCCTTTTCTGATAGAAGTGATACGGCAATAGTCATTGCTCTCAAGCATAACACCCTTCCACTGTCTTGGAAAAATCAGACATCTGGACACTACAAGGTCACTGCCAGAGAAGCCACAAGGAAACAGATCCTTTGAATCCTATTTAAGATGGTCCACGGCAGAGAATTCTTGTGGCCACAGCCTGAGTGTCACACCTGAAGTGTATTAGTGAATATATATATATATGATATATATGTATGTATGAAGTGATCGGTGTCTGCAGAACACTGATGAAGTGCATGAAGTGGTGTATAAGACTTTAATGATTTCAATAGGGCCGTGCAGCAGAACTGATAACATTGCAGGACTGCAAAGGAGTTTCAAAGTGTTTTCCAAATGGAAAGCTCAGTTTGAGATTTGAGCTGCTTTGGGGTGACAGAAAGGTGACGGTCCTGGGAGAGGCCAAAAGTGCAGCTTTTGGACTGTTGCTCATATCTGGCTGTTGGCCGAATAGTAACCTCACAGGGCACTTGTTTTCCTCGGGCGTGCAAGTTGTGCCAAAATGCATATATGGTTTGCCATATTCTTGGCTGGGAACTCCGTCTTTCTCACCCTTCCCCAGGCGATTTGCCACGTCACCAGAGAATGTTTTGGGGGTCAGTAAAATCACTTTATCGGTTAATTTTGCCATCATGCAACTCTGAAATCAAGTCATACCTATGTCCAAACACCACCAATGCGACATATGCAGGGTGCCCTATTTCGGGTGCTTTGGGAAGAGCAGCAGCCCTATCCAAGCTTGAAGCCTCTCTGAACTGCGAAAGTCAACTGAAGAATGGCAATGAGCCCTTCAGTCCACTCAGGCTCAGTCCGAGGTGGTTTGTTGGATTTGTAGAAACACTTTTGAAACACGTTGGCCTTCAGGACGCAGTTATTAAGTCTACGACAGATTGGACCCAGCCATGGGGATAGGGCTTTGAGCAATCTGGTCTAGTGGGAGGTGTCCCTGCCCATGGCAGGGGGGTTGGAACTAGAGGATCATTAAGGTCCCTTCCAACTCTATCCATTCTATGGTTCAATGGTGCATGCTTGACACAGGTTGTTCATATCACCTTTGTTATGGATAAGACACCTAAAGGTAGGTGTCTATGTGAGCTTGGTCTATGATGTCCATCAAGCTGCAGCTCATCCTGATAAGATAGATGACTCTTGCAGTGATTGAGATGCCCCAATGTGTCTGAGACACACCTGTGGGGCTGCCAGTTTCAGCACGGGACTTGAGGTTAAGTCATTTCTGAAACAACAGCTGTAGGGCTGGTGGGACCCTAGGACATCTCAGGTGACAACAGGTGTCCCCCTGAATCAGATGGGAGAATTGTCACTGGTAGTTTACCTTCAGGCTGGACGATTAAGACAATTCAGTTTCTTCCCACCTGACTGGTATTACAGTAAGAACCATAAGTAGCTTTTGGCTGTTTTGAGAGCTGTGGAGTCATTCATACCTTAGCTGGACTTAATTGACCTTTGGACATGCCCAGCTTCCTCTGCATGTGCCATGTGCTTCGGGGATGCTGAATGGTTGTCCTCACGGCTAGGAGCCTCACCAACCTGCTGGGGAGGCGGATGAATCCACACCCCTCAGCTTTTCTGAATTGACATAAAACAACAAAGGCTTTTTTCTCACTTCATTTTATCATTTATGCATATTGTTTCCTCTTTTCTTTCCTATCTTACCCTTATGTTTGATAAGTTGGAGGTATAGCTTGAAAAAGAATAATTCTTTTTTTTTTTTTTTTTTAATAAAAGCTTCTGTTAAAAAGGTTTTAATTCCGCTGGAATGCAGATTCATTTAGAGCAGAAAGATGTTTTAAAGTCATAATTTACTGAAAGAAGATTTTTTTTTAAAGTAAAATGGACAGAAGCTTTTAAGTGTCAGCATGTTTAATTAAGGGTAGGATTTAATAATATTTTATATGGTTTTGTTATACTGCTTGTATAAGCTGAAAAAAAAAAAAAGATTTCCATAAATATTTTGAAATGTCGTTTTGATTCCATTAATATGTTAAACCCTTCAAAGTAATACCTTCCCTGTTCAACTCAAAGCGGTCGGATTAACTTTATCTATCCTCCATTTATCGCTGCTGGCATCTATTTCTGACATGAAAAACCTTCCAGGTTTGGCAGTAAAAATGGGTTGCCAGATTGCAACATTTGCATTTAACTGTATAATACACTTGCCGCATTAATAACTGTATTTATGTGACAGATCTCACCCTTAAGAATCCCAGAGCTCCCGATATGTGACATCTCTGTGATAAATTACAAAAGCTGGTGATGAACTGCGGAACTCTCCAATGATGATAAATTCATCTGCTTTTGACCACCTTCCCTGCTTAGAGAGGTCCTTGGAGTATCCCTTCACATGCCTGAACAGTTTCTAATGGTCACTACAAATCAATCTGTCAGAGAGGTTTTTCTTTTCAGCGTTTTCCTCCCAAATTGCCCTTGCCAGAGGTCTGAGATGGACAGAAACCTTGGCCAAAGCAATAGAGTCTTCCCACGTCAAGATATCAGCCTTTGGGCATAGGCTGTGAATTTTAGGCCATGAAGGGATGGAGCAGTGATTGGTTATTTGTGACAAATGATGGATACTCCAGGATATGCAAGCATGGGGACAAGGAAAGATGGCAACGGGGGGATAACCAACTTATCTCCTCTTGAAGGTCTCTTACTGCTGCTGCTTCTTATGTCATTTCTTCACGCTTTCGTGTCTGAACTCGCAATTTCTGATCTCCCCTTGGTGTCACAGAGAGTCAAGGAAACAAGACCATGAGAAACCACTCACTGCTGGTGTCTCTGCAGGTGAAAACTGGGTTGCATGGGAGGCCCAGCCTTCCCACATATCCTGTTCCCACCTCCAGTCTGCAGATTTGCCCATCAGCTTCAGGTCCAGCTTGTTAAACACCATGGCTGTGACATCTTCAGGGGAGGTGAGGAACAGAAGTTGGTTGCCGCAGCATTAACACAAGTCCTTGAATGCTTACTCCAAGGACTGTAGTAACATCCTGCGGTCTTTATGCCGCAGAGGTAAACAGATATGACTGTTATCATCTGCTGGTGACTAGATATTGTAAAAATAAGCCTTCTGCCCACCCCATGCACCCCTTTCTATTCGGTGCCTCAGGTGAAAAGTGTAGGGTCCCGTTTTGGAAGCCAACTGCATCCTCCAACAAGCGCTCTCTTTGTAGCAGGAGAATTTTACGCTAGCAGAAGCGTAGCTGGATATTGCCACGTGTAAAAAGTACTGTCGTGCTTGGTCTCTTAATAAATTTATTCTGAGATGTTTATCTAGGAAATGCTGAACCCACACTAATGTTGTTTAATTTTTTGTTTTGTTTTGTGGGTGACAGCAGGAGGAATAAATAAATAAAATAAACCGCTCCCTCCCTTTTCATCTCTTGGACTACCATGATAACAGCAATACTTTTACTAATTCTTCAGAAGCCTTTCTAAGCTTAATCAATGAAAAATGTGCAGATCTCCCCTCCTATTATTAGCCAAAATATTAGCTTTTTAGTTATGGTTTACTTCTTTTGCCATTCTCGTGTATTGGAAATGAAATCTGGTATCTGAGTAGTTTAAAGATTGGCATTTTGAGTCAATTGGCATTTGAGTCCCCCCCAAAACCAAACAAACTTCAACTATTTTGCCTCTTTCCTCCTGCAGAGTTAGAGGTAATGAAAGAGGAGTCCACATTCCGTTAGCATAGCCTGCAGAGGGCAAATAATTTTTTTATTTGGGTTGAAATATCCATGGGCAGGAGGTTTATCCTATGACTTGAGATCCTGATTGGAGCGACTTGCCTCTGGATTTATAAGTGCAAGTTTTGTAAACTTTCTGAAATGAACAAAAAAAAAATAATTCCTGGAGGGGGGAGGACAGGACAGCTGCGTGTTCATGGTAAATTTTCGTGCCCGTAGTTACGCATTCAGCGATGCAGTTCATATTGATTGACTGGAGGGACCTGTGGGATGAAGTTCGTTTAATAATTCATGTATGCAGGCATGGAGTGTGCGGTTGTCAGGGCTGAGCATCCATTCTGCCACGGAGCCCTTCAGGGGTCTGACACGCTAATCCAAACATGCTAATGTTTATTGGAATACTTCTGTTGGCTTTGTGTAAGGTCTCAGTTCTTCCCTGAGTTTTACGCCGGCCCTAAAGCCAGGAGCAGTGGTCCCGTCAATGAGAATGACGTTAGTTGTGATCTGTGGCTTTGGCTGATCTGTTCAGTCGCGTTTCTGCAGGCTATCTGTGGAAGCAATTAGCATCCTCTGGAAGGGTTGCTGGGTTTGAATGGGGAAAAAAAGGAAGAAAAAAAAAAGTAGAGTCCAATCTCAGAGAAGTGTATGAGGATCTGCCCAGCCGTTGCTTGCTGGAGAAGTCCCTCTGGCTTGCTAATATTGCAGTATTTTTTCACTGCAGTGCTCTAATGGATTAGTCCTTTTGTACCGTGCTCGATGAGGGCCATAATAAACCCTCTGTGCAGAGACACTTCGCCTTCCCACCGCAGGAGGCACCACCAAGGGTTAATCAGATCTTTAGGCAATTTGTGTGGACTTCAGACGGTTTAAGTGAGTAAGGAGATGTTTTTTGGCAAGTAACAATTCCACAGAGTAGTAATGGGAGATCAGAAGGAAATCATAGAATCACAGAATCATTTTGGTTGGAAGAGACCTTTAAGATAATGGAGTCCAACCATTAACCCAGCAGTGCCAAGTTACCCCTAAACCATGTCCCTCAGCACCATGTCTACACGTCTTTTAAATACCTCCAGGGATGGCGACTCCACCACTTCCCTGGGCAGCCTCTTCCAATGCTTGACAACCCTTTCGGTGAAGAACATTTTCCTAATATCCAATCTGAACCTCCCCTGGTGCAACTTGAGGCCATTTCCTCTTTTCCTCTCTCTTGTTACTTGGGAGAAGACACCGACCCCCACCTTGCTACCCCCTCCTTTCAGGCAGTTGCAGAAAGCGATAAGGTCTCCCCTCAGCCTCCTTTTCTCCAGGCTGAACAACCCCAGTTCCCTCAGCCACTCCTCATAAGACTTGTCCTCCAGACCCCTCAACAGCTTTGTTGTCCTTCTCTGCAATCTCATAAGGGTCTGGGTTTAAATCCCTTTCCCTACCTTGTTTGAAGTGGAACTGAGATAAGCCAGATGAGGATGCTCTTTGGGAAAATGTCTTGGAGGAAGAGAAGAGAATAATGCCAGATGAAAACTACAAAGAAAAGAAAATAGAAGCTATGGCTACTTTAAAGAAATGGTAATTTTAATATAGGATTGACTGGTTGTTAGTCATGTCTCCGCTTTTGGAACTTAGCGTGTGGCTTAGCAGATTTATTCCAGAAAGCGCTTTTGATCCACCGTGGGTCCACGACCTCTTCTTGAATAACCAAGCTGAAGGTCAAGTGTTCAACAAACATGCATGTTTTATTTTGAAGAAAGTCCAACCTCAAGGGGATTACACGTGTTTACCAAGACATTTTATATTGCTGTCTCCTTATATTCTCTCTCCCAGTGTTCACAAAACGCAGATGCAATTTGTACGTGGAGAGCTTGCCTGTTCGCATCCTGTGATCTTCATGCATTCAGTCTTGCAGAATAATGAACAAGTAATGTTGTGCCTTTTTCCTAGATTGCAATGTCATGGAACGGGCATTTTTTTTTCTAGATTTAAGATAACGAAAAAAAAAAAAAAAAAACATCATCTTAGTTCCCCAGTACACATCCTTTGGGGTTAAAGTAGCCGAGAAGGAATTTTCATCCTCCTTTAAAAGTCATTTTATTAATATTAATACAATAAATAATCCCAGAAGGTTAAGACTGTACGCACGACCCCTGCACTTTGCAACAGTAAACAGTTCAATAAAGTTTGAGTGTTTGAGTACCATGAGAGCCCTGCACTTGGTCCCATGGCAACAACCACGTTAGAAAAGATGCAGACAAAGAAAGCAAACTTGTTAAAGCACTCAAAAGGTACAGCACAGACTGTTTTGTTTCAACTGTATTTCTCCTTTCCTTTCTCTTAAGCTGCAAGAAATGGTAACCCTGTGCGCCAAGGTCTTGTCTAACACCCTTTTAGACAGTGGCAAAATTATAATATCCTCCCTTTTGGGTGAAAAATCATAGAATAATAGAATGGTTTAGGTTGGAAAGGACCTTGAAGATCATCGAGTTCCAACCCCCCTGCCATGGGCAGCGACACCTCCTACTAGACCAGGTTGCCCAAGGCCACGTCCAGCCTGGCCTTGAACACCTCCAGGGATGGGGCCTCAACAACCTCTCTGGGCAACCTCTTCCAGTGCCTCACCACCCCCAAAGTGAAAAACTTCTTCCTAATGTTTAATCTGAACCTGCCCTCTTCCAGTTTAAAGCCATTCCCCCTCGTCCTATCACTACATGCCCTTGTAAGAAATCCTTCCCCAGAGGACTTTTTCCTTTTCCAAACATGGAGAAATCTGTTGCCTTGAGAGGAAGTGATTGTGGCTGGAGTCCAGTCTTGCTTCTTGGAGGCCAAACCTGGGGTGGAGGAGAAATACAAACATAGCAGGAGAAGAAGGAGCAGCAGCTTTTTTGTTTTTTGTTTTTTGTTTTTTTTTTTTTTTCTGATGTTGGCTCCCAAGAGTTGCAAACTGAAAAATCCTGGGTATGGCCAAAAATAGCAGAGCTGATCTGTGCTGTGTAGTAAGCTCGTACCACCCTTGAGCCAAAATGCTACTTCTAGGTGCCTTATTTGAGCATGGCTTAGTGCAGGACTTCAGAGGTTGAGATGATCAAGCAAAGATAGAAAAGGAAAGGGGTGACGCAGGTTGCCGTAAGTCTGATCAACACAAACAGTGCTGCCTGCGGGATGGGGAGGGGTAAATGAGTATCACGTATTCAGGTGAACCCATCCCTGGCGGAAGGAAGGAGATGAGAGCAGGAAGACGGCCTCGCATTGCAGATGCAGGTGCAAATGCAGATTCTGCACCTCAAAGGCTGTGTTCGGTTTTGGGCCCCTCACTACAAGAAAGACATGGAGGTGCTGGAGCGTGTCCAGAGAAAGGCAATAAAGCTGGGGAGGGGTCTGGAGGACAAGTCTTATGAGGAGCAGCTTAAGGAATTGGGGTTGTTTAGCCTGGAAAAAAGGAGGCTGAGGGAAGACCTTAATGCTCTCTACAGCTCCCTGAAAGGAGGTTGTAGCGAGGTGGGGGTTGGTCTCTTCTCCCAAGTAACAAGTGATAGGACAAGAGGAGATGGCCTCACGTTGTACCAGAGGAGGTTTAGACTGGATATTAGGAAAAATTTCTTCCCTGAAAGGGTTGTCAAGCACTGGAAGAGGCTGCCCAGGGAAGCGATGGAGTCACCATCCCTGGAGGTATTTAAAAGACATGTAGATGTGGTGCTGATGGACATAGTTTAGTGGTAACTGGGCAGTGTTAGTTTAACGGTTGGACTCAATGATCTTAAGGGTCTTTTCCAACCTAACCAATTGTATGTTTCTATCATTCTATAATTATACAGCAAGGTTAGAGGTAAAACCATCTCATATGGTTCAGCTGGTGATGATGGATCATTTCTGTACGTGGACCATTTAACCACTTGAGCTAGCAGATTGCAAATGGGACTTAATACAGGTTAGTATTGGCTGATGAAATGTTTGAGAAGGCGGGCAAAACAGCTGAGTTATTTGCCAAAAAACAGGTTACAGCAGCAAGTTGACAGGAGATTTAGATTATAGTGTTGATAAAGCTCCTCAGCTTCTCCTGCTTGATTTGCATCTGGAGTAGAGGGAAAATCCAGCTATGTCACATTGTCTGAAGAACATAAATGAAAGAAAGTAAGATTATCGAATTGCTGAGCATGGCAAATTCCCCCAAGCTCTGTAGAATAATGTATTTTAGCGATGCTGAACAGTTTATAAAGGTCAGTTTGCACTTCAATTACAAATCTAGGTTTAAAAGTTGTAAAGGACACAGGAAAAAATAGTGATTTTTTTTTTTTTCTTTTATAATTACCTCTTGGAATGCTGATAATATTTCAGACTCATTTGTAAAAAGATTTCACAGTACTATAGCAACAGGCATTTTAAAAGCTTCAGTTGAAATGCTGAAAATCTAGGTCCTAGTTTTATTTCTCCATTTTGCAGATGGACAAAATAAGCCTTGTGAATTTTTAAGGTTTTACAGTGAATTAATCACAAAGTTGGGAAGCAAGCTTGTATGAAAGGTTCAGTGAAATAGCAAACCAAGTTTAATTAAAAAGAGGCCACAATTTCTTTCTTCTTTTTTTTTTTTATTATTTTTTCTTATCCTTTTTTTTTACCAGCATTCTGGTTGTTAATCTTCTTTATTGAATATGATTTCACACCGAGCTGGAAGTACAGGGTCTTTGCATCCTAGTTAAATCTAGAGCTGATTGGGGTGACAAGACAAAATGTTTCCAGCAATGAGGAAACGGCCGGAAAAAGGAATAACCTTTTTGTCCTCTGTAGATATGATTGGAATAGGACAAGAAATGGTAATTTTAAGTAGGTGAGTAGATGCCTGTGCGTTTTACCCTGGCGCTCCCTTACCATGGAGGGCAGCTGTCCCATAGCTCCTTATACATCTCTTCTTTTTCTTGGCTGTGCCTGAGTGACCATGCTGCTAACAAGCCATAAAACCAGAAAGCTGGGTCACGGGGTAAAGGTTACTACATTATGGCACCAGACCACGCTAATTATGGCACTGAAAAGTGAATTTGAGTGGATCCAGCTAAACTATGGCATTTTTCAGGCTGGTAGACAAGAGTTTTTATTTTTTTTCCTCTCGCATCAGCCAAGGAAAGCTCCGTCCCTTGATGCATGTGCTGCAGTCTATTTTATGTGTGTCTTCATTCAACCAATTATGCCTGAGAGATGGACAATTAAAAAAAACATCTGTTTTTAAGGCAAGAGCACTGCTGCCTCTGGCATTTTACTTGCCGTAGTGGTTTTCTACATAGGAGGAGGAAGATGAGGGAGGGAAAATGGGGTCATAAAGAAATAAAACATAAAAAAAAAAAATAAAGAAGAAAAGTTAGAAGATGATCTTCTAAAAGCTGTGTGTGTACCTCCTGAGCTGCCTGGCTTTTTGATGGGAAGGTGGTCTCTGCAGTTTGCCGCTGATGGTCTTGAAACGAGCGGTCGTCTCGTGGCACTGGAAACGCTTTCAGGTGTCAGACTGGGTCTGTGTCACCCGACACAGTTCCCACAAAAGGCACACGGCCTCTGAGAAAAGTCAGGATGATTCTGCCCATTCCGCCTCTGGCAAAACAAGGGATGGATGCTTTGGGTGGAGGTGATGGACTTCAGGACTGTGGCTTTTCCCTATCCTGCCTTGTGGGAAATGTCACATGGCTCATTGCTGTGGGAGAAGAGAGAAGCCAAGAGATGTAGGGCAAAAAAAGACACGCTGGAGGGGAGAGATGCCATCCAGAGGGGCCTGGACAGGCTGGAGAGGTGGGCCCAAGCCAACCTCATGCAGTTCAGCAAGGCCAAGTGCAAGGTCCTACATCTGGGTCAGGGCAATCTCAAGCACAAATCCATGCTTGGCAGGGAATGGCTGGAGAGCAGCCCTGAGGAGAAGGACCTGGGGGTGCTGATTGACGAGAAGCTCAACATGAGACATCAATGTGCAATCGCAGCCCAGAAGGCCAACCGTATCCTGGGCTGCATCCAAAGAAGTGTGGCCAGCAGGTCAAAGGAGGTGATTCTGCCCCTCTACTCCACTCTCGTGAGACCCCACCTGGAGTACTGCATCCAGCTGTGGAGTCCCCAACATAAGAAGGACATGGACCTGCTGGAGCATGTCCAGAGGAGAACCACGAGGAAGATCCGAGGGCTGGAGTACCTGTCCTATGAAGAGAAGCTGAGCGAGTTGGGGCTGTTCAGCCTGGAGAAGAGAAGGCTCCGGGAAGATGTTATTGCGGCCTTCCAGTCCCTAAAGGGGGCCTACAGGAGAGCTGGGGAAGGACTTTTTCCTGGGGCATGTAGTGATAGGATGAGGGGGAATGGCTTTAAACTGGAAGAGGGCAGGTTCAGATTGAACATTAGGAAGAAGTTTTTCACTTTGAGGGTGGTGAGGCACTGGAAGAGGTTGCCCAGAGAGGTTGTTGAGGCCCCATCCCTGGAGGTGTTCAAGGCCAGGCTGGCCGTGTCCTTGGGCAACCTGGTTTAGTGGGAGGTGTCCCTGCCTATGGCCGGGGGGTTGGAACTCGATGATCTTCAAGGTCCTTTCCAACCTAAACCATTCTATGAATCTCTTATTCTAACATTTTCCATATGTTTTCATGTATCCAAGCTGCTTTGGTTGGGGGTGGCATGTCAGACAGCTTAATTCCGGGATCTGATCTTGGCTTTGACAACTGACTCAAGGCAAAACCCACAGCCAAATTCACCTATTTCCTATAACACAACTCTTCCTCCTGTGGTTTCTTCTGTATAGACAGACTATGGGCTTTTGGATGACATCTCTTCCCAAATCTAAGCTCGCTTGTTAACCGAGCCAGGAGAATTTGGGAGATGGGGTATAACATCGCCAGCCAGTAATCCCAGTCACACCCATATCACTGTGGCCGTTGCCTTAGAGAGAAGCACTCCTCGTACGCGTCATATATGCTGTTTAGTCCTTATTAGTCACAGCCAAGGAAATGTCAGCTGTATTTCATCCCAATTTTTATGAAGCCACTGGGGCTCATTTTCTTTCTGCCCAAGCAGTATAACCAACAGGCGTTATCTTAGTATTTAACTAATTTTTTTTTTTCCCAAGTATATAACAACAGATAAATTGTGTATGAAGGTGTATATATATGTGTCTATGTACACTGTGTAGACACCCTTAGATAAATATGTAAACCACTTTATTATCTCTCTATATAATAATCATTTTGTGTTGTGTTTCCAAATTTCTTGTGTGTCAGAGCGAGGAGTGGCCAGACAGACGCAGGAATTGAGGCATGGAAGGAGATGAAATATAAAAAAGAAAAATTGGGATTTGGGGTTTTCATTAATCTAAACCCCCAGTAAGCAGCTGTGGTTTAAGGAACGCGGTTTTGCGGCCGATGGATCAGTTATGGTGCCTGATCCCGCTGTGATAGTTCCTGCTGCCACTGAGAAGGTTTCCTCCCACTTTGTCCCGCAACATAGAGGTAACATATATAAGAATAAGAGCAGAGAAGACTTCATGTGGATAGCTAGGATATACAGTCATGGGCTTATACGCCTCCTCTTCCCTTTCAAATGTGCAAAATTCATTACATATTGAATATTTTAGTATTTGAATCTTCTCTCATTTATGACTGCTGACCCTATTTTTTTTTTTTTCCTGTGTTGTTTAGACACAAACTGAGTATGTACAGTATTCTCCTCACACTTGTCAGCTGGCGAGATGATGGATAGAGAGGAGAGATGCTCGTGCTTGTCAGTGCCGCTTATATCCTGCTAAAAGCAAAACACGTTATATTTTGCTTGAGAAGATATTCCTTAATCCAGCTGCTAGATCAGAGTGATTGTGCAGCTCTTACTGCAATTGTCCAGATTTCCTTTTCAGAGAAAGGACATTTTCTCTAGGCTGGCCCAAGTGATTTTTTTTTTTTTTTTTTTTTTTTGGTCAATCTACCCCTCCAAATAACATACCTAAACCCATATATACCCACCTGCTTCCCTCACTGCATTCAGCGGGGGCTGCGAGACGGAGAGCGCTGGGAAGATGTGGTTTATGCATGAGCAGCTGTGTCTGCTCAGCAAAAGGAGATTATTCCTGCGCAGATGGGAAGCGTTGCTGAAAAGTCCATCTCGCTGGCCTGCCTCTCTAGTCTCTTCCCTCGGTATTTTGCAGGACTCGAGGCGAATGACAAGTACCCCCGAGCGCAGTGATTTCTCGCCGTGTGTTTGCGTGGAGCAGCGAGTGTGCTTCTGTTGTGTAGAGGTTTGCTGCTCATGGGGAATTTTGTCTTAGTTCAAACTGATCTTTTTCCTAGATTTTGGGGGAAAATGGTCAAGTCCAAGATATGAGCCTTTGCTGGCTCAGCCCCAACTTATTCTAAAGCATTAAGAAGTTATTCAGTGCTGATTAGGGTTAGAGAAAAAAAAAAGCAGTGAGAAAAAAGAGGTGGCCCAAAGAGCTGGTTCCTCTGTTGTATAACGCAGGATGCTCTGAGTTGTTCACCAGCAGTGGTCCTTGCTGGGTGGTGGCCAAATCTGCTGCTTTTGCACGTTGTTTAACACCTGAGTAGGACCACTTATGGAGTCGGATGGAGCTCAATGGGAGACAGAAGATACCCAAATGACGTGAGGGTATAGCAACTTGCTCTCCCCACCCCCTGCAGAAAGAAAATGGGAAGAGGAGGAGAATAAGCAGGCAAGCTTACCAGCTTTGCGGTGCTTTATATGTGAGTATCGCCCTAGAAAGGAGACTTCACTTGAGTCCCCCATGAGAGGCTCCGCAGTTTCTGATGTGACGTTCCTCTCTGAGGTTTCTCTGTACAGACAGTGTCTTATTAAGATTAGTATGAGCTGTTGGACCTATCAAGAAAACGTGGTAGCTTAATAAATGATGATACAGGCAGCTTTTTATTCATAAATGATGGTGCGAATGGAGGCACAAAGAGGGGAGTAGGAGTTGAAGGAGGCATTAAATCTGGCATTTGTAGAGTGGGAAAATCATCAGTGTGAGGGGGAGCTGGAACATGATGGACTGTTTATTGTGAGAGAGGAGAGATTTATGACGAGCGTGTGAACGGCTCACTGTTTTCCCCATCGCCTCCTGTTTTCATGGAGGAATAGAGTTTCTAGCTGAAATCAAAGTTTGCCTAAGCGAGAACAAAACCGTGTTCAGAGAAACCAGAAAAAATAAATAACGCAAGTAAAGAACCTCATATTACATTTTAAACTACCCTTGGCACAGTGTAAGATGATTGTAAAATTGCAAAGATGCCTAGAAAACACAAACTGAATAATTCCTGGGTGAAACGAAGAACAGGACTGACTTCAAAAGAGTGCTATACATAATAAAGTCGAATGAAATAAGGAAAGCTGACTCCATCCTTTCATATGTACCCATAAGCATTCACGTCTGCTTTTTTCATGCCCTTCTTCCCTCCCTCATCAATTGGCTTAACGAAAATTGCTCTCTTTTTTCATGAACTTTCTTGCCTTATGCAAATACAACTGCATGGCTTTTAAAGCCCGATGCCTTCAGCCTTGGTGGATGCAGTAGCACATCCGTGCGCTGATCTACCTGCCTTATCATTTGTGTCCTGTTCATCGTTATTTATCAGAGTTGTGAATTTGCTTTATTTTCTTGCGCACCTTTTTTGATGGTTTTCCGACCCAAAAATTGAAGAGTCGCATCTTACAGCTTTCTTAACTGAATACCCATTTCATAGGTATGTTAGTTCCCACTGATGACTAATTTTATAAATGGTTCACTTAACTAAAGCTTTAAGTTCTGATCAAAGCATGTGCATATAGGTAGATATCTGCTCACGTGGGGTTTCTCTGCTGTGTTTGTAGAGATCAGTAAGGTGGTTCTGTATTTAAAGGGGTGCTGCTCAGTATATAAATGTCAGAGGACTTGGGAAAGATGTGCGCTATTTGTAATGAGTTGTATTTTTCTTCAATTGTGGGTTAGGGTTTTTTTTTTGTTGGTTTGTTTGGTGGTGGTTTATTTTTTATGACTGGAGTAATTTTTAATCCAATTTACTTGTCACAGCTGTGATTACTCAACGTAGGAAACGACAACGAACAGGTTATTTTTAATCCTCTTTTAATCATTTTCCCTTCTTTAGTTTTGTGCTGTTAACGCACGGCTGCAGAGTCTGCGCTGTGTGCATCATAGAACATTTAACTCTGACTTCTGAAATTGAGATTGGTGAGAATAAGGACAAACAAACAAACAAAATATACAATCTTTTCTGTTTGCCTACGAAGCCTGCAGGCTGGCCTCAAGGCCGTCCCAATCCCCATTTTATTCAGGGGAGAGGTGTTAAAAAATGTTCTGCACCTCTACAGTACTTGAAGATAGTAAAGCAATCCCTCTCTTAAATCTCTTTAACCTAACACTTTACTGCATTTTGGTGGATATCCCCAAATTATTTTGTTGTGAGCAATTTGTAACGATGTCTTCAAAATGCTGCAGTGCAAAATGACTAATTCGGTGTGTCGCCACCTTCCTTCTTGTTCTTGAGTTTTCAGGGAAACAGAGGAGCCCTGACCACCCCCATGCCCTCACAAAGCACGGGACACCGACACTGATTCAGGCTTTAAGTCTTTAGATGGTATTGAAACGTCCTTTTTTAAAGATGTAGGTAAAATACTCCACGTTATTTTAGCCATGCACTCTCCAAGCACCTTTATAAGTGGAAAACAGGAATGCGTGGGTAAAGGAGGGCACGTTGACAGCAGGCTCAAGGCGAGTCAGCCGTGTGCCCTGGCAGCCAAGAGGGCAAACCGCATCCTGGGGTGCATCAAACACACGTCTGCACCACCAGATGGTCAAAAGAGGTGATTATCCCACTGTATTTAATGTTGGCGTGGCCTCACCTTGAGTACTGTGTGCAGTTCTGGGCCCCACCATTTAAGAATGATGTGAAGGTCCTTGAATGTATCTAGAAAAGGGCAACACAGCTGGTGAAAGGGCTGGAAATCATGTCCATAGGGCCAACGATATCCTGGGCTGCATCAGAAGTGTGGCCAGCAGGTCAAAGGAGGGGATTCTGCCCCTCTACTCCACTCTCGTGAGACCCCACCTGGAGTACTGCATCCAGCTCTGGAGTCCCCAACAGAAGAAGGACATGGACCTGCTGGAGCGTGTCCTAAGGAGAGCCATGAGGATGATCCGAGGGCTGGAGCACCTTTCCTATGAGGAGAGGCTGAAAGATTTGGGGTCGTTAGCCTGGAGAAGAGAAGGCTCCAGGGAGATCTTATTGTGGCCTTCCAGTCCCTAAAGGGGGCCTACAGGAGAGCTGGGGAAGGACTTTTTCCTGGGGCATGTAGTGATAGGATGAGGGGGAATGGCTTTAAACTGGAAGAACATAGATTTAGATTTGATAATAGGAAGAAATTTTTCACTTGGAGGGTGGTGAGGCACTGGCACAGGTTGCCCAGAGAGGTTGTTGAGGCCCCATCCCTGGAGGTGTTCAAGGCCAGGCTGGCCGTGTCCTTGGGCAACCTGGTCTAGTGGGAGGTGTCCCTGCCTATGGCAGGGGGGTTGGAACTCGATGATCTAACCATTCTCTGATTCTGTGATTCTTTGATTCTGTGATTCTATGATTCTATGATGCTGTTCTTTTCTGTTCTGTTCTTTCCTATTCTTTGTGAAACCCATTGTCCCTCCCTCTGCTCATCCCCAACCTCCAGATTTGAGCTCTTTGCCTTCTGACCAGGAGGCGTTACCATGTTTTCAGTGGTATTAATGTCAGTTAGCTAAGAAGAGCCTCTTTTTATGCCCTGTTCTGCCAGACTTTGCACGTTCAGAGATGCTGCAGGAGGGACTTCAGTGCATGTTGCTGTACACTCCAGCAGTGATGTGCATGGTGGGTGTGCAGCACTCCTTAATGTAGTAATTAGGGGATGCCTGTTTTAAACGCGCTACAAAAGGCCTGCTGTCATTTATTTACTTGTTTATTTTGGGACTTTATTCATTTGTTTGCTCCGATAAATAATCTGACTAGTTTGAAAATGTGCACAGCAAAAGAAAAAAGTGTATTGCTGGAGTCCCTCTGGGATATCCCCACCCCATCATGGGTTCCTGCTGTTCCTCAGATAAAAAACTCTGTTATTGACAAATTGTTGTGTCAATGTATATTTAAAAAGAAACAAACAAAAAACATTTAGATTGAGATAAATTATATAATAACATGGCAGTAAATGTTCTGTAAAAATGGATTGGGTTTACCCTTCAGCCTGGTGAAGTAGCTGGGCTTAAATTTGGTCTTTGACTTGAGTCCTTGGCTAAACTCAGTGGTTTTGGGTGAAATATTGCAAGTGAAGTTCCAAGCCTAAAATAATTAGCACTTGGTTTTGGCACATACCTAAATTTATCTCTGTCCTGCCTTCATTGCGGTGATGTCCAAGCTCCGGGTATTTATTACGGTTTTAGTCAGCAGTCCATTGAATATCAAAATAAGGTATGTAAAACTCCTACAATGTTTACCTCATTGGGACAGCAGCTGTGCTAGAAGCAGTTGTAATAGTAGTAAGAATGAGAAAGATTGCTGGGAGGTATTTTAGTCACTGTCAGAATCAGTATTTCACTTTCAAAACAGGGCTGTGTCTCTCAGGTCAGCACTATAGCAGTAGTCCAGGGACTGAAGGATGGAGCAGAATACATCAAGCCCATCAATTTGAATGGAAGAGTGCCCCTGGCATCTTCCAGTGACCCCCCTACCTTGCAGCACCACGACACTGTGCATTTTACTACTCCCTCAAACCTTGTGGGGGCAAAAAGGAGCACACCATCTTTATGGAGCCATGGTCTCATTGTTAGTCCAGTTATTGTTTTAATAGTCTGATTGTCCAAGTTACCTAATTGCTACAGAAAGGTTAGTTAATAATACAGTTATAGTTATTATTACCAGTACTTTTGTCTTGTTGGTTCCCAGTTATTCAGGTCTTCTGTTCTCTATTGTCTCTCTAAACTTGGTTTTACCTGGTTACCCAAGGTAATACTGCTGTCATGACCGTCGGTGAACCATGATACAAGGGCCTGCAGTGATAGGACGAGGGGGAATGGTTTCAAACTGGAAGAGGGTAGATTTAGATTAGATATTAGGAAGAAATTTTTCACTCTGAGGGTGGTGAGGCACTGGAACAGGTTGCCCAGAGAAGTTGTGTCTGCCCCATCCCTGGAGGTGTTCAAGGCCAGGTTGGACGGGGCTTTGAGCAACCTGGTCTAGTGGGAGGTGTCCGTGCCCATAGCAGGGGGCTTAGAATTGGATGGTCTTTGTAGTCCCTTCCAACCTAAGCCATTCTATGATGAGTTGTGTTTACAGATTAGGACATGCGGTACCATCTCACGGTTGTGCTCATACATACCTCATCTTACTCTAGACTCATAGACAGAATACCTAGTTGTTATTACTATAAACTGAAGCTAAACTAGCATAAATTTCGAGGGTTTCAATTGTCCAGACAATTGTTATTGCAGCTAAAATAAGCTCAGATGAGCTCAGGTCAAGACAAGCTCAGACAAGACCTTGAGACCCTGTACTGTCAGGTCAGGCCACAGCCTGTGGGTTTTTTACTAAATGATGATATTTACTGACTACCTTTTTAGTCAGACCAACAAGCAGAAACAATAAATGTTGGTGTGACTAATAAAAATGTGTGACCTGTTTGTTCATAGCTGGTTCATAGCAAATGGCAATAACCAAGATTATCCCAGGAGACAGGATTGAGGCTAATTTTTGAGACTGTGATAAGAGTTAAGGTTAAGAGTTAAGTATAATAAATGACACGGTGTTATGCCCAGTCCTTCCGGATTGGGGAACTGTTTTTCAAACACAGAATGAATGACTCCGAGTGACCAATGTGTCCCTAATTAGAAATGTCTTGTAAGCACCAGGCATTATAGTTCTTCAAAGGTGAAATCCTGTTGGCACGTCTGGAGTGTAGCCCCTTTTTCCAGGGTTATCCATTAAATCCGAGGACAAGAAGTAAATGGTACTTGCTATTCAATATGTAGCACAGGCAACCAGAAAGTCTTCTACAGATTCTTTATTGTCAAAAATTCTTCAAGTGGGTGTAAATAATATTGGTACATGTGTGTGTCGCTGAACAAAAAGAAAGGTGTGCACTAGAGAAAAAGCATTGAGGACTTGAGTTGTTTGATTAAGGCTGAAAGCGTTTTGTTTCTTTTATTTGGGGTGAAGGCAATGCTCACCATTTTTTCATGCCTGTTAAATTTCAAATTATTGCCACTAAAAATAAATATATCAAATGGAAACAGAAAATTTCAGCTCTTTATCTTTTCCATACTAAGATTCCCTTCATCTTGTCCATTCTTCTTTTTTCTCTGTATCAGCTGGATCTCGGTATGGGCTCAGTCTGGTTTAGGAAAGATGGATATAAACCTTGGTGTATACTTGTGGTTACAAAGCCTAGCTTGAACTTAACTTACCTGTGCTCTGTTTATATTTAGGTCATTTAAACTGTGTGACTAGAAGGTGGTGTGAAGGCAGAGGGGTGAAGGATGTGGAGAGGGAGAAGAGAGGACTGTGTGCTGATTTTCTGCATGAGAGCCAGGTCTTCACAAACGAGTTGCACCAGGATATCCCATAGTTGCTTGCAGTTTAGCAGCCAGCCCCATCTGCTCTTGTGCATAGAATCATGGAATCGTTATGGCTGGAAAAGACCTTTAAGATCATCCAGTCCAACCGTTATATAACTCTACCGGCCCACTTCTAAACCATGTCCCTGAGGACCATATCTCAATGGCTTCTAAATACATCCACAGATGGCAATTCAACCACTTCCCTGGGCAGCCTGTTCCAGTCTTTGATAACCCTTTCAGTGTCAAATTTTTTCCTAATGTCTAACCTAAACCTCCCCTGAAGCAACTCGATGCCATTTCCTCTTGTCCTATCAGCTGTAAATTGTGAGGAGAGCAATGCCCACCTCTCTACAACCTCCTTTCAGGTAGTTGTAGAGAGCAATAAGGTCTCCCCTCAGCCTTCTTTTCTTCATAATGTGCATGGATGGTTGCAAAATCTTCAAGAACCTCATCTGTCTTTGAAACTGGCCTTGTATCAAACTAAAGGCTTGACCAAGTGACCACCAGTAGTCCCATCCAACATAAATTATTCCATGATTCTAAGAGAAAGTATCAAATCCTGATGTTTTCCCATGAGGTCTCATCTCTGTTGCCCATACACATGGACAACCATGTTGCAGAAAAGCTCTGTCACATGGAATTTGATGAGGCCACCTTAATTAAACATTTTCTTGACCAAAGAGTTATGTTACTCAGTCATGTCTGAGGTACGCAAGTGAAGTTGCAGCCAGAATTTTGTGGGTGATTAGAGATCATTTGGCACTTTTAACTTTAATCTTTGTAAGTCTATCCAGTCCTCCTGTATAAGTTTATATACCTCATCACTGTGCAGTCTAACCCTTGCTAAAATTCTTACGATGTGTGAATGATGATTGGGAAGGTTGTTGAAGCACCCTGATAAGGTACACGGGCTGCATTGTTTCGATGACAAATTTTCCCCCAGGTTCATCTAGGTGATGTGGGTAAGAAGTTTTAAAACAGTTTGGCCATTTTTTTCTTATGCATAGATGGGGACAACAGTGAGATTCAGAGGAATTTTGTAAAGTTTTAGTGATGCATGTGGTGAGCCTTGGGTGCCAACTGCTTGAGGGTGGGGTAATTAAAGCATACTGGGAAAGGTTGTCATGTGCAACTCACAGTGGTGCAGATTTAATCTGGTTTATTCCCACCCTTCTGCTTTAGATTCACCTTTCTGCTTTAGTGTATTTTGTCCCACCTTCCCCCACTGGGTTTTGCCTTTGCTTTCAGAAATGGTAAGTGGGCTTAAGATGATGGAGGTGATTGATGGGGAACTTTGGCACTCAGCAATAGACTGCTTCTGTCTCTCTAACACAGCTTCTCATTCATCACTGTTTTCATTCAATATCTGAATCCTTTGCTTCTCCCTAACATCTTCTCCCCCTAGAAGAAGAGGAAGGGGCTGTCCTTGGCCTCTCTACTGTCACCACCAGCTGATGCTCCTGGCCTGGAGACTGGCTTTCCCATCCCCTTAGGCTGCTGAAAAAAATGCCACACCTTTTTGTGCTAAAAGTGACTTTTCCACCATTGTGCATGGGATCATGGTGGACAGCACTTCCCAGGGATGCTTACATGCTGGTTTGTGGAATATTGAGTCCTACAACTAGTAAATGCTCCCCGGGGGTGCAGGTTGCTGGGGAGACGGAGCATTGGGGTGGATCATTCAAGGCATGGTGTGGTATCCTGCTTGTTTGAGAGGTTTTGGGTTTGTTTTTTTTCCTTCTGGGAGTCTTCTGGAATTGCCTTCATTTTTTGATGCTGCTTCCAATTCCTTCTGTGTTCCTTGATTTACTTTCGGTGTCCTCCCCTGGGACTTTTGATTGCCCTGGCACTGAACTAAACTATTAGGAAGTTATTAAACTAATTGGAGTTAAAACATTTTGTCTTTCTCTGCCTGGCAGTGTGGTATTCAAACTCTATATAATCATCTGCACACACTGAATCTTAAATTTCATATAAAAATGTAATTTGTTAATTAGACTTTCTCTGTCACGTACATTAGACTAATGGTTGCGGCTCATTACTCGTCTGAGGACAGTCCGGGTGGTGATCAATCACTTTGGGATGCAAACGGGTTTGTGATGATTGACCTCCATAATCCAATCTTTGAGGGCTATAGGAGGAGAAGACTCTTCCCCTCCAGGGGCTACTTGAAAGCAAAGTGTGAGCTAATGCGATGCTGGACTGAGAGTCCTGGTGTGGATTCACAAAAAACAAATAGGGTGGCGTTGATGTCTGAAGAGGAGGGAAAACGGACACCCGCAACCCAATTAGTCTCTGTGCCTTTTTCTATGAACAAATTTCTCTTACTGAAATCACAGATTGATAAAAGCCAGCTCCGACCATGTGAACGTTGAGTTGTACCTGAAACAAGCCTTGTAGGCTGACTGCAGCTCTTCATGGGGTGAAGCTTGTTTGGTTTGAGAGGGGTTGATGAGGATCCAGCCCCTGAGGATTTAACATATTCAGAGTGGTGAATACAGCAAAGAAAAATCAACAGGGCTAAAGCAACCAACCATACCTGCCTGAGTAGACATTTCCATGCTCCCTCATCCACCATCTCTTACCATCTTACACTGCCTCAAAGGCTGAGAGATGTTATGGGTGGACAAGAGGTCATAAATTTTGTGGCTTATCTGAAACGCCAAGGTTTTATGACCTCAGCTGCCTTTCAGAGATGAAATGTGAGGTCCTCAGCACGCTGTGCCCCTTCTCTCGCCTTCATGAATGGCTGAGTTGTGTTGGTGTCTGTGCTCCTCGCCTTGCCACCTCCTGCGCAAATTGAGCAAGGGAGAAGGCACTGAGGGGGACCTGCCAGTTTTCCTAATGAGCTTCCTCTGCAGAGCCTCAAATTAGAGGCGGCTTTTCTTTTTACATTTATCTTCTTGTATTAAGGGAAAGGAATAGAATAATAGATGCTGTATGTGTTAGCAGCCTTAAAGCTGGATTTGTAAAGCAAGTCAGAAAAGTAGTACCTTGTGCTGAGCGTGTGGGGGTATAAAATGAGGAGGAGAAAAGAAGATTGAGGGGGGATCTTATTAATGCTTATAAATCCTTAAAGAGAGGGTGCCAGGGGGATGGGAACAGTCTTTTTTTCAGTGGTGTCCAGTGATAGGACAAGAGGTAACGGGCACAAACGAAGTTCCATCTTAACATGAGGAGGAACTTCTTTCCTGTGAGGGCGGCAGAGCACTGGCACAGGCTGCCCAGAGAGGTGGGGGAGTCTCCCACTCTGGAGACATTCCAAACCCGCCTGGACGCTGTCCTGTGCAACTGCTGCAGGCGCCCCTGCTCTGGTGGGAGGGTTGGACTGGGTGATCTCCAGAGGTCCCTTCCAACCCTGACCATTCTGTGATTCTGTGACTGTGGTAGGAGACTAAGCCTAGGCTTTGCCTTGTAAAGGCGGGTACTGTGGTGTTCAGCAGCACATGGTCTAGCTCAGACTGGGTATTGAAGAGCTTGTGTTGCTTTCATTGGGCTTGTAGGTAGACTTAGTATCTTTTATTAGACCAAGTGTCAAAGCTGGGAAAATAGATGAGCTTTCTTCAGGTGTACAAGACTGGTCTTGTAGGCCTAAAGCTTCTTCCATCTTTACCACTCGTTTTGATAAAAAGTATTACTTCAGCCTAAAAGTGTTGTCTTACATATGTTCTCAGGCCATCACAACTACAGCAAGCTACTACTTGTTACCTTGGGAAAGGAGGAAGATTGTCCAGTGTATTCTAGGAGAAAAACCTCCGTTTTCTGCAAGTGGTTGGGGCTGTTGTGTTTCCTGGGTGGGACTGTATTGCAGTGCTGCTGGGGCTTTAGAAGATCCCATTGGGAAAACTCTGCTTGCACAGTGCTTCGCAAATGCATCCTTCATATGAAATGTAACTTATAGGATGAAAAATCTAAGGCATGTTTTAGATTTTAAGGCTATCAGCTGAAGTATAACTTGCCTCTGGGACTGGGTGGTTGAAGCCGAGAGGAGGAGTAGGACAGTAAATTACTGGGGTGCAGAGATTACCTGAGAGAGGAAAGGAGATAGTCTCATATTAAATGGCAGAGGGAGAAAATAACAGCTAATCCTTGCGCTATTGAGCAGAGACAGCTGAGGTGTGTTTACAGGGAGCAGTGACAAGTATAATAACCAGTTACAGCACACTACCAGGTATGATTCCCTCAGTCTAACGTCATCGGGATATTAAATACTAGAAGAAATAATAGTAACCATAGGACATCATCATGTGAATCTCATGCAGCACAGCTCCTCTCCTCTCCTCTCCTCTCCTCTCCTCTCCTCTCCTCTCCTCTCCTCTCCTCTCCTCTCCTCTCCTCTCCTCTCCTCTCCTCTCCTCTCCTCTCCTCTCCTCTCCTCTCCTCTCCTCTCCTCTCCTCTCCTCTCCTCTCCTCTCCTCTCCTCTCCTCTCCTCTCCTCTCCTCTCCTCTCCTCTCCTCTCCTCTCCTCTCCTCTCCTCTTCTCTCCCCTCCCCTCCCCTCCCCTCCTCTCCCCTCCCCTCCCCTCCCTCTCCTTCCCTCTCCCTTCCCTCTCCCTTCCCTCTCCCTTCCCTCTCCTCCCAACATTCTGGAGTTAAACCCAAAGCTTCTGGTACAAGACTTGTCTTGATGTTTTCCACCTCCTTAAAAAGCTAGCAGGAAGGTCTAAAAGCTGCCCTAGCTCTCCTTAAGCACCATCTGATGGGAGAAGCAAATTAGTAACCTTAATGTTATCCTCGAACTGAACAGCAAATTGCTGGCTAAAGGCTCTTTGGGCGGATTAGCAGGTCAGTGACATTAGCACTAATGCGCGTCTCCGCGCCTGGCCTCAGCAGTGAGCAGAGGTGGCACTTAACGTGGGTGGTGATTGCCAGCATAAAAGGAAGAGCAGATGACACAAGAGCTCGTTTTGCAGCTTGCAAAAGTTGGAGGTTTAGGTAGGTGGTAAAAGAAGGAAAATAGCATTGTAGTTGTATTAATGGTATGAGGTTCAACAAGGCCAAGTGCCGGGTCCTGCACTTGGGTCACACCAACCCCATGCAGCGCTACAGGCTTGGGGCAGAGTGGCTGGAAAGCTGCGCAGTGGAGAAGGACCTGGGGGTGTTGGTCAACAGCATGTTGAATATGAGCCAGCAGTGTGCCCAGGTGGGCAAGAAGGCCAATGGCATCCTTGCTTGTATCAGCAATAGTGTGGTGAGCAGGACTAGGGAAGTGATCATCCCCCTGTACTTGGCACTGGTGAGGCCTCACCTCAAGTACTGTGTTCAGTTTTGGGACCCTCACTACAAGAAAGACATGGAGGTGCTGGAGCATGTCCAGAGAAGGGCAACGGAGCTGGTGAGGGGTCTGGAGCACAAGTCTTATGAGGAGTGGCTGAGGGAACTGGGGTTGTTTAGCCTGGAGAAAAGGAGGCTGAGGGGAGACCTTATCACTCTCTACAGGAGGTTGTACTGAGGTGGCGATCGATCTCTTCTCCCAAGTAACAAGGGATAGGACAAGAGGAAATGGCCTCTTGAATGGAGGTTTAGATTTGATATTAGGAAAAATTTCTTCACCAAAAGGCTTGTGAAACATTGGAAGAGGCTGCCCAGGGAAGTGGCGGAATCACCATGCCTGGAGGTATGTAAAAGATGCGTAGACGTGGTGCTGAGGGACATGGTTTAGTGGCAGTGTTAGATTGATGGTTGGACTTGATGATCTTAATGTTCCCTTCCCATCTAGATGATTCTATGATTCCGTGATTCTGTGATTTGGAAACATGGAGGAACTGCAAGATTTTAGCTTTTGTAGCTTCTATTTCCTTGTGATCTTTAAAGGACTTCTTCAGACAAAGGTTTTGGGGTTGATGGGAGACAGTTCAGAAGAGCTGCAGGTCTCTGTTCTGCATTGAGTTCCCTCCAGCTGTGGTGGCATCATCACACGGCTTTTTTAACAAGAACACACTTTAATTCTGTCTTTTCACTGAATCCTGGAGGTACTTTTCTCTCTCCTACCACTGGTGACCTTCCACAGGAGCGTGCAAGGGACAGGCAAGATGAACTTGTGGAGTCAGTCAGTCTAGTTTGTTCATCAGGCTCCTCCTGTTTCCTTCCAATATCCTACTTATATTCTGTTTACGTGCTGCCATTTTCACTTTTGGGGAAATTCCATCGGTAGTATTTGCGTGGTTTGTGTAAGGACGTCGAAACATGAAGACTCTCTAAAATACTGTATTTGCTTAAAAAAAAGCGACCTGCAAAAAAAAAAAAAACACCACAAAAAAATGGAGATGTTCTGTGTCTTCATTCTGTGGGGGATTGAGAAACCCTACTGATGTTGCCAAAGCTATTTTAAGCTATGGGAACACAATACATTTGAAAGTTTAATTGCTTGCTGAATAATGTAAGCTGTCAAAATAAATACTCAAGGTCTTGCATAAGGGAGAACATTTAAAAGAAAAAAAAAAAAAAAAGAATAAAAAAGACGACGCAGAAATGTGAAGTCAATGAGAAGTGGAATCGCACTTTACCCCAGCGTTAGGAACACCTTTATTTCTGCAGTCAGTAATTGCAGCAACAAAGAGCCGGCGAAGGTTTCAGGGGTAATACTCTTTATTTTCCAAAATATTTAGAAATCCTCTGGCTGGCTCCCGTAAGTGGAACTGCTCAGCGATAACCTCCCTTTCCCAAAGCTGCCGGGTACGCAGGCTGCCTTTTCCCTGGGCTAACCAGAAGGAACGGTTAAGCTCCATTATGTGGATGATGAAAGCTCTCACCCTGCAGGATGGAACAGAAGAGGCCACTGGAGGGGTGGCCGTGGCAGCGCTCAGACGGACAGTAGGCTTTGGGCCACAGAGCTTGCCAGAGAGGTGGCTTGAAAAGAAACTGATGGCTGATTTAGTGAGTTTGGGGCTGGTTTTTTGGTGGTTTTTGTTTGTTTTTTTTTTTTTTTCTTTTCATTTTATTGCACTTGAGGAACAGGTCTTTGTGCATGTTCTTTCTAAAGAAACAGGATTGCATCAGCAGCACACCGGCCCTTCAAACCATCTCTTTTCAGTAGGCAGAATGAGGGAAACCTCTCCCTGTCCCTGCAAAATCCAGGGAAACACACGCATTGAAGAGTGGGTTGTTTGTTTTGTTTTGTTTTGTTTTTGGCAGGTCACTCCAATTTAGGCTGAGGTTGGTGAAGAAGCATAGCAAAGTTGGCGAGGACCGATGCTCTCAGTGAAGAGGAAGCTGAGCTCAGAAGCATTTAGCAAGAAATATGAAATAACTAAAGAATTTTCACCCCTTGTTGTTCTGCAAATGGATTTTAATACCCAAGGTTTTAAGAGACGTTAATTAAGAGTTTTAAATTCCTTTAATTGAGCTGCATCCGTGGGCTGGGCTGGTGGTCCATAATAATAGCACTTTTTAACAGTGTGTTGTGCACAATGAGATGATTTGTTTTCTCATGTCCTGTTGTTGCCAATAGCAGACGCTTCCACTTATCTCATTAGTACCCGGAATGACACTCGTCTGTGGAGAGGACAAAGCACCGTATGTTCCTCTCTACCTGCTGCAGGTAAAGACGTGCTACTGAGCTGTCAAGTGCCTGACACTGTTGAAGGCAGAAGGTGATTTTTGTGAAGCTGAGCACTCGTGGAGGATGTTCAGCCGCTCACACACCTGAGAAGACTAATTTATGGGCTGTGAGGGCATTTGGCTCTCGTGGTGGAAGCTCTGTGCATCCTCAGTCCCGTATGGCTTGTACAAGGGTAGTGTCCTGGTGTATTCCTAGAATCATAGAATCACAGAATTATAGAATCGTTTTGGTTGGATGAGACTTTTGAGATCATCAAGTCCGACCGTTAACCTAACACTGCCGAGTTACCGCTAAACCACATCCCTCAGCACCACGTCTACACGTCTTTTAAATACCTCCAGGGATGGTGACTCCACCACTTCCCTGAGCAGCCTCTTCCAATGATTGATAGCCCTTTCGGTGAAGAAATTTTTCCTGATATCCATTAGGGCAACTAAGATGATGAAGGGATTGGAGCATCTCCCTTATGAGGAAAGGCTGAGAGAGCTGGGACTCTTTAGCCTGGAGAAGAGAAGGCTGAGGGGAGACCTTATTATGGCATACAAGTATCTAAAGGGTGGGTTGAAGGAGGATGGAGCCAGGCTCTTTTCAATGGTTCCCAGAGGCAGGACGAGGGGCAATGGGCACAAGTTAGAACATAGGAAGTTCCGTTCAAATACACGGAAAAACTTCTTTACGGTTCAGGTGACAGAGCACTGGAACAGGCTGCCCAGGGAGGTTGTGGAGTCCCCTTCTCTGGAGATTTTCAAGACCCGCCTGGATGCAGTCCTGAGTAATGTGCTCTGGGCAATCCTGCTTTAGCAGGGGAGTTGGACTAGATGATCTCTAGAGGTCCCTTCCAACTCTGATAATTCTGTGATTCTGTGATTCTGTGATTCTAAACCTCCCCTGGTGTAACTTGAGGCCATCTCCTCTTGTCCCGTCACTTGTTACCTGGGAGAAGAGACTGACCCCCACCTCTCTACAACCTCCTTTCAGGGAGCTGTAGAGAGTGATAAGGTCTCCCCTCAGCCTCCTTTTCTCCAGGCTGAACAACCCCAGTTCCCTCATAAGACTTGTGCTCCAGACCCCTCACCCGCTTTTTTGCCCTTCTCTGAATCCTCTCGCATTCAGGGAGAATTATCTATTAACTGAATTTCTTGATACTTGTTCATATAATTATAAGTGTAATTGTAAGTATACGTATACGTATACGTATAAGTAAGTAATTTGTAGTTAATATTGTTCAGGCTGATATTTAAGAAAGTTGTTGGGGTTTTTTTGGTGTGTTTTGTTTTATTATTTAAATACAAATGATTTGAGGGTTTTCTCTTTCAGAGAGTGGCTAGGAAAGGCTTACACTATTTCTTTCAGTACTGGCAGGTACGTGACTGCTCGTGTGCTCTGAAGCCTGCCGGAAAAAAGGGCTTCCTCTGGATTTCTCTTCCTTTCCAAACATCGCATCTTTCCCTCCTCAAGTCCCTCTAGGAAGCCCAGATGAACTCCATTGATGGAGAGCACTGTGGGGCTGGGTGAGGGTCTTATCAAGGGTCCATCTGGTTGTATATAGACCACACGGGAGGCATTGCTGCCATATATTGCCTACTTGTCCTGGTTGGGATCTGGTGTGTACTGTGTCTCCTCCAGCTTGTACAGCCTGCTTCCCCTTCCATGGAAGCAAGGGACTCAAGGGAGAATGATAAATGCCCAGGTCACTCCAACGAAGGACTAAATGCTCCTTTGTCACCTAAAACCATCATCAGTATTTCCCAAATCTCTCTGCCTCTTCTCCTCCAGTGCACATACACCCAAGAAGAGTTTTCCTCCACGGTCTACTGAGTTTGAAAGGCAGGATAAGGACTGTGACATCTCTCTGAAAAGTTGTCGGGAATCAAAACAGGGCATTTCTAATGGGTTTTCTCTGTGTTTGCTAGCACTTCTGGTCCTAATAAGTGATTTCACTAGTCAGCACTAAATGCCTGTAATAATATTTCGGCTAAAATTCAGAACCGGCACAAAGATCAGTGAAGCTACTGAGGAGACTGGAGGAGCTGTACATGGTGTTACGCCGAGCCCTTTCTAGCAGCGTATTTCTGTATAGCCAAACACAAAGATATTGCTAAGAGAAAGCAATATGAACCGTGCTTACAAACCAGGGATCCGTGTTGCAAAGCAGTGACCTAAAGTGGGTCAAGGAACTCGGCAGAAATTCCCAGGGATGGCATTCACAAGTGTATGGACATTTAAATAGCGAGTTTGGAGCGGACAGATTTTTTTTTTTTATTTTTTTTTGTCTCTCTATAAATAAGGAATTGTGCACTGGGACACAGTGGAATATTTTCAGTGAGCGCAATTTTAAAGGATTGTGGCAAAACTAAAAAAAAAAAAAAAAAAGATCCAAAGGGAACACAAGAAATAATTGAGATCTAGAAAATAAAAGCAACCAAAAAGGTGTTTCTCAATGAGCCTTGTAGCACAGTCTGTTTAGTTTATCAGAAATGAGACTGAGAAGTGACTTGATTACAGAGTACAAGGACCCTCGAGGCGGAAAACTAGTGGCATCTAAAGAGCTCTTAAATCTAGCATGAAGAGGAGTGATAAGAAGAGATGATAAGAAGTTGACACCAGAAAAATTAAAAGAAAAAAATGCAATTAAAAAATAGTCTTGAGTGTGCTTAACCAGGGAAACTTTCCACTAAGGCTTCGGTATGCTACATTTGACGGCACTTGTGAAATGAAAGACAGGTTGAGCAGATATCTGAAAGGCTTTTGAACTGTTTTTTTTTTTTTTTTTTCTTCTGAGGAGATGTTCACAGAACAGAAGGGAATACTCCAACCCTGCAAAGATGGGCAGATGCTGGAGGTGAGCAGGTCTCCCCTCCCACCAGGAGGGATTCACGCGTTTCAGCAGAGGTGTTTTCACCGAGCTGGTCACACGTAAACCCTCTTTAGTCAACCAAGAGAAACAGACACTTCCGTGACATATTTGATTGGATTATTCCCATTTGGTGACTATATCCAGGCATGTTCAGTCCTTTATTTTTTATCCTTCCCCTTTTTTTTTTTTTCAATTTTACAGATTTAATCAACCACTATATTGCCAGGAAGTAAATAATTTAGTATTATTTACAGAGTGTGAGTTAGATAATGGTTAGATCACCACTTACGGTTTCCCACCTGGACTGAACTAAACTGGATGATGGAAAATGGCTCTTCATGTTTCTGTTAAGCCACAGATTTTTGCGGTGCCTGTTTGAATCTTCCTTTTAATAGCCACAAGGTGGGTCGTGGGAAGCTATAATTAAAAGATAGAACACAAATTTCAGGAGGTTAAAGGAGAGCCTGTATGCAGAGAGCACCTGGAAACGAGTAAAAAAAATTGTAACAGGGCCAGAAAGTCATATACTGGAGAACCCTGTCCCCTTTTGTTCTCAGACATCTTGGATTATAAATAGAAGATAATGGAATGCAGCATCCTGCAGGAACCATGAATAATTAGATGGCTGATGTACAAGAGCAAGTGGAGGTCACACAGATAAACTAAAATAATGCTTGAATTTATTGGGGGAAAAAAAATGACTTGGAAATGACTTTGGCTGGCTTCTTGTTTTAATGGTACGAAAACAAAATATATAAATCCTGAAAAGCAAAAGCTCAATTCAGGACACCAGTGCAAATCGAGAGTAATTCCATTAAAGCTAATGGAATTACGTCACTGTAAGACCGGAGGTAAGTTCAGACCCAATTACATCTTGGTCCTGAAATGAGATTTCGATATTGTTTGCTAGTATTTGTGTTGCAGTGAGAGCCCAAATAAGGGCATCATTTTGCTGTACTGGATACTCCCAAGAACCTCCAGTCCCAATAGACTTTTTCCACCAAAAAAAGAGAATCATAGAATGGTTTAGAGTTGGAAAGGACCTTGAAGATCATGGAGTTCCAACCCTCCTGTCATATGCAGGGACACCACCCACTAGACCAGGTTGCCCAAGGCCACGTCCAGCCTGGCCTTCAACACCTCCAGGGATGGGGCCTCAACAGCTTCTCTGGGCAACCTGTTCCAGTGCCTCACCACCCTCAAAGTGAAAAACTTCTTCCTAATGTTTAATCTGAACCTGCCCTCTTCCAGTTTAAAGCCATTCCCCCTCATCCTATCACTACATGCCCCAGGAAAAAGTCCTTCCCCAGCTCTCCTGGAGGCCCCCTTTAGGTACTGGAAGGCCGCAATAACATCTTCCCGGAGCCTTCTCTTCTCCAGGCTGAACAGCCCCAACTTGCTCAGCCTCTCCTCATAGGAGAGGTGCTCCAGCCCTCAGATCATCCTCGTGGCTCTCCTCTGGACACGCTCCAGCAGGTCCATGTCCTTCTTCTGTTGGAGACTCCAGAGCTGGATGCAGTACTCCAGGTGGGGTCTCACAAGAGTGGAAAAAAGCAGAAGTTAGTTCTGTGTATAACAGAATTGGAAACTGAGGCAGAAAAGAAGCCAAAATTATAATGCAGAAGCAACCTGGCTTATTAATGCATTTTTCAGAATAGTATTTTACAAGGAAAAACAAATGCCTTGCCCTCTGTGGGAGCAGTGTGCACCTGGCCAGTGATATCAGTATGGAGGAAAGCTTGTCCTTGGAGTCAGTTATCGTAGAATCGTAGAATCATAGAATGGTTTAGGTTGGAAGGGACCTTGAAGATCATCAAGTTCCAACCCCCCTGCCATGGGCAGAGACACCTCCCACTAGACCAGGTTGCTCAAAGCCCCATCCAGCCTGGTCTCCAGGGATGGGGCAGCCACAGCTTCTCTGGGAAACCTGTTCCAGTGTCTCACCACAGTCAGAGTGAAAAATTTCTTCCTAATATCTAATCTAAATCTACCTTCTTCCACTTTAAAGCCATTCCCCCTTGTCCTATCACTACACACCCTGCTAAAAAGTCCTTCACCAACTCTCCTGTAGCCCCTTTAGGTACTGGAAGGCCGCTATAAGATCTCCCCAGTGCTCCCTTCTCCAGGCTTAACAACCCCAACTCTCTCAGCCTTTCCGCATAGCAGAGGTGCTCCAGCCCTTGGATCATCTTTGTGGCCCTCCTCTGGACCTACTCCAACATTTCTATTATGAAATAGAAAAGAAAAAAATCACTGTGGAAAGGGACATCTGATGCAAAAGAGTTGGATATGTAGCTGGAAGGTAGCAGCTTTTGCTGACCTGAGTTCTTTGACCTTTGTATAAAGAAGAGACAGGCAGGAAATGCAGGATGTGAAAACATCTCCTTTTTAAAGGTTATTTCCTCATGTTTTTAAAAAATCTCTTTGTTCCTCCAATCAGCATCTGAAGGTATACTTATATCAGCTAGAACCATCACGGCATTAAATTTCCTCTTGACCTGCAGGTAAGGAATAGTAGGTTTTTTTTAACACAAGAAGTTGATTTTGCTGAATAGGGAACATGGAAAAAGCCAACATCTAAGAAAGAGATTTTGTTATGGTCAGTGCTTTCGTCTGAACCCACAGTTTTATTACTCTTTTTTTTATTATTATTACTGAACATCTGTGTGGTTTCAGAGGGACACTAAGATGCTCTGGGTTTTTAAGAATGAACTGAAATACCCTGTATTCCCCCCAACCATCCTATCTGCAAACAGGTTTTCTCAAGAGTCCACAACAGCTGTTAGAGCTGTTGGGCTCTCCTTAACCGAAAACATTGCCTAAACTCTAGTAAACTTTTTATAATCTCTGATTTTCTATACTGGACAGTACCAGGCTGGTTGGGGAGTAGTGAAGGAGTTGCAAAGGAGTTGTTTTGACTTAAAAGGCCATTGGGAATCTCAGTGGGACACAGGAAGCATAACATGATATTTCAGTCCGATTTAATAATAAAATTATGGACTTCCCTTAGCACTGTGTGACGGTTTGTCGATGGCTAATTCCCAACTACGTAGAGGTAGCAACTCTTACAGCTTGGACTAAAGCCTAATGGTGAGGAATAGTAGGTGTAGTTGAACAGATGAGAATTTGGGCAAGTCTCATCTTGCCCTTGCCAGGTAATGGAGCCGGAATCGTGAGCCAAAGGGAGCTGAAGACATGCTGCCTTTGATATTAAAAGGAGAGCTGATAAATTACCGGATTTTCTGTTTTAAAGACTGATTTTATTTTGGTCTATGAGAGAGTAGGTGATTTGACTGGTAGATTAATTGGTCTTTTTCTTTTCAAGTAGTTTCCTTGCTGTTTTTCAGCCAACACTGAAAGTGTTATAAAGGCAGCTGTGCAGGCAGGGGAGGCGGAAAGGAAGAGGAATATTTCTGCAATATTTTTCTCTCCATTAAGAAAAAAAAGTCCCCAAAATGACATAATGGCTGGTTGAGAAGTTGAGATTGAAATCTTCTTCCCCATCAGATTCCCTGCTACACATCCAGACATTTGACAAGTTGATTTTGTGTCATTGCTCAAAACGGTCCCTTTCTTTAAGCCTGTTTGGTAGGGAATGTGTTTTAGAACTAAAATGAGATCCTGCCAATGCGACAGAGGAGATGGTGTGTCAGAGAGGCACATCCAACCATCATACCGTAAATGAGATGACACTGGTTGCATGAGGCTCCTTCGAGCTGTTGGCTAAGTGGCTTCATCAGCCACCAAAGAAAAAGTGTCCTCATTGCTGGAGAGAAGAAGAAGAGGAGATACGGCATCACGCTGCACCGTGTCTGCAGATGGATGAGAAGCAGGTGATAAGGACCCATCTGCGTGACAAGTAGGAGCACAGATTATGAGGTACCTCTGCAGCAGAATATTATATCTCACCAAGGCTGTAAAAGTTGCCAAAATCTTGCTGAACCAAAATGGAGATTGCCTGTGACAGCAAACTCACAGTAAGATGCTGAGTCGTGAATGGCTGCAGCTGTGTTCAGGGCCACCATGGGCTACATTTAGTGCAGGACTGTAAGGTGGACATAAAGACTAGGGTTTGACAATGCGTTTGATCCAACAAAGCATAAACCCATGGTCTGATGCAGTTACTTAGGGGAGCCTACAACCACAAAATATCCAGCTAATGTTAGGCTAACGGGATGAAAGGTATGGGCAGAGTATCTCTGTTTGGCAAGCGCAGCTTGAAATATCATCAGTTCTCTTAGCTGTTCCACGTAGCAATGACTTCGTTTATTTTGCTTTTTTTTGTCATTAATACGGGAAAGTAGATAAACAGGAAGCATTATTATTATTATTATTATTATTATTATTATTATTATTATTATTATTATTATTATTATTATTATTCATGATTGCTTCAGGGCATTCCAAACATCTTGATAAAGTCTGTTGACTGACCAGAGACAGCTCTCAGAGGCTGGAAGTGCCCCTTCGACTGAAGCGGTTGGGAATCACAGAATCAGAGAATGGTGAGGGTTGGAAGGGACCTCTGGAGATCATCCAGTCCCACCCCCCGCCAGAGCAGGGTCACCTACAGCAGTGGCACAGGACACGTCCAGGCGGGTTTGGAATGGCTCCAAAGTGGGAGACTCCCCCACCTCTCTGGGCAGCCTGTGCCAGTGCTCTGCCACCCTCAAAGGAAAGAAGTTCCTCCTCATGTTTAGATGGAACTTCCTATGTTCAAGCTTATGCCCGTTACCTCTTGTCCTGTCACTGGGCACCACTGAAAAAAGACTGTTCCCATCCCCCGGCACCTTCCCTTTAAGAATTTATAAGCATTGACAAGATCCATCCCCCCCTCAGTCTTCTCTTCTCCAGACTAAAAAGCCCCAAGTCCCTCAGCCTTTCCTCATAAGAAAGATGTTCCAGTCCCCTCATCATCTTTGTAGCCCTTTGCTGGACCCTCTCCAGCAGTTCCCTCTCCTTCTTGAACCAGAGAGCCCAGAACTGGACACAGTACTCCAGATGTGGCCTCACCAGGGCAGAGCAGAGGGGGAGGATGACCTCCCTCAGCCCGCTGGCCACACTCTTGATGAAAAGGGTGATAACTTCTGGGAAAAGCATCAGTCTAGTGAAATGAGCAGCACTCATCAAGTCACGAGATAGTGTTGGTTGAAATGGTCTTCTGGATGTCATCTGGTCCAAGCCCTTGCACAAGAGCAAGGCCAACTCTGAGCAGGTTTCTGGGGGCCTCGTTGTCTGACATAGACCTCAGTTAAGGAAAACAGTGGGGTTCATTAATGTCTTATAACCTGCCTATGCTGACTTGATGCCTTCAGTTGGCTTATCTTCACATCTTCTCAATAACTTTGGGGTAGGGGGAAGAGATCCAGGTGAATGCTCCAGCCAGAAGATATGGTACAACTTGTGGGCTGGCAGTAGCAGAAGTGTTTTTTGGGGTCCTTTGTGCAGGAACCCGTCAGCCTGGATAGCAAGAGACCTTTAAGAGCAGGAGATCTGCCTGTCTCCATTGAGCAGGAAGTTCTAAACCTGTGGAAGGAACAGACAGTAAGTTCCTACAGGGATTTAAGTAAATAGAGAGCCCCACTCTGTATTCTGGTACCTACAGAGTGACGCAGTCCTGGATGATAGGGGATTAGATGACTGGCTTGGATGTCACAGATGTTAGTGGTTATGAATCTGGATCTCATGTAGCATTTGTATACTGAACAACTGAACAGAGTCCTGAAAATAGAACTAAGAACTGTTTTGGGATATCTGGCTGATTTGATGTCAGTGAAACAATTAACACTGGACGGTAATGAGTCCCATTTGGGGTAGCGTCAAAATTACGTACAATCAGACGTGCTCAGTCCCCCAAAAGCCAAGGGACTTAATGGATGTGTCAGTACCATCTGATAGCCGATCCAGGATTAAAGGTACAAGGACATGAGACATGTTTCTTTTCAGCATGAGAAAATCTGCTTCCTAATCTAATGGATTATCCTCACTTTTTAATTGTAATGGTTTTATTTAGACAACTGTGGGATGATTCATTCAGATCTCTCAAAAGCAGTCCAGGAGTTTGAACTTGGCATGTGCCTCCTGTGCTACCACAGCGCACCCCACCTGATAGAGTTAGCTGGCAAACAAGTAGGAGGGAAAAATCTCTGCTCCTTATGAGCCAAGCTGTCATCATTTACCCAAGGTCTCACGTCCCTGAAGTTCTCCAGATTTTCATTGTACTCCAGAGGTCACTTTTCAGCTGAACAACCTCTTCTGTCCATTTGGGAAAGAAAGGGAAAAAATTGCATTTAGGATCCCTCCCCTTAGCTTCTTGCATTTCAGTTTGACCCTGTTTTGATGGAAGATCCTTTTATTTTAAAAGGAAAGGTCAGTGACATGCTTGAATAACACCTCTCCTGTGGTGCATTGGGCCTTTAATGGATATTGCGCTGTACTCGTTTAAGTAAGTTGTTAGATGGACTTTTTTGGCAGCAATAGCATAAACCTAGCATACTTACCATTTTGTATGAAAGTCCGTTTTTTAGCACTAAAGCACTAAGACTGCAGGGAAACATGTTTGGGCTGATTTGTCTGAGTTTACATCACACTGAGTGCGACTTTCACTGTTTTCTTTTCTTTTGGTGTCACTACCTGCGCAAATACAATGTAATTTTCACATGACCGTAAATACATAATTTGCTCGCTCAGTTACATTAACAATAGCTTGTGTTGAAGCAAGATGACTGACAATCAGTTCCTGCAATATTTTATTCTGCGCATAAGCCCCAATTCAGGGAGAGGAGAAATATTATTGATCTTTCATCAGGCAATTTTCTTCTTTCAAGTACCTGAACTGGACTCTTAATGACAGGGGCTCCCCAGTTCAAGAGGGACAGGGAACTGCTGGAGCGAGTCCAGCGAAGGGCAACTAAGATGATGGAGGGATTGGAGCATCTCCCGTATGAGGAAAGGCTGAGAGAGCTGGGACTCTTTAGCCTGGAGAAGAGAAGGCTGAGGGGAGACCTTATTATGGCATACAAGTATCTAAAGGGTGGGTTGAAGGAGGATGGAGCCAGGCTCTTTTCAATGGTTCCCAGAGGCAGGACGAGGGGCAATGGGCACAAGTTAGAACACAGGAAGTTCCGTTCAAATGCATGGAAACACTTCTTTACGGTTCAGGTGACAGAGCACTGGCACAGGCTGCCCAGGGAGGTTGTGGAGTCCCCTTCCCTGGAGATTTTCAAGACCCGCCTGGATGCAGTCCTGAGTAATGTGCTCTGGGCAATCCTGCTTTAGCAAGGGAGTTGGGCTAGATGATCTCTAGAGGTCCCTTCCAACTCTGAAAACTCTGTGATTCCATGACAGTTCTTAAGCTGAATCCTTTTTTCCCCTAGAGAACAAATTTGCTATCAGTAGCAGAGGTTTCTGATAACGAGACTTACAGTTTCCACATTGGGTTGGAACAATAGGATATTTCCTCTGTCCTTCCCTGTAAAGTTGCTCTGGTGGAGTTCGATATGTGTCTGGTCCATTGCCTTCTGCCAGCAGAAAAAGATAGTCTTGCCCTACCTGAACCACTCAGAGCCTGTTAATTTATAATGAACTTCCTCAGGTCTTTTGTTTTGTTTTGTTTTGTTTTTTGTTTGTTTGTTTGTTTGTTTGTTTGGTGTTTGTTTGTTTGTTTGTTTGTTTGTTTGTTTTAATCCTTCTATTCTATATTTGTGCCCCATTCTTCTTAGGGAAATAACTCTTCGAAGTTTAATTTTTTGGACCACCGGCCGTGCATTTTAATTGTTGCTCTCCCTCTGGAAAGTACTCGTCCTTCTGGCCACAGCCTAAGACGTTTTGGCACGGACCGGGGATGGTGATTTGCACAATTCCTGGAAAAGCAATGCCTTCTGGGTGCTAGTGCAAAATTTATTGCCCCACAAAATGGGGGTCTTCATTCACATGGCCGCTCTTGCGGGTGTTTTATTGGCCAATAAAGTGCCTTGTGTTTTTGTAATCTAACTGCTCGGCTGCTTTATGATCTGGTGTCAGCTGGAGGGTGGTGGGGAAGAGCGACTTGTGGTACATTAGGAATTACGCATTATTGTCACCTGAGAGTCTGAAGGATCTTTAAATTGATGAAATGTGGGGCTGATGAACAGAGAAGCCTTACCAGGAGCATTTCTTTTAAGAGTTTGTCTCTTTTCTGGGAACTTAATAATTCTAACAAAGAGACAGAGGCATCTTTCTGCCTGTTAAATTAAAGTGTTGCTAGAAAGGCGGTGTAAGGCAGAGTGAAACGTAAGTTGAATGGAAAGGACAATGAAGGAGATAGGAAGAAAAGTATTTAGAGATCAAGAACTCTGTATTTTGAGTGTATTCCACTCTGTGCAGGATAAATATATTAATTTCCCTTGCACTTCACAGCTTGCCCTTATGTTCAGAAAGTTGCAGAGATGTCAGATTTAAAGAGGCATATGAAGTATATGGGATAGAGCAATAGGTGGTAAGTAGGCTGCTGAGATCCATTTCTCTTTCCCAGCACAATTCCTTTTAGTCATCTCCGTGTTTTTTGAGAACCAAGTGCGATATGAAAACAAATAAAGACGCTACAAAAAATCCCTCTCTCAAGCAAACATGTTTTAAAGCTGTTTTCTGCCATATATTATTTTCGCTTTTTTCTTTTCCCTGTTCTCTTGCTCAAAAAAAAATCAGAAAAAAAAAATAATAATCTTGGCACCAGTGCCTCAAGGGAGTGTGTTCAGTAAGCGCCAGCACTGTTACCAACTTCAACTTTTTACGCTTCACTTTGTACTTTGAAACGGCTCTTTCCTCCAGCTGGCTTCCCTGTCTGCGTACCACTGTGCTTCAAAATCCCTTCTAGGAAAGGAAGAGGAGGAGGAGAGAGAGAAGATGAGACCAAGTTGTGCGGCACTTCTGGGTTTGCTCTTGTTGGGGAGTTCATGGAGCTGGGCACAAAGGTAAATCATACCCAGTATCAGCAGAAATGCCATTAGTGAGGGCAGAGGTTCCCATCTCATGGTATGTGAAGCAGCCAGATATCATACTTGGGAGCAGGAGTTGACTTGGAACGGAGCTGTGAAGGTAACGTTTTGCTGTCTGAAGAAGCAGCAGTTTGCAGCTCCCTGTTCTGGTCCCCCAGTATCGTTGTACCAGAAGAACTACACTTCTGTCTCAGCGTGTGGCATGGTTTGGGCATCCCAGGTCAGGGGAGATGTGGTCAGAGGACCAGAGCAAGAAGACCTGGTATCTTGGTCTTGGGTGCTGGAGTCGTGCAGGTGAAGGATGTGAATGCCCGTGGATATGCATACGTGTAAGTGCATGGAGGTGTAATGGGGCAGGAGATCATGTCGTAGCTCAGGAGATGTGTCTGGGGTCATCTTCTGGGAATACATCAGTTTACAATGGTGCATAAGTGTTTGTGGAGATGGATATAGAGTAGTAGTAGTAAACAATTGGTGTGAAGTTGTTTTTTGTTTTAGGATTAGAGAACATGGGGATGGTGTTTGGTTTTGGTGAAGTGAACAAGAGGTAACGGGCACAAACTTGACCATAGGAAGTTCCATCTTAACATGAGGAGGAACTTCTTTCCTGTGAGGGTGGCAGAGCACTGGCACAGGCTGCCCAGAGAGGTGGGGGAGTCTCCCACTCTGGAGCCATTCCAAACACACCTGGGCGCCGTCCTGTGCCACTGCTGTAGGTGACCCTGCTCTGACAGGGGGTGAAATGATCTCCAGAGGTCCCTTCCAGCCCTGGCCAGTCTGCGATTCTGTGAAGTAGGTCTCTCTGGGCATGTGGAAATGGTAGGGACAGAAAATTGAGTTCCTTCTCTGTGGGATAAGTGGGACTGATGGCTGAGACCAGGAAGGTGAGATGTGGGACAGGTGTTACAGTGTCTAGTTTGGGAACATGAGCATGTTTGAGAACATAAAAGAACCATATTAAGATAATAGTTTTTGTGGATAGAAAGATGTGTGTCTGTGTACTGTGATAACGAGAGCACCAGAAGATGCTTATCCATTTAGAAGGATAAGTTCTCACTGCACACGGACTCTACAGATCAGCCATGTTTGAAGTAAGCTTGTCTGGGAAGATGTACTTAAATCCCAGGTGGCTAAACCCCAAATCATCATGTCCCATCTAAATGGAGTTTCCAGATGGAAAAGAAAGAGATGTCAAGAGAAATCGAGGTTGTGGGATCCGTACATATCTGCCTTGGAAGCCAAAAGCTCTGCCACTGCCTCTGCCAGTGATGGTAATTAAGCAAATTAAATAGATCAGGAGTTTGCTAAGTGCTCAGTTGCTTTGTGCGATACTTCCCCGTTAGTGGATTTTGCATCCATCTTCAACATCTGTTGTAAATGCCAAGCCATTTGCACTGATTGTCCGGACAGCTTAGCTAATTGATATTTACAGTGCAACATTTATTAACTTCAATATGAAGGTTTATGTAGGCTTTCGCCTGTGCCTAAAAGGTGGATTTCTAACAAACCTGATGTCCCGCTGGCTTTTGGTGCTGTTTTTTTGAAATAGTGTCTTCCCGTTACCTGTTAAGGAAATCAGTGTGTATCAAACCTTCCTCCAAGAGGGTCTTTGAGTTTTATGAATCACAGAAGAGAATCATTTAGGTTGGAAAAGACCCTTAAGATCATCGAGTCCAACCATTAACCTGGTACTGCCGAGTTACCACTAAACCACGTCCCTCAGCACCACATCTACACGTCTTTTAAATACCTCCAGGGATGGTGACTCCACCACTTCCCTGGGCAGCCTGTTCCCATGCTTGACAACCCTTTCGGTGAAGAATTTTTTCCTAGTATCCAATCTAAACCTCTCCTGGTGCAACTTGAGGCCATTTCCTCTTGTCCTATCTCTTGTTACTTGGGAGAAGAGACTGACCCCCACCTCGCTACAACCTCCTTTCAGGGAGCTGTAGGGAGCGATAAGGTCTCCCCTCAGCCTCCTTTTCTCCAGGCTGAACACCCCCAGGTCCCTCAGCTGCTCCTTATAAGACTTGTCCTCCAGACCCCTCACCAGCTCCGTTGCCCTTTTCTGGACACGCTCCAGGACCTCAATGTCTTTCTTGTAGTGAGGGGCCCAAAACTGAACACAGTACTCGAGGTGGGGCCTCACCAGTGCCAAGTACAAGGGGACGATCACTGCCCCAATCCTGCTGGCCACGCTGTTTCTGATACAGGCCAGGATGTCATTGAACTTCTTGCCCACCTGGACACACTGCTGGCTCATATTTATGGTTACATTGCGTTCATTTGTCATCTGGGACCGAGTGGGGAGTTCAGTGTAACCTCATCACATGTGTTCCCTTTGCCAACCTGCTTCCTTCTGAAACCCATAGCTGTGATTTCTGCCGTGATTGAGCACGGAGCCTCCGTGTTTGCGCACCGCTGCAATGCTTCCTGGGTGTTTGTCCATTGATTCTTAAAGCTGAGCTTCCTGGAGATGATAAACCACCTGGTTTTGCATTTTAGACTACAGAAGAATTGCTCGGTCACTGCCTTTCTTTTTTAAATTTCTTGCTAGTCAAAGGGTGGCCTTTTTTCATATGTTTATAAGACAGTCTGTTTGCTACACATTGACGATTTCAGTGGTACAATCACTGCTAATGCCTTTTTTTTTCTCACTTAAATCCCGATTGAGGAACTGGATTTAGGCACATCGCTTAATTTAAGTATACACATAGGAGGGCTTGTGCTTTAATACCCCTAACTAGAAATGCACAAATAATAACAACACGCTGAGAGGTGTCTCAAGCTCTTTGTTTGCCCTTGATTTCTTGCTCACTTCACAGGATAATGAAACACCTCGCGTTCGTTTGAGTGAAATGGATTCATTTTTCAATTAAAATTGCCTGGTTTTAAGCAAAGATGGCTTTTTTAAAAAATGAAACATGTATTTTCTGGGATGAAAATGCCTGCGTCTCACAAATTTATGTGATTTATTCCATTTTTGCATACGTTTGCTCTGGATCTTCTTGCCACAGGAAAAAAAAAAAATTGGTGGCCAAGAAAAAACGTGAAACAGCAAAAGCAACTTTTAAAATCAGAATAAAGCCTCAAAAGCTCTACATCTCTGTTCACCAAAACTTTTCACACTCCAAAGTACAGGGCGCTGGCTCTTTCATTAATGATGGTTTCAGCGCCGTTTCTCAAGGAGAGCTAAAGCAATCGATCACTCATTCACATCAGTAAAATGCCCTTCATCTTTACTTTTCACAGTGCCATACCGAGTATTAACCCACATTAAATGCTAAAACCAAGAGAGCAAGTGTGGGAAGGATAATAGGCTAAATTAATCTGCAGTGCAATTTATCTCCTGCCCATTTGTCCCTGTCTTTCCTGCCTCCACGTGTGCGTGTAGGACATGTTCTTGCACACTCGTGCACGCACGCTCACTCATCCAGGCTATCCCAATGGCTTCATTGGTTGGGATTGGCGTGTACAGGAAGGGGGGTGGATTGCCATATCGTTGATAGCATGGAAGCATGTCATATTAATTAAAAAACCATCCAGTAATGACAGAAAACCTGATGTAGTATGAAGCGGTGCTCTTAACACCAACCGTGATCCTGAAAATGCTAGCTAGACCTGGGATGTAGCCACTGGGATTCACGTTAAAATATGATAGATAGGACTGCCATCTCCTGCAGTGCTGAGCCTGTGGGTGGCCCTGGCTCAGCCCCACGCTCAGTAATCTCTTGCAATAGAGGGGTTTGTGGCAGGGAATTTCCTAAATAGGGAGGCGTGAGCTTCTTTTGTTTCTGATTCTACTCTGAAATGCAGGAGCAAATTTCTACAGGAGGATAAACGATGAGAAAATGTATTTGAGCAGATACATCAGTCGTCTTTTTTTGGCTGTATGAAGCACTTGTGATTCAATATATTGTTTATTGCATTTTGTGTCTGTAGATTCCAGCCTTCGTTCTGAAACCGCCAGGTTATAAGAGGAAGTGTGCATATATTGGAGTCCACGTGCATAGTGTTTCCAAAAAGATATAGAGGTTAAAAACATAAGACAACATCCATGTCTCTGCAAATTTCAGGGAAGGGGGACAGTTTCAAACGGTCTTTTACGGTATATAAAATATTGCCTGTGTTTGTGGACTAGGTGCAGGACTCAGAAAGCGTGTAGCTCTCCCTGTATCTCCCTGCAAGTTGACTGGCACCATTAATTCCTGCTGCAAAGTCGTAAATGCAGCAACCCTGAGCCTTAGGTGGTCATAATGCTTCTGAAAATCCTGGAAAGACGTCTCTGATCCAAGCTTCAGCAAAGAGCTGCAGTAAATTACTGGAAGAAAGGCATGGTAACAACTACATGTAGATTGGAGAGTGGATTGAGAGCAGCCCTGAGGAGAAGGACTCGGGGATGTTGATGAGAAGTTCAGCATGAGCCAGCAATGGGCACTCGCAGCCCAAAAAGCCACACACATCCTGGGCTGCATCTGGAATCAGCGTGGCCAGCAGGGCGAGGGAGGAGATGCTAGTCTACTCTGCTCTCATGAGACCTCGCCTGGAGTACTGCGTCCAGCTCTGGAGCTCCCCAACATAAGAAGGACGTGGACCTGTTGGAGTGAGTCCAGAGGAGGCTGTGAAGATGCTCTGAGGGCTGGAACACCTCTGCTATGAGGAGAAGCTGAGAGAGTTGGGATTGTTCAGCCTGGAGAAGAGAAGGCTCCAAGGACACCTTATTGCAGTCTTCCAGTACCTACAGGAAAGATGGGGAGGGACTCTTCATCAGGGAGTGGAGTGACAGGACAAGGGGTAACGGTTTTAAACTGAAAGAGGGGAGATTTAGATTAGATATTAGGAAGAATTTTTTCTCTCTGAGGGTGGTGAGCCCCTGGCGCAAGTTGCCCGGAGAAGCTGTGGCTGCCCCATCCCTGGAGGTGTTCAAGGCCAGGCTGGATGGGGCTTTGAGCAACCTGGTCTGGTGGGAGGTGTCCCTGCCTGTGCCAGGGGGGTTGGAACTAGATGATCTTTCAAGGTCTCGTCCAACCTAAACATTCTATGATTCTATGATTGTATGTTCCTCAGTTGCTTCCTGGTGTTGGTACAGGCACCTTTGGCTATGCCGTCGAGAATTGCTGCAGGGATACGTCCCATTAACCTTTCCGTGACAGATGTTAAGCCGTGGTCCGCTCGTTAATGCAGAAATGCGAAAGGCACAAGAGAATTAAAAAGCGCAGGCAAAGCAATCAGAATGGTCACGGTTTGATGTCATTTATCTTAGGGCGCTAAAAGGATTGTCGGGGCAGTACTGGAATTGCTGGTGAATGTTAAGAGCTCACGGAGGGCAGCCGAGGTCTTCGGGCTGGAAAGGAAGTGACCTGCTTGCTTTTTTGCAGGAATGTGGGGCGGGAAGATGGGTAACTTCTGTACAACCTAAGTTGCAAGAACAGTTGAAAAGAAGTAAGCAGTTTATCGGCACCTGGAGGAAAAAGAAAAAAAAAAAAAAAAAGAAGAGGACTATCATGATCAGTAGGCACCAGGGTTCATCAAAATGAAATTATGGTGAATTAAATTAATTTCTGTCTCTGATAAGCTAAGAGGCTTACTGGATAATGACAGAGAGGGAGGTGTAATATAGCTCAGTGCTAGCAAGGCGTTTACAGAGGATCCAAGGGGCTCCTTTATTAGGGAATAAAGTGAAACTTGCAAAATTAAAACTTACTTGGGAATAGTAGGGGTGGAACAAGGAAAAAATAACTTGAGAGGTGACTAATGGCCGTGACATTGTTAAGCTGCTCCCCGTGGGGTCCTGGTTTGAGCGCTCTCCGAGCTGTCTGTAAGGACTGACAGATGAAGTCTGAGGCGATGCTGAGCTAATCTGTAGGTGATGCGGGGTTAAGAGGGGGTCTTATATACTGTCCTGGAGATAATTTAATTGAAAACCACAAACCTGAGTTTCTGGTAGTAGGTCAATGAGTAACTAGCTGTTTGCAAAGACTGGTCAAATTCTGAGGGGAGCAAATACTCTCCTTATTTTAGTAATAACTGATTCTTCATTTTTTTTATTATTATTTAGTTTTAAGGAGCAATGCAAAAAAAAAAAAAAAAGGTGAAAAATTTTGCCAGGGTTTCCGTTGTTGTATATTGCCCTGGTTGCATTTTTGTGATTAAATCATTTTTGTGACTCGCTATCTGACCACAATTCATATGTTTTTTAATCCAGAACCGCTGAAAAACATCGCTGCTAGCCTATAGCCGTGTCCATCTCTAGAGATGACACAGCACCCGTGCCAGGTGGATTTCAAATACCTCCCCTTCTCTTCCCACACGACCGCAGATCATCCCCTAAGCTCCCTGAAGAAAAATATTACCACATCCCCTCATGCTTTCAAGGGAAAGGTAAATTGGAAATCTGTGACGCTTTTATTATAGAATATTGTGTGGCTTGGAACTTGGAAGTAGCAGTCCATTTTTCTCTTGACTTTCACTGTGCTGGATGATTTACACCTATGCAAAGGGGTTTGCTGACAGACCCAGAAATAGAGCCCATGTTTTCCTCTGTTGTAAATGGTTTCTCAACATGCACAATCAGGTCCTACAGGAAAGGGGGAAAAAGTAGAGTTGTGAGTGTTAGTTTGGAGCCAGAACAAGTGGATTTAGACTTTCTTCCTTTGGTGACTGTAACAATACAGTAGTTTAGGGCTTAGTGAAAAAAACTTTCCTCCTTAGCTCATCTTGCTGCTTTGTTTACATCTGCGAGAAGTACTTATAGATCATAAAATCATAGAATCATAGAAAGGTTTAGGTTGGAAAGGACCTTGAAGATCATTAAGTTCCAAACCCCCTCCATAGGCAAGGACACCTCCCACTAGACCAGGTTGCCCAAGGCCATGTCCAGCCTGGCCTTGAACACCTCCAGGGATGGGGCCTCAACAGCTTCTCTGGGCAACCTGTTCCAGTGCCTCACCACACTGAGAGTGAAAAATTTCTTCCTAATGTTTAATCTGAACCTGCCCTCTTCCAGTTTAAAGCCATTCCTCCTCGTCTATCACTACATGCCCTTGTAAAAAGTCCTTCCCCAGCTCTCCTGTAGGCCCCCTTTAGGTACTGGAAGGCCGCAATGAGATCTCCCTGGAGCCTTCTCTTCTCCAGGCTGAACAGCCCCAACTCGCTCAGCCTCTCCTCATAGGAGAGGTGCTCCAGCCCTCGGATCATCCTCATGGCTCTCCTCTGGACACACTCCAGCAGATCCATGTCCTTCTTCTCTTGGGGACTCCAGAGCTGGATGCAGTACTGCAGGTGGGGTCTCACGAGAGTGGAGTAGAGGGGCAGAATCACCTCTTTTGACCTGCTGGCCACACTTCTGATGCAGCCCAGGATAAGGTTGGCCTTCTGGACTGTGATCGCACACTGCTGGCTCATGTTGAGCTTCTCGTCAATCAACCCATCCAGGTCCTCCTCAGAGCTGCTCTCCAGCCATTCCCCGCCAAGCCTGGATTTTTGCTTGGCAGTGCCCCGACCCAGATGTAGGACCTTGCTCTTGTCCTTGTTGAACTGCATGAGGTTGGCTTGGGCCCACCTCTACAGCCTGTCCAGGACCCTCTGGATGGCATCCCTCCCCTCCAGTGTGTCTACCTCACCAAAGAGCTTGGTATCATCAGCAAACTTGCTGAGGGTGCACTCGTCCCCACTGTCCATGTCACCAACAAAGATGTTGAACAGATGAGAGATGCCCACTGCGTTCATCCCTCCCTGTATGTGGAAGCACAGCCAGCAGCCCCTGAGGACAAGGCGTGGGGCTGCCTGTGGGCAGTAAGTTGTAGTGGTCTAATGCAGCACAAGTTTCCATCCTATAGATAAGTGTTTGCTGACACAGCTGTTGAATGCATCATCCTGGATCACATATTTCTGGAAATATCCTTAGCTCTGCTCTAGGATCATTCCGGCTGTGTAGGAGACACCCAAAAGTGGTGGATTACCGCTGAAGGGTGGACTTCTCTGCAGCGCCTTTGGAGGTGCCCCTCTCCACAGACGGTGAAGGACTTCTCTTGGCGTTGCTCTGAAGTTAAGCACCTTGATTAGGTGGAGGAGGGGGAATAGGAGCCTCAGGGACTAAGTATCCCTTGCACTCTTGTGCCTATGGCCAATGCATAAAGTTTTATATTCATGTATTTATAGCTTGAGGAGATCTGTCAGCTTCTACAGATGTCAGTCCTTCACAAAATCCAGCTCTAAGCCAGGGAAGAGATTGGCTAAAGTCTTAATGGTGCATCCCAGGAGGTATTTAAGGGTCGTGTAGATACAGTGCTCAGGGACATGGTTTAGTGGTGGGCTTGTCAGTGTTAGGTTAAAGATCAGACTAGATGGTCTTACAGGTCTTTTTCAGTCTAGGAGATTCTGTGATTCTGTGTGATTCTATGACTGATGCACCCTTACATCTCCAACAACAATGGAATATATGTAAATGCGGACACTCAGCCTATTTCTGCTTAAGCCACAGATCATGCAGCTCAGTGCTCTGTTCCACGCACTATAATTTTTACCGTTTTTTTTGTACGAGAAACCTGCAGTGAGGATTGTTACAGCTGCTGCGCAAAAGAGAAGTATGTGGTTAAGTTATTCTGTACTACCTGGCTTAACTGTAGCCAAACCTACTTGACCACCCAGTTCCTAAATGCATAAACTAACTCCATTGCTGTGCAGTTGCACTGTGCCAAAAGAAGACCCAAAAATCTAATGAAGTTTAAGCCGGTACAGTAAAGATATCCTTGATCTGTACCTGAAAAACTTATTATTGCGCTTATATTTGGGATCAGATGAAAGTAAAATAAGCCGTATCCTGTATTACAAATGGAAATGCCTTTCTCCTGCCGGAATGAGAAAACAAAGCTCTTTGGGATTATTGAGTGGCAGCAGGCACGGTGAGGCAGGGAGAAGTCTTTCCCTTGTTGGTCTTTGCCGTTGCATTTGGGGTCTGATTACTTTTTGTTGACTCGGTCATTCATCAAGTATCTCAAAGACACGGTGCAAAGAGTAGTTAAGCTCCTTCATCCCGTCCCTGCGGAGAAGGGAAGCAGCCGTCGTCGCATCTGCGCCTTTGCTGTGCTCATTTTCAAACTGGATAAATAAATTAGAGATATGGTCGTTCAAAGAACAAACTGTAAGCAGCTGCGCGCTGGGGATTGTGGATGCGGCGGACCGTACTTCTCCGGTAAAGAAAACAGCAGCAATAGGAAACTTTTAGGCAGCAGTGTGGCATCTCTTGTATTATTTAGCACATTGTCTTTGCAATCTTTGTGCATCCAGAAATGCACAGCGAGAGATGTTATTCTCCCTAAGAGATGTCCTTTTTGTTTTTCCTCTTAGAGAGCTTATTTTCAGAGTAGCGCTGCAGACAGATAAGTCTTTTACAACGTTTATATTTTAGGTACTCGGTATCTCCATAGACTATTTGACTTACTATTGTGTGGAGGACTTTTTTCAGAAGCAAATTTTATTCATCAGAGACACCCCTTTAATTAACTTCCACACTTCCATGGGGAGAGGAATATAAAGAAAGCTAATAATAATAATAATAATAATAGTGACATATCTTGTTACCATTACATATTAAAATAAAATGCTGCGGGGAGTGGAGTTTCAAGGCCTCTTTTTTTAATGAAGATCTTAATAGCATTTAATGTGAATTAAATATAATCACTGTCTGATTCCTGAGCATATCTCTGAGGCTGAAGAATTAGAAGTTAATTGTGCTGACAACATAGTGGGAAGTACCAAAATCAAGCACCAGCATGTTGGTTAAAGTGCATTTTGAATTGAAGAGGTGGAAGGCAGAACTTTTATTTTTTGTACTCCCGCTCCCAGTTATTTTGCAGCAGTTCAGTGCAAAGTTGGTGCGCGGCGTGGATTTATTACATAAGGAATGTAACATAAAATTTACATTAGTATGCAAATGAAGGAGACTTTATTTAACTTTAGAGATTGGGAAGGATCAGGCGCATGAGCCTAACAAGCCATTTTACTTTAGGGATGGGGAATTGTCGGTATGTAAATCCCTGACTCGTTCTGTGGGCAGGTAATTTAATGAGGTCTACAAAGTGACTGGACGTCAACTCCAGCGTCTTGCATTGCGTTAAGAGGAATTAGTTGTGGAAGTCTCGGGCTTGAAACTGCTGCTTATGAAATTCATGCACTTGGTGGCAAGATTTACTTGATTAAAAGATTGGGGATCGGGCTAACTTTGTACTCCTCAAGGTGGGCGATGTGACAGAATTCAATTCCCAGCTCCCTCTCTCGCGATGGCAGTGTGGAATACCTGTCTGTGGTAGATATGACCTCTTCCGTCTCAAATTACAAGTGATGTAATTAGTCAGCTGGTGCAGCGGATCCTGGGATCATAAATAAATGAAGCGCGCTTTGATGAGTGGATATAGAAATGGTATCTTCATTTAACTCAGAATAACTGGTTATCAGATCCCGTCTTGTTTTTACGTGACATTATTTCACTTTCCTGTCTGGTGCCAAAGGAATCCACACCTTCAGTGTGCTTGTTCAACCCTTAACGTACGTCTGAATTACTGTTCCACAGCTAAGAGACGTTATCTTCACAGTACGTTCGGCTTTCGCTTGTATACCTGGTAGGTACAAGGCATAAAATTAAGTGTAATTTTATCCTAGACAGCTTTCCCACCTGAGCTGTCTGCACTGAGGTCTTGCTGAAGTGGATAAAGTCTGCAAAACTTTGCTATGGGGGTGAATATCGCAGTTCCCGGTGCCTGTGTCCATCACTGACCAGATGGAGATGACAGTCAGTGGAGTGTTTGTTGAGAGGACTCAAACTATTTGTAGTTAAGGTTGCATTTGGTAAAGGCTGTTTGGGGGCTGGCCTTGTTCCTCAAAGGAGGGACATAAAGAAGGAGTTGACTTAAGTCTTGAAAGTGTTGATCTCCATCAGTCCTGACAGAGAACAGGAAGGGGCTGAAGCACCAGGACGGGCCATAGGTCTTCAGGACAGAGGGGCCATAAATAGTCATCTTAACAGTTTTTAATCAAAGGACTTCTATTCACTCCACATTCCACCCACCCTGAAAAAAGAGCACTGACAACTGAGTCTTTTCAAAGCAACCCTGGCTCAAATGTGTCCTCCGAGAGAGGAAAAAAAAAAAGATCATTTTCTCCAGATCTTTTTTGAGTCTTTCTCATGTTTTTGACTGAAGCATTATGGAAAACCACCCCTTTCTGACTAAAAAGATGTGCAGTGCTCCCTGGGGAAGCTTAGAGGCTGAAAATACCCCGTTGACCTTATAAAGCTTGAGAACTACTGGATTGAGCTAATAAATACCTTTGGGCAGCATTTATGTCTCTTCCCCCTACTTTGTGTGGTCCTGAACACTGAAGCCAGCAACCAGTGCTTACAAGAATAATGGTACTGGAATTTGGGGTGTAAAGGGGAGGGACAACCACGAGTGGAGAGGGGACTGGTTTGGCTCCCTGCCTGCCTGTTTCAGCGCTCGTAAAGCAGCTCTGCACCTTTGTGTTCCCAGTGCTTTCCCGGAGTTACTATGTCATTAGCAGGTAGATGATCACGGTAAGTAAATATGTCCTGCGCAATTTCTGTCTCTACAAATTTCTCTTCTGAATACAAAATTTTCCCGCGCCATCCATCGGGTAACTCCCCATTCCCATCTCTTTTTGCTACACAAACCTTCTTTCGACTATTTTAGTTGCAATACCAACCATCTGTGATGGCCTCGTTACCTGCCCCCACGCTATTTTCACCTTATATTCCCCCATTGACTTTGCAGGTCCACAGCTGTTACCTGTGTTCTGATCACAGGAGGAACATTTTGGGCAGCTCCTTGCTAAGTGTTTTCTACAGCCTTCTGGCTGCCATTGCCGGTCAAGGCCCCGGACTTTCGTAGTTCTAATGTGGCTCCACGCACTGTGTGTTGTGTTGTCTCAATTGCTCTGCAGCTTGAAAAAGTTCTCTAAGTGTCTCATTATGCAATTAATTTTAATTGCAATTTGCATCATCTCTTCTCTTCTGCAGGCATGCAACCCAGCAGGAGACTAATAAAACCATCACGACTAGCACCAAAGCCATCAAGCAGCTGTCTGAGGTTGTCAGAGGCTCATCCAGGGTACGTGTCATTCAAGATGCTGTTGGGGGAGTGTGCTGGGGCTTATGGAGGGAGGAATAATGAAAATAGAAGTGGTAGTGGGTGCTTTAAAGCTGTTGAGCTCCATGTCCTGTTATAAATTCCTTTCCTGTTACACAATAGGCGTAGCTTGCATTTATGAATTGCCAATGGGAAAACAGATGCAGAATTCAGTTCTTCTCCCCAAACTGGATCATAGAATCATAGAATGGTTTAGGTTGGAAGGGACCTTGAACATCATCTAGTTCCAACCCCCTGCCATGGGCAGGGACACCTCCCACTAGACCAGGTTGCTCAAAGCCCTGTCCAATCTGGCCTTGAACACCGCCAGGGATGGGGCAGCCACGACTTCCCTGGGCAACCTGGGCCAGTGTCTCACCACCCTCAGAGTGAAAAATTTCTTCCTAATATCTAATCTAAATTACCCTCTTCCAGTTTAAAGCCATTCCCCCTCATCCTATCACTACAGTCCCTTGCAAAAAGTCCTTCCCCAGCTCTCCTGTAGGCCCCCTTTAGGGACTGGAAGGCCGCAATAAGATCTCCCTGGAGCCTTCTCTTCTCCACGCTGAACAACCCCAACTCGCTCAGCCTCTCCTCATAAGAGAGGTACTCCAGCCCTCTGATCATCTTTGTGGCCCTCCTTCAGACCTGTTCCAATAGGTCTATGTCTTTCATATGTTTGGGAGCTCCAGAGCTGGATGCAGTACTCCAGGTGAGGTCTCACCAGAGCAGAGTAGACGGGAAGAATCACTTCCCTTCCATCATTTGGAACTGGAAATCAAGAACTCGGCAACAAAGACTTGACTATAGCTCACACCTACCTCAGGGTCTCACTCAGTTTGGGTGAAAGTACTGCAAGAATCACCTGGCTCTGCATGAGTTTGGCATTGATTAAAGACGCAGTTGTGCAGTGGGTGCACCCGGTGCAGATGAGTTTGGGAGTGTGTTGAAGTGTCCGGAAAGCAAAAAGCAGTGGAATATGTCTGGATATGACATTCATTCCGTGCTGTATGCTAGTGTGAAGGCAGTGGTGGGGATGGATAATTACAGACTGGGGCCAGATCAGAGCAGGACTTTGAATCATGGTTTACCCCACAGCAGCCCCATCTGTTGTACGAACCCACTGCTCTTCTGTCATCAGTAGGTTCAACTCATGTGAACAACATTGTCACAGGGGTGTGAATGATCCCCATCCCCTGGTCCCCAATGCAACAGTCGGACAAACAGGAGGTTTCTGGCCTTTCCACAAAGACCTTTACACCCCATATGTTCCTGCTAACTTGTGGTACGTGTCTTGGGGAAGAACAGAAACTTTCTGTGGGGGGCAAACTCCAGCTGCTGTGAGGGTGGAGGAGAAGTTTCACCCACATAACAGGTGATTCATCAACTGAAATGAGAATAAGGACAATTCTTTTCTACTTGATCCTGCCTAGCAGTTTTCTGTTACGTTCTTGCTTCCAGCATCCATATAGTTTCTAGGTCAGGAACTTACCTGAATTGGTGTTTTACCCTCACTCACTTCCTTCCATTCTCCAAAGTCCTGTATTACTTCAACTCTGTTCGCACTGTCCTTCCACCTAGAAAAAACACTGCTCTAAACACACAACTCATCTCTGTCCAAGTGGTTTTTACAGCCTGGATTTAGGTCACTTGCAAACAAGCATCTGAGATAAGGATTTACGTGCTGAATCACCCCAGACGACCTTTATAACCAGTGGAGGACCATGGACCCCACCTAAAAAAACCGAATGGGTGATGATCCGCTCCAGAGGAGGGGGAGGGAAGCCTGGAATGACTGTTCTCCATACGTAGACATCAACCTTATGCAGCCATCAACCTGAATACTTTGATTTTTATTAATATGTTGCTTTGATCACTGGTGGACTACAAGGACTATTTTTTTTTTCTTTTTCTTTTTTCTTCCATACTCTGAGGATAATTGCATCAAAGCTTGATGAAACAGAAGATTCTTTCTTGGAGATGTGGGGGTCTGGGCTGTTTTGTGCTGATCTCCTGGCTCCCTTTTGTGACATAAATTGGGTCCAAAGGGAAATCAGGCAAGGTCACGTTAAACCCAATTACAGTGCCACACCAGAATGTCAATATTTGCCCTTGAAGCCCACGTAGTGACCACTGGGGACTCTCAGCAGAATAGCTTTTACTGTCATGGGGAAAAAAATTGCGAAGTTAAAGGGAGAGTATTTAAGGGCTGAAGGAAATAGACACACAAACAATTATGGTAATATGAGGAATAAACTTGCTGCTCTCTATTGGCATCGCGTAATAACTTTTTCTGCTCCCTGGTCAATTAATTTAACCGATTTTATTTTTTAACTTTTCTAACGGCACGCATTTTAAATAATTAAACCTACAAATTTTGATATAAAGCCTGTAGCCCTCCTCCCATATATAGAAAGAACAGTTCTGGTGGGTATTGGCTGGTGGACGGTAGGTCCCTCTTGGGGATCTGGGTAGCACTGCAAACTTCCCTCCCATAAAATTTCTCACAGCATGAAAAGCCTTCCACTAATTTAGAGCTTTATAGTCAGTCCTTTCCGACCCATTATTTTGCAGGCATGCATGCATGGACAAAAGAATTTTTTTTTTTTTTTTCTTCCTTATTTTCCAGCAGTAACGCACCACCAACAAGGTGCACTGGGGGAGTTTCTCTGACTTCCCTCGAATCTCCAGGTGCTGCTGGAGCTATCGGAGTCAGGATGCCCAACTGAGCAAACTGATAGTAATTCAGGAGCAAAGATACTGACGTAAGTGGATCAGTGTGGTACAAGGCAGGAGACTGATCATAGAATCATAGAATCATAGGGTTGGAAGGGACCTCTGGAGATCATCTAGCCCAACCCCCCTGCCAGAGCAGGGACACCTTAGAGCAGGTTGCATAGGAACGCGTCCAGGCGGGTTTTGAATGTCTCCAGAGATGGAGACTCATGTCCAGAGACTCATCTCCAGAGATGGAGACTGATTTAAAATAGCACATGGCTATTTTAAGGCTTCCTTTCAAACTAACCTCAGAGGACTTATATAGAGAGGCCTATCTGGAATTCCAGGTTTTTGTAGGACGAGTGCTGGACCATTAGATCAGCTCTCCAGGGTGGCAATCTTATCTTATTTTGCATGTGTAACAAATATAAGGTTTATAGACCTTTTATCTGTAGAATGGGAATAATGATACTTGCCCTGTTCTAAAAATGGTTTTAAATCTTTGGATGAAGAACTGTAAGAGTGGGATATTCTTCTGTGTATGAAAACACTGCCATTAAAAATTAAAGATATTTACCCCATCCTTCATAAAATTTACTTTTGTGTTCTTAAGCAGTTGTCTGAAACAGCTGAAATTGCTGTAAAGTGAACAGTTCTGCTTTGTGGCTTTGGTGTAGATTGGGTTTTGTTTGTTTCTGTGGCTTTTAAGGTGACGCCTCACTTCCTCACAGCTCATTCCCCTTTGTAAAGCCGGGACACGTGAGCTCCTGCACACCTGAAGTTTGAGATCCAGGGAGTAGAATAGTTCCAGGAGAATCACGGAATCACAGAGTTTTCAGAGTTGGAAGGGACCTCTAGAGATCATCCAGTCCAACTCCCCTGCTAAAGCAGGATTGCCCAGAGCACATTACTCAGGACTGCATCCAGGCGGGTCTTGAAAATCTCCAGAGAAGGGGACTCCACAACCTCCCTGGGCAGCCTGTGCCAGTGCTCTGTCACCTGAACCGTAAAGACATTTTTCCGTGTATTTGAACGGAACTTCCTGTGTTCTAACTTGTGCCCATTACCCCTCGTCCTGTCACTGGGAACCACTGAAAAGAGCCATCCTCCATCCTCCTCCATCCTCCATCCTCCTTCAGCCCACCCTTTAGATACTTGTACGCCATAATAAGGCATATGCAATAATAAGAATTTCCATTGCTTCAGGATTAGCCTGACACACTTCACTGTTGGGGTTTGGTCACTTCATCTGAGAGCAGCAATTTTGCAGCATGTTGGAGAGTTATATCTAAGCTAGACTGGGATCTTCCTTCTGAGAACACTTTTGTTTAAAGGATAGATGGGCGTATTGCTGGGGCAAGCTCCAGGCAGAAAGGCGGTGGCGTTTGGCTACACATTTTAGAAAATGCGGAGATAAGTTGATTTCTGACAATCAGGCCCTCAGCCAGGCAAAAAGAATGCTATTATGGCTGATAGACCTGTCAAGTCTGGTAAATCACCCATTTGCCATCAAGTGAGGTGATGAACTCTGTCATGGAGTATCATCCAAAAAAATCATAGAATCATATTGTAAAATCATAGAATGGGTTGGATTGGAAGGGACCTTAAAGATCATCGAGTTCCAACACCTCCTGCCATGGGCAGGGGCACCTCCCACTAGACCACGTTGCTCAAAGCTCCATTCAACCTGGCCTTGAACACCTCCAGGGATGGAGCTTCCACAGCTTCTGTGACCAACCTGTTCCTCTGCCTCACCACTCTCAAAGTGAAAAATTTCTTCCTGATATCTAATCCAAATCTCCCCTCTTCCAGTTTGAAGCCACTACCCTTCATCCTATCACTACACGCCCTTGTAAAAAGTCTCTCTCCAGCCTTCTTGTAGGCCCCCTTCAGATACTGGAAAGGTGCTATAAGGTGTCACTGGAGCCTTCTCTTCTCCAGGCTGAACAACCCCAACTCTCTCAGCCTGTCCGTATAGGAGAGGTGCTCCAGACCTCTGACGGTGTTTTTATGGGACAATCCCTTGGGTTGTCATATCCAGCAGATAATCTGAGGCTGGATTTTAGTAAGTAGAAGCAAGATATCATGCTGCCACCATTCTGTTCTTTTGACGGCAGTAAGGTATTAATTTGCTTGCATTCCACAATCTTTAAGAACAAGTATTGGAGCGAGACCTCCTTTTGCGTTAAGCAGGACAGCAAAATGTCCCACTATATATCCCTGCCACACAAGGTGTCCGGCTCAGATAGCGGACTACAAGTAGTTATGACATGAGCACTAGCTTGAATATCCAAGGCAACATTTTTTTTTTTTTTTTAATTGCTTTGGCCAGAAAGATCAAAGCATCCTGTGTTCCCTTGCTAAAATAAAACCTCGTAGCATCCTGGCAGCCCCAGTGATGTTGAATTTTTAGAATACTATCTGCGCCCACTTTGTTTACTTGGAGTCTCCCACCAGGACTGTTCCCCGTGGTCAGAGACAGAGTCAACTATTTGATTTATCACTACACACCTACTAACCAGACTTCTGTTTTTCCTAAACAGCAAGAGCGACTTCAGCTGGACAGGCTGAAGAACCAACTGTCTGATGCCATCCAGAGATACGGAGCTGTGCAGAAGGTGAGGGTCTCTCTTGCTTCCACCGTGAGTTTGGGAACGTGTTATGTGGAAGCGAGCGAGGCTCCCAGGAGCACGGAGCATCTCCATAGAGCTGCTCATGTGTCGTTTCCCCCTCTTTTCCTACTTTACCAAGCAAGCAGTGTATCATTACAGTGGGACACACGACTGCAGAACAATTGAAAAGAAAAAAAAAAGCATGCTTTTACCAGCTGTGTATCTGGTGGACCTTCAGTGGTACCCCTGGCTCAGCCATGGCATTGTTTTGGTGTGTCTCCGCTTTCAGAGGAGAAAGAGAAGTGATGGCACAGTGCCCCTTCCACCTTCTCTACTTACAGAAAATGTGCGGGCAACATTGCTAATTTGAATGTTGACCCGCCTTATGGTTCTGTGGTGCTGTATGGCTTTGCCAGAAGGTTTCCAAACACGTCTTGTGGTTTGGACCTGTCACCGAGATCAAACTGTTTAATAAAACAAACAAAACCTGAACACCAGCTCTTCAGTTTGCTTCCATACTCTCCCGCTTTACCCTGGGGAGGCTCTACTGACGAGCAGATTTGCTTTACTTTTAAACACCGGAGTAATGATTAAAATTTACCATCCCAAAACTGCTTCTCTCCCCTGCAGTAACAAGTTTGAATATATATCTGGATTAATCGAATCCTGTGCAAATACAACCTGGACAAACTCTGGTTGCTTTCTTATACTATTTAAGTAAGTTTGACCCATGTCTGCAACACATAGGAAGAGTATATTGTAATTATACAAGTGTAATGAATTTTGGCTGGCAACATGCACTTAAGAATGTATCTCTATTATAAATGCTCTGCACTGATTGATTTCGCAGCACTTGCTGCCTGTGGGTAATAAATAAATAAATAAAAGTACATAAAATTGCACTTCAACAGCATGTATATTATGTAATAGCGTTGCATTATCTCTGGCGCTATCTCGTTTCTTTAATTATTTCTCTGCCCTATTCAAAATATTAACTGTGTTTTTTTTTTAAATAAAATGACTTTATCCCTTTAAATGAGAAGGTGGAAGGATTCAGGTAAAGGGCTCCACGCCCATATACACACACCTGTTTAATCCCCTTTTTTTTTTCATGTTCATGAGTACAATCCATCTGAACTTTACATGTAGTTGTGTTGTTTTTTTTAAAAAAACCAAAAACTGTCATCAATTCAGAAGTGCCAAAATTAGCCACTGCCGTTTGTGAATGCCCGGTTGCATCAGGAAACCAATCTGAGTGGTAAATTGCTACTTTTCCGCGTCCTGGCTGTCATTTCTTAAATGCCTGTTTCAGTTTTGATAACCTTGTCATGCTGGAAGCTTTGAAGACTTTTAATTCCTGCAAGGCCAAACTTTTCAATGCGGTTATATTCCTCTTTTTTCTAAATAAGACGACTTTTTTCTATGTCATTTTCTTTAAAACGCAGAAGAAATAGCTTCATATGATTCCTTCCCTAAATATTTGGACTCTGTTTTCTCAACCATTGTACTTTTTTTTTTTCCCTTCCCTTTTTTTACAGAAAATAGCAGAGAAATCCAAAGCTTTGCTTCCTACTGGGCAGAGAAGTACCAAACAGGTAAGTTCATGTGTCTCTATGTTTAGCAGTGAGTACATTGCTAAAAAGGGCTGTTTTCTACCTCCACTATGGTGCTGAAGACCGTGGTGCTCCCCCACCACCGACATTGAAGCCAGTGAGGTGGTTTTCAAATAGAGATATATGACACCTTTGGAGAGGACCCAGGGTACAGGACCCAGGAAAAAAAAAGATATATGTTTAATTATTCTCTGCTTTTGTGTTCTCATGGGGCTCTTTTTCCATTCTTGATGGGAGTTTTGTTGATGCTGAAATATATCAAAGACCAGTCCTGTACCCCCCTTCCCTGGCAACTGGGCTCTTAAGCTCAGTGAAATCACGCTCCAAGTGCAACTTTGTAGAAGGAATTAAGAGGTCCTCAGTTTTAAGAAGGATCATGTATTCTGCCTTCTTTGCCTACGTTACACTGTGGTTAACTATTGTATATATATGAAGACCAAGCCTTTTTTTTTTTTCTCTTTTTACCCATAATAGGGACTTTATCACTGAATAAATACTATAAGTAACCAGAGTATATACATTATAGTTTTGTGCATATATTTAGTTTCATATGTACATGCGTGTGTGTGTGTGTATAAAATATAATTAAATATATGTATGCCTGTGCACATATGTAACACGATTAAGAGTGTAAAGATAGGTATGCATATATATATTTATATATATGTGTATGTGTGTATTTTTTCACAAATAGTAATGCTATATATGAGATGTGTGTGTATGTGTGTGTGTGTCTAAGAAATCTCCACAGATTTCCACGAGAGGTTGGATGCCAGGAGATCAGTGAGCTGTAGTACAAGTCCAGCAGAGATTAGGTTGGCCTTTCAAGTCCTACACACTAAAAAGCTTTCAGGTATTTGCAACTGACAACATGCCAGCAAAAAGCAGGACTCCTAATTTCCGTGACTATTTCTGATATTCTTGATACTCTTGTCTTTTCTTTTAAGGGGCAATTAGCAGATTTTCTACTTTCCTAATGAAACTTCATTCCCTACCTTGTTGGGCCGTACAGTTTTCTGTATCCTCTTTAATGTGTATATAAGAAATAGTTGTTCTTTGTAACATTAATGCTTCTTGGTAAAGAAGGGTGGAATGATGCCACCAAAGACCCTACCGTTAAGGTAAGTCAATGCACCAGAGTTTTGGTATTAGATAGGTTTCAACCAATTGCAATTCTCAGTCAGACCTTGTTCCCAATGAAACTTAGACCTTTGTGTGCCAAAGGACTAATGTATTCCTTTACCCTTATTGAGAGTTCCCACTGCCACCTTTGGAGTGGTTGTCCACAGATGTTGATTTCCAGCTATACACTTCTAGAAATGTTACAGCTTATTTTTTTGTCCAGGAACTGGTGATCTGTATTGGACATGGGCATCGTGCATGATCAGAAATAGCATATTCTTGAATGGTGGTCAAATCCACCGGACATCAAACATTTAATGGTTCTGATAGTTGAGGTTAGAGATGAGGGTGTTTCTTTTCTGCAAACCAGCTGTGATTTGTTTTCATGCTGTCTATATTATATCACTTCTTGTGCTTTTGACCAACTTAGTTTACTGTTGGTGGAGTGGATTGCAGAGGTGGGAACAGCTCTGGTCTTACATGGACTACAACATGGCTGCATGGCCATGGCTGTTCCATGTGATGTGGGACACTGGTGGCTATTAACCACTGCTAATAGGATGAAGAGAGCTAATTATTGCATAGCTGTTGTGCATCCCTGCAACTGGAGTAAGCCTGGATGCAATCAAGTTTTTTTGGTGTATTGACAATCATTGATGACCGCAAAAAACAATCTTCTCTGGAAGGCAGCAGAGTTTTAATAGGGGAAAGAAACAAGATGTTGGATAGTATCATAGAATTGTCTGGGTTGGAAGGGACCTTTAAGATCATCAAGTCCAACCATCAACCTAACACTACCAAAACTATCGCTAAACCATGTCCCTCAACACCAAGTCTTTTAAATACCTCCAGGGATGGTGACTCCACCACTTACCTGGGAAGCCTCTTCCAATGTTTGACAACCTTTTTTGTGAAGATATGTTTCCTAATATCCAATCTAAACCTCCCCTGGCACAACTTGAGGCCATTTCCCCTTGTCCTATCTCTTGTTACCAGCAAGAAGAGGTTGACCCCCACTTCTCTATCCCCTCCTTTCAGGTAGTTGTAGAAATCAATAAGGTCTCCCCTCAGCCTTCTCTAAAAGTAATCAAATCTTGGAGGCAAGTGATGATGGGGTTGGAGGTAAAGGGAGGCTGGAGGAAGAACGGCACAGAGACAAACTCCTGTGCCTTAAAAGAGGTAAGAAACCAACCATCAGGAGACTGTAGCAGTAACAAATTGGTGCGGGTCAGGCAGCATCAGCAGAAAATAGCAACCAATGATAGGACAAGGGGTAATGGATTCAAGCTGGAACACAAGAGGTTCCACTTAAATTTGAGAAGAAACTTCTTCTCAGTGAGGGTGACAGAACACTGGAACAGGCTGCCCAGGGAGGTTGTGGAGTCTCCTTCTCTGGAGACATTCAAAACTCGCCTGGACGCCTTCCTGTGCAACCTCATCTAGGTGTTCCTGCTCCGACAGCGGGATTGGACTAGATGATCTTTTGAGGTCCCTTCCAATCCCTAGCATACTGTGATACTGTGATACTGTGAAATTGTGTTAAAGTGGACCAACTGCAGATTGTTTCTCCTTGTGGCTGTCACTTGCAAGTGAATGCTGGTGGTTGGCTTCGGTGCATTATGAAAAAGAAGGGGGTTGTAGTATGTCCTTGGTGAGATGCTTCTGACTCAGAAGTAGGCTTGATCACACCCAAGAGTACGTACTTTTCATGCAGTGACACTTGCTTGGGCTGGGGACACATGAGATTTCGTGCAAACTGCTTGAAAAGGAAGAACGTTAATTCACATCCGTTTCAGCTTTCTTACATATTTGCAGCTTCACACGTGTCTTCTTTCCTTCCTCCTTCAAATATAAAAAGGGAGAAATTGAATGTGTAAAACCCGCCGAAGGCAATGCAGTGGTGTGATTGTCTTTTACTTATTTTTCCAGCTGCACATCGGTCAGGATATGCAAAATTATAGTTCTCACAGCAACTGTAACCTGACCACTATGTGCATATATTACGGCATTAAAGTTAACACCCTGTACACTAATACAAAATACTACGTACGTTCAGGGAACCTGACTTATGGGTCTCATGAGACTGCATGGCGAACTTCTTGATTTGGTGCAGATCCAGTCTTGATTCAGATTGCTGCTTGCCTGCGGGGCTTTGTTTTATTTTATTTACGCTTTAATTTACTACAGCAAATTGTGAGAGGTTTGAAGAATGCTAGTTTTCCTATACGCGCGTCCCTGTAGTTCTTCTCTTCCATCGGTGTGGTGGGAAAGGTGAGATGTTTGGTAACACAAACTCTAATAAGTTCCCTTTAGGGAGTAATTGATTCTGTAGACCCACGTAACAGGTAAAAATTGGAAAGTGAAGCTTCAAGAAAATTATTCTCCTGCCCATTGTGGTTTGCTGTAAGTACTGTTTAATTGAGTTTATTTATAAAAGCAAACTAAAGGCATTGATCCAAAATTCCTTGAAGCCTGAAGTTATATAAATTCTTAATCAAATATGTGTCTGTAGGAATATATTTGCGTGCAGACAAATCAATGTAGTTCTGTGGGTGTGTTACTGCTTATATTGAAAGACACAAATTTTTACTACGCTAAGTGATTGTTGTTGAAGGTGAGTTGTGGCAACCATTTGAAAAAAGCTTTTTCCTGTGGAACTGTGAAAGCAATTTTAAACATTCAGCCAGTGGCTAAAATGAGACCTCAGAAGTCTCATTAAGGGAGTGCATGGGGGAAACCTTCCCATTTATGAGAAACGCTGTTGCAGCACACAGCAGAGGCGGTAAGGTATTTGGTGATATGGTCACCTCTGGGTCCTGCTTACATATGGGGCAGACGTGCCTCAAATCCCATCTTCTCCCCCTGCACGGACACACCTTGGTGCAAAGCAGCTGTTCCTCCTTCCAGGCAGGGAGTCCCCTGTAGGAGACGGAGGATTTCAGGTGTTCCCCATGGCAGTGATGCGGAGCCTGGGACGGGGTGGTCAGTGGTTGGAGAGGACGGACAGCTGAGTAGATCTGTCCTCTCGGGCTGAGTCCATCCCACGGTGCAACAGCTGATGACAATAAAGTATGATAATGTTCTAATAGCTCAGAATAGATTATCCATAATATTAACATAATAAATAATAGCCTGCAGAAAATCCACAAAATAGCCAATAATCCCTCTGAGCACAGGACATGAAAAGAATCCTTCTTTTTAATTCTTTTTAATTATTGTGCGCCTACTTCCCATTGAAAGAAGAATATATTATTGTGCCCACGACTGAAGAAGCTCGAGTGATATTAAACCCAACAACAAACTACGCTGAAAAGCTGAGAACTCCTAAGGATCCATCCCTGGCAGTTCCTAGCAGAGGCATCCCAGATTTTGTGTCCTTATTGCATCTGTGACATGTCTTCAGGCCACCTCTGTCTTTCCTGGATCCTCATTGACCACACTTAGCCATCAAGCTTCTCAACAACTGAGGAGGAAAGTGGGCTTCCTCACCATGTAGACTTTGTGGGTGGTTCCCCAAAAGGGTTGGGAGAAAGGGAAGCACAGCTTTGTTTTAGCTGGGGAATGAGTTTTAAACTGAAACCACACCAAAAATCTGTACAGATATTTTATTTTTTATTTTTTTTCAGAGGAAACTTTCCTGGCATTTTTTAGAAATTAAAATTACAGTAATTGACATAGTGTAATGGCATCCCTCTTCATTTCCTGCTGCTCGTGGGGAGAGGGAAAGATAATTACAGCTCTGGGACATGGCAGTTGCCGAAAGAGATGCCTTTGTTTCTTATTCCGTAAGTCTACTTGACCCTTCTCTCAAAGGTCAGTAAATTATGTTTCTCAGGAGCACAAAAATGGGTAATAAACCTCTATTTGCATATACAAGCTTCTTTCTCCTGACTGCATCAATTTACTCGTGCTTTAAACGGACTTCCTTCTCACAGGAAGCAGCATTTCACTCTTTCTTCCTGTGTTTGTGAAGTTGTTCTTTTCATGTGATTAGAGTAAAATTCTCATTTTGGGGCAGCAAGATCCAATCCTCGTCTTTATGGGAGAATAATTTCTTGGCAATAATATCTGCATAAACTGCATATATGTATGTGTGTGTGTAATGGCTCTAGTTAGTTGGGCTTCTATTTTTACAGGATCCTTATCGTGGTAGATGCTGTATAAGCACAGCTATTAGATTGTGCCACCCTGAGGATCTCGCCGGCTAAGCAAATGCCAACAGGCTGTTTTGAACAATAATTAACGATGAGTTTTTAATGCGGTAGTTGCTCTTCCTGCTGGAATGCCGATGCTCATGTTGAAACTTGCTTCAACATGTGGGAGAGTTTGTGGTGTGTATTTTTCTTAAATGCAAAATTGAATTTCTCACCATCAAAAATAGCGGCTTTTGCCCCGACAAATGGAGCTTTTTATTTACGCATTTATCTTATTGACTCTAGCGTCTTATCTTAGAACTCATCCCAGTTCCTAATGTTCCAGTCTGGCTGGTATATCTTAGGAAATCAAGCCTTAGCTTTGGTGATAATATATCTTGCGTGTGTGGTAGTAATTGCTATGTCTTTTCAAGGTCATTTGCTATGCAGCCACTTCTGTAAAAAGTGTTATTTCAACAACGGCAACTTTGTTTTAAATGGCTCTGCATCCATTAAAACCCATATTCTGATCAACCCACTCCTCCGTTCCTGGGGCTGTCAATATGCAGCATTTAAATCACACGGCTATTTTTTCTTGACTTTATTTAAGTGTGGGCTTTTGTTTGTTTTTTAAGGCGGTCATTAAAGCAATTTTCCTAAGATTTCCCCCTCCCCCCCTGCCTGATACAGGGATTTGAGAGGTGGATGGAAATAGATTCATACCTCATTTTCTTTATTTGCTCCCTATATTCCCAAAGGAGGTGGAATCTATTCCGAATGGCCCAAAAGTACCGCCCTTGCGCTGCTTCCAGTGGATCTGCTTTTCTGCTCAGCATGCCCATGATCTTGCCAAAAAAAAAAAAAAAAAAAAAAATGCCAGTGGGTTTTATAGACGCGGTACTTCACTAACTGACCATCAAACTCCATCTCTGGTATTTCGGGGGGGGGGCAGCACTTTGCAAGTGTAAGAGTTAAAATGAAGAATCCTCCATCCTTAAGGGCTGTAAAACCTGCACCATAGCCCTCAGGAAGATGCCCGTGTCCCTCGTGCTGCTTGTGGCCATGCACAGGTTTTGTGGGGCAACGGGAGTGCTCAGGACATCAGTGTTGCGTGGAAAAAGATGTGAGAAAAACCCCAAATCCTACTATGTCTGTAAAGGAGGTAATTTGTAGAGACTAGAGAGGTGAGCTTCCACTAGCAGGTGCCCCCTTATTCTACAAAAGGAGAAAAGTAAGAAAAGACCAAATCTACATAAAGGCCAGATCTGTATAACCAGGTTTGGGGAGAACCTGCCATTTCCTAAGTTGCCGAAAAAACTTCAGCATCGTGGATTTTCCTTATCAAACCCTTATCGAGCACCTGTCATGGGATAAGCCCACTTTGTTTGCCTATGTCTGCTGATGTAACTCGAAACTGCAGCTGCCTATGTCAGCACCCGAGCAAAGGAGTTTGTATTCATTAGATGGGTTTTCTGGTTGCTTGGGGTTTTTTGTTTGTTTGTGTCTTTCTTTCTTTGTGTTTTTTCTTTTTTTTTTCTTTTTTTTTTTTTTCTTTTGTTTGAGTGAGAAAGGACAGAGGTTTTTATGTGGGCAGAGGATGAAGGCAGGGGAAGGGTTTCTTTTGTATGAAGCCTCCTCCACAGCAGCTCGCCGGCTTCACACGCCGTGCGGATGCCGCTCTCCTCTACCCCAACTCTGAGTCATCGCCGGAGCCGTCTTGCAAACCAAAGGGCTGTTTTGTCTGGAATGAGCCGGCCTCACCGCCCAGCTCTGTGAGCACTTGCTTTTATGTTCCCAAGTCCCGGGGCCACGTTTCCTCACCCCACATGAGCGAGGACCCCCCGGCGGGTGGGCTGTGCGTGGGAAATGGGGACGTTGGAGTTGTGTGGAGGCGTTTGAGGTCGTGGGAGGAAGCACTGGCATGAATGTGCCTTGTTAATAGGAGAGAGCACTTTCACGGAGAGCAAATCCATATCATGCCCAGAGGCTCGGACAGATAACGTAACTCAACTGATACCCACATTATTATTCTTCCATAGCCAGTGACGGCTCTGCAAATATTTTCCCCCGTTGCTTGTGATAGCAGCCTCTGTAGCTGCAGTACTCCTTTCTCCTCCCAGCTGCAAAATTTAAAAGATATTGCAAATACCCACATCTTCCTGCCAAATTGGGGTCATTCGTGGAACGGATTGCTGCGCCCGTAAAGACAGGGAAAATCTTTCTCACCTGTTGCGTTAGATCTGGACACGGTCTCAAGGAGCACCAGCTCCTATTTTCTTATGGGTACTGCTTTCTGCACAATGAGTGTGGGTAGCGTGTTGCTGCCTGGTCCCTGTCAGTACTCCTGATGTGGATAAATAGATCTATAGCTATAGGTATGCATGTCTACATCTACATCTACATCTACATCTACATCTACGCAAATTTAAATTTAAATTTAAATCTAAACAGAAAAGAAAAAGAAAAAGAAAACGAAAAAGAAAAAGAAAACGAAAAAGAAAACGAAAAAGAAAACGAAAAAGAAAACGAAAAAGAAAAAGAAAAAGAAAAAGAAAAAGGAAAAGGAAAAGGAAAAGGAAAAGGAAAAGGAAAAGGAAAAGGAAAAGGAAAAGGAAAAGGAAAAGGAAAAGGAAAAGGAAAAGGAAAAGGAAAAGGAAAAGGAAAAGGAAAAGGAAACAAAAAAGGAAAAGAAAACGAAAAAGGAAAAGGAAAAGAAAAAGGAAAAGGAAAAGAAAAAGAAAAAGAAAAAGAAAAAGAAAAAGAAAAAGAAAAAGAAAAAGAAAAAGAAAAAGAAAAAGAAAAAGAAAAAGAGAAAAGAAAAAGAAAAAGAAAAAGAAGAAAGACAAATAGAAATAAATAGAAATAGAAATAGAAATAGAAATAGAAATAGAAATAGAAATAGAAATAGAAATAGAAATAGAAAATAGAAATAGAAATAGAAATAAAAATAGAAATAGAAATAGAAATAGAAATAGAAATAGAAAATAGAAATAGAAATAGAAATAAAAATAGAAATATCACTAAATATAGTGACAGCTGTGGCCAGTTGGATGGATGCTCAGCTTGGTCGGAGAGCTTTGTCCTTGCACGCAGCTTTGCTGGTCAATGAGGGTCACCTTTGGCAGCGCTGTCAGATCTGTGCTGACAGCAGCGTAAGAGGAGAGCAAATGCAGGCCAAGATCCCAGAGCTGATGAAATGTAGGCTGGGTCCGTAGGACATGCGTGGCTGCAATGGCAGGAGTATAATTATAAACAAAGAACCTCGGCATCAGTCTGCAAGCTTGAATTTTGTTCACTCTACATCAGTGGCTTTTCTCCCCTATATATTCCTATTTTTTCCCTTGTGCAGGAGCCTGATGATATAGTAAGTGGGTGGTTTTGCCCACTGCAAGTAGAAGTGGTTCCTGCTGGTGGGATGGGGATGATCGTACAACCTCATCCACCTCCCATCCTTCAACCCCACCTGGCACAAGTTGCATCACAAGAGTCTAAAATTGACTTTTGCCCTGGCAAAGATCACGCAGTAACTGGAGAAACAAATGTGAAACCTTACTGAGTGTGTCACCTTGCTCCAAAGTGAATGCGGTGTTATTTAATACATTTAAACCCCCCTGTGGAGACGGATTATTGAAAGGAAGGAAATTGTATTCTTCTAAACCCACTTTGATAGCTGCATTTATCACACGATTAAATGTGAACAGCAATGGTATTTTCCCGTGAAAAATACATATTTGGAAATAGGTTAACCCTTGCTTCACCAGGGTGAAGACAAAAGTAATATTTAGTGACCTTTCTAGGGCTCCGTCTGATTTGTTTTCAGGGTCTCGATAACCAATGTTATATTCACCACATAATTCCAAGATATTTAACCCCTGTCACTCCTATGTAGATGGCAGTGCTGTTACCTCCCTTGTACTGTATATCATCCATGAAATGCCATGTGATGCTCCAACTATCGCCCATACCAGCCCCTAAATCGACCTGGCATAGTAAGATGGACTTGCTATCTCAGACTCTTTCAATTGATCACAAATACGCCTGATTTACTGCAAACACAATGAAACACAAGACCGGGCTTATCATTTGGCTTCTTTGTTCTGTTAGGTAGTTCTGGTCCCCAGTTGAGAACTGTAATACAAGTTTGTGTTATTTTGCCGAATTAAACTTCCGCTGATGTTTCAGCTTGTTAAGGAGTTTCATCTTCCCTTTTCATGATAACCCAGGATGCTCAAATGCCTTTGGAGTTAAACCATAAAGGTGGACATATATCCGAGAGGTAATTTACGTATAGTTTCTTTATACAATACTCCAGGATCTGTAAGATAAGGCGTGTGCTGCAGATGGTGTTTCAAACACTTATTTTTAATCTGATAGCAATAGTCTGGCTCATAAATAAAATAAATGTGTGGTCACCTGAACACAGACAGTGGTTCTCCATTATAACTCTCTCAAACTTCTCAATTTGAGAAGGCGCCTGTGTAGCAAATAATTCACTTAAGAGACTTCTTCAGCTACGTCTGACTGTCCCAAGTCTGAAACGAGGTGGTGGATCACAACATGTGCCAAAAATTCCAGGAACGTGCTCCCATAGATGGGAATGAAATGGAAATTGGACTCAATGATCCTTATGGGCCCCCTCCAACTTGAGATATTCTACGACTTCTATGAATGAAAAGACTGAGCCATGAATGTTGCTCATCACAGCTACTGTCAGGAGCAAATCAATGTTGCCTGGCTGGTACCTGCTATAGCGTCACCCGTGTGCCTCTTCATGCCTGTCAACTGTGCATAAATCCTGAGGGGAGTGATGCAGCCAAGCTATCAAGGGTATTCTCCTCTTGCTGGTGTTCAAATGGGCAATTTGTCGTTTCAGCAGCAAGAAGACATGGATGCATCTCACTGTTTCCCCTGCAGTAAAACACAGTAGCGCTTTGCAGTGTCCCCTTCATTAATCCCGCTTTAATTAAAGCTGCATTACCATGCAGTACAGCGGGATGAACATTAGGCAGTCAGTCAGTCACTCTGGCGAGCCTTGCATCCAATGGGGTTGGCGCAATAGGACTTTTACCCTGCTCCCTGCATCATATAAGGCCTCAATCTCATCTTCTGTCTCTCTGCGCTCAACTTGAGTACTTGTCTTCTCCGGATGCTGGAAGGGAGCTGGGAATGGTAGAGCAAGGAAGGTTTTTCCCTCACAGGTCATTTTCCCACATGGATCATTCAGATATCTTACACAAATGCAGTATTTCCCATGAGAAAAGAATAAAAATAAGTTCTTACAATTTTTATTTAGTTATTTATTTTCACGTGATGGGCCAGAGCCTTGTGAAAACACAGTGGCACTGCAGTCAGTGCAGCACTGCTGACGGGCACCGAGCGGAGGAAAACCAACCTTCTGCCCCTGTCTGTGCAACTTCCCAAGGCAAAACTCACCCCACAGACAGGAGGTTCCCAAGGTCCTCCTTGGCACAGAGACCAAGGCATGAGAAAGCCTATACAGGATACATTTCTGTGGGGAGAAACTGGCTGGAAATAGGTCAAAAAAAAAATAGGTCAAAAAAAAGGGCTTATTTCCATGTACCTGGTTTTCTATGGGGCAAAGCTGAAGATTCTGCTTCTGATCTGTGCCCTGGGTCTGTTGTGAGTTGAGGTTTGCATACCTCAATTGGATAAAATGAAAAGCTTCAGTATTTTATTTTCTACCTTCGCTTAGGCTGCAAGCTCCTGAATGGAATAAAACTATCGAGATGGTTCCTAGAAACTTAACTCGATGTTACGCTTGATGCAACTGAATCTCTTGATCTGCAGTTCCTTGCTTTAAGAAGGACTTCCCTTCCCTTCCCTTCCCTTCCCTTCCCTTCCCTTCCCTTCCCTTCCCTTCCCTTCCCTTCCCTTCCCTTCCCTTCCCTTCCCTTCCCTTCCCTTCCCTTCCCTTCCCTTCCCTTCCCTTCCCTTCCCTTCCCTTCCCTTCCCTTCCCTTCCCTTCCCTTCCCTTCCCTTCCCTTCCCTTCCCTTCCCTTCCCTTCCCTTCCCTTCCCTTCCCTTCCCTTCCCTTCCCTTCCCTTCCCTTCCCTTCCCTTCCCTTCCCTTCCCTTCCCTTCCCTTCCCTTCCCTTCCCTTCCCTTCCCTTCCCTTCCCTTCCCTTCCCTTCCCTTCCCTTCCCTTCCCTTCCCTTCCCTTCCCTTCCCTTCCCTTCCCTTCCCTTCCCTTCCCTTCCCTTCCCTTCCCTTCCCTTCCCTTCCCCTCCCTTCCCTTCCCTTCCCTTCCCTTCCCTTCCCTTCGTCTCCCCTCACCCTTCCCCTTACCTTTCCCCTTCCTTTTCTTTTTTTCCCATATGGGATTACACGCGCATGAAGAGTTTAGTCGTGGCACGCTGAGAAACAGATGATTGCTCTAAAAACACCCCAACAACCCAGCAAACAAAAATAAGTCATCGAAGCACCTGCTTGCGAGCTCAACTGATTCCTGGCAAGTGAGGAAGGTGGTTTCTCCCTCTCCGCGCTCAGCAGTTTGTAATTGGTTCGGTGATTTAAGGAGAGGGAGTGGGAACGTGGCTTTTGTGCGCAGCAGGAGATACTGACCTCTCCTGGAAGCTGAGGACTGGGAAGTTTGATGACCCTGTTGTGTGAACCACTTCGTTGACCCCTGTATTCAAGCATGATTAAAAAGCTCTACTGAAGAGCCGGGCACAGAAAAAAAAACAAAAACCTTTTCCAGCAGTTGCTGGGGACGGGGAGAGGGAAGCTGTGGATGCTGCGCACTTTGGAGTGCCATCTGCTGGCATCGGCCTCAGTCGGATACAGGAGCCTTGTTTTACAGCACTCGGATGAGAACGGCGGTGGAGAAAGGTTGATGAACCGTCAGTGCTTGTTATCGACTAATATCATTGAGACGAGGAGAAAATCTGTACAGATTTGGGGTGGAATAGGATGTTTTTTGCTTCTGTTGATGGCAGAGTCACTTCTTACTAGATGGTGGGAAAATGCAATAAGTAACCACCTGCTACGTGTTCTCTGTACCAGGTAGAACATACATATTAAATAGAATTGAAATTATGATGTGTTTAATGCATTTGCATGTGTACATATGTAAATTTTCAAGTTCCAAAGGAAGAGAAATTTCAGCTTTAGGTCACATCTACTGGGAAGCATCGAAGAGTTTACCAGTTTTAAGTCTTGACTAGTCTGGTCCTCCTCTGTGCCGGATTCCAGAGGGCTGTGCAGGTCCTCCCTCTCTCCTCAGTTCACATCATTTGGGCACCCCAAAGGTGTGAGTACGCCTTGTCCACCAGTGCATCTTGTTTAGGCCCCAGTAGGGTCTGGCAGGGCCATGAGTGTGTGTCTAATAAATGGGAGAGGGAGGCATGGTGACATCTCACTGGGTGCAGCATGGGGTGGCGCTACTCTGCTATCTGTGAGCTTAACAGGATCAAAATTATTTAAATTAACAAGAAACCTGTGTTCATCTCTGGGATATGAAGTGGTGTTGACACGTTAGACACTTGCCTGGCAGCTTCAGGCTGGGGAAAAGTGAGGCATAAGGGAGGGCTTTGCGGAAAAGTAGAGGGGGAATGGACTTTCTCTTTACAGCGAACCATATTTTTTTGTTTAAAAATGCTCAATTTGGGATATGCATCATTTTCTCTTGTTTTTAAAGGTTTTGTCTTTCATATCTCTCTTTTTATAAAGGTGCGTCCTTTGCTTGTGGGACATAATTTGTGTTCTTTTCCTCCACCAGTCCTGCTTATTTTGAGATGTATTTTATTTTGAGCCTGATGATATGCAATGTTATAAAACCTTTTTCTCCTTTGAACACTGCTTGTTGCTTCCGTGCCTACAGGTCCCCCCCGTAGAGACCTGAGTTCACACAAAATCCCTTAAATCACCCTTTGGCCTTATTGACTCTCCGCTTCAGCCCTTTGGAATCTCACAGCTTGCCAGTGGTGCTTCTTCCCCTTCCCAGCTTCAAGAGGCTGGAAAACATTACAGAATATAAATTGGCCACCAGAGAAAGAGGGAAGGTTCAAAGATGTGTGGTATGGTGGTTTGGGGTGGTTTGGGTTTTGGTTTGTTTTTTTTGTGTTTTTTTTTTTGTTGTTGTTTTGTTTTGTTGGGTTTTTTTGTTAAATACTTTATTAGGCTTCTTTGTTTATGAATAGGTGATGGTATTTAAGACTTGATATGAAATAGGGGTAGATGAGCTGGGGAATCTCTCCAACGTTGAACTTCAGTAGACATCACTGCAGGTCTGAAACACTTTGGAAATTAACATATTTCAACTCTATAGGGGGAAGAACCCGTCCCTATTTTACAGACAAGGCAGAAGTTGGGTGGAGATTGTAGGTTATGCGGCAAGTTATAGGGAGCACAGCAGATTTGACTTTGTCGCTGCTGTAAATACAAAGTGTTTGTTCCCAGAGTAACCCATGACGTGGGTTATCTGTTTTGTGGTGTCTTGAGGGTTGGGGTGGGTTTTTTTGGTTTGTTTTGTTTTTCATGATGCTCAGCGGAAATGGAGGTTAGTGGGTCTGGAGGTGTGTACAAAGAGGAATAGGTTGAGTAGCTGTCAAATGAAAGGACTTTTGACCTGTGAGGAGTCTGCAGCATTTCTGTGTTTCACGGGTTTGTTTATCCGCTGTTTAATACTGGAGTATTAGATATCAAGCACCTCGAGTACTGCGTTCAGTTTTGGGCCCTAAAAGGGGCCCAATGTCCAAGAAGGACATTGAGATGTCAGAGCGTGTCCAGAGAAGGGCTACAAAGCTGGTGAGGGGTCTGGAGCACAAGTCTCATGAGGAACAACTGAGGGAACTGGGGTTGTTTAGTCTGGAGAAGAGGAGGCTGAGGGGAGACTTTATCGGTCTGTACAACTACCTGAAAGGAGGTTGTAGACAGATGGGGCCTGACCCCTTCTTCCTGGTGACAAGTGATGAGAGGAAATGGGTTCGAGTTATGCCAGGTGAGGTTTAGATTAGATATTAGGAAACACTTTTTCACTGAAAGGGTTATTAAACATTGGAATAGGCTGTCCAGGGAGGTGGTGGATTTGCCGTCCCTGGAGGTGTTTAAAAAAAGGGAAGATGTGGTACTTGGGGACATGGTTTAGAAGTGGTTTTGTCAGGGTAGGTTAATGGTTGGACTTGATGATCTTAAATGTCCCTTCCAATCTCAGCGATTCTATGATTCTATATGGGATTGGGAGTAGAACTGACAAGTTCAGTCAGATACTTTTTGGTAGCCTCAGTGAGTTTGAAAGCTTCTGTCTATGAGAGTAGAGGACCTGGGCCACAGTGTCTTCACAGTGTGGGGATTTGAGGAACATACCCTGTTGCTTTCAGTAGGGTTGTGTTTTCATTGGTCTTACTTAGAGAGCAGGAAAGATGGAAGGGAGAATGAAAGTATTTCGGTGAGATTCATCTCATATGACTTCTTCTTTGTGAAAGTCATGTAGCCATTGTAGTCACTGACAGGAAGGCATTTTGCAAAAGGAGCGGTGCGCTGCATTGCTCTGTTTTATTTCCCTGAGTTTCTACTAAAAAGCCAAGGAATGAGTGAGGTATTTCATATTTATCCAATATCATTACATTTAACGTCCATGAGCTTTCCTTTTGATATCCTCTGTTAATTCCCAACATCACAGCAGGAAGCAAATCAATCTCCTTCTTTCCTGGCACAAATATTTGGTGATAAGGTTACCAATAAGCTCTAAATTAGCTTTCATATACTTTCTAAATGCAAAGTTATACATGAACTTCCTCACATACCATGGCAGCTGGTTCTTCTTGGCAGGTTGCTCCACTGAATATGATAAGGGTGACTTTGGCTTCAGTGCAGGACAAGCGATGTGAGAAGACCGCTTGTCTGCAAAATCTTTTCCGTCAGGAAAATTCCTTGCGCTGTGATTCACTCAAGCCATATGTGGGGGATTTAGATTCTGGGTGAGATGCATGAAGGAAACCCCCCAGGAGAAGAAATTATTTGGCAGCTGATCCGTAGAGCTCTTTCAGCCACCTCTAAAGAAAATGCTGTGGTGCCAGTATCAGTTTCATTACACATCTGGGCTTGACTCATCTGCTACAGTAAAAGAAGGAAGAAACCCAAAGAAATAATTAAAGTTCATTATTGCATGTATATGAAATAGCATTATTAAAGTATCTACCTCACATTTATTTATAACCCTTCTTCCTGACAGAGCCTGACATGTTTCGCAAACACCACTGAATGATTATATATTCTTTGCCCAAAATCTGAGGATGTTGCTCTGCATTTTATTCATCACTTGTTCAGTCAAAATTTATGTTCCTGCACAAACTGTACATTTTCTGAGATCTCTTTGTGTAGGTATATTACTCATGAGACCTACCAGGCATATTTAGAAAAAGTCGGGGTGGAAGGGCTCAAACTTCTTTCTGAGAAAGTCAGCATTTCCTGAGGAGTGCCAGACTTGGCACTGCCATTGTGTGACAGGGTGAGACCGAAGGAGAAGAATACCACCATCGTCACTACAATCCAATTGATATGTTTTGGTTAGCAGGATGGAGTTATCGATGACGCCACTTATCCAGGACAACAGCAGTAGCATGACTCCTCTTGGAAAAATTCCTGGGACTTTGGGTGGTACCCAGTGTTCAGAGCCTTTCGTAAAACTCAGCCAAATCACAGAATCACAGAATCTCCTAGATTGGAAAAGACCTGTAAGATCATCTAGTCCAATCTTTAACCTAACAGTGACAAGCCCACCACAAAACCATGTCCCTGAGCACTATATCTACGTGACCCTTAAATACCTCCAGGGATGGGGACTCAACCACTTCCCTGAGTAACGCTCTCCAACGCCTGATGACCCGTGTCGTTTCCTACAAAATTAAAGCGCATGTCAACACCCTTGGGAGATTGGCCCAGGATATACCTCAAGGTCTTGTCTCTTAGTTACGATCAGACTGGTCTCATCCCCTTCCGTTTGCCAAATGAGACCTGAAAATAGATGAAAATGGTATAGATTAGATATGTGGCTCTGGCATATTAGCACAGCTGTGTTTGAGCTAAGCAGCAGCAGGGGTAAAAGCGTGGGTGGTGGAAGCAAATAGGAAGACTGCGGCACGAAGGTAATGTAAACCCATCAGGGACTTTAAAACGCTGAGCCAGATCGATGTTCCTTTGCTGATGGAAAGTGTCGCCTCCCTCGGCAGGCACTGTCAGTGGTTCGTAGAGCGCGTTCCTTGGAGAAAGTCAGTGCGCAGCCAAATGATCATGATAAAATATGCAGTGATATTATGGACCCTATCAGGTTCCACAATTTGATATGGAAAATATATGTCTAACAATATATGTGCCAACAATTTCCTCCCTAGGTCTGATCTCAAATCAGTAGAGTTTAGTATTTACCTGGAAAGAGAGTTTTTTTCCAATGCTTTTCTTCTACCAATTTCTTTTAAATAGCTATTAGTAGAAGTCCCCTGTGGCAAGAAAGTTTCCTTTCCAGAAAGTGGGCAGGATGTTGGTTTATCTTCAGAAGTTAGCGGTAAATACTTCTCCAGGAGAAGACAGAAATTTCTGTCTATAAATGGGATTTGCTTCTGAACCATGGTGGACTTTACTCTCCAATAGTTGTCCTGTGTATGGTAACCGAGTAACAACAAGAGTAATGTATAGGCTTCCCTAATGGCTGCACTGGTTTTGGAAAGATGGTCCCATCCTTGCTTCTGAAATATGTCAGCACTACTGAGGGTTTCATTCCCCGTGAGGAAGGTCTGCAGATGGTCCAATCTCAGATCCTGTTGTACCTGAGGGGCAGATCTGTGTATTTTGGAAGCATCCTGGATCTGCCTTTGGCTTCCTTTCAACTCACTTTCATGCTTTGCCCCCCCCCCCCCCTCCCCCCTTTTGTCCCACTCTCCCCCTTTCTGAGCATTTTCTGTGTTCTTCATTCACTCTTGCTAGTCCCTGATCTCTTTTTGGTTAGTTGTCCCTCTTCTCCTGTCACTGTCTCTGCTTCTCCCCCATCTTTTGTTTATGCCATTCCCCTCTGTAGAAATTTTGGCAAAGAATTGAGACCGAAGAGCATTGAAGCCATTTCCTTGGGGTGTGTACCCCTTTTATAGCATGTGATATGATCAGTTGCATTTTTGCCCATAACCATATTATTAATGTTTAAATTGTGCTTATTGACATAATGATACCTATTGTGAGACTAACAATATAAATATGCTCAAGGAACAGCTAGGAAAACAAGATAAGAGTGTCTCAATGCCCAGGGGATATATTCAGGGTGGAGAGTAATAGGGAACATTATGTATTTTGTCCATCACCATTTTTTCAATGAAAGAGGATTTAAAAACTGCAGCAGTTTTCAGCATATTAAGTGTGTGGCGCTGAAAGGAATTGGGAGAAGCTTGTGGAGTGACTCTTTTCTATGTTGTAGCAAACTACTTCTCAGCTTACTGAGCTTCTCAAGCTCAGTTTGTGAAGTTCCTCTCCTCCATGGAGCCTGCGGAGGTCCAAAATATTCTCTGTAAATATCACTCTCTTCCTAGTTGAAAATTTGAAGGGGTATGAAACAGGGTTGATCTGGGATTGAGAGTTCGAATGGCAAAACAGAGTTTGTTTTCCATTGATTCTGCCTCTGCCTGGTTTCTACGCTGTCCTTTGGGAGACCAGGGTGGCCTATTTGGAGAGTAGAGTAGCAAACTTCGTAACTCCAAAATACAATTGTATGTCATGTTAGAAAGTAACCAGCTGAAATAAAACAAACAAGTTCAGTACAGGTGTTTTGAATAGATAATTAAATATCAAAAAGCTAAATAGAGATGGTAAATAACTTTTGAGGACTCATGGGAAGATAAAGGATCAAAAAAGACCCCACTGATATCCATGAGAATTTTGCTATAAGTTTCACCAGGATGAAAATTCAACCCTCAGCAACTAAATCCCAGGAATTATAACTCTGTTTTCTTGCTGCTATTCTTCTTCTTGGTCAGGGCGCCTCCTTGTTGTAATATGAAAGCTCAGCCTGGAGCTTGGGAGGGAGAAAGGGGGAATTTCTGAGGAAGCCAATTTTAACACAGCGACTTCCCCGTTGCAGTGCATCCTTCTTGGGCCATATTGAGCCTCCCTTGATGGATTTAAATTGACCTTCAGGCTTCTTCCTGCCTCTTGCGTTGTTCCGAACACTAAATCCTGGAGACCTCTTGTCTGACCTGAGCACATTTCATGGATAATCTCTGTGTCTGTTCTGTAGACTCTATAATGTCTTCAAAAGACACAGCATTGAGCATCTGCTTTCTCGTCTCTCCTCGCCACTGGTTTGTTTCTAATGAAATATTTATTATGAGAATGATATTTGCAGGCAGAGAAGGTGATAATTCATGCGAGCAATCAGCTCTGGGTTAACTGGAGAATGAAAATGTCTTGGACCGTAGCAAAAACTCATAATCAAAGGGCTCCCCAGCTATCCATCAAACAATCAATTACTGTATCCATTAGTCCCCTTTCACCACACATTAGAACAATTTACTAGACATGCTAATGTTCGGGTCATTGCTCCTTAAGGATGAGCAAATAGCAGAGGCATCTATCAAAGTTTTGATGCACTGTGATCTCATACAGTGTGAATATATAGCTTAGATCACTTCATATCCTCGTGGTATTGTTAAGTCTGTTAAGGACCTGGTCTGTGAGGGAGATGCTGGTTGCCTCCAGGTCTCAGCAGCTGGAGGAAACTTGTCAAAAGAAATTCAGCCTTTCATATAGTTCAGCCTTCTCTGTGGTGAGATAGAAGGTTATTCTGTGTGAAACATGAATAAACAAACCCCATATCAGTAAACCAGTGGTGTTTTTGTCACTTCTTGGTTACACTGAGCAGTTAATTGCAAACATCTTTTCTACTCTTAAATGTGCTGTCTGGGGGGAGATTTCTCTATGAAGAGGGAATTCAGGCAGGTTCTAGGGCACCACCCCAGACCTGTCTTGCCTCACTGTCCTCATCCAGTACCAGATAAATCTAGTGGGATCTCAAACCATCCATGCCAAAGGAATCTCTGTTAATATTTCCACAACTTAGATTATTACCTCTGAAAGCAAGAAGACTTTAGTCTACAGTCAGTAGAGAGAAAGACACTTCTTAGTGTACTCACCCTAACTAAGTAGGAAGAATTGTTCTCTAAGGAAAATAAAAAGTATATATATTGTCTATAGGGGTTTAGGTGTTAAGCTTTTTTTTTTTATTATTATTGTTTTGTTTTGTTTCTTCTTTTTTTCCATAGTCTCCCTTGGCCACACCTGGGCACGTGAAGTGTAGGTCTCTACTTCTGAGCCTGACGTTCAAGGCTCCCTTTATAGCCTACGACACAATCTCGTGTTAAGTACCTGTCAGTCTTTTTAATCTGGAGAAGAGGGCTCTTATCTCCATTGACTTTATTGACCACGTCGCCACTGAACATAATGAGAGTCTTAATAAGGAGCTTGGCGGTCAGTAGTTCCAGCATGGGTATGTAAAGTTGGCGGGGTGGATTTCTGGCAGTTCAGTTTGGCTGATGAATTCAAACAAAGATATCTACTGTGCAAACATCTCAAATTAGAGTTAAGAAGGATCCTAGCTACACGTCTACACCTGCAGTCCTGAACCAGCATCTGCCTAATCTATCCCTCTTTCTCACACCGCACTGAGTGGAACGCTTGATATCTGACGGGGCAAACTGGCATCTAACTTGAGGTAACTCCGTCAACCGCAGATAGCTCCTTGGATTTATTAGCAATGTATGTACCTCCTTAAAAAGTCCGTGGAGAAAAGGCAAAAAAAAATATGAAAAGCATAATTTTGGGGGTTGAATTAGCCTCTGGTGAAGCCCTCTTGGCATTTTTGATCAGACAGGCAGCAGAAGGAGATAAATTCACTGCAAACACCCTTCCTATGGATGACTGTGGTCCCTTTCTCCACCATCCATTCATGGGTCCTTGGACAGGGAGAGAGGGGACAGTGCCACCGGGTGCGTGCTTGCACCCGGGCGCTCACCCATATGTGTTCGTGAGGAGCTTCTTTTGCAGTGCGAAGTCTTAGGTTATGTGATAAAAAGCTCATCTCCACACACACAAAGGAGCACCGGGGAACAATATGTTATATACTGGAAAACACTGTGCAGCACTGCACACACGCATGGGGCTGTATGACCCGGGGCAGCTCATTGCTGAGGCCGTAGGTCCTGATTTACAAAAAGAGTAAATTAAACAAAGAGAGCAATTTGAGTAATAAGTAGTTATTTTATAAGTGTCCTGGTTTTAGGAGGAACAGTACCAATTTGGTTCAGTAACTCGGCTTCTTACCCAGGCCTCTTCTAACTACTGACATTAACAGCATATTGTGCAGACGCTGTTCGCTCTCAGAGTGATCGGACCTATGTTTATAGTTGATGCCCAGGAATGGTACGCAGAGATGCTCTTCCTTATACTTATTGCTATAACACCCCAGGACAGATAACTTTGTTATTTACCCCGTTGGAGGGTCAGAAGCAGAAAAGCATAGAGGGGTCCCACCTGCGGGGAGGAGCGGACAGGACAGGTGACCCAAAACTCACTAACAGGGTATTCCATCCCATCTGCCTCATGGTCAGTATAAAAGCTGAGGGATCAAAGGGTCAAACTCTTTCTTCAATGGCCGACGTCTGAGGAGGACTCTGTCTGTCTGCCTTTGATCCCGATCCAGAATCCGGATCCAGGATCCAGTTCCCATCCATCACGGAGTCCAGTCTGGGACTTTCCCAGTGCCAACTGGTGACGTGATCATCGTCCTGGGAGCTTGATACAGTTTTGTATATATTTCATTGTTTTCATTTTTATTTTATTATTAATATTTCATTAAAGTAGTTTAGTTCCTTCTAAGCTCATCTCTTTTTCCCTCCTCTGCCTCTCTCTTTGAAGAGGGGTAGAGGGGAGCATCTGTCGGTCCCATCTGGGGTGCCCCACATCCTCAGTAGCTGATTTGGCCCAAACCACAACAACAAGTCATTAAGAAGCTTGAGGTGTAATTTAGTCTTCAAAGAAACAGCAGAAAGCTGTTGTCTTTCTACTGACAGGATCCTACTCCAGCGTGGTTTTGGAGCCAGAGGTCTATTCTGGGGAGTGAAAAATGGTTTTAATTCAGTGAGTATGTCCTAGCCTTGCAGAATTTGTTCATTTCTCCTTTATTACTGTAGGAACAGAATGTATCCAGGTTTGAGCCCTTTGAGACTAGGTCGAATAGTTAGGAAAATTACCAAGAGGCAACAAATCAACCAACCAACCAAAGCGCCATACAGCAGTTTTCAGAGTAGACTTTAACATGTGAAAAAATTCCTCCTGTGTTTGGGTGAAAGTTTCCAACAGAAATGTATTTTTATGGCACAAGCAATGAAGTCTTGGAGTTAACGGCTTGGGAAGGGTATTGGTATATACAGAAAGAATAAAAAAGAATACAAACAGGGCAAGTAAAATAACAAGGTATAGTCTATAAACATCCGCTGAGAAAACGAGGGAGCTAAATTAAGTAGTCTAGAAGAAAGTATCAATAGAGACATGATTACAGTCTATAAATACTTTCAAGGTGAAAATATAAATGAAGATCAGGTGAATTATTCACCGAGTTAAATGATAGAAGTCAGAATGGCCTGATGTTAGGAAAGAAACCCGTAGGTTAAGTGCTAAAGCTAATAAAGAGCTGTTGTGTGGATGGTTAATGCCTCATCATTTTGGAAAGTCAATAGCACAGTTAAAACATAAGTAAAATAAATAATAATAATGGTCCAATAAAAAGGTGTAGTAGAAATTATCTGAATATTTATCTGTGGCCTCTCCTGTCTCTGACACAGTTAAGATGTTGCCCTGATGTTCACTGGAAAAATGCGCAGATTTTGGACAATTTTCTTACATGTCACGTTCCAGAGGTGCCGAGCTGAAAACCTTTCAGCATTTTTTATCTTAATCCTTTCCCTGAATGTTTTCTTTTGCAAACATTTTTAGGTAGCTTTTCAATCCTCATGAAAGCCTTCATCAAGCCCGTATGCTAATTGTGCGGTATGGGACCCAACGCTTGAGCTGAAGAAAGGTTAGCGACTCCGTAAGTGTATATCACAGAGACAGCATGGAGCTCCTGAGGGTAATAAAGCTGGTCTGCATTGCTTTCCTTTGCTGGCACTTCCTATTTCTTGTCACTCTTTGGAAGGTTAAATGCACTTCATCTTCCCCTATAAAGAGCTCATATAGGATAAATTAGCAAACTGCCGAATTCTTCATATTTAATTCTCCCCGGACAAAGTAATCCAGGAACAAGATTTTGTTTCCCTTTAGCAATGTTTGCGCTCCCCATTTTCATTATTTCACTTTGCAGGCATTTTGGTCACAGGTATGCATCTGTGAGTAAATTTACCTAATATCTTCAGTTTCTCTTTCTGGAGACATTTTCTAGATCTGCAATAACGAGATTGCTATGCTCGAGGAAAACTATAATTTTCTTGCTGCTCTTCTTGTGTTTTTCTTTAAACAGGTAAATATCCTGACTTCATTTGGCTTGAAATTCAAGTTGTCACTCTTCATTTTTCCTGAGTGGACTGGTTGTTAAATATTTCCAGTAAAGCAGTGTCCTCAGGTCCACGTTGCTCCTTAATGTCACAGCACACAAAAATCAGGGCAAGCATTTAACTCCCTTCAGCTGAACTTTTTTTTTTTATTTTAAGGTTATTTAGAGGTTGGAAGATTGGACTATGTTAGAGAGGGACTATCACTGCTCAGGAGAAAGAACCAGACTCATTCCTTCCTGCATGGATCTGTCTAGGACAGGTAGGAGCAATGGGGAAAAGTCCCCGTTGATGATTTTGGACTTTAGAGGAACCGCTCTTAGAGGGCTACTGACCATTTCACCAATTTAGTTGAAAATGTGATCTTTATTTCACTGAATGTATTTCTTTTGGAACGAATGCCCCAGGCCTTTGATTTGCAAAAGTCCCTGTCTAAATAGGCTCTGCTGTGCAGTGCTGTGTCACAATTACACATTTAAGAATACAGCTACTACAATCAAATGCTAATTTCCAAGTATCTTCCTTTCCTCCCAGCACTGCCATTGGATGACTGTGTCCCATGAGCTGTAATGTGTCATGTTTGTAGGGAAAGGAAAAAACCCCAAGTTTGGTAGGAAGCATGGGGAGACAATAAAAGGAATTTCTATTTGTTAGGTTGTGCGCTTTCAGCACACACCTTGTTAGCTTGAGCAGATATGTCGCTTAAAAGAGACCAAGGAACTTGCTCCCTAAGCAATTCTTGATTGCAGCACACAGAAACAGCAAGTGACATTGGAAAAAAGCTGCTTGGTCTTGCTAAAGCCCTTTTTTTTTTCTTCCTAAGTTTAAGGAAAAGCCCATAAAACAGTGCTTTCCTGGCCTCGGTTACTTTCTTGACCCAAGAGGAACAGCAGAACCTCTATAATTAACATAGACAGATGTGCTCTTCCAGATCCAGCTGAGCTGGCTGAAAACACAACTCACTCAAGCAGTGTTGGGATTGTCTTCACAGCTCTCCAAACAGGACGGGGTTTGTGATTACAGTCTATCTGTAGCAAAAGCCAGTGGAGTAATACCCATCCACCTGTTTTTAAGGTCACCTGGATGTAGAACTGATATAGAATAAGGAGCTTTTCAGAAAAAAAAAAAAAAAAACAACCAAAAAATGACATGCCAGGATCACTTGCCTGGATTTATCCTTTGTTAGATGATCTAAAAAGGGACCCTAGAAAAAAGGCAGGAGATCTTCAACACTACCCGTGCAGCAAGTAGCCCAATGTAATTATCTAGTCTTTGTTAAATATTATTTCCTCCATTGTCTTCATGGTGTCTTTGCTTACCTAAATCTTGGTTTATTTGAGATGCTCATAACAGCTTCAGTTCTGGACAGTTTTCATAGAATCATAGAATCACGGAATGGTTGGGTTGGAAGGGACTTTAAAGACTTTCTAGTTCCAACGCCCCTGCCATGGGTAGGGACACCTCCCACCAGACCAGGTTGCTCAAAGCCCCGTCCAACCTGGCCTTGAACACCTCCAGGGATGGGTCCTCCACAACTTCCCTGGGTAACCTGTTGCAGTGCCTCACCACCTTCATAGTGAAAAATTTCTTTCTGCTATCTACCCTCTTCCAGTTTAAAGCCATTACCCTTCGTCCTATTTACACATCCATACTCATCCACCAGCACCCCCAAGTTGTTCTCCTCAGGGCTGCTGTCCATCCATTCTCCACCCAGCCTGGATTTTCGCTTGGGATTGCCTCAGCCCACATGCAGGACCTTGCACTTGGCCTTGTTGAACTTCATGAGGTTTGCACGAGCCCACCTCTCCAGCCTGTCCAGGTCCCTCTGGATGCCAAAAGGCTCAGTCTAATTAGGTGTATGCAGAGATAGAAAGTTTTCATTGAACCTGTTGAAGAGAGAAGCCAAGGCGAGCCCTTTACATGCTGTCTCATGTTCTGAATGGGTTCACCTGAGACCCACCACAGATCACATCACTGATCCCTGACAGCCTGTTGCATAGCAGTGCTGGTAGGTAGTCCTAAATTAGATTTTCAAAATTTTCATTTCAATTCAGTTGGTGTCTCTTGTTTCACTGCAGGTGTCTGTCATTTTGTATCTTTTTAACATTTTTATTACCTTTGTTCGTATTTTAATTAAAACCAAAAATGTCCTGAAGAAAAACAATTAAAGGTTTGTGTATAGTATTAGTGTAATACCTAAGAAGAAGCTGCCTGCAATCAGACTTGGATCAATAGGCTTTATAGTAGCAAATTTACAGGTAAATAAAAAAAAATAATATTTATGTGACATTGAGGAAGCACAAACTTTTGTTCTCTCTTCTTCTGCACACGTGAAGGGTCTGTCACACTTTCTTGCTGAAGTTCTCAGCTTCTGGTTTTGATCCGTTCGGTTGTGCTGCTGATGCCATGGCACACAGTGTGTGCTGCTGAGTTCACGCTTGCTTGGAGTGACTGTTTCGGATGGGAGAAATCCTGCCCTGGAGTCCACTGACTTGATTTTCTCTCTATTGAGAGGTCCCTTTCTCACGTGGAGATGCCACATGGGACTCACCAATTAATTACTCAGATGGACTCTGCCTAGCTCTGACTCTTTTGCTTGATCATTTGACTAAATCACTTTGACTTTATGCTTTCAGGTTACCAGACGGTGATAACCCTCCTGTTTTTTTTTCAGAATTAGTGCTGAAAAACCTTCACTGTGAACTGGACCAAAGGACTGAACATCCTTTGCGACAGAAGACAGATCATTTATGTCTTTATCCCTTATGATGAAGTCAGATGGATAATAGAAGGCTGCTGAGAAAAGCCTGGAAATGAAAATAGATTATGTTTGATTGCAGAGGCATTGCTGTTGCCCCAGTGCAGAGCCAGTCATTGCTGTGCTGCAGCATCTTGCTCTTTTTTGGTGCAGCGTTGGTGTTATTCGAGCCAGGCAGGTTCCATGGTTGGTGCTAGAAGCTGCGGTGGGGTGAAGAGGCATTGTCCTATCCTGCCACTCCAAGCTCATCCCCTACTTTTCTCATCCTCTGCCACAGAACTGGACCCCACTCTGTCCTGGTTTGAGGTAAAACAGAACCAATTTTCTGTTCAGTGATTTTACTTTTCAACTGAGCCTTTTCTATCTAATTGAACTCTCTGAAATTAACGGTGGATTTTTCAGACAATATCCACTTCCAGAGTGACGAGACCTGATTTTTTACAATTTATACCAAGGAATGGTATGCAGAGATGCTCTTGCTTATACTTATTGCTATAACACCCCAGGACAGATAACTTTGTTATTTGCCCCGTTGGAGAGTTGGCAGCGGAAAAGCGTAGAGGGGTCCCACCTGCAGGGAGGAGCGGGCAGGACAGGTTACCCAAACTGACCAACGGGGTATTCCATCCCATCTGCCTCAGGCTCAGTATAAAGCTGAGGGATCAAAGGGTCAGCCTTTTTCTTCAATGGCTGACGTCTGAGGAGGACTCTGTTCGTCTGCCTTTGATCCCGATGCTGAATCCAGATCTGGAACCCAGTTCCTATCCATCATTGAGTCCAGTCTGGGACTTCCCCAGTGCCAGCCGGTGACTTGATTGTCATCCTAGGAGCTTAATATTGGTTTTGTATATATTGTATATATATCATTATTTTCTTTTTATTATTTTATTAATACTTTCACTAAAGTTGTTTAGGTTTTTTTTAAACTCATAAGTCTCTTTTCTCTCTCATCTTTCTCTCCCTGATGGGAGATGCTCTCCCTTCTCTGAGGGGGAAAGAAGTAAAAGAGCATCGGTTGTTGCACAGGAACACGTCCAGGCGGGTTTTGAGTATCTCCAGAGAAGGAGACCCCACCACCTCTCTGGGCAGCCTGTGCCAGTGCTCTGCCACCCACAAAGGAAAGAAGTTTTGCCTCATGTTCAGATGGAATTTCCCACATTCCAGTTTGTGTCCATTGCCCCTTGTCCTGTCGCTGGGCACCACTGAAAAGAGTCTGGCCCCAACCTCTTGACACCCGCCTGTTAGATATTGATAAGCATTGATGAGATCCCCTCTCAGACTTCTCTTCTCCAGGCTAAATGGACCCAGGTGTCAGCCTTTCCTCATGAGAGAGGTGCTCCAGTACCCTGATCATCTTCACAGCCCTCTGATGGTCTCTCTCCAGCAGTTCCCTGTCTGTCTTGAACCGGAGAGCCCTGAACTGGACACAGTACTCCAGATGTGGCCTCATCAGGGCAGAGTAGAGGGGGAGGATGACCTCCCTTGACCCCCTGTTCACATTCTTTTTAATGCACCCCAGGAGACCTTTGGCCTTCTTGGCCACCAGGGCACATTGCTGGCTCATGGTCATCCCGTTGTCCACCAGGACTCCCAGGTCCCTCTCTGCAGAGCTGCTTTCCAGCAGGTCAGCCTCCAGCCTATACTGGTGCATGGGGTTATTCCTCCCCAGGTGCAGGACCCTACACTTCCCCTTGTTGAAATTCATTAGGTTCCTCCTTTCCTGAAAGAATAAATACATACTTTTTATTTCCAGCATCTCCCTACTTTTCCACTGCTCCACACTACGGAGTGGCACTATACCCATGCTCGGGGTTGTCTCTGCTGCAGGAAATCAAGCTGAATTCGGCTCTTGCCTCCATGTGAACCCAGGAAAAAGACTTCTCACTTTTTTTTTTTTCTCACTAGATGGGTGTTAAGGAGTGAGCTAATGACTCATTCTCCTTCTTGTTTGCCTTTCTAGCAGGAACCTGCTCACCAGCTGTGCAGCAGAGACAACCACGGGCCTTTCTAGACAGTCGTGATGTGTCTGTGAGCTCTTGCAAGTGTGGTCCATTTGGACGAATGCTGGGTGCTTCGGATGTTCAGCGAGGGAGCTGCGAGCAGGGGAGTTTTCTGCCTAGCATCAGGACCTGGGGACCACGTACAGTACAGCTCTCAGCCAGCAGTGCCAGCCAAAACACGGTGCCAGCAGCAGAGTTATGCAGAGACGGAGAACTATGAGAATATAATTCAGACAGCTAAGAATGGGCAGGAACAGCTTTAGAAATGTGATGCGATGCTGTAAAAATACCGGCGAATGCTCTCCTTTGTGACAATCTTAAAGGAGCGTTTCTCCACTTGCTTTGCATGTCTAGGGATGCCACCTGAAGCTAGTGATAGCACAGGCAGTTGGCTTTGAGAAGGATGGGTTTAGAAGTGTGTGATCAGACTTAAGTCATTCAATGAAACGGGTTTGAAAAGAAAAGGACGTTAGATTACAGAGAGGGGGAATTTATACCTCTCTTCGTTGTTGCTGTTTCGCTTCACTCGCATCCCCAGGGGACCATCTATTTGCATGGTAGATAAAGTTGCCAAATCAAGAGAAAAAAAGGAGAAGGACTGGAAATAAGAACAGGACAAACTGTCCCTGCTTTTCCTTGTGGGGCGTCTGTAAGAATTATACAGGGCGAAAATACGTGACAAAATGTAGCCCTCACAATCGACTGAAGTTTGCCCTAGAAGCTGATGGTCTCCATGAGCAAAATATGAGTGTCAGCTGCACCATCTAAGCCTGGCAGGAAGGCCATTCCTCCTAAATTTGGTCTTCACCTTGGGGTGAAAGTATGCTGTGCTTCTTAAAAGCACTTTGGTTATCAGAGAGCTAAACCTCAGGCTCTTGGCTTATTTTCTTTTTCTTCATCTACTGCAGACACGTCATTTAATTCTCTCACCCCGACTACAGTAAGATCGACTCTGAACTAGAGCAGCCCTAGGTGATGAGGTCAGGATTTCTCGGAATGAATTTGGTGAAGTAATAAAGTCTTGAAGGAAAAATAAAGAAGAAGAAAACAGTAGGAGGTATGAACTAGGTACTCTGCTACTGAGTCTCTTCTAGTTCTGGGAAACTAAATGGATTTTCTGAGTCTTCATGACTGCAGAGACTTCAATGATTAAATTTATAAATGCTGAAAAGCAAACTAGCGATATAGTTTCTGCTATTACATTTTCCCTAAAACTAGTAATTTCTTGCAGATTCCGTAGCAGGAAGCTGGTAGAAATGGTGGTTTTCTTGCTCAGTTTCAGGTTCACATCATTCAAAAGTAAACAACTTGATCAAGAGTGAAGACAGAAACACATGAGAGATTCTAGTTAATTTAAATAAAAATGCACTTCAACCCTTCCCTTTATGCTAATTTCCCCATGCTGTTTTTTCTCACGCTACATTGGTGCAGAGTAATCAAATTTACATAACTTGAAGAAAATGCTGAACGCATTTCTGTATTTGCCCACGTTAGTGATGCATGCAGGAAGGATTGAAAATATCCCACTTAAAAGTCATCCTTTTTACGCTAGTTTTAAATGTGCCCGCTTTTGGGTGAAAAGGAAGAGCAAGCAATCGTTAATTTGTGATTGCGTTTCTTCCCCCATTGTCGTGGGAAGCTCCTTTCGTCAGGTAACGGAGCTCAGATTACCAATCGCTGCTTCGATCTTCGGCGCGGAAGATAATGCAAAGTTGTAATATCACTGTTTCACTCCTCTAAAAGATTTAGAAGTCCCAGGCTGCTTGTTCTGTGCCTGCCTGAGGCCTTTCTACCTGTAATTGCTTTGGGCTTTTGCTTGGCGAGATGCAGCTCTAAATCTCATCGACTCTGCGAAGTTAGTTGTTTTGGAGGGATGGTTTGAGAAAGATCATCTCGTCCGATTTATCTCTCTTCTTAACCTAGCTGCACACTGTAGATTCGGCAAGCCAGACGGGCTGCTCTATGCCATTTTTGTCCCGAATAGCTCGTAGCGCCGACCCGCTCTTAAAAACGTGTCGGGCGCAGGCAGGCAGCGTAACTACAGCAGTATTCTGCACAGTGGCCCTCCATGTAAAGTATTTTATTGATCTTTAATGCAGGCACTCCGGCCTCATTATTCTACACGCAATAAAAGGTGAATCTCAAAGCCTGGATGCTGGGGAGAATAGGATAGCCTCGTAAAGTGTAGCCCGGCTGTTTATATGTCTATACATACTATAAAGCAAGAGATAAACATCTCCGCATTTGCATTTTGTGTGAAAGCCAGAGCCAAAATGTTACCTAAGGAGATGGTGATAGTTTGCAGGAGGCGTGGGAGGTGTGTTGATCACTGCTCGAGCTGGCCGCATTCCTGCTAGAGGTGCAGAAGGCTTCTGGAGATTGGAGAAGACAGAGCAACCTTCCTTGGTTTACTACCTAAGGCATGGAAGGCCTCTAAAATTCTCATTTCCATGGTTGCCGAAGATTTCCTTGGCACAACCTGCAGTACATAGTACAAATTTAGCGTACGTGACTGAGAGTCCTTTTACCTGTGCTCATATAAACTTGGAGGTAACAATGAATTTGTGAATTGGGCTGCGCATATCGAAGGGAGTCTGAAGTGTCTTACTGCTCCGTGGTGGAGAGGACATCTCCAACTGCTTGAAATGTGCATGTGAGTGGGGAAATAGAAAAGAAGGAGCTTGTGTTCCTTCTTATTCTCCAGAATTAGGTTTTCAGTGCAGTTGGGAGACCCACCTTCCCCACTTTGACGGTACCAACAGCTTTTCCACATCCATCCAAAGATACTCCGTTAGTATCCTCTTCCCACGTTTTAACACACAGTCAGAAACAAAACCCTCCTCTTCAGGACACAGCTCCTGGTTGAAGTTGGAGTGGATGGAGATGGTGTAGAAACGGGTTCACGTTTTCTAATTTGAGGCACGGAGCTCAATTAAGTCTCCTTTTCAGCTAGCTACCTTCACGCCAAAGTTGAAGGTAGAGTTATGTGAATGCCTTCCTCAGCCTGCCATCCTCCTGCCCCTGTAGTGTGTCATTCATTTGGTGGACAAAGTCTTTAAATCCAGCTACAATAAATTCTAATTATTTAAATTGCAAGTGTAATTATTTAAATTGCAAGTGTAATTATTTAAATTGCAATTGCAATTATTAACCTTGCAAGTGCAAGGTCCTGCACGTGGGGAGGAACAATGTAAAGCACCAGTATAGGTTAGGGGTGGACCTGCTGGGAAGTAGCTTTGAGGAGAAGGATGTGGGGGTCCTAGTAGACAATAAATTATCCATGAGCCAGCAATGTGTCCTTGTTGCCAAAAAGGCCAATGGAATCCTGGGCTGCATAGGGAAGAGTGTGGCCAGTAGGTCGAAGGAGGTCATTCTCCCCCTCTACTCTGCACTGGTGAGGCCACAACTGGAATACTGTGTCCAGTTTTGGGCTCCCCAGTTCAAGAGGGACAGGGAACTGCTGGAGCGAGTCCAGCGAAGGGCAACTAAGATGATTAAGGGCTTGGAGCATCTGCCTTATGAGGAAAGGCTGAGAGTGCTGGGACTCTTTAGCCTGGAGAAGAGAAGGCTGAGGGGAGACCTTATTATGGCATACAAGTATCTAAAGGGTGGGTTGAAGGAGGATGGAGCCAGGCTCTTTTCAATGGTTCCCAGTGACAGGACGAGGGGTAATGGGCACAAGTTAGAACACAGGAAGTTCCATTCAAATACACGGAAAAACTTCTTTACGGTTCAGGTGACAGAGCAGTGGCACAGGCTGCCCAGGGAGGTTGTGGAGTCCCCTTCTCTGGAGGTTTTCAAGACCCGCCTGGATGCAGTCCTGAGTAATGTGCTCTGGGCAATCCTGCTTTGGCAGGGGAGTTGGACTAGATGATCTCTAGAGGTCCCTTCCAACGCTGAAAACTCCGTGATTCCGTGACTCTGTGAAATTACCTTTTACAGTTCTTTTTGGACAGACTGTGAGAGGCCCATCTTTTTGCATCTGGCGTTGGGTGCCTTAATCATCTGTCTTGTAGCTAACCTGAGCTGGAGGGAGCGTATGCGCGTGTCTCCCTCTTTCTCTCTGTCGTACTATTTTTCTCTGTATCTTCAGGTTTTGATGAGATGTGGAAAAGAAATTTTCCTTTGCAATCACTAAACGTTTCACTGGCAGAGGAAAAAACATTTCTCATCCATCTCCAGTCAATGTTTTGTGCCCTTAATTTCTGATGAGGGAACAATCTTGTAACGAGCAATGCAAAATGGCATCGTTCAAGTTGGTTACAGGACTGAGACGGTACCAGCACACATCTTGCTGCTACAGGAGATTCCCTAACTCTCTGAAGATGAACCGTGAAGGCTCCTTTTGGTGGAATTGCTCCTTTTGGGTGGAATAAAGACCACATGGGAACTAGAGGAGTGGTCATTTCAGTCCCTTGCTTGGTGATTTTATGTGACATGGGTTGTAAAACTTGTGCTATTGCTGCGTGCAAGGAGAAGAAATTGTGCGTGTTAAGGATCCTATTCCGTCCCTTCTCATATACAAATAAGGAGTCAGGCAGGCACCAGGGATAGAAAGGGGTCATCTCTGGTGGGGATCTCTGACCTGAAGCTTCTGATGCAAAGATTTTACTGCTGGTAAAGTACAGACACTGGCAGAAGTTGTCACCATGCAGATAAAACCTTTTTAATTTTTTTTTTTTTCCTTTTCTCTATCAGCAGCTGTGTATAGCATCTCCCCATTGGTAGAATAAATCTGATAAAAAAATGTAGTTGTAAGCAGCAATGATTTTATCCTACTGAAAAGATTTTATCCAACAGGAAAAATGTTGTGCCTGGGCATAATTTTTCAGATATGATGAATAACAGCATAGTATGACCCTCAGTCCTAGTTTTAAAAGAACTACTGAGCATATCAGATATACTCAACTTTTTCTCTCCTATCATTTTTTTCCACAGGCAGAGTTTGGTTTATGGATACATCTTGACAAAAATCTGCCACAGGCAAATTTCAACAAAAGAACAACTTCAAACACATCCAATTAACAATTTATGAAAGGAAATCTAACAGAAAATTACACAGAGATTTGCAGGGTATAAAATTTGGCACTAAATCACATTTAATGTGGAAATGACTGTATAGGGAGTTATGGCCCCTTACAGTGCATTGTCAAAAGGAACTTTATCTGTGGAGGCTCAGTGAGTGCTCTCCATCATTTTTTTTTTTCCTCACTATAAATAAAATATTTTGTCCGACAAGGCAATGAGCACAGCTTAAAAGGGAACAAAACCCACTGATAAACCAAGCTGTATGCAGTTTACAAGTAGAAGTATTAAAAGTCATCAGATTTCTTCAGACTTTCGATCCCAGGATTGGTTCGCTTTATCACAGAAATGAGGGGCACTGTACCATCAACAAACACAAAATCACTTTTAATTTGTTAGCACAGCCAGACACCGTACGCATCCTGATAGCAGGTCATGGTGGCTATATTTAAATTGAGAACGGAGCCGTTTTTATGTCTGAAAGGAAATTTTAGCCCTGCTGCATCCCGTTGTTTCCTGATTTACTCACTGATTCAGCAGCCATGGTTGGATTTTCTGGAAAGACGTTAAGGATACAAACTCACATAATTGCCTTCAGCAGCTCTGAAATTAACTTAAGCCACTACTTTGTTTAGGGAAAAACATCTGTGTCTAGACCATTATCTATTTAAACACATGAATAGCCGGCTTTTGTAAGAGACAACTGAGCAGCATCACTTCCGTTGCACTATCTGGATGATTTGGGGGGGACATGTTATTTACAGATACCAGGACCAACAAGTAGGGATGAGTAATAGAGTTGACACAGCCAAAGGTCAAGCATATTTATGATACAACTGTGGTATTACACGGACTAAATAATTCAGGGAGGTGATTCTGCCCCTCTACTCTGCTCTGGGGAGACCCCACCTGGAGTACTGTGTCCAGCTTTGGAGCCCTCAACATAGGAAAGACATGAACCTCTTGGAGTGGGTCCAGAGGAGGGCCACGAAGATGATCAGAGGGCTGGAACAACTCTGCTGTTAGGACAGGCTGACAGAGTTGGGGTTGTTCAGCCTGGAGAAGAGAAAGCTCCGGGGAGACCTTAGAACCCCTTCCAGTGCCTGAAGGGGGCCTACAGGAGAGCTGGGGAAGGACTTTTTACAGAGGTATGCAGTGATAGGATGAGGGGTACTGGCTTCAAACTGGAAGAACGTAGATTTAGATTAGATATTAGGAAGAAATTTTTCACTTTGAGAGTGGTGAGGCATGGGAACAGGTTGCCCAGGGAAGTTGTGGCTGCCCCATGCCTGGAGGTGTTCAAGGCCAGGTTGGACAGAGCTTTGAGCAACCTGGTCTGGTGGGAGGTGTCCCTGTCTATGGCAGGGGGATTGGAACTCGATGATCTTCAAGGTCCTTCCCAACCTAAACCATTCTATGATTCTATGTTTCTATGATAATTTGAAGAGTTAGTTGCCGTATTGCAGATTGTCCCGTTAATCCCATGCTCCCACATGAGAACAGAACAGGAAACATTTGATAACTTGTCAGTCTGTTATCTTCCACTGAAATGTAGAGCTGCATAGGAGAGCATGGCTTTACATGTCCGTTCATGTGCATTTAGGTCCACAGCAGAGATTCCTTGCTGTGACCATAGTACAAGAATTTCATTAAATCACTACTTTCCTGCATCTTCAGAGGACAGCCACATAGGCTCTTCCAGCCTACTTGGCACTGCGCAGTATAACTGCCCCCTCGTGTCCTAGTTAGCCCACTGGTGAAGATGAGAGGACACCTCTGTCACTATAAATGAAGCATTAGAGTACCCCAAGGGTTTTTTTTTTCTTTAGTCCATTAATATACGCTTTTGGCAGTGAAACACTCTACCAGATAAGTTAGTGTCCAAGGCACGTAATAATTAGTGAATAAAACACCCCCAGCGTATCTTAATCCTATTAAAATGTGTCTTTTAAACTGTAAATGAATTTTTAACATAATTTTAAATGATTATTTCCTTCCTGTAACACACCCTTTCTCTGTAGATAACAGATCCCAGAGAAGCAGAAGGTGAAACAAAGACAGGCATTAATGTAAAAGATGTTAATCTTCTGTTTATATTTTTGAAAGGTACTTGACTGTTTACTGCCTATTTTTCTGTATGCCTCTACTTCTTCCATCACCCCACTTCCTTTATCACATTGTGTAATTTTCTTTGTCTGCGACTAGATGATGGCGACAGTAATAATGAATTCATTTTGTAAGGCAATATCTAGATTTAGGCACCTGAAAAAAATATTTAGTTTCTAAATGCAGAAATTATACACTTTTTTAAAGAGTTAAATAGGAGTTGCCAGGTGCCTGATATTCTTCCAGGTCTGGCCAGCAAGAGTGCCTAAATGTGATTGCAAGAGTTAAATATTACCCATTTTCTCTATGCCTCTGTCTCAGTTCCTCCAAGGCAGATCTCTAAGCAAACAACAAGACGTAAAACACATTATAAGTGATTTCCTCCCCCCTCCATTCCCCTGCCTCCCTCATGCACTCGTGGTTAAGCTTCTCGTTCTTGCTGAGATGATTTGGCATTATTTCCTCTGCACTCGAGTCCTCCCAATTCTTCCAGTTCTCCTGCGTGACTACGCCCTTCCAGCAAGCCAGCTGATGGTCTTGCTTCCTGTTCATTCTGTGGGAATTCAGGGCATTTAACATCTTTGAAAATTTAGCCAGAGCAAGAAAGCAAAGACCTTTTTTTCTCAGGCACAATCTGTTGAAAAGCCCCAGTGTTTGTGCTGCAGATAAGTCCAGATGCAGAGAACTGAACATCCTCCTGAATTCTTCTTCTTGTTTTCTCCTATAGCTTTCAGGGATTTTCATAGAATCACAGAATCATAGAATGGTTTAGGTTGGAAAGGACCTTGAAGATCATCGAGTTCCAACCCCCCTGCCATAGACAGGGACACCTCCCACCAGACCAGGTTGCCCAAGGCCATGTCCAGCCTGGCCTTGAACACCTCCAGGGATGGGGCCTCAACAACCTCTCTGGGCAACCTGTTCCAGTGCCTCACCACCCTCAAAGTGAAAAATTTCTTCCTAATATCTAATCTAAATCTACGTTCTTCCAGTTTAAAGCCATTCCCCCTCATCCTATCATTACATGCCCCAGGAAAAAGTCCCTCCCCAGCTCTCCTGTAGGCCCCCTTTAGGTACTGGAAGGCTGCAATAAGATCTCCCCGGAGCCTTCTCTTCTCCAGGCTGAACAGCCCCAACTCTTTCAGCCTCTCCTCACAGGAGAGGTTCTCCAACCCTCGGATCATCCTCGTGGCAGGTCCATGTCCATGTATCAACCTCCAGCAGGTCCATGTCCTTCTTCTGTTGGGGACTCCAGAGCTGGATGCAGACTTTGGGAACATTCAGGTCAAGAATGTGCCATAGCAACTGTCATTTCTTCTTTCAACTTCAGAGCGTTGGAAGCAGTTGGATTCCTTTTTTATTGTAACTTTTGATTAGGAGTCAAAGCTCAGATCAAGGATAATTTAAAGGACCATGTGCATTGTTTGAAGTGAAATACTGCTGCGGTTGTAGGATTGGAGTCTTCAGCAGTGCCTATGAGATTAGGATTTGAGTTTAGTGTCTTGATTGTCCCTACAAACCTTGTGTCTGTTCATCCTCTGAGTCCAGTCTAGGTGGAACCTAACATCTTTGTAGGCACAGAAGCTACAGGCTGGGAGGAGGAGAGGACCTTGTTAAACCTCTGCCCCTACCTGTAGTGTAGTGCAGCTGGATCATGACCAGACTCTTTCAATCTGGACCTGAATTACATGCACAGCTCCCAAAGGCAGTGTGAACAACTGGCTCCCTCGAAAATGGTATGTGATGTGTCAGCAAAATCCGGTCAAGTCTGGAGAGTCAACACCATGAAACTGTGAGAGGCTCAAACTGATGACTGCGCAGTCACATTGTTGTAGTGATTTTCCTTTCCTTAGCTGTATTACCTCATAAATAGACAAGATAGCATCCTTTGCTATGTTGAATATCGAGAGTTGGATCGTACAGTCTTCAAGGCAAATACGTAGGCTTTATGTCTGCCTGAGAAAGTATCTAATTCCTGAAGAATTTGCAGGAAAATCAGTAAGGTAAATGTGTCATGTTTCAGATGCACGTACAAGTTTTTGTCATGTCAGAACTGGTGGAAAATTGAAGCTGGTTGCTGGGGCTCAAATGTAGCTCAGGAGAGCTGGCTGCAGGTCCTAATGCTTCCTTTGGGGCTTGATATGTAACTTACTCCTCTTCACCTTTTCGCCGCTGTTTATGACATCTATTATATTACTATTTTCTTTTCCCGTAAGAAGGCTATGTAAAACTGAACAATATTTACACTGCTTTTGCTTTCTTTCCATTCTCCCATCTCAGCAGAGCCCTAGGACCCCCTTCTCTGACCTACCTGATGATGAGAAGATCTTTAATGGGGGAGATGGCATGTGGCAGAACCAGAGCCAGGATCAAGCTTTGCTCTCGGAAATCACAGAAGAGGATCTGGAGGCCATCCGTCAGCGGGAAGAGGCCATTCAGCAGATCGAGGTCAGTAACCTTCTCCCATCATGGGCTTGCAAGCTGAAAGTGCAGATTCCTTGTGCTGTGCATTGCTCAACATGATGAAGAAAATGCTGACTTACATGGCTGCCTGTACAGCATCACTAAACATGGGAGAGACTATCAGATATTCCTAAAAATCAGTGGCAGGAGGAAGAATTAGGAATCCATATGACCTGTAATAAAAATGACAAGAATTAATTAATGTTCATGGGCTAATAACAGACGACACTAAGTTAGGCAGGACTGTCAACCTGCTTGAGGGTAGGAAGGCTCTACAGAGGGATCGGGACAGGCTGGATCGATGGGCCGAGGCCAATGGTATGAGGTTCAACAAGGCCAAGTGCCGGGTCCTGCACGTGGGTCACAACAACCCCATGCAGCACTACAGGCTTGGGGCGGAGTGGCTGGAAAGCTGCCCGGCAGAAAAGGACCTGGGGGTATTGGTGGATGGCCAGCTGAATATGAGCCAGCAGTGTGCCCAGGTGGGCAAGAAGGCCAATGACATCCTGGCCTGTATCAGAAACAGCATGGCCAGCAGGACTGGGGCATTGATCATCCCCCTGTACTCGGCACTGGTGAGGCCCCACCTCAAGTACTGTGTTCAGTTTTGGGCCCGTCACTACAAGAAAGACATGGAGGTTCTGAGGGAACCGGGGTGTGTCCAGAGCATGTCCAGAGAAGGACAATGAAGCTGGTGAGGGGTCTGGAGAACAGAGGAGTGGCTGAGGGAACTGGTGTTGTTCAGCCTGGAGAAAAGGAGGCTGAAGGGAGACCTTATCGCTGTCTACAACTACATGAAAAGAGGGTGTAGTGTGGTGGGGGCTGACCTCTTCTCCCAAGTAACAAGTGATAGGATGAGAGGAAATGGGTTCAAGTTATGCCAGGCGAGGTTTAGTTTGGATATTAGGAAAAAATTCTTCACCGAAGGGTTTGTCAAGCATTGGAAGAGGCTGCCCAGGGAAGTGGTAGAATTGCCGTCCCTGGAGGTATTTAAAAGACAGGCAGACGTGGTGGTTTGGGACATTGTTCAGGGGTTGTTTTGGCAGTGTTTGGTTGATGGTTGGACTTGATGATCTTAAAGGTCCCTTCCACCCTAGACAGTTCTATGATTCTATAATTCTAATGGTTTGGTTTTGTTTTTTTTTCAGTGGGTCTTCCATAACCGAGTTTGTAGTGAGTTAGTTTAGTTGATTCTGCAGCAAAACAACTTCCTTTGTGCTTGCAAACTTGGAACTGGCTTTTGTCACAGGCAGAATATATTCAACTTTACCCTTAGAGAGAATAACAGGTAAACAAAAGGAAATAACTTTTTAACTTTTTCAAATAATTCAATATTTTTGCTTTATCAAAGCATTTGGTTGTTCTTAATGTAGTTAAAGGAAGACATACTATTTTTGTTCCCTTTTTTTATAAGTGCTATAAATAAAATACAAAAAACATGAACAAAAAGAGGTCTGAATAAGTTAAACATCCCACATTTTTTCTTTTTATACTTCTTTTTCTATGCTTTTGGGGAACTCTTGTTACTCAAATTTAAGCAATAAATGAGTAAAAGCAGAACATTTTAAGTCTTTCTAATTTGTATGCTTTTACAGGCCTAAACTCAAGATGAACCAAAAAAGAAAAAAAAAAAAAAAAGAGGGCTTCAGAATAATCAGAACATTTAATTAAAGACTATACTTTGTCCCGTAATTGGATTGAGCTAATTTTATCAGAATAGATTTTGGTTGTGGTATAGCAGGAATTGTGATTGAGTTAACAGTGCAAAAAGGGGACAAACGTTCCTGCTGTAGACTGGTGATTTTTGAGGCGTTGACCTCTGTTTCCAAACAGTGATAGCTACAGATGATTCAACACCATAAGTAAGGAATTTTGATAGTTTTATAGGAGTGGGTCAAGGTTAGTGTATGTCTAATTTCTGTTATGTTTTGCTGAGTAGAGATGATTGAGCTTTGTGGACGTGCGAGCATTAGTAGGGGTGGAATTTTTAAAGATGTTCTCACACGGAGTATCCTTGGGCATGAATTGTCCTTTGATACTTGAGGAATCCCTTTGCATCCAGCAGGTCAAACTCCAGGGAACTTTGTTGCAAGAAAATTCGTTGCATGCTTTGGGATGTTCCTGCACTTTGATGTTCAAGAAAGGCGGATGCAAAGGTATTTCTGAAATGGTGTTGTGGACACAAAGGATATTGTTGTGATCCTTTCGTTTGAAATATAGTCACTGCCTTTTTCCTTCTGTCTCTATGTTGCCACCCTGTCATCCCCAGGAAAAAAAAAAAAAAAACAACAACACAACTTTAAGTGTTTCCCCGTTAGGCAGTGGAGAATGACAAACCCCAAGCCGACCTCAAGCGCACCAACTTTGAAAAATCAAGAGGTGTAGTCATATCTCCTTAGAGAGATCCTTATTTTGCTGGTTAAATTCCCTTTCTGTGCCACGAGCTGACATCTTTGCATGGGGCCACACTGGACCACATGAGGTTCTTAGGGTGAGTTAAGGGAATCCAGTCCTAGCCTGACATAACTTCTAAATAAATGCAACACAATTATTGTGCAGGCTGCATATCTATTGATTGGTACATCCTGTCGACCTTTCTCCCCAATATGAATTTGCCTCTGAATGACTTACTCAACTTATGCAGTTAATGTTGTTCAGCCGTCTGCTTCCTAAGAATGTGTGCGCTTTCTTTTTACTTTTTTGGTGCTTTTTTTTTTTTTTCCCCCATCTCCAGCACAAAATAATAGAATCACAGAATGGTTTGGGTTGGAATGGACATTTAAAGACCATCTGGTCCAATCCCCCTGCCATAAGCAGGGACATCTTCAACTAGATCAGGTTTCTCAGAGCTCCGTCCAACCTGACCTGGAATGTTTCCAGGGATGGGGCATCTCCCACCTCTCTGGGCAAACTGGGCCAGTGTCTCACCACCCTCAGAGTGAAAAATTTCTTCTTTCTATCTAGTCTAAATCTTTCCTCTTTTAGTTTAAAACCATTCCCCCATGTCCTATCACAACAGGCCCTGCTAAAAAGTCCCTCCCCAGCTCTCCTGTAGGCCCCCTTTAAGTACTGGAAGGCTGCTATAAGGTCTTCCCAGAGCCTTCTCTTCTCCAGGCTGCACAACCCCAACTCTCTCAGCCTTTCCTCATAGCAGAGGTGCTCCATCCCTCTGATCATCTTCATGTCCCTCCTCTGGACACGCTCCAGCAGGCCTATGTCCTTCTTATGTTGGGGACTCCAGAGCTGGATGCAGTACTGCAGGTGGGGTCTCACGAGAGTGGAGCGGAGGGGTAGAATCACGTCCCTGGTGGCCACCATTGTAGCTACATCCATTTTGTTTTGCTGCCAAAGATCCATGTGTGCCCGGTAAGGAGGACTGCATTTCAAAAGCACTATTTCAAATGTAGCTTAAACATTTCTCCTCAGCAGGAAAACATTCAGGACCAACAGTATTTTATTTAACATCTCTTTTGAAAGAAATATAATGAAAATGAAATGGATTTTTGGACTGCATCGTACCTCTCCCCAGCTGTGTTTGAATAAGCAGATGGTGCTTTTAAATCATTTTTGTTGGGTTTTGTTTTTCTGTTTGTTGACCCACATGAACTTATTTCTTGTGAAAGGACTCATCTTGCACATTAAAACTTCCCTGATTTCATTAGAAGTTTTGGGTATACAGAGGAGGGACTCACTGAGCTCATAGTCACCCTTACAACTTTTTTCTGATACATTTTCAAAACCAGTAAGAAGGTTAAAAGTAAACATTATTCCTAACTGTCAAACACAGCTAATAAACTAAATTTATTGCCAAATTGATGTATAGCATTTGTTCTCTTTTGGTCTATGGGGATCAGAGTGAAGAGCAGAGCTGTGCAAAACATCTCTTATGTAAGTAGATTGGGCTTGCTGGGATTTTTGCTTTTCTGCATAACTAGCACCAGAAACTCATAGATCTTAAGCAGCACAGAAGAGGTCACAGAGCATTGCTAGAACATCATATCTTCTGGGCCACACTGATTAGCACACAAGTTTGGAGGCCCTCATGGTGCTGGTAGCCGTAATGGGCCTTTTTTTAAGAGACATTGAATTTGGCCTTTTTGAAAGAACAGATATAAAACCTTTTTCATTGCTAAAGAAATGAGGAAATAAATTCTCTTCCCCTCTTGTGTCCTGAAAAACAGATATAAAATTGTGCCCATAATAGACATCTTCTTAATGTTCCAATGACTCTTTCCCACTTGTGTGTTTTCCACATCTCCAGAATCTCTTCAGAGGTTCAGGTTAATGGGACATTGTTCTCTGTCATGAATATCCCTTGAGGCACTTTTCATCGTTCACAGTTTCCACCTAGAAAGATAACAGCCATGTCAAAAGTTCAGCTGGCTGTTCATTTTATTTAAATGTGCTTCTTTTGCTATTGCTTGCAGATTAAAAATAGAAAAGTCTGCAAGGGAGATGTCTCGCCAAAACCTTACATTTTGGATAAAGATCTTTATTACTTGGAAATGTCAAAATCTGGTAGGACACAGCAGCCTTGACACAAGTGTTATTTCTTAAAATATTGCTTTGAACTGTTATATAAAACCTATTTTAACTTGAACTGTATTGGCAGTGAATAATAGATGCCATAACAACTTTATATATAGCACTGTAAAATGTGCCATCAGAAATACATGAGCTGAACTGTAATGTGCATTGTCAGAGCTCAGTGCTGGCACAAGCTCTGTCATAGCAAATATATATATAATTTAGCGTCCTCTCATTGGCACCTGTGGTCATGCGAAAAAACGGAAGGAGATAAAACTTTGAGAACAAATGGATAACCCTTGAATGGGGAACTTCAAAATTTCATCTGGTGACTGGAAGGACCTACAAAAATAAAAGATGCTAAACACCATATTGATTCAGAAAGTCTCCAGTGGTCCGCCCAGTGCAGACAGCTTTTCCAGAGGTGATAAGAAAGGAAGATGAGACAAACCCCTCCCAGACCCCACCACTGTTTCCTTGGAGTCACTGCCAGGTCATCTCACCTCCTCCACAACCCTCATTCCTTTCTTATAGCGGTCTCCCATCCCACTCCTGTGCTTCCCGGGCTGGTAACACAGCAGTGGGCGTTCTCCTATCATGAAAAGCGGGGAATAGCCGAGACAGAAGTATACCAGGGAAAGGGCAGATTTGGAGAGCAGGGCTTGCTCCTGGTATTGGGAACAGTTGTCCCTGAAATAGCAAAGGGCACTTCATCTATCCTGACCTCCCTACACCCCTTTTCCTCCCCAACTTCACAGGAGGATCAGCAGCGAGAAGAGCTCAGTCCACAGAGGTAGGCAGCTGCCCATTTTGTCAGCTACCAAACCTGACATTACCAGGACCAACCACATCACCTCTCAGCCCTGAAAATCAGCAGATGTCCGTAAGTTTATACAGATAATTGCAGCTGCCAAATTAGTTAGCCGTCAGGAAGTCGGTCATTCAGACCGAATGAATACAGGGTGAGCCTAGCTGAAGAACAGGTTAATGATTAATCACTACTGACTGGACAGACATTGCGAACTGGAGACCATCACTTGCAGATGACCGTGCAGCCACGGAGAGTCTCCCAGTGGAAAGGTGCTAGGAAGCATTTGGAGAAAATAGTTCAAATGTTAACTCTGCCATCAACTCCTTACGTGCCCTGGGCACTGATCGTCCTGGTCTTAAGTCACCTATACAATGAGGCTGAAAGCATCATCCTATATCTCAGAGGGAACTGGGAGAATAAGTTGTTTAAGTTCCTTCCTCATTTTGTTCAGAAGACACAGTAAATAATAAGAAGGATCCTCCCCCACTCCCCGGGGTATTTCTACAGGTTTCTATTTATTTTTGTATTTAATGCAGAACTCGGACATTAACTTGGCTGATGTGGGGGAGGTGGACAGTTTTCTCCAGTAATGTATTGTCATCAGAGCATGAGACCTGATGCTCTCTGGTGAAGCTTTACTATCTTGTGGCAACTGAGTATATGGCCAGAATACCTCTGTCCAGTTTCAGTTGAGGATACCCCGAAGAAAGCGAAACAAACCAACAGAGCTTCGTTTTAGTTGATGCTTCGCTTGGCAAAAGAGAAGGCGAGTTGGATAAGCTGTGGCAACAGGTGTGAGGGAAATGCTTTTATTTTTAGGAAAGGCTCTTCCCTCTGGGCCGGTGTTGAAAAATGTTGATGTTCATCCCCTATCTGTTTTGAGGAGAAGTGATAGATGCCAGCCTCCACGCCTGTCAGTCAAGCATTTGTAAGCAGACAGAAACCGAAACACAATAAAACAAAACAAAACAAAAAGCCCCACAGAGTCTGCCAGAGTGTGTTTGTTAGTTCAAACGTGTTCCTTGTTCACTCATTACGATGTATCGTTTCTTCCTGAGGGGTATTTTCAGTAAAATCTCTCACTGATGCTCGCAGTTTAGAAGGTTTAAAGCAAGCTATTTTATGTCTTTCATCAGCTTCAATAATCCAGGGGTTTGACTTACGAGGGCCCTGCCTGCCTCTTCACAGAGGCTTTTCGACTCAGAGTAACATATAAATAACACGATATCATGACAAGCACCGTAAGTGAAAGATCTGGTGCCGCGTGAGTGTCAAACAGCGGTCTTCTCACGGCAGCGTGGTGGAGCCTAATTATTATGAGCGGCCGAGCTGCCTGCAAGGTTGACGTGGCCATCCCTGGGACTTGGGATTGAGTTGTTCCCTAAAGAATCCGCTCAAGTATTTTGAACGGTCTAATTTAAAATGACCCGAGCTGTAGGACTGCCAGCATTTATTGCGGGAGACTATTTCACGGTCCAGCAGGTTTCAGCGCTGATGAAATGCTTCCCTCTGTTCTTGCTAAAGATCCTTCTCTCATTCTCAGCTCTTTACACCTAGTGAAACTCTACTGGACCCTGCAAATAATTCTTCTTCCCCTTTGACTTCTAAACTCCTCAACTGCTAACAGTTATCCTCCTCTTCACAAGTCGGTCTCCGTTGCTTTTCAATCACCTCAGTGCTCTACCCTCAGCTGTTTCCCATTCATTAGTTCCTTTCTCCTACAGCAGCAGACCTTACGTAGGATTGTGGTGCTGTACCAAAGCGGAACAGAAGAAATGCATAAAAAGCCCCATGGATCCGATTCAGAGGTTACAAGTGCTGATGGAAACATTTCTAGATGATTTCTACACTAGTACATTGAACGGTACCAAGGACGCTAGAACCGACTCATTACGCTCCTAAACTGTTAGAGCATACCCTGGCACACTTTTGACCCAGATTAGCCAAATATTGACACAGTTTGAGAATTAACATGTTCTCCAGAAGCAGTTTCGATGCAGCCACCCTGTTCAGAGGGTAAGAGGACTTAATGATGTGGATGCAATGAAGTGAATACTTGCGTTTTCAGTGCCTGAGAACAGGCATCGTCCATGTCCTTGTACAGCTGCAGCCCTATTGATGGGATGATTTGATCACAGAAACTTCCTTTAGTCTTGACTGACATTTAGGGAAGAGGAGGAGTAAGGTGAATTAAGGGTGAATTTTGTGGGAAACTGCGCAAGCCCAAAGGCAAAATAAGGGATGTGTGAAAATGACAGCTGGCCTCTTTGAAAATGTGGAGAAGCCTTAGCAAGTAGTGAGAACAAAAAGCAGTTTGTCCCAGCAGACTCATGCAGCGACCGTTTTCATTGCATATTGATTTACTCATGTCTCCCCTCTCTGTCCCCTTGTGGCCTCCACAACTTATGCATTGCTCCAAACTGCAATTATTTGCTTTCACATCAATACCCTTCATAGACGATCTCCGCATCCTTAGCATGTTGCCTTCAAACTGCCGGTGTCGTGGCAGTCAGCACTGAAAAGTTTGATTAACTGGAGTTTCAGAGGCTCTGCCCTGAATGGGCTAGTCCTGTTTTGGTGTTTTCAGTGTCATTTTGACTCACTCCGTGTTTCAGTCCAGAAGATTGTCTCTCAGTCATCACTGAACATGTACTAGTTAACTTCCAGGCTTCTTTGTGGAGCAAGTCTGCTTAAGGTGTGTCCATTCAAATGTTTTGGCTTCTATAAGAAATGCAGTTTTAGAATCCTAGAATAGAATCATAGTATCCTCAGGTCATAAAAGACTCTTAAGATCATTGAGCCCAACCATTAACCTAACACTACCAAGTTCAGCGCTAAAACAAGTCCCAAAGCATCTTTTAAATACCTCCAGGGGTGGTGACTCCACCACTTCCCTGGGCAGCCTGTTCCAATGATTGATAGCCCTTTCGGTGAAGAAATTTTTCCTCATAGCCAATCTAAACCTGCCCTGGCACAACTTGAGGCTGTTTCCTCTTGTCCTGCCACTTCTTACTAGCAAAAAGAGTTGACCCCCACCTCGCTACAACCTACCTTCAGGTAGCTGTAGAGAGCAATAAGGTCTCCCGTCAGCCTCCTTTTCTCCAGGCTGAACACCCCCAGTTCCCTCAGCTGCTCTTCAATAACACTTGTGCTCCAGACCCTTCACCAGCTTTGCTGCCTTTCTCTGGCTCCATCCCCTCAATGTCTTTCTTGTCGTGAGGGGCCCAGAACTGAACACAGTGTTCAAGATGCAACCTTGCCAGTGACGAGTACAGGGGGACCATCGCTACCCTAGTCCTGCTGGCCACACTATTTCTGATACAGGCCAGGATGCTCTTGGCCTTCTTGGCCACCTGGGCACACTGCTGGCTCATATTTTGGTGAGAATTGCACAGTTTTGCTCACATATTTTGTTTTAGTTCTCTTCTCAGAGCACTCTCAGAACTCACAAATTAATTTCATGTGGGATGTAACTCCATTAAATGCTGTATTGCAAGCATCCACCTCATGGACTCGGCCCAATAATAGCCATTCAGTCCATAGGAACAGGCTGGAGCTAGTGTGAAGTAAAACTTCATGGATACTTTGAATATTGGGTCCCCAGAACCATCTGTTTTTCTCCGTACATCTGCGCCTGCTGCTCTGCCATTCTTGCCAGGGCAGGCACAGGCTTAGTTCTTTCCGGAGCAAACCACTGAGAGATAATCTGCCTCTTGGTCTTCTCCAGAAAGCCACATATTACCTTAAGTTTTGCTTTTTTTTTTTTTTTTCATCCAGAGTAGTTCCCAATGCTGCTTGAAATGCCATATACCCTTTTATCATTCCTAGAGCCCAGAACATCATCATGATAGAGGAGCTTCACCGTCATGCTACAAGAAAATTGCTCTAACAAGCTTTGACCCAGGTCTCTCATGATAACCTACCACCTTGCACAGAGAAAACACACACAAAATAAGATTACATTTCAGGACTAACGGGGTGTCACATGGGACCCAGAAGAGATCATAGAAACATAGAATCATTTTGGTTGGAAGGCACCTTTAACATCATCAAGTCCAACCATCAACCTAACACTGCCAAAACCACCACTAAACCACGTCCCTCAGCACCACGTCTACGCATCTTTTAAATACCTCCAGGGGTGGTGGCTCCATCACTTCCCTGGGCAGCCTCTTCCAATGCTTGACAACTCTTTCGGTGAAGATTTTTTTCTCAATATCCAAGTGAAATGCCTTGCGGTGTGAGCATAGCTAGTCAATTCTGCTGGCCTTCAACCAGTCCATACCCAAATGGCTGAGGAGTCAGGATCCTTCCCCTGGTGCGGTCCACAGAGTACAGACAACTCAGTAACAACCTGGAGAATGGTATAGATGGCAGTTGCAGGCTAAAATAGCAAACATACAAAAATCACATGCGCCTACAGAAAGTGCTTGCTGTATTTCCTTCTCTTTCCATGTCTGCTGTTTACTAAATGCTGCTGTTATAAGTACATTGGTGTATGTCCATCTGGCCCATAAACCCAATACGTCCAGACACAGAGGCAAGAGATGAAATGCCACCGGGTAAATACATTGCGAAAACTCTCTCATCATCTCCTTTCTGCTCGCACGACATTTTTTTGCTAGGATTACTTGCAAAAGTCCAACCTTTTTTGTTATTGGCTGGCTAAAACTGTATTTCTTCCTCTCCTCACAGAAATTATTAGAGCTTGTATATTTTTGGAACCGGTATGTCACTGGGGATATGTGTTCGACCTGGGATCTCGCTTTGCAAGACCGGGAGGATTCAGGAATACGTAACATTTATTTTTGGCCTTGGACGTTTCTTCTGTCTCAGGTGTAGCCTTGTGATGATACTGTGTGTAGTGAAGTGCTTTTAACTAAATTGGAGCAGTTTCCACTGTGTGTTAGAGCTAATTTTCCTTTTCTGACTTAGATTCCCAGTGTCTTATCCAAAGACTTCAGTGTCAGAGATTCTTGCCCTAAACCTTTTTTTTTTTCATGCACTCTTCCTTTCAGTGAATTTGCATGAAGGAGCTAGTAATGAAAGCCTTGATTCAGGAAATCACTTACGTATGTCTAAAGAGCTTTGCTGAATAAGGATGGACTTTAGCACCTACTAAAAGTGAAGTGTTTCCTCTGCAGAAGGGGAAAATAGTGCTGACACACTTTATTTGCTAATAATCGGAATTTTAGGCCGACACATCTGCATATATATATCCACAGAAACTCAGCTGAGTTAAAGACTCGTATATTGACTGTCAACGTACATAGATAAGGTAGAGAGGTGGAGAGTGATCTCTGGTGCTTGTGGTGAAATAGTGTTTAGCTTCTGCAAATCCTCTCACTTAAGTGTCAGTATTTCCTTTGTTAAAAGGATGTGTTACTTTCCTCCTCCATTTACTGCACTTTTGCCTATTTTTTTGTTGCCAGATGATGACTGTCTCAATAAAGGTAATATCTTGCTCCTATTTCTCTTCGCACAGAGAGCACAAACATCAATGCCTCATCGATACAGCTATTTTTGAGGATGCGATTTGCTGCCCCGGAGGGGAATTACCACTCTCACCTATTACTTAGGTTAGAGCAGTTCACCTTCTGGTTCTCTGGTGCTAATTAATAACAATGCAGATCAATAGCCCATCAACCAGCCAACATCCCTTAGCAGTGCTCTCAAGAGCTGTTAATGCAGATTTGACTTCTTGCCTTCCTGGATAGAGTGCCGTGATTTCTTTTTCGTTTCTTTTTGGTGGGGAGATCAAAATTTTCCCCAATCCAGATGGCGAGAATAGCAATAGGCTAGTCTTACGTTACGAATAAATAAAAACTCGTGTGGCAAAGCCTGGGAGCGTCCCGTGGAGACCTCGCTGGTTGGAGGGGGAGACAGCCCTCCCTGAACAGCTCAGGAGACAGGAGGGTGAACCAAATGTAAAGAAAAGACCCTGTAGAGATAATAAGGGAAGAGATCGCTGAGAAGGTGATTGAAATCCACATTTCACAGCAAGACCGGCTCATGTTCCCTCCTATTCACCTGATTGTTTATAAATTAGCCTTGGCAGTAATATTCTTACATATCCTCGCAGAAATTAGACTGAAAAATCACAAAGTTAACCGCGTTAACAGTGGATGTCAAATTTTAAAGGCTGATGCCGAAGGCAGTATTAGTTTATGCCCTCTGTGCTACAGAGGCTCATCATCTTCAGGTATTCTTTAATACTTTTAATTGCTCCTTTATAAGAAAGGATGTTATAGAACTGCATTTTGTCACCACCCTGTTCACCGTCTATCTATCCAGCGTAGCTCCTCTGGTTGTCTTTTCCTTCCCTGCATTGAAGTCTCTCGTTCCCCTTTGCATTGAGGCCACCAGACAGCAGAAAGACTGTTAAGACTCACCTAGGTTTTATTGAGAAATGCAAATTTTAATGTAAATAATTTAGTGTGGTTTTTTTTCAATGCAAATTTTTACCTCAATCCCTGAGCAACCTGGTCTGACCTTATGGTTGGTCCTGCTGTGAGTGAATGTCTGGACTAGGGCTCTCCTGTGGCCCCTTCAAACCTGAATTATCCTGTGATCCTGTGATCCCGTTCTTCCTCCATCTCCTCTGACTGCACCTCTGAGGGCTTCCAAAAGTTCATGTGCTAATCTTGCTTCAATCTAAAGCCAAGACATCTCTATTTCCCTGCCTGTGTGAGGTCCCAAGCCATTCTCATTCTCCCTCCTCTTCCATTTATTGCTACCACAGGCAGGGGTTCGTGCTTTTCTTCCCCTTTCACACCACATTTGTCATTTATTTGGGAGAATAATTAGGATATTAGGATGTCAGCATCCTTTTCTCCATCAGGTGGATGGGTAGAAGTCAGCAAAGGCTGGTGAGTGCGACAGCATCCATGCCTGTGTGTGCACCTCCCTGGAAGGGTAGTCCTTTGAGGTGGTCTTGTGCCCAGTGGGTTCATGTCCCGTCAATGGGGTCACTCTGTGGACATCGCATGGGCAACGTCTCCATATGTTCCTGCTGTTCCTGAGTCTGCACTGATGTGTTTGCTATGAGTGTGGATAGACGTGAGTGTGGATCTCTGTGTACTTTCAAAGGACACTGAAACACTCTGCCACATTGTTCTTCTTTCCTGAATTGTTATGTATATTATTTAAAATTTTACCCCTTTTGCCAACTCTTCATTGTAATTGATTCTGTGCCTCTTGTGCAACCCTCTCCCCAATGGTGCTGCAAGCATCTCTTGTAAGTCCTTCACAGACCGGCTCCACCCGTACTCTCAGCTGACACAAAGTCATGCTCCCATACACCAGCCTCACCAGAAGTCACCATTAGCAGGATGAACCCTTACTAAAGGAAGAAATAATACATTAATCAAGATTCAAGAGAGGGCTAGTATGATGCTACCACTATTGAACTTGCTGGATTAGCCCAAACAGATGGATCCTTTTTGAGGACATCTTTGAGAAGTTTTTTTTCCTGAGGACTATTCCTTTTTGAGCAGTAGATCCCAACAGAGTATGTTGGAATCATTGCTTTCCTACCGTGTTTATTAATTCATTGGTCAAGTGGAAGTGGAGAAAAGAAGAAAAGAATGGATAGTTGGCTGAGAAGCCTGAATAAGTCAAGGCCCCACAAAAACATTTCTAGTGCTCAGCAGGGTGTTTCTAGTCTCATAGAACTTGTAGAAGCACATGGTTTAACCTGAAATGTTAAACCTCAAACACCAAAACACAATAGCTTTTAAATATTCCTTCCTTTCATGACAATGTTGTAACCATTCAAGCACCTGGGTTGATGCAGTGTCCTCCCATCTGCTTTTTCAATACATACTGGAAGTTCATTATGAGCAAAGGAGGGGACTATTTTGATGCAGAGAGTTTGAGCACTTACAACCAGGGACATGTTTTCAGCAGCATTCAGATCTGTCTTCTCCAGCAGCAAATGGAACGTAGATGTGGTGGGGTGAAGCATGTAGTGAAAGTTTAGTACCTGTGTTTCAGAAGGGAACTGTAAACTAATGCTTAGAAACATTTGCTCATGTAGGCATCAAAAAAACATGTGTTGTTTTTTTTTTTTTTTTTTTTTTTTTTTTTAAATGTGGCCTCTTGCTGATATAAAGAACAGAGTTGAATTATCTTCTAATTTAAGGGTGAAGGATCACTGTTGAAGGATAGGAGGTGGAAGGGCTTTGGGTCAAAGATCAAAACATATCCAGCCTATTTTCTGTAATGTTACTCTCAACGTCTTCTCCTGAGCTGTCAGGGGCTAGAAGGACTTTTCTGCATCACTCTAAGCACTCTTGCGAATGTCTAAGACTTCCTTCTTTCCATGTACCTGTAGCAGGCAGTGCTGCTACAGCAATAAACATCTGCTTAACTTTAACTCCGCCTTTGGTGCTGGTGATTTTTGGAGCAAAAGTCCCCGTGTCCTTTCTTTCCCTGTCAGCTCCTGCCCACGCGGCACATGAGGGATGAAAGCTGCTGCAGATTTCCTACCGTGCTCCTATCCCCATTTCACAGCTGGGGAAACTGAGACATTATGAATTGTTTCTCTGCCAGTGGAGCTCCATAGAAATGTAAATGCCTTGTCTAAGACCCGGGAAAAAGTCAGTATCAGTGCCAGGATTAAAACGCCGCTTGTTCTGTACTTCCACACTGAATTCCCTTCAGAGCGCGCTGCGATGAGAGATCCAAATACGAGATCTGGCGCGTTTAGCTTTTAATTTTTCTCCCCTTATTTGAATTGCTAGGCAGATGGGACGTGCTCCTGTTCACAAAACACACTGTCATCTATCCGGCTTGGATGAAGCTCAAGGAAAATGCTAATCGCCATTTGTAACTGAAGGCAGATCTGCCCTACAGGTGGAGCTTGCTGTGCTCTGAAGTTTCGCCCATGATATCAGGACTTTATCAAGAGAAGCTAAATAGCAGCCCGTCTCTCCGAGGGCGCGGAGCAGACTGCACTGTTGAAGAGAGAGATAACTTCTTGCCCTCTGAAAAAAGTCTTGAGATATGAAGATGAGGCTGTAGGAGGGAGGGCAGGGAGGAAAAGAGATGCTCCGGTACTTGTACACATCAAACACACCTGGGGGAAAGCCCACAGGAACCTCGGCTGTGTCAGACCATGTGCTGTTAAGCTTTTAAAAGCTGAGTAATCTCCTGAGCGCGGTGGGACGCACAGACAGACGTCCATGGGACAGTGCTCAGAGCTGAATGCTGGAGACTTCAATTAGCCTATGCTGATTTTGTGAATGATGGTTTGCTGCGGGCTGCCTTTCACAAAAGGGGTCTGTGTTCAAAGCGCTCGTACGTACAGGGGCATTTTGCTCCTGTCAGGCTTCTCAGCGACCACTTTTCTCCCCTGGAAATGATGGGAGTCCAGATATCTGTCAATGATAAGGAGGAACAACTTTAAATCTGATAGAGCGCTGAGAGCTCTGGCACTCTCTTTAGGAAGAAGACTGCTATTTTCTCGTATAACAAAAAAAAAAAAAAAAAAACTCGTCTTAATGTGCAGGATGAGTTTTTGAGGAAAGCAGTTGCTGTCTCTTTGCCTGGCTGGTTTTAGGGCTTGGCCCTAATTTTTGAGGTTTTGAGGAATTATCAATCTTTTCAGCTTCTCTGTCCTGTGTGCTGACCAGGTTTCTGGTGACCAAAGTGCCCTTGGAAAGCTTCGATTTGTCAGGCAGGAAATTCGTTTGGTGGCTTGGTCTCAGCCAAGAAATTGGCTGTACCCGATCATTGCTCAATAGGACGAGGGGGAATGGCTTCAAACTGGAAGAGGGGAGATTTAAATTAGATATTAGGAAGAAATTTTTCACTGTGGGGGTGGTGAGACACTGACACAGGTTGCCCAGAGAAGCTGTGGCTGCCCCATCCCTGGAGGTGTTCAAGGCCAGGTTGGACGGGGCTTGGAGCAACCTGGCCTGGTGGGAGGTGTCCCCATGGCAGGGGAGTTGGAACTAGATGATGTTCAAGGTCCCTTCCAGCCTAAACCATTCTATGATTCTATGACTGCAGCAGAAGGGGGTTGCATGAAGTAACCCATGTGTTCTCCCCATGGCCCAAAACATACACAACACAGGCTCCTGGAGTGTCTCCATCCCCAAGGTTTTCAGGGATTTGGGTCTTTCTCGACAAAACTCAGATGAAAGCAGAAGCACCTCTTTATTCTTTATATTTTTTGCATGAGGTGGGGGCAGTGGGGAGTGACATAGAAGGGAGGGTGGGAGGCCAGCAAGGAGGCAAAGTGAAGGATGTCTCCATCTGCAACGATTCAGCAGAATGTCATAATTAGTCTCATTTCGACAGGCCCTATAAACGCACCGCCAGGCAAATTTCAGCTCTTCAGCCTGATTTGATTAGCAGGTGCTGCCAGCAGCCAGGACCCAAAAGTCTCTCTGTTAGCATCAGTCTCTCTATTTGGCTTTATCCTTTCAAATAACCCTAAGGATGAGGTCTCTGGAGCATTTCAGTTGTTGCAAGAGGCATTTCTCTCCTTCCTCTTGTTTCCTGGCTACTGCAGATGAACAATAAAAAGGGGAGAAAAAAAAATTAAAAGCAACCCCCCGTGACTTCTCTGCCTATCTGATTTCAGCTCGTGCTGAAATATGAGTCTCAGCGTTGTGATGCAGGGGCTTTGGGGATTAGGACCTCCCACCCTGAGTGTACCTGGAGGAAATAAGAGGAAATCCTGCACCTTTGCACGTTGGTGCCAATTGGTTAAGAGTGAGTTATCTCCTACTGAGGTCTGACAAGGATAAGCCGTGTTCCTTCAGTTGCTTCCTCTGTTGTTCTTTCTAATTTATATCACTGTGAAGGGTTAAGGAAGGTGACTTCAGGTGTTGCCATTAGAAAGTCAAATTGCAAAAATAAAGCATTAAAAATAAATGCCACGGCGGAATTGCTGAGCCAGGGAATAAAGAGCTTTAAATGCAAACAGGGAACGGGTCGTGCATTTCTCTACCAGTCACCTGTCTCCCTGTCTAAGGATTAAGGACTCTGCGTCTTTTCAGCTTGAGTCTTCCTGGTGCTGCTGAATGTCACAACTTTTTAAAACTCACTCCTTTTATTTGGACCACAGTAGAAAGATTATTACTTCTGATATGTCACCTCATAGGAAAGAGACCCAAGGAGAGTCTCTTATAAATCACTCGGCTTTAAATACAGGTAGTCTTCCCTCAAACATGCTTTAGGAATTCGGTGAGTGGGCTAAATTGCTCGTAGGATAGATCCCCACCTATTGGAAATTGGTATAGATACACTGACTGCAGTGCTGATTTCTACGAGCTGTAAATGGGCCGGTGTCTCCTTTTGAATGACTTTCAAACACCTCCAAAGAAAAGCGTGAACGGCATTTCTTTCATGCACTGCTTTCCTCTCCCCTGGGTGTTTTTGAAGAAGCACAAGGTATTTTACAACCACACGCAAACAGATCCTGCCACGCTAGAGCGTCTTTCAACACATTTGTCTCCTTGTCCCTCCGGCAAGTTATGACGTTATTCAGAGAAGTGATTCTGCCCCTCTACTCCACTCTGGTGAGACCCCACCTGGAGTACTGCATCCAGCTCTGGAGTCCTCAGCACAAGAAGGACATGAACCTGTTGGAGCAGGTCCAGAGGAGGGCCATGAAGATGATCAGAGGGCTGGAGCACCTCTGCTATGAGGACAGGCTAAAAGTAGTTGGGGCTGTTCAGCCTGGAGAAGGGAGCACCAGGGAGATCTTATAGCGGCCCTCCAGTACCTAAAGGGGCTACAGGAGAGCTGGGGAGGGACTTTTTACAAGTGCATGTAGCGACAGCACAAGGAGTAACGGCTTCAAACTAGAAGAGAGGAGATTTAGATTAGATATTAGGAAGAAATTTTTCACTCTGAGGGTGGTGAGACACTGGCACAGGTTGCCCAGAGAAGCTGTGGCTGCCCCGTCCCTGGAGGTGTTCAAGGCCAGGCTGGATGGGGCTTGGAGCAACCTGGTCTGGTGGGAGGTGTCCCTGCCTATGGCAGGGGGGTTGGAACTTGATGATCTTCAAGGTCCCTTCCAACTCTAAACCATTCTATGATTCTATGATTATCCTATATCAGGGTGCAACAGTACTTACTTGCCCCTGTCCCGTGTCTGTTACACTGGTGCTTTGCCCTGGCCCTTTGCTGGCTCCTCAGATGGAGCATCTGTCTGGCTCCTTCCTGCTGTGCGCTGCCGGGGCCGGGAAGACCTCATGGGACCGCAGTCCTTGTTGTGGGCAGAGGGAAGCTCAAGAAGGATATGGGGTTAGAAGCTGTGCAACGCAGAGGAGGTGTGGGCCAGGCTGAGGGACAAGATGGATATCTCCAATATCACAGTAGCACCATCACGTCCTAATTAGGGACTGTGCCATATAATGCAGTTCTGATGTCCCCAGGGCACCCAGTGCATCCCCATGAGACACATGCGGTTATTATAGCATGGTGAACAGCCTTGGCTTCAAATCTAGCTCTTTCTGAGCTTTCTTTTTTCTTCTCCATCCCTCCGTTCCTCCTGAAACAGCGGTATTAATTAATTTTGCAGCACTCTGTGTGGGCGTGGCGAGGTTTGGGTTAAACACTATTATATTAATACCTCTTGCTAATGTTTTTCTCTTGATGCCTGTGGAGTTAGAGCATCTATTGTTGTGTGGCATCAAAAAGACTGCCACAATAGCTTTGGAAGAGCTGTGAGAAGCCAGCGCTTTGTTTCACAGGTGGGTTTTCTCCGTGGGTGTCAGGACGGCACCGCGTTGCGGTGGGTTGAGCCGAGGGGGTGGCTGAGCAGATGGCTTTGTACTGAAGGCTCTCTGATGCTTGGTGACCTTCAAACAGGGGTGAGGCAGGACCCCGTCCTCTGAGATCCGGGGGCAGGAGTGCCACTGAAGTGCCACCTGCCTCTGCCACATTGTTCCCGTCTACAACAAAGACGCTGGCGCTCAATGACCGTATTGCATTAGCACAGAGATAAATTAGTCCTTTCCTTCTAAGTGAGGCTGGAGCTGGTAAGTGGTGCCAGACTGGCAACCTTGTGTTATTTATTGCCGGGCTCGTTGTGCTTCCTAATATCTTGTTTGCTATTTTGGAAGGCATCAATGCATTAAGCAGCGGTTTTTCCTCAGGCTGCTTGAGTCCGTCTGCTGAACTGGCGTGCCAAATGTAGAGTCACGTGGGCCGTACGAGCCATTTTAATTTTCCCCTCTTACGCTCGCGTTCATCAGTGTTGAACATCATTCACTGTCATATTATTGAAAGTGCTTAGGTCTCTCTGATGTTTGTAACAGCCCTTTCCAGTCTTGGCAAGCCTGACTACAGAAGCACGGTCTCTTTCTGCCTCCAGTGGTTGTCTTCTACATCTTTTGTGTACCAGGCCAATGTTATTAATTATTCCGTCTTTTCTAGACAACTGTCCCCTCACTGTCCAACACACTGGGCATTGCACTCTGGGTGCAATATGGCTTTACCAACCAGCCAGCCTGTCCCGCAAGGTCCATCATGAGCTGCCCCAACTCAATCTTTTTGGACCTGGCCAGCTCTTAGGGTATTTCAAGACTTGGTTATGATTAGCCGGATCCTCCCCAGGGTCTGGAGACACCCTGCTTCTCACTAGACAGCCAGTTACTGACTCAGCTCCATGTTTCATTTTTTTTGGCAGGTTTTTCCATCCTCCGGTCTCAAGGCTTGGGTGAAGCTTCTAGGAAAGGGCTCCGGGTAGTCAGTGGCTCGACCTGTAACCCATGCAGTGCCACGTGTGCTTGGGTAGCTATGCCTCCTCCACCTGTGTACCCTCCAGATGAGCCTGTTCAAGTGGACTTGGCTTTGTTGATAGTCCTGTATCCGATTTCTGCCCCAAGGGGGGCTGACCAAAGTTACAGTCATCTGCGCCTGAATAGAGCTTTCATGTTAACGCGGAATTTGCGGGATCATTGTGATGACAGATTGAGATTGTTTGGTCTGTTTTTTAGGATTCCCACCTCCCCCCCTTCATCACTGATACCCTTTCCTGGAGCACTAATAAATGTATTTAACAACACGGCATGCAGCAAAATGCCTGGAGGCAGCTGACTGTTAACTTTTTGTCATGATGAAAACTGACCTATTTTTAGGTTTGGGTCGTTTTTTTGCTTTTCCTTCTTCTTTCTCCTGACCTGCTTTTGCACTCCACATTGTTTTGTACCTCAGTCCATGGTAGTTACCTTCTATAGTCACCTCAGGAGTGACAACATCACAGACCTTTACAATCTGAAAAAAGAATTAAAACAACTGTTTTACGGTTTCTTTTTCATTCCCACTGAGCTATTGACTCGTTTAAAGAATTGCAAGGGATAACTGAGCTGTGATTTTCCTTACAAGGACCAGGCTATCACAGCCTTGCATGTTTTTTGTTGTTTTGTTCTGTTTTAGCCATTTTACCATGATGTGTGGGGTTCTATTACTCTATTCATCATTCTAACAGCCAAGACTTTTTGTAAAGCTCAGTTATTTGTAATCGGCAATCTGCAACAGGGGTTGTTCTTAAATAGAGATTAGATGTTCTTGTTAGCAAGTCAGCTGCAGGTCATTAGGGCTTCTTGTCACGGAGGACAAGGTACTTCTTCCCTAGTTTCCAGGATGCAGATGTCCCCGCCTGATTTTTAGGTCTCAAATTAATCTATGAGAAGACACTTTCAGGACATAGTTCGTCCAGTCTGAATTTAGACACCCATTCTACCATGAGCTGACCTGTGATCAGTGTTTATTTACTAGAAGTGCTGTTCATCTCACAAGCTCAGACATACATCCACAATCACTTATACCTATAGTTTTCTTCTTGACCAGGCTGTTTTGACAAAATACTATTTTTGTGGATTTTTTTTTTTTTCTTTTTCTTTCAATGGCAGTGTTGTGTGCCTCCTTCTGTCATCCCTATCTCTTAGATCAGCTTCTCAGCTTCTCACTTTGGGTATAAGTTGAGAAGCTTTTGTCACCTGAAGCTTTTGTAAATTCATCTTGGATCTTTAGGTATTTGTTTTTCAGAGACCAATATTAACCTTTTCATTTTCTGCTTACTCTTAAGAGTGTGGCATAGTATTTTAATAACAGCATTTGATTTACCCCATCATTTTGGTCATGATGGGTCTTTTGTAGTTAGAGAGAAGAGGCATAATATTGTCTTGGTAATCATGGACTGATGACCACATGACTAAAGGCATTAACAAGCTGTCAGTCTGTGATAATGAAATTAAAGGAAAGCAATGTCCTGATTTTGATGCTTACTTTTAATTGAACAAATGAAAAGCTTTCCATTTAGGCATGCCAGGGTTATCTAAGTAATATTCTGGCAAGTTGCCCTTTCACCACCGTGACAGTACGTTCCAGCAGTAAAATGGGAAAAAAATCAATTCTATTGAAAAAGAAAAAACAGTAATTGAATATAATGTTGATTGCAGATCAGAAGAAGAAATTTATTTTAAAAATTTAGGAGAGCTAAGTGAAAATAGGGGCAACAGAATGGCTGGCCCACCTCAGGATGAAATTCACATCTTGTTCGTTGTTGGAGCATGATGCAACTCATACTTTAATATGACCTTGCAAACTAGCAACAGTACCTCGAATCAGGCTAACATTTCTAGAGTCAACAAAACATATTTCCCTACTGTGGCTTTGCTGTCTAAAATGCTTGTGACCTAAAGGATTTGCGGAGTACACTTCTGCAAATAAAAGATCAATCTGTCCACTTGAACATCTGAAGAATGTATGTATATGTAAGGTCGCTTCCAACCCCTACCATTCTGTGATTCTGTCATATCCAAAATCTGGGAGATATGCAGGAGTATATAAGTTCCAAGTGGAGTGTCAAGGATGGAAACATATACAAAATTGGCACCCCTGGTCCTGCCCTCACACCTGATTTTGGCCGAACCGCTGTGAAACAGTGTCTGCAAGCCAGTCTGTATGAATAATGTTCACAGACTGAGTTTTTATAATCTTCTGAGTCTTAACAAGGCTCCCAGTAGTGATGCTGTCTTGCTACTCACAAGTCTCTTTGAGCAAATGGTGAGTTACCATTAAGGCACGAGCAAAGCTCAGTCGAGGACAACAACAAAAAATATATGACCCCAGTGAAGGGTTTAACCCTGTGGCTTCTCTCGTGCTACAGCTTTTGGTGGCTGCTTGGAAGACTTCAAAACGTTACTGCTGTAGCGGTGAATAATCTCTTTGTGGCCACTGGAAAACAAGCTTGTGTCTGGACATTTCTGTTTTGGGGGAGAGAAGTAGCGTGGGAGGAAGCTTTCTGAGATTAATTGAAGTGTGGCTGTCAGCTTCAATAGGATGGGGTTTGTGTTCCCTTTCTTTTAGTGAGAACAAGTCATTCAGTTCATCTTCCCTCATGTTGGTGGTGTTTTTTTCTTGGGTGGAAATAAGTGTTGTGGCAAGAAGGGAACTGTCTCAAGACGGGCTAATACGCGTGTATAATACCTTGGGTAAAATTCCTGTTCTCCTGTGGCTTGAGCCGGATTGTACCCTATTCTGGTTTGATTTAGGTAATTCTGGACGGCGGGAGGATCACGGCAAGCAAGAATGCAAAGTACCTTCCCTGGGAGATGAACAATCCAATTTCTGCACAGCAAGGGAGCAGGGAAATTTAAACCCAGTAGCATTAATGGAGAATTTATCAGGAGAAAGCAAAAAGTCTAATAGCCAACTGAAATGCAGCTACACTTTCCTGAAGTTTAACTTTTCCCCAGTAATGCAACTTCGCATTATGGGATTATAATGGCAAAAGGGAGAGGAAATCGTCATCGTTCATTGCGCTCATCTAACTCCCCTTTCTTCCCACAGCCCCACAGACCTCGGAAAGAAAGGAAAAAGGGGGTGAGGGGCAAAAAAAAAAAAAAAAAAAAAAAAAGGAAAAGAAGAAAATTAAGATTGGAATGAAGCCTTGAAATTGGCAGCTGTCAGCAGCCCTCAGGACAAGTGATAAAATGCTACATTAAAGTAGCTACAGTGTGAAATGCCATTGACGAAATAACGAGGATGGGAAATCACTTTATAAATGTGCTTACCAGGATAAACAGATGTGACTGAGGGCAACTCCATTCTGTCACTAAACACTTGAAAGGGCAAAATTTATGGCAATCTATTTTCTGTTAAAAAATAAAAAATAATAAAAATACAACGAAAAGATACAAAACTAAACCCAAAGAGGCTTCAGACAGAGGTGAGGGTTCAGTGCACATGTAAGGGCGGGAATCAGGGCAGAAACACTCTCCTGTAATAAACCATTTTGAGAGTCCAATAAATCGAAATGTGGCAGTGTGTAATGATGCCGAGAAAGGGGATCTCGCTCCTGATGCTGCACGCTTTGCAAAGGCAAAGGCCACTCTACGGGCATGTCTTGGCATCTTTCAGAGGCAAAAATATGCAAAGCGATAGAAGTTTGACTTTCTGCTGAGCTGAGGGTGGCTGGACAGTGGTGGTTCATGGAGACAGCCCAAAATGCAAAGGATCCTTTAGGCTCTGGTGAAGAGCTGAAAGACTGTAATGCCAATGGGGGTGTGCACCCGCTAATCAAAGGTTTCTGAGTGCTTTCATGGCCTCTGGCACTTGGGGAGGATGAGTTGCAATGGACGAGGTGTCTCCACCACCTTCTCATCACCACGTCACAGGGGAGACCTGGCATGGGTGCAAGTGAGAAAAGCTCAGCCAGATTCAGGTGGGGAATGTGTCAGGGTTGGAGGACAAAAGCAGTGAAGCAGAGCACATCGCTGGTGTTTTCAGAGGTCGGCTCAGGAGCCAAAAGGGGGAGAAGCACATCTTTGGTGTGTGACAGCAAAGACAATTTGTTCATTGATGTTCAATGAGAGCCAAGGACTTATCCAACCTCCTTGTGGAAAGCAATGACGAACCAGCATGCCTTGAGGAAGGCATGGGTTGGGTCTTACAGGAAAAGGGTGCCTGTAAGAGATTTTATCAGATAAATGGGTCTGCTGTCAGTATCTATAACTATCCAGGCAATGACAAACAAATGCAATTTATGGTTTTTGGTTTTGCTTAAGGAAACTAAAGCTTTGTTCTGTTTTGTTCTAAATTTCTTCCTCATGTAAGCAACTGAGGAAATGCTGCAGTTGTGTTTGACTGTTAGTATACCCCACCAGTCCTACTGACAGATGACCAGTGGTCAGTAAGGACTGGACAGAGAGCTCAATCCATCAGTTTATGCCAAGTCATGATCAAGCAGTGAGAACTTATGGGCTGTTACCAGCCAAAAACATTTCACAGAATGGCAGGGGTTGGAAGGGATGTCTGGAGATCATCTGGTCCAACCCCCCTGCCAAAGCAGGTTCCTCTAGAGCAGGTAGGACAGGAACGTGTTCACGCAGGTTTTGAATATCTCCAGAGGAGACCCCACAACCTCTCTGGGCAGCCTGTGCCAGTGCTCTGGCACTCGCAAAGTAAAGAAGATTTTCCTCATGTTGAGATGGAATTTCCCATGTTTCAGCTTGTGCCCATTGCCCCTTGTCCTGTCGCTGGGTGCTGAAAAGAGTTTGGCCCCATCCTCTTGCCACCCACCCTTTAGATATTGATATGCATTGCTGAGATCCCCTCTTAGCCTTCTCTTCTCCAGGCTAAACAGCCCCGCGGCTCTCACCATTTCCTCATGAGAGAGGTGCTCCAGTCCCTTGAGCGTCTTCATAGCCCTCTGCTGGACTCTCTCTAGGAATTCCCTGTCCTTCTTGAACTGGGGAGCCCAGAACTGGATACAGTACTCCAGATGCGGCTTCATCAGGACAGAGTAGAGGGGGAGGATGACCTCCCTCAACAATCCGATGGCTCTGTTTTCTCTCTCCTTCAGAAGCGTTTGAACTCTTTCAGTGGCTCTTCATTGTTGTTCTGCAAGGCCTGATATAAGTATGTCGATATTACTTAGTATTAATAAAATGTCATACATATGTATTTATATCATACCCTGTGACACATCATAATATGTGGTATGATAGGTATAGTGTTTAAAGTCCTCTCTGCTGGAAAATTATTCATTTTGCCAATCTACCTTGAATGAAAAAAAAAAAAAAATTAAAAAACCTAAAGTCTTAACAGTAGCTTTTTCAAGGTACCATCCATCTGAAAGCCAGCCCCAGTCCCTCCGCTTCTCTTCCCACACCCCTAGATCCATCCAGCTTTCCCAGTGCTTCACTTATGAGCCAGAGGCACCTGTGTGTTGCCGGGAACGAGCTGAGCCATCCCTCATTCAACTCTAGATCCTCACCTGCCTCGTTTGCAAATCAAAATAAGTTTAAAACAGTCCATTGAAAGGTGATCTGGATTCAGGGAACACAAGCTGAGCATGATTGAATATAAACACTTAAAATATTTCTAATAAACTGGCTAGATTAATCCAGATCCTTCTAAATTAGCATTTCCTTGGGGGGCCAATGCAGGTGGGAAGGAAGGCAGGATAACTTACTTCTCTGCTGAGTGACTTAGTGGTTTTATAAGCACAGGAGAATCTGCCCTGTCACTGCAGACATGCTTGATGGTTTCTAAATGCAGCCTTTGGGACAGGGGTTGGTCGCGGTTTGTTTTTACGCACAGCTGATAGATGGCACACTGTTGTAAGGATTCCCTGCCTGCAGACGCTATTGTTCCATGCTAAAGAGGTGAGACGCTGCTGTCTGATTGTTATCCGTTGCTGTTTAATGACAGAAAATGTCTTTGTTGCTATTGATAAGTTGGTTAAAGCTTATTGAGTTTTGCCTTTTATTTTCGTGGACAGGGATGTTCAGCAGAGCAGAGATTTGCTGAATTTGTCTTAACGCGTATGAGCTGAGGGAGAGGCGCGTGCTTTAATCGGTTTAGTGACTGGAGCTGATAGGAAGTTTGTGGCTGCTGTCTGAAATAGTCTGCCTCTCTCTGACTTCGAGGGCTTGTATTGATTATGTGAATATTAGACAAGCGTAGTTAAGAGCAATCTTTAAACATCATCAAATCCATCTCTCAGCTATCAGACAGGATCAGCTACCCAAATCCTTAACTTCTTCTATGAATGTCTTCTGTTGCAGTTTAAGCCCATGAATTTCTGTCCTATGGATGTTGGATATGGACAACAGCTTATTCCCTTCCTATTTACACCAGTTTTATTTATTTAAAAAGCATTCGCGTGTGTGTGTCCCCACCACCACCCTATTCTACATTGGAAAACACACTGCTGTGGTTCAGGGCGTGTTTCTGACAGCTTTGATCATCCTCATGGCTTTTTTTGTGAACTTTCTCCGGGTGGGCCACCTGAGATGTATTGCTCAAAATTAGACACAATACTTTATGTCACGAATGCCAGTTTTGCTCCCAGCAGCCCTTGTCGCCTTTATTTTTGATTTTGGGGTAGAGTTTTTTTTTGGTTGGTTGGTTGGTTTGTTTTGAGAACTTCTGCCAGGAAAGTTGTTTCCTATTCATTATGTCTAACTGTAGAAGTTTGTATTTTCATTATTTGACTACATCCTTTTCTCTTGTAGTGTTTCCCCAATTTAACAAGATTACTTTAAAATCTAATTGTATAATCTGACAGGCTCAAAATATTTCCGAACTTCACTGCACCTCCATATTCAGTAACGTTCCTTTCTACTCCATCACTCAAACCACTACTGAAAAATATTGGTTAGTCCTGGATCCAGGACAAACCCATGAATAATTCATGGAATCATAGAAAAGTTTGGGTGGGAAGGGACCTTCAAAGGTCATCTATTCCAAACCCCACACACCGTAGGCAGGGACATCTTCAAAGACCTGTTCAACCTGTCCTTAAACACTTCCAATGATGGGGTATCCACAACTTCTCTGGACAACCTGGTCCAGTGTCTCACCGCCCTGATTGTAAAAAACCTCTTCCTTATGTCCAATCTAAATCTATCCTCTTTATATATTGAAAGGCTACAATAAGGTCTTCCCAAAGCCTTCTCTTCTCCAGGCTGAACAATCCAAACTCTCTCAGCCTTCCTTCATAGCAGAGGTGCTCCAGCCCTCTGATCATCTTCACGGCCCTCCTCTGGAGCCATTCCAACAGGCCCATGTCCTTCTTCTGTTGGGGGCTCCAGAGCTGGAAGCACTGCTCCAAGTGGGGTCTCACCAGAGCAGAGCAGAGGGGCAGAATCACCTCCCTTGCCCTGCTGGCCATGCTTCTTTTTATGTAGCCCAGGATATGATTGGTTTTCTGGGCTGCAAGCACACATTACCAGCTCATGTTGAATTATTCATCCACCAGTATCCCCAAGTCGTCCTCTGCAGGGCTGCTCTCTCCCCCAGTCTGTACTCATGCTGGGGATTGCCTCAAACCAGGTGTGGGACTTTGCACTTGGCTTTGTTGAACTTCAACCTCCTGAAGTTCAACCTTATGAAGGTCAACCTCATGAACTCCTCGCAGTGCATCTTTCCAGTCTAGTACCTAAGAGAATCATTAATGCAGAATTAGCTTAAATATGCCATCCAAGCCAATTTTACAATTCTTTCATCTGGACAGTGTTTGCTCTACTTGTGTATCTGTCATCTGCTGCTTCTCCCCTTCCTCAGGTGTGTTGCCCTACCCCAGAAAGATACTAGGTGGTTTTGACAATTACATATTTATTGCTGCTCATTCTCTTGCTGAGTTTTATTCAACTGCAAATCATACATTTGATTATTTGTCCCATCATCTGTATCATTGGGGGTTACATGGGGCTGACATTAGGCTGGCTGGTCTCTAACTCATAGGATTTTGCTCTGTTCAGATTGTACACTCTCTTTTCTGGTCTTCTGAATATTCACCCGATTCCCCAAAAATATTCATAGTGAACAGATCTAAGGTTGTTTCACCTATTTCTCTAAAAACTTCCCGTTAGTATTAATGAGTCCCAGACAGTTTGAAAATATGTAACCCTTAATCTAAACTCCTCAAACCCACTGTTGGCTCTCCATTGACTGTGAAGGGAGCCCAGGACAATTTGCTGAGCAGTAAATGTAGGTATAGGAGACATCAACATGTAATCCACCAGCTCTGCTCTATGAATAGTAGCTATTTTCTTTAGACTGAAATGACCTAGACTTTTTTCTGTGAGAGCATATCCCCCATCTGCCAATGACACATAAGCAAAACTGACAAAGTAAAATGAGTGATTAATTGTTTGAATGATAGCCACTTTGGTCAGAGAGTGAGCTGCTTGTTATTCGTAACTGTCATTTTAATTACGGGTTAGTATTGGAATTCAGAGTGCTGATCCAAGATGAACATAAGATTTCTGGATTTGGGATGTCAGACACCATCTAATATCGTACTGGTAACCTGCATACATAAGAATAAGCTCCAATGGGCAGCTCCATCATAGGCAACAAACAGGAGGATCTAGAAGCCATTGTGCAGCTGGAAAACTATGATATGGTTGCAGTCATGGAAACCTGGTGGGATGACTTGCAGAACTGGAGTGCTGCAACGGATGGTGTCATGCTTTGGGCTTGGCTGGGTACTAAAATGAATGACATGTGCTCATGAAGCCACTTTCCATAATTTATCAGCAGTCCTGACTAACCAGGGAGGTCACAGTTGACTGGAAGTTGGCAAATGTGGCACTCATCTACAAGAACGGCTGGAAGAAGGATCCAGGGAACTACAGGCCTGTCAGTCTGACCTCAGTATCAAGGAAGGTTATGGAACAGATCATCTTGAGTGTCATTACGCAGCATGTACAGGACAGCCAGGTGATCGGGCCCAGTCAGCACGGGTTCATGAAAGGCAGGTCCTGTTTTACTAACCTGGTCTCCTCCTGTGACAAGGTGACCCACTTAATGGGTGAGGGAAAGGCTGTGGATATTGTCTATGTAGACTTTAGTAAAACTTTTAATATTGCTTCCCACACTATCCTCCTGGAGAAACTGGCTGTTCATGGCTTGGATGGGTGTACTCTTCACTGGGTAAAAAACTGGCTGGATGGCCGTGCCCAGAGAGTGGTGGTGAATGGAGTGAAATCCAGTTGGTGTCCAGTCATAAGTGGTGTCCCCCAGGGCTCGGTGCTGGGGCCGGTTCCGTTTAATATCTTTATCAACAACCTGGACGAGGAGATTGAGTGCATCCTCAGTAAGTTTGCAGACAACACCAAGTTGGGCGGGAGCATTGATCTGCCGGAGGGTATTTTCCCCTAAATCTTCAGCAGGCTAATGAGTGTTATCCCTGTAATGCCACCAAAGGGGCTAAAGCCACCAGCTTTTAAACGTGCCTTCTCTTTGTCAAGGCACTGGGGCATTAGAAATGTTATGATATCCCGCATTAGAAAATGCAATGTGAACCATCCTTATAGTGCCCATAGTCACAACGTAGATCCAAACGTTGTCATATAAGCCTTGAATAATTCACAGTGTCACAGTATCACAGTATGCTAGGGATTGGAAGGGACCTCAAAAGATCATCTAGTCCAATCCCCCTGTCGGAGCAGGGACACCTAGATGAGGTTGCACAGGAAGGCGTCCAGGCGAGTTTTGAATGTCTCCAGAGAAGGAGACTCCACAACCTCCCTGGGCAGCCTGTTCCAGTGCTCTGTCACCCTCACTGAGAAGAAGTTTCTTCTCAAATTTAAGTGGAACCTCTTGTGTTCCAGCTTGAATCCATTACCCCTTGTCCTATTATTGGTTGCTACTGAGAAGAGCCTGGCTCCATCCTCATGACATTCCCCCTTTATATATTTATAAACGCTAATAATAATAATAATAATAATTCAACAGAAATGGTCTCTGTGGGACTTCACCGTACCAGGGAAAAGCCCTCCTTGCTACCTTCTGGGAACTTTTTGATGAAGCAAAGTGGACAACTTATCATTGTCTGACTTACCTGTGTCATTGCCCAAGACTATAGGACATCAGGATTCACGTTGTCTAAAGCAATGTGTGTATAACAGGTGTTTTTTTCTTTTACACTACAAATGAGAAGTATCATTCAAAGGTCTGTAAACATTGTTCCCTTTGTCTAGAAAATACAATGCATATGTATTCTCTAAATTTAAAGTGCCATTTTTGGGAGCTATTTTAATGCTGAAAAAAGAAAAAAAAAAAGAGTTTTAATTTTTTTTTTTTTTTCCTGGAATGATTAATTTTCTGGGGAGTGGCCATGCTGTGAAGGTCCACAGTCTTGTCTGTGCAGCTTCACACAGCTCCTAGCTGTGCCCAGCTTAAGACTCATAATTCAGACTTTGCACACAATTGAGATCGCATGTTTTCTTTCTCCAAGGCTAGCAGTGCCACTCTGCACCAGTCACCAGCAGTTCTCTAATCCTTGAAGGCTCTTCTTGCCTTTGGTTTCTTTGTAGGTGAGATACTTGCTTTTACTTGCATCCATTGATAGTCTGCAGGTCACAGTTCTGCAAAATGGGACAGGTTGTTACACTGAGGTTCTTGAGATCTTGGTTGTGATCTAGGTTACAAGAGATAATTGATCAAGATATGGACGGGTAACGATGTGATTGGAGTGGATATTTTCCTCTCCACTTTGAGAAGGAGACAACGTCATGAGACCTTCAAGCAAAAAAAGACCCAAGTTAATGTTAAATAATAACTCAAGCTGTTTTGGAAGGGAAATGCATTGGGCCCCTATTTCTGTGTTTGGACACCCTCATGGGAATTATTTTTTTTTTCCATATATTTATTTGGAATTTCTTGTGTTCCAGCTTGTGTCCGTGGCTGCTTATCCTTCCATTGTACACCACTGAGAGGAGACTGGCTCCATCCGTGCCCTCCTGTTAGGTGTTATACACAGCAGTAAGGTCTCCCCTGAGCCTTCTTTTCTCCAGACTGAACAAACCCAGCTTGTCTCAGCTTTTCCCATCCTTTTGAAATATGTCATGTCCTCCAGACCCCTGAATATGATAATGGTTCTCTGGCTGACTCAATCCAGTAAAGTCAATGTCTTTGTTGTGCTGGGAAATCCCAAACTGGACAGTACACCAGATGTGGTCTCACAAATGCCAAATAAAGGGGAGGGTTCACCTTGCTGGACCAGTTGGCTACATTCTAATGCATCCCAGGAGGCTGTTAGCCTTCTTTACCACAGTGCTGGCTCGTGTGCAACTGGTTGGCCACCAGGACCCCCAGGTCCTTCTCTGCTAAACTCCTTTCTAGCCTGTCAGTCCCCAACATGTACGTGGGGTGATTTCTCCCCTTGTGCAGGACTTGCTATTTGCCTTTGTTGAACCTCATGAGATTCCTGTCTGCCCATTTCTCCAGACTCTCCAGGTCTCTCTGAAAAGCTTATTTAAGGAAGATCAATAAAGATGTTCAGGAACTTGTTGAGATACAGAAAGTAAATGATATCTGGGGCAGCGCAGGGCATTACGACTACTAAAGCATACCTTAATCAGAAACTGTGGAATCGATTGTATGTCATTTTAGATCAGCACAGGATCCTAATCCAACTTGTGATATCCAGCCCAGTACAGTAATCATAGAATCATAGAATGGTTTAGGTTGGAAAGGACCTTGAAGATCATTGAGTTCCAACCCCCCTGCCATAGACAGAGACACCTCCCACCAGACCAGGTTGCCCAAGGCCACGTCCAGCCTGACCTTGAACACCTCCAGGGATGGGGCTTCACCAACCTCTCTGGGAGACCTGTTCCAGTGCCTCACCACCCTCAAAGTGAAAAACTTCTTCCTAATGTTTAATCTGAACCTGTTCATGTGTGCAAACACAGCTATGTTGTCTGTGGGTTTGGGTGACCAAACTGCATTTTCTGAACCACATTTTTCACTCTGGGGAAAAAGGACTGGGAGGACTCTTTCTCCCTTTGCAGCGGTACCTACAATGTCTCTGACTCATCCCCCTTCAGTTTAAATACCAAAGATGTGGACTACTTTCTGAAGGTGCCTCTTGTACTTATTGAGAAAGACTAGAGAAACTTTTCTTTTGAATGACTCTGAGATCATGGGACCTAAGGGTTTGCACCTTTCTAATCTCCTTACAGATACACACACCAAAATCTTGCCATGAGAATCTCAAAGCCTATTGCAAAAGTTGAGCCAGAACAACTTTTCTAGACCATGCAGACTGCCACCCACCCAAGAATTGCTTCTACCTCTGAGATATAGGAAGACCAAGACTCAGTGTGAGACGATGCTGTAGTTTTAACCAGAAATGGGAAATTTGCAACTGGAAAGTAAATACAGACAGTTGGAAAGTAAAGCAAACTCTCATACAGTCTTTAGTGTCTGCCTTAGACATTGGCGCCTTTTATCTGATAGGAAGGTGTGTAAGAAATGGGAGCTTTTTGGCCTGCTTTTTCTATTAGAAATTTGGAGGTGATCCAGAAGGAAAGGAATGAGGAAGAAGTATTAAGTAGAATTTATGAAGAGAGATTACGGGAATTTACCAACTGTAGGCTCAGAAAGTGCAGCAGTGATTAGTTGAGCCGTGATGACTACGTAGAAATACTTGATGTGTAATAGCATTGAAAAAAGCATAGAATAATTTAAAATATTAAGGTTGAAGGTAGTAACAAATTACCAGGTAGTAACTAAGGACAGATAAGTATAAATTAAACATTAAGAAAATATCCTTGAACAACGAGATTAATCATTTTGGATATAATGGGTACTTTTAAAGAAGAAGCTTTCCGATGCAGAGAATGGAGACTAAAACCACAAGAGGGTTGTTCTGGACAGTCAGCTCCAGCATGTCTGTTTTTTACAGGAGGTGAGAGCCATCAAGCCTTCCTTTTTTTCTTTTTATTTTTTTTATAATCCTTTTAGCTGTAGTTGTAATTAATTGTCCCTCAGACACCTTTACTCAGCATTTGTGCCTTTTAGGTACCCTGTATTACTGGCTGAAAATATCACAGAACTGGTAGGGGTTGGAAGGGACCTCTGGAGACCATCTAGTCCAACCCCCCTGCCAAAGCAGGGTCACCTACAGCAGGTTGGACAGGAACACATCCAGGCAGGTTTTGAATACCTCCAGGGAAGGAGACTCCACAACCTCTCTGGGCAAGAGATAATATATGAGATAAGCATCAACAGCATAGTCTGCAATCCACAGAGCCAAAATCTGGAATAGTCTACAAAGAATATACCATTTGTTTTTGAATCACATAGCAGAATATAGGGCAGAGCCATTGTTGGTTTGTTTTGGTTTCGGTTTTTTTTTTTTTTTTTTTAACATATATGGATAATGTATCCTTTCTTTGCCCAGTTTGTACCATTGAGGAGTGTGTGTGCCTTGGGTAGACCTAGGTCATGTGGTGACTCATGGAGATGGTACTACCTGCAGCCCTTGGAGACCTGGACAGCCATACCCCATCTTTTGGCTGTGCTCCTTCAGTCTCCTGAAGACAGGGGACAAGAGCTTCTGACTTTCAGTGACCTCTTTAAGAGATTACAACTTCCTCTCTGCACCAAAACTATGGAGTCCACTTGTAATGAGGACTTATCTCCAGACTCTGTACAGAGTGCAGTATTTTCAGCTGTTTGTAAACTGAGAATTGACTACATAGCACAGAATTGTGAAAAGATGCTCTGCACTGCCAGTTTTCTCCTCTTCCTTGTCCCTTTGTCTTTCCCCTTTCAGTTAAAGTTAGATTATTATTTTTTTTTAATTTCTCAAGAATAAATAGTTCAGCTAAATGAATCACTCAGTTGATAGCTGCGAATCAGATTCTGCAATCGGTATTTTATTTAAGTAAAATAATTGAGTGGCAATTGATAATACATGACAGCTTAAGATTGCTCTAATTGCTTGGTTTCCCAGAACACTCCTAAAAAGAAAATGAATTCCTCCATTGTATTTTTTCTGGTTAAATGACCCTCCTGGAAATAAATCCAGAGTGAAGAATTAATAGTGCGGCAAACAAAGTGTAGAAAGTGTTGAAGTTTTTGTCATAATCTTTGCACAGTTTCTATTTTTGAAGATAACATACCGCTTGCAATAAACTACCTTTCCTGGGGCTGGTATCAGTCAGTGTGATAGATTACACCTACTTCCCTCACTACGCGTATTAGTTTATACGTTGCAGCCTGGGGCAGAAAGCAGGAGATGCTAAAGGAAAAGTCAGTGTGTAAGATACTGAGTTTGGGGTTTGCTTATGGATTTCCATATCTTTGGTGACTTAGTACTCAGGAGACCTTCTTCTTCTGAAGAGCTACAAAAAAGTGTAGCTGTAAATATTAAATGCACTTTATTTTCTTTTTTTTTTCTTTTTTTTTTTTTTTTTTTTTAAGACTAAGCATCCCCAACGATCATTCCTATTGTATATATATATAACAAAAATTAAAAAGTTTTTCATAGGTTACCATAAGAACCCATATATCTCACTTTTTGCAGTTTGTTGCTGGAGAGACCTCATGGCTCATTGGAGTGGTTTGGAAGGTGATACAAAATAAATCTGTAACACAGACTAATAGTTCCTGGCAGACAGGTACCCGCACCATGAACCACTCCATGGCAATTGCATCCAATCGGTGTGTTTGTTGACTTGCAGAAAGAACTGAGGGACCTGTTCCTCATAAAAGCCTTTTCTCAGACAAGGCTATAGATAATTGTGTGTGGACGTTTCTTCTCTGGTTGGTGTGGCTTTTGTTTTTACATTTTGTGTGATATTTCATTTTCGCTCAGGGTGTCAGGCCAGCAAATTTCACAAATCCTGAGCTGCAGCCTGTATCTGATTTCTAATGGATGTTCTCCACTGGGAGAACCTTTCTTCTTCACTGAACATTTTTATTTCTAGACTATGAAGGCCACAATGCCAGGCATTTCATTACCTCTATTTGTATTTATTCTTTTTGGGTCTTTCAAGCATTTATTGCTGTGCCATGTGGTTACCCCATAAACATAAATGAACTAACCTTGGAGTGGACTCCTTAATTCAACTCCAGGAAGCTGGGACAGGCGAGTTGGCCAAAAATCCCACAAAAGCCTTTTTAGCATAGCAGAAAACAGAAGCAGTATTTCTTGCATGTGAGTCTCCTTCATATACAACCCAAGGGATTGTTGGAAGCACAGAGATATTGATCTTTCCTTAGTGGTAGAGCTAGTGGTAGATTTTTCTTAGAGCTAGAAACTTGGTTGTAGGAGACCAAAAGGTTGGATTTGAAGTGTGGGTGCAGGCACTTTCTTCTGTAACGTTGCCAAAATAAATACATAACTTAAGAAGTATAAAGAATAAGTATTAGGTGTGACCAGCCTAATGCATTTTTCGTGTTGTTGCTTCCAAATATTCATTAAAACATCCCAGAGACTTACAGCAGCCGTGTTAACAAAGCGCGGTAACATTGGACACCGGGTAAAGGGAAATTGTGGCATGGCCCCTTTTGGAGAGCCAAGCTGAAGTTCCCCCTCGCACCTGGGAGAGTAATGAAATCACTGCCCTCTTCATTTACTCAGTTTGTGGATCTCCCTTCAGCTCTTCCTCTTTGTGGGCCACTCGGTATCAGGGTCTTTGTGAGTGTCCAGGGGACGAGGAGAGCGGTGGGGGCGAAGGAAGGGCGGTGCACTGCGGAGTATGGAAGTTCACGTGCGCTCCTCCATCATAGATGATTTTAGAAATGTTTCTCCGTTGGCTCTGCACCTTAACTTTGTTGCATAATTCCATTGTTCCCCATACAAGTGTTGCCTCTCTGTTTTCTGATGAGACCCATTTTTGCCCTTTCTCTGCCTGGAGAAGAGGAGGCTGAGGGGAGACCTTATCACCCTCTACAACTACCTGAAAGGAGGTTGTAGAGAGGTGGGGGCTGACCTCTTCTCCCTGGTGACAAGTGATAGGATGAGAAGAAATGGGTTCAGGTTATGTCAGACGAGGTTTAGAATGGATATTAGGAAAAATGTTTTCACTGAAAGGGTTATCAAACATTGGAACAGGCTGCCCAGGGAGGGGGTGGATTCGCCATCCCTGGAGGTGTTTAAAAAGGGGTAGATGTGGTACTTGGGGACATGGTTTAGAAGTGGTTTTGTCGGGGTAGGTTAATGGTTGGACTTGATGATCTTAAAGGTCCCTTCCACCCTCAGCAGTTCTATGATTCTATGATTCTATGATATTGAACTACCTCACCATTAACTCGAGGGCAAAATGGAAGCAGTGTGGCTTTTCCTTGTCAAAGCTAAGCGAGGCAAACCAATTTTTATTTTATTTTTCATGTGCTTGCCTGTTATCAGAACATATCAGTGTTCATGCTTATCTTGCACCGGAGTGTTTAGCCAGGGAAGAAAAAAAAAAAGATCTCTTTTGTGCTGCTGTAGACAGAAATAGGCTGTGTTGGTATCTCTGCAATCTGCTGAGCCTCAAATGCTCATTTAACACCTGGTGTGTTCTGGGGGCAAATTAGAGCTTAAAATTATTAATGTGTCTATATATTACTATATATATAACATGACCATAATGTGTTACTATTTATACAGGTTCGTGTGTTTGTGGTACACAAGAATACATGTGTATATGTGATGGTGTAAATACTCACCTGTAGGTGCATATGTGAAGTCGCATACCTTTACAAACTGCTGAATTTAAATGAAATTTTGGATGTAAATTAATTTGAAGCTCAAAACTGAGGTTAGTAACAAGAACTTTTTGAATGATCTTTGATGCTTTATTGTACGGCTAATTTTCCCAAATATAAAGTGAGGTTATCTACTTAAAATCAGAGCTATTGATGACCTCCTCCATTAACACGTCTCCTCTTTCCAGATCTAAAGCATTTTAAAAGGGCAAAGAATCTCTTCCTATCATTTGTATTATTGTATTTCCCTGAGACTATTGTCCAGTTCTGACCTTCAGCACAGACTTTGAATTGATAAAGTTCCCGTGAAAGAAATATCTGAACACGGAGGGATACAGAGTACATGGGAGACAGTGGTCACGATGCAGGTTTGCAGGGAAGCTGATGCAGATGTAGGGTCGTGAAGCTTCAGAAAAAGGGCGTAGTGCAAAAAGTGACTAAAAGAGATTAACACATCTCACGGTAATGTGCCGTTGCCTCCCTCCCCATGTGTCTCATACATTTTAGATACTATCAGTGATAATCAAGCCTATCATTAACATAGGCTGTGAAGATGTGTCTTCAAATGCGGTTCGATGGTTAAGAGGAGAGTTTTCCAAGGGAACCACCCATCATACCCGCTTCTGCTCAGATTGCTGCTGGTGGGAAGACACACACTGTGGGTGGTAAAGAAGGTGAGTTGGAGGTCTTATCTCCAATTCATTCAAGTAGATCACTAAAATAAATAGTAACCACTTGTGAGATGTCCATTAGAGTGGACAAGGGCAATTCCGGGCAGACCTTATAGCCCCTTCCAGTACCTGAAGGGGCTACAGGAAAGCTGCAGAGGGACTCTTGATCAGGGAGTGTATGATAGGATGGGGGGTAATGTTTTTAAACTGGAAGAGGGTAGATTTAGATTAGATATTAGGAAGAAATTCTTTACTGTGAGGGTGGTGAGACACTGGCCCAGGTTTCCTGGAGAAGCTGTGGAGGCCCCATCCCTGGAGGTGTTCAAGGCCAGGTTGGATGGGGCTTTGAGCAACCTGGTCTGGTGGGAGGTTTCCCTGTCCATGGCAGGGGAGTTGGAACTAGATGATCTTTAAGGACCCTTCCAATCCAAACCATTCTATGATTCTACGATAAGTGAACTGCAGTAAAAATATTTCCACCTTTTCCACTCTTGTCTGTCCTGCAGTAAAAGTTGTTCCTGCCTCTTCTTCAAATATGCAAAGCAATTTGGTCTTCCCACCCACCAGCCGTGCCCCCTTCACTACACAGAAATTCACTCCGATATTTGCACCTAAATGGCATCGTAGGTTGAACATGTCATTGGGTTGTTCCTCACTTTGGGCACGATGAATAATATTACTTGCTGGCTGGTTCCAGGATGTCTTTTCATTCATCCCTGTTGAGGTGCCCTCTGCAATGGCCTCACCTCTGCCTGATGAGCTCGAGGCATCTCACTTTCTACTGCCTCTTCATTTGGCTTTTGGTGGACAGGCACACTGTTCATGTTGCGTTTCTTGAGCCTGCTGTCCCCAGGTAGATGCTGGATTAGCATCCTGAAGCTCGGCACAACTAGTTTAATTATGCAGTGCAGTGCTATGCTTCCTGAGATGACACCGACCACTAAGATAGCGAAATAGAGAGGAACCACGCACAACTGAGCAAGAGGGAGAGAGAAACTCCCCGCACTGGCTGTTGTGCAGTCCCAGAGGAGATCTAACTCAGTCTGTAATTGCTGTTCTGGATAGCTTCTGCCCTCAAAACAATTTTCTGCTGGTCTGTTGTTGCTTAGGCTGAATCAGTTTGATTTATAAAATGTCATTTTTTTCGGCCCAGCCACAGACAAGAGAAAAATATTTGTTGAAAGGCTGTTGCAGCAAGATTTAGTTTTTGCCCATCTAGCATCAGAGAAGCTTGCACACTTTTTATACCATTTTTTCCCTTTCTCTTCCTTCCCCTATCTTGCAGAAGAGAACGGGGATAGGCAAACGCCATACTTTGATTATCTTTCTGTGTGCTCTGGATCTGTGGCTCACACATGCTGGGCCACAAGGTAGGAGATGTGCCAAGGGTGTTGCAGATGGGACAATACACAAGGAGCATCTCAGCATCTCTTTGGTAAAACGCGACAGATACTACAAAGGGTTTATTTTTCCTTTTTTTTTTTTTTGTTGCTTTGTTTTGTTTTGTTTTGTTTTTTCCGAAAGATAACAAGCACTAGGGGGTTGTTTTCCTTTATTTTGTTTTGGAGTGCTTCCATATACAGAAATACACACATGGACATTATATTACATCTTTCAGAATCGCCTTCAGGGTAGTTTTTATAGCTTTCCTGGCTGCTTATTGCAGAGTGGATGGTGGGGCAGAATGAGGCCTCACTTGTAGAATTCAGCATCTCCTGAACATCCAGTCAACAATTAATCTAGCAGTTAATTTGTAGTCCTTCAAAAAAAATGGATGTATGGTTTGTGAGTACACACAAAACCACACGTGCTAAATAGGACAGACCACTGATATTTCTGATCCCATTTTATATACAAACCTCGGGCAAATGTTCTTAGGAATAAGTGTGACTCTTCCCTTGAGGACCTGAGCTGACATTGATAAAGGATGCTGGGCTTGGGCTAAATGTGCGAGAGAAATTATTGACAGCACATGCTTGTTCTGTGTCCTTTTGAAGAGAGCATGTTTCCCCCCTCTGGCTTATTTAATGCTGTTCTCATGGCTGGAATACAGAAGCATCCTTAGAATATCATTAAGGTGAGGGCTATGTTAGAAATTTTCAGTGTGGATAAATATTCACCCCCACTAAGCATGACAGTGGAAGAGACAAGAGGTTTACTTATCTGCTGTCTTGGGGAATACCTCAGTAGTGTCCATCCCATGGGGATGTGGGCAGTTGGGATTTATGATTAGGTTGTTCCCATCTTGGTAATAATGTCCGGGTTTTACAATCCCAACTTGCTCCCAGATTAATTTAAAAAATGTTGAAAATGTGCTCTTGTTAAAGTAAAAAATGGGAAATGTTAATTTCTAGTTTATCTGCAAACTTGCATTTCCAACAGTTTCTGTGCCAGAGGTGGAATTTCAGATTATTTTTTTTTTCCAAAATCTCAGTATTTTGCAGTGGCATTATTCACTTACCATGTCAGGTTAAGTCACTCAAAGAGTCCTGCCATTTTAACCTAGTAGTTTCTGTTAAGAAGTTTCCAAACTAACTTTCCTTAGTGAGAGTTAATCCTCCATACCCTTAGGGTCCCAAACTCTTTCATTTCTTCAGTTTTCTCATCTATGTGACATCTTTATTGGCACTTCTCTGCTTTTTTTTTGTCATCTTTAGTTACTCCCATCTTTTTTTGCCCTCTCTGATTTTGACCATGACTAGTCTTGATCTTTTTTGTTCCAGCATGGATGATGTTAAATCCTGTATATTATCTGTATGATAGATTTCTCCTTTGGGAAAAAAAAAAAAAAAAAAAAAAAAAAAAAAGAGGATTTAAATGAAACAATTTAAATGTTTCCCTCTTGCTGCCTAGGGAGTGAATTGTTGCTGGACAAGAAAGGCTGGTGTTGATTAAAACCAAAGAAAGCCCAGCCTAGTTCGCTGGCAGGGAGACAGCACCTTTGGAACGGTAGCTAGCTGTTGTGCTCCTGGTTTCTGTGGAGTCGAAGGGATTTATGAGGAGCTGTATTTCATTGTGAATTCCGCATGGTATGCGCAAACGTGGGAAACCAAAGGCAATCTGATTTTGCTAACAAACTCTGATGCCCGGCAAGTTCAGAGGTGCTTCGTGACAGTGCTAACCTGGCAAGAAGGAACAGGAACATAGCTCCTAGGTACATTCCATTATGGAAGGTCTTTATTTGTGACTATTTTTCTTTTTTCTGTCTTTACTTTTGTTTTGCTTACACATATCAGGGACTTTGGAACTTCACATGGCCAGGTTAAATTATTCAACAGATTCCTTGCTTCAGGTCAGATTGCTTTGTGCTCTGTGCTTTACAACTCACCCTTGTTTATTTTTCCTTAAATACAGTAGTTGCATTTTTTTCCTTCCAAACAGCTCAGTGGCTGCCTTTAACTAATGCGTCTTTGCTGAACAATAATTTTAAGTGTTGTTACTATGTTATGAAAATGATCTATACTCTGCAGCAGCAGACGGCTGTTTCGTCCCAAGTACCCGGATATAAGTGGCCAATCTGAAACAGCACTGTTCAGATACAGCATTGAATTTCCTTTCTCATTCTTCCCTCCTCGTCATAATGCCCGGGGATCAGCAGGCAGACAGCCCAACTCCTCTGCAGTTAAATTAGCTGAGGATGGCCCTATGAGGAGTCAATATATCATCTGATCTTTTCTAGACCCATTTTCCCACTTCTTTTATTCCAATGGAAATATTTAGAATCGTAGAATGGAATCGTCTAGGTTGGAAGGGACCTTTGAGATCATCGAGTCCAACCATCAACCTAACACTGCCAAAACCACCACTAAACCATGTCCCTCAGCACCACATCTACATGTCTTTTAAATACCTCCAGGGATGGCGACTCCACCACCTCCCTGGGCAGCCTGTTCCAATGCTTGACAACCCTTTCGGTGAAGAAAGTTTTCTTAATATCCATCCTAAACCTCTCCTGGCACAAGTTGAGGCCATCTCCTCTTGTCCTATTGCCTGTTGCTTGGGAGAAGAGAAGGGGAAGGGAAGGACCATGTATAATTCATTATATTGCAATAACTTCTATCTAACTGAAGGTACATGCAAAAACAAGTTTGTGAATTTTAAGCCACATTCACTTAAAAGGAAACAGAACAAAACAAAACAGACTGACTGAAGGGTAGAAAGAATCTTGTTTATGTTGCAAGTAACAGAAACCAAAGACTGATGTCATAGCAATTTAGCCAGGAGAGACTAAATTGTGAGCATTCTGGGCTTCTTTGGTATTATTATTTTTTTGTTTAATTTTTCCCTAATCATCTTTTACTAAGCAGTTAAATGAGAGCAGAACAACACATTAAAGTTAATTCTCAATTCTTCACATTTTGCTAAACTTTAATTTTCTCCTTTTAAAGATTTTTACACACACACACACAAAAAAAAGAAACAACCAAAACTTCACCCCAAAAAATCACAACTAATTTCTCCTCATTTCCTGGCAATGATTTACTACCACAGTGCTCAAGAGCAATCTCAAGTTACTTAAATGTCATTGCTTTTACAAAATATCCTGCACTATTTACAAGTTATGAATAATACCATACATAATTAAAGCTTCATTATGCCTGACAAGTGAATGAATGAAGTGCATTTTGTGATACATTACCCAGTCTTTGGTTGGGGTTTTTATTTTTTTTTTGTTTTATTATGATTTTTCACAGCTTTTTAATCCTTTTTGTTTCTCCTACATCTTCAGTTATTCGACAGTTTGGTATATTCTAGAATTCACACTAGGACTCCCAGGCTTCATTGAAAATTAATGTGATTCTATTGCATTAAATGATTAAATGTTATGCCACTTATATTCTCATAACAAACTTCAGTAGATGGGCGTGGATTCATTTTGCTCCATTTTCTAAATTTGCCAATAGGGAAGATCAGGTCTTTAAAATTGGAGTGGAAGCAGTTGGACCTGTTGGCATGATGGACTAGAGTTGCAACGGGACCCAAGCAGATAAATGAATTACTGTGCAATTAGTCTCAGGAGAAGCAGATTCTTGAGAATCTGCTGTGCCACCATGCAGCAAGACCTGGACAGTCTGGAGAGTTGGACATAGAGGAACCTAATGAATTTCAACAAGGGCAAGTGTAGGGTCGTGCACCTGGGGAGGAATAACCCCATGCAGCAGTACAGGTTGGGGGCTGATCTGCTGGAAAGCAGCTCTACAGAGAGAGACCTGTGAGTCCTGGTGGACAATAGGATGACCATGAGCCAGCAATGTGCCCTGGTGGCCAAGAAGGTCAATGTTATCCTGGGGTGCATCAAGAACAGCATGGCGAGCAAGTGGAGGGAGGTCATCCTCCCCCTCTACTCTGCCCTGGTGAGGCCACATCTGGATTATTGTGTCCAGTTCAGGGCTCCCGGTTCAAGATGGACAGGGAACTTCTGGAGACAGTCCAGCAGAGGACTACAAAGATGATTAGGGAACTGGAGCATCTGTTTTATGAGGAAAGGCTGAAAGACCTGGATCTGTTTAGCCTGGAGAAGAGAAGTCTGAGAGGGGATCTCATCAATGCTTATCAATATCTAACAGGCGGGTGTGAAGAGGTTGGGGCCAGACTCTTTTCAGTGGTGCCCAGTGACAGGACAAGGGGCAATGTGCAGAAACTGGAACATGGGAAATTCCATCTAAACATGACGAAAAATTTCTTTCCTTTGTGGGTGGCAGAGCACTGGCACAGGCTGCCCAGAGAGGTGGTGGAGTCTCCTTCTCTGGAGATACTCAAAACCCACCTGGACGCGTTCCTGTCCAACCTGCTGTAGGTGATCCTGCTCGGGCAAGGTCCAGAGGTCCCTTCCAACCCTGACCATTCTGTGATTCTGTGAAATGTTTTCAGTGCTTCAGAGAGCACCCAGTGCTGGGTTCCCCTGTACAAATGTACATGGACGTACTGTTGGCCAGATAGTCTGTGCAGCTTCTGACTGTTGAGATAGACAAAACCAGGTGGGCATGGCCCTGAACAACCTGCTTTAATTGACTGCTCTGAGCAAGGGTGTTGGACTCAGAGGTTCCTACCAACCTCAATGTTTCTGTGACTCTGAGATTTGTACGGCTTAACAAAATGCGTCCTGTTTGAGTGTCTTTTGTTCTTCTCTGCTAATGTTGCCTCACTGGTAGTGTATTAGCAGTATGTGTATTAACATGCTATTATTGCTAGATTAATTCTTTCTATAAGAGCCAGTGTCCTATGAAGTCAACATATGCTCACATTTGCTCTTGTATATGGTAACTGTTCAGAAATGAGGGAAACAAGCTCACTGGCAATTTGCTAAGAAAATTTCAGTGCTGAATCTAGTTACTTTCTTTTTTTTTATTATTTTTTTACACTTGAAAATATATAAATGAATCCATTTATCAGACAGGTCTTTCCTTATTGCCTTACCAATGAGATTTCAAATTCAGTGTGCTTGTGATCATATCTCCATCAGTTTACGAACAGTATTTTATCAGATGGATGCTATGCTGAAAGATGACCTCTTTCTATGTAAGAATCCACAATCTAGGATAAATGGTCTGCATCAAAAATAACATTTTTAGAATGAAAACGTTTTGCATCTGTTTTTATTTTTTTTTTTTTTCTCTCTTAGTCCTCCATAATTCTGAAAAGCAACCGTATAACCTGGTCATTGTACTTGTTTCTTACAGAAAGCTTGAGTCCACTGGCTGACTTAGATCCAGCAAACCATGGCTTTTTTTAAGGGGATTTTTGATTTACTGTGGGAGCATTATGACTTGTTATTTTGATTTCACACAGATGAGATTTTCTGGGTTTGTTTTTATTTCTTTGCAAAGCTTGACTGTGGAACGTCCCTTTTATGCTTGGATATTACCCATTCATCCTTAATGTTAGACTCTCTGTTTTTTTCAGAGTGACATGTTGGATGTGAACCAGATCATTAAAGACCTGGCCTCCATGGTGCATGAGCAAGGAGACACAATAGGTAGGTATCACTGTTAAAGTATGAGCTTCGTTACCCTCCTGCCCCATTCCAATGATGTTGCGTGTTCCCTTATGAGCAGCTGTTTGTTGATGCTTTGAATATTTTTTTCCTGTCTTCTGGGCATTTTCTACATCCAATGATGTTTTGATCTAACAAGCTGCCCTGTGCAATGGGGTTCTTCCATTAAGGATAATGAGCTGATCTATTTGGCATAAAATAAAATTCTCAGTGAGATTAATCCGTTCCCTTCTGACTGCAAAAAGGAAGCTGGAGAATATATAACATTAACTGGAAAGAGATCCAATTCTTCCCTTCTACCTGGAACTCTAATTAGAAAAAAATAGTGGCAGCAATTATTGTTATGATTATTGATGGTCGTGGAGAAAGTTAAGCAGTTTGCTTCTCCTAAATGGAATTTTCTTTCCACATTGCAGGGTGTGTCTGATTAAATTTACAGTAGCCCAGCACCGTGATCTGCTCACATGCGTAGTCTGAAGCTTCTACCCATTAGCTGACCTCCTTTTGCTCTCCGACTACCAGTGGCTGGGAGCGCGGTGGAGAAAACTGGGGAAAAGAGATAAGAGTAACCCCTAGTGTTACCTTTAAGAGAAGCCCATCACTGACAGCCACCGCTTTTTGTGAATAGAGGGATAAGGCACAGTAGATCTGCTCCTTTTAAATTTCCTTTGACCCTCATCTTTGTCACTGCTGTCTTCTGATGCAGCCAAGAAAAATCAGGCTTTTTTCCCTGTATCTCTCATTTTGTGTATGTATGATAATACTGTGCAGTGCTTCAGAAGCAACTGTCTTCTTCCAAATTTGAAACCTAACCATCCTAAAGCCACATTGAGGGGCCTAAACTCCAGAGAAGCAAGATTTGTGGAGACGTTTCTAACCTGCAGCGCTCAGCTGGAGTTCTCACTGGGGCTCCTGGGAGTTGGATCAAGTCCTAAGACAGCCATATGTAGATCATAAAAGAAGAAACTCTTCTCTGCTGTTTATTAATCACTCTGGATTTCTTTGCCAAACTCATACCTTTGCAAGTTGCCATTAGCATAAGATACCTCCTTTCACACTGAAATGATCCAGCTGCATTCCACTGAGAAACACCACTCAGGTTCACAGGTGCGGAAAAAAATCAAGGCGATACCTAAACCCAACTGTTTATTATTATTTCTATTATTATTATTATTATTATTATTATTATTATTATTATTATTATTATGCTTATTTGGAAGCGCATTTTTGTACACAGATAACTTGGGAGCCTGATTCATCTCCAAAAAGCACATCAGATGTTAATGCCTTGAGGGACATGATAACATACATCAGCTAGCTTCAAGATCCTTGCAACTCCTTTTCTTAAGGCAATATTTATTATTTTAAGATGTTGCCCATGCATAGAAGTGACCCCAGTATTAACTTGCATGTGTGAAACAGTTAGACTAAGTAGGACGTTTTGTCTTCGAGCCAGCATAAGATTTTTGTTGGTTTTATATCTGACACGGTCTTTCCTCTTCCTGTTTCACTGCAGCAGATTTTTAATGGTTTCTTTAGGAGTATCTTTGCAGCCTGGCAGCCAGTCAAGGTATCTTCCCAACCAATTGCTGAAAGGTCCCACTGTTTATCTTTTGACATTCATATTACCCAGAAGTAAGTGAGATTAAGAATCAGGAGGCAAAGGGAGCTGAAAACCCCACAGTGAAAATTCAAAAGCAATGATGATAAGAGACAGTTCTCTTGGCGCTCGTTTCATTTTTTTAATGCTTTCCTCTTACATGCATGAAATGAAAGCTCTGTGTGTGCTTATTTAGAAAACACGGGGAAAATACGTACCCAGGGAATGCGAGGTGCACCACTCAGCAAAGTGCTCCCAGGGTTGCAGAGCAAACTACACTCCGGTTCACCTGAGCTGGGGAGAATTAATGGGAAGACCTTGTCTGGTCTATGCCTGGCACAGGCAGAGTAACCCATACTTCTTACAAAAACCCAAAAGCAGTTTTGCTAGTGTACGGGCCGGTTCCTTAATGAACACATCCATTGACAGTCTCTATGGTAGACAGCAATTTCTGTCGTGCGAGGAGGAAACAGATGAGGGGAAATGTGGACTCGGGGCAGCATATCTCTCTTATTTTTTGTCTTCTGCAAATGAACCCCGTTCCTGTGTTTCTAGTCATGGCATCTCTCTGATATGAATGTTTAACTAAGAGTTACAGTACCAGTGAGTCCAAGCACTCAAAGCCAAAACAAGGCAGTGGACAATATTGCCTTTGAATGAGCAAAAAGAGTCTTTTCGACACAGACTTACAGGAGCTCTCGGCAAAAGCATCCCAAAGCAGCTTCATCATATAGGGTGCTGGTGAGGGGAAAGTGTGTGAGGAGGACGCTAATAGGAGAATCAATAACTGGCTGTGGAATTGGTGTTGGAAATGTGGTTTTGGGCTCTATAACCATGGGCCTTGGTCTTCCTGGGGGACTTCAACCACCCCAATATCTGTTGGAGGGACAACCCAGAAGGGCATAAATAACCCAGAAGGTTCTGCAGTGCACTGATGATGACTTTGGGCATCTGATGTACAAATGGCAAGATCTCAAGATGGCTAGAAGAGGGCCATCTCTGCTGCTAAATTTTACTCTCATGGTAGCAGAAGGGTTCTTCAGACAAAGCATCCAAGGCAAGGAATAAGGACTTGGTACTGTGAGAAGTAACTTAAGTTGGGGGTGATTGTTAGAGCAACAGTCACTCCTTTCCATGCTCATAGATGGCCACTCAGCTGAACTACAAGTGCCTCAACAGCTTGAAACATTCCCAGTGTTCCATACTGAACAACACTATTTCACGTGTGCAAGCTTGTTCTTTCATTGGCCGTACTGGGATGAATAGACATAGTTCCATGAAATCAATTTTATAATTAGTGTTAGGGAGAAGAGAATCCTCAAATCCCCAGTTCCTCTGAAGAAAGTGTCAACAACACAGCTGCCACTATTTGTATTAGTACCTGATGAAGGCAAATACATATTTGTCCACCTCTGATGGCTTCTGTTTGTCTTGTAACAGAGAATAAAGATGACCTGAATAATACAGTTACTGCTTTTTTTTTTTTTTTCTTTTTTTTGCCCATGGCAAGAGAAAACGCTGTTCTGTTTTTGTTGTAGAAGAGATGTTTTTCCATCCTACCTGTGTATGTAACCTTACTAGTTATGCCAAAATAACATTCAATCCTAAATCGGTGCAATCCCAGCACAGATACAGGATCAGCGGGGAATGGCTGGAGAGCAGCCCTGAGGAGAAGGACCTGGGGGTGCTGATGGACGAGAAGCTCAACATGAGCCAGCAGTGTGCAATTGCAGCCCAGAAGGCCAACCGTATCCTGGGCTGCATCAGAAGAAGTGTGGCCAGCAGGTCAAAGGAGGTGATTCTGCCCCCCTACTCCACTCTCATGAGACCCCACCTGGAGTACTGCATCCAGCTGTGGAGTCCCCAACAGAAGAAGGACATGGACCTGCTGGAGCATGTCCAGAGGAGAGCCACGAGGATGATCCGAGGGCTGGATCACCTCTCCTATGAGGAGAAGCTGAGCGAGTTGGGGCTGTTCAGCCTGGAGAAGAGAAGGCTCCGGGGAGATCTCATTGTGGCCTTCCAGTACCTAAAGGGGGCCTCCAGGAGAGCTGGGGAGGGACTTTTTCCTGGGGCATGTAGTGATAGGGTGAGGGGGAATGGCTTGAAACTGGAAGAGGGCAGGTTCAGATTGAAGATCAGGAAGAGGTTTTTCACTTTGAGGGTGGTAAAGCACTGGAAGAGGTTTCCTAGAGAGGTTGTTGAGGCCCCATCCCTGGAGGTGTTCAAGGCCAGGCTGGAGGTGGTCTTGGGCAACCTGGTCTGGTGGGAGGTGTCCCTGACTATGGCAGGGGGGTTGGAACTTGATGATCTTCAAGGTCCTTTCCAACCTAAACCATTCTATGATTCTATGAGTCAAGATCTACAACCCGTATCGAAACTGCTCTAGTTCAACTTTCACCATTTGTGTCACTGTTTGCAGCTCCAGCACCTTTCTCAAAGACACAAAGAAAGACCCATGTTGTTCTGAAAACATTTTACGCTTTTAAAAGAATCACATTTCTTCCTCTGTTGGACAGTTTTAGAACCAACCTTCTGCCAGTGTATCTGTAATGTCCCCAGCTCCCTAAAATGGGTAGAAATTCCAACATCACATACTGGCCACATATTTTAAGATTACAGTAGCAGAGGCACAGCAACTAATTTATGAGTCCTCTACTTCTTTGTCTAGACCAAATGCATACAAATCTATGTTTGCACAGCAAATCGCAGCCACTACATCAAGCAAAAGACTTCTTCAAACTTTCTTCTTCCAATACTCATCCATGCTTAGATCTTGGTGTTACTAACCTTTCACTTCACTCTTTAAGTCTTCACAATTTGATCTAAAGTGGATGCTCCCTCACTTTACAAACCTCACTATATGTTATCTGTCAGACTAGAGCCCACAGACCTTCCAAGATAAATATAAACATGGCTGGTGCTTTCCTTCAGTCTCGCAAGAAGTTCCTGATCATAGAATCAGGAATCATAGAATACCAGGTTGGAAGGGACCTCAAGGATCATCTGGTCCAACCTTTCTTGGCCAAAGCGTGGTCTAGACAATATGGCCGAGCACCCTGTCCAACTGAATCTCAAAAGTGTCCTGTGATGGGGAATCCACCCCTTCCCTGGGGAGACTATTCCAATGGCTGGTTGTTCTCATCGTGAAAAATTTTCTTCTTGTGTCCAGTTGGAATCTCCCCTGGAGTAACTTGTACCCATTACCCCTCATCTCTTCCATGTGACTCCTTGTAAAAAGAGGAGTCTCCATCTTCTTTGTAGCCACCTTTTAAATGCTGGAGCATGGTGATAGCGTGTCCCCTAAGCCTTCTTTTCTCAAGGCTGAACAAACCCAGTTCTCTCATCCTTTCCTCATATGGCAGGCTTCCCAGTCCTTGGATCATCTTGGTGACCCTCCTCTGGACCCTCTCCAGCCTGTCCACATCTTTTTTTGTATAGTGGGCACCAAAACTGAACATAGGATTCCAGGTGTGTCCTGACCAGTCCAGAGTAGAGCAATGACTTCTTTATCTCTGCTGGTGATGCCTTTATTGATGCAACCCAGCATCCTGTTGGCTTTCTTTGCTGCAGCAGCACACTCTTTGCTCATATTGAGCCTGTTGTCCACCAGGACCCCCAGGTCCCTTTCCACAGAGCTGCTCCCCAGCCAGATAGATCCCAACCTGTGATGCACTCCTGGATTATGTTTTCCCAGGTGCAAGACCTTACACTTGTCCTTGCTGAACTTCACAAGGTTCTTGTTAGCCCACTCTTCCCACCTATCCAGGTCTTCCTGCAGGGTGGCTCTCCCCTCCCAAGTTTCCCCTTCACCACTCAGTTTGATGTCATCAGCAAACTTTGTCACTTTATCCCACCGTCCAGATCACTTACGGAGATATTAAACAGCGTTGGGCCCTGTATCGATCCCTGGGGGACCCTACTTGTGACAAGTTGCCAGTCTGAAGAGGAGCTATTGACCACCACCCTCTTGGTGTGGCCTGTCGGCCAGTTCCCCACTCACCGCACAGACCACCTGTCTGGACAATAACACATCAGTTTCTTTAGGAGGAGGCTGTGGGGAACTGTAACTGATATATTCAGTCCTGGAGCAGTGCTGGTGTTCACTGACATACCACATCGTCACTTCTTGCCTAATGATAATACTAATAAACCTCCTTCAAAGCAAACTATATTTGCATGAATGCAAATGTATGGCTTATTTTAGAAGCTTTCAAATGTGGTGAGATTTTTATAGGTTTGGGAGTTTTTTGGTTTTGGTTTTGGTTTTTTTTTTTTTTTTTTTGCCTGTGAAATCAGCTCAGTTTTGTTGCCTGTTTTGTTTCCTCTCTGACCTGAAGGCTAGTTTAACACGTAGACACTGTCAAGAGCCAAGAGGGTCCATTAGCACCCTTCCACACATGTCCTCCTCCAGTCTGACTGCCTGAGTGGCGCAGCCAAGAGTCTGTTGTCAGACACGCTAAGGCAAACCAAGCTGGGAAATCATTCAGCTGGATCCTTAACTAAACCCTCCTGAGTTATGTGTCTCGGTTGGGACATCTGCAGAAAATGAACGCATCTTGAGAGTGGTCCCTGAATACCTAAATGTAACAGATTTAATATCTGCGTTCAGCTGAATGTGGTCTGCAAAGTCTCTCATTTGGTTAAGTTTCCTAAGTGATCTCAGAGGAGGGTATGATGTGAATGGGTACATTTATGTTCTTATTGGTTCCTGATGAATTGGGAAATCTTCTCTTGGCTCTTTTGCTTTTAGCCACTTGTTGAGACACGGAGTTACACGTCAGTACAAAGCACAGCCCGTGCAGGAAGGGTACACTGGGGTATTTCTCCATCAGTGATAATCCATTCCACTTCCAAAGAAAACTCCAATTTCTCTGTTCATCCTAAGTATATACCCTGTCATCAGTTTGTTGTTCTAAGCCTAATGAATCTTTATTGTAAACCACCCCAGCTGCTGAAATTGCATAGTATTACGACCTAGGGGAGGTTTAGATTGGCTACGATGAAAAATTTCTTCACCAAGAGGTTGTCAAGCATTGGAAGAGGCTGCCCAGGGAAGTGGTGGAGTCGCCATCCCTGGAGGTATTTAAAGGATGTGTATATGTGGTGCTGAGGGACATGGTTTAGTGGTGGTTTTGGCAGTGTTAGGTTGATGCTTGGACTTGATGATCTTAAAGTTCCCTTCCAACCTAGACAATTATATGATTCTATGATCCTTAAGTGCCTTGTAGGCAACAATTTTAAGGTCATAGTGTTTTGTAGACCACTGGTCTTGCTCTCCCTGTTTCTCTGGACTGCAGCAGTGGTGGCCACCACTATCACTTTGCACATGTCCTTGGCCTCTGACAGCCCTGAAGACTCTGTAAGATGCTTGGTGTTGTGTTAGGCACTGGTTGATGACCACTGCTCCAACTGAATTGTTGGGCTGCCATGATCATGATCTCTGACCAACTCATTTTACTCAAGAAAATAGGCAGCACAAAAAATGAATGAGCTTTTGTTCTTCTTTCCGGTTTCTACTCACTGTAAGTGTGAGTTTTCATGTCTTCCCTTTTTGGAAGTGGAGACTTCGATTCAGCTCTAGTGCTGACAAGTGCTGGTAAGACAGCACGGGGTGGTTTATAAGGAAAAGAATAATGGGTGACTCTACATTTTCAAATTTACTAGCGCCTAAAGATTTGTCTGCTGTTCTCATAACGTGATTGGGCTGGTATACTTGCAGTTAATGAGCCGGCTCATTTTGTACAAGAAGCGAGGCTCTTCCTTTTATGAGGTTTATTGCCACCTGTAGGATTCTTCTCACACCAATTCATCCAAAGTCATTTGGGGGAAGTTGGAGCTGCTGTGCTCTCAGTTTCTAGTAATGCTGCAACTGAGCAGTATGTGTCGTAAAGGCAGAAGCTGCCCAGGTGGTTGGGTTCCTTCTGCTGGGAGGTGCGATACTCGGCCACAGACGGGCTGCGTTTGGGAGGCCATGGCTTGAGTACGTTAAGTAAATCGAACGAGCCATGTAAAGCAAAAAGGGTCAAGCAAGTTGTAAATACCAGGGGCTTTACTTTGTAGATAAAATATACGATCTTTCCAAGACAGCAACCAGAAATAAAGTATGTTTATTTCTATGAATCAACACCCCCATCAGCCTCATTTATTCCTGTGACAGACCCAGTTTGACACTTCTTTCATCCGGTGGCTGAGCTGTAGGACTCGATAGCTTACGCCATCAGGTGTGTGATGGGAGGTGAGCATTGCGTTAATTGTAGAGAAAAGTGGACTTCTGAAAAATACTGCATGCAAGTGAAATTAAGGTATTTATCCAAACTGTGTCAATTCATGAGCTGGATTCAGAAAAGCAAATATGATTATTTTGATCTCTTCTTTCTTTTTTGTCACATTTAAATAAACATTTCTTATTGCAGTTTGAAAGAATATTATCTTTAACTCGTGTTACAGAATTAAAAAAAAAAAAAAAGTGTTGAGTTTACATCACAAGGAAAAAGAAATAGCGTGCTACAGACGGGTAGCTGGAATTTCCCAAGCAAAGCTAGACTAAGTGCTGTTTTACCCTTTAAATTACTTTCAGAGATTATTTTGGAAATTAAATAAAATCTGACATACCCATAAATTTCTGCACACAAAATGTCGTGTTGAAATACCTTTTTTGCATCAGAATAAGAAGGAAATGGAAGGAAAAAAAAAAAAAAAAAGTGTATTTGGTCTATTGCCATGATATAATATCCTCCCATGTGCAAATTCTGTGGGATTCAAGCTAGAGCCTTGGATTACCCAGAGCCATATGAGAGCATCGTTTGGGAACTGTGGACACCTGAGATACAGAGCTGAAAGTGCACACCAGGCAATGAAGGCGGAGGCCATACCGTGCGCCCTCAGGAAACTTCATATGCTGTATCTTCTCCACTGGTAAATATCAGTATTTTGAGACCATTTTCCTCTGTAAGAAAGAATGGTAAATTGCTTTCCATCTGCTGAAGTGGTAATATTTCTGCACTCTGCCATTTAGCACAGAGCAGATGATACGAGGAACCTTATTCTCTGGTAGGATGTCCTATTTTCCAGTAGATATACGTAGGACAACGTTTGAATTTTAAATCCCTGGAAGACGTATCCTGGCAGGCGTGGTAAACCTCTGGCAGAGCGATACCATTTTTCAGCGCATACATATGTAGCAGATGCTTGACATTTCCAAGATGCATTTCAAGGACAGTGTAAATCACTCAGGAGCTGAAGCATCGTAAATTTATGCTGGTGTTCGGCCATTGCCTTGTAGCCGCTTTTATTCATACAGGCTGGGGCTCTGGGCTGTTGGCTGAAGAAAACCAGCAAGAAAGGCTGGTTATGGCATTTTGGGGTAGTTTAAATAGTCTTTCCAGGCCTGCATGGAAAATTTGGGTGAGTGGTTGTTCAGTGCCTCAATCGTTATGTCTAAGGGTCATGGTGTGTTCTCTGTGGAAGAATTAAGAGCTCTGCTAAAATCAAATAGAAAGCTCGGTGCAGTCTACCTTTAGTTGGAAGCAATAACCGTGGCTCCCAATGACTCATGGAGCTGCAAATCGTATTTTCATTGCACCAATCTAAGCCAATGTGACCCACTTAGCCTTAGTTTAGCATACGGGCAAGGTTATTTTATAAGCCCTCTCGTGTGCGAAATTTATAACTTGGCGTTTACACTGAAGTTTGCAAATGACCAACACTAAGCCATTTTAAATGTCATTCTGGAAGAACTGCCATAGTTTTCCTTCCCCTTAACATCCACAGTTGTGCCTATAGAGACCCTGAGGGTCTTTTGTTCGTAGAATGAGGCTCACTTAAAACTCTACAAGTACATGGCAAATAGAATGGGCAAAATTCTTTTTTATGCTGGAAGCAATTTGACCCCAAATTGGGCTTTAATTAGAAAATAAACCTTTATACATTACCAAAATACTCCTTTTATTTTGTGTGTGTGTGTGTGCGCGCGTGCTTTTTAGTATGCTGTATTGATTTTTTTTTCTTTTTAGCCAGAAGTTATGGTGATAAAAGAGGGTTAAGCTTATTAAAGTGCTAAAAGTAAAAGCATACTGTGAAACCTAAAGGGGCCCATTTTGGTTACTGCCAAATGGGAGCGTTTTAAAATTCTCATTCACAAGGCACTTTCCTGTCTTTCAAGCAGTTTTACTGAAAATACTGCCTTGTGAAACCAGTCCATCTTTGCTGCTATAAAGACTCAGGTCGTACGGGAGGTTCCTTGGTACATTAGGACAAAAACCCCACTCCAGCCACTGTCACTGCAGTAATTTCCCATATAAGACTCCTGTTGGTCATTAGCAGGGCTTGATCTCAGAAGACCGATAAATAGACAGGGTTGAAAGACACCTCTTGGGGTCATCATGATTTCTGTCTCTGTGTGACAAGTGTGTCATAAAATCGTATCAAATGACATCTAAAAGCTGCTTAACTCTGCCACCTTCACTACTCCTATTGAAAGGATGTGCTTTAGCCAGAAAATTAGAAATCTTTTCCTAATTCCTGGGTGCATTTGTTTGCAACCACCATCTGCTTTGGTGCAGCCCTGTCCCTCAGTTTAATAAAAGGGCCACAACATTGCCTTAAGGTTTTTGTTTGTTTTCAAACTGTACCATAAATTTGTCATTACAGACTGAGGACAGAAAATTGTAGTATTCAGGCTCTTCAGAAAATCCCAGACCCTGGACTGGGTTATCTCACTTGTTTGGGAACAGAGTCACTGTCCCTTCATACCAAAGCCAAAGGAGAAAGCAAAAGGCAGACCCACCCAGCAGGTATTTTTCAGCCTACCTGGGATCCTACTGACCCTCTGGAAATATTTGCTTTTCCATCCCTGAGCAAGGTACCTTGGCAAGGAGCCTGAAAGTGAGCAAGGTGAAGCTGTGAACCACCACTAGCGTTCAGCAAAGACGCGCTGAAATAGCTGTGAGTGACACATTCATCATTGACTTATTAACATCATTGATTTATTGCCATCATTGACTTATTACTTACTTCCTTGTGATTTGACCCAAATTCTCTTTTCTTCCCTTGCTTTCCTGCATTAATATGCAGAAATATCTAGTTAAACTGTGTCACATATTTATGTCTCACTTTTTATAGAGTTTTAGAGCTCTTTTGGTGTTTTTTTGTTTTTTTTTTTTCTGTTTGTTTTAGGTTTTCCCCTGTGTTTCAAGATTACAAGTAACTTAAAAAAAAAAAATTAAATGGGAGGTTTGCTTATTCCAAGGCTGGTATTCCCCTGTTAGGAGAACAAGTGAGCAGAAACAGTTCCACCAGGGTCCAGCCTCCTCCTGTAATGTCACAGCAACTCATATAGGACATGTAGCACACGTCTGTCCTACTTGTGAAAGCCTGTGCTGGGAAAAACTTAGATGATGTTTGCAAAACACAGTGCATAATGTATGATTAGCCCATTCCATGCGGCGCTAAGGGGGCGTTCACAGTGTTTAATTTTATCTAACGAAGGCAAATTTGCTCAGGCCCCCATGCAGGCAGCAGAAAGCACTAGGTTCCTCTGGAGGGCCATTTAAGGAAGCTAAATTAAGCTCCTGCTGTGATTTCCCCCTGCCCCAAGAGGAGCAGAAAAAGACAACTCTTGTTTTAGTTGGATGTCTTTCATAAGTCAGTCAGGCCAGTCAGTCTCACCTCTGTGCCTGGCAAGATCATGGAGCAGATCCTCCTGGAAACTCTGCTGAGGCACGTAGAAAACAAGGAGGTGATTGGTGACAGCCAGCATGGCTTCACCAAGGGCAAGTCATGCCTGACAAATTTGGTGGCCTTCTACAAAGGGGTTACAATGGCAGTGGACAAGGGAAGACCAACTGATGTCATCTACCTGGACTTGTGCAAAGTGTTTGACGCTGTCCCCCACAATATCCTGGTCTTTAAATTGGAGAGACATGGATTCGACAAATGGACCACTCGGTGGATAAAGAACTGGCTGGACGGTCGCACTCAAAGAGTTGCGGTCAACAGCTCGATGTCCAAGTGGAGAGCAGTGACGAGTGGCATTCCTCAGGAGCCGGTACTGGGGCCTGTACTGTTCAACATCTTTATCAGCGACATGGACAGTGGGGTTGAGTGCACCCTCAGCAACTTTGCCGATGATACCAAGCTCTTTGGAGAGGTAGACACGCTGGAGGGGAGGGATGCCATCCAGAAGGACCTGGACAGGCTGCAGAGGTGGGCCCAAGCCAACCTCATGCAGTTCAACAAGGCCAAGGACAAGGTCCTACATCTGGGTCAGGGCAATCCCAAGCACAAATCCAGGCTGGGCGGGGAAAGGCTGGAGAGCAGCCCTGAGGAGAAGGACCTGGGGGTGCTGATTGATGAGAAGCTCAACATGAGCCAACAGTGTGCGATCGCAGCCCAGAAGGCCAACTGTATCCTGGGCTGCATAAGAAGAAGTGTGGCCAGCAGGTCAAAGGAAGTGATTCTGCCCCTCTACTCCACTCTCATGAGACCCCACCTGGACTACTGCATCCAGCTCTGGAGTCCCCAACAGAAGAAGGATATGTAGAGAGGAGAGCCACAAGGATTATCCGAGGGCTGGAGCACCTCTCCTATGAGGAGAGACTGAGTGAGTTGGGGCTGTTCAGCCTGGAGAAGAGAAGGCTCCAGGGAGATCTCGTTGTGGCCTTCCAGTACCTAAAGGGGGCCTACAGGAGAGCTGGGGAAGGACTTTCTACTCGGACATGGAGCGATAGGACAAGGGGGAATGGCTTGAAACTGGAAGAGAGCAGGTTCAGATTGAAGATTAGGAAGAATTTTTTCACTTTGAGGGTGGTAAGGCACTGGAAGAGGTTGCCCAGAGAGGTTGTTGAGGCCCCATCCCTGAAGGTGTTCAAGGCCAGGCTGGAGGTGGTCGTGGGCAAACTAGTCTGGTGGGAGGTGTCCCTGTCTATGGCAGGGGGATTGGAACTCAATGATCTTCAAGGTCCCTTCCAACCTAAACCATTCTATGATTTTATAAAAAGTCCTTCCCCAGCTCTCCTGTAGGCCCCCTTTAGGTACTGCAAGGCTGCAATAAGATCTCCTCGGAGCCTTCTCTTCTCCAGGCTGAACAGCCCCAACTCGCTCAACCTCTCCTCATAGGAGAGGTGCTCCAGCCCTCAGATCATCCTCGTGGTTCTCCTCTGGACACACTCCAGCAGGTTCATGTCCTTCTTCTGTTGGGGACTCCAGAGCTGGATGCAGTACTCCGCGTGGGGTCTCACGAGAGTGGAGTAGAGTGGCAGAATCCCCTCCTTTGACCTGCTGGCCACACTTCTGATGTAGCCCAGGATACAGTTGGCCTTCTGGGCTGCGATCGCACACTGCTGGCTCATGTTGAGCTTCTCATCAATGATTTTTAGTAGGGCATGTAGTGAGAGGACAAGGGGAAATGGCTTTAAACTAGAAGAGGGCAGGTTTTGATTAAACATTAGGAAGAGGTTTTCACTTTGACGTGGTAAGGCACTGGAACAGGTTGCCCAGAGAGGTTGTTGAGGCCCCACTCCTGGAGGTGTTCAAGGCCAGGCTGGACGTGGCCTTGGGCAACCTGGTCTAATGGGAGGTGTCCCTGCCTTAGCAGGAAGGGGGGGTGGAACTTGGTGATCTTCAATATCCTTTCCAGCCTAAATCATTTTAATGAATGTATGATTCTATTTCTCAATTCTTACCAGAAAACATCAAATGTCCCTCTACTGCTACTCCTATCATATATGTAGAATGACCAACTACTGATTTGTGTGTCTGCCTCAATGTGTGGCTGGAAAGACATCAGGGCCAGCCCTGGAGTTGTGACATGTGTTCTTTTTAAGCAGAAGCATGATACCAATTGACGGTGATAGCCCTTGAGGAGATGTGGTTGTTGGGTTTTCCATGTAAACTCACCTAGGACCTCATTATGATCAGGTGACATATTGAAATCTGTCTACTGTGTTTCACTCACAAGAAGCACCTTGTTTCTCGGGCACACCTACTTGAGGTAGACCCTGGGTAGATCCACTCACATGGCAAAAATGCTGCTCACTGCAGTGTGCTGTTGTGCCATTCATGTTTCTGTTCATCACTTTTGGTAATTCAGCACCGTTTTTTTTTTTTTACTGGTATTGAGAAGAAAAATGTGACACTTTTCCAGAAATGCCTTCAGATCAGTGCAATACTGGAAGTAAACTCTTCAAGGCTGTCACACTGATGTGTGCATGTGTGTGGATGCAGCTCTTCTAAGGTTCTGTAGAAGAAAAATTGGTATTTCTTCACAGACAGAGGTTGAGTTCCTTAGAAGCCTTTTGATCTCTTCCTGCTGAGTCCTGAATGATAGGAAAGCATTTGGGCAGAGGTCAGTGATGCCAACCAAAGTCCACAGTGTTAAAGTCTTAATAAAAATGGTTTGAGAAGCTTTGGATATGGCCAATAAAATTATGGTATATCAATCTATAAAAACGCTGTCCATGTAAGTTTTTTTCTTGTTTTACTACAGCATGCATAATCTGATATAAAAGGAATGGAAAACCATCTCTCCCAGGTGTAATAAAAGACTTTTATCAGGTTTCCAAGTGTTAAGCTGAAGTTTGTTTATTCTGTGGTTCTGTTGGTTGGTGGTTTCATCTTTGTTTTTTTTTTTTTGTTTGTTTGTTTTTTGTTTGGTTGGTTTTGTGGGTTTTTTAAATTGAATTATCAGAAATGCATAATTACATTAACAGACTTGCAACATTGTTCCACTTAAAAATGGCAAAATCTGAATACAACCACTTTCAGCAGTTTGTCTGCAAACCTTCATTACTTTACTCATCACAAAAGTTGCCAGTCTGATTCACGTTCTTTCCTTCAAAAATAAAAGAAGAAATTACTTAAATCTTTTGTGGCATGTCATAATGCAACTCCTAATACCATCAGTTGAAAAATTTCCATTAATTTTATTAAGGATTAGAGAAATCCCTGGAACCTTATTCTCAAATTTCTACCTGTGGTTGAATTCCTCCTGACCGTTTTCATATACTCCATGGTGTGATATTTCCTCTAAAACACACAGAAGGAGACCAAATGCACATACTCTGCCATTGTGGCCAGAAATTATTGGCTGCACAGCTCTTAGGGCATAAGTACGTCAAGATTTCTAACATTTCTGCTGTAAACAAACTCTTCTTTGTCCGTTTTGTACCATAGGTGTCTTTCTTTCTACGCACAGCTATGGAGTCAAAGTTATTACTTGTCCTTGATGGAAGTGGGCAGCTGCCAGCTGCAATGTGTAGCTGATAATCTTTCTCTTCTAGTCTCCTTTTGATTCCTCGTGGTTCTTCCACCTTGGCCCAATGTCAGACTTAGCAATCTAGGGTGGGATTCTTCTCCCTTCATTTTAGGTACTGGCAACATGTCTCGATCTGTTGCCGTCTGCACAGATTCCCCCAGATTTCCCAGCTTCGAAATGTGACCCAGAAGATTAGGACATGATTCATCTGATCAGCGGCAGGCAGCTACTGTAGAGTGGGATGAATTGCACAGTATGGACTCGGGGACATGGTTTAGAAGTGGTTTTGTCAGGTTAGGTTAATGGTTGGACTTGATGATCTTAAAGGTCCCTTCCAACCTCAGTGATTCTATGATTCTATGATTCTATGGCTTGCTCTCTGTTGACTGTGATAGTCTCCGAGTTGACTTGCTCAAGTACAGACACCTGGGTATGGTCAATAACCCGCATGTACTCAGATGCCTCTTATCCCTGAGGTCTAATAATGAGATCATTTCGGATGCAATCTGCCATGTCCCTTCTGTAATTTGACTCCAATCTAGTAAATTTACCAGCCTTGAGCTGATTTCCTTTGAATTCCCTATCAGTCTTCCCATTGGTTTCCATGGGAATGGGATGAGCTGATAACCTCCCATCCTGTCTAGGAACACATGGAGACCTGACAGTCATACTGCCTCTGACTGATAGGTTAAGTGCTCATCAAAACGGGTGGCGTTCCAATTTCCCTGTAGTACTACAGCTTGCAAACAAGAGGCTGCTCATCTCTTGATGCCCACGAGTGAATTGCTGAATTGCCGTTGGTATAAAGCCTTTGTTTTAGGTTTGCACCCTGTAATTATCTTCTCTTGTTTTAATTTGCAGATAGCATTGAAGCCAACATTGAGACTGCATCTTCTAATGTAGAGTCAGCCAATGAGCAGTTGGCAAAAGCCAGTCAGCACCAAGTAAGTGGGACTAAAAACTCTTACGGATATATTCAGTAATAGTATTTAAAATAAAGAGAACACTTGGCAGCTGTGAACCACATGGCACATGGCCTATGTTGGATTTGTGCTACCTGGAAAGATGATAAGGCATATTCTAAGTAAGACCTAAACTTTTTTTCTTATATATATGATTAAATTACTGTAGCATCGACAATTTGCATCAGAGTAGTCATTAAGAGATCTGCATATTAAAGAGACATTTACCAGTAGGAAACTCAACAATTAGCTACTGTTGTTCTTGAAAAGATGTCATAAAAAGTGCATCTTTTAAGTGTATATGTACTTCTTATTGGAGTGTTTCTGTATAATCAGGCAGCAGTGATTTTCAAAAACAACCGAGTTGTCAAAAGGCATGATGTGGCTGGTGAATAATGGCTATGGGAATGGTGTTCAGCACTTTTTAAAGGCAATTTGAGGGTAGGGTTTTTGCTTGTTTTTTTGTTTTTGGTTTTTTTTTTTCATCATTGGAGGAAGAATAAAACACACACAAACACACAAATATTAACTCTTTTGAAAATAGCTTGACCAGAAAGAACTGTTCGATGGTTAGTACTTTCTAGGGATGAAGGGGAAGTGGGAAGGAAAACGAACAAAGAAAAAAATTATTATTGTTCGCATCTGCTTGACAGAACAAAAGCTGTTAATTTCCTTTTTTTCCTCAATCATAAATTGGTTTCTTGAAGTCCAAAGTGAGTTTCAGGTACCTGGAGTCTTGTTATGACAAAATGTAGCTGAGGTCCATGGAAGTACATAGTGCCTCCTTGTTGGTCCTTGGACACAATGAATTCTGAAGGTCTGGGGCAAACCTCCAGACCAAAGGAGTAAGAGCTACAGGCATTTTACTCCACTGAAAAGGTGTAATGTCATTTTAAAATTATCTAGAGCCCGTTTTCTGGTGAAACATACTTTACCAATTTTGGGTAACTAGAACAACTTTTGTAGAACTTTGATATTGCAGAAACTGTGTGGTCTTCACTACAGTTTGGTTTTGAAGTCATGTGTATTCAAGATAATGTGTGTCACGTGTGACAAATGTGTGCATTTGCCTTGAAAATAGCCTGTTGCGTTTTTACCGCATGAAGTCTAAAATGAGACAAGAATAAATTTAATACTTGACAGTAGAGCCGATCGCAAAGCTGCAAATGAATTAATGACAATTTTGGCTAAGAAGGTCAAAGAGTAGTCAGGCAGAAAATGAAGGCAGCACAGTGTAAAGGATCTGCTTTCTTCAGCCAGCAGGAGCTGCTGAAATAGCCTGCCTAGTTAGGAGGTCCTTTATTCCTCAAATATGTTGATCGAGATGAAGGTATAGCCTTCATTATTGAGTCAACCACTGCTAAGGACATAAATGTCTACTGACTGGTATTCATGGGAAAACACTTCAGAGTCTCCCTTGCCCTTGAAACAAGCCTGTATAGACAAATAACGCTTAGAAAAATTCTGCTGCCAAAGAAAATGTACAATCCAGATCTCCTGTAGAGGACAGGTAGCTATCCTGTACACTACAGGATGAGGACCACTAGCCAAATGCATGCAACCCCAGCTTGCTCTCTGTCACCTCTTTCATGAGGTTCCCTGAGATATGAACAGAAAATGGAGCAAAGTTTTTGTCACTTCAGTTGTTGGCTTGCTGCCTGGGGTTTGTCACATGGCATATGATGCCTCCTCTGTTATGTGCCATGATATCTGCTCATCTTATATCCAAAAGGACATTGTCCCCATAATGCGACAAGAAGGTTCCTGGGCACACAGCCCTCAAGGGCTTTCGTAGGAAGTGATGTTGATGCCAGCTGCATACGTATGGACAATGCAGTGGGGGACAGGTCATCCTTCCAGGTTGTGCGTGTGATTTGGAGCTGCTTTAGGTATATCTAGGATGGATTTAGGAGGATGATCAGCCAGATGGCTTTGTGGGTGAACTGCTTTCAAGGGAGCTGCCATAGTTTTACGCACTTTAAATTCTCTCTGCACTCTTCTGTGCTGCTCAGAGATTAAAAGCACAGACTGTTTTTTAAATCTTACTGAGTAGTCATCGCTCTTTTGTTAAACTGCCATTCATTAGTGTATTTGGCTGTTACCTATGACTTCTAGTGTAGTGTGTTTGTCCTATAAATGCAGATTTTCTAACATACATTTGTTACTTATCCCTGCTTATATGTATGTATGTATATGAATATGTGTGTGCGTGTAGTATTCTTACATATCAACAAATGTATACATAAATTGAGAAATCAGAAATGTCAACATCGCTGAAACATTATAGCTTAAGACCTACTGTAGACCTTAATGAATGGATTTCTGTCAGGAATAAAGATTAAATGACTGTTTATTTAGCATAATGTTTGCATATAATGCAGTGCAGTCACTTCAACAATACAACTTGGAGAACCAGTCCCAACCTGTACATTAACATAACAAAGCGTCAGTAAATAGCTTTTCTTTAACTAATACAAAAATAAGGCATTTAGGTTCCCTGCAATGATAGAAATGTTTAAACAAATTGAGTATCTTCCTGCTGAGCCCCTTTGTCTGCATTTTAAATTTTGAAAAGTGCTCCTTCATCTTGAGGTGTGTGTGTTAACAGTAGCGCTTTATTACTTAGTGTGAATGCTCCTGTCCCCCGTCTAAACTCTTCACCCACCCACAAAACCAAACCAAAACAAAACCAACAAAAACCCCACAAACAAACCACAAAACTGAACAACTATAATAGAGAACATATGAGGGAAATATATGGTAAGTAAAGGTACCAGTGGCCAACTTTCAGGCTGGACAAGGCTGCTGGGTGGCTCAGTGCATCCTGCAGCCAGCCCCTGCTCGCAGCCCAGGGAAAGGAGCAGTAGGCATTTGTGCAAACGGTTCTCTCTCTGTTACCTGCCGTCTCCTACTCCATGGGCCTCCGCATCTTCCCACTTTCGAATGGACATGTACATTCAGGCTGCAAAATGAGGTAGGTGTAACTCTTCGCTGGTCACCATAGAGGTGAGATGCCAAGTTGCAGCCCTTGTGTGTCTCCATCAGATGTGAGGCAGCTTGTCTCAGCAAAAGGGTTGGGCACGCTTGTTATAAGAGGCAGGATCATACAGCTCAGGAAAGTAGATGTTCTCAATTTATTGTTACGGTCTTGCTCTTAGATGCCACAGGAAGTCCTTGAGTCTGTGCCGGGTACCATAATTGGCAGCCGCATTATTGTCTGTAGACTTCACCCCCTGATAGTAATACTATACTACCAAGGAGACTTGGTGGTCAGATATCAATCCCAAGCACAAATAGCAATCCCAATACAGGCTGGCGGGGAATGGCTGGAGAGCAGCCCTGAGGAGAAGGACCTGGGGGTGCTGATTGATGAGAAGCTCAACATGAGCCAACAGTGTGCGATCGCAGCCCAGAAGGCCAATGGTATCCTGGGCTGCATCAAAAGAAGTGTGGCCAGCAGGTCAAAGGAGGGGATTCTGCCCCTCTACTCCACCCTGGGGAGACCCCACCTGGACTACTGCATCCAGCTCTGGAGTCCCAAACAGAAGAAGGACATGGACCTGCTGGAGCATGTCCAGAGGAAAGCCACAAGGATGATCCGAGGGCTGGAGCACCTCTCCTATGAGGAGAGGCTGAGCGAGTTGGGGCTGTTCAGCCTGGAGAAGAGAAGGCTCCAGGGAGATCTCATTGCGGCCTTCCAGTACCTAAAGGGGGCCTACAGGAGAGCTGGGGAGGGACTTTTTCCTGGGGCATGTAGTGATAGGACAAGGGGGAATGGCTTGAAACTGGAAGAGGGCAGGTTCAGATTGAAGATTAGGAAGAATTTTTTCACTTTGAGGGTGGTAAGGCACTGGAAGATGTTGCCCAGAGAGGTTGTTGAGGCCCCATCCCTGGAGGTGTTCAAGGCCAGGCTGGACGTGGTCTTGGGCAACCTGGTGTAGTGGGAGGTGTCCCTGCCTATGGCAGGGGGGTTGGAACTCAATGATCTTCAAGGTCCTTTCCAACCTAAACCATTCTATGATTCTATGATTACAGAGACTTTATGGACCATACAGAAAAATAGCAATACCCATAGTGCCATGATGTAGAAAAATTTTATTTTATTTTCCATATTTTTTTCCCTGCCACTGTAAATCATTGCATACGTTCTGATTTCAGCACTGCTTAATTTATATAGGTACTTGCTGTATCTGTGCTGCAACAGAGGATGTGGCAGATGAACTTGTAATTACTCATGAGCAAAAATGGTATTATATCCCAGAGGCATAAAAGGTTTAGTGGGAGCTGTCAGAGCTGTGGAAGAAATACTTTTAAAAAAAAATTATTAGCAGCTTTTTTTCCACTCATTTTAAGTTATTATTACAGAATAATTGTTTATGCTTAAACCTATTTTTACTACAGGTTACAGTTAAGTTGGGCCAGTGCGTTATCTGTGGTAACATGAAGGGTCAAAAGGCAGATGAAAACATCAATGTTGAATATTGATACCAGGAGTAGAAGGACCTGTTGCCATACAAAACCCCTCTTGGTCACAGAAACTTCACAATTGTACTTTGTTGTCCTACTTTTCACTACACAAATCAAGTTTAAAAAAGAGGCAAACAACTCTGACAGAAGTCAGACAAAGTAATCTCCCACAGTAGATTCCCTTCAATGCCTTTCTTTTTTGTGAGGCTCTCATATCTCTTGGACCTAAAGCAGAGATGGTGACCCTTGCCATTTAATACCAATGGCCCAGACTTGTCTCCTGAAATGTCATTGGCCATGCCTCTAGATAAAATGTTTCAACTCATCTGTCTTAAAACACCAATGGTAACACAGGTCAAATTACTCTATGGAAGATAGGGATTTATTGGACCAAACATGGGTGGTGGAGGCATGTACATCTGAGTTAGGTGTCTGGACTCCCTTTACACCAACCAGGAGGAGGAATTGCTTCCACCACACATCTTGTCTCATCTTACAGGAGAAAGCCAACCGTAAACTGGGCTGCATCAAAAGCAGCGTGGCCAGCAGGGTGAGGGAGGTGATTCTGCCCCTCTACTGTGCTCTGGTGAAACCTGACCTGGAGTACTGTGTCCAGCTCTGGAGCCCTCAGCATAGGAACTGTTGGAGCAAGTCCAGAGGAGGGCCTCAAAGATGACAGATGGCTGGAGCGCTTCTGCTATGAGGACAGGCAGAGAGAGTTGGGGTTGTTCAGCCTGGAGAAGAGAATGCTCTGGCGAGACTTTAGAACCCCTTGCAGTACCGAAGGGGGGCCTACAGGAAAGCTGCAGAGGGACTCTTGATCAGGGAGTATAGTGATAGGATGAGAGGGGGTGGTTTTAAACTGGAAGAGGGGAGATATAGATTAGATATTAGGAAGACATTCTTCACTGTGAGGGTGGTGAGACACTAGAAGAGGTTGCCCAGAGAAGCTGTGGCTGCCCCATCCCTGGAGGGTTTCAAGGCCAGGTTGGATGGGGCTTGGAGCAACCTGGTCTGGTGGGAGGTGTCCCTGCCCATGTCAGGGGGGTTGGAACGTGATGGTCTTTAAGGTCCCTTTGAACTGAAACCATTCTATGATTCTATGATGATTCTATATCTAACATAGGTCTGATGACTGCCTCTCTAGAGATGCTTTTTCTCTCCTTTGTCTGTAAAGTCCAGATGATGGCAATTACATGTAAACATTTCAAGGGAAAATGAATCCCATGGATATCACCTTTATTGGCAACAAGGGGGGATCTAGACACCCAGTGGTCTCAGTACCTGCCTTTGAGACAAGCTTAGGTGGGACCAACGTCACAGAGAGGGTCTGGCTGCGATGAGATAAGCACTTTTACTTTGCTCACTTTGTTTATAGCTTCCTGCAGATGGACTGAGGGGAAGAAAAAGAAACAAACGCAGACTCCACAGATACATATTAAACCAGTTACTCTTTTTTGATGCGTAGTTTGGCCTAAGTTCAGCTTGGCCGCACTGACTGAAGGACTCTGTGTGCTGACTGCTGAAGCTAATTTGTTTTGGAAGAGCTGCTTGTGTTGCTCTGATTAATGCTGGTTGCTTCCCTTCCCTATATCCTCTGTGGAAGTCAAGCTAATTTGGATTCACTGGCATCGCAAAGGCGAGCAACAGTTCAGTGACCCACTTGTGTAGTCTAAGAACAATGAGTTTTTTTCCTGTAAGGAAGCGATTCCTGGGTCTGGTTTTCAGGGATGCACAGAGGGGCACTTTGAAGGCTGGAGCTTTAAGGAAAAAAAGCCTCGTAAATCTGTGACATTTGCAGGGAGATCTTATTGCCTTGGGGACCGCCAATAAAGGGCTGGCTTCAACTTTTGCACAAATAACCCGTTGGTATTTTAAAAACGAAAGAAAATTTGCATTTCCAAAATCACCTTGTCGGAAGGTCTTTGAAATTTCCCGGCCTGCTAGCCTCTTGAAGCACTTGCTACTTAAAAATACTGTGGTAGTGAAGATTGTCTTCTCCTCTTCACTATGGGTGTGCCCCAAGACCCTGAGTTACATTGCTTTTAAATTGTTTTAAAGCTAATAGTTTTACAACTACGGTCTGCCGCCAGTTAGCACCACAATACGAGGGGATTGCAAAGCCACGGTAGACTGGCACAACTGGAATATCTCAATGCAAACACAGCTTCGTAGCTACTTAATGTCTTAGGACAAGAAGAAGCTAGATGCTTGCAAGATTTGGGACCGAGATGTGCTCAAAATCTACATCTGACTATACGATGCAGGGTATGCAATCAACTTCGTGTTGCTGTTGCTTAGCTGTGGCTGCTGCCAGCGTGCGCGTGGCTGAGTTCGCTTCTTCTTTGGGTAATTAGCACTTGGAAGTTTTATTCAGGGGGATTATGAAGCTCTTCTTTCTTCTGGCGGTTTCTGCCTGTGAAAGTGATGGGAGCTGAATTAAAGCTGCAATAGGAACTCGGAGCTCTGTAAGGACTCCGAGCAAAAGCCATTACTGAAGTGACTGTGTAATTACACGACTGAGCCTTAATCCCCCTCTTCAGCAGCAGAAGGAAACTTTGCCTCCATCCAGAGTCCTCACGATTCCATGCCGCGATCTTCAGTTACTAAAAGAAGTCCTCCCCAAATTGCCTGAATCTCTCTCAAAAAACCCAACCAATTTGCAGTCCCTTTCTAATTTCCGTTTCTCAGTCCGTAGCAACGCACTCACACCAGCTCAGTTAAGAAACCTCTGCCTGGGCTTCCCGCTCAGAACTGATTTCTTAAACTTCAAAGCAATTTCTCCTCCATAGCGCTTGTTTTCCTCCCACCCGTTTCCTCTCCCATTAAGCCATATCTTTTCATTTTCGCTCTCAATTCCAATCTCTCGGTCTTCCCTTGTTGACGCATGGCTGACAGCAACACTACTGCTTCAAACAGTCTGTTCCCTTATAATGATCCCACTAATTTGCTTGCCCCAGGTTGCTCGACACCTACCACGCAGGGATGTTTCCCTGTATCGCCTGTCAGATGTTCCTCCACATGGTTTGTACCACTACAGAGCCTTGAAGCAGCTCCTTGCTACATGCCTGCCCCTACTTTCAGGCTCCTTTGGTCTCGGCAGTGTGCTGTGGCCAGCGAGCAAGGCCATTTTGGGGCAGTGCTTAGAAGAATTAAATTGTTTCGCCCTTTACCTTTCCTCAACAAAGAGGCAGCAGCAGCAGGCGGTTGGGATGAAAGTTGTGCTTCCTTTTTTGCCTTGCTCCATCGGCTCCCTGTGAAAGACAGGTTCAGTTTTCAGATTTAAGAGTGTTTTATTTTGAAGCAACTTCTGTTTGTGTGTGGTTTTTTACTGTATTTTAATGCAGCCCATTTACGAAACAGCTGCTTGCCATAGGAAATGGTGTTCGAGTCAGCGGTGGTCCAAGTGATAAAGTAGCTGCGTGAATGCAGCAACTTAACCTCAGTGAGATCTGAGCCATAACATTTATTTAAACCTATCTTTTCTTTTTCTGTAAATAATGGATCTGTGTGATCAAATATTTATTGGGAAAAGGTTTTTTTAGAGCTTTTGGATGCCATGCAGTTGGATGCTGTTGCATGTGAAGGTAAAATCTTCGAGGTTGTTTGTAATCACAGCTGAACATGTCTTCATTTGTACTATCAAAAAGAGAGAGTTGACTCAGGCAGGTGGTAGCATCATAGAACCATAGAATGGTTTAGGTTGGAAGGGACCTTAAAGATCACCTAGTTCCACCCCCCCTGCCATGGGATTGGACACCTCCCACCAGACCAGGTTGCTCCAAGCCGCATCCAACCTGGCCTTGAACACCTCCAGGGATGGGGCAGCCACAGCTTCTCTGGGCAACCTGCGCCAGTGCCTCACCACACTCACAGTGAAAAATTTCTTCCTAATGTTTAATCTAAACCTTCCCTCTTCCAGTTTGAAGCCATTCCCCCCTCATCCTGTCACTACATGCCCTTGTAAAAAGTCCCTCTCCAGCTTTCTTGTAAATTCCCTTCAGATACTGGAAGGGGCTATAAAGTCTTCTCTGAGCCTTCTCTTCTCCAGGCTGAACAACCCCAACTGCCTCAGCCTGTCCTCACAGCAGAGGTGCTCCAGCCCTCTGATCATCTTCATGGCCTCCTCTGGTAGCTTAATCTTTCTTTCCTTTATTATAAACCATGGCCAGTAGGATTTACCTCAAATCAGGACAGGAAAGAAAGAAAAAAAAAATAACAACTAAGAATCGTCTATTTTGAGCTCACTTTTTTTATTTAAGCACAAATCACTCCTCTCTCAAGAAGAAAATGGAAAGGGCAAGAGTGGAGGAGAAGGGAAGGATATGACGGAAGTGTTGGGGGCAAATTTAGTAGTGAGGCATTGCTGGTGAAGCTCCTTTGGCTGGTGAGAAGATGAGTGGGTAGCTGTGGTGTTTACTGATTGTTCACCTTGGTGGTATCTAGCACCGGGACTGCATCAAGTCAAGATTTAGGAATATCCATTACATTATACACAGTGGTCTGAATTCAGCATTTTAAAGGCAAGGATTTTGTGTGTGAAAGCTGGACAAGTCTGATCTGTGACAATTCGGAGACAGCAGAAAGAAATCTCAGTGTCTTTTGTTTTTCTATTTCATTTGCTTAACAAAATGTCTTTCCAGGGTGTAATTTCATTTTGAGGGGTCAGAGATTAAAAAGCAATTTTCCCTCGCTGGCAGCAGCATAAACTAGTGAGTTACATTTCTCTTAATGGCCTCATTTAACAGAGGAGTGAATGGGAATCCTTGGTTACTGAGTGGAAAACCACACTTAGAGTCATCCTTGTGCCCAGTGGCAGCACATCTAATCAATTCCATTGCCCAAAGGTCAAAGCTTTGAAAAATTATATAAAACTTGCCTCTTGATGGGTTAGGAATACCAGGAAGTTAGGAACGTTAGCGCTGGAAATGTATAGCCAACCTGGATCCGAGGAAAACCAGGAGCAGAAAATAAGTGTGCCGGTTGGAGTCCCAGCTGTACAGCCTGAAGCAGTATTGCACTGGGCTGTGAGCTTGTCAGATCTCATCAAGTAGCAAGATGGTCGAGCTTGGTCGGGGTTCATAGTGGAAACCTCTTCTGAACATCTTCGCATGCAGGCAGCAGTGTGTTCCTGCTCGCTTTCGGAGTGACTCCATTCTGGCACAGGGACACCGTCCAAACAGTGCCACCATTCCTGAGGTATTTCATCAAGTTTTGGTAAGTAGTGTCAGTAAAGATGCCACATTGGTTTTCAAAGCCATAGTGAAATTAATAGTTGTATTCCTGTATGGGGATTTATATTCTGATTTCTGTGCCTTGATGTTTTACTTGGTTCTGATAAGCATCAGTTTATCAGCTCATCTTTTTCGTGGGGACAGTGTAGGGACCTATAGTCAGTACAGCGTCATCTCATCTGACGTGGTACCTAAAATTTAGGCCGCTAGTCCAAGAAAAGCTAAGCTGCTTTGCTAAACTTTCCTAGTTTAACCCCAGCCGGCAACTAAACCCCACGCAGCCGCTCACTCGCTCCCCCCCCCCAGTGGGACTGGGGAGAGAATCAGAAGAGCAAAGGTGTGAAAACCTGTGGGTTGAGATAAAGACAGTTCAATAGGTAAAGCAAAAGTGATGCACACAGGCAAAGCAGAATAAGGAATTCATTCACTGCTTCCCATCACAGGCAGGTGCTCAGCCATCTCCAGGAAAGCAGAGCTCCATCACGCGTAACGGTTATTTGGGAAAACAAAACACCGGCACTCCAAACCTCCTTCCCCCTTCTTCTTCCCCACCTTTATACACTAAGCGTGATGTCATATGGTATGGAATAATCCTTTGGTGAGTTGGGGTCAGCTGTCCCGGCTGTGTCCCCTTCCCAACTTCTCGTGCCCCTCCAACCTACTCACCAGTGGGACGATGTGAGGAGCAGAAAAAGTCTTGATTCTGTGTAAGCACTACTCAGCAATAACAAAAACATCCCTGTGTTGTGGACACTGTTTTCAGCAGAAATCCAAAACATAGTCCCACACAAAGCTACAATGAAGAAAATTAACTCTATCCCAGCCAAAAGCAGCACAATATACCTCTGGAAGACAGTTCATTCTGCTTCTTTCGGATGTTGTACCTTAATCTGTGATGAATAGTGCCCTGGAGGAGAACATCTCGCCTTCATGCTGATAGAGAAGTACCTTCAAAAAAACACTTAACTACTAGGCAGCTAGGGTTTGATTTCTTTGCCTAAAAATAAATATTTAGTGTCCTTTTGTGCTGAGTAGAGAATCCTGCTGTGTTTCTGGCTTCCACTATGGAAACGTGTTGTTCCCAGCAAAATCGTAAGTCACCTCTGCCAGCTGTGTTTAAATGTTACAGAGAACCTGGGCATCTCAAATGGTCAGAAGTAGCTGAGAAAGTAAATGCTTATTCCTCTATTGTGTTTTAATAACTATATTGACCACGAAGGGAAAATTATATGTAAGGAGAAAGAAGTTATAGAAAATGAAATTGCTTTTATTTCCATTTTGACAAAACCTGGAAGCACTTTAATCAAACAGCTTTTCCATATTCCTGAAAATAATCACGGGCTCGGTAGGATGTGTTTGTAGTACAGCTATCAGGTCATGGTCTGGCACTATCAGAATTGGAGAAAAGGAATCGTTAAGTACAACTTATGTTCAAGAGGAGAAAAGAGACTGAATCATAGTCTCGCTAAATCTGACTTCAGCAGCACACAAAGCTCTTGAAGACATTTTGAAATTAAGAAGTAAAAGCATGGAGTTTAGTGGAGAGTGGGGTAAAATGGGATTTCATTTTACTTTGAAAAAGTAATTGCATATTTTTCTTTGTGAGGAGAAAGGATTTCTTTAGACAAAGGTGATGAGAAAGACTTGACTTCTTGGTCTTCAGAGAAATACTTTCTACAATTATATCATGTAAGGATCGTCATTTAGAAGATTCGTAGGAAAAGAGGTGCTGCTGCTAGGCCATAGCGTGTTCTTGCATGGTCATCTCTGATATCTCCTCTATTTGTTCTACATCCCACACTGCTATAAGTTCAGGCTGAGCAGTTCAACCCTGTCTTTAACAGTATTCAATCACTCCTATATTCCCTACTGGGCTGATGCATGCGTGCATACCTGCAGTTGTTTGGGATGATAGGCTTCCTCCTCACTTCCTCACGTGGAATATGGTGACTAAGCACAGCTCTTACTGGCTTTTCAGGTGAGAGGGCACAATGTGGATGGATGTAGACCACAAAAAATTGTTTCAATGATCCACAATGACATGTCATGTATCGATGCTTCCCTAAACAGGTGAAGGAGTAAGCTTGGTTGGGGTTTAGCTTGAATTGAAGACACCTGACTTCATCTGTCTGCTCTCTAGGGACCTACATCTGATTTGAGCATCTAAATTCCCTTTGTAGTTGATGGAGATGGATAGTACAATTCAGTTGCCCAACACAGGCATCTAGTGCCATTTAAGATGCACTTGGGAATGCTGAACAGCCATTTAAGGCTGACAGATGTGAGACAGGAACTACAGGAAACCCACAGCCTCTTGGGCTGGCAGCTGGAGGTCACCTCAAATGATACTGAATGCCTGTGTGTGGGCAACTGAATTACCAACTCAATGCAGTCAATAGAGACTGGAAAAAGATGCAGCTGACCCCACCTGGAGAACTGCATCCAGCTCTGGGGCCACCAACATAAGAAGGACATGGACCTGTTCGAGTGAGTCCAGAGGAGGCCATCACGATGATAAGAGGGCTGGAGCACCTCTGCTGTGAGGACAGGCTGAGAGAGTTGGGGTTGTTCAGCCTGGAGAAAAGGAGACTCTGGGGACACCTTATTGCGGCCTTTCAATACTTGGAAAGTACTACAGGAAAGACGGGGACAAACTTCTTAGCAGGCCCTGTTGTGATAGGACAAGGGGTAATGGCTTTACACTAAAAAAAGGTAGATTCAGACTACATATAAGAAACAAATTTTTTATGGTGTGGGTGGTGAAACACTGGCCCAGGTTGCCCAGAGAGGTGGTAGATGCCGCATCCCTGGAAACATTCAAGGCCAGGTTGGACTCTGAGCAACCTGATCTAGTTGAAGTTGTCCCTGCTCATTGCTAGGGGGTTGGACTAGATGACCTTTAGAGGTCCCTTCCAACCTAAACTATTCTATGATCCTATGATTCTCTATCAGTTCTGTCTTAGTAGGCCCTCCAGTAGTTTCTTTATCGTTACTTTTGTTTGTGTTTTTTGATAGACAAATCACTAGCTAACAAGTTCTGCAGGCTTAGTTCCTACATTACAATTAACACTGATGTAATGAAAAGTTACATCAGTGATCTCAGTGAATTAAACTAATCTTAAAATGTAGGAGATTGAGGTTGCACTTGAAAAGTCTCATTATCATTCTTGGTAAATGGATGAAAAATGAGATTCTTCTGCCAGTAGTTTTTGGTTTCCTTAGGAGTAGATGGAAAGCTGAATCTGGAAAGTACATTTTGCCTGCTCAGACTTCCAGCGACATGAGTCTTTTGATTTCTATTTGAATTGTTTCAGTGTAAGTAGAAAATCTAACCCTGTGCTGGTTTTAACCTCTAAAGTTGATCCTCAGTGTAAATGTGTGTGGTTGTCTGGAATTAAGATTTTTACACCTTTTTACACCTTTTTCTGCTACAGTTACAATGTAGTAGTATCAGTTGTCATGGCTGTCTTCTTATTCATGGTCTATGGAGGCCACCAGTAATTAACATCAGCATCACCTTATCTTTTTCTCTATTCCTGTGTACTTTATCTAAGCAATCTTTTGTCAACATCAAGAAACCACATGTATCATTACATAATCTTTAGGTTCTGGTGAAAATCCATCATCAAAGTCTCTTGAAGTAGGTGCTCCAAAGGCAAAGCAAGCCCTTTAGTGCATAGGATAGAACATGAAGTGGCATTTATAGCCACAAAAAACCCAAGGAGAATCAAAGCTCCCAAATGCTTTTCCAATGTTCACAAGTACAGTGACAAAGAAAGCACTGCTCCACGAGTGCTCTACTGCCAGCGGCTTCTTGTTATGTTGCTGAAACATAGACAATTAGTGTTCTGATACTGTGGTCCCCCCCTATGGGCGAAAAGAAGAAAGTGCCTTGTGGCACACAAATGCCTTTGAAGACGACTGCGGTGTCTGTGCCAGCTGGGATGGAAGTATTAGGAGCTAGGAGTGCCGCTGACTAGTTTTGTCTTCCTCCTCTCTTCCTCCTCACAAACTCAATGTTTGAGAGGTGGTCATGCCAAACTACCCAGCACCCCAAGCATGATGTCTCCCAAGTTTGAGAAGCAAGTGCTAGATGCCCACCTCCAGTTAAGCACTCTCGTACCCTCCTGGTACCCACATCAGAGCTCTTCTTGGTCCAACAGAAGCTCACCCTGGATGACTCAGTGGAACAGAAAAGGCCACAAATAGTGTGGAGTCCCTTGGGCAGACATTGTGGAGGCTGGTGAGTTCTGGCCCTTGTGCAGAGAGACAGTTTCAGTGCAAGGCCGCACTACTGCTGTCCAGAAACCTTCCTGGATAGGTATGGGGGAGACTGTGGAGCAGACTGGGATTAAGGTCTTCTGTGGAACAATCTTGGAAGACTAGGAAACACCTAAGGGAACCGTGCCCTCTTCATAAACCACAACTTCATTATTACATTTTTCTTAAGGTGACACTTCAGAAAAAACAATTTATACAGTGGGTCAAATATTCGTTATGTTTTTTATGTCACAATAAATACTGCAGTAGCTCCATTTTTAGTGGGCCCGTCTTGTATATATTCTCCATAGCTTGTTTTGTTTGCCTAGTGAGCAACGATGTATTGTTCTTTTTTTATAGACAACAGTGCTGTGCATTAATGGAAGTAGAATAGAGCTTTATCCGCTATACAGGTCATATTTGCTGATTTAATAGTACTGGGGAGAATTCATGTACATGCAGGTAAGGTTTTTTTTTTTTTTTTTTTTCTAAGCAGAGAAATCTCAAATTCTACAAATTCTCCAAGCTTTCCCTGACCGTCTCCCCAGTTGTGTCTTTAAAAGGTAAAGGATATATTATTGACTGCTTAGGAGTACAAGATGTAATAGCTGCTGATTGCAGCTGTCACCAATATAATAAAAAATGCTATTATCACAATTTTCTTGAGGTTCCAGTTTCTTTGACCTAAAAGGAGTATGAATGCCATGTATTCATATAACTGAATTTACCTTGCTGTCTTCCTTCTTCCTTATTACTGGGAAAGTGCACAATGCATATGTCCTTGAGACTCAGAAACCACAGACCAAATGGTACCCTCTTGCCTTTATTTTCAAGTCCCGTGTTTCCAAGACGTTCTGTCGCCTTGATGTTATGTGGGATGAACCATTGCCTGGAGGTGCCTGTTTCTCTTTGTTGCTTTTGGAGGGAGCGTAGGACAGCTGGCTTCCTATTCTGAGCTCCTGAATTAGACATCTGAAGTTCAGTAGGATAAGTCTGAACACAAATGCTTCAGAGAAAGATGTAAGAAACCTTCAAGTAGACAGAAGTGTAGTACCAGGAAGTTCCTCCAAGTTACTTTCATTTCACGTTCAGAGACTCAGGTTTCTCTTTTCTTCCACCTCTTCTTCAGTAATATTGATGGGCATGCAACCATGCAGGCACAGACATAAAACAAAACTGTGCTCACTTATTATTTGAAATCAACTCAACAATACCCTGTCCAGTAACATGATGCATAACAAGTATTTTTTTGTTATTTTTTTCTCTTAATAATACATCAATTTTCTGCTTCAGCATACCCTTTTATTTTGTGTTAAACCTTTTTTTTTCCTACTTTATTTTATTCTGTTATCTGCGCTATCTAATCTGAGGGACTGAGAGCCTGCTGGTACTCAGCAACATTTCTCCCTGTCCACGTCAGACGTAAATAGATCTAAAACTAGTGAAGAAATTATTGAAGTTAATTTTTGGTGACTATTAGCATGGATCAATTACCCACGTTATATTTGTGAAGACTGAAAATCAAAACTGATCTATTGCTGCTTGGCAAATGACTTCATGTCAGCTCTGAGCAGAACCACCAGGTATGCACTCAGCTTTCAGCAATGTGGGATCACATGTCTTAACCATGTTTCTTTGCATCCTAAGCAAAAGAAAATCCAAGTACTGCGCGCCTGTGCCACAAGCAAAGGACTTGAGGACAGAATTCATTATAGCTCAACTGATGCACGGAACAGGAGTCATCTCAAATGATTCTGGGTGTATCCAAAGTAGGACTGTATCGCTGAGTGTGTTCCCCGGGTACCCTGCATAGTCACTAGAGTTCTAAGAAGTCTTATAAGTCACGTACGTGTCTACTCAAAGATGGCACCAATGATGCCATAGACTCCCACTGACTGTGAGGTCTGTTACTGTCTCAAACGTGGCCTGTGCCATATCACTCAGGTCCGTGCGGATGTGTCAGGTACCGCAGGGCATCTCGTACCCAGATGCTTGGGTTTAGGTAGCTGGATTACGAGCCACACGCAGTGGGACAGATCTCATTGCAGGGCGGTTTATTACACCACATTATTGTACGGGTCTGAGTTCTTACTTCAGTGATAGGTGGTGCCTGGGTTGAGATGATATGCTTTAGATGCCTTAAAAATCATTTTTTAATATGGCTTTAGTGTGAGTCTTCATCACATTAGACCGGGAGAATGTAACCATCTGTTTCGCGCTATGCTGTCGGCTGTTGGGCACTCATTTTGAGACACAGGTCCATCACTGAGAGTTTACGGGAAAGCAGAAGGAGTGATCTGAGAGCTCTCGAGCATGACTGCAGAGGAGAGATTACGAAAAGAGAGTTGGTTAAGCTCAAAAAGAGAAGATGGAGGTGAAGATAACAGTCTCTTGGTACCTAAAAGTCTGCTGCAAAAAGTAAAAGAATAATCATTGCTTTTTTTGTTTATTACAGCTGGGAAGAGCAAGAAGTAATGGACTTAAATTGCAGCAAGAAAGAATCAGGGTAGATATTAAGAAAAGCTGTCTAATGATAAGGAGCTTGAAGCACTTTCTGAGGAGATTTTACAGTCTCCAGCACTGGATATCTGTAACAGTATCTAGTGAAACATATTTCAGGAATGGTGTTTGTATAATTGCTTTTACTGTTGCCTGTCGGATCACGCTGCAAGGTGCAATGTAAACAGGACATGTTCATATTGTATCACAAACTATCATTATTTAATCAGAAAATGTTGCAGCCAAGAATCATTCTTTGATTTTCATTCTCAACCTCTCCTCCTGCCCTGCCTCCTTCCCTCAAAAAAAAAAAAAAAAAAAGTGTGTTCCTATTAGGCACCTGCTTTAGGGACCAAAATCACTGATTTAATTTGACAGAGGCGATGAGACTCGGCATTTTCTGTCAGCTTTGGTTAGAGCGGCGGTTGGGTACAAATCCCATAAATCCCTTGGCTTCATCCGAATATTTTCTACCTGGCTTTCAGGTGTCCTGGAGTTGGTTTGCAGTCACTATTTGTGCTGCAAATTATTTCCACAAAAGAGGAGTCAATAAAATTATAGTGTGTGTCCTGGGTAGTGCTTTGGCTGAGGTAGTTGAGCCACACCGGCGTTGAAGGTGAGGTGTGTGGGAGCTGGGTTGGCATCCTTCGAGAGTGACAGATAATCATCACATTTCACTTTAACAAGCTGTTGGATTTCTGGCTCCTGGTTACGTTTGATTAGCGTCAGAGCTGGAAATAAGGAGGATTTGGAGGAAGAGGGAAAATTAACATGCTGGTAGAATCCAGGAGGGAATGCATCTATACTGCTGAATAAAATAAGGCCAGGAGCTGTCCTGTGGATCCGAGGCCTGGTCATGTCCCCACAGTTAAATTATCTCCCATGCAGAAAGAAGCTGACAGCATCAATTAGGTACGGTCACTGGCATGGGCTGTGCTGGACTTGGGTCATTCTTTCGGAGAATATGACAAAGCGGCATCAAAAAGAATGCATGGGTGATGGAGAGACAGCTTTCGTGCCTGTGGCTCGTCCCGCTTTGAGTTGTGAGTCTAGAGGTAGCTGCTTTGTGCCAAAGTTTGCGCAGGGGCCTGAATGCACTGACACAATCTTCCCCTTTCCCCAGGGCTTTGGCTGACCATGTTCAAGGCCAGCTGTGAAACACACCGCTCTGTATCCTTGGATCACACGGCTGTGAGAAAGGCCTGTGAGATGCCTCCACGGGAGCAGCACCCCTTTGCTTGGGAGGTGCAATGAGGCTCAGTCCCTTGCTCTCCATCTCTGCCTGAGCTATGCTGTAGGTCTGCGCTGCCTGGCCATCAACCATGCTGAACCTGACCCAACTCACTGGGTTGACTTTCTGGTTTGGTCTTGAACCTGCCTCATTTCTACGGATGTGTCTGCAGGTCACTGCCCCTGTGGCTGACCCTGATTACTGTCTCCAGACCTGCTCTGCTCTTACTCGGGTGCTGTGGGACTGAGCCCTCGTTGGTGAGGATGATGTCCCAGCTCACCTTGCTGTCACCTTCTCTCCTGGCTTGCCCTCCCCAGGAGAGCAGCTTGCTCTTGCAGCTCCCTGATGACTTAAAGGTCTCTAATAAAATAAAAATTCTCCTAGAGGTGCATAAACTTCATTAGCACTTGGAATGATTCTTAAGAAATCTGAGCCCATCGTTCACAGGGATGCAAATATCACATCAGTGTGGTTCACCAGATCTGGCAGTTGTGCTGTGAGTCACAAGATACCTAAATTTAACTCTTGATGGTCCAGTTAGAGATCATCTTCGTGTGCTCCTTAGGGTCTTGTTTGATTCAGTGCATTTTTTTTTTTCTGGTTTGCTTTTTGGGATGTATTTATAAACAGAAGGAATGTTTTTTGACCCATAGATTTTGAAATAATTGCAGTGTGCTTAGCAAGAATATTGCATAGTTGGTTTACTACTGATGTTACTTTTTCGTGGCCTTAAAGGAATTCTTGATTTGATAAGACAGGTTTTTTTTTCAGTGCTAAAAGAGACAATAGAGTCAGCATGAAGAGGTGACTGAGGCATTACTTAGACCCTTAGGCTCTGACAGAGACTAATCCCAAATAACACATGGAAACAAATCTTTTCCACCATAATCATAAAGGTGATGGTCATTAATTGGCTGCAAGCCCTTAGAAACGGCAACTAGAATTCACAGTTTTTAGGAGTAGATATGCTGGAGGACAGAGGAAAGATGACATATTTCTGTCATATTCTGGAAATTCATTTTAGAGAGGAAAAGAATGCTGAATATCAATACTGCTTGCATAGAGCCAAATTATGTTGGCAGGGAGGACATTAAATTCTGGGTATAGCACTTAGAGAGGGTTTAAACATAGCAGAGGATCAGCACCGTGCAATAAAGTAAGACCTGAAAGTCCAAGGATTTGGAAATGAGTGCAGCATGCCCAAGACCAGGCAGGGGATTGATCTGTACAGTAGGAAATGAGACCACAGAGCAATACAAAGCGTCAGAAGGAGGAGAGAGGCAAAGTCTAAAAGATCAGGGCCTACTTTTATTTTTTTTTTTCTTTAATTCACATCGTCTTTAATTACTTGGAGTACTTTCCAGCATGCGGCGAAAGACCCAGAAAATCAGATTCTGCTCTTGGTGTCATTGTCATGAGTCTGGAGGATCATCGTGGAATTAGGCCAGAAATAATCTGGTATAAGGAGAGCAGAACATGTCCCACCCTCTGACAATGCTGCTTCTGGACCAAGTGAGGGATGCTTTCTTCTGCTGCATCAATAACCATTACCATATACATCCAGTGGCCTGCAGGAATTAGATTACTTCTACAACAAGTACCCCCAGTCTTCTTCAGCGGCGTTGCTTTCGGTGACAGGCGGTGTGAGTATTGTTTTATTGCTTTACTTTGGCCTCCCCTGCATTTTAGCATCCAAACCTAATTAGGATTGAACAACAGAAAGAGGTTGTTGAATGACTGTCCTCAAACAGATCATAAAATTCTGGTGTACATGCTCTGTTTGCAGAAATGGATAAAATGTTGACCCCCATGTAGGCATCCAGAGGTGGCTTTTCAGTGAGAAATAAGCCTAGGAGTGGCTGACACACCAGAAGGCTGTGCCACCATACAACGAGACCTGGACAGGCTGGAGTGTTGGGTGGAGAGGAACCTAATGAATTTCAACAAGGGCAAGTGTAGGGTCGTGCACCTGGGGAGGAATAACCCCATGCAGCAGTACAGGTTGGGGGCTGATCTGCTGGAAAGCAGCTCTGCAGAGAGAGACCTGGGAGTCCTGGTGGACAACAGGATGACCATGAGCCGGCAATGTGCCCTTGTGGCCAAGAAGGTCAATGTTATCCTGGGGTGCATCAAGAACAGCATGGCCAGCAGGTGGAGGGAGGTCATCCTCACACTCTACTCTGCCCTGGTGAGGCCACATCTGGAGAACTGTGTCCAGTTCTGGACCACCCAGTTCAAGAAAGACAAGAAACTACTGGAGAGAGTCTAGAGGAGGCTACAAAGATGATCAGGGGACTGGAGCACCTCTATTATGAGGAAAGGCTGAGAGACCTGGATCTGTTTAGCCTGGAGAAGGGAAGACTGAGAGGGGATATAATCAATGCTTATCAATATCTAAAGGGCGGGTGTCAAGAGGATGGGGCCAGACTCTTTTCAGTGGCGTCCAGCGACAGGACAAGGGGCAACGGGCACAAACTGAAACACAGGAAATTCCATCTCAACGAAAACTACATTGAGGGTGCCCAGAGAGGTTGTGGAGTCTTCTTCTCTGGAGATATTAAAAACCTACCTGGATGCATTTCTGTCCAACCTGCTGTAGGTGACCCTGCTTTGGCAGGGGGGTTGGAGTATATGATCTTTGAAGGTCCCTTCCAACCCCCACCGTTCTGTGATTCTGTGTTAAACTTGTAGGGTAACATTTTGCCTCATGACTGGGGTTTTTCCGCTCCATCTTCTAAATACAGTTCCAGTCCCTAAAGACCTGATAAGGATTCAGCAGCCTTTCCTCATAATACTTCCAGAAGGCAAAAAAAAAAAAAGATCATTTCAGATCTACCACTGGAGAGCACTTAAAGAAGGACTCATCTCTAGAAGGTGATAGGGAAGACATATTTTTGACTCCTTGCTTTCTGATCATCTGTCTTCCCACCTACTGTTTTATTAATGTATCCAATCTTTTTTCCCTTTGGGTTGCTCATCTCCATGTAATGCACTGATTGTCATCTGGACATTGTAGACAGGGATTTTAAAAGATATGCTGCAGTCACATCACTTCCTCTCTAATGTCTGCATAGAAGGAGATGAAGAATAACAAACCCCTTGAAGCATCAGTTCTGACTGAGCCTGTATTCATCCCGCTGAGAGCCAAGATAGCCACAGATTCCTTGTCATCACCAACCTCTAACATGGTTGAACCTACTAGGAGCAAGGTGGAAGATGGGGAGGGATATGTCAGGGCTACAGCAGCATCAGGAAATGACCTGAGTAGCTGTACAGCCTGCAAAATCTGGGTAACTTTGACTGTAACTACACAACAGACAACAACGTGATGTAGAAGTGCTTCACCAGAAGTACCCAAAGCACCCCAACCTCTGTAGCGCAGCGCTCACTGCAGGTTCATTAAGTCTGCCAGCACAATAAGTAAATTTGCTTGCCATTAAGTTGCACCCTGCTGCAGTTGAGCTCTCTCTGGCTTGACACCTTGCTAACAAAATGTACCGCTGTACTGGTCCTTGAAAGCATCGCCAGATGTCAGCCCAGTAAAAGCTGCAGATCAATTAAGCCCTGCTGAATCTAACTGTGGCAGTGTAATACTTTACTGTTCCCAGTGTAGGCGTCCCCACTGGAAGTGTCTGCTGGTAGAGCAGAGTCTGCAGGAAATGGATAAATGGATGTCTCACCCCAAAAACAGCAGGTGGTGGGAAGTTCATACTGCTCCTGCGTTGCCATGGATTGTCCATGCTGGACGTGACTGTCAGTCCAGACACAGCACTTTTAACCAAACCCAAAATTTACTTTAATTACATTTTTCTCAGTTTCTGAAAACACTTAATTTCAAACTTCCTGAGAGAATTTGTGAAAAGAAAAAAAAAAAAAAAAAAGGCTTAATCAGTCATTTTTGGGGTTGTAATCTAGATGCATTCAAAAGGTATCCAGGCAATATATAGTTTTCTTAACATATCTGTCAGTTAGGACTAAAAGTCAGATGAAACATTGGAGCACCTTATAGGTTTCAGATTCGAGAAAGGTAAAGGCATTAGTCATATCTCATAAATTTGCAGCCAGTTGAGGAGGGCTGTGTTTCAAAGCCCATCACCCATCTGACCAACATCTGGGAAAGCCCTAGGTCACCTAGTACTGGGAATGGTTCAGCAGTACCCAACTGTATTAGTTGGTATCATTCTCTTTTCATTTTAGCTAATTTGATTTGATTTTCTCCGTGTTTCAGAAAAAAAGATGAGAATTTTATATACTCCCCATGAAAATTATTCTTCATTCCTCTCTGGCAGCCAGATCAATTGCTTGAATGACTTTTGAGAGTGTTTTTTTTGTGAAGCATTAAATATGCCCTGCCATCATGTTGGTCTAATACTGCTTGGTTTGACTTCACTAACTAATAAAACAAATATCTCCTTTTTTTTTTTTTTTTTAAATGGACATTTTGTTGTATTTATAGGCAATTAACCTGTTTCCCTAGGCCATATTTTCTTCCGATCTTTTCCTAAGCCTTCCATCTGCAGTAGATCTTGTTTACCAAACCTTTTTTTAAGTGTGGGTGGTCCCCTCCAAACTCGTTTATCTACATAGAAAGGAAGTCAACCTGTGATGCTTTGACTCTCAAAAAGAAAGTAGCAGAAAGAAACAAGTCTTCAGTATAGGTTAGGGGTGGACCTGCTGGGAAGTAGGTCTGAGGAGAAGGATCTGGGGGTCCTAGTAGACAGTAAATTATCCATGACCCAACAATGTGCCCTTGTTGCCAAAAAGGACAATGGAATCCTGGGCTGCAGAGGGAAGAGTGTGGCCAGCAGGTTGAGGGAGGTCATTCTTCCCCTCTACTCTGCACTGGTGAGGCCACAACTGGAATACTGTGTCCAGTTTTGGGCTCCCCAGTTCAAGAGGGACAGGGAACTGCTGGAGTGAGTCCAGCGAAGGGCAACTAAGATGATTGCAGGATTGGAGCATCTGCCTTATGAGGAAAGGCTGAGAGAGCTGGGACTCTTTAGCCTGGAGAAGAGAAGGCTGAGGGGAGACCTTATTATGGCATACAAGTATCTAAAGGGTGGGTTGAAGGAGGATGGAGCCAGGCTCTTTTCAATGGTTCCCAGTGACAGGATGAGGGGCAATGGGCACAAGTTAGAACACAGGAAGTTCTCTTCAAATACACGGAAAAACTTCTTTACGGTTCGGGTGACAGAGCACTGGCACAGGCTGCCCAGGGAGGTTGTGGAGTCCCCTTCTCTGGAGATTTTCAAGACCCGCCTGGATGCAGTCCTGAGTAACGTGCTCTGGGCAATCCTGCTTTAGCAGGGGAGTTGGACTAGATGATCTCTAGAGGTCCCTTCCAACGCTGAAAATTCCGTGATTCCATGATTCCGAGTCCATCCTGCCCGTTTTTCACAAGGGCAGCATAGTGGCATGGGATACTGTCCCACCACATACACCATGTGTATGCATTGCTTGCTGATGTACAGGCAAGGGCAGATTGAAGAAATGTGGTAGATAATCTTCCCCAAATCTGCAATCACTACACTGCAAGCAAGTGATAAATTGTGTTGTATTCATTGCAATGCCATTATTATTGTAAGTCAAGAGCTGCTTCCTAAAAGCTTTAGTTATCATCTCCAGGACAGGGGAGGATGGATGATGAACACTAGTAGCTCTTCCTTTATTTGAGCAGACTTTTGCCTCTGCTCAGCTGTCAACACTTTTAGGTTGCCTAAATGAACAAATATATTCCATTCCTTTATGGAATGCTCATTTATGGGCAAATGCATGAAAATACAGTGAGATTCGCACAGCTAGAGGGTGCCCTGTGGAGACAATGTCTTCATGACCTCAGCTGGTGAGGATCCGGTACCCAGAAAGACTGAGTATGAGTTAGCCCTTGTAATTCTTGCTCTGCTTGCACAGCAGCAGATGCTGCTCTTGACAACAAGCCAATCTTCCATTGAAGCTCACTCCTCTTTGTTTCTTTTCTTTTTTTCCTCCTCCATAGCATTCTCCATCAGAGCGCATCAGTGGTTCATTTAAAAGTTTTCATTCCCAGGTCTGTGAGGTCTCTTGGGCTGAACTTGTACATAGGTTTATTTCTCACTCTTTTCTTTCTTTCTTTTCTTTTTTTTTCTTTTTTTTTTTTTTTCTTTTCCCCAGCCAAACAGAAAATTACTTTTCAGGGTGAAAAGCTGCTTTGCCCTTGTGCTTTACTCTCAAATCTACCTCAAACTGTCAAATGAACATGATAAATCAATGACAAAATGTGTCTTTTTGAAGCACTTAGGGAGAAGGAAGTTCCTTGATATCATTTGAACACTTAAGCTTTTTTTTTTCTCACATTCACAATCAACATTTCCTGTTCTTTCTTTAGTGAAGTTCTTCAGATGTTTACCTCATATTCAGGGAGAGTTCAGGGGTGGTAATATGAAAGTCAACATGTTTCACCTTTGAAATCCCATTTTTAAGTTGACAGGAAAGTGCAATTCAGGAGCTTCCAGTCCTCCATACAGACATGAAAAATTAAGGACTGCCTTTACCAAGCAATGTCCAGCGTGTCAAATTGCATTCGATATGGAAGAGGTGTTTTCTGTGGATGTGGGGTGGCTTTTTGGGTCTCAGTGAACAAAGGATTAATCCAGGCTGATTTATATTCCTGCTCCTTGCACAGTTGCCTCATTTTTTCATAGTCCAAAATTTGGCAATGAGCTTTGCCAGTGGTGCAACAAAATAATGGATGTTTTCCACCGACACCGATACCTTCATTGAGCGAAACAGGCATCTGTCCTCTCTTCTTTAAGGCAGGTTCCTGCTGCCCCTTCAGCCCACCGATACCAATCCTTGTCACAGCCATGAGTCACCGGCATGAGTTTGGCTTATCAAGAGTGGGTCTCGAGCCTCAGCAAATCTTCCTTCCTCTTTCTGGGGACAGAGACACACAACCCTGCTCTTCACAAACAGGAAAATGTAACAATTTCACACGGCTTTTTGGCAGACCAAATACAAGCCCATTTTGGCATTCCCTGAAAGTTATTCCCCTGCTTGCTTTGCAGCCTCCAAACAGAGGAACAATGATAGTTTGGGATTTTTTTACCCCCTAAATGAAGAAATATGACCTCGTGACATATCCTACCTATACTCCTGTTCTGCATTTCTAAATCCTTTAGGCCCAAATTATGAAAATTGTGAAAGAACTTAATTCTTGCTGGATTAAGTGGGACAGAAAGATTGTACTACCAGTGCAAAACTCGATGTCATATCGAGTATGCTAAAGATTGGTACCGCAGGGAGAAGTGCCTTTGAGTAAAGCAGCTTGAAACATAGCCTAATTGAAATATAACTTTCTCTAATTGCATTAATCGGGCTCTTAATAGGATTAAAACAATTGCTGCTTTCTCTTTTATCCTGCAGCTCCTTTCTTTCCTCGCACAAGTTCCATATTTATATCTGCTTGTGCTTATTTGCATTTACAATCATATCTAAAAAGCAAAGTCTGACGGATTCCAGCTGAGCTCACCTCCCAACGAAGAATGGTCCAGATTCGAAAAGATTTCCTTCTCTTTATTTGAAGAGGTGTTTGCTGTTGTGTGTCCAGAGGTAGCGACCAAGCCAAACCCGCACGCAATTCCTGTAGTTATATTTAGAGCTGAACAAGGGTGAATTTTGGTCTCAGGCTTCCCAGTTTCAATCTGGAATGAATCCAAATAACAAGGATATTCTGTTCATTGTCTTCATTTTGCTCTTTTGTCGTCGTTGTTGTTGCTGATAGTGGGTTTTTGGAAGAAAGGGTGGCTGAAAAAAGAGTGAGGTTATTGTTTCACTGTAGCAAATTTGGCTCCAACTTCCTCCGCTGCAAAGCCGGACTAAGTGTGGAAATCAATAATTACTCCGACTGTATCCTTCAGGGCAGTGAAAGCAGAACTTTACCTGTTGTGATTAGCAACACCCACCCCCCAAAAGTGCTTACACCTTTAATTTTCAGGTGCATCAGATTAAATTATAAGGGATTGTATTTCATTAAAGGCTACAATGGGACTTAACAACTCAGAACTCCCCTGCAGGCAGCATTCTTGCAAATGTCATTCAGTTGATCAGATCTTTATAAATTGGTACTTTTGTGGCATTATGTACCATCCCTGCTGTGCTTCCGAGAACTGTAAATTCAGTCGTTGATTTTTTTCCCCCTTTAAAAGCAGAGAGCTGGTTTTCTGTCAAGTCTCTTTAAATCTATGTGCCTTTCTTCCACCCCGGTCTCACAGACGGTATTTGGATGTTTCTATTCTATGCTAACATTAAGGCAAAATGGGAAAATGACCTTGAACAAAAATTTAAACCAGTATGTTCTTTCAGAATAATTATAAAAATAGGGTGGAAAGGGTGTGTTTGTGGTATTGCAAAATGTTTAAAGGAAAAAAGAGATCATTCTGAGGAAAACGTAAATGCATTGTACATCATTTTTCAACTTTATATCATACCCGCCTGACAATTACATATATAGGTATAGATATATTTCCTTAAATGCTCCTAATAACTGCACAAGTATGAAATAATTAGAAGGAAGTCACTGCCTCTTTGTAAATTTTGTTTCTCGTTCATCCTGTACTTGGGTGTCAATAGCCCCTCTTTATCCAGAATGGGTGATGTTTTCTAAGGCCATGAACAGCTATAAGGAGAGAGGTTTACTTTTTATTCCAGCAACTGTGGTGGGCCAAGCAGAAAAGTACCAGAGCACATCAACATATTGATGGCTTTCATTCTGAGGACAAAAGAAAACACTATTTCTCCCATCACAGACTTGGAAAACTGGCATGCAAAGGTGGGGTTCACTTAAGTTTATGTTTTTTGTAGAGGAAGAATGGGATTAACCTGGCCAAAAGCAGGCAATACTCAGGTAGGTGTCTCCGTCTAAAATGGTTACCTATTCTTTTTTAATCAGGGGACAGAAATAGTCACAATCACAGCACAATTTGTAGGAAATCAGTGCAACAAAATATGGACGTGATATTTATTTTGAACAAAATTGATCTCAGTGACGCATTCTCACTCATACTCACTGTCTCATAGATTTTGCTCACACTCGCACACCCACATACATACCCGTATAACCATAATACAATAATCACTGAGATGTGTGCGTCAGGTAGTCTGGCCAGGATGTCTTGCGTGGGACAGGACAAACAGCACTAGCTCCAGTCCTTGTTATGTCTCACGTTCCGCTACAAAACAACCTTCTGTCAGTATTTTTTTGGCATAAAGACCCATTCACTGGTCTTTATCACTTTGACTATTTTCCATTGTGTCCTTGGTTATCAATGTGTGCCATTCCTGTCATCCTTCCTCTAATGTTTGCTCTGGTACATTTGCAGACAGAAATTTCCATTCATACATCTTTTAAACCACTCTCAGTATCTCTGTTACAAAGCTCTACACATTCATCTCATCCTGCAGCAGACACCTAACATTTATCAGGTGAATGGCTTTCTTAGAAAACCCGTTTCCTCGTCTGGACTAAAGAGAGCTGAGGATGTCTAGGTAGGCTACATGTATCTCACTCCAAACCTACGCGAAACTGATTGTCAAGCTTTGCTTCATAATGACTTGAGAAAGATCAGTGCCTTTAGAGGTTGAATCATCCTCCCCCGTTTTCAAGGTCTACTTCAGGATGCAATGTCTTGCTCCCTTGAGGACAATTAATTTGGTTAAGCACCTGGGTTTTAGACTTCTGAAGTCAAGTGAGTTGAATCCCTGGAGGTGTTCAAGACCAGGCTGGACGTGGCCTTGGGCAACCTGGTCTAGTAGGAGGTGTCCCTGCCCATGGCAGGGGAGTTGGAACTGGATGATCTTCAAGGTCCCTTCCATTCTAAACCATTCTATGATTCTATAAATCTCACACAATGAACCTTTTGGCTTGCTGTGCCCCAAATTGTACTCCATAACACAAGTCAATGTGCAGAAGCCCACACTCGTTGTTTTACCAGGGGCAGGCTGACAACATCAGTGCAACCTGTTGCGCCCAAGCTACTAGGATTTTCTAAAATGCCTGACTTCTTACCTTGTTATGTCTCTGACATAGCTCTTTTGCCTCTTGAACCTAACTGGCATCTCTGCATAGTGCTGAAATATTGGGATATGCTAGCTCCAATGACTGCTACCTTGGATTTCCTGGGATGACTTTCCAAGGATCTCACGAGAGACCTTCAAGCTGACAAGTACCTCTTGCTCTTCCAAGGAAATATCTCAGTGATGTGAATTGTCTTTCTCCTTTACTGACCAGATATCACCTTGATAGACAGTCCATGCTACGATCAAAGAGATCAGGCTTAATCTTGGAGATTTTTTTCCTGAAAGTCTGAAATAGGAGATGGAGGGAAGTGAAGGAGTGTTGTAAATATACACGTTTCCTTATAGCCAAAAAGGACTAGGTGCAGAAGTTTTTAAAATTTTCCTCTTTCAGAGCATGGTCATGATTATGGTCAAGTTTGAGAATTACAGAATTTATTTTTCATGGCTTTGCTGTTAAAATGACTGACAAACTTCAGGAAAATGCAGATTTTAGTAGTGATGACCAGAGTACCTTTTGGGCCCCAGTCTTTCATGGGTCTTATATCAGATAACAGCTTTGGCTTCTGTCCTAACATTTCTATGGAAATTGATTGGACATTTAATTTTCCAGAACTTTGAGCTGATGAATATTGAGTTTTGGTGATGACCACTGAGTTTTCCTAACTAGCAGTCTCAGTTGCCAAACTCTCACCAGGCAATTAAGGCATTGACAAACGACTATGTGTTCTGACCACTTAAAATTCTTGCCACATGAACCATATTCTTAAACACTTGCACTAAAAATGTCTGTTTTTTTAACATATTCTGAGTGAGAAAAAGGAAAAATGTTCTTTTGTTCATAGATACCTTTGCTTGTAACAGTTGCAACTATTCTATTTCCATTATTTGCCGCGCTTTATAATATCATCTACAGAGGCCAAAGAGGTTTTCTTTGAAATGGAAAATAAGGGAAAACAGATAAATAATTCCATGGTAAGTTTTTGGGATTTCATTCAATTGATTTCTGTGCTACAGACTCTTTGGCCTTAGTGACACGAGGCAGATTTTCATTGGGAATGATTAGTCAATAAAGTTTCTGGTGTATGTTTACGTTTGTTTGAAGATAAGCAAATGAATGTGTGGAGGAATAGGTGGTTATACTCATAACGTTTCTTTGATGAAATGTATCTCATAGCCAGAAAACATATGCTTTCTGGTTTCCCAAGTGAAGTAATTAGTGCTATTATTTAGTTAGTTTGTTTGTTTGTTTGTTGTAATACAGGTATATCTGCAGTAAGGCATTCACCAGTATCTACATAGGCCCAAGAGTAATGACCATAAGTGGCATTATTTTACTGAAAAACTATTTCAACACAGATAGGGTCTACCTTCCTAATGCTAAATGTACTACCTGGTCCCAAATAAAGGTTGTGAGGAGAATTGCATTCCAAAAATAAGAAGCTTGTAAGCAGTTCAGGTGTTATAGGAGCAGGATCCATATAAGTATGTTAGATAGACTGCCACGCTCTCCTCTTGGGATGTGTTTGTGCATCACCCTCAGGAAATATATGGCATGTTGTATAGATGTGCTTTTGCAAAACCTGTGTCCTTTTGATGTATGTGAAATCATAATATCACAGGGGTCTTTTCTGTCAAGCTGAAACTATGCAGCTGCTCTCTGAGACGTTTAGTTCTTTTTATTTAACTGGCTTGCAGAAGGAAATGTATGTATCTATTCCACTACGAATGGACGTTTCAGCAGGTGCCAGGTCATAAAATCACTTTACACCTCTTCTTCGAGGCAGTTTATGATCACTGGATATTGCGCCTTTGGTCCATGATATGGGGCATTGCCATATTGATTAAATGCCTTAGGCTGTTACAGGGGAAAAAAAAAAAAAGGATATTTAATCAATAGACTTGCACTTTAGTTACTGTTCCTGTCAGGCTGGAGCAGAAATAGCTCAAGAAAGGGGCAGCTTCTCGTACAATTTGAAGGAGTTAAAGTTGGAAGAAAGCTAAATGATTTCAGCCCTGTGAGGGAAGATAATCAACTCAGCAATCGCAAGTGCAGAGTTTGAGGTACCAGATCAGTCGGGCTTAAGGGTTCAGAAGAGACTTTGGTCCTTAGAAGGGAGCCCAAAGAAACTGTGGTTTAAACACGAGTGGAATAAATGCTGTTGGTTGCCAGTGATGCGTCTGGATCCTGACTGTTACATCTATGAGGATTAATTACCTCTCAGCTAAAGCATCTCATTTAGTGAACCAGCTCAGGGGCTGAGCCTCTCCCCATCTGTGCTGTAGTAAAAGGGAAGAAGCAGTTTTCCCATTGTTATTGAATGTCATGACTATGGTGTTTTCTTGCCATTGTTTACCTGCTATTATGTTACTACAACTTAAAACCTATATCTTAGGATGTACTCCCTTGCCTACTGTCAAGTGGGTGTGATTTATCTCACTGAGTTTAGATGCCTTGTTTGTAAATGCCTTCAGTCACACTTCCTATCAATATTTTTGTTATAGTCAATGCACAGAAACAGGCACTTTTAGGGCAGTTTGTCTCATCTATTTTCAATTTTTATCCTTGGCTGAGAAGGGCCACAACAATCTTACCCTACTAGTGCCTGTCTCTTCCCACTGATCAAAACATGAGTTGACCAGTTCTGAAGAAGACTTCCACCCAGTAGAAATATAGGACAGATGAGTCCTCCTTAGGATGAAGGAGGAGGTTTTAATTCTGCATTGGAATGGTCAAGAATAGACATATCTTTCTGCTACATTATATTATGATTTTTTTTTCACTGAAAGGGTTATTAAACATTGGAATAGGCTGCCCAGGGAGGGGGTGGATTCGCCATCCCTGGAGGTGTTTAATAAAAGGGTCGATGTGGTACGTGGGGACATGGTTTAGAAGTGGTTTTGTCAGGGTCGGTTAATGGTTGGACTTGATGATCTTAAAGGTCCCTTCCAACCTCAACAATTCTATGATTCTATGATTCCATGGCCCATTATAAAATGGATATGGAAAAAATCCAACTTGGAAACAATAGTATATATGAAGAAAATAGAAGTTTATATAGGTTATCAGAATGAAGAGTGAGAGGAAACTTTATTACACTGTGCTTGTACTGCCCTTGCAGGAAACTACTGAGCATTCAGGGTTCTCAGATGTAGCAGAGGAAAAACTTAAGAATCAATGCCTAGAAGCTGGAGCCAGACACTTTCTGGGTGGAGGGGAGACATTTACTTCATTATTTCTAACAGTAAAGGGTAATGAAAAACTGGGGGAAATTACTAAAGGAGCAATAAGGTTTTTCATCTTCTGATGTATTCCGAGCCAGGATGAATGCCTTACTCAATAATAGCTTTCTCCAAGGAAGTGATTTATACCTGATGCATAGGAAATATGTGATGCAAAGGCAGACAGCCTAGATTAATTAAGATGACCTAATTGTCCCGTCTCATACCCAATCTGTGGAATTCATGGGGAAAAAAAAAAAAAAAAGAAAGAAAAAAATCTCCCTTTTTCTTTTTAGAAAAGACACAAAAGTGTGTCTAATTCTTTTTGTGCAAGCACAGATCTCACACGGCAGCTGAGGTGTACTTGGTATTTGCTGCCTGCCTTTATTTATCTATTTTACTAGAGCATAAGAAAGAATTGGCTCTTCAGTAAGGTTCTTGGAGCTTGGTGCACTTCAATCATTACTGCTTGGGGTGGAAAGGACTGATGTACGTATTCCAGAACAAATACAGCTTGACAGCATACAAGCTGTTAAGACAACCTGACCTTTGTGTGTCTACTCTGAACAGTAAGCTCAATTAGCTGTAATGCTTCCAAGTCCTGTACCACCATTAGGAAATGACTTATTCAGCTAAAACTGTGATTTTTAAATTTTTTTTGTTTGTCAGTGGAGAAAAGCATTAAAAACTCTGCTGTAAATACTGCCAGCAACAAGGGGAAGATACTCATATTCAGCAAGGTCTAAAAATTAATTAGCTTTATTCCTTAAATACAAAGTAAATACATCCTGCCATAGCCAAAAGCTTCAGGGCTGGGTTTTAGCCAGTTGAGTTCGAGCCGAGATGAGAGCTCTGGCTGCTGCTGGAAACATTTTGTTGTATAGTTTGGGCTGGTACATGGCATTTCAGAGATCAGATGAAATCACCAGGTCTTTCTACAAAGAAAAGGGGAGTGTTTCCCCCCAGAAAAGGATAGGACATATCTTTCATGTCCTAATAAATAGGACAGTGAGTCTAGAGTATGCACGGTCTGTCAGTAGCTTGCATGTCCTCACATGTTATTCCAATGCCTCAGTTTACCCCTCTCTGAAGGGATGTTATATGTAAGTGACCCAGCAAGGTCCTTGAAGTCTATATAGGACTTCCAAGAGAATTCCTGTATCTGAGGGACAGGAAGCAAAGATATGTTGATTTTTGTTGGAGCAGAACAGACGAGCTCTACAGTGAAAATGAGATTGTTTTGTAGAGGTGGTTTCTCAGATTTGGGGGACTGCAAGCTGAATTTGCTTAGATAATGGAGCTCTGAGGATTGCTGGGGTGAAAATCCATGGAAAGCTAAAGCTTCCTATGATTTTGATGCAGAATGATGTTTTTGTGATTCATCAACGGCTCAATGTCCAGACGGAGATTGGTGACAAGTGCTGTCCCATAGGATTCCATATTGGGACCGGTACTGTTTAATATCTTCATCAATGACATAGACAGTGGGATCGAGTGAACCCTCAGCAAGTTTGCAGATGACACCAAGGTGAGTGGTGCAGCTGACGCCTGAAGGATGGGATGCCATCCAGAGGGACCTGGACAAGCTCAAGAACTGGGCATGTGTGAACCTCATAAGGTTCAACAAGGCCAAGGGCAAGGTCCTGCACCTGGGTTGGGGCAACCACCAGTATCAATACAGGCTGGAGGATGAAGGTATTGAGAAAGACTTGGGGGTACTGGGGGATGAAAAGCTAGACATGAGCCAGCAGTGTGTGCTCACAGCCCAGAAGGCCAACAGTATCCTGGGACACATCAAAAGAAGTGTGGGCAGCAGGGTGAGGGAGATGATTCTCCCCCTCTACTGTGCTTTTGTGAAACCCCACCTGGAGTACTACATCCAGCTCTGGAGTCCTCAGCACAGGAAAGATGTGGACCTGTTGGAGTGGGTCCACAGGAAGGCCACAAAAATTATCAGGGGGTCGGAACACCTCTGCTACAAGGAAAGGCTGAGAGAGTTGGGGTTGTTCAGCCTGGAGAAGAGAAAGGTCAGGGGGAGACCTTATTGCAGCCTTTCAGTACTTGAAGGGGGCCTACAGGAAAGATGGAGAAAGACTTTTTAGCAGGGCCTGTTGCGATAGGACAAAGGGTAATGGTTTTAAACTAAGAAAGGGTAGATTTAGACTAGATATTAGGAAGAAATTTTTTATGCTGAGGGTGGTAAAAACACTGACACAGATTGCCCAGAGAGGTGGTCGATGTCCCATCCCTGGAAACATTCCAGGTCAGGTTGGATGGAGTTCTGAGAAACCCGATCTAGTTGAAGATGTCCCTGCTCATGGCAGGGGGGCTGGACTAGATGGCCTTGAAAGGTCCTACTCAACCCAAACTAATCTATGATTCTGTGATTCATAAGAGCTATGTCCCTTAGAGAAGCTGGAGAAACAACAAGGTTTGTATGCTGTTCACATCATACGGAATACAAGAAATGCTTGTTTTCTCTCCGTTTCCTACATGGTGAGACCTCCATCACTGTAGGTATATTACAAAAGAAAACCTTCTCCTGAGGGAACTCACAGTTTAAATAGACTAGACACTCAGAGGAGGAGGAAGGAGTATATGGAGCTCTGTTTTACAGACTCCTAATCAAAGGTCGTGTAAGGAATCTGCAACACATCACGAGATAGACACCAGACTTCCTGGTTACACCTTTACTGGTAAATAGCGTAGGGCAGGGATTGTTCTCTGGCTCCAAAGCTGAGCGTGTGTTCTTTTAGGATGACTGCAAGCAGAGTGGCTGCAACAAGTATACCCATTCGCAGTGGTCACTGACCTACTTTAACATTTTAACTTTGCTCAGGAGACATCTGGGAAAGTGTTATTTTGCCCAATCCAAAACTGTACTGGGACTAGTCTAACAATTTAATACCCTGCACAATTGCAGAGCAGTGCTGGAGCACTGTGTAGTTTACTAGTACTGATGTGGCCACTGGATCCTTGTCCTGGGCTTCCACTGAATGCTCAGCCTTTGTCTTTCTTTCCTGTTCTTCTGTCAGGCTATTTTTTTGTTTGTTTGGTTTGTGTGTGGGTTTTTTTTTTTCTTTCTTTCTTTTCCTAGTTTATTTGGAAAATAAAGAGAGATTTCAAGAGAGATGCTGGCATGTAATACTAATCCCTGTCTCATCAGTAGTAGAGCAGTTCAGGACATGGATTGCTGAAAATCAATTCAGTTCCTAAACAAAAAGTTTTAGTGCTACTTGAGACATTTCAGTGGTTTCAAGATATCAAAAATTATATCCATCTGTGTCAGATGAGATACAGACTCATGCCCTTCTGGATTAGCAGCTGGAGGCCAGACGGAATGCCCGAAAGTCTTTCAAATGTCACTAGACTCCTAGACATCTGAACTTAGCCCCAAAATTCAAACCCTGCTCCTTTTCTTCTTGCTCCTGCCTGAGGGACTGACCACCCAGGTGTGTGCTGTTCCCCACCACTTCTTAACCAATACCTTGCTAAGAAAACGCTATGGATACCTTGTCCTGATGCTCTGGTATCACAGTTTTCAATGGCATAGGTAGTTACTTTTTGTGTACTCCATTCCTGAGGTTTTGGATTGTGTTGCCTGTACTCGTCATACATTTCTCAATGCTTAATTTTCTTCTCTTGGCACCCAAATACCTTTTGAAGTCTTTCTTAAATTGATATCTGTCCTGGTTTCAGCTGGGATAGAGTTAATTTTCTTGCTAGTAACTGCTGTGTTTTGGATTTAGTATGAGAATAATGCTGATAACACATATTGTTTTAGTTGTTGCTAAGTAATGTTTACATTAAGTCAAGGACTTTTTCAGCTTCCCATAGAAGCTGAGAGGGAGCATAGACAGGACCAGCTGGCCAAAGGAATATTCCATACCATAGACGTCATGCTCAGTATATAAATGGGGGTTGGCCGGGGGGCAGGAATCTGCGATCACTGCTGGGAAAGATTGGGCAACTTGTGTTATATCATTTTATTTTGTATATTCTTTTACCATTATTATTATTGTTATTGTTATCCTCCTCCTCAATTACTGTTCTATTAAACTGACTTTATCTCAATGCATGAGTTTTTATTTCCTCTTTTATCTCCTCCTTCTCCCTACCCTACAGGGCCAGGGGAGAGTGAGTGAATGGCTGCGTGATCCTAGTTGCTGGCTGGGGTTAAACCACGAGAGTGTCATAGTTTCTCAATGGGAGAAATAGAAAAGAGATTAATCCGGTTTTAAGAGCTGCTGCTCCTCAGTCGCTCTGCATTGATTTTTGTGGAACGGTCCTTTTAACTCTGTTTTCTGTCTGACTTCTCATAGCCTTCTGATGAAAGCCAGGCTTCAAGTACAGGGTCGGATTTGCATTGATTATTCCCTTTGTTGTCTTTCTGTGACCCTTTTTGAACTGTGAACTCAAGAGTTGTGCCTTGGTTGTGAAGGGCTTTTATTCCTATCACAGTGACTATAACTGGGGATTAAACGGTTGAACGCGACAGGCATCTGATCTTTCTCCTGTGCAAACAAAGAAAAAAAAAACAACCTTCCACCCTGTATTAAACTACACTCTGTTTCTAAACAAGACACATATTAACAACTGACCACACACTGGTTTGCGTTTAGAGGCTGTGGCATGAGAGAGACGAGCAAAAAAAAATGCGTGTGCCTGATTTGACAGAGTTTGGGTAATCATGTAGGCAAAGGCAAAGATCTGCAGATCTCATATTCTGGATGTATTAGTGCTGCCGTAAAGAAGTGTTTTTCTGTTGTATGTGTTGCAAAACTGCTACGTGTCATTTAAAGTGGAAGATGGGTGATAAACACTTTCCTATTCCAGTTCAGCGATGGGCGCTTTGCAGGTGACAGTTAGCATGGATTTACCAAGGGTAAATCATGCCCAACCAACTTGATTGCCTGCTACGACGAAATAACAGGATTTGGGGGTGAGAGGAGAGCAGTGGATGTCATTTCCCTCAACTCTAGCAAAGCTTTCTTGGAGACAATTTTTCCGTATCCAAGTTAGGACTTTACAGTCTGGACAGGTAGACAACTTGATGGGTCAAAACTGGTTGGATGTTTGGACTCAGAGGGTAGTGGTTAACAGGTCAAAGTATACCTGGAGACCTATAAAAAGCCAAGTGCCACATGGGGCTATCCTGAGACATGTCCTGTTTTAAATCTTTGTCAATAACGTCGAAGAGGTGATGGAGTGTGCTCCCAGTGACTCCACATTTGGGGAGGACCTGTTGGTAGACTCAAGGACAAAGCTGCCATCCAGAAGGACCTGGACAGGCTGGAGGAATGGGCATCTGCCAGAATTCAACAAGGACAAATGCAAAGTCCTGCATCTGGGAAGGACTAACCCTTTGCAACAGAACCTGCTGTGACTGACTGGTAGAGGAGCAGCTCCAGGGAAAAGGCCCTGGGGTAGTGGTGGAAAGCGAGCTAAGCATGAATGGCCAGTGTGTCCTGGCAGCAAAGAAGGTATCCTGGGCTGTGGGAGCAGGACCATGGCCTGGAGATCGAGGGAAGTGATTATCTCCCTCTATTAACACTTGTTAGACTATATGTAGATAGTCCATCCAGGTTTGGAACCCTCAGTACAAGAGATTGATCAAATCAGTCAGGTTCAGGAGAGGTCATCGATAGTCATGGCTGGAGCACTTCTCTGATGCCTGGTGTGGGATGGGGCTTGTTCAGCCTGGAGAAGGGATGGCTTTGGATGGACCTAATAGCAGCTCCCTATATCTATGGGGAAGATCATCAAGAAGAGACCAAGACAGGTTCTTCACAGTGGTGCATGGTGGGCATGAGAAAAAAGATATCAACTGACACAAGACATGTTCAGAGTGCATCTAAGGAAAAACTTTTCCCCCTAAGGAAAACCAAATATTGGAAGAGGCTGCCCAGAGAGGTTGTGCAGTGTCCATTCTTGGAAGGTTTCAAGACCCAAATGGAGAAAGCCCTTAGCAACCTCATCTGGCCTTGGAGATGACCCTACTTTAAGCAGGAGGTTGGACTACAAACTAGAAACCTCCTCAGACTTCTTCCAGTCTGAATTATTCTGTGATCCTATGGATGGCTCCTGCATGAGTGAAGATTTGCAGGATGCTCTGCAGTGATACAAATATGAAGCATCGTGCAAAAGAAAAATTAGACCATTAGGCTTTGTAAAGATGATCTGGAGAACAGTTTTGATTAGCTTTGTTGCCTTAGTAAGTTTAATACATTTTTGGAAAACACACAAAGTGTTAATTTATCTATTAGTGTTTTTATTTAGTATAGGACAGGGAACTGCTGGAGAGGGTGCAGCATAGGGCTACCAAGATGATTAGGGGACTGGAACACCTCTCTTATGAAGAAAGACTGAGGGAATTGGGTCTCTTTAGTCTGGACAAAAGATAGTTGAGGGGGGACCTGATCCATGTTTATAAATACTTAAAGGGTGGGTGCCAGGAGGATGGGGCCAGGCTCTTTTCAGTGGTGCCCAGTGACAGGACAAGAGGTAACGGGCACAAACTTGAGTATAGGAAATTCCACCTAAACATGAGGAGGAACTGCTTTACCTTGAGGGTGGTAGAGCACTGGAACAGGCTGCCCAGGGAGGTGGTGGAGTCTCCATCTCTGGAGACATTCAAAACCCACCTGGGCGCGTTCCTGTGCAACCTGCTCTAAGGTGGCCCTGCTCTGGCAGGGGGGTTGGACTGGATGACCTCCAGAGGTCCCTTCCAACCCTATGATTCTATGATACTACGATTCTATGATTCTATGATTTGGAACGCAAAGAGGAAGTACTAATAATGTGTGCCTAAATGCAACTACAGCTAATAAATCAAAAACTAGCTTTCCTAGATATTATATACTTGTTATTTTCTCCTGGCTTTTTTTCTTTTTCTTTTTCTTTGTCTGTCTGCTCACATATATACGTTCTCTTTGGCTACCCCAGAAATCTTTGGATATTTCTGTTTTGAATAAAATGCATCTTTCCCTATAGCAACAAGGAATCCAGATACAGCACGTAACACCAGTTTTCAGCAGGAGCAAAAGCAAGTTATCAGGTTATAAAAAAAACAATCCTTATCTACTCTTCTTAGCAGTAGAATAATTTATATGTGTCATTTACTGAATCTTTGGAAGACCAGCAGGACACAGTCAGGACTGTATTATATGACCTTCGTCAGTAAAGAAAAAAAAAAAAGATATTTTTTTGGTATTAACTGTTTCTGAGCCCAGACTGGCAGTGCATTTGAACTTGAACAGATGGTTTCTAAATGGTGAATACTGTCGATGTTTTCATAGCAAGGTAACATTTCTATTATTTTGGGTAAAAAAGGAAAATGGAATAAGTATTCTTTTGTGTCCTAATTGAGTACCCAATGGAGCCCTGAGCGCCTTTGAGCTTTAGGAGTGATACATCATCACACAGGGGTCTGAGCCAGGGTCTTGGATCCATAGGACCATCACACTTCGGGGAGCTTTGGATCTGCAAGTATTCCCTGTTCTGTAGTGCACCGGAGTCATATTCTTGATTCAAACTCAGTCAGGCTCCAGGAAAATGAAAAATAAATGCAGGTATAAACATAGTGGGTTGAAAACATCTCTACTGTATGTCATTATTGTCTTTTACATCATATGAAATGTAAGATCCCATCAGCTGGTCCATTTGCACATAAGCACAGGCTGTGTAGAGAGGTATGCCAAGAAAATCCCAGTCATTTCCCCCAGCTCCTCTTCATTTGGACTTCAGTGCTGTGAGAATGATTTTGCGTGGCCATCAAAACGGCTGTTGGACTGGTGCCATGGTATCCAGCTTGCACTCGCCAGCGAGGACAGACCGCAGAGCTGTGGTGAGGTTCTTGCACATGCTGGAGCTCTTCCCACCCCCTGAAAACCCTGCCTGTCCCGCAGACCCTACCCCCTTACAAGTTCCTCTGCCTCTCTTGCCCTCTGGATTGCATAATATTGAAGACAGGAAAACAGGAGACAGAACTGAAGACCTGAAAAGAACCAGAAAAGTCAGGATGCCATTATCCCTCGCACGCGGTGCTTTCAAAAACTAATGATGCTATGTAATAAACCTATACAGATGGTTTTCTGAAAGAGACCCAGGTCGACAGGAGCTCGTGCTCTTTGCCAGCAGTCTTCTACCTCTTGCTATTATTGAGATCAATGGAATTCTTTTCTTTCACTTAGAAAGTTGGGGGGTTATTGTCCTTGTCATCTTTTCCCCCTCCAGACTGCTATTTACCTGAGCCCTTCTGAAACTTCAGACTACAGCAGTTGCAACACCGATACTGCAAAGCTGAGAAACCACAAATGGAAATAGCTGTGAACAGGATGCAGAAATGACTTCAGCGATTCCTTCTGGTCCATGCTGAGAGAAGTGAAAATCTAAGTATACCATAAATAGCATATGTACACTATATAATAGAGACATATAAGATGCCCACTTGTATTTTGATCAGTTGGTAACAGTTATGCTTTAAAAATATATAAGTAACATATGGTGATTATGGCAATGTTGTTTTAATGAAGCTTTAATTGAAGTGAGTTGCTGTACTGTGAGGAGAAAGGCTAACAAGCAAGATCAAATGAGCAGGAAGGGAAACGAAACCAGAATCCCCGGAGCTGAGATCTGTATTTTACCACCAAAACTAGAGGCACTGGGAGAGTTTTAAAACAGAGTTTTAATTTTCAAAGAAAAGTTAGTCTAAGGTTTTCAAGTTTTCAAACAGATTTAAGGAGCACATCAGATTTGACATCCTTGCCACTGTCCCTTCAGACTTAATGAAATGTCACTGGAGTCTATAAGAGAAAGCGGTATTTAATGCCGTATCTGTAGCTTCTTCCCCTTGGACTGGGTTTTCAGCTGCCAAAATTGGCAAAGACTCAGCCTATGGCACTACATCAACTTCTGCCGCTTGACGGTCTTGTCCTTTGTGACGTTGACTCAGATTGATTTTACCGAAATGCGTTCGTTTTCTTCTCGCTCCTTTTAGCTCGGCAGACTGCGATGGAGCTACGCTACAGCAAAGGGGATGTCATAATATTCTGCCTTGTGCATCAACAACAACACAGTCATTTAATACTTTTTTATAATCTCTGTGACTGTTGGGGATGTGCGAAGGAGAAAGGACGGATATCTAGATAATCAAATCCCTGGTGAAGTTTATAACACTGGCTCTTAGGAAAAAAAAACCAAAACTTTTTCCGTATACAGTGATAGAATTTGACCTACGTGAAGAAAGAAATGTGGAAAGTAAACTGATTGCATTCATGGTCACTTTTCTGATTGCAACAGCAATCTGCATAGGAAATCAGTCTAACTGGAGCCAAACATGCTATCTGTTGTCTTTCCGAACACACCGAACAGGCACTTGAACCCATCAGGTATGGAATGAATCTCTTAACACTTTGACACAACCACAGTTGAGTCTATGCAGCAGTAACTTTAAGTTGTCCACTAGAGCGTTCCAATTTTGTAGAAGGGAAAAGTGAATCATTATCACACTTTTTTGCCTCAGTATAAAAAAATAAGGTATGAAAGAATCCTCTATTCTAACATCAAGTTCAATGTCAAATACATAGTCCAGACTAGAGAATATTAACTTTGGACTGACAAAAAAAAAAAAAAAAAAAAAAAAAAGGAATAAATCTGCCGGGAAAGTGTTGTTCATTCATATGTCTAATGCTCTGAAGTGTTTGGAAAATCATGGTTTTTCCAAAACTTTTTATTTATGGGACCCAACAGGAAGGATGTTATACCTGGATAGCAGTTAACCATGTTGTCCCAAGCTAATTCTCTAAGGGATATGGGCAAGGTAAACATCCTCAGAGAGGTGAAAGGATCTTCAGCTTTTCATCACTCCTTGCAGAAATGACCACAGGATTTTGTTTGCCTGTTTTCCACTGAATATGAAATGAAACTCCCCCTACAGGTCCACAGAAGCCATTGGCTAGAAAACCCTTAATCCCTGTGGCCAAGACAGAGTTTCAGATGAATCACAGAATGATTCACTGGGTGAGGACAGATGGAAAGACCTCTGTCCCTTTCCCTTTTTCAACCAGTTTGCCTTTTGGATTTGTATTTCTAGAAATCAGGTTGATTGGTTTTCTTCTCCTTTCCACCTTGTCTACAGACATGTTGCTTTTATGCCCGTGCCATTTGTGGGTCTGCCCGTCTGTGTGTCCTGTCTGCGCTGTATAAATTGACAACCAGTTGGCTGCTTCAAAACGGCCAAATTGGAAGTCTTAAGTTTTACATTCCTCCAAAGTTTTGCAAAAACCTGTAGCCAGGTAAAGGAGAAATGCTGTTAATACCTCCACCAAAGGAATGGCTACAGGGCAAGTTCATTCCCTGTTAGATGCGAAATAACCCACATAACAGAAGGCTTTTGAAAAACAGCTTTGATAGCGTCGGTGCTCTTTGAGTTACTAAATTTTGAAGGAAGCTTCAAAAGAAGCCCCCATTACTACAGCGGAGAGCACAAAACAAATGGATCGACCGTGCACACCTGATTCTGCACAAGATGTGGTGCTGTGCTTGTGGTACTCTGAAAAAAGCCAGAGAGGCTTTGTAGTGAAAGTCATATCTTTTATTAGGATGATCTGGAAAAAGACCAGAGACTCTTTGAGGAGCACAGACCCTTGGAGTGGCCTGAAGAATGCCTCATGTGCCTGAAAGCTTTCTGCTTCTTCCCTCAGCTATTTCCATCACGCTCATAAAACATACGTGCTCTTCCTACAAAGCTTGTTTGACTGACATCACACCGATCTAAATTAGGAAAGATAAAGTGAAGAAACAGTGTCAGGGAAAAAGAAAAAAAGGAAAGAAAGGAAAAAAAAAAAGTTATTCGGTTATTTTAGGATCAGGCCCTGAAAATTTTTTAATATTTAAATCTTAGATTATGATGATGTTGCATGCAGCGTTGACAGAGAGACAGACAGGTTTTAGCTACAAGAATAGTCAGTTTTTTGGCTATAATTTTTTCCCCCTCGCTTGCAAAAAAAGTCCTCAGCTCTCTGATTGAGCGCACATGCAAATTAAAACTACAAATGAGGAGGTGGCTGTAGCAGTGATGTGTAGGTACCAAGAGATTATCCATTTAATAGAGCCAAACACCTGGCTATTTAACAGAGGTCACTGGCTAAATCAGTTAGAAACGGCTTAGGCAGGCATGTGGAAGCGGGGCTGAATTAGAAATAAGTGAATCCTAGCTTTGGCCACAAATGTGGGGAAAATGAAACTAAATTAAGTTGCTTCAGCCCTTTCACTGGCACAAACTGATATAAATTGGTTTCATTAAAAAACCCTAACATATTTTAAGGCTGCAGTCCTAACCTATTACGTTTTGTGTGGTTGCCGAGAGCTAGTAGCTTAGTGGCATTTTATGTAGAAAATGAACAGGGGACAAATAGAATTTTATTGCTTTCTAAATGAAAAGGCTGGGAAGTTTTAGAATAAAATTGATTTTCACATCTGGAAAAGTTCGCTTTATCATTAGCTCTGTGCTTGCGCTCTCTCTCTGTTTCTCTACTTATTTTTCACTCCATTGTTTTCCACTTATTTTGCATGGCAGCCCTGTAATTTCCATTCTCATTCATTCATGTTCCCAAATTGTGTTTTTCTTTTCCAAGTGCCACATTTGAAAATGTTTACACAGGGGCTGCTCAGCTGAACTGTTACTTGGATGAGTTGGGACAGGCAGTGGTCTCTGCTTTTTTTTGTTTCGTACGTCTGGATATAATATTTACAAAGGTGGGTTTGGAGCGTTTTTAGAAACCCCGACTGCATTTAAAGGAGTTCTTTATAAGCTCCGTGATCCACGTGTCTGCCCAATTTACCAGTACATCATTAGGAAAAAGCATCCATGATATGATACAGCATTATGCAGAAATACAAGAACTTCATTGGCACCATGGACACCATGGCACCTGAACACCATGCTTATACAGAAGGGTTTATTAGCTCAGGTTATGCACCTTCTTGCAGCCTTTGGGAGAGCTGGGTGTCTTGGCAAGTCTTCATGGAGTTTACACCACGCACTGACTTTTGCCACTTGCATGGGGCACTCTTCACGTGCTCATCCAAACATCACTGCTTTTCCCACTTTGAACCCCTTTCTCAAAGCCATGTGTGCTCGATTTTGCAGTGGTGATTTGGCTGAAAGTGTACAGAATAGCACGTCATTATGCCAAACTTCATTTCTTGTAAATTGGCAAGTGCCAGTTTAGTAAGGAAAGGGCTAAGGGAGAGGGTGCTCCCTTCCACTTATCCCATAACTTGCAATGTTTTGTGTTCTGTGCCACAAGGTGAAGGAAAAGGTACACAGCTTTCCATTGAACATCACAGAAATATTGTGCCCTGAACTGAACTGTGTGGTCCTTAGAGAAGGGCCAGCTCATCGGTGAGTCTCTGGAAATTGTCAAGCACTTGTGGCTGCTACCGTAACCTGCTCTGTAAAGAGAAGAGCAGCTTTTGCACCAACTGCTGCTTCAGCTTCTGTGCAGGGCCCAGGACGCCAGTGCCTGTAGATGTCTTCTCACCCAGAGGCAACCCAAGGTTGCTCAATGTGTCTCACACATCTTTTAGCAACAAACATGGCGATATGTTGGGGCTGTTCAGCCTGGAGAAGAGAAGGCTCCGGGAAGATCTTATTGCAGCCTTCCAGTACCTAAAGGGGGCCTACAGGAGAGCCTGGGGAGGGACTTTTTACTAGGGCATGTAGAGACAGGACGAGGGGGAATGGCTTGAAACTGGAAGAGGGCAGGTTCAGATTGAACATTAGGAAGAAGTTTTTTCACATTGAGGGTGGTGAGGCACTGGAAGAGGTTGCCCAGAGAGGTTGTTGAGGCCCCATCCCTGGAGGTGTTCAAGGCCAGGCTGGATGTGGCTTTGGGCAACCAGGTCTGGTGGGAGGTGTCCCTGTCTATGGCAGGGGGGTTGGAACTCAATGATCTTCAACGTCCTTTCCATCCTAAACCATTCAATGATTCTATGATTCTGTGTGCAGCTGATATTACTGCCACGGGTTTTCAGGTCTAAGGTTGTCCCTCAGGCATATTCTGGGATCGAATCCCTCTCCCAGGGAGGTGCATAATATGATGCCTCCATGAGGTAGGACGTTTGGAAAGCAAGCAATTGTCCATGGAGAGTTAGAAGGGCATGGACTGAAGCCACATTACATGGTGCAGCTTGCTGAAAAAAACTGAGGCATACCTGTGTTTAATCTGGAGATGGTGAGAAGTCCACCCCTCGTCAATGTAGACTATTGATCGGGGTGCTTTATGTGCCTTCCTGAGCCCTGCAGAGCTAGGTAGGACTTGGTTTCTCACCAGTTCCAATGTCTTTTGGAAACTGGGGGAGAAAACCATGTGTCTGAAAGCAGAGGTCCATGTTGATAAAAAAATCATCTCTCAATGGATTTCCTTGGCGATGACAGGGGCCAAACTGTCATTTTATCCTTGGACATCATCCTTTTGCATGACGCTGTAGGTGTATTATGGAAAAGTATGTTTGCGGGAGCTTGTACTGTCCCTGCCCACTCTGCTGGTTCTGTGTCTACTTTCATTAACTGCTTTCATATTAAAAGGAGCAAATTCTCCACTCAACCATAAAAAAACCTTATCACAAGGGTCAGCTGTGAGTTTGGGCTAGTGATTACAGAGCAATCTTGGGTTTATTATGGCCTTCTAGATAGTCTAAAACCTGTAAACTTCTACGCCATTCCTGTTGCTTTGCGTTGCTAAGCCACATTAGGTACACACCATTTTTCCAGTGGTGATAGGCCTCTCAGAAGTTTTGTCTCCAGTACTGTCAGCTGGTCACCTTTCGCTAGCACTGAATGCAATTTAAGGTGAATAAATTTGGTAAGATGTTTTGCCAAGAATTACTCAGCTCTTCTTGTCAAAATATTAATCGATAATGCCTCTTTAAAATTTCTCTTCACTCCAATCATTTTTATGGTCTTGCAATTTACTGCGTGGAAGCCGGGTAGTTAAAGATAAAAAAAAACATCTGTTAAGTTGCATTATTATTAATATTTATCTGTCATTTACAGACCTCCAAAAGGTGTGCACAGCACTTTCCTGTCGGTCGGCATGCCAGGCAACACAGTCGCTTTCCCAAGGACTGCAGTTGTGAATAGGCACAGGACAAAGGGACACCTGAGTCAGAGAAATGTCCTCAAACAGTCCCATGGAGCTTTCTGCCCGGGATGTCCTGATTAGCCTTTGGGGGCTTTTAAAATGGAAAGGGAAAAAGTGCGCCTAAATTTGTAGGAAGACAATATTAGATCTCAGACCCTGAGCAAAGGAAGATTAATTTAGAAATTAAAAAATGAAAAAAAAAGTGATGTAAAGGTATGTTCAGGAGAGAGCGCTCTGAATTTGAGATGGGAAATATTTTTTTCTGTTTTGTTTTGTTTTTCCCATAGAAACTTTCCAATATTTAATTTATTATTCCAAATTTGCTCTGGAGCAAACCTAATATATTAATAGTTTGAGGTTTTTGTTTTCCTGTAATTAATATTTAATATAATATAATATAATTTGCAAAAACACGTTTCTCAACCCCAAAATGCCCAAGAGGCTCATGCCTGGGACACTCTTAGATGTTTGCAGGTGATCCAGGGTCTTGTCACTACTTCCCACTCCTGTGTATCCCAAGGGAAGAGCCTAATCAACAGAGCTGGTGGTTACACCAGGGAGCGGTTTTGATAAAGAATTAAATATTCATTTTTGATGGACAGAATCTCCCATAGCCTGAGTGCTACGCTGCTGCAAAGTGTCAAAGAAGAAGACAAAATACCTATCCCAGAATAGCTGCAAATCTGCTGGTGATAAATTCATGGGGAGCCATCAGTTCAAGGCTTGGGTCTGGACTGACGACAAGGATGTTCTCATGGTCCATTCGGTGACAGTATATTTCTCAAGAATCTCTGTCAGCATGTCACGCAGGGCACCAGCCACGTGCTTGAGCTGTGGAGCAATTCACCAGAGATTGAATTGTTACAGATACTTCAAGAGGGCATTAAATATGATGATGAGTACGCACTGGCTGAGGGTGAGGAGGAGAGAGAGAAGCTGTATTTGTGAAGGAAAACGTCTAGAGAGTGGTGGTATATTTTGGCAGGTCAGCCTGAGGAAGGTCCTCTTCATTGGCCCATATGTAGGGTCAACGTGTGACTGTGCTCCTCGACACCATTCCCTAGTGAAACTGAACTTAATGAATGAGGAAACTGCACACAATATTTGCTCCTGCATCCTGCTCTGTAATTGAGATAATTGTGCTCAGTCATGAAAGAAGTATGGGGTTCAGCATGTAGGCAATTCCAATAAGGGAGGGAGTTTGAAGAAAGAGCATTGTTCAGGCTTCAGTGGTTTTCAGGCATTGAAAATAGCACAAATATGTTTTTTATAACAGAGGTCCCAAATACTGGTAATTACACTGATTATGCAGTGGATGTCTTGTTTTCGTCTTTTATAAATCCTTTATTCCCTTCCCATTGTAAGCGGACTAAAGGTTTTGCTTTTCTCCGATAAAAATACAGGAATGGAATCTCATTAGTTACTATCTATGAGCAGCAGGAGGAAAGCGGTGTCAGCGCCATTGTGCTTGACTGGGGAAATCACAGTATCATGTGCTGAAAGAACATACGGTAGTACCCGCTGTCCAGACATTGGAATTGAAGGCATGATGGACAGGTACCACCTTGGAAATGCCAGTCAGTCTGGGTCTTTCCAGGCTGCATTTTATGAGCTTGTCAATGGTCTAGTGACATCCCCCCCTTCCCCAAGCACACAGATGGTGTTGTGAGCCTTGACAGATATTTCAGTCACAGGGAGATTTTAGACAAGATAATTCCTCTCTTTCCATCTCTGTATTATCTCTCTATCCTTTATAACTTGTTTAAGAGAAGATTCTTTTTCTTTTTTTTTTTTTTTTAAATCCAAAGATGCAATAAGCCCTACTTACGGTTGAAAAGTATTTGGAAGAACTTTGTTTACATCCACATTGTTCTGAATTTATGCTTTTGCAAACCACAGTACATCAAAAAAAAAAAAAAAAAAGCTCTGAAAACTGCAAGGAAAGAATCTGATAGTCTTCTTTGGTCACACTGGATCAGTTACTCTCCCACAGAGGGCAATATGAGGAGCATTTGCAGGACATTGTTTAGTCACAGCTGCATCTGGGTTTAAAATGAGAAGAAGCGATATAGTACTTGAACCCTTCTCCAGTTTCAGAGTTCTCATGGCTGCTGCTTGCACAGCTCGTTTGTGCTAATGCTGGAATAAAAGCTGGTTTCTCCCGGGATGAGGCAAATGTGAACAGCAGGTCTGTATCTCTTGGGAAGAGCATTGGAGGGATGAACACTTGAATGCCAGAGTCTGAATAATAAGTATTTAAACCTTAAATGGTGTTCCTGGGATACATGGCACCAGCTGAACATAATGAGATTTACTGTGGCCATACGGGGCTCATAGGACATTTGGGGAGCAAACTGAAAACATCAGGACCATCTCAGCTGAGGAGAACATGAGATAAAGACAAGTGGATAAAGATAAATGGTGAGTGTACACTCTTGAAAAAAAAAAAAAAAATAAAAAATGAGGAGGATGCAGGCAGAGCCGGAGACCCCTGAATAGAAGACTTATTTCTTTTTGCCCATGTGAGTGCAGGGTATGAATCTCTCCCTTCAGGCACAAGTGGGACATCACCTCTCAGCCTCACTTCTCACCAGCTTCTTCATGAGTGGCTGATGAAGCAGCTGCCATTTGCCTTTGCAATTTGGAGGGCCTTAAATTACTTTGTAAGGAGCCTTAAAGTGCAGTGAGCTTCTGTGGCTCTGAAATCCTGAAGAGAATGTAAGAAAGTGGATTTCTATGAGTAAATTGTGAATGAGTAGTTTTCTCTGAACAGTTGTTTAATTGAGCTGCAGCTGGAGCTGATTATGTTTGTTTTTCCTTCAGTGTCTCTCATTTCCTTTCGTTTCCGTTAATTCCTGCTTTCATTGGGTAACTGTTGCTGTACAAAATTTAAAGAGCGGTAAAAAAAAAAATAAAAAAGAAAACAAGAAAAAAAAAAGTGCATATTTTGGGAGCTTTTTATGACAGTTGTTCCTGAAGACACCTGTAAACTGTTGAGCTGAATTGGGCTGCAGCTGCTGCTGACTATATGGGGTGTGAAGGAGAAGGGGGGTGACTCATTCTTCTGGTTGTTCTATCACCCTCTCCTTTGGTTGGGCCTGCTGAGGTGGCTGTCAGGCCACGCGAGCTGTGATGTCTTTTCAGTTGAGTCTCTGGATCAAGAAAATCCTATACTGCTGGAGGCTGAAACCAGGGGGTGATTGAAAGGAAGCATACTCCCACCTCAGCTTGGACAGGGACGGGGCACTTGTATAGATGAGGGTTATGTGTCGTGGCATCTAAGGAGGCATCTATGGCATCGCTGCAGTATATGAGAAGTCAAATTGCTCTGTGTCCTGGGCAGACAGTGAACTGGGAGGAAAGAATTCACTATCATCTATCTTATTTCCTAATCTACATGAAGATGGTCAAGACGGACTGAAAGCAACCTTGTGAAGTTCAACGAGGAGAAGTGCGAAATCCTGCACCTGGGGAGGAACGACCCTGTGCACCAATATATGTCGGGGGCCACCCAGCTGGAAAGCAAGTGGGCACCAAATTGAACATGAGCCAGCAACGTGCCCTCGCAGCAAAGGTGGCAAGTGGTGTCCTCGGCTGTATTAAAGTATTGCCAGCGTGTCAATGGAGGTGATCCTTCCTCTCCACTCTACACTGGTGAGTCCATGCCTGGATTGCTTTTTCAGCTCTGGGCTCTTCAGTACAAGAGAGACACGGACATAGAGAGAGACCAGCAAAGAGCCATGAAGATGATTAAAGGTCTGGAGCACCTCACAGAGGACGAAAGGCTGAGAGAGCTGGAGCTTTTCAGCCTGGAGAAGAGAAGACTCAGGAGGAATCTTATTAATATATAAATACCTGAAAGGAGGGTGCAAAGAGGATGGAGTCAGGCTCTTTTCAGTGGTGCCCAGTGACAGGACCAGAGGCAATGGGCACAAACTGAAAAACAGCAGGTTGCCTCTGAACATCAGGAAACACTTTTATACTGTGAGGGTGATTAGCATTGGCACAGGTTGCCCAGGGAGGTTGTGGAGTCTCCATCCTTGGAGATTTTCAAATGACATGGACATGGACCTGTGCAAGTGGCTCTAGGTGGCCTTGTTTGGGCGGGGGAGGTTGGAACAGGTGACCTCCAGCGGTCCCTTCCAACCTCACCAATTCTGTGACTTTGTGAGATGTGTCTGTCAACGGGGATGATCTCGTTATTTTTTTCTTGTCCTATGGACTGTCTCTTCTGCTTTACTTATGCTATAGAACAGATGCCATGGAAAAAAGTCATGTTACATCAGAACTGCTGGAACTCTTAGGTCAGATTTGTTATACAGTGCTCTCCCAGGAAAGCTTAATATGAGCAAAACTGAGGGCATCTTGTGGTTTTCTACAGGACAACGTCTTATCTTTGAAGGTTAAGTCAACTTGCTTTTTCAACCCTTTTTTGGTTCCATGTCATACCCAAGGGAATAGTCTGTGACATTCAAGACTATGTGACCAGTTGAAGCCTCCATCTTCTGTGAGCGTAGCTGGTTTTGTGAAGAAAGAGAGACGAAAATCCTCAAGAGAACTGGAGGCATGAAAAGATGAAGATCCTGGCTGACCTGAAATAAATAAAAATTGAACTCACATGCTCCCAGTCATTGATTCCCATTTAGATTGCTCAAGAGTTTTATCTGGAGAAGAAAGTCCCTTGTTTATTCATTCCACATCACCTGACTTTTCCACTAAACCCACTTCTTGGCATCTGCCAACTTCAGAGGGCCACAGCAAGCTGGCAATCTGCTTCTCGTGCCCTTTAACTGTTATTATGCAGAGAGACAAATATGGTTGTCTCTGCTACTTTCTGCTGTGTAGCGTGGTTAATTTCCCATTCTAAAAGTGCTTTTTCATCTCCTCAGGTTGAAATATCTTAAGTGTCGATCTGTTCTGAATCCCCTGCCTCTGGACATTGCTCTGTCAGCCTGTGGCATTCCCCTTAACATTGTGAAAATACCCTGCAGCTGCCTTCCCAAGATCAACTCTATGCAAGACAGTCAGGCGGCCAAGTCTTTTCTCTACCAACAGCTGTTTCTTAACACCTTCAAGGTCACTGAACGTACCTGAACACATAAACCCAAAATGAATTCAGTTTTCCCTGAGGATTTTGTCAATCCTGCTTTTCTCAGTCCTGCAATGCTAAACAGATAACCAGGGTTTAGGGTATGTCACCATGCCACGCTACCACACGGGCGCACGACAGCCTTTTGAAAAGATGTCCTATTTCAGCATTGCAACTGTGAGTATATGCCATGTGTTTTAATCAACCTTTGATAGCATACGCATTCTCTAAAAGGTGTCTGTGCAAGTAGGTGATGGCCTTTAAAAGCTTTTGGTCACATTTCTAGACAGAAACTAGAGGAGAAGCAATTTAGCAGCAAGTCATAAATTGCCCTTGATCAAATTTCTCTTCTTTGGGACTACATTTCCAGGTTTCCTACATAGCTTTTCCGAAGCTTTTACAAACTTAACTTGCCCTCGGTGGCTGATGTTTTTAAAAAAAAAAAAAACCAAGCTCTTTATGACAGAGTCCCTTTCCTCTAATTTGAAGTTGCAGAAATTGTGCTGTCCTTTAATAGCAGCGGATCTGTTATCAAAATATTTTTCTCCATTAATTTTGCCTGAGCATTTGTATTCAGAATAAGAGAATGTTGCCTTACTTCTGGGTTTTAGAAAAATTTCCACCTTAAGGACAGACTTCCTGTTGTTCTGCAGTTATTTCCCTGTGGAGTACCATCGACTCTTTACATGAAATAAAAAAGTCAAGGCAGAATTAGCTCTCAAATTTGAAGCAACTGAACTTGAAGCAGATGGACTCACCAGCCTGTCCGTTCAGTTGATGATCACCTCATCTACACGGGGAAGGCGTGGGAGAACAAGAGGGACCACGTTTTGGAGCAACCCCTTGTTTAAACATCACCTATCACCTGTCATACCAGGGCAAAGTCTCATCTAATTGGCAACTCCAAGGAAAAAAAGCTTTATAATGCTCCTCAGGGACCCAGAAATGGACAGGGTTAATTTGTGCTTTCTGTCTGGGCTGGAGCAAAATCTTGTTTAGTTTTCTTTATGAGGGAGAAGCCAGTGCATCAATCCATAGCACCTCCTAGTCTGCTTGACATCCTGCTTTATGTAATGAATACATTTCCTGCATTGCTGCATGCTTCTCCCAGCGTAGATATCTATGATTAATATGCCTTGTCTTTTATAAACAAACCTAATGCAAAGCCAATAATGTGAGACTCATTTCTTTACTGCCAGCCCACAGCTCAGCTTTGTTTGGGTATATACGTAAAGGAAGAAAGATGAATGTTCACTCAAGCTTGGGAGCTGGAGCCATAACAAATTTATGGGATGAAAAACGTACATGAGTGTGAGGCAAATACGGCCTGGGAAGGTGTGCTTTGCTCCCTCCCTTAATTTTACGTTTTAATAGCAAGAATATTGTGTTGTGCACCCAGCCAAGAGATGTCATACCACGCAAGCACATTGCAAGGGGAGCAAGCATATTGAAGTACCCGGGTAGCTTTTATCACTGACTAGATTCAATCACAGTACCATAAATGATGAAAGCAGAAAGAACTGCTGTGATCACACAAACTGACAATTAGCCAGGGAATTTCCCCCAAATCAGTTTTCACTTGAATTAGCTTACCTCAGAGAGAAAAGAGGAGGTAGAGGGAGGAATTAGTCTGAAATTTTGAATGATGAGTGGGCCAACCATAACCTGCATCCTGCTTCTCCAATGGTAATTCCCTTTAGTGCTCAAAATCCACACTGGATTTCCAAAGTGAGTTTGTCCATCTTAACGTCTCCAACCATAGGATAATACCTTCCCATTACAGCCTAGATCAAAGTCATATTCCCCAAGCAACTATGTCCTGGGACTGTGAAAGACCTCAATTTCTTTTTGATAAGGATGGATGATACAATTTCCAGAGCCCCAATCTCTTCCCCGAAGAGACTCTATGTATGACTTTGAGGTGGTTTTTATTTTTTTGTTTGGTTTGCTTTGCTTTGCTTTTTTTTTTTTACCTCAGTCTTTCAGTTACTGAATTTTTCTGGAGTTTTTCCTATTTGTCAAAATCTCTCATGGCATGTGGAGCCCAGCCGTAGATCTCAGCACTTCAGTAATGAGTGCTGAAAACCAACTCTTCTCATTCCTGCTTGGGAGTCCCACATTCCTTCTGGCAGCTCCAGCTGACCTGATCATCCATGCTACTCCCCAAGCCTTTTTAGAGTCACCCAGGCAAGAATCCCCATCACGATCCATCCTATCAGTACAGCCTGAATTCTTTGTTCATCTATGTCTGGATTTACATTTGGCTCCATTGACTGTTTTCATCTTATGGAGGATTCTTGATCCTTTTCCAACACGGATGCCACAAGGATTCAACTTCAACATGATAGATTTGTCATATTACTAACAGCAATACTTAGCGGGGCAGTTTGTCTGTAGGAAAACCATATAAACCATATAAACACTCTCTGGTGGAGTATCTTCCTAGTTACTGGAACACCCAGAGACCAGAGTTCCTTTGATTCGTATCATATGTGTCATGGGGATGCATTGCACCAGTCCAGACACTAATTTTACATAATTAGCGCCATCACACATCATGTGATGTGTGAGTACTGCATCCTCACCAAAAGGGACATAACATTAAGTTCGTGAGATATGTTCTCCAAAAGCCAGTCATGATTGACGCCGGCTTATATTCATTTTCTTTAATTCTTTATTAGTAGAGTGCTATATCAGTTTCTTCATTATTTTTACCGAGATCAATGTCAGATTGGCAGCCGTGTTATTACCTGGGTCATCCCTTTTATGATCTGACTACATCCTCTGGCTTCTTCCAAAATAGTGGACAAAATTTTCATTGAATACAATCGTCTCTATTTCCCCCCCAGCTTTATTACTGATGTTTTTTTCATTTTACCTGCAATAATGGATTCTAGTTTAGGATGCATTTTTCTTTTATCACACCTAGAAAATATTTCTTTATTGTCCCCACTATTGCTAGTCACAGGTTTTTGCTATGTGCCCTGTAGCTGACGTGATGAATTTTCTTCAGTTCCTATCCTCTGATTTATATCACATTCTTTTTTTTTTTCTGCTTTCAAAATACCTAAGGATTTTTGCTGATCAAACCCTACAGAAAAGACAGGCATGGAAAATCAGTCCTTTTAAAGGAAGGGGCCCAAATAACAAATTGGTATAAAAATGCAATTTAGTTAAAATTTATGTTCCTACATTCAGGAATAATGTTTAACAAAATGTAGGTTACATGTTTAGGTACTGGCGTCTGTTTTCTTTTCAGAACTTTTCTGTTTCTCATATCGCCATATTTCTCATATAATAATAAATTGAATTTGATTTCAGAATCGGATTTTTACATTCTGGTGCTGAATTTACTGATTTAAAGCTCAGGGAAGAGTTATCATTGAATCTGGTGGCCTTTGTACTGGTATCTAATTCAGATATAGACAAAAAGAGTTTAAACACAAAACCAGATGGGGGTAGTGCCAGTGTGGAAATAATAATTCCTTTACCATGGAGAACTTTCCACCCCCGCTGAGATTTTTAAGTTCATATCCCTTCTGATTTACACAGCAGGAAATAAGCAGAGACTATAACTGAATTACCCAAGTAACTGGACAGTAAATCATTTGCAGAGTTGGGGTGGAAACCTGACTTCTGCATGTCCAGAATGCTACATTTCTGGTTGAGTATGAAAAGATTGCAGATGAAGAGGTGTTTACACACAGTTAATGTCCTTCTACTGCACTCAGCAAAAATTTTGGGTAGGAAATATTTTTTAAAATATAAGCATGTTATGCTTTTGGAAAGTCATTTCTGAATTAGAGAAGCTCATGATAACTGAGCAGGGCACTATCTTAAAAGGGTTCGGTAATACTTTGAGTTTACAGTAACTTGGAGTGGTTATTCTGAAATTGTTAGAAATATATGTCAAATCACCTATATTCTGGGTTTGTAAAGGAAAATAAGCTTTTATAGGGAGGAATAATGAAAATAGAAGACAGTTTATATATAACATGGACAAGAATGCTGAAGGTAAGGGAGAAACTGGAATTTCTGAAATTTATTGCTTTTTACATGTCTCTCTAATACTTCTGAGGTGCCAGTGTTTTAAAGCTCCCTCTCTTGAGTTCTTATTATTTAAATGAAAAAGCTGTTACGTGGATGCTAGGACAGGAAAGTATATTATATATATTAATCATTTTTTGCCAAAGGAGTTGGGAACGTGCTGATTTGTGTGATGACATTCTAGATTTCTTGAAAACATCCTTGCAAAAAAAAATGAACTTTTCTGAAGTTTTTGCTGAAGAAGAAAGGACACCCAAATGATCTAAAACTACAAAGGTCTGAGTTTTAGATCATCTACTGTAGTAATTATTCTCTTTCTTTCGACTGAGAGGGAGTCTCGGTAAATGTAGGTCTAAGATGTTTGAGTTTGATTCCTCAAGTTAAGAGGTGCGATTCTCTCCTTGCTCTGGTCAAGCCTAATAAGAAGCATGGAAAAGTGCACAGAGGATATTAGCTTAGCAGCTGGCAGAAGGGACCCTCATCTTATAAAGAGCAAAGCAGAGAGGATCCAAAATTAAATGAGACACCAGCAGGTGAGCGCGGAGAGGCAGAGAATGCACACCTCCTTAGAAAACAAGAAGGAATTTTGCTCAGGTTTTCTGATGAAGGTCTTTAAGGAAGAAGTCGGGATGGTCAAAACATGAAGGATGGGATCTGAGCATCGCTTTGCATCTGTGAATCAGAGAATTGTCTGAGAGGTGGAGAAGTGGTTGCAGTAGTCAAGACAGAACAGGTTTATTTGTCTCACATCTCCTGATATATCAAGAGTTCAAACCCTTTTGTTATTCTTGTTGCTCTACCAGGACTATTACCAGTTTATATCTACAATTTGTAAAGTGCAGTGTCCAAAACTGGCTACAGCACTTTACCTTGCTGGCACCGGGTTCGCTTGAAAAGTCTGCTCTGCCTTACTGATAATACTGCCGTCTGATAATACTGATACTGATAATACTCCCATCAAGACAGTCCAAAATAAGATTTATTTTTCCTGTACCACATTACGTCATTGGTTTCTATGGAGTTTGAGGTCCCCTCTTAGCACCAGAATTTTGACTGCTATCCTGCAGACCAGCCAAATACTTTTGCATTTGTGCATTTCACTTCTTCATCCCTGGCAGAGCATATACTGCATGACTGGGTATTACATTTCTTCCTCCGAATTTCACAAGTCTCTCAATTTTTTTCAATATCATTTTAGATTCCATCTTTGTCCTCCAAAGTGCTTGTACATTTACTCAAGCCTGCTGTCTTTCACAAGCATTTAGTTGTACTTTTTATTAAAAGAAGTCAGTACTTGTATTTTGAACAGAACCAGACCTAAGAAACGTCACTGAGATATTTCATCTAAGATCCCCTTCTAGTCTGATGCTAAGGAGCCTCTGACAATTGCCCTTCCAAAGTGATTTACCAATCAGTCCTATCTTATTACCGTTAGACCTTCCTAACCTTACTGTTAAAAAACTTTTTCTCGCATCTTATAGCATTTTCTTTTACCTTCTCACCTATTTTTTAGTACGTCAGAAATTAAATTATGTTATTTGGAAGTATTTCCTATGCTACACTTACATTTTATTCATTTCTCTTTAATAAGGTGATTATCTTCTGGATATTTGCAAATGGTTACTTAATAATTTCTTCTAGTATCTGCCCACAAGTTGAAGTTATGCCTACCAGTCTCTAACTTCCCAGCCATCAATTCTGTTTTTCATAGGCGGGTTCTATATTTGTCTCTCTTCAGTCCTCTGGTACTTCTGAATCCTCCACAAACTCTTGAAGATAATCGCTAATGACTCAGTTTGCTTCAGCTAGTTTCCTGCAAAATCTTCAATATCCAACTGACTCAAACATTTCTGCCATCACAAAATACTTTGAACCCATTCTTCCTGTGACACAACCCCCATCCAATCTCCTGTGTTAAGATTAACTCCATCAGCATCTAGTTACAGGTTACTTTCTTTGCCAAGACAAGAAAAACGTCCCTGGAATCAAAGAATCATAGAATCATAGAATGGTTTAGGTTGGAAGGGACCTTGAAGATCATCTAGTTCCAACTCCCCTGCCATAAGCAGGGACACCTCCCACTAGACCAGGTTGCTCAAAGCCCCATCCAGCCTGGCCTTGAACAACTCCAGGGATGGGGCAGCCACAACTAATACTTCAGCCCTCTCTGCATCTTTCTTTATTAACCCAGACACACAGAGAGGTTGTTGAGGCCCCATCCCTAGAGGTCTTCAAGCCAGGCTGGACATGGCCTTGGGCAACCTGGTCTAGTGGGAGGTGTCCCTGCCTATGGCAGGGGGGTGGAACTCGATGATCTTCAAGGTCCTTTCCAACCTAAATCATTTTATGATTCTATGATTCTATTAATTGTCCTTCCTCGTTTTTTTTTTTTTACTTCTGATTTATAAAACCATTGTTTTCCTTCTGATAGCAAAGCTGGAGTGTGGGAGTTGCTGCCCCTTCCTTCTCACTTTGCAATACAGTGGGACTAACTGGGGCTCCCATGTAGTGCTTGCTGCATAACTCATTGCAATAAGCAATGCAGCGGCAAAGTGGCCTCATCCCTGTCGTTGCGCTGCTGCAGTTGTTTTTCGATCACACTGCAAACCATGCTGGTGAAATAATCCAGGCGGTTTTAAACAAAGAAAGAAAAAAATAATGGGGAAAAAAAATGTTTTCCCCCACTGCCCACAGATAATTTCATAGATTCTTTCGGAACACATGTGGAGCCACAGTAGGGTGAAGCTGTACGTGATGAAGTGCCTCAAGGTGACATGCCCATGTTACTATCTCTACAAAGGAGAGGACATGCTACTCATTTCCCCAAATTTCATGCTTCCTCTTACTTTGCAGTGGCTCTGGTGCTTTTGAGCCAGTTCAGCTTACTATCCTAGCAGAGAAATAAATCAAAAAGCAGGAAAGGAGTTGCAGTTCTTTAGAGCTAGTGAATTCAGATAGCTCCAGGAAAAGTCAGTCCAGCACTAGAACTGGCACACAAGAGCGTGTTGGGTGGGTAAGGAGGGACCAACCGGGGCTAAGGAGCAAGACACCTCTCTCTTGAGTGATGTGTTTTTACATCAGCTCAATCACGGTAGACAGCTTCGTCCTGAGAGGACAGTGAACTCCAGTGCATTGGCAGAGGTGGACCACTGGGAGCTTCTTACAGCGGCTTTGCAGCCAGATAAAACCTGTCTTCCAACTCTCACCCCAGTGGGTGTCTTCTTTTAGACTTTACCAGGCTTTAGATCAGCCCTGGGGAATACAGCAGTCAGAGTTTGCCTAACCTGCAATCTTCACTTCCATGTAATGCTCCAGATGTGATTTCCTCTTGCACATAATGTGTGGAAGCAGTAATAATAATGATACAAAGGGTATCAAATGATACAAACCATCTGAGGAGGAAGCTCATTCACTTGTCTGCACGCCTGTTCCCCCAGCCCCTTTTATTCCTTTAAATGTTAAAGATTACATTCAATGCTAAGAAGCAAGTGTCTGATTTTCAGAAGTGCTGAGCTCCCATTGTCTTCAGTGGGCGTCGTGGCTGCTCAGCGTTTCTGAAAACCAGACTCATAATGATCAGCATGTTGAGAAAACATTTAACAGCTAAATCTTTCCTGTCCCCTCCTTTCCATCCTCAAGCCAACAGAAAGCTTCTCCCTATCCCACATCCTGCTCCTTGTAGAAGGACCACCTTTGTCCCTCTATCCCACCACTCTCGTATCCCCTTCACCTAATGTCTTACAGGTCATACTCTTCACGTGGAGCACAAATGATGGGATTCATCTGATTAACTGCGGATATCTGCAATGTGGGTGTCTGCATCTGGGCAAGTTGCCCTAGATGCTGTTCGTAGTCAATGGAGGGTGAGTCAGCAGAGTCAGTGGAGCTTAGGGCATGATTTCACAGCCTAAAATAGGCATCCACATTTGGTCAGATGACTCACACTCTGAACTCCATTGACTATATTTACTATACCTCCAGTATCTTCAATGGGGGACTAGTCAAGAAACTCAGGTGGGATGTCTGTATCAGACCATTAAAGTGAGATAAAATTAATCCCGCCCCTCCCATGAACTAATACATCAACTCGCTGCATATATCGCAATTGCCTCCTTCTTTAAGAACTATTTTGTCTTGGTGCCCACAGGGACTGAATCGAGTAATAAAGGGTATTGAAGTGGAAAGATAATGGTAGGTCATACCAGAAAGTCAGACCAAACCTTAGGTTGGATAAATTGGAGCGGTTTTAGTCAGTTCAGTAGAGTCTCTCTACTTCATATAAGAATTTTGCTTAATAGAATTAAATAAAATTTAAAAAAAAAAGAAAAAAAAAGCTAAGTATGCCTGTGAACTGTCAAGGTGTATTCTAGCCATTATCTTTCCATTGGAATTTATGGTTCATCATATTTTCCTTCCAACTTCGCTATTACTGTCTAGATTAGCTATAGCAGCTTTCCAGTATCTGAAGGGTGGCTACAAGAAAGCTGGAAAGGAACTTTTTACGAGAGCATATAGTGATAAGATGAGGGGGAATGGCTTCAAACTGGAAGAGGAGAGATTTAGAATAGATATTAGGAAAAAAAATTCACTATGAGGGTGGTGAGGCACTGGAACAGGTTGCCCAGAGAAGCTGTGGCTGCCCCATCCCTGGAGGTGTTCAAGGCCAGGTTGGACGGGGCTTTGAGCAACCTGGTCTGGTGGGAGGTGTCCCTTGCCATGGCAGGGGGGTTGGAAATAGATGATGTTCAAGGTCCCTTCCAACTCAAACCATTCTATGATTCTGTGGTTCTATGATTAGGAGACTTTCCCTAGTGGTAGGCAGTTCCTGCTCCTGACCTGTGTGCTGTGTAATGCTCCAGCCCATCACTCATTTCTGCTTGTAAGGACCAGTGGAGAACTGCTGATGTCTCTGTAGGACTGCAGGCAGAGTGCAACCTCCAGCAATGTGAGATCACATGTCAAATATCCTCCACCTCCGTTGCAATACAAACTCACCTTTATCCTCAGTTGGTGTCGCACCTTGAGATCTTAAACCTGTGTTGCTTCTGATTTCTGTGTTAATTTAGGAATTGGTCAGTTCCCTGTGGGCTAACTCAAAAAAATCTGTTTGCGAAGAATAGCAATAAATTTACAATCTATATATTTACTCCAAACAAAGTGACTTTACCCGGCTCATCCTGGAAACTCCAAATGCAGGCAAAAATCCATGTCAACTCAGCTTTGCCGAGTAGGGAGCAGCACAGCAGGAAGAGCATCGTTACGAAATAGATATGTGAGAATCAGTGTGGAACACTGCAAAATAGAGAGTAATAATAATAAATTGAATTTAATTAGTTCTCCTCTGGTCCTCATTACTGCTATGACCATCTTTTGCTTTTCCAGTTCATCAGGCATAAGCACAGATACTATTGCTGTTTTTTACATATTTAAAAGACAAAGTCCACCCTTTCCTCAGCTTTAGACATTTCCTCTTAATTCCCTCATTCATTACGCCATCGAGTTTAAAATTACCCTTCTGTGTTATAAAACCCACCGTAAAGGGAGACCAGCCTCTGCCACATTTTTCCTCTCTCTCGTTCGTTATTAGTGGGCATTTCCTGGAGTATTTCTGCTGTCGGTGAGGCTTCCCTACAGCTCTGACTTTATCCCTCTGCCCCATTTGTTCTGACTCACCTCAAAAATCAGCTGAACACAGTTCATCTCTCCCTTAGCTTCTGCCTGTTAATTTCGCCTTCCCTCTGTTATTATTTAGCTATAGCCATATTATTTAACTCTCGACCATTTTGTGGGTGCAGTTTGTATGAAAGGTTTTGCGTAAAGTCAAGCGTTGTAGTAGGTAGACAATTTTTCATGTAGTACAGCAGCTAACGAGCATTTTAAATGTGGTTGGTCTGAGTCGTTGAAAACAGACTGTGTTACCAAACCTCTCGTTTTACGAAGATTAAACAACACGTTTGTTTACTCCGCTGGAGAAAATGCTAAGAAACCAAACTGTCTCATCTTCTTTCTTTTTCTTGTCTGTGCATGTAGATTTGTGAGCGTATTGCGCCTACCGACACACACAAATCTTTGAACAATATAAAAACCTTCCATAACGAAGCCCGGAGATCTGTCACTAGAGAAGGTTGTAGTGTCACTCAGGGACTCGTTGACAAGCTTTAAGGCAAGAGATGGATTCTCAAGAATGAAAGAGCTAACATCTATCAGCTGTAATTGAGCAAATTAATAGCTTTGTGAAGTCTCTTCTTAGGTTAGCATCCCATGAAATGACAATAAATGTGGCAGAGTTTCACTTATGGCCTCTGCTTGCTTTTTTCTTTTTTTCCCCTTACTTTTCACTGCTGTCCTGTGTACGTTGTGAAATGACAGTGAAGCAAAGGGGCTTCCTCTACAAAATCAGCAGCAATTTTATCATTGAAACAAAGACGTAAAAGGTGAAGACTGAAGAGTGTTCACCCCCTCTGGTACTGATGTTGAAGGAAGATTTCCTTGTATTTAGACACAAGTTTTGCCCCAGGTGTTGTCTCAGTCACAGGAAGAATCAGTGGAGAGCCAGCGATGGGGTCTGGAAGCCCTGACCTCTACTCCCCCATCTTTGAGTTGGCACTTTATGGCCCTTTTCGTGCCTATTTCTGGATGTCACCACATTCTCCACCATTTCTGGACGTGAATGGTTATACTGCTGCACTTGCTGCAGAATGAAACACTGGGAAGTTTTCCTTGAAATTGGGACTGTGCTGGCTACCAGAGGAAGAAGATCTTAGGAACAAAGTGTAACAGCCTCCACTGGAAGAACTAGTTAAGAGGGTGGTCTCCACTCCTGATACCAGAGGAAAAGAAAAGCCAGTTTGGGGCACCGTAATTATGGGCAGTTCTCCATATTTTTGACTACTCATTACTCTTGCCTTTTTTATGCTCTGAAGTGTAAATACGGTAGTAAATTGTTGGCATCAATGTATTTATAAAGGACACACAAACCGTTCAAGACACAGCCGGCATGAGGGTGCTGCTACAGGCAGGATCAGGTTGTGGCTATTTAGAGCAAAGCAGTAGATCACGATACTCATCAAACTGAGTGTTAAAAGTAAAAAGAGATGAGAAAGTGGGGCCTGAATACAGATCTAGAGGCACTAATCCCTAGTGTGGCACAGTTTTCTGTCCTATTCCCAGGGACATACCTTAATTTGCTCTGCTTTTTTTCTGAAACAGAAAGCTATCCTAAGAAATCAATTTATCTCTTTGAGTCTGTCTCCTTAAAGCTTTTCCTTCAGCTTTAAAAGAATATTTGTTTATCTTCCCCACCCACTATCTGGGTTTTCTTTTCTTTTTTTTTTTTTTCCCCCTGGAAAAAAAACTGTCCCACTGGACAGCAGTGTTCCAGTATTTATCTCATTGCACCATTTACACAGTAAAATGGGGCTGTGTTATTTGCTTTTCCTTTTCTAGTCTCTGAAAAATTCCAGGTCTTCCAGATCTATTAAAAATAAACCTAAGTGGGTCAGTCTTCTTCTAAGAACATTCCTTTTTGTGAAACTTGCCTGGGTTGTTTTTAAGGACTTCCTTCAGAGGAAGAAAAAAAAAAAAAAAAAGGAAAAGAAATCTTGATTTCTTACCCTTTTCCCAGCTGAACCAAATGTTTCTCATATGTTTGTCTCATCTCAGTGGGTTTGATCTGTGTACGCTATATAGTTTATTAAATGTACTTAGTTTCTAGTTGTAAGGACAGATGAAACATTCACACTCACGGCTTCAGGGACATGCAGTCCTTGTGCATGGCGAGCTTTCTTTGCAATTGAGTTCCTGGTTCTTCTGGGGTTAGAAGACGGTTCATTCTCTAATTTTTCTGGATGCTTTCATTTCTGTTTTGTTTTCTCCACCTCAGATTTATTATTTATGGAGGCATTTATTTATTGGTTCTCTGGAGGAGAAAAACTGTTGGGAATACGCCAGTTTAAAAAATGAAACGCCGCTCGTGTCCCCAAAGTTTGTGTGCTGACAGGGAGAGGAGAGCTGGTTGATACTCAGTCCATACAGCCAGCATTATTTTTTCATTATTTAGGAACATAAATGCATCGGTTTCTATCTTCACACCCATCAGTTTGTTCCTTCCCACACCACTTCCCACTGTGGCTGTTCCAGAACTTCACAACCCTTATGTTGGCAGCCGCCTTTTCGTTTCCAGTCTGTACATCTTTATGGCCAGTTTACAAGCATTTGTCCTTGTGACAACTTTTTCAGTTAGTTTAACTAGCTTGTCTCCCTCACTGCTGTTTACTCCCCTGTTTTATTTATAGAGATTGGTCATACCCTTTCTCAGCCTTCATTCTAGTAGTCTAAACCAGCCACGGGTAGTATACACACATACACAAAATGAAACACGCCATCTTCAAAATATCTCTTGGGGGTTTTGAACTTGTTTTTCATAGAATCATAGAATCATTTAGGTTGGAAAAGACCCTTAAAATCATGAAGTACAACCATTAATCTAACACCACTAAACCATGTCCCTCAGCACCACATCTACACGTCCAGGGAAGGTGACTCAACCACTTCCCTGGACAGCCTGTTCCAATGTTTGACAACACTTTCGGGGAAGAATTTTTTCCTAATATCCATCCTAAACCTCCCCTGGTGCAACTCAAGGCCATTTCCTCTTGTCCTGTCACTTGTTACTTGGGAGAAGAGACCGACCCCCACCTCCCTACAACCTCCTTTCAGGTAGTTGTAGAGAGCCATAAGGTCTCCCCTCAGCCTCCTTTTCTCCAGGCTGAACAACCCCAGTTCCCTCAGCCGCTCCTCATAAGACTTGTGCTCCAGACCCCTCACCAGCTTCATTGCCCTTCTCTGGACATGCTCCAACACCTCAATGTCTTTCTGGTAGTGAGCGGCCCAAAACTGAACAGAGTACTCGAGGTGTGGAATTTTTGGTGGAACAAACACCACTCAAAATCTCCAAACCACAGACCAGCTTTAAGCCTTCACAATTCTTCTTTGTGACAGGAATATTGTTCTTTTCAGGCCTTCAGAATCAGTAATGACTTTTAAAGAGTTAATTGAATTATTTTCTCCTGACACCAGTGTCAACTGGTCCAGTTCCTCTGTGGAAAATAACATTAATCTGCAGAAAAATGAGCAAGCTACAGGGTTGGTTTCACTAGGTTAAACCCTAGAGCAGGATGTCATGCAGGATCTGGCTCCTTCCTCCTTGGTTATGGGGTGTGTTAGGAGAATTTAGGACTTGCCACAGGCAATAAAAGAATGCGATGGTGCAGAATTTTATCCTTTGTCGTCCTCCTCCATTGTCATGTCCTCCATTGTCACAGCATTGGCTCCTATTGTGGGGAATTGCATTAGGAAAGCTACATGACTAATGCCTAAATTGTCTGGGCTAGGGCATATTGGTCCTTCATGATACCCTCATTTCATGTGTTCTCCTTTGCTAAGGACTGCTCAGCAGCAGGTGAAGTGACCCATTCCGGAGGAGGGCTGTTGCCCATTCTCCCTTGGGTCTCAGATTTGTGCACCCGTGGTTCAAAGACAAGGTGGTATCCACATTTCAGTCTTTACAGCAGCCTCAAGGATGGTGATCTTCTGGACCAGTCTGGCCTTCCTAATATTGCTAACGTTACACTTACGTACTATTTGTAAGATCAGGCTAAGCTGCAGGCCATCTTTTTCTCTGAAACCCGAGAAGTTTTCACTGTTCTCTCAGCTTCCCTGTCAGCTTGCTTTTGACAAAGTTAGAGTGCATGAAGAAGAAAAAGATGTGCCAATTATATCCTCACTGTCTGCTGCTCAGGGGGCAAACACATGTCTTATGCATTATGATTCAGAAATCTGCTTGCAGATTTTTCTTATACCGGCTTCTGAATTCTTTGTATTGATCTGTCAGTTTAAAGTAAAACAAAAAGACCTGAATGAGGATTATGGTCCAATGCAAAATGTGTTTGGGCAGTACTTCGGGGTAAAAGCTTCCTCCCCCAGAAAACTTACTAGCAGCCCCAGTTTTGTCCTGATGAAGAAATATCTGTCAATGATTTGATGGAAAGAATATTGATGACTAAAAGGGGCCTGTAGTCCAAAATTAGATTTTATTTAGATGTAGCTCATTCTTGAATCAGAATCAAAAGAAAAAAAAAAAAAAAACAAACGGTTTCATTTGGTTTAAGTCCATTGTTTGCTTTTGGCATCCAAAAATAGTACGCTGAATCCATGATGCTCTCAGTATTGAAGGAATGTGACATCTAGGAACCTGCCAGGTGTCAACTCCTGAGTCAACATGACCTTTCTTTGATATCACAGCTTCCAAAAAACTTGTCCCTTTTTCTGATCTGCTTTAGGAGGCATCCCCTGGTGTGATCCACATCCTTACTCTCTGTACAGAGCAGACAAGTTCAAATGATCAGTTTCCATCTAAACATAAGGAAAAACTTCTTTACTTTGGGGGTGCCAGAGCACTGGAATGAGCTGCCCAGAGAGGTTGTGGAGTCTCCTTCTCTGGAAATATTCAAAACCCACCTGGGTGCGTTCCTGTCCAATCTGCTGTAGGTGGGGGATGAACCCTAAAGGGATGGTTGCTGCGCCAATAGTGAGATGCTGACACTGCTGAAACAACACAACAGAGCCATATTTTGTCACACCTCTATTTGTCCTTTCCTTAGCAGATTTCCTACGTCAAGCCAGAAGCAGTCATCTGGCACGAGAGCTGTATAAATGGCAGAGAAATTCCCCATCAGCTATTTTGGGGAAAAATCAATTCTCTCTGTATTCAAGAAGCTCTGAGCTTGCTAAGCTCCCTACCTTTTAACTGCAAATTGCTCTAAATATTTTTTCCCTTATCATCAATACAGCACAGGGAAGCAAATCCAGTTTGAGGCTGAGCTGGTATATTTTCAGGCCAGTTTAAGCCAGCTGTTTTATTCATTGATTTTTACCTATACGTGCAAAACCTTGCCTCTCTTGAAAGCCGTGGAAGTCCCGCTTTGATGCCGTGAAGAACAGTCCAGCCCAGAAAGGTCCAAACCCACCTAACTCGTGTGTGTTCATGGAGAGGGATGGATGCTGGAGCTCCCGCCAGATGCTCTGTTGCTGGTAACCTAAAATCAGGCGGCTGTGAAGTGAGCACAGAGGAGGCAGGGTCAGGAGCGAAAGGTTTTAGATGCAAACCTCAGCAAATTAGGAGGAACGAGGGCAAAGAGTGACCCAAAGGTTCTCTGTAATCAGTGGGTATGATTTTAACATCCACTTTGTCCAAAACTGGACCAAATTTATCCCAGCAGGCGTGTGTCTCCTGGGGAATGTCTGTGAGAGAGTAAAACATCAGTAATTGCTGTTGCCAAGTCCATCGAGCAGGCCTTGTATGGACTTCTTGGCGTTGTACAAGACACAAAACGGCTTGCCTTCAAACTGCTATTGTAATTTTCATCAAAGCTGTGCTTCTGACTCAACACACTGTACTTAACACAATTTATGACAATATTTCTCCCTCAATAGCTTTTTGTAGAGTGTGTGCAACCTATTCTGCAGACTGCCGGTTTTCTTACTTAGCATCTATTTTATGGTCTGCATTTTAAATTCCTTTAAGTGCAGGCAGTTGAGGAACAAGTTTCTGAGAGAGAGAGAGAGTGATCACTACTCAATCCCAATTCCCTCATGCAGTGTCTGTATACTCTTTATAGGCCAGTACCTTCTCCTCCAGAGACTGCGGCATTTCAGGAGTAGACAGAACAATCCCAGCCTATGTAAATCACTTAAAATTATAATGTTCTGTGAGATACTTCCATACGTAAGATGAAGTGTTGATATTGATATGACAGTAACTTTTAGCTGAGATCACGGACCTCTCATACTAGGCATTACCCAAATCCATAGGGAGAATTTGTTCCTGCTTCAGAAAGCTTGCGTTGTAAATAGCTGCATGAGATAAAGGATGGAGGAATAAACAAAGTCATCCACAGAAGATACATCTGCATTGTCAAATAACTCCCACATCTTGGTCCCCTGATCATCCGCGTTGCATAAAGATTAATTCTCTGCTTTTTTTTTTTTATTATTATTTTTTCTTTTTTGAGTGAACCAACTAGTCCACTACTCTTTTTGGAGTGAACTGACTGGTCCACTCCAAAATGAAACCTGGATGTTTGCGGGATGAATCACCTCTGTCTGAATGGAAACACACCGGGTTTAGCTCCTTGCACCATCCAGAGCCCTCCAACGCTCTACTAGACTTGCACTGTCAGCCTCCAGTGTCAAGGCATATAATCTATCCTCATGCAATCATGCCAGAAAATCCCACTCTGGTGGGCAGGAGCAAAGTTTTAGTGGGTTTCAGGCTGCTTTGATGTGGAAAAAAAAAAAAAAAAAAAGAAAAAAAAAAGGAAAAAAATTGATAATTAGAGCTACAGAATCACCTTGGTAAGTCCAGAGCCGCATGCGATGACCCATGGACCCTGCTGATCCATTTCAGAGTAGCCAGTCTAGGACAGGGTAGATACGGCTACTCTGTACCATGTAGTCAAAATCCCAGAGCAGAGATTTTTTAGCAGTGTGTATATAACCATAATATAGTCCTGTGGCAGAAAAGTTTATTGAGGTCCCAGCGTCCTCCTCTGAGCTCCAGCATTCTTGCCACTGAGCCCAACTTGGGGAAAGGGGGATGAAAGAAAGACGTAAATGTAACGTCTTCCCAAGGGCTGATCACAACATGAAAAGCCTGAACTGCCACCCACGAGCAGGATTTGCACTGTGGTAGAAAGCCAGCCACACTGATGACGTCTGAAAATATAACGTACAGCTACAGTCAAATAAGTCAAAGCGCCCCTTCAGACATTTGAAGAACTCTAACTTGTACATAATAGATTACTTTCAGGGCTGAAAAAATGTATTTTGGTTGTGACATTAGCACAGGTCCAGGTTCGTAAGTCAATGGATGACTGTTGTGCAGGTGAACTCCAAAGATCGTACAATGGAAACAAGCCTGAATCCATTGGTTGAAGAAACATCCATGTCCTCAGCATGGCCCATACCATCACATCACGTTGATTAGCAGAGGTGACAGGAGCAGTGGCAATATGAAAACACTGACTTAAAAAGGAGTCTGTCGCAAAGATTTGGTTGTGCTTTTCCACATCATACATGTGCTCCCAGCCCTGAGGCTTTGTTATTCTGTGTGGGTTAAGGGTGAGGCATTCATTTCTGATCAGATGGTCTTCTGCCGAGCCTCGGAATCACTTAAGTCCCCCAAAACTCCTTGGTGATGCATTGGCTTTTCCTAGCCCTCTATACCCAGCAGCTCGTTGTAATCTTGGCTGAAGACATTAAAGGCTTTAGGGGGTGTTCTGTGATGTGCTATCTGTACTGTGTGAGGTCTTTCCTTAAACTTCTGAAATACTGTAAGAAACTAAACCAGCAAAAGATAAAACTTAGTTGGATGGCCTAGGAAGACAGCTTTTTTTCTGATACTTACAAAACCCCAGTAGGAAAACTGTGAGATCTCGTGGCCAGAAATCTTCGGGTTAATTGTGTATCTCATGATGCCATGTTATTACTGGTAATAAAACTTTATTTCAGCCATTGATGTGTGTGAACAATGTAGCCATGTACATTATACAGAGGCTTCCCTTCCTTACTATTAATTTCATGTCACTAATTTCATTTGGCTTTTCTTATGAGAAGAATTTGCACTTGTAAAACATCTTCCATCTGTCTCACCTGCTTATTTAAGATGCAGAGACAAGAGGTTTTCAAACCCTTTGCAAAACAAAAGCCTATTTAGGAAATCTGCTCAGTAATCTATGACAAAAAAAAAAAAAAGCTCACCTCTTCTTTTCTGTCCTTTGTCCTCCTCTTGCAGTAGTGCTGTGCTGCGCTGTCTTAGCTCTTCCAGCTTCCCTTCCCCCGTCCTTCCCCTCTCTGTCGCTTGCCTGACTTTCCCTATCCCAACCACAATTCTGTCGTCCTCTTGCTCAAAAAGAAAGAGATTGTTCTTCTCTCTTGCTTTGCTCACAAGTCCTCCCAGGCTTCTGATCATTTTCTTTGCCTGTTCCTGCCTCCTCCTCCCCTTCTACCTACTTTATTTTATTTCATTGCACTTCATTTCATTTTTGAGGCAATACAGCCAAACTTGAACACAATATTCACGGTGAGGGCATCTCGTTAAGTGATATAATGGCATTGTGCTACTTTCAGCATTACTCTCAGTCCCATGCTTTCAGAACAATATGATTTTCTTTTCTTTTGCAACTGCCATTGTGGATGTGGCAGATATATTCATGGACACGTCCGCATTTGGACTCTGAATGGAAGAATTTGAGATTATCGAAGAGGCTACTGGAGGCAGCTGTACTACAAGCTCAGAGATGCAGTTCAGCACGCAAACCCTTCACACTTATTTTCCATGGTAACATTGGTAGAATGGCTGTCTAGCTGTATAGAAATCTTAGGCTGAATATTTGTTTCATTTTTCATTGTAGGGGAGTTGGAAGTCTAGGGAAGAAAGATTCCTCATTGTTACAAAATTAATCTGGATCTGAGTACATGTCAGTTCCTGGCACAGAAAGTTATTGAATAGGATGCTTTCCCTCACTGTGTTTTTGCTCTCCATCAATAAAACAATATTTCCTAACCACACTTCTTAGTCACTGGCATGGAAGCTGTCTTGAGCTTGGAGGAGGTGTTCCTTGACCACTAACCAGCTTTCTTGAACCCCTCTCCTTCTAGGGTCTTGTACCACGAGACTCTTCCCAGTAGATGATAGAATGGTTTAGGTTAGAAGGGACCTTAAATATCATCGAGTTCTAACACACCTGCCATGGGCAGGGACACCTCCCACCAGACCAGGTTGCTCAGAGCCCTGTCCAACCTGGCCTTGAACACCTCCAGGGATGGGGCAGCCACAGCTTCTCTGGGCAACCTGTTCCAGTGCCTCACCACCCTCAGAGTGAGAAATTTCTTCCTGATATCTAATCTAAACTTACGCTCTTCCAGTTTGAAGCTATTCCCCCTCATCCTATCACTACATCCCCTGAAAAAGAGTCCCTTCCCCATCTTTCCTGTAGGCCCCCTGTTAAGACCTTTGGTTTCTTCACTTCACTCTTCAGTTCCACGGGATATCTGTCCTGCGTGGTAGGATGCTATGGGATGTATAGTGTAGATGTGATGTGGACACAGTGGAGGCAACTTGGGCGCCAGGACTGTGAACATGGGGGAGGACATTACCAGAGGGACCTTCTCTAGGGGTGGCCTAAGAAGCAACTACTCTGTGAGCAAAGATATGTTAATGTCTTCTCCTGGAGTAGGGAAGTAAGAGGCAGGAACTGGTTACGCAGTCAAGTCTAAATTAATCTTAATGAATTTCTAATGACTGTCAGTGGGTAAAATATGTTATTTGGGAAGATCAGCAGGAGCGTGTTGAGATCTGTTGAGCAAGGCAGAAGGCAGCATAGCTTGAGCTGCTTCAAAAAAACCCCAAGTTTTCCAGGAAATTGTAATGCTGTGGTCCAGTGGAAGCAGAGATGAAAATCTGAACATACTGGGGCAGAAAGGGCTAGAATTACTGTATGCAAAGCCTTCCCTATGTTGTTTTCTTCCCCCCCCCCCCCCTTTTTTTTTCTTTTTTTTTTTTTAATTTTAGAAATTAGATCCTACAGCACTGTATCCAGGTTGACTTTATCAACACGTAAAGGCAAATTTCTGCCAACCTCACATCTGGCAGGGAGATCAAGTCTCCTCAGAGGAGCTGGTTTATATGCACTCCTTGAAAGTGACATAGGGATACACTGTGGCACCATCTCAACATGGACATTTTCATACAGCTCTTAAACTCAATTCCCTTGTCCAGCCTGCTCTACACTCTTACAGCCTCTTACTGTGCGTTAAACCTCTTCCCACAGCAAGCATCTAGCATCAGTTTCACCCCAGCTGGTGTGTGCAATTAAAGCCTAAGCACAGCCAATCAATTCTGTCTTCACAAAACTTTCCCGGTTACTTCAAATAGTTTGAGAACAAAGTTTATATAAAAAGGTTCTCTTCATCCCTCCTATTCCTTGCTACGAATGTTACTTTCTTTTATATTGTGTTCATGAAAAACACCAGTGATAAAACAATGCAGTAGACCTGTGCATCCTCAAGACAGTTAGAGCAGTGAATTTTTTGTTTTCCGGTATTAGTGGAATTAAGTATGCTGATATTATGAAAATATCCATCAACAATGCTCTTATGGGTCCATCAATAGAGAGGAAGTTTTGAATGGAATGACCTTTACATTTCCACATTCCCCTGCAACTCAGTAAAAGAAAATAGTTATCCATATCTATAAATGTAGAGATTTTTTTTTAACCATGGAAAATGCCCCTGTGCAACTGCTAGTATCTCCTACACCTTTTTTGCTCTGTTCACCAAAGAAGCACTTGTTAAGTCTATAATATCCACTGGGAAGAATATGTGGCTTATTCGTCTAATACTGTGACTTGAATTTTTTCTCCCGAGTGCCTCCTCTTTGTAATCCACTATCCCAATTGCAGAAATTCATATCCCTCTCTACAGGATAAAGCTGGGGTTTAATTGCCATCTTTCAGTGAACAGGACAGTCAGATTAAATGGGGGAAAAAAAAGCATTTCAGCAGCAGAGTGAGTTACACACTATCAGAGACAAAGTCAAGCGTGTGTTTACCCCAGAGCTCCCTTTTCCCAGCAGCCCTTGGCCTCTGATCCTCCCTCATCTGCACCGATTATTCCAGTATCTTCCTTATTCCTGATTCCTCCCTACCTTTGCACCTCTTTTTGTCCCCGTTATGTAAAAGTGGAGGTTATCTGATGAGTTATTTGTCAAGTAACCCTATTTTTAGAGCAGTGTGGGCTATCGGGTACAAGTTAAGCCTGTGAAAATACAGCAAATGGAGCGTATAAGGCAAAACAAAAATGATACAACATCATCCAGTTTATCCAGTTCCTGCTGAAATAGGTAATTGCCATCTTTAGCTGCCATTGGAAGTTCCCAGTTAATATAGGAAATGGAATACTAGAAAGAAAGAGGTTGTTAAACCACAGGTTGCTCCGCTCACTGATTTCTTGTCTTAATCTTCATTTAGCTCTGAAAAACATGCAATTTTTCTAACTTCTTAGAGATTTTGCTTTAATACTCAAATACCTCAGCCCAGACCCTTAATTTTTACAAGATATAAATGTTGGTTTATACCCAACTGCTTACACATTTAAACCTCTGAAACCCTCAGCTGGTTTTAGTGCCACTCTGACAATGAAAAGGGCTAATTCAAGATCTATTCTTACATTTATAGCATCATAAAGAATGTTCGGAGTAAAGACTTCATTTGCATACATCATAAAAATAAACAAAATAATTTGCATAAAAGTCTGTGTGTAGCAGTGCTTTGACCGAATGAGGAGTCTTGGAAAATATGTTTATAAGCTAAGAAAGAGAGAGGGGGAAAAGAAGATGGCTTAGTAAACGTAGGAAGGCTTTCAAGGGGTGGGATGTTCTGCTTCTTTATATTGCTAAATCCTTTGATGTTTTGCAGTTTTGAGGAAGACATGAGCCATAAAGATCCCCGGGAATCCCTCGAGAGGTGCTAGGTGATGCGTGGCAGCTGCAGGGATTCTCTGGGTTGAAAGTGGTAATCAGTGATTTCGTGGGCAAGTCCAGGATTGTACTGGTCTGGCCAAAACTTGAGAGAAATCCCAGTGGTTGGTTATGGGTAATTAGCATGCACCAGTAGTCATCTGTGTCTGCATCCCACATTTCTCTCTGGTGTGATTCAGTATTGCTGAAGTCAGTAGCCGGCACTGGAAGCACGCTGATTTATTGCATAAGGGGGAGAATCTTGGTTGGTGGCATACCTTTATGGCACGACGCGGTGCCCATTTAGGATCTTCTGGAATTTTACATCAAGAACATGGAAAATTACCCTGACAGCCTACCCCAGTGGCGTTCATCTCAGCCATAGTTGCATCACTTTTTACTGCCACATCTTTTTTTTTTTTTTTCTTAGAAAATAATTTTGCGTTATGTTTTGATTGCTTCTGTTTGCAAGTATCGTCCTCCATGGTGCTTGACGAAGCAAATTTGAAGCCAGAGGAGCACAGATTTAAAAGATACTAACAAGAAACGGCTTCCTACAGCTTTTAAAAGTGCTTGGCCACTTCCCTGCATTGGGGCTTTGACCTCCAGGTCTTCCTGGTTCCCTGAGATAGGGTTTAGCTTTCCGTGACTCCGTTCTCTCCCCCGTAAAATGAGGGTTGTCAGAGACTATGCAGCACTCAGAAACAGCATAAAAGGTGGTGCGTAAATAGTACAGAAAGACATGTCTTGAAATCTAAGCAAAGCAGCCTAAAGAATTATGTGACAGGTTGTGGCTGTCCTGTGGTCTCCTCTCATCCAGCTAACGAGCGTAAAGCAAAATTGCTATTGGGGTGGAAGAGCCTCAGGAAATGTTTGAGCCCTACGCTTGAGTAGTTAAGTCTAAAGCCGGGGTGATTAGCTGGTGCTGTGGGGAAAATCACTCAACGCACATCAGGATTTCACAGCCCTCTCTGATACTGCCCTCACGTAAAGGTTAATGGGTCCATGAATTGGTGGAGCAAATAGACCTTCCCCATGGACCCTGTTGATAAGGCAGCCCGTGAGGACGGCACGTCTAGTACCTGTCTTTGTCCGCCAGACCCCTGCCACTCCGGAACGGGTCTCCCTGTGGATTTGGGTGAGGGAAGACTGCTGTCTGCATCACCATTAGCTGAAAATTTCCATCTATATTGCATAGGTTTAATTCATAATGAAGGCAGTGATTGTATCTTCCTGTTTCAGTAGCTTCCGAAGGCTGTGTGTTATTAGGCATTAGAAATCCCACAGAAAGCAATTTGCAAGGATCGGAGTTTCGACTTGTCTTGGCCCAAATCTTCATGTAGAGCCCCCTCCTCCCCACCCTTTGCCTTGCAATTTAAAGGACAAGAAACGTGCCATGCTTCTCGCGCTGGGGGCCACGCAATGTTAGCTTTACACACACACACACCCCCTCCTCCCTTCAGTGGCAGTTGCATTTCAACAGAGAAGTAAAACATATATGTCTTGACATTCACTTTTAACCCGTTGCTATAAAACGGCTCGTTGCGTATTGTAGCGTGATTGCAGCGCGACTGCGGCGGCAAAAGCTGAGACTGGCATCTTTTGAAGCTGAGCTGATGAGATAAAAGGAGCGTAGAGAAACGATGGGATGTTGTCACCTCCGTCTTCCCCCCATCATCCATCAGATCCGGTCCCCCTAACAGCACACATCTGAGTTATGGGTCTCAGATTCTTGCACACTAACGAGCATCTTGCCTGACCTGTTGTTTCTCCCTGTTCTCAGCCCCTGAGATCTGGGTGCTGTCGAGAGGAATCTCCACGAAGAGAATGAACGAAAGCAAAAGGGATGAAGGGAAGGGGACAGCAAAGGGCGGTTGTGTTGTGTGAGCTCTGCTGATTCATAAGGCTTGTGAAAAATTTCATGCTATGCATAACAAGTTTAGTCTGCTCTCCGGTATATACCACTCTTTTTTATATAAGCCAGCAAATTTGCGCCTGGAAATTGAAATGTGTACTTTTAGGATATTTTTTTTTTTGCCAGGTGGGGTATCTTTTTCAGCTTTGAAACATAATCCCCTTTAACTGATCGCCAGCGGTGTGGTAAAATGAATGTCCATGTGCTGGAGTTAATTTTCTTCCTAGTAGCTGGTACAGTGCTATGTTTTGGATTTAGTATGACAGTAATGCTGATAACGCACTGACATTTTAGCTGTTGCTAAGTAGTGCTTATACTAAGTCAAGGACTTCTCAGCTTCCCATGCTCTGCCAGCGAGGAGGTGGACAAGAGGCTGGGAGGGAGCTGACCCAAACTGGCCAAAGGGATATTCCATACCATATGATGTCATGCTCAGTTGTTATGGTTTGAGAAACCCATAACAATATATTGTTGTTTCGACAATTATTCTCTCACCTGATGACCCCTCCAGGAAGGGGAATAGGTAAGAAACAAGGAAAGCTGGGGGTTGAAATATAAACAGATTTAATAGAATAAGACTAAATAATTGACATTATAACACTAAAGAACTAATATTGATCCCAATACCAATAGAAAATATACAAGGATTATTCTCAGCCAAGTATATCAGTAGAAGCTGTGCACTCCCAGCCGGGGACAGCAAATGTGGGACACTGCGAGTGCTACAGCTTCAGGAGGAAGGGAAGGGCTCAGGAATCCGGCACCGGGGCAAGAAGTTCTCTGGGTCACTGCCATCAAGGGAGAGAGAACACTTCACAGTGAACTTTCTAATTGATATTGAGTGTGACGTTCATGGTATGAAATAATCCTGTTGGCCACTTTGGGTCAAGTTGTCAGGTCTCCCTTGTCCTCATCCCTGCTCCTGGCAAGCTCGAAAACACTGAGCCCTTGAAACCTGCACACCATAGCTGGCTATAAAGTGACTATTTTCACCAATTCAGACACTAGAGTCTTCTAAAAGTGCAGTTTTCCCAAGCATTAAAAGATAAATTAGTCCCGTGTCGCTCAAACCAGGACATCGGTGTATAAACTGGGGGAACTGGGCCGGGAGGCGGCGATTACTGCTCAGGGACGGGCTGGGCATTGGGCAGCGGTTGGTGAGCAATTGTGTCGTGCATCAGTTGTTTTATATATTCTATTATTATTATTGTCATCATTATTCCCTCCTCATTTGCAGTCCTATTAAAGTGTTTTCATCTCAACCCGCGAGTTTTACTTTTTTTTCCCATTCTCCTTCCCATCCCACTGGGGGGTGGGGGGGAGGGGGGGGAGTGAGTCATCGCGTGGTGCTTAGTTGCCAGCTGGGGTTAAACCACGGCGATGAACAAGACAGCCAGTTCGGCTGTGACGCTGGCAACACCAGCTAGTAATTTATACCATATTGCGCAGCAGGGCAGGAGCAGCTAATGAAGTGCTACCTAAGTAAATAGTCGTTTGCACGGCTCCGATTAAACCTTTGGAAGTATTTCCAGTAGAGCATGTAGCGCTGATGAATCTCATTATTACAAATTGCCAAGCAGCGCCAAGTGTACGGGGAGACCTTGCCAGTCAGCCCTCTGCGGCCACAAATCTTGCGGCCATAACGTAGCACGGGCGTAGCTGGCGCCACGAAGAGGAAGGATTCCTCGCGATGAGCTCTGCGAAGTCGGTCCGCTCAGCCGCAGCATCCCTCTCTCCTCCTCTGCTATCTGCCTGTCATCCCAAATATCTCCAGCCTCCAGTCTTCTTCTCTTTCTCCCTGACCTCACTTTTACCGTCTGTTCTCACATTCTTCTCTCTCCAGGATTAGCTCTTTGCGGTGTTTGGTTGTTTTTGTTTTTTTTTTTTTTTTCCCCTCCCTGCATCGCTGAATCATACCAAAGAAACAGAAAATAAGAATATCCAGAACAATACAGATCATCCCTTGTCCAGTTCTCCTGGCTTTTTTGCTAGCGATAATGCAGGAACGATCAAGCCAAATAAGATCAGTCTGTGAGGTTTCTATCACTTTTTTTCATCCTCCTCCCCTTATTAATTTTGCAGCTGTCGCACTCTATAATCTCATGCGTTAGCTTTACCCGGGCACGAAGCTCTGTGTTGATTCGTTTATTTTAATCAAAGTTTCTCCTCCTGATATTTTTCCCTGTCCAGGCTGGAACAGAGAAAATGAAATTTCAACAGAAAACACACACACAAATCGTTAATATTTGACCTCTGGAAAGAACTCATTTATTAAACAGTTTTTTTAATCCCTTCGGGGTATTCAGAGACACAGTTTCTTTGTGTGTTACTTTGGCAGTAATACTAGAGCATTTCCCCATGGGCTTCTCTAAGTGATCTCAAGTGTACACTAATAGCCCTTTGCCTTTGGCTTTCATGAGTATAACACACATGTAGTCACAGGATCCCCTTTGGGTGATGTGGGGCTTTTTTTTTAGGGGCAGATTTTATTTTATTTTTTCATATTATTTTTTGTTTGTTTTTTGTTGGGGCATTTTTTTACAACTTACAAGAAGATGGTTTGTTACTGTTTCAGTATGAAGTATAGGAGCCTTCTGCTGCAGCTCTGGAGTTGTAACAGATGGAGAATATTAAACCTTCATATATATATATATATTTTTTTTTTTTTCAGAGTGTAAAAGGATTGATTGCCACAGAGCAAGACGCTAAAAGATGGTTGTTGTTTTTTCTCATACTGAAGCATGTTTCCCTCCCAATGGTAAATGACTCCAGAAAGACATTGACATACTGGTCGTCTACTTATATCATTTTGGGTGGCGGACGCCCTCATAGAAAATTTAGATATTGAAAGGCCTGGAAGTACGTATTAAAGAAAATTAAAAATCCAACCAAAACAACATAATAAAAACAGGAACCAGAATTGCAATTGCTACGCTAAGCAATAAATCTTGAACGGGGGTGTTTCAGCAAGCTGTTTGTCCAAGTTTAATAGAGGAAACCTTCTCCATTCCTGGGTGAAAATGGGGATATTTCTGATGAAGCAGGACACAGGATCACGTGGAGTGGTGTTGATGGCTCACGTGGCTGAACTCAAGGGTTCCTGGACCAGTGGGAATTTTAAAATGTTAGAATTCTTAGCAAGAACAGTTTCCACAGCATGAAGGTGGAGCATTAACAGTGAAGCAAGCTCTTCACAGCAGCATGGGCTGTGGGACATTTTTATTCCCCAGGTGTCAGATGGTGCCATGAGACTTTTCATGTTGGAAAGGGGAAAGATCTGGGCCTGTGGGGGAAGGCTGGCTAGTTTGGTCATGGTGGTATGGATTTATACCCTCTTCTCTGTTCCTTTCAAAAGCTATATGCTTTCACTGTATGGAGTATCTGGGCAACCTGTAGGTAAGATCATAGAGTCATAGAATCATAGAATGGTTAGAGTTAGAAGCGGCCTTAAAGATCATTTAGTTCCACACCCCCCCTGCCATGGCAAGGGACACTTTCCCTATACCAGGTTGCTCAAAGCCCCATCCAACCTGGCCTTGAACACCTCCAGGGATGGGGCAGCCGCAGCTTCTCTGGGCAACCTGGGCCAGTGCCTCACCACCCTCACAGTAAAGAATTTCTTCCTAATATCTAATCTATATCATCTCCCTTCTTTCAGTTTAAAATTGTTACCCCTCATCCTATCGCTCCACTCCCTAACAAAGAGTCCCTCCTTCTGTAGCCCCTTTAGGCACTGGAAAGGGCTATAAGGTCTCCCCGGAGCCTTCTCTTCTCCAGGCTGAACAACCCCAAATCTCTCAGCCTGTCTTCATAGCAGAGGTGCTCCAGCCCTCTGATCGTCTTCATGGCCTCCTGTGGCCCTGCTCCAACAGGTCAGTTTTATGTCTCCTTTTTATGGCCACAGAGCTGGACAGTCAGACCAATCTGCATATACCAGTTTATGCCATAGGAAAAAAAGAAAACGCAGGTAGCCACCTTCTTACTTCACCCCAACCTTATCTCAAATGTCCCACAAGACTAAAGCTTCACTTGCACTGCTTCAGTTACGAGGGCTGGAGTCAGTGTCTCCTCATTTCAGAGCTGCCCAGCTACACACGTGCTACGTCTCTAAGGGGTGCGGGAGCAGACCTGTGTGCAGCACTGAGCCCATGGAGCAGCAATCAGTGATGATTTCTAAGTTTTCTTGGTTAAGCTCTCATTGTATCTCACCAGCCCACTCTTTCCCTCCACCCCATCCCTCAACAGCCAGTTCTTTCTCGAGATCTATTAATAACCTGTGATTTACCTACATTAAAAGTATGTTACTTTCTGATTCCCACTGGGCATATGGAACAGATGTCCCTTTTCAAGGGATTTATCAGCAATTACAAATAATGCAGTGTAAATAAGTTTTCCAAGACCTTCAATTATGCTCATTAGCTTGAAGCTAATGAGATGTGGGATCAAATTTAAATTCACCAGCCTATAAATTTGGGGATGAAGAGGCTTGCTTAGGTCCACAGCTTTAGCAACTGAATGTGAAGCCAGCACAACAGGCAAAGCTCCTCAGGATTCTACTAAGAGCTTTGCAGGAACTAGGACGAGGGGGAGTGGCTTCATACTGGAAGAAGGTAGATTTAGATTAGATATTAGGAATAAATTTTTCACTTTGAGGGTGGTGAGACACTGGCACAGGTTCCCCAGAGAGGTTGTTGAGGCCCCATCCCTGGAGGTGTTCAAGGCCAGGCTGGACGTGGCTTTGGGCAACCAGGTCTGGTGGGAGGTGTCCCTACCTATGGCAGGGGTGTTGGAACTCGATAATCTTCAAGGTCCTTTCCAACCTAAACCATTCTGTCATTGTATGATTCTATAACTATGATCATGACTCAAGCTTTCATATTTTTACCCCAGACATTACTCAACTTAGTCTTGCTTGTTCCTTTAAACGGGATGCTACTTTAGACACACAGGGGAATAAAGTCTTCAAGGAACACCTTCTTCAAGGGAAATCACAGGGCAACACAAACGTTAAAGTTCTGCTTCTAGGGAGAAAGGGTATTTTTAGTTGTGGATTACCCAGATATTTTTGTTGCGCATGCATCAGATGCTTTAGATAAGAGTACATCTGGAGACTGCAAGTCCTGTGTCTCCTTAGAGCCCTCCTGGTTAGAGTTGTTGGAGGAAAAAAAGCACAAACCAACAAAAAAAAAAACCAAACAACACAAAAATCCCAAACAAAACAGAAGATGGCAGCCGTGTTTATTTCAGTAGCTCCACTTCTGTTCGTCAAGCCCATTTCTGCCAGCTGATCTATATGCAATGCCTTCTACTCCCCATAGGAAAATCCCCAAATCCTTTCAAACATCTATACCCACATACACACAAATGTGCGTATCTTCTGACAGAGATTCTTTTGCCTTAAAGTCTAGAAATAGTGCGACAGTGTAGCTTCATCCGTGGCTGGCTATTAGTAAGAACAAGGGAGAAGAAGGAGCTGATGGACAGAGAAATACTTTGTTAGCCTTCTCTATTTGCCATCTTCAACGAGGACATGTCTACTGGTCTACCCCAAATGTATCTCAGGGATACTGAAGGTAACAGACATGTATTTAATATGCTGATTTTCTGTTGTTGGATCTTGGCTGAAGCTACAGAGGAGATGAGACAGGATTAAATACATATCAGAGAGATAAAAAAGGTACATCTAGTGGAGGAAGTTGAAGCAGCCTTTGAAGTCTGTGGGAGGTATGCCTGTTTCCTCCAGCTCAGAATTTGTATCAGATTATTTAATTCTTTTTGGGACTGTATATTAACAGGCTTTTTTAATAGTGCAGCTTTCAGCAAGTAAGTCATTGAGTAGTCTCCAGCATAACTACTGTGTTATACTTCTGCTCTTCATGTCACGATCAATAATAGATCACCAACTCCACGGCTCAGTGTAAAGTGAAAGTACATTTCTCCCAAAAGACTATCTGTCTAATACAGGAAAACTTTCTTTTTTTTCTTTTTTTCTTGATATATATTTAGAATTTATAGATAGGTAGATTCTATTTTGGTAGAATTAAGTCTCTCCATGCATCTATAATAGATATAAAAGTGAACAAAGGGATGTTAATTCAGGAGGATATTCTGTGGCCATGTCCAAGAATAAAAGGCATCCTGGAAAATTCCAAAATGTGTTTTTAAATATCATCATCCAGTGCAAGGTGCCCAAATTGACTTTAGAAGTACATTGTTGTTATTAGGAGTTGCTATAATAAGCAGAATCAACCAGCAGCCGTTTCCTAATGGGGTTTTATAATTGCTTGTTGGATATTTCTGGATTTTGGCTCAGAGCCTTTTATTCTTGTTGCTAACAGAAAAAGTGTAATAACCAGTAGCAGCAGCCTACTGTGGAGGACACCATCCAAGTTAGGAGAATACGTAATGAGCAGTTTTGATTCACATTCTCTTACTCTTTAGAAAATAATTCTAGTCTTTAAAAGGCTCCATGCACCACTTAACTCAGTAATTGGCAAGAGGGGATGGAAACACAACATTCTGCAAGCAAAGTTGCACATTTCAGATTAATCTGTAAGGAGAGCAGGCACTCTTTGTCATATATTCATAACTTCTTTCCAGTACTCAATAACCATTTGATATCAGGCAGTCGGCAGAATCTTGCTCTGTCTTGCATGGAAGGATGCTGCCTTCGTGGTCTCTGGAGTACGTTACAGGCACGGTTACTTGGGGCTCTTCCATACGACATTTTAGGAGTTAGGCTGGACAGGAGCTGAATGATTGCAAGGCAGGGTAGTACAGATGCTTTTCGAGTCCACATGAAGGTTCTCACAGGCAAGAAGGGTCACAAAAATCAGTATGTCAGTACAGCTCCCTCCTACTGTGTGCTGTGGCAATCTTCAGAGAAATCATGACTAGGACATGTCTCACCTAACTTTAGGTTTGTACAGTGTTAGTGTCTCTACTTGGTGCCCATAGGTGTTTCTTATTAAAGTTGGTAACATTCAAGATTGGAGGTCATCTAATCAAATATAAGCATCTGTGGTAGGGTGAGAAGGTTCATAACCTAAATTCCACTGTTCACCAGCTTGCCATTGAGTATAAAGTATGCTCGGGTCTCTTAGAAGAAAAGAAAGAAGGGACATAGAATCATAGAATGGTTTAGGTTGGAAGAAACCTTAAAGATCACCTAATTCCAACCCCCCTGCCATGGGTAGGGACACCTTCCACCAGACCAGGTTGCTCAAAGCCCCATCCAGCCTGGCTGGAACAGCTCCAGGGATGGGGCCTCCACGACATAGAATCATAGAATCATAGAATCATAGAATCATAGAATCAGTGAGGTTGGAAGGGACCTTTAAGATCATCAAGTCCAACCATTAACCTACCCTGATAAAAACACCACCACTCCTAAACCATGTCCCTAAGCACCTCATCTACCCTTTTCTTAAACACCTCCAGGGATGGTGAATCCACCACCTCTCTGGGCAGCTTATTCCAATGTTTAATAACCCTTTCAGTGAAAAAATGCTTCCTAACATCTAATCTAAACCTGCCCTGACATAACTTGAACCCATTTCCTCTTGTCCTATCACTTGTCGCCAGGGAGAAGAGGTCAGCTCCCATCTCTCTAAAACCTCCTTTCAGGTAGTTGTAGAGGGTGATAAGGTCTCCCCTCAGCCTCCTCTTCTCCAGGCTAAACAACCCCAGATCCCTCAGTCGTTCCTCATAAGGTTTGTCCTCCAGACCCTTCACCAGCTTTGTAGCCCTTCTCTGGACACGCTCCAACACCTCAATGTCCTTCTTGTAGTGAGGGGCCCAAAACTGAACACAGTACTCGAGGTGAGGCCTCACCAGTGCCGAGTACAGGGGGATGATTACTTCCCTAGTCCGGCTCACCACACTATTCCTGATGCAGGCCAGGATGGTGTTGGCCTTCTTGGCTGCCTGGGCACACTGCTGGCTCATGCTCAGCCGGTTGTCCACCAACACCCCCAGGTCCTTTTCTGCCAGGCAGCTTTCGAGCCACTCCGCCCCCAGTCTGTAGCGCTGCATGGGGTTGTTGTGACCCAAGTGCAGGACCCGACACTTGGCCTTGTTGAACCTCATACCATTGGCCTCAGCCCATCTGTCCAGCCTGTCCAGATCCCTCTGCAGAGCCAATCTACCCTCAAGCAGATCAACACGCCCCCCCAGTTTAGTGTCGTCTGCGAACTTACTGAGGGTGCATTCGATCCCCTCATCCAGATCGTTGATAAAGATATTAAAGAGAACGGGCCCCAGCACCGATCCCTGGGGGACACCACTCGTCACTGGACACCAACTGGATTTAACTCCATTTACCACCACTCTCTGGACACGGCCATCCAGCCAGTTTTTTACCCAACGAAGAGTATACCTGTCCAGGCCATGAGCAGCCAGTTTCTCCAGGAGAATGCTATGGGAAACGGTGTCAAAAGCCTTGCAAAAATCCAGGTAGACAACATCCACAGCTTTTCCCTTGTCCAGCAAGTGGGTCACCTTGTCATAGAAGGAGATCAGGTTTGACAGGCATGACCTGCCTTTCACAAAGCCATGCTGACTGGGCCTGATCACCCTGTTCTCTTGCATGTGCCGTGTGATGGCACTGAGGATGATCTGCTCCATGACCTTCCCAGGCACCGATGTCAGACTGACTGGCCTGTAGTTCCCTGGATCCTCCTTCCGGCCCTTCTTATGGATGGGCGTCACATTTGCCAACCTCCAGTCAGCTGGGACCTCCCCAGTTATCCAGGACTGTTCATAAATGATGCACAGTGGGCCGGTGAGCACTTCCGCCAGCTCTCTCAGCACCCTTGGATGGATCCCATCCGGCCCCATAGATTTGTGCACCTCCAGGTGCTGAAGCAGGTCCCTCACCATTTCCCTTTGGACTACAGGGGCTTCACTCTGCTCCCCATCCCTGTATTCTAGCTCAGGGGTCGGAGAATTCAAGGAACAACTGGTCCTACTGCTGAAGACTGAGGCAAAGACGGCATTAAGTACCTCAGCCTTTTCCTCATCCTTGGTTACTATGTTACCAGCCCCATCTACTAGAGGACAGATATTATCCTTGGTCCTCTTTTTATCGCTAATATATTTATAGAAACTTTTTTTGTTGTCCTTGACAACAGAAGCCAGGTTTAGCTCTAGCTGAGCTTTGGCCCTTCTGATTTTTTCCCTACATCGCTTTACTACCTCTTTGTAATCCTCCTGGGTGGCCTGCCCTTCCTTCCAAAGGCCGTATATCCTTTTTTTTTCCCTAAGCTGCAACACTAGCTCCCTGCTTAGCCAGGCCGGTCTTTTTCCCCGACGGCTTGTCTTACGGCACACGGGGACAGCCTGCTCCTGCGCCTTTAGGACTTCCGTCTTGAGAGACATCCAGGCTTCCTGGGCTCCTTTGCCGTGGAGGACTGCCTCCCAGGGGACTTTGTCGACCAGGCTCCTGAAGAGCCCAAAGTCCGCTTTCCGGAAGTCCAAGGTGGCAGTTCTGCTGACCCCCTTCCTTGCTTCTCCCAGAATTGAGAACTCTATCATTTCATGGTCACTGTTGCCAAGACGGCCTCCAACCATCACATCCCCCACAAGACCTTCCCTGTTTACAAACAACAGATCCAGCAGGGCACCTTCCCTAGTTGGTTCTTTCACTAGTTGTGTTAAGAAGTTATCCCCAGTACCTTCCAGGAACTTTCTAGACTGTTCCCTTCCTGCTGTATTGTATTCCCAGCAGATGTCCGGCAAATTGAAGTCTCCCACGAGGACTAGAGCTCGCGATCTTGAGACTTCTCCCAGCCGTTTATAGAATATTTCATCTGCCTCCTCATCCTGGTTGGGTGGTCTATAACAGACTCCTACTACAATATCTGCCTTGTTAGCCCTCCCCCTGATCCTTACCCATAAACACTCAATCCCATTATCACCATCATTTAGTTCAAGACATTCATAACACTCCCTGACATACAGGGCCACCCCCCCGCCTCTCCTTGCTTGCCTATCCTTCCTGAAGAGTCTATAGCCATCCATGGCAGCACTATAGCTATGTGAGTCATCCCACCATGTTTCTGTGATGGCATGACGCAGTGTAGCTTTAGCTGTTGTCATTTTTTATCCCAGACATAGGATTTCATGCCAAAATGCAAAGCACAGCAGCTCCATGTTTGTGTGGCTCCCAACTGCTTCCTGCTCATTCAGAGGGGTTAATTTCGAAGGAAACCATCTGACCTTAAATGTGGTGTTGTGGTCTGCTAATCTCAACCCTGTGTTTTCAGTAAAACTCACAGGTATTGAAAACAAAGCCCCTGTAGAACTGACAGTCTCTCTCAATTTACTTAACCTTCTGTAGTCATCCAGTAGTTTATGCTCCAACAAGAGTATTTTTAAGGTACGAAATCTTGCTTTCCAGTTCACTGAACACATGGAGAGCCTTTTGTTGACATTATCTGCGCTGTATCTTCAGGGAAGACAGCGAGTTCATAAGTGAAGAGGTTCATGAAATTCACATCCAAAAGTCAGGGAAGCAAACAAGCAGAGCGATAAAACATTCCTGACAGGAATAAGTTCGATATTACGAAGTGGAGAGGAAAAAGAATTCAGAGGGAAGGAATGCATCAGGGAATTTAAAGGCAGAATTAAATCGGTTAGTTTCTTCAACATTCGCATATTCTTTACGGAGAGTTCAATTATGGTGAAATTATTAATTTGTTAAGTGATTAATATAAGACTATATTAGAACAGACAGATTTCTCATTACAAATATCTTGGTTTATCTCATCTCTGCCAACTACAGTGTCAAATCTTGGAATGTTTAAATTGTGTTCTTCCTGGAGGAAAGGGGAAACTTTCCGTTCTTCTAGACAAACATGTAATATTTATTTGGAGGCACACTTGGGTATTTGGGCTATAATTTGTACACTGGAAATTTCATTTTCAGTTGCTGAAAGACACCACATATGTCCAGTGGATCTTGGGAGAAGTCTGAATATTTTCTGTGCAAACCGAAGATAACAGCTTCTCTGGTTCATCATGTCTGTGCTTTAATTATACCGTAATCTCTTCGGGGGAGGGTGTCACATTGTTGAGAAAAAGAAAACAGTGAATTCAGGTTAGACTTAGTTAACATGCGAAGCTAAAATCAAACCAAAACTGAGTCGTTTTCCTCTTTTTTTCTGGAAGCAGAATAACATTAGTAATGGAATTTTATTAGGTTTTTGTTTTGGTCTAATCAGGCCTCAAGGTTCTTATGGTAAACTATGATCTGATCTAAGTCAGACAAAATGCAGCCGTGCACTGGGAGAATTTTTAGTGAACCAATCTTCAGCCCAGCTCCTTTGAGGAACGGTGGTCCACTGATCGATTGCCTCCTGACTGAAATCCGTGGCTGAGCTTTCCAAGAAAACTCCGTGAGTTTCAACTCCCCAAGTTGTCACAGTGTCATCTACATGTCAGGATTTGCCTTTGTCGAGACATGGCTGCTCCCTTGGTGTCTTGAGACCTGGCATAATATGGGGAAGCAAAAGGTGAAGGCAGTATTATAAACTGCGAATAAGAAAGATGCAAAATAGTGTCTTGGGTGATGCCAAAACTTTGTCTTTGAGGGGCATACATTTTCCTGAGTTTTGTTTGGGATTCGGGAGACACTGTTTTTAGTATAGGAAGGCTTAAGTAACTTTAGCAATCCTAAGGAAACATATGCATCCTACAGTGTATGCGCCTACGTACCTGTGCAGAGGTACTTGAGAAAATTTGGGTAAGACAAGCAGCATCACAGCCTTTTGCCTGGTGCAGGAGAGCTCACTGACCTTTTTATCCCTGCATCACACCACTCTTCTCTGAAGCAATACCCCAGTGATTTAGGAATACAAACATCATTCACACAGAATCACAGAATCACAGAATGGTCAGGGTTGGAAGGAACCTCTGGAGATCATCTAGTCCAACCCCCCTGCCAGAGCAGGGTCACCTACACGGTAAATGGGGTTCAGTCAGTAAGGTTTGCTTGAGTCACAGGAGAAAATCAGAGACAGAGAAGAATCCATGAGGTACCACAACCCATCTTAACCTAAATACTGGAGGCAGTGAGGAAAACCTCCTTCTGGTTCTGTCCATTTCTTACTTGTCCATGGCCCATTCTGGTGTAGGTTCACCTCTTCATAGCCTGATTTGGCTCCTACATGAACAATGCCCTCCCTGAAGTCATCAACACTTTTTTTTTCTTGCTTAAAATGAAGAATTTAGCCCAGGCTGTTATAATTAAGGAGAAGATTTTGCGATGTAATATTTCCCAAAGATGTTTGTCCTTTTCTGAGGTAAAGTTCAGAGGTTGCTTTGCTAGAATTTCTTTTCCTTGCAGATCAACCTGGTCTATTTTGAGTTTTAGTTGTTTGGGCTTTTTTACAAGAGGGCTTCTGATGTTAATTTTCCATCACATCCATTTGCAGAATTATTCCACTGCACTTTAATGTCTTAAAAACTGGCCAAATTCCTCATTGATCTATGTATAAAAAAAGAGAAAGAATAAATGTAATAACTATTGAATGGAATATTTTCAGCCTTTAATCTAGCATTGATTTAAGCCTCACGATGACAATATAAGTGAAGAAACACAAATGAATTTGCTTAAATAAAACTCACTTCTTATTAAAAGTGATAAGCAACGTCCGGAAGAAACATTTATGTAATTCCTCTTCTTTGTTTATTTCTTCACTGGGTAGGCAGGACATCTTGTAAGTGACCTCTGGAGCCTTGTCAGCCTGGCAGGGGGAGATAGCAGAAAACGGGTGGGCATGTTATGAGAGGTAGGTCCGTGTGTCCCACCTCAGGTCTGAGACCTGCCTGGCACCACGCAGAGTGTGGCGAAGGGATCCCCAGTCGGTGTGGGGAATAAGATCATAGAATCATAGAATGGTTTAGGTTGGAAAGGACCTTGAAGATCATCAGGTTCCAACCCCCCTGCCACAGGCAGGGACACCTCCCACTACACCAGGTTGCCCAAGGCCACCTCCAGCCTGGCCTTCAACACCTCCAGGGATGGGGCCTCAACAACGTCTCTGGGCAACCTCTTCCAGTGCCTTACCACCCTCAAAGTGAAAAAATTCTTCCTAATCTTCAATTTGAACCTGCCCTCTTCTAGTTTCAAGCCATTCCCCCTTGTCCTATCACTACATGCCCCAGTAAAAATTCCTTCCCCAGCTCTCCTGTAGGCCTTCTTTAGGTACTGGAAGGCCGCAATGAGATCTCCCTGGAGCCTTCTCTTCTCCAGGCTGAACAGCCCCAACTCGCTCAGCCTCTCTTCATAGGAGAGGTGCTCCAGCCCTCGGATCATCCTCGTGGCTCTCCTCTGGACACACTCCAGCAGGTCCATGTCCTTCTTCTGTTGGGGACTCCAGAGCTGGATGCAGTACTCCAGGTGGGGTCTCCCCAGGGCGGAGTAGAGGGGCAGAATCACCTCCTTTGACCTGCTGGCCACACTTCTTTTGATGCAGCCCAGGATACGGTTGGCCTTCTGGGCTGCGATCGCACATTGCTGGCTCATGTTGAGCTTCTCATCAATCAACACATCCAGGTCCTTCTCCTCAGGGCTGCTCTCCAGCCATTCCCCGCCAAGCATGGATTTGTGCTTGGGATTGCCCCAACCCAGATGTAAGACCTTGCACTTGTCCTTGTTGAACTGCATGAGGTTGGCTTGGGCCCACCTCTCCAGCCTGTCCAGGACCCTCTGGATGGCATCCCTCCCCGCCAGAGTGTCTACCTCGCCAAAGAGCTTGGTATCATCGGCAAACTTGCTGAGGGTGCAAATAAGAGCCCCAAGCTTATTTTCCGACACAGCATTATGACTTCCACCAGTACTGGGGAAGGAAGAGACAGTCCGCTTAGTTGTCCCATACACCAAGCTGACCTTTCCCACTCTTCTGATTCCACCTATGTACCATGAAGCACTTCAGCAAGTATCCTTTAGTAAAGGACTGACACTATTTGTACCGTGCCTGCTATTCCAGACCCCCTTTTCCTGGCCTGTAAGTACTGCCATAAGCATGATTAACAATATTTATTATAAGTGCACGTTATATTATGCATTTTATGAGGCTTCTACAAATCCATGGTCTTTAAAACATGCATTCCAAATAAAATTCCACCTAAGCCAAAACAACATGAGAATTATTATGCTGCAACACCAACAAAAAAAAAAAAAAAGGGATTTTATTTTTCAATAACACTTTATTTTCTGCAGATGGAGTCACAAGGGATATTTTTATTTGGCTGCAACTGCTTTCACTATAATTTTCCATTCATCTCTCTTCTCAGGGATCATATTTGGAGTGTATGTGCAAGGATTGCACCTCTTGCCAGTGGTATGCAGCTACTTCTGGGGTGGAAACCAGAAGCTTTTAATTCACATACCATTCCATATTGGAATTACCCACTGGAAACTATAGGTCAAAATCACGCAGTGGTACATTATCTGTCTTTTTCTATATAATCTATTTTTAGAGACCAACATCCAATTGCTAAGTCAGCTACAAAAATATTTTTATGATAACATTCAAGAGTTTTTAGATAAGGAAATTAAGCTGATGGGATGCATGTAAAAATCAGTAAGCTCTTTGATATATTATCCCATGGAAAGTGAATACTTAATTTGTAAAAGCTAGAGATTACAGCAAACACTTAAAAGTGGGTAAGGCACCGATTTAAGAGGAGATGCTGAGATACGATCGGCAGCTGCCGGATTTGAATTGGCAGTACAAACTGGGACTAATCTTATTTAGTATTTTCATAATATGTTATTTTACCTCGGTGCACCATCATGAAGTGTTGGGAGTTCAGAGGAAGAAAAGGATATCACTGAGGAAGGTGTTGGTGAAGCAGCAAATATATTTTCTAACAGAAAGTACCAGGTTATGCACTTAGGGACTAATAATTTCCACTGTAAAATGATATCTCGTCATCTGAAAGTGAGAAAGAAAAAAGCTTGGGCATACCAGGGTGAGTATAAATTATTAATGGGCAAGGTCTTGAAAAGATGCATGTGGCTTTAGGATGCGCTAGGCAAGATATTCTGGTGCTGAGGAGGGACTACTGCCTTTGTATCCGATACTGCAGGGTCCTCAGAGTATTTCACGCCATTCTGCACAGCAAAAGTGGGTTCAGGTAAAAGCAGAGCTTAACAGAGCTGCTGACCTGATGGGGAGATGTTACCTGAAGGCAGGCATTTACACCCGCTGCCATCTGCAGCTCCGCTCCGAAATGTGCTATATCTGGCTTCTTATGGGCTAGCTCAGAGAATGGAAATGCTGCCAGTGCACAGATAAAGTTCCAGTTCTGTTTGCTTTCTGGAGTAAAATACCAAAACCAGAGCTCCTGTGCCTGGCACTTCAGCAGAGTCACCCATAGCTACGATTTTCTCTACGTGGCATTGTAGCATCGGAAGATAAAGGCTGAGAGGAACTGTTTATCCCTAAAATCAATAATATTGTAAGAACAAACAGTTATAACATGCTGATGAATAAATTCATGCTAAACTTGGACTAGGACTGTTCAGGGAAGACCATCTGATGAAGGTTCAGGTGGAGCCTGATCAGCTGGCAAGCAGGCATTGGGACGTGATTTCTGGCAATAGCAGGGGACAGGGCACCAATGCAGATGTCCCTTTCAGCATGTCTTCCTAAATAAATCATAGTAATGAACACACTTCACGAAAAGTATCTCAGCCTCCCTTCTCCAGTTCTTAATTCTGCCGGACTCCAGGCTGCTCCTGTGACTGTTCATCTTACAGTTTTAGTGGTACCTGGGACCTGTTGTGGAATTATTTCTTATCACTTTCATTCCTTTATGCATTTGGAGTAACAATGTCTGATAACTTTAAGTACACTAAAATAACCAACAAGTATGTGGTTCCTATCAAAAACAGGTAATCATATTAAAAAAAAAAAAATAATTAGGAAGGTACCTTCTTCCTAATATTGTAGTTTGAAATGTTCACAGCTACTGAGAATGGTGAATCTGTTCTGCCACCAGCTGTTCTCAAACCAGCCTAGAGGAAACATGGTTTATATCCCGTGAGCTTTGGATTATATTTGGTTGTTTCTTTGTGTGCTCCAAAACCAGTACTTTTAGTAAAAGAATCAGACACCTTTTTCTTCTTTGCATAATTTGTTACTTTTAAAATTCATCTTACTTTCAAGACTTTCATACCTGGGTGGTTTTCGTTTAGGATAGTTATCTCTGTGTGTTTTCCCAAGCTCCCATGTATTTTGATTTGTTGGGATTTCAGTGCATCTTACCTGTGCATTAGATTTCATGGGTAATACGTAGAAGGCGGCCAATTTATTTCATTTAATGATGCAATTACAAAGGTACCTTGTTTATTACATTAGTGCCCGCATCCACGTCAGACTTGTCTTCAGGAGAATTAGCATCATTTGTCTCATTCGGGACCTGTAACTTTATGCCTCAATTATTCTGCACTATTGCATAAGTAACATTGCCAGGATGTCTATTAGATGGGGACACCAGGTGACTTAAGGAAATTTAATACCCTGGCATTTTCAGCCGCAGAGCACTTGGTCCTATTATTAATCAAGGCTCCAGAGCCTTATTCGTCTCCTGATTAAAGATTTCAGCAGAAGGGAATCATGCAAGCTTTAAGTACAGTATTTTTAATTAGGGACAAATTCAGGATATCACTATACATTACTTCTTTAGTAGGTGTAATTAAAGAGCTGGTCTGTAACGAGCCCACTTGGAAAAATACTTGTCTTTAAATCCTAGCAGCCTGCTCTTTGAAAACAGACCAAAAGAAATGGGGCATAAAATCTGTACCTCCAAAATCTGGATGAGAAGTGTCTTGTGGTCCTTGTTGCCACCTGAAGGGTGCGCATCTTCAAGGAAGGCGGGTTCGGTGACAGCACGTAGTATGCAGAGGCACACCTGCACAGCCTTCATGCAAGGTAGAAGTATGTGGAGAGTCACTTCAGTTTAAGAAACAGCTTATGAATTATCTACAAAAAGCAGAAGGAGCTGTTGTAACCAACCTTAACCATCTAAATATGATATATCCAGTTTAAACTAAATGATCTCAGCTCCTAGCAGGGAGAGAAAGACTCCTCCAGTTAGGGATTCCTCCCACCTTGTGATGTTTGAGACGGATTATTGATGCAGACTGTGTGATATACCACACATGACAACTGGGCTACCCCGAGACATTTGATGAGGCAAAGGAAGAAGGATCTTCATAACCAAAAAAGACTGAATGCTTTAGAAACTCAGTAAAGAAATTTGTTCCACCTGCAATCAGAAGCCCCTCTGGCTTGCATGGATTGATAACTTCTGCCGTGGCTACTGCAGCTTTCTTTGGGCTGATGCTTCCTTCAGCTTTCCCTCCTCTCATCACAGCCTTCTTCCACTGAAAAAAAACACAACCAACTCTACAAAGCTGAACCGTGTTGGTTTTGTACATGGTGGTATGAACATCACCACGGAGCACAACTGTAAATGAAGGGTGTATGATACAGAACTGGGATGGAAAGTTTCTCCAAAGTGGCATGGATTTTAGTTAAGATAGTGTATTTAAATATTGCAAGGCCATTATGGCAGGTGGCATGTGCACCAAAATAATGCTATTTTGCTAATTTGCCTACTGTTCCTCACCACAGATTCACTTCCTGTAATCTGCTTGGAGCTGACTGGTATGACTTTGAGTTTTAGGAAACATCACAGGAGTTTTGAGTCCTACCCAAGGAATAGTCCAAGGCTTCTCCATTGCTAGAGGGAATACCAATTTAATATAGTCTTGCAGTCAGGTTAGAGCAGCTGAAAAAGCTACAACACCTCAGCTTCCAATTAACACTTCTCAGACAAGATGCTATAAATGAACACATTAGTGTTCCCGGTTCGTTCCAGCATGAAGAGTAACAGGGACAGCATCGTAGCTGAGGAGGCACTAAGTAGGACCCAAGGAACAATAAACTCCCTGATTTCTATGAAAAGAAGATATCTAACCACAAATACAGATGTTCCTTAATGGATGCTCACAGGGTAGCTGAGACATCTGAAGGCACTGGTTCACGGAGAGTTGATGGAGAATACCAGACTCTCTCTGTTGGATATACTCTGCATGTAAATAAACACTGTGTAAATGCTGTAACTAAACTGGGGAAAGCTTATCTGGGAATTAGCCACTACTGTCATTATTTGCAGTGTTTCACTGGAAGTAAAACGTATCTACGCATGAGCTTCAAAGAAAAATATACAGTAACTTACAGAAATTCATATTTTGAACTATTAATACCAAATTTCAAAATCTGCATCAATGCAATGCAGCATACTGATTGTCTAAAGGCACTCAGCTGGTTAAAATTTGTTCAAAGATTGGCTGCAGTAACTTTGCCATGATGGACTGTATGTCATCCAGGAGTTGTCCAGCCCTGTTATTTTAAGTTTCTGTTAAAGCAGATAGCACATGAAGATAGCATGAACTCTGTTTCATTGAATAATTAAATGAAACGTGATGGCACACTCAAACTGGATCAATGGCTGGTGGTCTGGTAGTTCAGACAGAATCACAGAATCATAGAATTATCTAGGTTGGAAAGGACCTTTAAGATCATTAGGTCCAACCATCAACCTAACACTGCCAAAACCACCACTAAACCATGTCCCTCAGAATCACGTCTACACATCTTCTAAATACCTCCAGGGATGGTGACTCAACCACTTCCCTGGGCAGCCTGTTCCAATGCTTGACAATGCTTTCAGTGAAGAAATTTTTCCTAATATCCAATCTAAACCTTCCCTGGTGCAACTTGAGGCCGTTTCCTCTTGTCCTCTCAAGATCTAGTCTTGAGGACTGCAGGGTCATAGTCTGATTTTTCCTTCCTCATCAAAAAAGGGGGCTTGCATGCCACTGGCAGTTGCTGGGCCTTAGACCCTAAATTTCTTTGGGAGAATTGTCCCCACAGGTGTGGAAAATAATGATTCAAATGATTACTTTCTTTTTTCCCCAAATTAAAAAGGTAAATATTTAAAATTAACTAAATGCTTTTAACAAAATCCAATGGCACGTTAAGGTAAAGTGAAAAACATTATTTACCTCACTAGAAAAAGCGCCTTCAAAGGCAATCATTCCTTTTCAATTAACCAAAATGACTTTAGGGAATTAGGATGACAGCTGCAGGAAATAAAACAAGGGTGAGAATGTACTAAGAAAGTACAGTAGTAGATCAGGAGCTATCTCAGATTTGGTTTATTTGTGTAAGGTTTCTGCATAGGGGTTTACTACGTGTGGGTTTGAAGACTCAGCTTTCTTTATATCATTCAATGATCCTAGGGCTGGAGCACCTCTCCTATGAGGAGAGGTTGAGAGAGTTGGGTTTTTTCAGCCTGGAGAAGGCTCCGGGGACACCTTATAGTGACCTTCCAGTCCTAAAGGGGGCCTACAAGAGACCTGCGGAAGGACTTTTTACTAGGGCATGTAGCGATAGGATGAGGTGGAATGGTTCAAACTGGAAGAGGGGAGATTTAGATTAGGAAGAAATTTTTCACTCTGAGGGTGGTGAGACACTGGAACAGGTTGCCCAGAGAAGCTGTGGCTGCCCCATCCCTGGAGGTATTCAAGGCCAGGTTGGGTGGGTCTTTGAGCAACCTGGTCTAGTGGGAGGTGTCCCTGCCCATGGCAGGGGGGTTGGAATTAGATTGTCTTTAAAGTCCCTTCCAACCCAAACCATTCTATGATTCTATGGTTCTATGGTTTTAATGGTACTGGAGAACAACAGGGACAAGTACGTAATAATACACTCCTAACACCACTTTTCCAGTGTTCAGCGCACCCCTAGCTCAGGCACTTTCTTAACCAAAAATGTTATCCATGTGCTTAATATTCTTTGATGGAAGTATACGTATGTACTTTTTCCTTCCATGATTTTTCTACTCACCTTTTGCATGCTCGTAGACGTTTAGCATGCACTCTTTTCTAGGTAATGTATTTCCACAGTCTGGATTCCTGTAACAGATAAAGAAATCCTTCCTTCAGACTTACCATGTGATACTTCCATGTGATGATCTTTCATTCTTATATCAATGATCTGGGTGGGGGAAAAAACACCAAAAAAAAAAAAAAACAACAACAAAAATCCTTCCAGCAACACCACCTCTCCCCCCAGTTTATCGAAAAATAACATGGAAGGTAGCTGATCCACACACTAATTTTTAACTTTTTACTTTTTATTAGGGCATGTAGTGATAGGATGAGGGGGAATGGCTTTAAACTAGAAAAGGGAAGGTTTAGATTAAACATTAGGAAGAAATTTTTCACTTTGAGGGTGGTAAGGCACTGGAAGAGGTTGCCCAGAGAGGTTGTTGAGGCCCCATCCCTGGAAGTGTTCAAGGCCAGGCTGGACGTGGCCTTGGGCAACCTGGTCTAGTGGGAGGTGTCCCTGCCCAGGGCAGGGGGGTTGGAACTCGATGATCTTCAAGGTCCTTTCCAACCTAAACCATTCTATGATTTTATGATTCTATAATTTGGAGGTATAAAGAGTATTGAGGTCAATCAGCCTGCACCCCTCCTTTTCAAGCTGAGGGACCAGAAGAAGAAGAAGAAAGGGCTGCATACGATGGTATTGCTATCTACGAACCATTGATAAGGATGTTCCCTTAAGACACAGAGTTTCCTACCCCTGCTCAAAGGTGCGTGTCTGAATTTTGCACGGTGTACCCATTGGATACCACGGCCCAACTCATTATCCCAGTGCTGTTGCATAAATGGGAGATAGACCCTGGGCGCTACTAAAGTTTGCTCATGATATAAAGGCAGGAGGTAATGTCAGCGCAGAAGAGGAGGGAGAAAGACGTAAGTGATCCTGAGGACAACAAAGAGATGAAATGTAATATTCAATGCCATGCATTTGGGGATGAATATTAAAGGAAATGAACCTACTATCGTATAATTTAGTCCATATTATCAGAGACAGCAAGAGGGATATGAGCCAAGGATTAGGATGCCAAAGAGCTGAGTTCCAATCTTGTCTCTGCAAATGTCTTGATGTACGCCTTTAGGTAAATTCTCTACCTTCTCTCTTACAGCTTCTCTTTCTGTATTAACAGGATAATAATATTTAGATGAGCTTTGCAAGGACTAATTAGTTAATGATTATAAAGTGCTTGAATGTGTAAAGTGCAATGCAAGTGCTAGGGATTATTATCATCTTCAAAATAATGTAGAATGTTTATTAGTTAGTTATTGTGGTTATTTCTTTTAAACCTCTTTATTGCTAAGTGTGTAAGAGGCTGTCATCCCTAAATCGGGTTTTAGAAAGGGATTTGAAAGGGAGGGGGTGGAGGAATGGTTGGGAGGCACAGATATGGCTGTAACAGAGAGTTTTAACACTGTAAACATGCCAGTTCCCACCTTGGTGTGGCAGCTGGTAGTCCAGGCTGGAGAACAGAGAACAGCAGCATTTGTAGCCTCCCATCAGTGATTTGCCACTTCTGCTCTGTGACCTCGCACTGCCTGCTTGTTGGGTACAACGACTCTTTAACTGTGCAGTGCTTCTCTGCAATCAGTTAAGGGTTCCTTCTGGTCCACCGTAGTAAGAGGACAGAGGGGTGACAAAGATAAACGTGTTGCTGGGTCTAGACTATGAATCATAGAATCATAGAATTGTCTAGGTTGGAAGAGACCCTTGCGATCATCGAGTCCAACCATCTACCCTACTCTACAAAGTTCTCCCTACACCATATCCCCCAACACCACATCTAAACGTCTCTTGAACACATCCAGGGATGGTGACTCAACCACCTCCCTGGGCAGTCTATTCCAATGCCCGACCACTCTTTCTGTGAAAAATTCTTTCCTAATGAAGTCCCTGTATGTCTGGGAGCTGGGTAACGATGCACATCTGGAGGTTTTGCTGACAGAATCACTGAATAATTGTGGTTGTGGCACCTCTGGAGATGGCATACTCCAACCCTCTGCTCAAAGTCTGGTCAGCTAGAGCACGTTGCTCAGGGTAAACCCTATTCAACTGGGGTTTGAATATCTCCAAGGATGGAGACTTGGCAAACTCTCTGGGCAACCTGTTCCCCTGTTTGAGCACCTTCACAAAACAACCACCACCACCACAGCAACAGCAACAGCAACAACAACGTTATTTCTTGTGTTTAAATGGAATTCCAATTTGTGCCCATTACCTCTTGTTCTGTCAGTGGGCACCACTGAGAAAAGCCTGGCTCTGTCTTCTATAGTTCCTCCATTCAGGTGTTTATACACACGGATAAGACACCCCGGAGTCTTCCCTTCTCCAGGCTGAACAATCCCTGCTCTCTCAGCCTCTCCTTGTATGAGGTAGTCCACTCCCATAATGACCTTAAGTAGCCCTATGCTGGACCTGTTCCAGTAAGTCCATGCCCCTCATGTACCAGGGAGCCCAGCATGGGACACAGCACTCCAGATGTGTCTCACCAGTGATAAGTACAGGGGAAAGATGACTTCCCTTGACCAGCTGGCAATGCTTATGTGCTTAATGTAGCCCAGGAGGTTGTTGCTCTTTGCTGCAAATGAATGTTGCTGGCTCATGTACAACTAGGTGTCCCCCAGAACCCTCAAGTCCTTCTCTTCAAAGCTGCTTTGCAGTCAATCAGGCCCCAGCCCATTGTGATGTATGGGGTTATACCTCCCCAGATGCAGGACTGTAGACCAGGGACACATAAATCTTGAACTGTAAAGAAAAAGGTGTCTTCATTTTCAAGATTGTGTAGCTCTTAATTTGGGTTTGGTCAGTAAAATGCAGAGTGACGATTGGTTACCAGGGGAATGACATAAGATCACACGGTAATTTAGACTGGAAGGGACCTCTCTAGTTCCTGCTCATAGCTTGCTGCTTCCACCTCCTGAGTACTGCCTTTTTTGCATTGGAGCCCTGTCATGAGTTTTCTGCATAGCCAGGCTTGTCTCCTGATACGTCTAATTGTTTTCCTGAGTATTGGGGTGCACCATTCCCACCATTCTTTTGTTTGGAGGATGCTGTCCTTAAAACTCTGCTAGCTTTTTTGAACTCCATTGCCCTTCAGAGCAGCCTCACATGGAATCCACCAACCGGTTCCCTTAGCAAGTCAAGACCTGCTCTCTTAAAGTCCGGGGTCTGCACTGGGCTCCTCTTCCTCTTTATTCCTTCAGGATATTGAACTACACGAGTTAATGGTCACTACAGCCAAGACTGCTATGGGTTATCACCTGTCTGCTTCATCCAGCTATGTCCACCTGCACCACACCTGGAGCTAAAAATGTGCTAAAAGTTGCCCATCAAGCAACACTGGATGCTTTGAATCTGAAAACCTGCTTCCAGGAGGTTTGGGCAAAGCTCATTTATTGCAGCTCCCTTTGCTGGACCCGTTAGCTGAAGGAGTGACTGTAACTCCTGGAGTGAGCTGACACAGCACTGCATTGAGCAGGTTTATTCTCACCAGCCCGGGATCTCTGCAGCGCTTTCCACAGCACGGTGTAGATGTGTTCTACATTTTCTCTAACATCCTAATCCTTCTAGAGCACTTTGCTGTCAAAGCCCCTAAAAGTATGTTAATACTTAACCTGTAAAAGCTCTGCTTATCTTCCTCCTGCCCTCCCACCATCCCAAACAGAAAATTGCTGACAAGTCTCAGGATGAGATAAACTGGCTCATGAGGGCGAGGAGAAGGAAAGAGACTTAAGCTGACAGCCTTGATCTCCTCTTGCCATCCTTCTCCTCCAGACAGCCCTTCAGAGCTCCAGTACAAGCTGCGCGGGGAAAAACTTACGTGACGGCGTTTGCACCGCTATACCCCTCCCCTGAGCTTCTTAGGGAGGAAACTGGATTTACTTCCATTTCTCTGAACTCCTTTCCTGGCAGTACAGCCCAGCCCTCCGCTCTTCTGCCCACCCTGTCAAATGGTGACAACGTGATCTAGAGGCGGCTTCCGAGAGGGAGACTAAGCTTATAAGTGCCTTAAAATTTCACATGGAGATGGGTTTTCCATTGTAATAAGAGCTGACGGTACCTTTTTATAATCAAAATGCAAACTCCCTTCCACTGCTCACTGCTCAGGAGCACAATTGAGAGTGACAGAATTCATTACACAACGGAGACAGATGGAGGACTTTAAAAAGAACCATACATCAAGAGCGGAGGTCTGTGAGTGTGTAGATAGTGGGCAAAAAAGCTTAAAAACTTCAATCCCCTCCATGCTGCTGAAAATTACCAATCTTCTTATCTTGGCAAAACCTTATTATGCAAATAGTTGTCAAGTGGAACACTCAAATTGGCAAAATTACTTTATTGTAGCACTTTTTACACTCCCTCCAAGAAAAGTCTGTTTTGCTCCTGTGATAAGTGATTGATTACTCTTGCTGTTTCAGAAGAGCAGAGTGGAAAATGATGTAGTAACACCGTCAGTGGCACAGGCTCGATTAAAACAGAGGGACATCACCTTTTTTGGAAAGGAGCGTGCCACTTAAAAGTGGACAGTCAGTGTGTCTTCCTTCTCCTGTTTAACAGTTCTGGAGGCAGAAAGGCACGTGAGTAGACTGCAATTTTTCAGACACCAAATGATTCCTCCATTGTACTTGCACCGTTATGCTCTTCAGCTCTTTTCAAACGAAATGTGGAACTTGCCGGCACTTCTGCCTTGCCCAAATGAGTAGAGGCTTTAGGTTTTGTTATTTCTCTCGACAGTTTTTCCTGTGTTGCAACACGGAGAAATTAAATATCTCAGCTGTGGACTCAGTGATGAAATGTGTCTGTTACCTCCGTGTGAAGAGTATCCTTGCCTTGGATTTTTTCTTGAGAGGGCAAAAACTGGAAATGGCTGATGGGGCAGAACTGCATAATCCTCTCTTCTGAAGTGTTCAGCCCTCCTGACTGAACTGGCTGTTGAATCGTGGGCACAGTATTGCCAAGGACACCCCAGTCAGACTTCTTGGCACAGGCTTAGTTCTGAATAATAAATGGCACCAGAGAGGAACCAGATGTAACAGAAAACTACCTGAAACAGTCATTGCATTATTAAAGTGATTCTGTGAGTATCATAGAATCATGGAATGGTTTGGGTTGGAAGGAGCCATTGAAGATCATCTAGTCCAACTCCCTTGCCATGGGCAGGGACATCTTCCACTAGACCAGGTTGCTCAAAACCCCATCCATCCTGACATTGAGCACTTCCAGTGATGGACCGTGCCCAACTTCTTTAAGCAACCTTTTCCAGTGTCTCACCATCTTCATTGCAAAAACATTTCTTCCTTACATCCAGTATAAGTTTACCCTCTTTGAGTTTAAAATCTTTGTCCCTTGTTATGTCACTACAGGCCCTGATAAAAAGTTTTTCTCCGTCTTTCTTATAAGCCCCCTTTAAGTATTGAAAGGCCACAATAAGGTCTCCCTGGAGCCTTCTCTTCTCCAGGCTGAACAACCCCAATTGTCTCAGCCCAGTCTCATAGGAGAAGTGTTCCAGCCCTCTGATCATTTTCACGGCCCTCCTCTGGACTCACTCCAACAGGTCCATGTCCTTCTTATGCTGAGGATTCCAAAGCTCGATGCAGTACTCCAGGCGGTGTCTCATGACAGCGGAATAGAGGGGCAGAATCACCTCCCTCGCCTTGCTGGCCACACTTGGTGCATCCCAGGATGCGGTTGGCTTTCTGGGCTGTGAGCGCACATTGCCGGCTCATGTTGAGCTTCTCATCAACCAACACCCCCAAGTCCTTCTTACCAGGGCTGTTCTCTATTTGTTCTCCACCGGTCTATTGATATTGAGGATTGGCTGGACCCAGGTGCAGAACCTTGCCCTTGTTGAATTTCATGAGGTTTGCTTTGCATGGGCCCCCTTCTCAATTATTTAAGATAGGAGACAGTAATTGCAAAAAGCTGTGCTTTCACAACAGGTAGTCTTGCCATGATATGAAGCTGTCTACATGAGCAGATGGGATATGCTGGTGATACAGATGGAGGCAGATTCCAGCTGCCTTCCAGGGCAATAAGGATTCCCGGTGGTAGTGTTGGGAGCAGTCTGGAGTGCAGATCACTGTTGTGAGTTTGCAGCCAGCTCTAGAGAAAATAGAAGCCTTCTTGGCTCCAAGTGATTACTGAACAACGGCAGGGGGGAGGGAGGAAAAAAAAGGGCCTGTTTTTCTCCTTACATCCCACTTGAGTTGCTGTAGGTGACACTAAAATGAGCGAAAAAGAAATCAAGCTATTCTTTCTCAGAGCACGGAACGGAATAGCAACTGAAAAACATGCCCATGGGCTGACATTACGACAGCTTTTTTGGAGGGCAAGCAATGACTGTTCATCTCCTGACGTGCCTTCACAGGAAGAGAAATTCAGATTGCTTGTTTGTTCATCAAGTTGTTTGCAAGTTGTTGTTGCTGATTTCCCCATCCATCTTTTTTCTTTTATTTTCTCACAATGTGGTAAAATAACAAGAGTATCTACTGATATTTTCTGAGCTGGACCAGCTTGGCCACTAGCTGTAGTAACAGTGGTAGCAGAGTCTTTGTGGGATATTTTTTGGCTTGTGTTACACAGCTATGTATCCTCATTGAAATGAACTGAATTCTGCTTGCTCATTGTCAGTCTTAGAGTGGCAAACCTTATCAGAAACCTTCCTAATTCAGAGACTATGTCTGTCCTTTGTGTAGCTAATTCTCATATTTGTAGATCTTTCCTTACTGATGCTGTATGACCATTCTCTTCTCCATCTTGTATTAACATCACTTTCCATCATCTCTGTGGGCATGGAAGATCTTACAGCCCCAAATGTCATATCTACACTTCACAGCCAGAGCAGTCTCAAATACTTGTAAGTACAGTGTACTCAGTATTTCCACCATCTTCAGACTCTTTTTTAATGGTGAATGGTGGAGGACTGAGGTGAGTTGACGTTGGACAGCTGCCAGATGCATATCCTTGGCTTCCTCCTCAGAGCCCCGTCCAACCTGACCTAGAATGTTTCCAGGGATGGGCATCTACCACTTCTCTGGGCAACCTGGGCCAGTGGTTCACTACGCTCATCATCAAAAATTTCTTCCTAATATCCAGTCTAAATCTACCCTCTTTTAGTTTAAACAATTACCCTTTGTCTTAGTGGAACAGACCCTGCTAAAAAGTCATTCTCCATCTTTCTTGTAAGCTCCCTGTAAGTACTGAAAGGCTACAAGAAGGTCTCCCCGGAGCCTTCTCTTCTCCAGGCTGAACAACCCCAACTGTCTCAGCCTGTCCTCATAGGAGAGGTGCTCCACATGTTACAAGGGAGTATGGATCTGGGTCCTTAGAGAAGTCAGTGGGGCTTTGTGTGGATGAAACACCCTGCCTATACACAGTTGTCCATGAGATCTGTACTCCACCTGCAAAGAAAGGCTTCTTTACTGGGGAACTAATAAATGCTTTCTGTAATTCTAATTCCTCAGTAAATAAGTTCTGTTGTTTACACATCTACATGGTTTTGTCATCTCTCCCCAATGCAGCATATTTTTTTTTTTAAATGTTATCATTTGTAATCCACTTAGAAAATGTAGCATTGCAGACAGCACCACTTAAGAAATAAATACACTTCACACAGATCTAAATTGCATGTTCCTAGACTACTTTGTCTGAAATGCAGTCTAAACATAAATAAATAGTTGTATCTCAAATGACATATTTTATTAGCTTATTTACATAGAATGCATTTACACAGTTTTGATAAGTCCCCTTGGAAATGATGCAGCTTATGTTCAGGGCAACTGCAACATTGAGGCAATAGAGATTCCTTCCACTTTGGACAGGCACATAACCCTACTGCATCAAATGCTCTTTTTCCCTTCTTTGAGTTAAAGCGATGAAATCTATACTTTTGAAGCTTCACGTAATTTTGTATATGACATTGATTAAGTGTCAATTTTCATAAGTAATTAGATGGTCTGTCTGATTGCTTATATATCAGCTCAATTACTCGTCCACTGTGTTTTTTAAAAGCATCTATAACACTAAAGTGTGCAGGCTTAACTATCAGACCAGACCCAGAAATTATACCATTTGTTCCAGTGGTTAATCAACCTCACAAGCAATGTACCTTGTTTCTAATTAGAATGTAACTGATGTATGCTTCCAACCACACACTCTTCTGAAGTCTTTTCCATCAGGTTAAAGAGCCTTTTAATAGACGGCTTTTCTCTTCTGTCCCTGTAAATATTTACAGTTTATCATTTTCTGTCTTTTCACTTTGGCCTATGAAAGTCACCTTACACTTGACTTCTCGATCTCCGTAGTCACCTTCAGCAACCAGTTCTCTAACTTCTCAGAATGCAATCCAACTCTCCCAAATACGTTATGTTATAAACAAATAAATAGGCTGGTATTGGGTCCAGCCCCACACTTTAATTTAGTCTCAGTTGAGTCCTTCCTGTTATTTTAAGGTCAAGCTAAGCATATTATAGTTTCCTATCTTGCCCCTCTTCCATGTCTTTGAATCATAGAATCATAGAATGGTTTAGGTTGGAAAGGACCTTGAAGATCATCGAGTTCCAACCCCCCTGCCATAGGCAGGGACGCCTCCCACTAGACCAGTAAAGGTATAACATCAGCATTCATCCAGGATTTTGGAATTTCCTCTGTGTTCTCGGATTTATTAACATTTGACACACCAGTGGGACAGATCAACTTGTCTGTCTCTTTTGGAGCCCTTGGGAACAGGCTGTCCAGCCTTGCTGATTGCAGTAAAATCCTTCTGTGTTCCTAATACAACCCACCAAGAGACATAAGCACAGCAACATCCACTACCCAAATGTGCAAAAGAAGTCTATACTGAATGGTTTTGCATTTTTGTGTCCTTACTAGCAGTGTTCTCTCTCCACCCTAACTAGTGTGTGACATCACTGGGATTACTTTTGTTTCTTTCTCCAAAAATTCCCCAAAACATTTGTTTAACCTGACCAGGAAATGTTTCTGCTGGTGCCTTTAGCTTCTCTTTGTAATGTGTAGCTGACATTATATTCTGTCTATTTATATTACATTCCTATTTTTAAGCTTCATCTCTTAAGTAAATGAGACATATTTAATCAATCTGTCTGCCAGCATCTATCATCACTGAGGCTTGGGGATATTGCAGATCAATGTGGGTTTTGGGTGTCCCTCATGGGGATTCAGGCCTAAGGGTATGGCATTGGTGATATCATTGTAAGAGCTGTGGGTACCAATGCAGGGACGTATACAGTCTGCTGGATATAAAACTAGGGGATTGCAGAGGGCATTCATCCCCCATTCACAGTACAACTCCTTCAATTTCTAATTGCTGCCTACACTGTATCACTGAATCAGGATGAAGTTTTAACTAAAACTCTCCACTTTTTGATTGCGAGGTCAAGGCATGCTGGCCGGTTAATAGGCTGTTCTTTTGAGTTCTCTCAATTTTCTTTCTCATTTTTCTATTTACATGCTTTCTGCTGTGAATATTTCTCAGAACTTTCTCAGTTTTGGGAGATGTGCCCTTTTGAGACACCAATTATATACATAAGATGTTACTGATTGAGAACTGATTCTGGTTTTCATATTGAATGTAATCAAATCATGATCGCTCATCCCTTGGAAACTACAGATTTCCAATCCAGTGAGTAATTCACCTATATCCATCATAATCAGAGGCAACCAAGTCATTTTATCTTGGCTACACTAGCCTGATATAAAAAGTAGCAGCTGCAATTTTTATGCATTATTAGTGGCTCCTTGCAACCTTAATCATATTCCTCACAAACCAAAATTTTCCTTAACAACGTAGATTCTGTTTTTAATTTTTTTAATCTTCTCTCATCAACAGACAGGTGCTTAAGGAGTAACTTCATTTTCTCTGTTTTCTTTTGGTAGCTATAACAAATCCCCACCACCGTGTCTGCTCCCGGGCTTTACTTATTAGCGTAGCGTATTCAGAATTATGAATTATTTTGTAATAATGGCTCAGAAATAATTCTGCAGTTCTAAATTATTAATTATTCTTTAATAAGCAACAGTGTGTTTGACAAAAAGTTTTTATTGTCCCCTTTTTCACCCCTCTCACCTTCTTGAGCCTTGTTATATAAGAAAGCGCTTAGCATCAGAAGTGGTTTGTTTCCAGCCTTCAGAAAAGGATTTCATCATTTCAGTTAGGTACATGTTTTCATCCGTAAGTCTTTCCAGGTTCTTTTGCTATTTTCCAGACTTCCAGCAGAAGCACACACGCAACTTGAAAGCATCTTGTGTATATATTCTTTGTCATGTCAGGTCGATCAGTTCAGCACAGTAGAGTGAAACCGCAGCACATCTGCCTTTTACCCATCCTCGCCTTGCATTTCGAGCATGGTCGGTCAGACAGCATTCGCCTAGAAGAGATTAGTTCTCCTCTGCGTGTGTTGGATGCACCTTTACAAATAAAACCACAAAGCTGCAATGAAACCAAGGGATGTCTGCAAGGCCAAATACTGACTTTCTAGGAAAGCGGCGAGGTATAAATCTCAAAATGTGGTTCCAGCTCACCAGGTGCCAGATGGAAATTAAATCCGTTGCCCTCCTCTCCTCTGTCCTGATTTGAGGTAAAACAACCATGTTTCTGTTCAGTAACTTCGCTTCTTAGCTAGACCTCTTCTAACTACTGAAATTAACAGCATATTGTGCAGATACTGTTCGCTCTCAGAGTGATCAGACCTATGTTTGTAGTTGATGTCCAGCCACGGTATGCAGAGAGGCTCCTGCTTATATTTATGGCTATAACACCCCAGACCAGATAACTTTGTTATTTGCCCCGTTGGAGGGTCGGAAGGTGAAAAGCATAGAGGGGTCCTACCTGCGGGGAGGAGCGGACAGGACGGGTGACCCAAAGCTGACCAAATTCCATCCCATCCTCCTCATGCTCAGTATAAAAGCTGAGGGATCAAAGGGTCAACCCTCTTTCTTCAATGGCCGACGTCTGAGGAGGACTCTGTCTGTTTGTCTGCCTGTGATCCCAATCCTGAATCCAGATCTGTAATCCAGTTCCCGTCTGCCAATGAGTCCAGTCTGGGACTTCCCCAGTGCCAGCCGGTGACATGATTGTCATCCTGGAACCCTGATATGGTTTTGTACATATTTCATTTTTTTTTCCTTTTTATTTTATTATTAACATTTTATTAAAAGTGGTTTAGTTCCTTCTAAACTCACGAGTCTCTCTCTCTCTCTCTCCTGCCTCTCTCTTTGAAAGGAGGTAGGGGAGAGCATCTGTCATTGCGCCCAGTGGCCGGTTCGGCCCAAACCATGACATGCTCAGAGGCTACCTGCTCACCTTCCAAGGAAAGGGCCAAGTTGCAATACTGTAAATCTCTATAGCAGAAATACCTCCACGTGCAGAACAAACACGCAGCAGTATGTATTTATTCTGGTATTGGACCCCTGACATGTCTCTGACCTTTTACTGACATCACACAGTGTCACCCATTGAGATGCGTTTCAAAATTCAGTACTGCCTTATAGCTGTTATGTCTTAAATCATCTTAGCTGAGCTGCTGGGGAAAAGCTAGGCACTAACAAGAGGTCAAGCTGTTTCCTTGCCAACAGGTCGGAATAGGTAAAATCTGGTTAAGAACAGCATCAACACCTTCATTGGTTGTCCTGGTGAAGGTTAAGCATCGAATAGGCCACAGGTTCCCCTGACGTGTAATTCTCTTGCAATGCCACCCTGAGCTGAGGTATGAGATGATGGATAAGTGAAAATGCTTTTGCCTATATTGTGGGTTTTTTTCCCTGCAAGACTTGGATTTTTGGAGCCTGCTCACCCAGAACTTCTATATTCCCGGAAAAAAAAAAAAAAAGTCTGAAGATTTGAATCATCCACTGCAAAAAAAAAGTAAAGGAAAAAAAAGAAGTAGTTTGAGAAAAAGAGAAACTTTATTTAAAAAACATGTAATTTCTCACTTCTCTCTTACCACCACACCCACACACTCATTTATTGATTCATGGCAGTTACAAGACGACAATCAACAGATCAACACCTGAGCCCAGCTAATGCGATCAACAGAACTAATTACAGTAAAATGGTAATTATTTCAGTTCCATTGGTTTGCACATCATTGCCTGATGTATCCAAAAAAACTCCAGTTGCAGGGATTTTATGTGCTATGTGTGCAGGCTGGAAATTTGGGTGAAGGGCCGGACATTCCTGCTTACTTCAGAAAATGCCAGACCCCTACTCACTTCTCCTTCCTGTGAGCTGCTATTCCAACACCAGGTTAGCAGGATAAGCCGGATTCTGCCTCTTCAGTATACAAGTACCAGTAAATTTAAGAGGTATATTTGCATTATTTTTGAAGAATAAGATACATCAGGTAGTTTTTCTACATAGGCATCCAAGGAGAAGCACCTTGGTTTCTTCTGCTGTTGTCTACCTCGAATCTCAGAGGACTTTGTGATCTGTTATTAATGGTTATGTACTCTGAGGGATTAAGCTATGAGTGCAGATGATTATAAAAACAAACAGAAAAAAAACAATATTTCACTCTCACAGTGAGTGTGAAACAAAAAAATAATGAAAAATTTCCCCCCAATCTGTGAATATAGTTTCTGGTCCGTGGAACAGATGGAGCAAAAGGTATGGGTATTTTTTTCCTTCTTGGAAATATCAAGCCTGTGTCTTTCCAAGATGAAAAAAATAACCAAGTTGCATTCACCTGCCTGCCATCTGGATCATCTTCTGAGCCTTATTTAAACATAAAAAAAAGAAAAAAAAAAAGAAAACAGTTCCAAGATCTTTGCATGAAAACAATGAGAAAAAATAAAACAAGATTCGGCAAAGAACAACGTGTATGGATTAATTCCCAGATCGGCCTTGGAGTTACAGCTCCAACTTCATGGGGTACTACTTTTTTCCCACCTCTTGGCACCAGTGCCAATGAAAGGTCCAAGGGCTTAAAGATGGCAGTCCTTTGTAATATTGGCATGGCCTACAAGTTCCTCGAGGCATGAGAGATCAGATGTTAGTGGACAGTTCAAAGGCGACAGCAGTCCAATACTTTACAACCCCATTGAGCATGCTTTACGTCCACTCACCGTTAGCTTTGCTCTGGCATTGCTGGGACAGACTCCAATGGTTCACATGATAGGTGCGATTTCACTCTTGGATTTCCTTGGTCTTTTCCTCCTGTTTTTCAAATGCATTTACTAACTTGAGCGCTTCTGAAGCATGCTGGGCTGGGACCATGGAAAAGCAAATTCTCTGTTCCAGCACAAAACCTGCAGTGCAGAAATAGCGGCCTGCGAAGACAACTTTTGCTTTCATTGTCTTTCATCTTTTTATTACGTCTGGGGATGGGAGGATAATTTAATACTCACGGTCAGTTCTGGTTTTGGCATCCTTACTGCTAAAATGCTGGTAGCAGCTTTGCCGTATGAGCATCTGCCTTGTGCTGGGATACAGGTTTTGATTCTTTTCCCTTGTTTTCTGAACAGATCTTTTAGACAAGGTTTCTAGCGCTTAAATTGTCGAGCACCATTTATGTATGTACCTTTGGTGTTTCAGACAGAAACCAACAGGACAGAACCAGTGTTACTGAGAGTAATTCACAATCGGTGGAACCAATGCCTTCTGTAGAGGTTTGTCTGCTTGATTAAGAGTCATGGATTCTGTTCTCTGCTTTGTCACATATTTCCTTGTTAGAGAAGTTATTTGAGGCCAGATCCAAAAGGGACCTTTACATAGGAGAATACATAAAGAGAATAGGAGAGTGAAAAAAAATGAATTATTATTCTGTCGTATCTCGGCCTGCTACAGGCTCTTCCTCAAACATTGCCATTGCAGCCTACCAGGCCTTATGGCCACATGGTAGTTTTCACGGGTGATAGGCAATTAGATTTCACTGCATCACAGAAGCACTTTCTGAAATTCTTGGACAGAGAACCGAGTTTTTCTGCAAGCAGCAGAATTAGTGATGTCTAATTTGCTGTCAAGTGTGGCCGTTGTTGCCCTAAATTTCTCTTTTTCTCACAGCTCTCCCTTTTGCTTAAACCCCACTATACATAAATTTAAAAAACATGGCATTTAACAGGACGAGGGGTAATGGGCACAAGGTAGAACACAGGAAGTTCCGTTCCATTCAGCACTGGTGAGGCCTCACCTCGAGTACCGTGTTCAGTTTTGGGCCCCTCACTACAAGAAGGACATTGAGGTGTTGGAGCGTGTCCAGAGAAGGGCTACAAAGCTGGTGAAGGGTCTGGAGGACAAACCTTATGAGGAACGACTGAGGGATCTGGGGTTGTTTAGCCTGGAGAAGAGGAGGCTGAGGGGAGACCTTATCACCCTCTACAACTACCTGAAAGGAGGTTTTAGAGAGATGGGAGCTGACCTCTTCTCCCTGGTGACAAGTGATAGGACAAGAGGAAACGGGTTCAAGTTATGTCAGGGCAGGTTTAGATTGGATATTAGGAAGCATTTTTTCACTGAAAGGGTTATTAAACATTGGAATAAGCTGCCCAGAGAGGTGGTGGATTCACCATCCCTGGAGGTGTTTAAGAAAAGGGTAGATGAGGTGCTTAGGGACATGGTTTAGAAGTGGTGGTGTTTTTATCAGGGTAGGTTAATGGTTGGACTTGATGATCTTAAAGGTCCCTTCCAACCTAACTAATTCTATGATTCTATGATTCTAAGTACATGGAAAAACTTCTTTAGGGTGAGGGTGACAGAGCACTGGCACAGGCTGCCCAGGGAGGTTGTGGAGTCCCCTTCTCTGGAGATTTTCAAGACCCGCCTGGATGCAGTCCTGAGTAATGTGCTCTAGGCAATCCTGCTTTCGCAGGGGAGTTGGACTAGATGATCTCTAGAGGTCCCTTCCAACTCTGAAAACTCCATGATTCTGTGATTCCGTGATTTCCAGAAACTTCGGTATTTGCTGTTTGACCTATTAACAGCTGCCAAGCCAAAGAAGCATGTGTCTTCTCTACACGGCACCAAGTATCGTGAGCACATAAGTATTTTAGAGGCTTCTGTTCCTCTCTCAGATGTGATTGAATTTGGCAAAGAAGTTCAGAGCTCTTGGGAGTAAGGAAAGGGACTGACAAACAGAATATCCTCTCTCTTGCAAATTACAGGGCTAATGACAGGGCACATCAATCCTACTTTAAGAGGATATGCTTAGAAGGAAGAAAGATTTAAAAAACATGTAGTTTCAGATTCAATTTTTATCTGTCAGCAATGATCACAGACATAATCTGATAAGCGTAAACCTTTTGGAATGTACATTTGTAGAGCAGCATTTTGGCTATTTATTTGGGAACTCCCTGGTTATAGAACTAATTTACACCCACAATTTAATAAAGCATATGACAAGATTTAGCAGGATTTTGGATTGAAAAAAAAAAAAAAACAAAAAACAAAAAACAACAGTGCACAAAACAAAACAAACCAGTTCACTGACATTCTCTGTCAGTCCTCTTTTAAATAGCAACCACCTACTGCATGGTTGGACTCAGTTTGAATCAGAGGAATTAAAAACAGTAAAGCCATGCATTGACGTGGTTTTGCCTGTTGCTCAAATTAGGTTGAATTTCAGCGAGGATTTTTCTAATTTCAAATAGACTGGGCTTTATTTGCATCCTAACAGAGAAGCGTGTTCTGAAAACAAAATTTCCCAAGAAAATACAACAAAGGAGGCAACAAGGTCTTGGCTATAATTGAAGGTAAAAAGCCGGGGAATCGTAGAATCATAGAATGGTTTGAGTTGGAAGGGACCTTGAATATCATCTAGTTCCAACCCCCCTGCCATGGGCAGGGACACCTCCCACTAGACCAGGTTGCTCCAAACCCCATCCAACCTGGCCTTGAACACCTCCAGGGAAGGGGCATCTACCGCCTCTCTGGGCAACCTGTTCCAGTGCCTCACCACCCTCAAAGTGAAAAATTTCTTCCTAATGTCTAATCTAAATCTCCCCTCTTCCAGTTTAAAACTATTACACCTTGTCCTTTCACCAAACTCCCTGATAAAGAGTCCCTCCCCATCTTTCCTGTAGGCCCCCTTTAAGTACTGGAAGGGACTCCCCGAAGCCTTCTCTTCTCCAGGCAGAACAACCCCAACTCTCTCAGCCTGTCCTCACAGCAGAGGTGCTCCAGCCCTCGGATCATCTTTGTGGCCTCTTCTGGACCTGCTCCAACAGGTCCATGTCTGTCTTGGGGTGAGGGCCCCAGAGCTGGATGCAGTACTCCAGGTGGGGTCACATGAGAGTGGAATAGAAGGGAAGAATCATCTCTCTTGACCTGCTGGCTATGCTGCTTTTGATGTAGCCTAGGATGTGGTTGGCTTCTGCGCTGCCAGCACACATTGCTGGCTCATGTTGGGCTTCTCATCAGCCAACACCAGGCTGCTTCTCGGCAGCCTGTATTTGTGCTTGGGGTTTCCCTGACCCACGTGGAGCTTGCACTTGGCCTGGTTGAACTTCCTGAGGTTTGCACGGGCCCACCACTCCAGCCTGTCCAGGTCTGTCTGGATAGCATCCCTTCCCTCCAGCGTGTCAACTATGCCACACAGCTTGGTGTCATCAGCAAACTTGCTGAGGGTGCACTCAATCCCAACATCCATGTCACCAACAAAGATGCTAAATAACAATGGTCCCAATACTGACCCCTGAGGAATGCCACTCGTCACAGTTGGCCACTTGGAGAAGTTCACTGCATTGAAACCCCCCCAGAGCAAGAACTTAACGTGTGTTGCTTGCCCGTATCTACACCAATGTCAGACCTACGCTGAAGAGATGTCACAATAAATGCCTTCCTCTCTCCCACTTGGTTAATGGATGCTTCTGCCTAATCAGGTTTCTCTGACGGCAAGAAAATATATTGAATGTGGGAATTTGTGCTCTGTTGATTGAGTAGTGCACATGCCAGTCTTCTGTCCAGTATTTTGCTAAAAAAAAAGGGAGCTACATTCATCAGCTGTGGTGTCTGATTTTCCTTCAGAAATTTGATTCTGTGTACTCCATCCATCTAGAACAGGTTTCTGGTACTTACACAATAAATTCATCATATTCCTGATAGAGAATTTTCTCTGTCCAGCTATCAAAGAAGTGTTGCCACTTCTGATATGATTTTTTAGCACTCTGTCATGAATAATCTAAAATTGTACTTTGATTTTAAATATATATGTATATTTTCCCCCTTGGGGAATAATTACATAGTCTAATACAACTTGGTGTTAAGGCTTTTTCTTTCCTGAAGTTTAAATTACTTTTTTTTTTTTTTGAAACATAATGTATTCCTACTACTCCTCGTGGAACACTCTAAATTATTTTCATCTTATACTTTAATTTTCAGCTTTTTCCCCCACTTCCCCACAACAGTTTCATCACTTCTTTTTTTTTTTTTTTTTTTTTTTTCCAAGTTATTAATAAATAAAGACTTGGCTTCATAAGTTCCTTGACATTTTTGCAGACATTCTGGCAACAGATTGAATAAATTACATTATCAGATGTTAACCAAAGTAATGGCCTATTATGAATGGAGAAAAGCAAATAACACTAGATCAAGCTTGGCATTTCAGCTCTTACAGCATGTGAACTGTTGTGTTATTGAATCCTTTGTTGCTGCAGCAATAGCCAAACAATAACTGCGTGCCTGAAGGCAGCGGTGGAACATGCACATCCCTCTGACCTTTTGCAGCGCTATTTCAATGGGAATGGCTGTTTCTTTCTCCGGCCCACTCTTTTTCTCTCTGCATGTGTGCTAAAGTCAGCAAATATCAGTTTCAGCACTTTATGTAGTGAATTTTGGGTCTCAGTGGTGGTAGAATACTCTCTACAAAGGAAACCACCTTTCTTATTCACTGGGCCTACAGCAATCACCAACTTTTTCAGGCGTCACCACACCATCAGCTGTCAACTGGTGCCATCCAATAAAATAATCCGTGATTAATTATTCTTAAATGACAACAGCATATTGAAACAAGCTGATAGCTGCTGACAGTGGAAATCCAATTAACCTGAATTACTATCTTGATTGTGGCCCAATTAATGTCAGCTGCGCCATGTCAGAAGTGAAGGCTTGGCTAATATAATTGTTTAATTAATTCGCTGCAGAGATTAGTTGATGTGGGACTGCCCTTATGCCGACTTCTTTTCTTCCTTTTTTTTTTTCTTTTTCCCCTCCCCCACTGAACATTAGGTTTGAGAAAAAAAGGGTAAGCAGTTTTCTGTCTGCAGCTTTTTGCTTAAGTGGATAAACGAAGTTCTATCTTTGAATAGTGCTTGAAAGATCACAGAGGGAACAGTAGAGCTGTTAAACTTCTCTTAAGAGTCTGTTGTTGCCCATTGCTTCAGTGAGTTCTTCTGTGCCCCATAGCTGAGATGCAAAGGGATCTTTGATGTCTTCAAACTGAGATATGATGCTGCTATGCATTAATGATTTCTCTGCCTTTTAAAGTACATATAGTGAACAGCGGGAAGGTTGGTAATGGTGAGGGGTGGATTTATTTATCTTTAGAAATAGAATCTTGAGTCAGAGGTGCCTGGAAATTTGTTGCTTATGGTGTGATATCTGCCTGGTGTCTTGAGATTAGTTCACGTTCTCAGATGTCTTGTGCAAAGACAGTATTGCGTGTCAAATAATTAGAATATTAAGAAATGCGTTATGACCAATTTTAGGAGTGACTCACTAAAGAAAAGGGTCTGTTGGTGGTTCTTCCAGTTGAAGCCCATTACAGTAGCTATTACAATCTTTGCCGTATCCATTTTAATTCCTCTAGCTCTGTTCAGCTTTCAACAGCCACAATACATTAAAAAAAAAAGCGTAACACCTCCATTCATGAAGGGCAATACAAGAAACAGAGAAGTGCAACAAAATGACTGTAGGCCTGAGTGTTACACCAAACCACTGACTAATAATAAGCTAAAGTTTGTGAAGTAGACCAAGAGAAAACTTGCCTTGATCTCTGCCAGAAACTTTAAAATATTCTTAAAAAATACAGACAGACTCAGACTGATTACCAAATAAGAGGATTATAATGAAAAAAGGAGCTCTAATGACTTAAAGGAGCTAGCATTAAAAAGTTAAACTCAGTAAATTAATATGTTAAGTACAGAGGCTTTGACAAGCAGAACGGGGGAAATATATACACACACTCATAGAGATATCTAGATGGCTTTTTTTCCCACGTGGAGCTCAACTGTTTAAGCTCTTGTCATAGATGCTGGGAGAAAAAGAATGGAGAGTCAAAAGCTTTGATAAGCTGCATGTAAAAAAAGCTGAGACGCTTAACAAGTTCAGAGGTTCCCTTCATTTCTCCAGAGCCTTCAAAAATATCTGGTTTCTCGAATGATAACCTCAAAAAATTCCGCAAGCGGGACCTCTCTGGAGATGTCTGCCTTTGAGTTGTTCTCCAAATAGCACCAGTGTATGATTTCCCATGGAGGTTTCAGTTTAGGTGGAAGTACTCAGAACTACTTGCAAAACTTTCTCAGACCTTCAAAACAGTCATTCATTTCAGTTTTCAGGAGTTTGGGAGGATTTGTAGATAAGTTTGGGAGGATTTGCAGATAAGCTTTATCCTGGAAACAGATTAATATCCTCATCTTCTCAGCATCCTAGGAGAACCACCCAGCATAGTTTTAAGAAAGCCATATCACAACAAACTGAGCTACATAAAAAACTTTTTAAACTTAGCCTAATTCACAATGTATTAATTTATTGTCTGTGAATCTCTACAAAGATTTGTTTACATGGTATGTAATGGAAATTTATTTTTCTTGGCTAAAAGTTATAGTTGGGTGACATGTTGTCTTTTAGCTAAATGCCCCTTTTTCTACGATGCTGGAGAATCACATCTCTCTTCCATCTTGTTCATTGGAGGAAATGTTTACAGATTGTTTTCTCCGTACACAGCATAAATGGATGGACTAGACATGCTTTCTAATGTTAATCTTGCAAACCGGCAACCAACTGGCACCGTGACAAAAATCATACAGACATATACAAAGACATGGTGGATTTAATACATATCATTGCTTGCTGCCCCCTTCCATCCTTGCAATGAGATAAAACTCAAACATGAAAGCTATTTTCCCTTGTGCCCTTAAAGACTCTTAATTTCATTTAATTCTTTCTTTTGGAGATCGTCCTCTCATTGCTACTACTAATGGATGTGCTCTGTAGGAGACACTGTTGGCACTATGCTTTGTGACATTCACAGAGCTCTATTGTGTTGTCTATCACAGTCAAATTACTACTACACACTTCATCTAAAAAGTCCTCTGTGGTGGCAGTGCTGACTAAGGTGCTCCTAGACCTGGGATTACAATTTTGACCCAGCAGGGTCAGGCTCCAAGGCCATTTGTGAAGCATTGCTGATATTCCATTGTCTGTTACAAACTGGTCTCTTTTATTCAGAATCCATCACAATTTGTAAATACGCAAGGATTTTGACATAGAGGAAGAAAGGAAGGAAACACAAAGCTTTGATGGCAGTGAATAATGGAGCATGTTTCTGAATACTGTCTTGTTGCCAGGAACTGAAGAACAGTAAAACGTTCAGACCTGTGATTGTTTTCAACTTTCCTATCAGACATTGTTTGCCTTAGTGCAGAGTAAAATGCAGTTTAGGACATGTTATTAAGGATAAAGCTGCAGAGAGCTCCAAAAGGTTGTTCAAGAGGTGAAAGAAGGGACTACATATTATTCCTCTGCAATATGGGCTCCAGTACCATACCAATAACTCTATTGTGTGACTACATAACTAATGAAAAGTGCTATAATTTAGAATGATGTTAAAGCTTCTAATCTCAGAAATGACTGAACGCATTTACCTAAAACAAAACAAAACAAAAAAAAAAACAAAGCAAAACTCATCCACATACAAAGTGGATATTAAAAAAACCAAAAAGTGTTTGTGTGTGAATCTTAGCAACACACAATGAGGTCCATCATTACAGATGTACCTACTTACGCTCTACTTATTTAATGAAGTAACATCCTTAATCTTATAAATAGGGAAACTAAGAAAGGAAGAAGTTAAATGGCTTATGAAAGATCACAGAATAATTTAATGAGAAAAATAGGCACAGGTGTTATGTCTGCCTGTACAGTTCTCTGCATTGCCCGCTATTTTGAGATTTATTTTTTTTTCCTGGTCTTTCTAGTTGAATTCTGTTCTTACAAGTCCTGAACTCTGCTCTTTGTTTGACTTTCCCTGGATCTCCATCTGCAAAACTGAGCAGAAAACCTCAGGCAAATACTATCTCACACAAAATTTTCCAATACTTTATGCTTTCTTGTAGAGGCAGAAGTATGGTATCAAGTCAGGCTACCTCCTGGCATTGGTGCATTTAATCCATCAGAAAACCAAAAGCTCACAAGCCAATGTGAAAATGAAAGAATAACAGAGATAAAAATACTATTCAAACCTTGAAGAGCGTGTTTGGGTTTAAACAAAAGCTTAGATCAGGAATTCTGATAGCCTAAGCAATTCTCTGTGGCTTCTAAAGAAAATCATGCTGCCTTAATTTTAATTCTGTCCCACCCAATAAAAAGATATGGAGGCACTACTATTTCTTCTCAGTTTCACTTTTGTTAGACTAGATGTGACTTTAACCACTTCTTTTGATAGATATTAGTAGGCAATAGAAAGGAAATATCCTTTTGTCCTTTAATGAAGCTCATTTGGAAATTATTTAAGACTTGTAGCTTGTCTCTGTGGGATTTACTTTGAATGGGTGAAGACCCACATATAGGTATCTGTCGGGGTAAGAAGCTGTAAAATAGCTTTGAGTCTGCCTGCGGATCTATGCTGTGTTAGGCAAAGTGTGGAGGTGTGGATTCCTTGAGTTCCTAGCATGCAATTTGTTGCTTTTCCCAAGTAAGATTGTCATGCCTGGTGTCAATTTAATTTACTCGCTGTTACTTAGCACTTCGCTCCCAAGTAGTCTGCATACTGCAAAGGAGCAGCAGTGACACGGTGAATACTTGGAAACTTGTGAAAAATCATAGAATCATAGAATGGTTTAGGTTGGAAAGGACCGTGAAGATCATCGAGTTCCAACCCCCCTGCCACAGGCAGGGACACCTCTCACTAGACCAGGTTGCCCAAGGCCACATCTAGCCTGACCTTGAACACCTCCAGGGATGGGGCCTCAACAACCTCTCTGGGCAACCTGTTCCAGTGCCTCACCACCCTCAAAGTGAAAAACTTCTTCCTAATGTTCAATCTGAAACTACCCTCTTCCAGTTTAAAGCCATTCCCCCTCGTCCTATCGCTACATGCCCTAATAAAATTTCCTTCCCCATCTCTACTGTAGGCCCCCTTTAGGGACTGGAAGGCCGCAATAAGGTCTCCCTGGAGCCTTCTCTTCTCCAGGCTGAACAACCCCAAATCGCTCAGCCTCTCCTCATAGGAGAGGTGTTCGAGCCCTCAGATCATCCTTGTGGCTCTCCTCTGGACACGCTCCAGCAGGTCCATGTCCTTCTTACGTTGGGGACTCCAGAGCTGGATGCAGTACTCCAGGTGGGGTCTCACGAGAGTGGAGTAGAGGATGGCATGCCCGGGAGGAAAAATCAGTCTTCAGCTTTAATAATACTCTTGGTTGCAAAACCTGGTGGTTCTCTTGGGGTGTCTTTTTTAAGGAACATTCTCTTAATCTTGTTATTGAAACATTTTTTTTCTCTAGACTTTTTGGACTTCAGTACCAAAAAAAACCCCTTTTTACGATGTTTAGAGATCTATTTAAAGTTTAGTGCAGCAGGACACAGGTCTGTTCTACAACACTATGAAGTAATGCATGATAGTTTGTGCCTGTCAACCGCTGCTTGACATGCTAACGATGGCAGGGTTATAGCAGTAGTAGGAGTACTACTGGAATAGGAATGATGATGGTGGTCTAGAGATGGTAGTGAGCAAATTTTGCAAGAAATAATCTCCTATACTAAATCAATGGACACAGTAAAGAAGAAAAACAGACAGACTTTGAAACAAGTAACGTAACTCTTTTCTGTTTTGGGGTTTTTTTTTGGTTGTTTTGGTTTTTCTTTACAATCATATCAATTGGGCTAATGAAAACACAAATATAGAATACTGCCTGTGATTATTCTGTGATATTTTCACTCTGGAGATTCATCAGCTTCTGAAAGTGACCCTCTGAGGCGTTGATGGCACAGTGCTTCCTGGTACCCCTTTCATAATTTGGTTTTACTTATGGTTCGTAGGGCCGGAGGAGCTTTTTCGTGGATTGGTTACTGTAATGTACTGACTGTTTATACGTCCAGCTGCCTTCTGGTGACAGAATCAGACCAGCTTAAACCTTCAGTTTGTTCTTTGGTGCCTGAAGACTTAGACTGAGGGTAATTTGTCTTAATTACTGCTGAGATTTGAAGGCAAGTCTTAGTTCAAGAACACTGTGCTTTGAAGACAACCTTTTATTTCGGTCCCGATGTGACAAATACTGTTATATATTTTTTCCCCTACCCCTAGAAGTGCCTTTGTTTTCTTTATCTGACACTCGCGTTTGTTTGAAGATGGTCTGAAGATCATTTATGGCTGATGCTCCACCCTTTACCAAGCGTTTCATTTTTATTAGAATTTTCAAATAAAAAGTAGCTATACACGTGGTACTACGGAGAAATTATTAACAACTTTGGACCAGAATCTCCTAAGGGTACACTCCATTAACATCAATAGAGTTGAGCCAGACCATATACCTACTTTGGCTCTGGTCCTTATAAACTTGTGCAAATTTTGAACTGGTTTTTATTGGCATAAGGAACCAACTTGAGGAGCCCAAGCATTTTTGGGGACAGAGAATGAGCCAAATCTTTCCTCAGTTGGCTCTTCAATTAATACATTCTGCACTGGCCCCTGTAACTCCCTCATAGGAAAAGTGATGATGTACGGACTCGGTAAATAAGGTGGGTTGAAAGCTGGCTGAGCTGCTGGGCTCAAAGGGTCTGGATCAGCAGCCCAGTGACCCAAAGATCGCCATTTCCAGTCCCGCCAAGTAGTCCTATTCATATGATAATATAATCTAACTAATAAACACGGCTCAGAGAGACAACTTTCTCTGAGCACGGCATTGCTTTAACGTGGTCGAATCATTCTCTGCTCCCTTGCGACTGTATTACTGGGCTTGAAATGTTGGGGGACTTCAGGTCTCTCTGAGTCTACCTGTGTGGGGCCGTTAAGCACCTCAGAGTGGTTTCTGCAAAAGTATAAGGGTATTTGCTTTGCTACCTTGGGCAATTTCTGTTTGGGGAAAACGCAGTCTCTCCCATCTTTCGGCTACACACAATAGTCATTACCTGCTTTAAACTGCTGGCTAGATTTGCTACGCAGAATTTAAACAGCTGCCAGAGGTAGGCGGCTTCATTCCGGTGCTGGGAAGAAAATAATCCTCTTTATAGTGAATTTCTAAATGACATTGGAGGCCTGCTTCCTTGGAAGACATGATAGAAATGTAAGCCATTATCATGTGTTATTACAAATGATGTCTGAGCCATTAAAAAAAACAAGTATATTAAGGGAATATTAAGACTGCTAATTCAAGCATTCAGAAGTTGGAAGATGCAGCAATTAAATCTGTGTGCACAGGCTTAACACCAGCCCCTGTCTGCTCTGAGGCAAACCAACACTGAAAACACTGTGCTCCTGTCCTCATCCTGACAGAAGACTGTTGCAGATGGTGAAAATTATCTCAGATTTTGAATTAGTCACGAGTGCGCATGCACTAAGGTTTGAGACAAGTCATACTTTTCCCAAACTGAGCCAAAATTTCCTAGAAACACTAAAAAGGGCACCCTTGCTGATGGGGCAAACTCCTTTCTCCCTATTCCTCCTCACATTCCCCATCTTTCTTGAAAGCGCGGGGCCACGAGAGAAAAGGTTTGCATTATCTTTTTCAGGGTGGGAGACTCGGACATTTTTCGATAGTTTTCATCTTCGGTTTGGCCGCAATATTTTCATTTAAATGAAATAGCTTGAGGTTTATTGTAGGCATGGGAAATGTAATCCTGAATGGTTATCACTGGCTAAATAGCCGTGCGGCAGAAAATACAGTCTCACAATAGGATATGCTGAGGAACCATACCTATAGATGGCCGTTGGCTTCACCCGGGGTATATGCAAAGAAGGAAAATGAGTAAGAAGGGAATCATGAAGAGCCTTACGGGGAACGGGAAGGCTGTGCAGAATTAGCGGCAAGCGGCAAATACGCAGGTACGGCGTCATAAAAGAAGGTTTGAAATCGGTCCAAACGATGTGGAAGTAAATGGCACAATAACAACATGTCAAAGCAAAGTGATATTTCCTTGCTGGTGTGGGCTGGTCTTTTCCTGTTGCTCTCATATCTTGTGGGTTTTACTCATATGCAACTTGACTGCTTCGTTCTCATTTAAAAACACCCAAAGTGCTTAATAATATTACTGGCCTTTTCTAGCCTGCCTGCAGAAGCAGTGATATTTAATAGCAAATTCATTGTTACTCTATAAGGAAGCTTTACCATAAAGGTCACCAAATTTGGTCAGTGCATTTTAATTTGTACACACGTTAAAGGTCATATTCCTCACTTCCATTGCAATAACACAGCGTGTTTACTCTCTTATCAGAGATGATTGCGTATGACTTAGCTAAGGGATCTTATCAATGTAAATGGAATATAAAACAAAAATAATAATGATTAAAACACTGGTGCAAGTGTAAGGGGATTTTTTTTTCCCTCTGTATGTTTACATAATGCTTGGAGGTAAACACACATCTGCAAGGTCTGACTTTCTGCTGTCTTACTCCAATATTTCCTTTTTTCCCCTCCTGAGAACTCCACAGCCTTCAGCAGAGTTTCTGCTGGTGTATATTGGAATGACAGTAGTTTCGGATTCATAATACCATCTCTGTAAAAACACGTCCAAACATAATTAAGGACCGGGGCTCTCAATCCAGCAGACCTCAAATTAGCTTTCAAAATGCATATTAAGGGCATAGACAAATGCTTCTGTGCAATTCCAAATGACCTCCGAGGGCAGGGTGAACAAAATCGTATGAACCTCTTTAATGTCACAAAAATCTCTATGGAGATTTGCATATAAAGTGTACCATTTTATGTCAAGCAGATTTGTTAATCTTACAATGAAGGAAACAGTACTTGAAAATTAATCAAGGTGGGTTTTCATTGCCCCACAGAGGCCCTTAAAAGGACCTGACCTGATAACTGGAGGCTGGTATTGTGTGGTTTCTAAATTCAATCATTTTTGGATTTTATTTGCTGGATGGGTTTGCAGGAAATAGATCTCCATAGCAGGTAATTCTTCAGCGGTTTCTTTGCTTAAGTAGTGGAATTGTACTTTCAGAAGTTCTTGTGATTCTGGATCCGTTGGAAAATGCTTCATTATTTGTTTGTAGTTTTTAAACTGATTTAAAATTGTGTTTAAAATCGCATAAGCATCTCTGTAGGTAAAAAACAGGTAGGATTTTGGTATTGAGTGCAAGGTAGCTTTTTGTTTGCTTACCGTAATAACCTGTCTAAGAAACAAAGACTGAAAAATGGACCTTCTCCCCTAGGAGACGGGTTCTTGCCCATACAACAGAACCGAAAAACCTAGGGTACTCCCAATGCTTATATTATTTGGCATTGCAGGAGGGTGGGACAGAGACACGTGGTCTTGGGTTAACCATCTTGGGCAATGCTCTTTCTCTGCTGTCGTCATTATCCTGGCTAAGAAGAGGGAGAGATGGAATAAGAAGGTAGAGTGTTGATGAGGTTAATTTAGCTAATGATAACAACCTGCCCAATGCTTTTGTCCTGCAGGAGACCTATGAAATGCCACAACCGTGGAGTCATAGGGTACATCTCTAGTCTGAAGCAGCGTTGTATCCTTGGAGGTTCCCAGAAAAGAGCAGCTGTCCCAATACGGGTCCCTGCCTGAACCAAAGCGCCCATTCCTAGGGCTTTTTGCCACCTTAGTAAAGGCAGTTATGAAATCTCAACTTTCCTGCCTTTCGGTGTATGGTGTAACCAATCCGTAGAGGGTAGAGAAGCCCAATGCTGCTTTTCCATATGCGAAACAAACGCTTACTGGTTTGACTATTTTTTTTTCTATTCCATATATCGGAAAAACAGTTTCCTCTGACCTCTCCTATTATTTATGCTTTGTCCCAGATGATAGCTTTTGCATCCTTAACAAGAAAACATTTCTTTCTTCCTTGTAACTACATCTGCTTAGGAATTTCCAAGATAAAACTTGCTTTTCTGGGCCTGGGGCCGTAATGGGCTTTAATAGTTTTTAATTACTTAACTATCTGTTGTGACATAATTAAAATGTCTTTCAACATTTCACATTTCGCCCCCAAGAAAGAAACGCCTTCTAGGCTGTAAAATATGACTTACAGCTTATTTTTATGAAACAATGAAGGAAAGGCTTCTTTCAGGCTCACTCACATCCAGTTCGCTTGTCAATATAAAGTGCTTCTCAGCTGTGTCCCCAAATAGCCTTGTTCATTCCTTCCCTGCTTTTCACTCCTATTTCACATGTGTGTTTAAAGACCCTCTGTCAGGATTAAAATATATCTTTACCTATATCATTTTAGTAAAAAACCCTGAAAGCCTAGCAAAAATAACTGTAAAAAGACATTATGTCTTACTACAGGATTAGGGTTTGTTGTTTTTTTTTTTGTCCCACGCTGCATTCTTTTCATCTTGGGAAAATGTGTACTGTGAAAATAGATCAGCTCCAATTTAATCAACAAATTCTAGGTGTTATGGGAAATGGGCTTACAACAGGTTGGGACAGAGCTATAAAACGAGAGCAGTGCAACAGCATATCATTCAAGGTTCAGAAAAAGCTCATATAATTAAAAAAAAAAATCAGATAGTACTTCTTGTAATTCTTTCTCATACATTTTCTGGCAGAAAATAATATTTCCTGGTAGCTTTAAGCTTTTCCCAAACTCAGCCTGAAATTTTGTTTGTTGCGTTGATTTCTATATCTCTATTTAGATACGCTTTTTAAACGATGGTTAAAGGGAGTGTTTTCCAAAATGGAGTTTTGGGAAACGTGTTTCCCTGGGAGAAACATGTTTTTTCAGGAGGTTTTTCTGAATTCTAATGCTTTCTATATGTGGACCTTTGCAGTTTAGCAGGAAAAAAATAATGGAGAAAGCAGCCATACCTTTTTTTCACCTGTAGGAGTGTTTGGCGAAACCTTCATGTCTCTGGAAAAAAAAAAACAAACTATTCCCTCAGTTTTGCTTGATGAATTTTTGAAATTGGGGGGGAACATCCTCAAGATTGAGTTTGTACCAAGACTATACTTCAGCTTTTGATACCTCTGTTGTGCCAATAGTCCTAGGTATGCCTTTTCTTTGGTAAGTATGCTTCAAGTGGAAGATGCTGAGCAAAATTATCTTACAATTGCTCCTGCAGGCAATCTTGTGTGCAGGTTGCAGGAACTGAGAGGAGGTCACATTGCCCATGCCCTCGGAGCTTCCCGCGCTGGACCCCGGGAAAGTCAAGGAGAATAAGGAATAGCATTAATGCGCAGTGTGAAAGAAAGATCTTCAGCATTTGAGGGGAGAAAGAGCTGGAAAAAGATGAGCGAAATCAACTGCGGATTAGTCGGATGTGTGGGAAATGTTATAAAAATGCAAAGCTCCCTGAAGAATTATGTCATAAAAAAAATGATTCATTTTACAGGTGGTTTAGCTTTTTTGTTGTGCTTTATTTTTTTCTTCTTAAACTTTCTGTGGCTGTGTCTCTGCTGTTCTGAGACTAGTAATTCTGAGGCAGAAACCTAGTAATATCTGTTTCAGGGCAGCAAGGAACTTGCCCTCGGGAGAAATGATCCTGTTATGGGTTTGGAAACGGTTTACAATTTCCATGTAAGTGTAGGTTAACCTTGATTCAATGGATGGCATCATGAATCACTTTTTTGGTTTGTTTTTGAATCACTTTTTTTTTTTTTTTTTTTTTTTTTTTTTACCTTTGGAGAATGTGAATTCTCTTGAGATCAGCTACACTTCCACCCATGGCACGTGCCTCCACTTCCTTGGCTATAAATGGACACAAACCCATCACTGCATTGATGTTTGGGATGGAAGGGTTTAATTATATGATTCTGCTGTCACGAAACTCCCATTGGAAAATTAGGATCTTGATGTTAAGTGAAAGGTTTGCCCAGACTCATGTGAACATGGACATCCCGAGAAAACTTGAGTAGATAAGTAAAATTTATAAACATATATGATGTACCTAGCATGATAATTACCCATGTACTGATAAAGGCAGGGATCCTGCTTGAGATGGAATGGAAAAAAATACTACCTGCGTATGCACACATGGGAAACCTAAACCCTAGCATCTCCTAGATGTTGAGTGCTTACATTTCTGATGTTGATGTGCTCGCAGTGTACGTTGCTGCCTTGGGGTTATGAAAGTTACGGGGATGTGGGTTTTTTTGTCTCCCAGCTTCCCTCAAGGATGACGGTGGTGGCATTAAGACACCATTTGTAACCTCAGTTTGGTAATCAGATTCTGTTAACATAAACTAGGGATAATAACCGGAGTTTGTTATATGTAAGATTATTAAGTATGTTTTTTATTAGTGTATATTTATGTAATAGTCAGGTGAGGGTGCTCATATCAAGGTCTGCAGATCCTATCTGGTGAACAGAACAGTCTGTCCAACCTGCTCTGTTCTAACATCTTTCTTCTCTAATAAGGGCAGGGAATGGGTCACAAGCGCTCACCAAAACATAGGCTTGTCCTCTTCACGGGACAGGGTTGGTGAACTCCATGGAGTGTCAGATCATATGTGAAGAGATGCTTGCACAGCCCTTCCTGAAGCAGTGGGTGCATCTGTACCTTGAGGGGAACCGCTGCCTTTTGCTCCTCTATCAGTATTTTTCCACCTAAGTGGAGCTTTGAGCAACCTGGTCTAGTGGAAGGTGTCTCTGCCCATGGCAGGAGGGCTGGAACTAGATGATTTTTAAGATCCCTTTCAGCCCAAACCATTCAATGATTCTCTGAAAAAGAAGCTGGGGTATATGGCCACTTCCTCAGTGTGTGTAGAAAAGGTTGTGCGATCAGGCGGGGCTCAGAAGCTGAGTTTCTACTGCTCCTCCAGCATGTACAAATTTATGACGAGAGACTAAAGGGACTCGAAGAACTGAACGTTTTCCGTATTGAAATATAAAGTAAAGAAAGAACTAGGAATTAACAGGAGAATCCTGCAACAAATTATATGGCTGTGAAGGACAGTAATACTAAATCCACTAAAAGATGTTGTAAACAGAGCAGGAATCATTATCCTGACTTACCAGCCAGGACAAGGTCGTAAAATGTGAACCAAATACCAGAATACAGGCTTGGCTGCATCTCTTCTACCCTCTGATTAGTCTGTTTGTTTATGGTTGGGTTTTATGCTTGCTTTATGTTTGGTAAAAAGAAGAAAAAGGGGGACGGGGGGCGGGAGGGGGGAAGAGACTACGTAAAGTGCAAAATAAGAGTGAATAGAACTTTGCGATGCTAGAAAGAGCAAAATAAGGGAATGCCTCTGCAAAGGGACTGACACAAAAACCCATTTGAATTGATAACTGTACGGCCTTTGAAACTCATGTGAGGAATATTTGAGAAGGCTGCTTGAAGCTAAATGACCCGTTAGCATCCTCTGCTGACCAAACAAAGGCTTTGGAGTTTTAGAAGTGGATGAGGACGTCCAGGTGCGTTAAGAGAGTCTGCAGTTTGAAGCAGAGGTTTTCTGTTTTGATGTGGAATTAATGGAGGTTAAAAGAAAAGACGATGCTGTAGCAGGCCTGTTGTCTCACGCACTCAGCTTTCAGAATCCGTTTGATTTGTCCCTCCAGAAATGAAGGCTGCGAGTGCGGAGCCACTGTGAAGACACATCACTTCATGGGTGATAAAATTCCTTAAAGAGAGAGGCATAGCCCTGGTCCGTCTGTATTCCCTCCCAAGAGACAACTGATTAAACTGATTAAAAAAGTGGGAGCAAATGGGTGCGCCCAAGTAGAGTTTTGGGCAGGGCGGGGGGGGGGGGGGAATAGTGTCCCACACACACACTCCTTCCTCTCACACTGGACAAAAAGATCCTTATTAACACATGCACATGGAATTATATATTTAGAGCACCTTTTTTTTTTTTCCCCCCAAACCCAAAGAAAGCATTTCTGTGTGAGTAATTGAAAAGCAAATGGAGAGCCAAGATGAACCACTGATAATCTGCTATGGAGGTAGGACAGCACAGCAGTTGAATTTGTTAAAAAAATAATAATCTGGAAAGGCACACTTCAATAAAATAATACTTGTTTGGTTGGTGATTGATTCTGGAGGAGAGGACAGGCCATGCATCGCGGTTCCCTGCTGGAAGCACCTTCTCCAGCTCTGCACAGCAAAACCAGTGGTCCCTGGGGGGGCTGTAAGGGAATGAAGCACTGGGCTTTGGAGCACCAATGGGAGAGATGAGGCTCCTGTCACTCACAGTGTAAGAGGCCAAAACATCTGTAGAACAAAACAGCTGGAGAACTGTGTCTCTATGGAAAGCGCAATGCGGTACAGAGTGGCGTAAATCAGTTAGAGAAGGATCTGAGGTGGACTGGGAGGGCTGATGACAGGAGTTCGGGGAAGAACTTTTCGGGAAAGAATTTTTCACAGACAGAGTGGTCGGGCATTGGAATAGACTGCCCAGGGAGGTGGTTGAGTCACCATCCCTGGATGTGTTTAAGAGACATTTATATGTGGTGTTGGGGGATATGGTGTAGGGGAGAACTTTGTAGAGTAGGGTAGATGGTTGGACTCGATGATCCCAAGGGCCTCTTCCAACCTAGAGAATTCTATGATCCTAATTCTATGATTCTAAGAAAGGAAGGAAAAGTGGATAACCACAGTAATATTAACATAATCTCTCCTGTGAGAGTGCTGCTTCGGTTGTAAGAAAGGTAAAGAACTCTGGATAAAAGCAGCTGGTTTACCATGTCCAGATGGTGTTATCAAGTCTGGTGGCTGGAGAATTGGTTGATCTGGTCTCAAGGGAAATGTCTGAGTTGCCTCTGTGTCCCATTGAAGTTACTTTTTTATGTGTTGGATAAGAGGATTACTGACACTGTGGGGATCATGGAAACACCCACCTTCTAATCCAAGGCAGAAAGAGGAATTGAACTATCTGCAAAAGATTTTAAATGGGAACAAACAACATTATGTCCATGAAGGTCACTGGGAAGGCTGATGGGTTTAAGTAGAAACAGACATAAAAATTAAAACCCTGTAGAATCTCTTTTACCATATCTTAATTTGAAGGAGATCAGGGTGGTTAATGCTGGAGGTACATTTGCCTACCCCGTAAACAACCCGCCTTACTGCTTGGCTAGGTTTCATTGCACAGCAGGGTGCAGAAAGACCTCTTTATCTTACAGGAGACAGTCTTCTCCTGGCAGCCAGAATGAGGATTTGACACCCCCAGACCAAAACCAAACTGAATAGCCTTACCCAAGTCCAGCCCTCCAAGCAGAGTCTGGAAATTTACTGTGACACAAACCATGATTTTAAGTAGGAATAAAGTAGTGTAGAGAAGGTGATCGTATTTCAGAGGGATTTTCACTGAAAAGGAAGAATCTGGACTGTCCAGAAGGATGAGTCAGTCTGAAAAGAGAGACATGTTGTGTTGACCTGTTTCAAATAGTCCTACCAATGGAAAAACAGCAACGTTTCTTCATGGATTTACCCTCCATCTTCCCCTTAAATGTTCATGAATTTATTTCTTTGTCTTTCTCCTCTTTTAGCTACGAGCCAGGAAGATGAAGTGCTGCCTTCTCTCTGTCGCATTGGCCGTTCTGCTGTTCATTGTCATAATCATCGCGGTCTCTGTCAAGCGCTGATCTGGCTACGGTTTCCACAGGTAAAAGCCTTTCACTGAGTCTTTTGTCGTCCTCTGTGAGGTGGTTGGGAGACAGTTTATGAATCTGATAATGGTAAGAAAAATTTATCTTAGCTTACACATTCAAGTGTGGCCTATGAAAATAATTTCCTCCAAAGGGTATTTGAGCTGAGAAATAGCATCCTTAGTGGATCCTTAAATATAAGCCAAGGTGTCATTCAAGCAAAACATCTTATTACCCTTTTCTCTGCTGTTCGTGTTGTGTTTGATTTTATACGGATCTCGTAGCGATGCTAATTAATGAATCCTAAATCCATACGAATTAGAGATGCAGAAGTGATGGAAAAGACCCCAGACTGAAGTCGGGTTGGGGGCAATCCAACACCCTGCAAATATGCTGAGATGTTCCCAAAGTGCACCTACCTGCTGAGATGTTCCAAAGACGCCCTGGGGCCAAGCCCTTCTAAGGAGAAGGAAGACAAACAACTGGAGATTGTAGTGTGGAAAAAAATAAAAATGGGTTTCTGGTGATCTTTGTCCTGGATCCACCCTTAAAAGGAGTATTGGTCTGTGGTGGGGAGACTGTGCTGTAACCTTACCAAGATAGGTGAGAGATCAAACCAACTTCATGCCGCTAGTGAAGTTTAAGATGTACTGTGTTTTCTTTGTAAAGAACATGCTTTAAATGTAAAGCACAAGACACAAAAAAAAGTTTTCTTTTCTTTTTTTTTTTTTTTTTTTTGCCTCATTAGCCTGGGAGAATGACTTATAAGCTATTTCTGATAATCTGTCTGATACAAAGCACTCCTGAGTGTCTGCTTCTTTAGAAGGCCACTAGACCATTATTCAAGGAGACATTAGATTTAAAGAATTTCTACCACCCTGAGGGCTCTGGCATTCCAGCTCTGCGTACCTGCTGCCGTGGCAGGGTTTCCAACCGGTAAATCCAGAACCCATAAGTATTAATGGGACTTTTCCCACAGACAGCCAGTAGGAGGCCTGAGGTAGAAAGCAATGGAAGGTAGGGACAACTTTTGGTCTAGAGACCTCTCATGTCTCACAGAGGCTTGCATGAAGCATGTGTGCTGCCACTCCTGCATGTAGTAGATACTGCATTATACTGAGGCCCACCCCCCCTTTACAATAATTTAAGCAGAGATTTCTTAGCCTGAACTATCCTCTGGAACTCCCGGTGAGAAAGCACAAAGGACTGATAGATTTTGTTTATTGTTTTGTTTTACAAGAGTTCAGTGTTACTTGATAACGCTATCCTTCCACCTGCGGATGAAGTCATTGCCCTCTACTGTGTCTTCTTTTTACATCACGTTCTCAACAATTGCAAATATCTCAATCTCAATCTCAGACAACAGCAAAACAATCACAGAAAGATGATTCTTCACACAAGGTGTACTTTGGAACTCCTTCTGGCATGACATTGCGGATGCCAAAATTTGGGTACAAGAAGAAATTAGAGCAAATCCATGAAAAAAAAAAAAAAACAAAACTATTGAAGGCTGTAAAGTACCATCTCACTGGTTTTGGATGAGGATGATCGTGAGCCCTACACTACTGAGTGCCAGGAGAAATAGCTGTAAATATTTTCTACACTTGTGTGCTTACTTAGGAGTTTGGTGAGCACTGAAGTGAGGACGATATCAGTGAGATGGACCTTTAGATTGATCAAATATGGATGTTCTTTTACATAAACATACACAGACATATTTCTACATATATTTTTATCCTTCTTTTACGTAAGAGACACTACGTACAGGGGCAGATAGTAATCTGTCCTGCTGATTTAAATCTAGAGCAACTACAATAGTTTTAGTTGCATTAATCTGGTTTAACTCTGCATTAGTCTGGTTTGAAAATGTGATCCATCATGGTAATCTATAATATAACAAAATTTCTTTTATAGAGAGTTAAATATTCTTATCTACTGCAAATCACAAATTTTATCAACAGCTAAATCAATCTAGACACATTTTTATCTAAATTCCTTTAGTGGAGGAAGTCAGAGAACCACAATATTCTTACAATAAATCTCCATTGGAAAACTAGAGTTAATCTTCTGCTGAGAGATCCATGTCTGGAGGGAAGCAAACCTAGAGATACTAATGAAAGCCCTAGGAAAAAATATAATGCTCTACTTTTCATCATCAGTTGTGAAACTAATTATTAAGCTTCTAAAATGTGAGTTACTCTCCAGCAATACAGATGTAGGCAAAACCTGCATTGAGTTATATTGGAACAAGTATGCTTTCTGATCATTATAAACTGTTCTTAATCTAGATTGACTCTAAATGGTGTGCAGCATATTTCACATTTATAATTTGAAGATTTCCAGAATAGAACGTCTTCAGAATTGTCGTGTCCATAGTAAATATTTTTTTCTATTCTGAACTGCATTACAAATTTAGTTTGTTTTTTTTTTTAATATTGGTGGATTTAAAGTTTCAGCTACTTCAACAAACTGTTTCACATACAACTGTCTTACATACTTTAAGGCGATAGCAAACAGCTGGGTTTGAACATATAACAACTCTACATGACTGTTCAGAGAAAATACAGGGAAGAAAGCAAGATTGAGAATGAGTTAAAAAATCATCTCATTGGCACAGGGCGCACAACTGAATAAAATCCCAAGTTTTATAACGACTGACCAGAACTTCCATTTAACATGTCACCAAAGAGTTTGCTCTGTGTTGGATCAGTAAGGAGCCAAAAAAAAGCATCATCAGCCACCCCATTCAAGTGGTTCAAGGCCCATTTGCATGATATTCAATGTAGGCTTCTGCACCTTTCATGAGTGCAGCCACGATGAGAAATCTGAAGGTCACTATTCAGTGAATTAAATAAATGATACCATTAGCATCTATGATCACTAACGATCATTATGATCATTAACATACACAGTCTTTTTCCATTGGCTTGGTTTTTTTTTGTTCCTGCTTCTACTTTTCTCAAAAAGTTCTTTTCTCAAAAGTTCTTCTCAAAAAGGTCACTTCTTCTCAAAAAGGACCACTCCTTTTTCCCCACCACAAATCAGACATGACTTTGGCAGACAAGCCCATTCTTTCCATAGAAAAGACCACTTTATGAATCTTGAAATGTAAAAAGCACTTTTTTTCCCCCGTAAGTTTCTCAAGCAGCGGTGGCATTGTCGGCTGCTGGCTCCATGCGTGCTGAGAGACCAGCTGTTCAGGAGAGCTCTGAGCCCTGACTTCTGCCTGTTGAGGCCCCTGATGTAAGTATGTCACTGCTCCCTTGGGGCAGTTTTGTCTGGCGGAGAGAGAGAAGAGCATCTACGGAGGACGCTGAGAACCTCCTGGGGACTTATGTCTGTACGTTTGTTTGCTGACACCTCAGGAAAATAGCCCAGGAACTTTTAGGTCACGTTGCTCATATTGTAGCAACACTGCAGCTGCTCTTTTTGCTGTTACGGTACAACATCAGTAAGCATCTTAAAAGGACAGTACGGCAGTAGCAGTCTGAAAGAAGTCCCTTCTTTCAGAATGTCTTTGTCTCGTGTCAGGATTTCTTAGCATTGATAGACCTTCTGTGTCCTCCTTCTTTTGACTCATTTGGGTGCGTGCACTGTTACACAAAGTGACAATCAGGACTGTTGGAATCCAAAGTCTTAAGCATTCTTTATAGGAAAAAAAAGAGGTGATAAACTTTGAGAAAGATGCTACGTTATTTGGTGGTTGGAAAATGTGCTTTCCAACAACTACTTAATCATCTTGTTCTATTTAGCCACAGAAAAAGAGAATGAAAGATGATTTGACTACTCTGTGCCCTTTTCTTGGAAGAAACCATTGCAGCAGAAGGTACCTTTTCCCTTTACAAGACACGCTTTAGTCAGACAAAGGTTACTGGATAGAGTACCTGGACTTTATTGTATAGGTCCTTAAACCTTGTGAACCTACTGTTCTTCGCAGCCGTAGCATCTGTCTGTGAATAAAGAGGCGAGAGCCCAGAGGAGTAAAACAGCGTTTCCCTTCTTGATAGCGGATGCGATGGTGACAGCGATACTCATCTGTGGAAGAGCAGAACAACAGGAAAGTGTACAAGTGATCATTCAGCAGCATATTCTCCTAGCTTTCAGCGACTAGAAGCTTAAAACCTTCCTGATCCTGGAACCAGTCGTTTAATCTTTAACAGCCATTGATGCATTCCTTTCTTGTTAATTTGACCAGTTGCATTTTGAACCATCGCAAACTTTTAAAATGTGAAATATCCTGAGCAAGGAGTTCCACTCTAATTACAATCAGCACGTAAACTTTAATGTACAGCTAAAAATCCACCATGTCGGCCAGCATCTCCAGAGCAGGGCTGTAGTCTGTATAGAAAAGCAATAATCAGGCTCCGGCTATCTGTTTCCTGAATATGCAACTGTCTTGTTTTGAATTTAAATTGAATTAATTGTTATAGAAAACTAGAAAATATTGTTTTAATTTGGATTCCCCCACCCCCCTTTGCAATCACAGTTTTGCTTGCCTAATTCATTTACGGGCTTATTATGTGGTTAATGTTTTCTGTAACCTGACCAATGAGGATGAGGTTCAGACAGATGATTTTATACACTCCATCTTTGGTGTTTGTTTTTTTTTTTTTCCTTACTTTCAGGCTTTAAGTTTTATGGGTTGGGGTATTTTTAATTGTTTTTTGTTTGGTTGGTTTTTTTAGTACCTCATGCACTACAGTGTTCCTGCGTGCCATACCTCTGGTTTCTTGCAATGCAGTGGGAATCATAAAACCTACACTTGTTGTCACTGCGTGTACTTGGAGGAGCAGAGGAATGCTCCTTCATGAAATCTGGCTGAGGGAAGTAAAGAGCGTCTTCATCTCAGAGTTTTAAATCTCGGAGTTTGAAACCGGGAGAGCAGAACAGCTTTCTGCAAAATGGGAATTTGCCAGGTCAGCCTCAGCCCCTTCTGATGCCATTAATGCTGCACCTTTCCCTCATAACAGCAGACATCCAGGTAGGGCATAAAGTACCACGTGGGGCCAAGAGAAAGTTCTTCCAAGTCAGGGCACATCACTAACCCTCCAACAAATGCAATCGGAGCCCGTATCTGTCGGGGTCAGGAGGGCTGTAGGTGGCAGAGAGCAAAAGATTGACAAGTGGCTTTGTGGTACTTGGCATTTACAGTTTTGTCGTTGCTTTCCAGTAGGAGACAAGTCTGGGCATCTTCTGACACCTGCAATAGAAATTCTGACATTTGCCCGGTGCGTCTCTTGCATGGCAATGTCGGGTTGTAAGAGCAGAGCAGTTCCTACTCAGTGTTGAACAGAGCAATAATTCAACCTAATGAACACTGTAAATAAGGGCAAAAAATAGACAGGTTTGTTTCAATGTATTGCTTTCGCCTTTTAAATTGATATCGTGGGGTTGGCTTTACTTAGTGTTTCTGTTTTTACCACACGTCTGTATATGGCTTAATAACTATGTGAGTGGCTCAGTTTTCAAGCTTGTTTCAATCTCTCAAGCCCTGAAAGGGTCAGAATATTTTTGACAGCTGTCATTCAAATTCTAAAATAATTCACCCTTCTGTCCTGGCTATGGCATTGCTGCCATATTTGCTCTACAGCACAATCAGGAATCAATAACTCTGCAATTATGATTTTTTTTTTCCTGCATCCTGTTATTTTGAAGAGGTTCCTGCATATAGTCAGGTGTCAATTCTTATCAATTTGATTCTTGACTTTTAGTCTAGAATTAATTTCTCGGATCCTGGCGTTGTTGCTCAGTTTTTGCTCTGGCAGGAAAACTGAGGTACATCCTCACTCTGCAGGAAGTTTTGTGCTTCAAATTTAAACGAGTCAAACCTGAGATCTGAATTTTCAATTATTATATTTATAATGGGTCTTGTTTTAAGATTTCACTCATTTTTTTAATTAAGATAGCATTTACATTCTTGAAGACTTTCCTGATTCCAATGACCATGTCTGTACTCCTCTTAGCTAAATTATTTCCCTGACAGCCAGTTAAAATCTGAGATACAGACAGGTAGAAGAGAGAAGTTATTACCAGTAGAAAATGAAATTTTAAGAGACAAGAGTCTGCTCTATGCAAAAAAATTCTTCAAAGTAACAGAGCAAGACAGGCAGAAGTGCCAGCAAAAAGGTAGGTTTATTTCCAAGGAGTTCTCTGAGTTTTCACCCATTATACACACCTCTTCCAAACCTTCAAGCAGATGAATGTTTTGACGGGACATCACATGATCAGGTTGAATGCCCTTCAGGTTGACCTTGATTGTTGTCCATCTGCGTGCGATTTGGTCTTTAAAGCATCACATAATGACAGGTCATTCGTTCTGCTTCGTGAGAGAGCTAAGAGAGGTTGTATTATGTTACCTTTGCCTTAGCTCGAGAGTCCATACGTAGACAGTTCCTGTAGCTCAGTTAATGAGGGGTAACTTGAATTCATTGATTTGAATCCAAAGTGAGTATGACTTCTGAGCAATCGGCAGCTTTCGTTGTCCCATCTCAGGTTTCTACTCTGGTTCTTTGCAATGGGTAGGAAAACGGAGTACTCCACTAAGTGACCGTGCACAGCGCTGACCCTTCAGATGGATGGCAAGTCTTTGATCTGAGCTTCCCAAAGCAATCTGCAGACATTAATTATTTATGCTTTGCAAAGCCTTTAAACTTTAGCCGTGATGACACACCTCTAAGGACGTGACAGAAGAGGCTGTTCTTCAGCGCATTCAATGTCAACTGCCAGAAACAACACAAACGTGGCCGTAGTGATTCACACCAGCGATCTCTCTGGCCTCATATACTGTGTCATTCACAGGTACTTAAGGAAAGACCATGCTAAAAGAAGAAGAAATATCAGCTAGAACTGAGGTCAGCACTGGTCGTTCCTTTAACTGCCTAAATATGGCATTAGGTGCCTAAAATTCAGGTTCCCACTTGGAAAAGACTGTCATAAGTGTATGTCTAAAACCTTTGAGTTAGTGTCAAGTGTCCTCTTCCCTATGGATAGCCTCGTTTCCTCAGGAGCAGTGATGTCCGGTGGAGGGAGCAGTTGGTGATTGTAGCACGATTAATGGCTCAGGAGGGTTCTCTGAGGCATAAATCAGTAGTCCCCCAGGAGAAGGGAGGATTAGGCTCTTTATAAGAGTGGCACAGATTTATAAACTGCTCTCATGTCACTCCACTGTTAGCTGACATTTTCAGTTGGCAATGCTTGGATGATCTGTCTCGTCGAGCCCCCAAAATCAGTGAGATCTTGATGTTGTGAGAGGGACAAAAGGAGACAAGAGCAGAGTCCAGGGGAGCGCATCATTCATCCTGGTACCCCTTGGCCCTGAGGTGAGTGGATTTTCAATGGAGTCAGTTTAAGAAGGTGTGTGGTTCTTTTTGATGAGGTAAAAACACCTTATTCTTCTCTGGAGAGCAATTCCTCTTGACCTGGGCATCATGGGAAGATGGGCAAGGTTTCTGCCACCGAGTGCAGAGCTTGGCCTGTGGGGCACCAGGAGACCCCGAGCGGCCAGTTGTGTGCTACCACATATCGGTACAACAAAAGCCACGAATTCTGTATGTTTCATCACCTCTTCAGTCTCACCTGGTTCTTTGATGTTTTAAAGCTTTTGTATGTGAAAGAGGAAATTTGAAAAAGAGGTCTCTGATGCTGGCAAACAGTAGACAGACCTTCACTTTCCGACTCATAATATTAAAGTGCTGTTATTGTTCTTTGTCTTTCCTCCTTATGTAACTTAGAAATCCAATCTTAACAAACTTGTTTTGCTATTGAAACAACACAGGCGCTGGAATTATGGCAATGTTGTATCTCCAAAATCAGCAGCAAAGACAGAGTCTGTGTGTTGGTTTTCCCCTTCCGTGGACAGGCACACAGTAGTATGGCATAGAAGCTCTGAGAACATCAGGTTTTGATACACTTAGGTACTCTACCTATCTGTCTTCTTGAGATATAAATGTGAAAAAAACTGTCTACTAAGACAAAAGGAGTCTCATAGGTTTTCTTGGGAATAGGGCAGCACATAGTTAATTAGCGCCGTTCCCTAAATGGCAGGATATGATTCTCATGGGAATACAAGCTGCTGGAAAGTGTTACGTGACTATTATCCTTGGTGACGGTGGTGTCAAAGTAAAGTAATTTTTGATCAGTAATCTCTGGAAGAAAAGCTAAAAACCAGCACAGGAGGTTTTCTTTGGTCACAGTGTGTTAAAGAACAAACATTTTGGAAGTTTAGCTAATGAAATTAGCGTCCCAGAAGGAAGGACTCATAGAAGAGTGTTACATCGGTGACTATAACTTCATGAAGAAAGGTGTGTTTAAAGAGGACAGTGTGTTTGGTGTCAGTGTGTTCATAGTGCCTCTCCGAGGGATCACATGCGGTGATGTAGACAGGAAGATTGCTCTGTCGCTGCAGTGCCAATAACACAAGTTCTGTCTTGGGGAACTGCAGCCTTCAACAGGTTGGTTAGCATTTCAACGTCATAGGAAAATCATTATAAGTAATAAAATATACTCACTGAAGTGCTGTGTTTTATCCCAGCAACTTCCACTGAAGTCCTGGTGGTGGTCAACCTCATTGGAAGATGGCCTTGTCCCACGATGTGCTGTAGTTTGTTGTGTTCTCCTTTGCAACCAGGTTACTCTCCCCAGGCAGCTGTAATGATCTGGGAGGTATTCTTTAAACCTGGGAGTGAAATCAGACAAAGGGTAGAGGGCTGATTCAAGGCTGTTTCTGGGGCCATCTTTTCTTCCTAGGCTTTCATTAATATGGAAATAAAAAATAAAACAATCTAAAAATACCGCAGAACTTCAGGCCTGACTGAGTTATAAAGTCGTGGTTGCCATGCCTTTATTAGCTATCCACCTCCTTGGGTAGATCTTAGAAATATCCACATTTTGATTATGTATAGTCTGCTTAATATATAAATAATAAACTCCTAATTGCCTTTATCTCTCTGATGTGAGATTCTCAAACCGTCTTTAAAAACAGAATTATAATTCCCCCGTACTCCGTGAATTTTCTGAAATGTCCCTTGTAGTTTCATTAGGCTTTAATAGGAATTGGAATCTGCTTCACAACAGCGTTTCATTTACAGAATACGTTTCAGCTCTCAAAATAGGCTTTTTAAATGTATCTGGAAAAGGAGCCTTTTGACTTTAGTAGTCATTAAAGAAGTAACTTTATTTCCCCAAAATTGCAGGAGAGATGGCTTTTTTTACTTCTGAATTTGGTAAGGAAGTTTCTTAAGCTTTGTGAGATTATTAATTCCCCAATTAATAGCCATATTTCAACACTGAAATGGGCTTTTTTTGCATTACAGTTTTGAATGACTTTGCTATATAGTGCAGAAACCATTTAATTTCTCTCACAAGTAGATCATCAGGAATCGCTATGTCGAGGGCTCGTACAAAGAGACATCGTATTTGCAACTGTGCATCCCAAATGAATCTTGTCGTCCCGACTCCGAAGGCAAGCAAAGTTTCTTGTCACTGAAACGATGCACAAGGTGGAGCGGAGGTCGATCATTGCGATTTTCACATTACTGCGGTTGACTGAATTACCTCTACTGCTATAGCTGCCCGTGTACAGCCCGCTGAGAGCGCAGGGTACAACGCATTGGTTTTGATGTCATGCCGTCAAAATATGATAAGAATGACATCCCATCCATTGCTGCCAGTTACTGACAAGCAGTAACTCATTAAACAGCAGTAATTTGATCATTTTTGATTGTCTGTCTAGTCTTCAGATTAAAAAAAAAAAAAATAAAATCTTTGGAATGTTTTCAAGGCATCTGCTTTTTCTTCTTAAAGTTTGAGAGTTCTAGAGTACTTACAGAAGAAAATGCACGCAACAGCAGTGTCTTGAGCAGCCTCTGCACAGCTGTAGACTGGAGGAATTATTGAAATGGGGGTGGAAGAAAGCACCACCACCACCACCACCACTCCCCGATTTTAGGCTCTGATGATAACTGTCCACATTGCACTTTGCTTCTTGGTTGTACATCTCCTTACCTAAACAAAAGGCAAATTTCTAAAACCCAAACAACCCGAACAGAATCACAGACTGGTTGAGGTTGGCAGGGACCTCCAGAGGTCGGCTGGTGCAAGCAGAGCCACCTAGAGCAGATGCTCAGGGAAGGGTCTCATCAGGTCTTGAGCACTTCTGAGGATGGAGACTCCACAAACTCTCTGAGCAACCTATTCCGGTGTTTGACCACCCTTGTGGTGAAAAAGAGTTTATTTTTTATACAAAAGTGGAATTTCCTCTATTTTCATTTCTGCAAGGGTTGGTGTTTTTGGTTTTTTTTTTGAAGTCTAGTGCTGTGCCTTGTGAAGGAGTTTGCTATATGAAGAGGCATTATTGTTGATTATTTTGAGCAAAATTGTTCTTAGTTTTACAACTACCATTCGTATTATGTTTACAATGTGCAATTAAGGATTCCTATTAAATGTTCTGTATACAAGGCAGATCCCAATGACCGGTATTTATTTACTTTTTTTTTTTTTCCCACAACACAGCATTAAAAAGACTATAGAGGAAAAAATTAATGCAAGAGAGAAGCTATAAAAACAGAATTTCAGCTTGTATGAACAATTTTGGGTATTTACTGGCCTAGGAAATTTTCTCTTTTGATACTCAAATGTAGCTGTGGGGTGACAGACACCCCATAAACTTCACAGAATCCCTTTAATTTGTAGCAACTTCTCCTTTGTTAAATTATATATTCCAGAGGATATGGTGTTAATGACCAGTATATGGAAAATATATTCTCCAAGCTTATTAGTACAGAAATAATTGTAAGTGGTTGCTATAGTTCATTAGGGCTTATTTATTTTATAGTTCATTAAGGCTAATTTTATAAGTATAAAATATATTTTAACAGCCATTTTTCCCTCTTTTTTTTATGTTTCTCCGCCATCTACCGCTAGCAATAGTTTCTGATTTTCTTTTGCGGTCCTAAATAGTTTGCCGCTGTGTTTACTGTGAACTGCTCAGTGATGGTTTTTAATCAACAGATTTTCTGGGCAGTAGCAGATGTTAATCTTCAGTCAGACACATATTCAGTTAGATATGTTTTTCCTGGTTCCAAAGGGCCAGGGGGTATGATCTCTGTTCTCTCGATCCAGCACACTGGAAGTTCACCTTGCTTTATGGGCACAAATTTCTCTTACTGTATGCATGTGATCAAAAATTTCAGTAACTTGATCCAGCAAGTGTCTTGAAGCCCAGGATAGGTTTGATTTTGCACATAAAAAGGTCTACCATGGGAGTAAAATGGAATGTGGGTAGTTTTATTTTTGGTTTGGGGTTTTTTTTTTGTTTTATTTTTTATTGATAGCATAATCATATTAGTAAAATTCTTTAAAATAAATTCTCAAACTCTTAATATATATTGTTTAATATAATCAAAGCATATCACAGTAGTTTAAGATCTGGTTAAACTCACCAGTCTGGAGACCCAATTTTCCAGGCTGGATTTGAGCTCTGTGTCGTTTTTTTGCTGTTTGTAGGCTGAGATTTCTCCTCCCTTTTGCTCAGTATCTCGCTGAGCCAGCGGGTACCTGGCTTATCCATGGCAGATATGGGCTCCATAGGTACTGCATTGCCACGGATAGTCAGATTTTTCATGGCTCAGGTTTTCCAACAGATCACAAGGGGACATCCTCCATCTCTAATGCGTTGTTGGTTTTGATGTGAAGAGAAATGAAAGAGCCACTTTCTAATCAAATTGTCTCAGAGATTAAAAAAAAAAATTAAAAAATCAAATTAAAAAAATCTCAGAAATTAAATCTAATCAAATTGTCTCAGAGAGATACACAACTTGGCAAAGGGAATACCCACATCAGCTCAGTCATGGGGAGGGAGGAATCTATTTCATGTGCCTTTTCCACTTTCAATGAATACTTAAGTATTTATTGAGGAAAAGACCAGAATTGGAGCATACTGCCTCTCATTCCTATGTCTTTGCTATCAAGCAATGGAACTGTGCCTATTTAATGTCCAACTCAGCGTCAATGTCATTGACACATTTGAAACAGTGAAGCAACTGCAGAACAGATTAAATGGTGGCCCATTCTGCCTGTGTCATACCCTCCTGATTTATGGCAGAAATCCATGGTTCTAATCCTTATTCTGGGTTCAGGGAGAGGTCTGGGTTTGAGTTCCCATCTAACTATATAAGACTAAAGCCAGAAGAAATACTGTGAGGAGTACTAAACTGTTTTCCTCCCTTCTCGTGGGATTAGAGGAACCAATGTGACAGTATTCAGGAGTACTCAAAGAAAGGCACCATCATTTCTATCATTCATTTGCACAGGCACACAGCAAAATTTAAGTGTCATTCAACTGTTGACAAACGTAGGCGAAGAAAGGTAGTCATCTTAGGACACTTTTTTTTTTTTTAAATTTGTAGCTATACTAAATTTTATAATCTGCTGACATCTTTGGTTTTTCACGCCGTGTTTGAGTGGTAATTTCTATACAATTTTCTGCTATGAGAGTTTCATTTTAGTAAAGTCAACAGATTGATCCTTTGCTGAAGCACACATAGACAAGTACGTGAACACGCATGCACCCAAAACCTGCGGTATTTAGCTTAGCAACAGAAAAAAAAAAAAAACAAAACAAACCCAAACCTAAAGCTGGGTGGAACAAGCTCACAAGAACGATCGCAGTCAGGGATATAAGTAGTTCAGTTATGGAGAGGAATGAAAGAGCATGAGGTTAATCAGCAGCCAGCCTTCTCTTCCGTTTTCTCTGATCTGAAGGACAAAGTACTGACAGCCTTAAGCATTCTGTGCATGTGTTTGTGTGTATATATGGTGTATGTGTTTTTCTGTTCATACGTGCATCAGTACCTCTGCTGAAAACAGCCTAGTTTCGCTATGAAATATCTTGCAAATTGAAGACTATTGGTTTCAATTGCTTAATACAAAACAAAGGGCTTTAAGATTACTTTCTATTGTTGTGGTTAAACCCTGAATGCTTTCCCTTTTCATTGGAAACATTTTTATCAGTCAGAGATGGCCATTCTTTTTTGTTTGTATTATGTGTAATGAGTGGTCATGAGGGCTGCTTTTGTCCAAACACCCAAGAAGTTAATGAGCTTACTTCCATAGGAACAGAAAGTCTTACTGTGATCCCATATCAGCCTTTATTTTTTTCTGGTAAGATCTTGGTGCATACAGACACGGTCAAGAAAAGCTCCTCAGTAGCCAGGAAAGCAGATTTCCATCTTCCAGGTCACTCCACCTTTTTTCTTCTCTCATACTCTGTGAAACTGAATTATTCAAGATTAAGACAGGTATTTGGGTGTTAATGCATCTCCATGAGAGCCAAGTATTCTGAATTCCCCTTAGAGCCAGTGGTGGTCTGGGCAATGAAGCTTGGACAGTGATACATCTACCCGCTTCAAAGGGATCGGTGCACTTGTCCACACATATACGTCTATTGTCATTTGAGTTTCCCAAGGCTATGTCACCTGCATCCCAGTTGTCAGTCCAGAAGAGCACGGGTGTCACTTGTCCTAGCTCTTAGTCCCACACCGATGTCTTGAATAGCATAGAAAGTTTAAATGGGCATGAGATGGCTGTCTGCAGGCAACTGAAGTGAGCCCTAGAGGTCTACTGTGGAGAAATTATCTCTGTGGGCTTCACAGACTGGTTATCCAGTGACTGTAAGTGGAGCTTGGACACCCACTGCACGTGGAGACAGAGACATGCTGACACCTGAAATGAGTGCCATAATTCTGAGCTGAATTGTCAGTCAGTGGAAGTGCTATTTGGATTTAGCAAAATGAAAATGATCTGAAATACGGTCTGGAGGTAGAGGTCCATAGAAATGTCTGTATGGGTGTTTGCTGTCACTGTGAATGGGCTGGACTGAACGTGGGCTGGACTGATAAGGGTTATACATGCCAACCACAAGTGTTCTGCAGAAAACACACTGCTTCCAGGCTCCAGAGTTTTATACTGAGGAAGAGTTTGGAAACATTTCAGCTGATCTTAGCCAAAGTGGAAGACAAAAGGACTTGGTGCTGGTGCTGCATCTAGCATGACATTAAGTCATCTGGCAGCCCTGATACACATTTTTTCCTTGCAGCAGGGATCCCGAGTGTGTAGGTCTGTTGTTTCAGCAGGAGCTGACCAATTGTTTTTTGTCCTGTAAGCAACATAATGTTTCGGTGTGCTTATAAACCACACCATGCATACCACATGGCTTGCAGGCAGTAGCCGGCATTGCCTGGTCAGGTGTTCCTGGGACTTGGGCTATGCTGATGGTTCATCTCAGGGCTGACTGTTTGGTTTGCTTCCTCCCAGCGCTGAAAATTAAGGTTATGCAAAAGCCCATGTGCTAGCAGAGTTCTGTATGAGAACTGCTTGTGCATCATGTTCGTCTCCAGATCCCTAGTTGGATTCCCTCTTTCTTGCATCTTGCTTCTGTGTAGCCAGAATTTCATTTGTCTTTACTTCCTACAAAGGGGCAGTCATGGGAAGGAAGATGTGAAGATGACGAGGCCAGCAACAGCCACAAGTAGTGGAGAAAGGTGGTGCTGATGGATTATTGCACATCCCTTCCCTTGCTCTGGTTCCTGCAGCTTCTTCACATGTCCATCCTTAGCATGCTCAGTCCTTTCCAGAATCCCTGACACCTCCTGAGTTTCTGGGCAATTGCATTTGTCACTTGGTTTTCTGTCAATAACCCACCTGACTTTGTTAGGAAAAATAGGAAAGTATCTGTCCCACTTTCCAGTAGATAAGAAACATTTGCATAGCCAAATGAGCTCATACATCCTGCCTGAAGTGGTTGAGGAGCAGCTCCAAACTAAGTGGCCATAGGGAATTCCTACAATAAGGCACAGCATTTTATGTGCCTAGATAGGACAACAGTAAATGTTAAATTCTTGTGGTGACTTTAATGTACGTACTGAGTTTGAACAATCCACATGGCTGAACTCGTGGTCACTGTTTCCTTGCTGTTCAGTTATCCCATTGGATTAACTTGCTCAGACTTTTACAGTAAGTTACACTGATTCAGTGGGTGGTGCCATCCAAGGCACATCAGGCATCCAAGGAAAAGGCTAGTGATAGCCTTCCCAAAAGAACAAACAAGCCATTGTGGTTTCTCACTGCAAAGAGTCTGAGCAATGAATCCAAACTTAGCGTACAGTTAATACACAACATCGAATCATAGAATGGTTGAGGTTGGAAGGGACCGTAAAGATCATTTAGTTCCAACCCAAAGTACGATCTTATATCACTTCAGCCATTCTGAGAACAGGACATTTAGGTTGAGCAGGTCATGGAAATCCTCTCTCTCATCAGTGGTGAAAACCACAGGCACAAGTTAACTCACCTCTTCGTGTCTTTGACACGTTAATTTTTGAGAACGTGCATTCTTGAGATGTTTCTCTCTGTATAGAGGCACAATAGCTGAGATCAGTGAGGGTAATGCTGGCTTTAACATTCACGGTGAGAGAAGTTTTTATGTGTTGTTGGGCAATACATACAGAAATGCGTATAACGACCCACCCGTACTCACAGATAGAGAAAAAAACCCAAACATTTAGGGGAGGAAGAACTCTAAGCAGAGCCTTGAGCACCTGCTTGATGCTTAGCAGATGTAACCATCTTGCCTTGTAGGAGCTGGTGAAGCTGCTCCTGAGTTTCAGGTGCACATTTCACCGCAGGGAGTTTGGTGAATCAGAAACACAGTGCGAGTCCATGAGTGAACTGGAAATAAACCCCATGTCCTTGCTTTCTCATATCTGCACTTCCACGTAGGGACATACTTTGGTTTCGTCAAGCTGTCCTGTTCATGACAGTTCTTCCTCCCCCCGGCCGACAGACAAGTACTTCACAACCCAGCTCCCCCAAAAATAAAACCTCACCCGAAGTATTAGGCTTGATGCTGCAGCTCAGATAACCAAATTCCCTGCTAAAATGTGTTGCAAAAGTTTAGGCCTGCCAGAAATATTTTGTCAGCCTGTCTCTGGCTGTCCAGTGAAAGGCAGGGTTTGGCTCTCTGTCAGATTTTTATTTTATATTTTTAATCTCCTTTTGATGAGCTTCCTATTGGGTTTTTAGCTACTTACAGAGGAAAGTTAATTTTTTTTAATTGCGGTTTCCAACAAAAACCAGCATCACTTCAGAGATCTTCTTGCTTTCAATTTTTCCTGCTGTTGCTTTTACTCTTGACATTCAGCCTACTCAACAAGTCCTGATATGACACTCCATAAAATCTTTATCCTGTCAAAGCCCTGCTGTGAGCATTGCCCAGTGCTTCCAGGATTTGCATTTAGCATCCATTCATACGACTATATTGGTGGGGTTTTCTTATCATTGAGTAGCCCTCCAGCCTTATATGAAAGGGCACAAAGTTAATGAAAACAGCATTAAAACTCTATTAGCATTTAGTGAGATTACTAAGCCTCATTCTGAACTTAATATTAGTTTCAGCATTTTTGTTTTTTTTAACTCATTGTACCCAGAACCTGAGAAAGCAGAAACAGTCCTATCGTTGAGCCCATTTTTCAGGTGAGGATGTTATTTCAGAAGGAATTGAAGGTTTTGATTTTGAAGGGGATTGTTTGAGGATATGGGGATTTTTTATGTGCAGTTTGGGGGTTGGTTTTGTTTTTTTTTTTTCTTTTTTCTTTTGAAGGAAGAGCCACTTATTGGAGTTTATGTTTCTTTCTGTATGTTTTGACTTGAATTCCTGGAGAAATGAATTCCAGAGGGAGAAAGATCTCCTGGAAATGTCACATTATACCCTACTTCATTCAAAATGCACATGAGGATTTTCCTTCAAACACAAACTTTGTTTGCTGTTGCTTTTCTTGGGGAAAAATGAAATGAAAACACAATGTGATAGTGATATGCTATATAGTGATGTGATAGATAGATAGAAAGGAAAATTGCCTACCATGCAAGTGAAAAGCAGACTGAAGTATGCTTGAATTTAAGTACCCATGTGCTTTCCGTCCACAGCCCTGGTTCTAGCTCAAGCAAGACCTTGAGGTGCCTCAGGTATATTGCGTATTATAAAAGTACCAAGAGACTATGGGACATGGTTTAGTGGTGGTTTTGGCAGTGTTAGGTTGATGGTTGGACTTGATGATCTTAAAGGTCCCTTCCAACCTAGGCAATTCTATGATTCATTGATTATCTCTAGCCTCAATACCAAGTTACAAGTCCACGTTGCTTAGGCATAACCCTACAATCCTGTAGTGCAGAGTAGCATCTCATATTGTTTGAGTCTGGGTCTTTTTTGGGTCCTGTGTGGTTCCCTTGTGGTCCTAAGATATTATTGTACTTTTTTTTTTTTTTCTGTTTTTTTGGGGCTGTTTTGTTTTTCTGTTTTGTTTTTAGTGTTACAGTCTGCTAAGGAAGACTGGAGCTTGAGCTAAGATGTGTCACACCACTCGCTACAAAAGATGTTGAGATTTTTCACCAAGCCTTTCATCATAGCTTTGGTAGCCTGTGCCTAAACCTCCCGTGTTTGAGTCATCCACAGTGAGAGAACAAGTAGATGTGGATTTGTGGTAAAGTTTCTCAAAGGCATGGTGATGTTCAGCAAAGGGATGGAAGGAAAGTGGCAGGTTCTGCCTGACAATGTCAGTTCTATCCCAGGGAAACCTTCACGTAACACAGATTTTCCGTATCTGACTACTCTGATATTACAGAGGACGGCCGGCATTGCTACTGCCTGTTCCAGTGTGAGACACAGACATTGACAAAAGTGAGAATACTTCTCAAAGAAGAATGGCCCCAGCTGAGGTACTTCAATCTTTCTCTTTCTATAGAAGGAAAAGCCCAGGAAAAGATTAAGCTATTATGTACTGGAATGGACAAAACCTGTTTTTATTTTCAGTCTTTGTACCAAAAGACTGATTTGATGGCTGGGTGGAGAAGTGATGATCCCAGCTTAGTTATTGATTTTGACACGTCTTTTCTCATGGGAAAACTTTCAGTTCATTTTTGTATTAGCTCCCCTTCCCCAAGTTTGGTGTTTGAACTAATTATCTGTTTCGATTATATTTGTATCAATTCTTCTGCTAAAAATGGATGGGAATCTTCTCTAACCCAAAAGTGTGTTTTGAGGGTAAATCCACCCCTGAAGATGCTATGGTAACATTAAGAGAGGGCATATAAGGACTTTGGCTGATAAAAAGATCTTAAGAGAAGAACTAGGCAGAATAATCTTCTGCCGTGTGTTGAGTCAGCTAATGAAAAAGGTAGTTACTTAAAATGTCCGTAGGCATCAAAGCGTAACAGAAGTCTTAGACAAAGGAAAATAATTGAAATTACTATGGACATAATGAGAAATATGCTATCAGGTTTTACAAAGGCTTAGACCAAGGGCTTGATTCTCAAGCTATAGACAGTGGAACTGCATGTAGCCAAGTGTAAAATAAAAAAAATATTAAAAATGGATTTATAAAAGGATATTACGGAGGGTGGTATTAAATGAACCCAGCTTGTCAGTTGTGGAGCTCAACGTGAACCCAGGTACCGTTCTCATTAGAATGAACAGAGATGGAAGCATTTAATGCTAAACGCTGTTATATGCCTCACATTCATTTCATAATGGACTCTAAGACAGTGTGCCAAACTGAAGATGTTGTAACACAGATGTTAATAAAAGCCCTAGATGCCTTTCATCCAGCAGGTCTTAACTTAGCGCTCTGAGCACCCCTCTGATGTGCAGAGCTATCAATGCCCTTGTTTTAAAGGCAGCAAAACTGAGATATAAAGAGGTTAAGTAACTTGCTGGAGGCTATTAGAGAAGCACAATTGTGCCAGTTGCTCCAAAGCTCTCACCTTCCAAGCTCAAAGAGATGTTATTTGCATCTCGCTCTCTTCCAAGTGTGTGTTTAGATAAATGAAGCAAAAATATCTGTAGCATATATCTGACAATTTCAGTAGAAGTGCTTTGGGGATTAATTTGATCTGCTGTTTTCTGATCTGTGTGTATTTAAAGCACACCGATCCCATCTATTGGGATTGCTGTGTAATTGATTGTACTGGATTACAGTAGGTCGTCTGTCTTTGTGTGGATAATTTCTCTTGGTTTTAGTAGCATTTCATTATTTTCCACTCCATTACACTTTCACTGTCTAAGGTATTCCAGGTGAAAACATATCCCCACACCAACAAACTCCACGAATAATTTCACTGTTGTTTCTGGGTCAAATGTTGATTGTCACTCACCCCTGAGTGAGGAAGGTGCTGATCTACTCTGGTGAGACCCCCACCTGGAGTACTGTGTCCAGCTCTGGAGCCCCCAACATAAGAAAGACATGGATCTGTTGGAGCGGGTCCAGAGGAGGACCATCAACACATTTTCTTTCTTATACTTCAATTTATGAAAAAAATTCTTGCGCGAGCCAGCTGTAAGGATTCCCAAAGAAGAGGAAGAGTGAAGTCAAATGAAGAAAGGCAGATTCGTCTTCTTTAACTCATCCATCTAAAAGTTAGATTTTCGGTCTAAGTGAGCTCTCTGAACTCCCCTCTAGGCAGTCAAAAATTGTAAGTGCCACCAGAGGCTGAGTACTCCTTTCTCTCTTTTAATATTGTCTTAGAGGATGAAACAGCTTTGGGAGCTGCCTAATCCTTTCTACTGGCTGTACACAAGCCTGGATAACTGGAGAAGAGAGAGGAAGAGGGGAGAGGGAGAGAGAGGGAGAGGAGAGAGGGAGAGGGAGAGGAGAGGGAGAGGGAGAGGAGGGGAGAGGGAGAGAGGGAGGGGAGAGGGAGAGGGAGAGGGAGAGGGGGGAGAGGGAGAGGGAGGGAGGGAGGAGGGGGAGAGGGAGGGGAGGGGGGAGA